>NC_069704.1:27691546-28968716 GCF_023699985.2 Odocoileus virginianus
AAACCCCAGAATCTATCCCTTTGTGCTCTTTCCTAGTCACTCCCCTTGCAAGGATGAACAGCGTTGTAATTTTTAATTGCCAAAGATTTGTCTGGCTTTGAAATCTGTATGAATGTAATCATACTTTATGTACTCTTGTTTGGCTTTTTTCACTGACCAGTATATTTGTGAGAATCATCCATGACATTGTGCATGGTCACAGTTCATTCATTCATTCTTTTTGTTATATAATATTCCATTGTAAGAAAGTACCGCAGTGTTTCAGTCCACGGTTTCTGGACATTTAGTTTGTGTTCAGTTTTTGGCTATTATAAATAACGATTCTATGAACCACTGTCCCTTTCTTGGTGAACATGTGTATACATTTTTGCTATATATATCCTTAGAAGCGGAATTTTGCCCCGCCCTGCCCCAAGTCAGAAGATGTATGATGTTCACTCCTCATAAATACCAGTTTTCTAAAGTGGTTGTATTCTGATATTATCTTGATAGCTGCTGGTCAGAGAAAGGTCTGTAGAGGTTTTTGTACCGTCAATTAAGTGAACTGACCCAGAAGTGATGTATTTCACCTCTGCTCATTTAATCTCAGAGAAGTAAGGACAATCCTACCATGGCCTGCAATACAGGGTACCAGAACTATTATGTTCAGCTTTTTAATCCAGGTAGGGGTGTGTGTGTGTGTGTGAATGTTGTGCAGAGGGAGGCTTTTTTTAGGCAGATGATTTTCTTCAGATTTTTTGTTTAAGCAAATACCACAGATTTTAATATGAATTCTTATTGAGATTGTTAAATAATTTGTGTTGAATTGTCTTTTAATTTCCCTTTGTTGCAAGTTATTTAGAAACAGGTTTTAAATATTTTCAGGTTGATAGATTTTTGCTTGTTTTGTTGTATTTTTATCAATAAACTTCAAATTTTCTTGTACTGTGGTAACTGTATGATCTGTAAGTGTGATCTTTGCTTTCCTGAATTTGTTGTGATTTCCTTGTAACCTAGTATGTGATGACTTCAGTGAATGCCCTATGTTTTGAAAATTTTGTGCTCTCTGTTGAAAGTGATTCTCTTTATTTACTAGATCAAGCTTCTAATTCCTTATTTTATGTTTTGGAGGTGTGTTAGCCTATTATTATGACTTTACTAATTTTTCCTGTTTTCACTAGTTTTGTGTTATAGATTTAAAATGTTTAAGATGTGTGATTGCTGTAATCTCTTGGTAGATTATGTAATCGTGAAGCATCTTTGTCTTTATTGCTTTTGGCTGTAAATTCTATATCATGTTGTTGATATCGCTATACCTGCTCTTTTTCCTAGCAACTGTGTAATGTATCATTTTCTATCCTTAAACACTTTCTGTATGGTTTTGTTTTCATTGTCTCTGTTAGTATATAGGCTGAGTTTGTATGTGTTTGTTTATTTAGCTAAGTCAGGTATTAGTTGTGGCATACAAGATCTTCCTTGTGTCGTGCGGATCTTTCGTTGCAGCACGTAGGTTCTCCAGTTGCCGTGTGCTTTTACATGCTCTATGGCATGTAGGATCTTAGTTCCCCAACCAGGGATCCAACCCCTGTCCCCTGCATTCCAAGGTGGATTCTTAACCACTGGACCACCAGGGAAGTCTCTACGTTGAATTTTTTAAAATTCAATTTGAAAAAATTTTAATAGGTGAATTTAAATATTTTACATGTTTTATTCTTACTGATATGTTTGGAATTATTTTGTTTTCTGATTGCCATGTTTCTTCTTGATGTTTGATGCCTTGATCATGTTTTCTTCATTTTATTTCTTCACTTGCTCCAGTGATTTGAAAGGTATGAAAACTTTATAATTCTTTTAGTGGCTTCCTTTTTAAAAATTTGTTTCTAAAATATTTCAGAAATACAGGTGAATATGGAGACTGACGTATTGTTGGGGGAGGATGTCTGGAGTGTCTTTAGACAAGATTACTCTTCCCCATTTTGTTCTGGAGCAGTTGATTGAGGAACATAGGAGTTAAACATAAAAAATTAAATGTAAACTTTATTACTGATAACATTATGGAGCTTGGTTTATACCTGTGTACATTTATATCTGTAAGCTAGTGGAATTACTTACACAAGCAGTCACTGGCATATTGGGCAACCCCAGGGATAAATTCCAGATGATGCATCTGCAAATTGGTGGAACCTCCATCATCTTGAATCCTTGGGTTACTGTGCAGAATAGAGCCTCCTCCACCACAGCATCTGGGCTGGACATGCAGCACCAGCAAGAAATAGCCTGTTTTGTAAATTAAATCATAAAGATTTAAGAGTTGTTTGTTGCCATGCATTATTCTGACTGATAAAGTCAACTTATAGGGCATGGAGCAGACCAAAACCATACTCACTGTAGGTAGGTAAGAAAAAGAAGAGCAAGGTAGGACGATGAGGTTTCTTCTTTTGTGAATTTCTTAGTCCCAACCTTTGCCCATTTGTTTGTTGGGAGTGTTAGCTTTTTTTCTTTGATTTATAGTTCTTTGTAAATTCTGAATACTAATCTTTTGTTGCTTTCATGCATTGTACCTGTCTTCCTGGACTGTGAGTTACCTTTTTAAATTTTGTTTTTGGGGTCTTAAAAGCAGAAGCATTAAATCTTCATATAATCAAATTTCTCAATCTTTTGCTTTATATTTTAGACTTTTTTTTTTTTTTGTTTTATTTTTTTTTAATCCATCTCTACCCCACTGTTTGAGTTACTTTTCTATATTTTCTTCTAGGACTTGTAAAACTTTTCTTCTTATAGCTAGGCTTTTACAAAATATTTTTTACTTAATATTTATTTGGCTGCTCTGGGTCATAGTTGTGGTATGAGAACTCTTACTTGTGGCATGTGGGATATAGCTCCCAGACCAGGGATCTAACTTGAGCCCTCTGCATTGGGAGCACAGAGTCTTAGCCACTGGTCCACCAGGGAAGTCCCTAGCTAGGCATTTTTTCTTCTTCTTCTTTGGTGTGTGGTGGCCTGTGGTGTGATAATGATAGAAATTCCTTCCTCCTTCCACCCTAGACAATGTTACTCATGTGGTTCAGTCCCCAGTCCAGTCAGTCTCTTTGCAACCCCATGGACTGCAGCACGCCAGGCTTCCCTGTCCTTCACTATATCCTGGAGTTTGCTCAGACTCATGTCCATTGAGCCAGTGATGCCATCCAACCATCTCATCCTCTGTTGGCCCCTTCTTCTCCTGCCCTCAATCTTTCCCAACAAACATCAGGGTCTTTTCCAATGAGTTGACTCTTCTCATCAGGTGGCCAAAGTATTGGAACTTTGGCTTCAGCCTTAGTCCTTCCAGTGAATTTTCAGGGTTGATCCTTTAGGATTGACTGGTTTGATCTCCTTGCAGTCCAAGGGACTCTCAAAAGCCTTCTCCAGCACCACAGTTTGAAAGCATCAATTCTTTGGTACTCCGCTTTCTTTATGGTTCAACTCTCACATCTGTACATGACTACTGGAAAAAATTATAGTTTTGACTGTGGACCTTTGTTGGTAAAGTGATGTCCCTGCTTTTTAATATGCTGTCTAGGTTTGTCATAGCTTTTCTTCCAAGGAGCAAGGGTCTTTTAATTTTGTGGCTGCAATCAGAGTCTGCGGTGATTTTGAAGCCCAAGAAAAAAAAAACCTGTCATATTTCCATTTTTTCCCCATCTGTTTGCCATAATGTGATGGGACCAGAGGCCATGATCTTCATTTTTTGAATGTTGAGTTTTAAGCTAGCTTTTTCACTCTCCTCTTACACTTTCATCAAGAGGCTCTTTAGTCCTCTTCACTTTCTGGCTTTAGGGTATCATCTGCATATGTAAGTTTGTTGATATTTCTCCTGGCATCCTGATTCCAGCTTGTGATCCATCCAGCATGATGTACTCTGCATTTTGTTGTTGTTCTGTTGCTCAGTCGTGTCCGACATTTTGTGATCCAATGAACTGCAGCACACCTGGCTTCCCTGTCCTTCAGTATCTCTCGGAGTTTGCTCAAACTCATGTTCATTGAGTTGGTGATGCTATCTAACCATCTCATCCTCTATTGCCCACTTCTCCTCCCCTCAGTCTTTCTCAGCATCAGGGTCTTTTCCAATGAGTCAGCTCTTCGAATCAGGTGGCCAAAGTATTGGACCTTCAGCTTCAGCACCAGTCCTTCCAATGAATATTCAATTCAGGGCTGAATTCCTTTAAACTGACTGATTTGATCTCCTTGCAGTCCAAGGGACTCTCAAGAGTTTTCTCCAGCACCACGATTCAAAACCATCAGTTCTTTAGCCGTCAGCCTTTGTTATGGTCCAACTCTCACATCCATACATGACTACTGGAAAAACCAAAGCTTTGACTATACGGACTTTTGACAGCAAAGTGATGTATTTGCTTTTTAATACATTGTTTAGGTTTGTCATAGCTATTCCAAGGAGCAAGCATCTTTTGATTTCATGGCTGTAGTCATCTTCTGCATTGATTTTGGAGCCCAAAAAAATGAAATCTGACACTGTTTCCACATTTCCCTCATCTTTTACCAGGAAGTGTTAGGACTGGATGCCATGACCTTAGTTTTTTGAATGTTGAGTTTTAAGCCAGCTTTTTCCACTCTCTTCTTTCACTTTCATCAAGAGGCTCTTTAGTTCCTCTTCACTTTCTGTCATTAAAGTGGTATCTGCATATCTGAGGTTGTTGATATTTCTTCCAGTAATTTTGATTCCAGCTTGTGATTCATCCAGCCTGGCATTTTGCATGATGTTCTCTGCATATAAGTTTAATAAGCAGGGTGACAATACATAGCTTTGACATACTCCTTTCCCAATTTGGAACCAGTCCATTGTTCCATGTTCAGTTCTAACTGTTGCTTCTTGTCCTGCATACAGGTTTCTCAGGAGGCAGGTAAGGTGGTCTGGTATTCCCATCTCATTAAGAATATTCCACAGTTTGTTGTGATCCACACAGTCAAAGGCTTTAACATAGTCAATGAAGCAGAAGTAGATGTTTCTTTGGAACTCTCTTGCTTTTTCAGTGATCCTACGGATTTTGGTTATTTGATCTCTGGTTCCTCTGCCTTTTCTAAATGCAGCTTGTAGATATGGATGTTCTCGGTTCACATACTGCTGAAGCCTAGCTTCAGGATTTTGAGCATAATCTTGCTTTCATGAGTGCAATTGTACGGTAATTTGAACATTCTTTAGCATTGCTTTTCTTTGGGATTGGAATGAAAACTGACCTAGTCCTGTGGCCTCTGCTGAGTTTTCCAAATTTGTTGGCATAATACATGCAACACTTTAACAGCATCATCTTTTAGGATTTGAAATGTCTCAGCTAGAATTCCATCACCTTCAATAGCTTTGTTCATAGTAATGTTTCCTAAGGCCCAGTTGACTTCACACTCCAGGATATCTTGCTCTAGGTGAGTGCCCACACCATTATGGTTATCTGGGTCATTAAGAGTTTTTTTTAGAGTTCTGTGTATTCTTGCCACCTTTTCTTAATCTCTTCTGCTCCTATGAGGCGCTTGCCACTTTTGTCCTTTATTGTGCCTATCTTTGCATGAAATGTTCCCTTGGTATCTCCAGTTTCCTTGAGGAGATCTCTAGTCTTTCCCATCCTATTGTTTTTCTCTATTTCTTTGCATTGTTCCCTTAAGAAGGCTTTCTTATCTCTCTGTGCTATTCTCTGGAACTCTGAGTCTTTGCTGGTGTTACTGGAAAACAGTGTTTGCTATGACCAGTGTGTTCTCTTGGCAAAACTTTGTTAGAATTTGCCCTGCTTCATTCTGTACTCCAAGACCAAAGTTGCCTATTATCCCAGGTATCTCTTGACTTCCTAGTTTTGCATTCCAGTCCCCTATGATGAAAAGGACATCTTTTCTTAGTGTTAGTTCTATGAGGTCTTGTAGGTCTTCATAGAGTTGTTCATCTTCAGCTTCTTCAACATTAGTGGTTGGGGCATAAACTCAGATTACTGTGATGTTGAATGGTTTGCCTTGGAAATGAAATGAGATCAGTCTGTCATTTTTGAGATTGCAACCAAGTACTGCATTTTGGACTTTTTTTATTGACTATGAGGGCTACTCCATTTCTTCTAAGGGATTATTGCCCAGACTAGTACATATAATGGTCATCGAATTAAATGTGCCCATCCTCATCCATTTTAGTTCACTGATTCCTAAAATCTCAATGTTCACTCTTGCCATCTCCTGTATGACCACATTCAGTTTACCTTGATTCATGAATCTAACAGTGTGTACAAGCAATTGTCACTGCACCATGTGTTGAGCATTCTTACTTTTACCATGGCTTCTCAGGTGGTACAGTGGTAAAGAATCTGCCTGCCAGTGCAAGATATGTGTTTGATCCCTGGGTTGGGAAGATCCGCTGGAGTAGGAAATGGCAACCCACTCTAGTGTTCTTGCCTGGAAAATTCCATGGACAGAGGAGACAGGCCACAGCCCATGGGGGTCACAAAGAGTCAGACATGACTCAGTGACTGAATGTACACACACTGTTACTATTGATCTTCAATGCTACCTGTGCCATAAGTGAAGTTTCTATGTATATGGGGTCTGTTACTGAGCTCTTATATATAATAGATAGAGATCTAGTATATGTGTCAATTCTACATGCCTAAATTATTGCAAGTTTTAATACTTGGCAGGGCAAAGGCCTCTTTCTGTTTGTTTTCAAATTGGTCTCAGTTCTTCTTGGTCCTCTGGTCTTGTAGATTCATTTTAGGATCAGCTTGTTAAGTTTTGTGAAAAGTTCTGTTGAGATTTTGATAAGAATGCATGTAGTTTGAAGGAAATTACCATCTTTGTGACAGTGAATCTTTCCAATAAAAACTTGCTTTTATCTCTCCTATATTCATAAATGAACATGCACTTATATTTTTTATTAGTTATTACAAGTAGTACACAGGAAAACTTTTTCTTAAAACTCCTAATCATGTAAATCGAAAAAGTTTGCAAACGTTTATTTATTCTAGTAGTTTGTCTACAGATCCTTTTGTATTTTCTAGACAGACAGTTGTCTATAAATAAGTACAGTTTTGTTTCTAAGTCTTCACTCATTTCTTTTTATCTTGGCATCGGTGTGCACTTCCAGTTACTACATTTTTAAACAGAAGTCATGGTAGTAGAACTTTTTATCTTGGTTTTCATTTTAGGGAGATACTTATGAAGTTAAGGCATGAACTGTGGTATTTCCCCAAGGTATCTGGAAGATAACCTTGATCAGTTTAAAAATGTTCTCTTTTAATCCCATGTATGAAGGATTAATTTGGAATGAGTTGATTTTAATTACTTCTTCTGTGGGTTTCTTCCATAATCTATTCATGATGTTGGACTTTTTAATGTTGAGCCACTGGTAAGATTAAATTTCTTTTAATATGCTATTGGCTATTTGTATTTCTTAATTGTTTATAGCCTTTATAGAATTTTATTTTCTATTGGGTTTTTATATTGTTTTACAGATTTTATCATTGTGATCATTAACTATTATATATTTTCTGCAAGTTTCTGGTTTTTTTTTCTTTATACCTTGAGTTTTGTGTCATGCTTAAAAGTCCCATTTAAATTATAAAATTAGTTGGTTTAATTTTTATAGTTATCTGACAACTTTTAAAAACTTACTTCATTTGGTCTTTATTTTATATAATATAAGGTATTATATAATATAATATATTGGTGCCTTGTTTTCTTTTCATACTTATAGACATTTGTCCATTACTGAGTAAGGCCTTCTTCATGACTGATTTTTCTCATATACTAAGTTTTCGTATTTGCCTGGGTTCACGTTCCTATGTTGCTGTGCTAAAATCTTACTGTTTTAATTACTCTTGCTTTATATTGAGGCAAGTCTTTGAGGCAGGCGTTTAAAAATTTCAGGCTTCAGGCAAAAAGCCTGCGTTAAGATCCTGATTCTGCTACTTTACAAGTTTGTGACTTTGCTCAGGTTAGTTATTTTGCTTCTTTAGGTTGGGTTTCCTTTCCTGAAAAATACTGATAGTGGTAGTAGCATTTGCTTTATATTAATGGGCTGGAAGAAGCACAAGCTGGAATCAAGATTGCTGGGAGAAATATCAATAACCTTAGATATGCAGATGACACCACCCTTATGGCAGAAAGTGAAGAGGAACTAAAAAGCCTCTTGATGAAAGTGAAACAGGAGAGTGAAAAAGTTGGCTTAAAGCTCAACATTCAGAAAACTAAGATCATGGCATCTGGTTCCATCACCTCGTGGGAAATAGATGGAGAGACAGTGGAAACAGTGTCAGACTTTATTTTTTTGGGGCTCCAAAATCACTGCAGATGGTGACTGCAGCCATGAAATTAAAAGACGCTTACTCCTTGGAAGGAAAGTTATGACCAACCTAGACAGCATATTAAAAAGCAGAGACATTACTTTGCTGACAAAGGTCCATCTAGTCAAGGCTATGGTTTTTCCAGTGGTCCTGAATGGATGTGAGAGTTGGACTGTGAAGAAAGCTGAGCACTGAAAAATTGATGCTTTTGAACTGTGGTGTTGGAGAAGACTCTTGAGAGTCCCTTGGACTGCAAGGAGATCCAACCATTCCATCCTAAAGGAGATCAGTCCTGGGTGTTCATTGGAAGGACTGATGCTGAAGCTGAAACTCCCGTACTTTGGCCACCTCATGCGAAGAGTTGACTCATTGGAAAAGACCCTGATGCTTGGAGGGATTAGGGGCAGGAGGAGGAGGGGATGACAGAGGATGAGATGGCTGGATGGCATCACCGACTCAATGGGCATGAGTTTGAGTAAACTCCGGGAGTTGGTGATGGACAAGGAGACCTGGCGTGCTGCGGTTCATGGGGTCGCAAAGAGTCGGACATGACTGAGCGACTGAACTGAACTGAACTGAATGAGCTTATTAATGTAATACGTGGCACTAAACTCTCAGTAATTGTTAGTTGCCATTGTTTTATGAACATTTCTTCCTATGCTTCTCTTGGTTACTCCTCATCTCAAGGAAAAAAGGACTAATGATAGATGAGAGTGATGGCTATTAGCCCTCCGTGAGGGACAGTCACTGTTTAGGTGGAGCCTGTTCTTTCTTATTCCCAGGAGATGTGAATTCTCCCCCTGCTTGTCTGACAGTGAGCTCCCTGAGGGAGACTTCGCTACCCCATAGGGAAGACTTGCACTTCTCCAGTTCCTGTGCCAGGACTTGTGAAGTCAGTCTGGTTCCATGGGGGAAACAGAATGGGTGGGAAGCTTACTGTGTTTAGAGTTCTTTTCATCATTTCTACTAAAAAGTAGATACTGTGTTTTCATTGCCACCTGACTACTACAGATATTTCTCAATTGGTTTAGAATATAACTCTCTCTCTTTTATGATTAACTGGGCTTCCCTGGTAGCTCAGACAGTAAAGAATCTGCCTGCAAGGCAGGAGACCTGGGTTTGATCCCTGGACTGGGAAGATCTCCTGAAGAAGAGCATGGCTACCCACTCCAGTATTCTTGCCTGGAGAATTCCATGGACTGAGGAGCCTGGTGGGCTACAGTCCATGGGATCGCCAAGAGTCAGCCATGACTGAGCAATTAACACTTTTCATCCCAATAGCTAGTTGTTATGTAGGAAAATGTTATTAACTTAACAAATACTTATTAAAGGAAGAGGTAGTAAACTAGAGACCCATAAGCCATATCAGAACTGTAGACAAATTTGGCCCAAGGATGGATTTTGAATGTTCTTGTCAATATTTAAAAACCATAAGATTTAATATACTTCTACTGTATCTTTTCTGTAAAAGAAGCAGGACTGGTGACTGTATGACAGAGTGTAGGGCAAGAAAGTTTACCACTTCAATACTTCAGTTTTGTTTTTGACGACAAACACATTAAAGGGAGGACACATGGGTTTATCATAGGATAGTAAGTTTAATCATGAACTTTTAATCAAAATGTTTTAAAGAGACCTATTTTCCAGCTCCAGTTTTCTAGTAAATAGCTCTCATCCCAGTACTCTGGCCTCTATTATAGTTTATAACAATATGACTCTCGAATAACAACTTGAGAATATCTTGTGCACAGGTAATTGGACATAAGAAAATCAGTGATTCTAACTCACCCTGTAATATATAAAATATTTCCTTTGGGAACTGAATTTCAGGTTTGGACTTGGAGGGAAAATCTCTCCCCATTTCTATGTAGCTCCTTCCGGTTTTATTTGGGTTAAAAAGAAACTGGATTTCAAGAGATGGTAGCACTAACCAGTTCTGTTGTTTCAGTTTAGTTCAGTTCAGTCACTCAGTCATGTCTGACTCTTTGCGACCGCATGAATCGCAGCACACCAGGCCTCCCTGTCCATCACCATCTCCCGGAGTTTACTCAAACTCATGCCCATCGAGTCGGTGATGCCATCCAGCCATCTCATGCTCTGTCGTCCCCTTCTCCTCCTGCCTTCAATCTTCCCCAGCATCAGGGTCTTTTCCAATGAGTCAGCTCTTCGCATCAGGTGGCCAAAGTACTGGAGTTTCAGCTTCAGCATCAGTTCTTCCAATGAACACCCAGGACTGGTCTCCTTTAGGATGGACTGGTTGGATCTCCTTGCAGTCCAAGGGACTCTCAAGAGTCTTTTCCAACATCACAGTTCAAAAGCATCAATTCTTCCGCACTCAGCTTTCTTTATAGTCCAACTCTCACATCCATACATGACCACTGGAAAAACCACAGCCTTGACCAGACAGACCTTTGTTGGCAAAGTAATGTCTCTGCTTTTTAATATGCTGTCTAGGTTGGTCATAACTTTCCTTCCAAGGAGTAAGTGTGTTTTAATTTCATGGCTGCAATCACCATCTGCAGTGATTTTGGAGCCCCAAAAAATGAAGTCTGACACTGTTTCCCTGTCTATTTCCTGTCTCCCCATTTATTTCCCATGAAGTGATGAGACCAGATGCCATGATCTTAGTTTTCTGAATGTTAAGCTTTAAGCCAACTTTTTCATTCTCCTCTTTCACTTTCATCAAGAGGCTCTTTAGTTCCTCTTCACTGTCCTGCTGTTTAGAAGTGTGCAAAGCACATTTTCTAGATTGTGTTATACTGTGTTTACTGAATGCTTTGTGTCTTAATGAAGTCAGCTTTGGAAGAACACTTTTAGCCGGCAAGTTTACTTTTCAATAACTTCACAATTTTGAATAGGTAATATATGCTACAAAAATTCAAGTTACAAAAATGAATAAATCTTTCTTACTATAACTTCCCTAATTACAGATAGTTTCCCCCTATAAAGGCAAACACCAGGTTTTTTTGTGTTTCCTTCCAGAGATATTCAAGATTTCATATACAATTGTATACATATGTGTTTTAAATATGTAGCTATAAATCATGCAGCCTGTAAACACCTGTAAAGATGTCCATCTTGGCAATCTTGCCAGTGTTCAGTTTTCAGCCTTGGAAATTTCTGCCCAATTGCCTTTTGTTGCCCTTCATGGAGGTTGTCACAGTTTACATTCCTACCCACAGACTATGAGAGTGCCTGTGTCCCCACCTCACCAACACAGTACTTATCAAACTCCTTTGATTTTTGCCAGTCTGAAGGAAAAGTAGTACTGTATAGTTTAAATTTTATTTTTATTATTTCACCCTAAGATAAAATTGAAGTTGGGTGTGTTCTTGAGATGGATTTAAAACATTTTTCCAGTTTATGTTGTGAATTTGTATTTATTGCCATGAAAGACTTTTTAAAATGTTTATCAGTTTAACAGATTCTCATAGCTTATAGATTTTTTCATTTGGAATGATATTCTTCATTAAAAAATAATTCAATGTTTTGTTTTTTACACTTAAAAACATCTGGTCTGTCTGGAAGTTTAGAATAAGGTAAGGAGATAATGCAGGCTTAATTTTGAGGCAAAGATGTATATATTGTGATATATAACGTGTATATTCTATTGAGATGACAAATAAAAGTGTAGTTCTTGGGAAAGAGTAGTTACTGTATTGCTTGTTCTTTTTAAGGGAGAGTCATTGCAAACATTTTTCACGGGTTATTAAAATAACTTTTTCTGTAGCAAACCTAGAATACAGAAGGAAATAAAAATCCCCTATAATCCCACTACCATATTATATATAACAAAATTAGGACCATTATTCTGGAGACTAACATAGGTTTAGAAAATTCTTAAATTGTTTAGCATCGCGTCAGAATTCCTGTTTTTCAACCATCCAAATACTTTTCTGAGGAGAAATCTAAGGCCTTTCAGGGAATGAATGACCTCTGCTTTAGGCGTACCTTTAAATTTTGAACAGTTCTGAAAAGGCCCCTTTAAAAGGAGACACCAGCCCTCAGCGAGTCTCCACCCCTGAGTGGAGGGAGCTCCAGGCCCGCGGGGTCCTCGAGGCCGGGCGCCGACCTCTCGGTGCGGCCTGGCTGTAGCGTCCCCTGGTGGCGGCGAAGAGGACGGCCGAGCATAAGGTTGGGGGTCAGATCCACCGCCAAGCCCTTCTCTTCCGAGAAATCCTTTTAATCGGTTTGGGAGCCGCTTTCTTAACCAGGCCCGCGTTTGCCTCTGTGACCTTCTGCACCTCCCGACTTTGAGTAGAGACTTGCGGCGCTGGAGGGGCCTTGGCGCTGCAGACGACCGACCGCCCAGTGGCCCCGAGGCGGGGCGAAACTCAGCCCGGGCGGCTGGGGCTGGTTTCCGCACCCGTCCCTCACCACCCAGCGTCTGGGGCGCTTGCGAAGTTTCGAACTTCCGGGGTTGGTTCTCCTGAGCTTGCGGTGGGGTGGCCGGCCGAGGGGCGTCGCTGTGCCTAGTGTTTGGGGGCGGCCCTTTAAACTTTTTTGCTTTTTAAACTTCGGGGGTGTGGTCGCGGTCCTCCTCTCCCCGCGAGTTGCTCCCTGGCCGCCCGGTACTTCCCTCCGCCCCGCCTTCCAGATGCAGTGGAGTCATGAGCCGGGAGGGTGCAGGGACCCCTTTGGTGGCCGAGGTGATCAAAGGTGAGTGCAGAGGGACACCCCCTGTTTGGAGGGCATCGGGCGGTGCCCAGGAGTCGAGGAACCCCTATTGCTGCTCGAGACGCGCCTTTAAACTTTGGGACCAGGGCCGAGGCTGTCTCATGGGCGTGGGTGGCCTCCCGGGACTCCTAGTGCCCAGACGTGGTCCTGCTTTGGGGGTGAATCCGCATGGACGTGTGCACTTGGGACCCTTGTGTCCTTAAACCATGGCGCGTAGGCTCGCCACCTCGGAGCCAAATCCCTGGTCACTGTGCATGGGGATCAAGGGTCATTTGTGGTTGAAAAGGAGTAAGCTCCGTCATCTGTTTGAGTGTTTGTGGTTGCAAGACGTTTTAGTTGACGCATTCACAGGAAAAATATAGCAATTGTGTGCACTGAATTGTAGGCAAAAATTGCTTAAATTACTATTTGGGGACAGGATGCCAGCTGGCATCTGTTGTTTCTTAACTGTTTTAGGGCTTGTACTTGATTTTGCCATAATTTGAATTTAAGTATTCTATTAGCACTACTGTTAGTATTACTACTACTAGTTATTGCGGCATACGGCTTCCCCAAGGATTTTTGGGCAACTCTTTTTGGGGTGGGGCGGGAAAGGAAGGGTGGAGCCTCCTAGCATTACTCTGTTAACATTCTTGCTAAACCTCACAGCAGCCTAACTTCATTTATGCAATGCAAGTTCATCTCATACACATCGTACAGAAAACTTTCCTTGCCTCTGTTATAATGGTGATTTGTCTGATTGTAAAAATCACTACAGAAGTAGTGATTCCCGATCAAAAAAAGTGACCCCCCAAAACACTGGATAAACAGGATTTGTTTTGTGTTCTGTAGCCGTAAACATTAATTTTGAAGCAATTTTGAGAGTGTTGTCTTTCTGCTTAAAACATAGCTTCTTATTGAAATAACTTTTTAGGATGTCTTGAAAATATAGCAAAATATAGGGACAATCATCAAGGCTGGTGGTCTAGCCATGAAATGCCTGCTGCCTTGCTGAAATTTTTTAATCTAGAATAGCTAACATTTTGCGATGAGAGGTTCATCCAAAAATTAAGTCGTATCACTATGTGAAAAGTTGCTTACTCTTCTTGAAACTAATATTGAAGGCAACTTCTCTGTTTTAAAAATTGCTTATTTATTATTACCCACCAAAATAGAATATTTTGAAGTTACCCATTGATACCCTTACCATAGGTAAAACATGCATGGAAAAAAAATTTTTTTTAATTCATTTGAAAAGAGTTGCATCGTGATATATGAAACGTTTTTAATAATGTGAAGGAAGGAACATTACAATTTTTCCATTTCAGATCGCCTTTGTTTTGCCATTCTCTTCAGCAGACCAAAGAGTTCATCAAATGTACATTATTTCAGCATAGATAATGAACTTGAATATGAAAAGTAAGTATTGTTTTTTAAAAGATTGTTAGTAACTTTTTTTTATTTTGAAAAATCTAAAGGTATGTTTATAAAATTGGAACATTGTAAATCTGTTCATCATTAGTTGCAGGATGCTGATTTTAATCTTTGGTAATAAAATAGATCCTTAGGAGAGGAAAAATCAAAAAGTGAAAGAATTCTCCTAAATTTAACAGTTTACATTTGAAATTCTAATAGTTTACAGTATAATGAAATTTAAACTAGTGTACTAAGTAAGATGATTTTGCCAGTGGAAAAATGTGTGGGAAAATAGCTTTTTTTATTCAGAAAGTATTTTCATGTATTATTTGAGGTTAGATTTAAAAGTGTTGTAGCGCTTATCATGTTTTTTATTAGTCATCTTTTACCACAGTATTTCTTCTATTAGTAAGGCAGTAACCTTTAAGTTATATGACCTATAATAAATTGGTGTGTACTTTCTTCCTTTATTTTGATCTCATAGCTACAAAAAGGCAGTTATATGCAAAGCATCTGGAACACACATACACATTTTTGTGTTTCATTTTTGCAGCTTCTACGCAGATTTTGGACCACTCAATCTAGCAATGGTTTACAGATATTGCTGCAAGATAAATAAGAAATTAAAGGTAAAGTACTTTTTACTGAGGTTTCACTTAAGTAATCATTATTAGCCTGATCTTGTGGGGACGAGGGGGAATCTATTTTTAAAAAGGCAATGTCAAGTTTTTCACTCCAGTGGTGTTTGGGACATACATGTGGTTTATTGTTTTATGAAGTCATAATGTATCTATTTATTTTTCTAGAGTTTTGATGGAATGGTTTAAGTTTGGGTCATTCGATTCTGATTTGGATTGGTGATGTTTAGATACTTGAAAAGCCAAAGTGGAAGCTGTTAATAAAGTGAATCTCTTACCGTCTGAGCTAATAGAACTGATACCTAACAAGAGAAGCTTTCCTTCCTCTGGTCATAGTTCTTTCTCCCTTCACTGTGACAGGGAATGTTAGGAGACTAAGAGAAATCAGTTCATCTTACTTTATTATACCTTGGCTCTCTCATGATATTTTACTGCTTGTGACTCTTCACCTTGACCCTTTACACATATGATTAAGGAGTTGGGAAACAGGAGCAAAGAGCATATATTTAAGATTGTATCACTAAAGTATAAGAGTGTATTACTGTTGGTTTGAACTTAGATGTTATTCATTTATTTTTTAAAAAACTTTGAATTACTAGTTATATAAAATAAAAAGTTTATAAACTGCTAGCAATTCCAAGAGTCACAAGTAGAAATTCTCAAGTAGAAATACTGGATTTGGGGGCAGGTACTTTTTAAAACAAGTTTATTCAGTTGATTATTTATTAGGCTACTACACAGAAATAAAACTCATTGTCAACTAAAAATTATATTACATTGAAAATTAATTAGTGAGTAAGGCAGATGTTTCCTCCCTTGAACATCAGTCTTAAAATTCCACATCAGAAATACTTGGCCATCTAAGGACTTCTATCCTTTGGGTCAATGAAGATTATATTCATCCTTTTTTCAAAATTAAAAAGTCATTAATATTCCTAGAACAACTTGTAGAGTATTGACCATCCAACCTGATTGAAACTTTGATTCCTGTTCAATTAATAGTGATAAAAATGTGTTGAGAATTTATAGTAAGAGTGTCTTATGCTTATGTTGCTTGAGGGCTGGTTGGGTTTTTTTTTTTTTTTTTTTTTAATCAACTTGAATCTCTTACTCTGTGTAAACAACTAAAGGAAAATTCATCATGTACATGTTCATCACTGAAATACCCAAACACTGGCTCATAGAAGTGAAGGAATACTGTGCTTATTCAGCTGAATATGTCCTATTCCTTACCCTTAATTGAAATATTTCAACTCAAGTTAGTGAAGTACATGTAAGGAAGTACTAACAAATCATGTTGTTCCTTTGGTTTTACTTTCTATATCCTTTTTATTTTTAACTTGATCAAGAACAGAACATTAGCAACACCCCGGGAACAGCCAGTTTACACTCTCCTGATTATCTCTGTATCACCCTCCTCACTCCACTCCTCCCTACCCCATTCGCTGTCCTGGTTTCTAACAGAATGAATTATTCCTATTTTTGTACCCTTTTAATTTAAGGGTTTCAGGCATAGATTCTTTTAAAAAATCAGACAATAGGGAAAGGAAAGATCTCTTTTACTGCCTTTTCCAGCTTTTACCTATTCTTTCAGAGATAGTCTATACTTAGAAAGTGTATCTGTTTGTATCTCCTCTTTTTAAAAAAATTGAAGTGTGGTTGATTTATGATATATTAGTTTCAGGTATCTCCTCTCCCACTCTTTAGTTGTACATTTGTTCTATTCCAAGAGTATGTCTTTTATGGGAATGTACATGGTATTTTTGAGTATCAATTTTAAAGTCTTTCTGAATGCTTCAACATGTGAGATCCAGAATTTATTTTAATCACAAAATAAAGTTTTCAAAAACTTGAAATTAGAAAGGAAATACTAACAATTGTTTATCTTTATGCAGGCCATTACAATGATGAGGAAGAAAATTATACATTTTACTGGCCCTGATCAGAGAAAACAGGCAAATGCTGCTTTCCTTGTTGGATGTTATATGGTAAGTATTTAACTACTTTTCTAATATATTAGTGAAAATATGTACAACAGTGGTACTGGTAGTTGGCATTTTGATATTACTTTTTTCTAAGACATCTTGATCTCTTGCCAGAAGGAACATCTTTTGCTTTATAAAAATTGACCAAGCGGGAAAGTCTATGGTGAGGGTAAGGGGTATATGGGAGATGTCTAACCTACTCAGTTTTGCTGTTCTGAACCGGAAACTGCTTTTTAAAAAGTCTATTTTTTTTTAAAAATCAACTAGTGTGAATACCTTTTTAAGCATTATGGCACTTAAGTTTAGAAAATAATGACCCAAAGCTGTGTTTCTATTAAGTCATGATACATGTAGTAAAGTTATGAAAGTGGAGTCAGGATTTCAATTGATTATAAAAACAAAACCAAAATACATAAAAAGTGTATCACATGTGGTTAGAGTTCTTTATAGTTTGAGTACAGGCAATATTTCCCCAACTGAGGTATGATTCTGAACATGTCAAAGCATATAGCAGAAGGATATGGCATGTCAGTATTTTAGGAAAATGATAACATACTGTGTAGATGATATACAGCATTGAGTTGGATGGTCTGTTTAGGTCATTGGAAGATTATTTTGGAATAGCCAGTATTTCATGAGTTATGGATTTCATTCATTTGTAAATATCATGGAAAGTATTTGGTTATTTAGAGTCAGGTTTTGTTTAGTAGTTAGTGCATTCATCTCTAGGACTACCTGAGTAACAGATTTTCCTAAATAAGCCAAGAGGTCCTTCTGGACTAGTGTTCTTCATGTTTTTGGTGGTGTGGAACCTAGCTGCTCTACTAAATGGGGAAAAATATCAAGTAGTATTCTAGGTAAAAAAAGGGTTGGTGCTGGAGTTCTTGGGGTAAGTTGTTTCTTCCCCCCAGGTTCCTTCTGTCATGCTTTCACTTAAAACTATTTTTCTGATGTGTAGTTTGAAAATTTGGAATTTACAGTGATTAGACCAAAAAGTTCATGGTACTTGTTGAAATTGCACCTCAAAATAGTTGGATAGTTTTCTTTTCTGTGTTTATGGTATATCATTAACAACGACTAAGGCCTTTTTGGGGTTTGCGTTTGTTTATGGTCACAAAAGTAATCGAGAGAAGCGATTCTGAGATAACTAAGTTGTATTATCATCTCTGAATGTATGACACACAGGTTGTAGATTATGTTTCTTAAAATTTGTTTTTTGTAAGCTTACCCAGATAAGGACTTGTCATCTTTCCTAATGCTTACTGTACTTAGCAGCAAAACTCCTGAGAGGGCAGTGGTGGTGGCAGGAGGCTATGCAGGATCCCAAGAGAAAGGGAATAAAGGAGGTGGCTGTTTTAAGTGGGATATTTGGTCCCATTACTTGGCTAGTCACTGGGGAGAGGAACACCACAGATTAAACTGTGATAGCTTTCCAGGAATAAGGACACAGCCAGAATTCTTGGTGTTCATAAAGTATTAAAGGGAGCCCTGAAGAAATGGCTTTTGGTGTAACAGTAAAAGTCTTTCTTGCCCAGGAGAAAAATCTGGAATGGCTGAAGTTGTTTCATTTAAGAGAATGTTCTCCTGAGCAGAACACACAGAGCTCTTCTGGACTACTTTGGGGTCAGTCGGTTGTCTCTCTCTCTGGTCAGATGAGATGATCTCTAAAATGGTGGGATCAAAAAATAAATAAATAAAATAGTGGGATCTGGAGTAAGCCAGATACGGTGACTTGAGTGTGAAAGAATCCCTTAGAGGGTAGCTGCGGGTATGGTGGGAACCAAGGGCTGTCTTAGAAATAAAACACTTCATAATTTTATAAAAAAGAAACCTCTCTTTTTAGATATTTGCTATTTTTTTTTAATAGCTAGTGAAAAAACTAGCTATAGATCAATACCCATTGGCATATTGATTGAAAATGTGTTGGCATACTGGATCCCAGTTTGGTGTTAGCCTTTTGACTTTGTTTATGGTTGTATTTTGGCATGTAAAAGTTTATTTTTCTACAGCTAATATGTTTTAGATTTAGAAATCCTTCTAGGGTTTTACACTCCCAGGTTAGCAGTGATTTGACTGGTTAGGAAAGTGCCAAGTAAACAGTTACACTTGAGTTCATTCCTCTGTTCAGTTAGAAGCCAGCTTGGCAGAAGGTTTATGGCTCTTGGCTGTAGCAAATGACTTTGTAGCCATGACTGGCTGGCTCAAGTAGGAGATTGGGGCTATAATGATGCTAGGTGGGGAAACAGGTGAAAAACTTCTAAGAAAAGGAGATTTATTAATACTAGCAAAGGAGTGTCAAGACATAAGTGTGGATACCCCAAGTAAGTAAGTAAGTAAGTAAGTAAGTAAGTAAGTAAGTGGTATAGGTTTGATCTGATTGAAGACTATGGAGTTCTCTGATTAAAGGTTTATAGAGATGAGTGAGAATTCCTTAAAAATTGACCTTCAGGTCTGATGACCTTTTCTGGAGTTGTTTGAGGAATTTTGGAGATAATAAGGCTTCTTAATGACTGACTTAGAGGGTGGTGTGGTAATATTAAAACAAAAGCAAAAAGTCTGGAGGAAGTACAGTCAGGAAGAAGTATTCCAAATGGACTGATTCTGTTTAAAAGGACTGACTATCCTTTTATTAAACTCTGGGCCTCTGAAAGGAACCATTCTCCCTTCATCCTTGTATACTCAAAAAGACCTAATAGAGTGTGTGGAGAGAGTCAGAGGATAAAGTTAGTAATTCTGTTTATTTTTTTACCCTAACAACAGAAGCAGTTAGGCTTTACAAATACTTAAAATACTCAAATACTTAAAATAGGATTGACATGTCTGTACTTATATTTAGTCCTTTTGTCAGATGGTCAGGCACCATGTGTGGTGTGAGAAAGAAGAAGAACAGCTTGACTTTTCAATGTGTTTCTAACTATTAAGTTTATGTGGCCTTGCAAATGGACTTGCCAGTTATCTGAAATATTAGATTCTTGGGTAACAAATTAGAGTAAAACTAAAGATCTTTTTGTATCACTCACAATAAAAGAGTTGAGGGACATAAAAGAAAACTGAGTTTTGTGTGGTTTTTGTTTTTTTTTTTTTTGAGAAAAGGATAATTTAATCATAGCATTTTACAAAATGATAAGTTTGCTGCCCTGTTGTGATAAGTCAGTGGCTGTTTCCTAGCCAGATTTTGGGGTGGTGATACTTTAACCTGTCATTTCAAGTAAGGATGAAATTCTAAGTGGAAAAATAAATGCTTTTCAAAACAAATTTACTTTTGTGAGAGCATTTCGAAAAAAAAGTTTGCAACTTTGTCATTTTGTTATAAAAAATGTGTATAAAACCCATGTTCGGACCTTTGAGAAACTTAGAAAAATTTCTTTTAAATGATACTTTTATCTTTATAGAAGCAGTATATGTTCACCAGTATAATTTTATCACATGACTGTTTTTAGTCAGTGATCTGTTCTTTCATTTCAGTACATGTTTCATCATCTGTATACCCAGATTATATTTGTATTTCTCAGTTAATCCAAAATGTCTACACCAATATCTAATTCAGGACCATGGTTGTTGTGTACTTAAATCTCTCTCACACATGGTCCTTTTTAGCTAACATTGATTTTTTTGTTTGTTTGTTTGTTAAGAAACCAGACCTAGTTTCTTGTAGAAAGTTCCACCTTTTGAATTTCTCTGGTATCTTCTTTGTGGTTTTATTTTTTGTTGTTCTTTTTTTTTTTTCCCCTCTGTGGTATTTTTTTTTTTTTTTTGTAATATTTTTTTAAACTTGTTTCTCCGTTATTTGTATTTCTTGTGAACTGAAAGTTGTAACAATAGGTTTGCATTAGTAGCATATGTTGTATCAATCAGAAAACATAGAATACCTACATTACCATTAGTGATGCTAAAAATGGCCACTGGATTAAGTGCCAACCATCGAATCTCTTCAATATATTGTTTTGTCCTTATGATTTAAACATTCTGTGTGGGGTGATTTTGGAACTGTTTGTATATTCGGTTTCCTATCAACCATGCATATCTTGGTGTTTTAAACAGTTGAATATGCTTGATTGAATCAATCATTTTACTGGGGTTTCAGTATAACATTTTTCTAATTATTCATTCTTCTTTCACTTATTAGCTGGCTTACTTTTATGGGAATTAAGCTTTCCCTCATTCAGTTGGGACTCTGGTTACCCTGAAACCAATTTTTTTACCGAGAAGGCAGAATGAATAGCCAGTTCCCTCTAATAACTGGTTTTTGAAGTAAAGTATTACATTAATAGCCACAAAACAAAATTTTAAAACCAGCTTTAACAATATTTCAATGGGTTTTTAACTCATTTGCTAAATATTTGAAAAATGTGGAGCACTATTCTAGCATCTATCGATTAGCATTTAGGAAATTGGAAATTTACTAACCATTGCAGAACAGGATTAAAAAATGAGTGTAATCATTCCTGCACTTGCATTTACATATCATGGTAAATGATATATAATGATATATTGAAGGGATTTGATTGTTGTTTTTCAATCACTAAATCATGTCCAGATCTTTGTCACCTCATGGACTACAGCACTCCAGGCTTCCCTGTTCTTCACCAGCTCTGAGTCTGCTCAGACTCCTGTCTGTTGAGTTGGTGATGCCATCTAACTCACCGTCTATCTCCCCCTTGTCCTCCTGCCCTCAATCTTTCCCAGCATCAGAGTCTTTTCCAGTGAGTCAGCTCTTCGCGTTAGGTGGCCAAAGGATTAGAGCTTCAGCTTCAGTACCAGTCCTCCAGTGAATAGTCAGGGTTGATTTCCTTTAGGATTGACTGGTTTGATCTCCTTGCAGTCCGTGGGACTCTCAAGAGTCCTCCAGCACGGCAGTTCAGAAGCATCAATTCTTTAGTGCTTGGCCTTCTTGTGGTCCAACTTAACATCTGTACATGACTACTGGAAAAAAAACCCATAGGTTTGACTATACGGACCTTTGTCAGCAAAATGATTCTCTGCTTTTTAATACGCTAAGTTATCATAGCTTTTCTTCCAGCGAGCAAGTGTCTTTTAATTTCATGGCTGCAGTCAGCGTCTGCAGTGATTTTGGAACCCAGGAAAACAAAGTTTGTCACTGTTTCCATTTTTTCCCCCATTTTGGATGCCATGATCTTACTTTTTTGAATGTTGAATTTTAAGCCAGCTTTTTCATTCTCCTCTTTCACCTTCATCAAGGGGGTTTCTAGGGATTTGATGGTTAACACCTAATCCAGTGGCCATTTTTAGCACCAATAATGGTAATTTAGGTAGTCTCTTTTCTGATGTGATACAACATATACTAATGCGCAAGCCTGTTGATAGAGCTTCCACTTCAAAAGAAATACATAGAATGGAGAAACAAATTTTAAAGACTATCTTTTTCAGTTACCACAGCCATTAAAAATCAAGAATTGAAATAGCTGAACTTGCCCCTAAGCTTTTAAATCAAGATTTAAAAAAATTGAAGTATATGAATCACATTAAAATTTATTAATATTTTAGTGAACACAATTTTTAACATAATTACAATATATAATTATTCATTTTAGAAATGTCACCTTTTCTATTTAGTTTTTTATGTGTATACTTTATAATAATGGTGGTATGTTATTACACTAGTTGGAATAAACGTTAATTTCTAGTTGCAAACAGCTGTTTGGAAGAGGCCATTGTAAAGGGTTTAGAGATTTCATTTCAGAAGCTGAAGGATTTAGGTTCAAATTGAGCTAGCTTTTAATTTCAGTCTGGTAGACTATTTGGCACAAATTAAGCATTTACTAAATGTAATTTTTTTGTTGTTGTTCTGCCTGCCATTATTACACCTTAAATCTGCTTTTTATATTAAAAAACAAAAATGATACCATTGTATTTTACTGGTTATCAGCTTTGGTTATATCTTACTGTCTCAATATTTATATTTTCCTGCACATATACAGTACTTAGCTCTTTCCACTTTAGATTTTTTTTTTTAAATAGACTTTTGAGAACTTGCCTGGGAAATTAACCATTGTTTCTAACATTTTCTGTGGTTAAAGCATCCTGAGTGTAAAATAAATGACACAAGCAAACTGTTGGTACATAATTTGCCAGTTTGCCCTCTTGTAATGTTTAATAGACTACTTTGTGGAGCTAATTATGATAACATACAGATTCCCTGTTCAAAATGTCACTCTCTATTATTATATTTTTGTTTTAAGCAATTTTTATAGCCTTCAGAATGGTTTACTTGTAAACATTTATACCAAAAATTGTGATACTAATGAAATTCTAGGAATATATTAATTCAGCCATCTGTGAGGAGAATCCTAAATTTCATTGAATTTGAGATTGCTTCAACAGTTGTAATAAGTGCTCAGGGCTTCATTTGTTATTTAATGATGATCTTTTGAACCTGTCATCCATTTTTTCTTAATGATTTAATTATTTTGGACTCAGAAACTCAATGCTGGGTTAAGGTGGCTGCAAGGTGAAGGGATTAGATGAGAATTTAAGATAAGGCGAGCTGAGGGGAGAGTTTCTGGAAGCAGTGTGTGTGAATCCAGCTCAACGAACAGCAGTCTAGACAGAGTGACAGAGACTGGAAGACAGAAGCAGGTGGGTCTGCTGAAGTGTCCGTCAACACCTGTCTCTGGGCAGACACCCTTCCTGGGTATCTGTGAAAGGCAGGGCCAACAGCGGCCAGGCAGAGGTAAATAGCAGCCAGGCAGCAGGTAGTGTGAGGTGCGCCAGAGCCGCAGAAGGGAGCCAGCATCGCACGGGTGGAGGAAGCTGGCTGCTGTCACCATCGTTCATCACAACTTTACTTCCCTTTTCACCTTGCTGAGCCTAATTGATATCTCCGCCCTCCGTGAGACTTGCTAGGGGCTAGCATTTATGATGTTTGCAAATCTGTGAGGCTTCTGTGGAATTTTGGACCCCATTCTTGTTTTAGTACTTGTTTTACACAGTTTCTTATCTATAAATAAGGATTAAGAGTATGATCCAGGGTGAGCAATTAACACCAGAGGTTAAAAAGCTATAGTTTGCCAGCTTTAGGTAACCCACAGAGTATTTATAATTAGTACTTTGTTTTTGCTGATGTTTAAAAATTAGGTGTTTTTATTTTAAAAATTCAGGATTTTTGCTTTGTCTCGAAAAAAGTCCCTGCTGTTCACATAGAATATATCCATTTACCCTTATAGCCAAGGTAAATTCCTACACATTTATTAGTTGTCTGGCCACGGTAGAGATGTGTTTGCTATGCCAAAGTTCCAGTTTCCTTTTGTCTATATTGAACATCATTATACCAACCTACTGTACATACAAATAAGAGTAATTTGAGAGGTTAAAACTATTGACATGTAAGGCCATCTGATTTTGTTTTTCTTTTTAGAGTGATTTGGAATTTTTTTTTTTAACTAGTATTTGTGCAGGAACTGTGACAGTGATTTTCTCTTATTTACTTTTTAAAATCACATAATTTGCTTATTGCAGATAATCTTTTCCTTGTTCACCTTTTTTATTCAGCAGGAATCTTTAAACCTGTTTCCAGTTTGCATTGATTTATGAAAATTGTATGTTAATCTGGATACTGATTTTTTTTTTAAAAAGATCAATCAAGTTCTTGGCATTGGAATGACTGTGTCATCTGGCTGATGTGAAAATAATTAAATACAAGAAACGTTGTGACATTTCTCCATGAGAAATAATTGAATAGTTTACTGGTTTATTGGGCTGACACATTTGTTGTTGGAATTTAAATACCCTTTGTTGTGATTAACTCAGATGACTTGGTTTTTTAAACTCTGCCAAAGGCTTCCATATAGATTAAACTTCAAAATGTTCTGTAGAAGAATAGAAATGAGAAGTACCTGTCTAAACAACTGTGCTTTATTATTTGAGACCTGAACTGTCAGAATTAAAACTATAAATGATCAAGTTGTGATCTTTTTGTTTCAGTCCCCTAATTTATCCATTGCTACTTGAGCCTCTCCCAGTATTGAAACATAGATCAGCAATCCAAAATCAGAAGTTTTCACAGAGGCTGGTTTAAGTAGATGGTGATTGTTTAAATGGGGGCAGTGGAAGTCCTAGAAATGGCTACAGTATTGTTCAGCAAAATATAAACCAAAAAAACAAAAAAAAACCCTCCACAGTATACAAAACCATGCTTTTCATGTATCGTGAAAAGCACTACTGACTTCCTAAGTATTTTCTACCCCAATATTTTATTTTTCCAGTGAGATAGCCTTTTGCTCCTTCAGAGACATTGCTTACCCTGGAGAGAGACGGCAGGTTCTCCTTACTTATGTTTCCTATGCCATGGGGCTTCCTTACCATTACATCTCTGTACTTGCCATATTAAAAAAAAAATTTAGCCACTTTCAACAAACTGAAATGATCAGTTGGTAATAGTTTATTGCATTACTTACTGTATTATCTCTTGGTACCGTACAGACTATGCCAACACTTAATATTCTCTCTAACGGTTCCTGTGGGGAATGTATTTGAAAGTGGCTAACTTAGGTGTGTCTGCTTCTGGATTCAGCTGGGCTGCAGTTATCTGAAGGCATGACTGGAGTTAGAGGGTCCACTGCTTAGATAACCCGGTTTACATGCCTGGCAGCTAGCACGGGTTGTTGGCAAAGGTCCTCAATTCCTTGCTGTGTGGGCTGCCCTCACAGATAACAACTTGATTTACTTCGAGTGAGGAGTCCTAAAGAAAGCCCGGGAAAAGCCACAATATATTTATGATCTAGGCTCAGAAGTCACATTCTACCATTAAATCCATCTGAGCCACCAGGGGAGCCAGTACTGTTTACAGAGTGGTGACCTGTTCATTAAGGGTGAAAATATCAGGAGATGAATATTGTCGGGGCTGTCTTGGAAGTTAGCTGTTACAGTTGTTTAATATCTCGGTGTTTTCTATTTTGGGATAGCAGTGTGCAGTTAGAGTGACCATTCTATATATATCGCTTCTCATGAAAACACACCAAAAGAATTTGATAAGCATATAGCTTCCAAATTGCTGGGAATACAGTGATGTGTCATAAAATTGGATTGATTTAGAGTTTACTAATTTGAGAATTTAGGTTAATATAGGAGCCATTTTAAGGATTCTTCTCCAGAACAAATTAATGATAATTTTATTTGGGAAGGGCTTTTGACTAGGGAAGTGGGTATAGAATTAAGAATTATATATTGTTAGAAAACAATTCTTTGATTGTTACATGTTTAGTCCTCTGGGGCTGCTATAACAAAATACCAGAGGCTGGGTAGGCTTATAAATCACAGAAGTTTTTTTTTTTTTTTTTTTTTATAGTTTTGGAGGCTGAGAGTCCAAGATGGGGCTGACAGCATAGTGCAGTGAGGGCTGTCACATGGTGGAAAGGCCTAAAGATCTCTCTGAAGTCCCTTTTATAAATAAAGACACTAACCCCATTCTTCAGGGCTTCACTCATGGCTATCTCAAAGGCCACATCTGCTATTAATACTACTATCACTTTGGGGAATTTAGGTTTTAAACATGAATTTTAGATAGGACACAGACATTCAGATGATAGCATTATATAACAAACTTACTGTGAATCTGTAAATTTCATTCAGCTTATCTCATTGTACCTAAAGTCCGTGTTTAAAAAATTCATCACTAGGAATTCACGTTTTTCATTTCCATAGGAAAAAATGTTACATTGTTTTTGGGTTCTTTGAACTGAACTTGTATTCAGTTATTTAAGGTATTAGAGGCTGTTTTTGTTTTGAAAGTTAGAAGGAAATAATACCATTGCAATTTTAGTAACTAAAGAAACCAGGGAACTATAGTCTTGAGTTGGAGGAATTATCTTTAACTGATGCTTAAGGAAAATTTTATATAATTTGAGAGAAGGTTGTGTTAGAAATGTATATGTATGCAAATACATAAGTGAATCAAATCTTATTCTTACCCTCACTGACCCCCCCAAAAAAATTTATAAGACTTTTTTTCTTAAAGTAATGTATTAGGTAAATATAATGTTGAGTGTGATTATAGATGATTTTAATTAATTAATTCATGGTAGTTTACAACCTTCTATGAGTCATTATTGCTGTTCTTGAAGATTTGTCTGAAACTTGATAAGAAAGCATTCCTTTGTTTTTGGGATTGATTGTTCTTTGTGGGTTTATATGCTGCTATAGATAAATATGTGTTAGAAGATTCTGTATAGTTGATCATAGTTCTGTATTATTTTTAGAGTAAATGGGGTAAAATCATTTTTAGAAACAGGGTAGACATTTCCATTTATGAGTCTTAAAATTGATAAAATGCCATCTGGAACCTGACTAGTTTTAAGATATATCCTTCTCTAAGTTTCAGAGATTCTTGCTGGATTTCTTATTTTTATAATTTTTCTTAATCCAGTGATGTTTTTATATCTATACCAATGTATTTTATCAATTATTTTAAAGTTTCCTAACTATTATAAGTAGATTTAAGTTCAGCGAATTAAGCCTCAAATCAAGAGTCCATACATGATTTATGCTTGTGGAGTTACGGTATAACATAAGATTTGGGTTCTTACTTCAGAATGTTCACAATTTGGTAGAAGAAACAGCTCATTTATATAAGTCTAAGTAATGGAGATTTTAAAAATTTGTAATTAAATTTTTTTGTGATTTATTTTTACTAGTCAAAACTCAAAGTGTATTTTATCCCGGAGTAAGCTTTAGAATTGAATTGAATTTAGGCGATAATATGTGTGCTGCATCTGATGCTTATGGCTGTCTCACCCCTTGTCTCTCCATATGGGTGGAAAATGCCCTGCTGGAAGATTCTGAGTTGGAAAAAGACGTGCCTTTGGATAGAATGAGGGTCAGAAGTCCTAGGCAAGTTTAACTGGGGCTGTGATGTGTCTTATTTAATATCAGTGGAGCAAGTGAGGAGGAGGAGGAGAGAATGAGACTAGTGAAATACTAGTGAAATACTGCGATACTGGAAATGAGAAAACCATGGAGCAACAGCTATAAACTGAGAGAAGAGGACTGCAGACCTGAAATCATATATATATAGGGTCCATGAATGTCAGGGCAGAAAACGAGATACTTTAGAAATGCAAAGAGGTCCACCAACCGTGGACCTCAAATGCTAAAGAATCTACTTGAAGTATTCTACCAGTTGAAAATTGAAGCATGACATAGTTCTGAAAATAAAAGAAGCAAATGACAATAGCAAACAAATGAAGTTTTATAGGAAACCTGTACAGTGTCGTAAGTTGTTAAATCTAAATGGATGGAGTTAATCAGCATCTTTGATCTGCTTTTATGTTCCTCTCATCCGCGTCCCAGTCCTTTCTCTATTGCCATCTCTCACATACTTCTTTACTATCACTTCAGTGTTTTAGAAGGGAGGTGAGGTAAAAACGCGTGCTTAGTCTAACATTTTGATTTAGAAAATCTGTTCTTAAAATGCTACTTCTGGGTTTCCTTGATGGCTCAGTGGTAAAGAATCCACTTGCCAATGCAGGAGACACGGGTTCGATCCTTGATCCAGGAAGATCCCAAATGCCTCGGAGCAAGTAAACCTGTATGCCACAACTATTGAGCCTGTGCTCTGGGGCCCGGGAGCCACAAATACTGTGTCTACATGCCACAAATACTGAAGCCCACGCACCCTGGAGCCCGTGCTCCACAATAAGAGAGGTCACCGCAATAAGAAGCCCGAACACTGCAACTGGAGAGTAGCCCCAATCTTCACAACTAGAAAAAAGCCCGAGCATAGCACTGAAGACCCAGCACAGCCAAAAAAGATTAATGAAAAAAAAATTTTAATGCTATACTTTTCACCACAAAAGGTTGTAAAAAGTTGTTGGTCAGGGGTCTTATTGCAAGCAACAGAAACCAGCTATGCCAGCAGATTTAAACAAGAGGAAATTCACTGAGAGAATCCTGAGTGACCCGTAGGATCCTTGGGAAAGCTAGAGAACCAGGCTCAGCTGATTGGCTAAAAACTGTACAAGACTTACTTCTCAGTGACAGTGCTATATCTTTATTTAGAAGTAAATTGCCTTTTTCCTCTCTCTTCAAATGTAGGTTATATATTTGGGGAAAACTCCAGAAGAAGCATATAGAATATTAATGTTTGGAGACGCAGCCTATATTCCTTTCAGGTAAATATAAGAACATTATGGTAGATTCATTTAATCAGGCCCTTGCCAGAAATACTGTGGTATGGTTGTTTCTGAAGAAAGAAAACCTGATAATCATTTTGGGGTGGGTTCAAATAACACCATAGATCTAGGTTACTCATCAGTGACGCTATTGACATTTTGTTGGGGTGGGGGGGATTGTTGTATGTACTGTAGGATGTTTAAGAGCATCACTGTTAAACCACTAGATGTCAGGAATGCCTTCACCCCCAGAAAATTAATTGTGAAAACCAAAAATGTCTCCAGACATTGCCAGATGTCTGTGGTGGTGGTGGTAAATTGCTTCTACATGAGAAATCAGAACCACTCCCACTGATGAAAATTTGTGCTTTGTAATCAGATGAGAATCTTGGAGGTACAGTCTTCAAAACTACCATTTTCCAGTACTGAGACATTTTGGCCTTGAGGAGTTAAGAAATAAGTTTTCTCAATAATTGGAAGTTATTTCTGGGCAGAAATGAACCCTCCTTTTCTTGGGACACAGCAAGCAGAAATAGGGTGAGGTTGTTAATATAGTACTGCTACTTAAACCAAAACACCTGTGTCATAAAGGTAATAGATAAGTAATGTTTTTATGTAAGTTAATGACATCCTCATCCTTATCTCAGAGTTACCAGATGATTGTGTTGAAGATATTTTGAGGAAAAAAAAGAGAAAAAAACTTGTGTTTTTCCCTTTAAATCAAAGGAAGTTCCAAAAGTTTTTCTACTTGTGTTTCAAAATGCGTGACTTAGCTCTATAATTAAATACTTGTGCTTAATGTATAGTAATGTGTGAAATAATTTTATTTTTTGCATAAAGTATTGAGAATTTCAAATATTGCATCATTCTTCCACCTGCAAATTAGTTAATAGTTTCAGGATTGCTGTGTATACCTCAAATGCCTAATTTTGAAGGTGTGGGCTTGCCTTTAAAGGGTAAGATTATGAACCTGACTTAATTGTGGACAAGTCTGGGAATGAGTGTCCCAAACCTTAGGCAGAATCTGTCTCCTTAAATAACTCTGTAGGACTATCTATGGATTTATTCCATGAATTAGAGATTTTTGTTAGGATAGTCTGCAGAGTTCAGTTGTGTATTGCACTAAAGGCTATATGTATGTTAGTGATTTAGCCAATAGAAGAATTGCTTTGGACCCAGCATCACTGCCTTTCTTCTTAGCTTGTGCATCATCTTAAGTATTCTTTGAGATGAGTAGGAAGGGATGAAGGTTATTTTCTAAGCTGAAGAGTGCTCATATTTCTTCTCAACTTATAACAGCAACCATGTACCTCCTTCAGAAGAAGTGATTCTGGTTCCTGAATCATAGATATATTGATATAGTGATAATTTTGTTGTACAGAACTTTTCTTTAAAATAGTAATCCTTTATTGTGCCATTCTTAAAGTTTATAAGACAAGATCCTAAAACAGGAATAAGCTTACACATTTCCCATAATTTAAGTAAGGATCCATGAAACATTATTGATGTAAGGGAAGTTTTACATTAATTTAAATACAGGGGTCAAAATAGAATAAATGTTGTTTACTGCTGTACCTGTGTTTAAAATTATTAAAGTTTGGCATTAAGAAATGTAGTTAGTTGCTTCTGGTTCCAGGAACAAAGATCAGTAATTCTCTAAAAAACAGAACTTCGCCAAAATCAGTTCAGGTTTGTGAAATTTTAATCTCTTCATTCATAGATATCATACTTTGGATTTATCTAAAACATTGTTTCTCCAGATGTGGTCTGTGAACTTTTTGTTACCAGCTTGTGTTGAGTACAGGGATAGAGAGTAAGATTTTACAGACGTTTTTAATAGAGTATGTCTATGTCTGTGGAATCTAATAGTAGGAGAATTTAGGCTTGTATTTATGTGTTTTTCACTTTCATTTTTCTAATAATTCAGTTTTATTTAAAAAAATAAGATGATTGCATAATCATTGGTATGTAATAGTACAATATTACTGTATTTCACAAAAGTATCATCCTTTGACAGATTTAAAAATCTGTGCCTCACCACATTTTACTGTTCTAAAGAACTTACTAATTGAAAGTAAGCAAATCAGAGTGAATAGAACTGGATAATATTTTGACAAAAATTATAGTATAGTCTTTTATCTTTGCCGTTGCAAGAGCACAGAACAACTACAGCCATTAACAAAGTGTTGCTAACAGGGAACTGTGAGAATAACATTCATTCATAGTTAATTACTTCTTTTATGCTCCATAGCGATATTTAATTAGATTTAACTTAACTTACACATAATTCTTCAACCACTGAATTTTAAAATGTATATATACATATGTATATAATCTCTTAATGAATTATATTAGATGTTTTTCTGCCTGTCTAAATTAAAAAACAGTATAAAATAAAGTTCAATGTTTTTTTAAAACCTTTGATCATAGTTATGAAGAGCATGGGCATCTCCTCTTTGGTATTACCTATAATACTCCTTGCTTCTTAATTGACTTTTTTTTTGTCTCTGTTCTTTATTTTCTTGAGAGGTAATATTGCAGAGCTGCCAATAGCTTGGCTGTTGACCTCAGACAGATGAGAGTTTGAGTCTCAGTTCTGCAACTAATATCTCTGTGGTTCTGCACAAATACAAGGCTTGGTTTCTTAGTCTATAAATGGGAATGATAGTAATATCATCCTAATGAAGTATGAGGATTAAGTAACATCCTGCATATGAAACTCTTGGTGCCTGAGCCCTAGCTAACGTTTGTTAAACATTCATGTTTTTTTCCCTTTTAAATCCATGTTTAACTTAAACACAATTAAAAACTCCGTGACTCTTATATGTACAGCACAGTAAACTTATATATTTGTATATGTAGGTACCATCCTTTCAAGACACAGACGAGACTGACAGATTGTCAATCCCCATAAAGATTCCCTTTTATTATCCCCTTTCCAAAAGTGTTTCTTATTTTTGAACTTTGTGTAAATGAAATTATGGAGTATACATTTTTGGAGAACTGGGATCTAGTTTTTAAAATATATATTGTCTGTGAGGTTTATCCTTGTGGTGGCAGGTTAGTGGTTGTCCTATTTTTACTGCTTTTGTAGCCTTCCTTTCTCTGAATGTACCACGTTTTATTTGTCCATTTTCCTTTTGATGGATACTTCGTTTATTTGCAGTTTTTGACTGCTATGAGTATAATCTGCATATGAAAATTGTTATCTTTTTAAACTAGTATTAGACATCATTTTGCTGTTTCTAAGCAGTATCCTTTATTGATTCTCATCTGCTTTTCCAAGTTTGTTAAATGTTCTATGACAAGCTTTCACCCCACAAAGGCTTATATCCAGATTGATAGCTGCTATTATGCCATTTTGAAGAAGTCTAATTGCTTGGGTGGGAGGAAGGAGATGTGGGTGTGTTTAAAGTTGGAAGTGTTAATGAAATAAACATGGGTGAATAAAGAAAGAGCCTTGTCTATTCCGATAATATGGCAGAACTTTATTCAAGCTCAGATCAAAGCTCGATTAGAGCAGGACTTGGCCCTCAGGAGGTTATTCACAATTATGCGTTGAATAAACACTCAGATTTCACAAAAACTGAATCAACATGCCTGTAACTTGATTGGAAAAGAATTATCAGTAAGTTAACAATCATAGCTAACTGAAGAGAAATGGTGAAAAACATTGGGATGTGATCTGAGAGTTCATTGTCTTTCTACTGATAATTTAGATTTTGATTTAGACTAAACTTCACTTTCCTACCTTAGCTTCTCTATCTTAAAAACATTCCTTATTCCATAAAACAGTTATTTGTACAGAACATTATGTGTGCTCATGTAAGTCAGTGGTTCTTAAACTCCTGGAGAACCCAGCCTCACCCCTAGAACTCTGACTCACAGGTCTGGGGTAGAGGTTGAGAACTAAATTTCTAACAAGTGAGGCTGATGTTGCTGCTGCTTGCCGAGGTATCACACCCTGAGAACTAAGCTGCAGGTCATTCTGTTTTTCTCCTTCCTGAAGGTTACCAGTAAGCTATTGGTAAAGATCATTTTCTTGGTCACACTGAAACCTTTTCTAGCTTCTGGAAGATCAGCTTTTAAACTCAGAAGCTTATAGAGCACAAATGGCATGTTGTACATACTCGTGTCCAGTCCTCAAGAAGGCTAACATGTATTGCAATAATTCTAACAAATTCAGACAGTGATGTCTAAAGCTGTCTTAGCTAAAAAGGATACCCTTTTCTTTAATGTTAGTATAATAGTCTATATTCTTAAAGTTTGTACAAAAATTAAACATTTTAAATGTACAGTTTGATTTTTCAGCTAAGTAAATTACTGTGCGAAAACCCAACCAAGGCAGGCAATTCATTATAGCTCCAATAGCAACCTGGTTCCACATAAGAACCAAATGATACCACTCCGATTAGGCATAGTTGTTTGGCATGCCTAGAATGATCATAATTAATTTTTATCTTGCTTAATTCTTAAAATTTTTACTTTGTAATGCAATGACTCAAGGGAGACAAAAGGGAGAAGCAGGTGGGAATGGAGGAGTACCTTATTTTTCTGGACAAAGCCTTAACTGAGGCTGAGACTTGTGTCACTCATCTTGTGTGAGATTACTGACAGGTATTGGTATAGTATTGAGTGGGGCTGTCTACCTAACCGTTTAAGCACTTTTCCCAAGTGTAGAGTGACTCTAGTAATAGTAGTTGACTCATTAGTTTCTGTGGTTTTATTGGTACTCTTGTCCTTTAAGAACCTGAAAAAAATTATCCAGTTAAATTGTTAAAAGTCATAAAAGCATAATGAGAGAAGCAAAATACTCTTTAGCTTGCACCTGTTATTTCAAATACTATCTTGATCTCCAAATTTTTTTGCTACGTGGGTGTAGATACACATACAACATGTACGTACAGAATCAAAAAGCAGTCTTTCCTGCTAACAATTTGACATGGTATTTGAAGAACAAATTCAAATGTCTTATCTTTTTGAGAGGAGGAGTACATACTATGGAGAAGTTGAACTCAAAAAGGAACTTTTGAAGGTGAACTATTAAAGCCAAGAACAGTCTAGAGAGATCATTTGAAATTTAGAATGTGGTCATTATTGATCCACATCTATAAAACAGTATCTACTGGAATAGGTAGAATGTACAATGAATGTATAATAGGTAGAATGTACAATGTGTCACAGTGACTTATCCTTTATTTAAAAACCAAAAGGCAAGAATTCTTTTTTTCCTTTTGAGACTGAATATGTGTTTGATTTTCAATCAGCTTTGTCTTGAGATAAGTGTACAACAGAAAATTAAGTTAACTGAGCTGTGTATTTCAATACTTTTGGAATTTCAGAGATGCTGCCTATGGAAGTTGCAATTTCTTCATCACACTTCTTGACTGTTTTTATGCAGTGAAGAAGGTAAGTGACTTATAGGATGAGCCTAGTGTTGTGCTGGAGAACTTAAATACAGAGCAAGGAAGAGAGGCCTTCTCCAAAGACCTTCTAAGATGTGTATGATGTCAGAGGTGTCCCATTTCCCTGCCAACATTAGAATGACACTAAACTAGAAAACAGATTATTCTGAATCTGAGTGCTTCTCTGTGTGAGTTGGGGGAAAAGCCACTTGAACACAGGGGACGTTAAGAAACAGTTATGTAATTAGGTTCTAAATTCAGAATTGATTTTGAATGTGTTGTGATGTCAAAGAAAAACAAAAAGTAAATAGATTACTGGTTTCTAAATTCTCTTTATGTATTTTATGAGTCTGATTGCCACCAATTCTGTTTACAGCAGATATTTCTGTAACACACTGTTAAACACTTTGTTGTTCAATCTTCAAGAATTTAATTTCTAGTTCAACAGAAGTATTTGAATATCCCATTAGTTTGTTACTAGGTTTTATATAAAAAACTAAGTGGGTCATTACTGCTTTCTCAAAGCTATTTAAAAATAACTCCTGTGTTTTATAATGAGGGCTACTTGCTCTCTTTGACTTCAGGGGATAACTTCTATCACATTCTAAATGAATAGGGTCCTCTGGAATCAGGTGATGCAGTGGACCCTGGTTAAAACACTCTCTCCCTCCAGTGTAGTTTTTGAATATCAGGACAGTGCAGGAAACTAGAATTGTTAATCAGTAGCCCTTGGATCAAATAAACTTTCAGCAACCTCTAAAGCTTTGTGTGACTTGTATTTTCAGAGGGGGAAGGAACCCAAGTTTACTGTCTTGTATGATGAAACATGGTAGCTTTCTGAGAATTTTGACTGAAATTTTATGGGTTAAGTTAAGAGACCTAGTTAGGATACATATTCAGAGGTTAATTAGTATACGTTTTGTCCTGTAATAAGGCAGTGAGGATGGACCTTAATTTTGGGGATTTGAGTCGAGCGACTGTGGTGTAAGGGGCTGATGGAGGTTGCCACACACTCTGAGATAGTTCCATGAGGCCTCAATTTAGGCACTTAATGGGCAGAGGATGCCATCAGGAGATGGAGGGACCGTAGGTATAAATGACCCCTCCCAGTTATAGTTAACAGTCCTTGCCAGTTGGACCCTAGGAAGTTGCTAATGCAGGTAGGCATACTTGTCCTTGATCCTAGGATCCTAGGACTCCCTTCTCTGCAGTCCTACAACCTTATATATTTGGAAAAAAAAAAGAAGAAGAAACATTTATGAGGGCTTTGGTGATGATATACTATAACATTGGCTTTGTGTTTTTTTAAAATCAGATACTATATACAAAGTTTAATCAGCTGTAACTATAGATCAAAGATTGCTTTTTTTCATACTGCATTTTAATTTTTTTGAGACAACAGCTTCTGATTTTTCCATTTAAAGATTTTTATTTGTGACTGATTTTGAATATTATTGTTTGAAATATTTATAAATATAATAATTATATCTTGATTTTAGTGCTACTTTTAAAAAAAATACTATAATAAGATCTCCTTATGAAATTCAAAGACTAGAAATCCCCTGCAGACTGATAACTTTTTATTGTATCATTCTGTTAGGAACAGCTCTAGTCCAAATATGATATATATTGTTTCAAATTCAAAAGAAATAAAATTCATCTTAGATTTGGTCTTGGAATTAGGATTTAAGCAACTATATTTTATAAAATATAATTTTTGTTGTTGTTTGGTTTTGTAACCTTATTTCTCATCATATTTCAGTAGTTTATATTTTGCAGACTGGTTTTGCAGAATCACCCCTTTTCAACCGAGAATAACTTCTTGAGCAAGAATTGTTACTTATGTACTGTCTGTCTTAGTAAGCAGGGAGAATGGTTGTCAGGCCACCAGATTGTCCTTGTCTCAGAATATAGTTACTCTGCTTACTTTGCTTAGCATAGTCTTTTTACTGCAACTCAGAGTGAGGCTACAGAAAGGAAAATTCATGTTTTTTTTCCTTATTGAAAAAATTTTTTCCCCTCAAAAAATTTGAATTTTAGTGTTTGTCTCAGGGCTGCCTTTAGTATAGGAGATACTGATCTTTTAATTCAAGACTGTTCAGAAGAATTTGAAAGTGAAGATATGTATAAAGTGTGATATTTGTTTGATATAAACTAACCCATGGTTTCTTCCCTTTGTTATTATTTGTTTAGCAACCATTGGGTTATGCATTATATTTGAAGCCTGAATGGTGTTCATCTAATAAACTAGTAGGATTACTTTCAAGGCTTGATAATTTATATCTTGCATGGATAGGATGATTAATGAAGGAAAATGAAAAAGATACTCTTCATTAAAATATATATTGTTGTAACTGATTTTTCTGATGATGGACGCATTAAAAGACATAGTCCACCTCTTTTGAAAGCTGTTCCATGGAACATAATCTAAATACAGTGCTTTTCGAGGGTACCTTCTGATACTTACTATTAAGAATTTGGGTTGAAAATTATTTCCTTATTTGCATCTTTATTCTTAAAAAATTTCCCTTTGGATTTTAGGCAATGCAGTATGGCTTCTTTAATTTCAACTCATTTAACCTGGATGAATATGAATACTATGAAGTAAGTTTTCAAGGATATTGTTTTTAACTCTTTTTATATATATGTTTTACTTCCAGAAGTAATATTCTTAATTTTTGAAAAAAAAATTGAACAATTTAGATGTATATAGAGTTAAAGTCATCTTTCTCTTACTTCTGTTTCTGCAGTCCTAGTTCTTATTGATTTTTTGCACTTGTTACATCCTTTTGGAGTAAGTGTGCTCCTCGGCATTTTTAATTTTTAGTTAAAAATTTTTTGTAAGTATTGATGACTTTTATAGAATGAATTAAATGAGATAATGTTTATGAAATCCTTAGCATAGGATCTGATTAAATGAATAGCCAGTATACATCTAATTACCTCTGGAAAACACATATTTTTGTCAGAACCTTTTGTTTATATGAAGTTAAGTCATTTTTGGAAGCAAATTACAAAAAGTAAACACAAATGGCTTAAATAAAGTGGGGAAATTTATTTGTTTACATAAACAAAATGTCCAGGAGCAAGTGTAACTTCATGCATACCAGATTCAGGTATACAAACACTTACCAGAAATTGAGCTGAAACCAGTTTTGTTTCAAGGCCAGTTCTCCCCAGTTCTTATTTATAAGCAGCAACTATATAAGAATTTTCCTGGGTAAAATAACTGAATTACTTAGGTATAGTTTGAATAGCAGCAGCAGTCAGCTCTATTTTTCAAAGGCTGACTATTGTCAGCCCCCACCCGCCCCTGCCAAAAAAAGGCTATTAAATGAAAGTTATTAGGAACAAAAGTTACCTAAATATAATGTCTGTTGGATAAAGATGGCTGCCATCAGCTTTGATTTACCCTTTTGGTTTACTTAGCGTACTGGAAAAGAATGTTCATAGCTCCAGCAGAAGATTCACCGGTTCCTCTCATTGGCTTGGCAGAGATCATGTCTCTGCCCCTGAACCAAGCTGTGATTTTGGTGAGGGTAGTAGATGAGTGGGTGCAGAATACTTTGGTCATCCCAGGAGCTGAAATTGGGTCAGCCCTATCAAATCATACAGACCAAAAAGAAGGGTGGTACACAGAGAGGAGAGAAACAGGCAAAACCACAGATACCCTTTATGGTTTTTTGCGGTAGTGTATTTTTTTTAAAGAATGAGTAATTTGGTTCTCCCATTCTACCCTCCGAGTAGATAATGAGTAAGATGTTACGCTAAATGTCTTTTTCAGCCAAGAATACTTGTGGAATCTTGGTTTGTTTTTTTGTTTTTTTTTCTATCCTGCTATAGTTATCTTGAGCAGACAGTCTCACTAATAATGGAGTGATTCCACAGACAACACTCTATTCAGCAGCATCTTAAAAACTCAGATAACTGTTCTTTCACAATTTCTAAAGTAGCTATTATTTTAAACTCCTAGGTATAATTGAACTATTTTTTTGATGAATTGGGTTAATAGGTACTGCTGATCATTATTGTGATGTACCAAAGATGTAAAAGCATATTGTGTGATTCATTAGGCCAACTCTGCCTTTACTTCTCCGTAATAGCTATACGTTTATAAAGTACAATATACATTTACCATCTTAATTACTGAATGTAGTTGAATTATTAACACCATTTTTTGTACTTCCCCTTATGAAAGTTGAGCGACTTTCACTTTATCAAAATTAAACACATAAAATAAAATATACTTTCTCTTTTTAGATAAGCAAAACGAAGAAAAACACCAGTTAGTGTTCCCTCACTGTTACTTGTTTTTCACTAAGGAGTAATTATAAGTGCTAATTAGCTTCCCTCTCACCAACGCAGAAATTGGAGCATGAGGTGTAGAGTAGTAGGGTCACCAACAAATGTCATTTACTTAGAAATTGCATTGAGACACGGGGAACTGTTAAGTAGCTACAGACCATAATGGTAGTTTTGTTTAGTCTCTGTGAAAGTGAAAGTAGCTCAATCACGTCCAACTCTGTGAGTCCGTGGAGTTCTCCAGGCCACTGGAGTGGGTAGCCATTCCCTTCTTCAAGAGATCTTCCCAACCCAGGGATCAAACCCCGGTCTCCTTCATTGCAGGCTGATTCTTCACCAGCTGAGCCGCCAGGGAAGCCCTTAGTCCCTCTATTTAGAAATTTTGAATTGGTGGTTTTCATTGATTCCATGATGCCCATTTTTTCCTGTTTTAACTTTTCTGAATTCAGGATGCATCTTACAGTATATGATGCCTGTGATTCAATGAAATCTAGTCATATTTCTCATTTTAAAACTCTGATTTTACTTCAAAGTCAGAACATCTGGCAATGCTTGTCCTCATTCTTACTTACATCTTTTAGCCTGAAATGAGTATGGGCTCATCAGTTCCCTTAACTTATAAATAAGTCAGGTAAATCAGTTTTGGGTTACTTGCCTGACCTGTAGATTTTAAGGCAACTCTTGATTTTTTTCTTGCCTATTCTTAGGTAGAGGAAAACATATTCCAATTGCAAAACTGATTGAACTTGTATTTATGTTCTCTCCTTCCCCACTATCAACTGTCTCCTACTTTCTGCCTAAGTCTTTTTATAGCCATCTCTATTGTTATTAAAGTTGAACTTTATCTTAGAATAATTGTGTGATTCAATCCAAAAGACTTGATAACAGGAAGTAAAGTGTTTTAAATGTCAGTTTAGATGTGATCCCCGTATTCTTGTGATTTTAAGTTTTCTGGTGACTTTTAGTAAAAAGTTTTCATTGATTTCTCTAAATAAATAGGCAGCAAAACAATGGAAAGGTGCCTCTGTAGAAATAAAAAGTAAATATTTGAGAAACCAGGACCCTAAATTGATTTTTTTTCCCCTGTATTTAAGAAGTCAAGATTACTCACATTGGAAGCCAATTAGTAACTCAGGAAAACAGGGATGTTTCCATATCCCTCATGATAGAAAATTTGGTTTTTTCACTGATTAGCAATTACATAAGAATTTACTTGGATAAAATAAAGTATTTAGGCATAGTCTGGATAGCAGCAGCAGTCAGCTGTATTTTCCAGAGGCTGACTATTGTAGGAAAAAAAAATGCTGTTAAGTGAAAGTTAATTAGGACCAGAAGTTAACTAACTATAGTTGTCTCTTGGTATCCATGGGCGATTGGTCCCAGGACTCACTGTTGGTATCAGAATCCACAGATGTTCAAGTCTCATAGTCAGCCTTCCAAATCCACAGATGCAAAACCCACAGATATTGAGGGCTGACTGTATTCCCTGGGAGTATTCATAGCAGGATAAATTTTAGTTTCCTGTCTCATGGTCATTTGTAAACAGCTTTTGTGCTAAAGGAAATGGATTTGAAGTCCTTAAGATACTCACTATTGAAAGGGACATGGAGAGGAGATTAAATATAAAAATGAATTGTGCTGATCTTCCCCTTGCAGAAAGCAGAAAATGGAGATTTAAATTGGATAATACCAGACCGATTTCTTGCCTTCTGTGGACCTCATTCAAGAACCAGACTTGAAAGTGGTATGCGAAAATGAGTCCAGTATAGTTTTGTTATTAAAAGTATCCATCCGGTATTTTCTTTTAAAAGAATCCAAAACTCTGCTCTCTTAATTAAGTGTACTCTTGAACATTTTATCTCATCATTCTACCTGGATTTTAATTTTTAAATTTATTTTTTTCATAGTTATAATCAAATTGGTATTCAATCCCCAGTCCAGATACTGTTTCCATGCAGTTACAAGTGATACTGTTATCCATTGTTTCCTTTCTGCATTTTACAACATCTGGTGAATTTCTTTATGTAGGTTACCATCAGCATTCTCCTGAGGCTTATATTCCATATTTTAAGAATCACAACGTTACTACAGTTATTCGTCTGAATAAAAAGATGTATGATGCCAAACGCTTTACAAATGCCGGTTTCGATCACTATGATCTTTTCTTTGCGGATGGCAGCACCCCTACTGATGCCATCGTTAAAGAATTTCTGGATATTTGTGAAAATGCAGAGGGTGCCATTGCAGTACACTGTAAAGGTATGTTTTTAGTGTTGTTTAAAGAGTGGTGGACATGTGTGTGTGTGTGTGTGTGTGTGTGTGTGTGTGTGTGTGTGTGTGTGTAAACACACCATACTCATTTAGATTATATGCAAGGACACATGAAGATGCCTTTCTTTTAAAGAATGCTTTTTTTCCTTTTGTGTTTTGCTTTTTTTCTTAAAACTACTTTATTGCAGTATTGGCATAAGAAAGCTGTACATGTAAAGAATGCCTTTATTTATTTATTTTGGCTGCTCTCAGTCTTTGTTGCAGCGTGCAGGCTTCTCTCCAGTTGTGGCATGTGGGTTCTCTAGTTGTGTGTGGGCTCTCTAGTTGTGATGTGCAGGCTATGGAGCTCACAGGCCCAGTAGTTGTGGCTTGCGGGCTTAGTTGCCCTGTGATATGTGGGATCTTAGCTCTCCAACCAGGGATCAAACCCACATACCCTGCATGGGAAAGTGGATTCTTAACTACTGGACAACCAGGGAAGTCCCAAAGAATGCTTTTAAATCCCTGATTTCATATGGAAAGTATAATAAATTAAGTTGTATTCATGGGTAACCCTACAAAGCCTTGTCACATTCATTTATTCATTAAATGTCTATTCGGTGCCTACTTTGGTATGTTCTGGCATATGTCCATGAGCAGAGCAAACTCTAGGAGCTTATCTTTTGGACTTTGTTTTCTAACAAGTTGCTAGATTTTCAATAACTAGAACAGTGCCTGGTACTTAATAAGTATTTATTGAACGAGTGTGTGGATATACTAGGATTTGTTAAACTTTTCTTCTTTGGTTTTTCAACTAAGAAGACAAGGAATATATTTTTATTAAGAAAAATCCAACATTGGGGAAAAGAAAAACTAAACAGCAAACCCTGGAGCATATAAGAAGTCTAATTACTGGAGTTCCCACATTATCAGATTCAAATTTTCAGTTTTCACTGAAAATTCAGTTTTCACCAAAAAATCTCAAGGACTGCCAAGAAACATGATAGGATAGCTCATTCAAAGGGAAAAAAATGAATCAACGGACACTGTCCCAAAGAAAGACCAGAGGGTGAACTTATTAGACAAAGGTGTTAAAACAACTGTATTTTGTTGTTGTTGTAGCCACATGGCATGGGAGTATCCCTGATCAGGGACTGAACCTGTACCCCCTGCAGTGGAGGCATGGAGTCTTAACCAGTGGACTGCCAGAGAACTCCTAAAACAGCTGTCTTAAAGGTGCTCAAAGAGCTAAAAGAAAATGTGCACAAAGTCAAGAAAACAATGTATGAATCAAACTATCAACAGGAGAGACAAAGCATTAAAAGGAAAAAGGAATTCACAAGCAGGCAGAAGGAAGAATCAGCAAACTTAAAGATAGAATAATTGAAATGATCAGGTCTGAGGAACAAAAAAAAAAAGACTGAAATGGGAACCAAGCCTAAGGGAACTTTGAGACACCATGAAGTAAGCCAGTGTATAGATTTTGGGAATGCCAAAGGGACAAGAGAAAGAAACAGGGAGATTATTTGAAGAATTAATGGCTGGGAACTTCCCAAATGTGATTAAAGACATGAATGTAAATATCACAGAGCCCAACAAACTCCAAGCATGAAAAACTCAGACCTACATCAAGATGCAGTTAGTCAGTCAATTAATCTAAAGCCAGAGACAAAGAGAACCCTGAAAGTAACAGAAGAGAATCAACTTATGACATACAAGGGATCCCAGTAAGATTATCAGTGTATTTCTCATCAGAGACTTTGAAGGCCAGAGGACAGTAGGTTGCTATGTTTAAAGTGCTGAAGGAAAAAGAGTGTCAACCATAAATCTTATGTCTGTCACAACTGTCCTTCAAAAATGATGGAGAAATTAAGATATCCCTAGATCACTAAAAGCTGAAGGAATTTGCTGCCACTAGGCTTGCCTTGCAGGAAATGGTAAAGGTTGAATGAAAGGACTCTAAACAGTCACTCAGTGCTGTATAAAGAAATTAAAATCTCTGTGAAAGTAAGTACGTGAACAGTTATAAAGGCTATTAATATTGTAACTTTGGTTGTAAACGCTCCAATCAAAAGGCAGAAATTGGAAGAATGGCTTAAAAAAATAATCTAGCTATATCTATCTAAAAGATACTAAGTTTAGATTCAAAGACACAAAGAGGTTTAATGTGAAAGGATGAAAAATTTCATGTAGATTGTAACCAAAAAAGAGAGGTGATTGTCAGACAAAATAGACTTTAAAGCAAGAAAGATTACAAGAGACTAGAACGTTATATATTAACAAAGGTTTCAATAGAGCAAGAATATATATACATATATATATATATTTAACAATTATAAACTTTTTTACATGCCTAATAACAGATGTTCAAAATACAAGAGGGAAAAATTGACAGACTTGAAGGAGAAAACAGTTGTACTATAATAGTTGGAAATTTAAATATCCCATCTTCAGCAGTGGTTGGGACAGTCAGAAGATAAGGAAATAGAGGACTTGAACAGCACAACAAACCATCTATATCTAACGGACTTATACAGAACTCTTTGCCCACGAACCACCAGAATATAGTTTGTCTCAAGTACACTTGGGACATAGTAGTAGTGATTGCACAGCAGTGTTAATTTGTTAATGATGCTGTCTCTGCATTTTAAAATGGTTAAAATGACCACCAGAAACTGACCCCAAAGAGACATAGATCTTTGGATTAAAAAAATTTTAAATGGCTATCTTAAAAATGCTCCATGAGCTCTTTTGCTTAGGTCTGTGGTGCCGGCAGGATGGACACGTGTTGCAGTCTTCATGTTGCTGGGAAGCTCCATAGCCATCACAAGTGGCATGATACACAGTCCAAGAAAGCCTATTAGGACCGAAGGCCAGTCCTTTTGGAGGCACTTCTCATGCAAAGGGCATTGTGACGAAGAAGTAGGGGTTGAAGCCAAATTCTGCCATCAGGAAGTGTATCAGGTTTAGCAAATCAAGAATGACAAAAGAATCACAGCCTCTGTTGTTTGAATGTTTCTGAGGAAAATGATGAAGTTCTGGTTGCTGGATTTGGTTGCAAAGGTCATGCTGTTGGTGACATTCCTGAAATGGGCCTTAAGGTTGTCAAAGTAGCTAGTGTCTCTCTTTTGGTGTTATACAAAAGGCTAAAAGGAAAGATCAAGATCATAAGTTTTGATGGTGAAATCATGATAGCAATAAGTTTTCATATCACCTACCCCAAAAGAAACCTCAGTGAGCTAAACAGAATCATAGAGAAGTAATTGAAATCAGGAAAATGATTCATAAACAAAAATCTGTTCAAATGGTAAAGTTTATATTAGGCATATTTTGCCAGAATCTAAACAATAAAACAAAATTCAACTTTAGTTATTTCATTTTTTCCAATTATAATAAGCAGTTGAGGTGATTTTCAGCTGAAATACACAGGATAACCACCACAATAAAGAATTATCTCACCCCAAATGTCAATAGTGCTGAGGTTGGGAAACTCTGAAGTTCACTGCTGACCAGTTAAAAATCTGAAGAGGATTTGATAGGATAAGATCTTTGGTGAAGAAAACTGATGATGGTGTGAAGGTTGGATTATCAAGGGAAAAGTAAGATTCATTGGGCAGTGTATTGATTTGCTCCAAGTACTATAACAGATTACTAAACAACAAAAAATTTATTTTCTTATAATTTGAGAGTTGCCTGACTAGCTCAGTCAGTAGAGCATGAGACTTACTTTCTCACAGTTTTAGAGGCTAGAAGTTGAAGATGAAGGTGCTGATTTCTGATGAGGCCTTTCTTCCTGGCTTATAGCCAGCTGCCTTTTCTTTGTCCTCTTCATATAGTCAGTCCTGGTATCTCCTCCTCTCTCATGAGAAAGGATACAAGTCCTGTTGGATTAGGTGCCCCTCTCACTCCATGACCTTAGTTAACCTTAATTTCCTCTGCAAAGGCCCCTTTTCTGGAAACAGTCTCACTGGGAGTTAAGGACTTCAACATCTGGATTTGGGGAGGCACAGTTTAGTCTTAAAACATTCTATTCTCTGGGCACTCAGTATTCATTTAAGGTAAAATGCATTCACTCTTTCCCAACAGTCCCCGAAGTCTTAACCCATTACAGTATCAATTCCACATGTAAAGTCTCATCTAAATATCTCCTGAATCATGATTGACACTTCAGGTATGATTTATCCTGAGGCAAATTCCTCTCTGTGAGCCTCTGAAACCAGACGAGTTATGTACTTATAAAGTAAAATAACGTAATGGGCATAGAATAGATATTCCTATTCCAATGAGAGAAATCGGAAAGTAGTGACAGGTCCCAGGCAAGTTCAGATCCTAGCAAAGCAAATGCCTTTGGATCTTTAGGCTCTTTAGCTCCTTTCTCTGTTCAACAGTTCCACTGGGATGACAGTACCATCCCCTCAGGCCCAAGGTGGCGGCCCTGCCCCTGTGGCTGTGGGCAGGGGCAGCCTGCCCTGCTGAAACTATGCAGGAGGCCCTGCCCTATGAAACCTAGGAGTAGACAGCCTTGACCTCTGGGCCTGTGGTTGTGTTGGCAGCCAGGCTGACCTCTGCATCACCCTTTAGAGTCATACTAACCTTCTCTTGAAGGATGGGCCTTATTTGCAACCAGTTACTTCTGTTGTCTAGTCCTATGGAATCCCTGAAACCTAAAAAAAAAAAGGCCTTCTTTTATTTCATCCTGTTTAGCCCTATTTCATCCTCCCCTTTAGTCCAAACTGGCAGTGTGTCTTCTACTGTAATCCTATAAGTGTTTTTGGCTTCTGCTGAGACAGCTTTTAATTACCCATGATTAAATCCATGGGTAATATTGTTATGAAATTTATTTGCTTGGTATCCAGAGTACAGTTTCTCTCTTTTTTCAGATTGACTAGGCCTAGAGTTTTCTAAATGTTTAGTCTCTCATTCCTTTTTGCTTAACAATTACTTCTTCGATTCATCTCTCTCTCTTCATGTCAGTCAGGAGAAACCAGGCTGGACCTTCAGCACTTTGCTTATGAATTTAAATCTACTGTGTTAAATGCCCAAGGGCGTCACTCAGAAGTTCTGTTTCCCACAAAGCATTAGAACACAATTCAGCCAGGTGGTTTCTGGGTTTTTTTGGCCACTTTCTAATAAGGATTGCCTTTCTTTCCGTTTCCACATGAGTCTGCACTGGAATCTCCATTAATGTCCATTTTCCTCCTACCAATAGTCTCTTCAAGGCAGTCTAGGTTGTTTCTATTATGTGCCTTAAAACTCTCCTGGTCTTTACAGTCCCAATGCCAAAGTCACTTCTACATTTTTACATAGTGTTTGAGTAGTATGCCACTTCACAGTACCAAAATCTGTGTTAGTTTGAGTTTCCCAGAGAAATAGAGCTAGGAGGATATGTACATATAGAGAAGGAGATTTATTATAAGGAGGTGGCTTATGGGAATATATAGGCTGGTGAGTATAAGAGCTGCAGTGTGGACTGGCAGACTGGAGACCCAGGAGAGCCAGTGGTGCAGTTGACGTCCAAAGCCTGTCTGGTAGAAAATTCCCTCTAACTTTGTTGTTGTTCAGTGGCTCAGTCATGTCCGAGTCTTTGCAACCCCATGGACTGCAGCACGCCAGGCCTCCCTGTCCTTCACCATCTCCCGGAGTTTGCTCCAGCTCATGTCCTTTGAATTAGTGATGCCATTTAACCATTTCATCCTCTGTTGCCCCCTTCTTCTTCTGCCTTCAGTCTTTCCCAGCATCAGGGTCTTTTCCTGTGAGTCAGCTCTTCACATCAACTGGCCAAAGTATTGGGGCTTCAGCTTCAGCATCAGTCCTTCCAATGAACATTCAGGACTGATCTCCTTTAGGGTTGACTGGTTTGATCTCCTCGCAGTCCAAGGGACTCTCAAGAGTCTTCTCCAACAGCAAAGTTCAAAAGCATCAATTCTTTGGCACTCGACCTTTTTTATAGTCCAACTCTCACATCCATACATGACCACTGGAAAAACCATAGCTTTGACTATACACACCTTTGTGGGCAATGTCTCTGCTTTGGGAGGTGGATGTTTTGTTCTTTTCAGACTTGCAACTGATTGGATGAGGCCTACCCACAGTATGGAGGGCAGTCAGCTCACTCAGAGTCTGCCAATCTCATCCAGCTACACCTGCCAGATTGACACTTAGAATTAATCATCACAGGAGGTAATGATACTAGTCTAGATGAGAGTAAAGAAGGACAACAGGAATAGAGTGGGGTGGTGGGGGAGTCCATGTGCAAATATGTATAAAAGTGGAGTAGAAAAAAAATGTTGGATGAGGGAGAAAGTACAAGATTTTAAGCTTATATTTTTACAAAGATGATGGTATTATTAACTGAAAACCCAGAGTTTAAAAAAACACTGTTACTGAAAATTATCTCTTAGAAAGTGGATTTCAGTCTTGGTTAAACATAGAGTCGTGGGCGATTTTAGGAATCTCTGTTCTAGGCTGCATCACATAACAATTAAAGCTCTCTCCTTGGTTGTACTGTACATGAAAACATGAGAAGCACTGTTGAAGGGAGCAGAATCCTGGGAAGCTTTTAAAAAAATTCTACCTGCCCAACAAAATTCTAGAGAAGATGAGACCAGGTCTCATTGGTTTGTTTCTTTTCTAAGCTGGCCTTGGACGGACAGGCACTTTGATAGCCTGCTACATCATGAAGCATTACAGGATGACAGCAACCGAGACCATTGCTTGGGTCAGAATCTGCAGACCTGGCTCGGTGATTGGACCACAGCAACAATTTTTGATGATGTAAGTGGATGGAAGTGAAAGTGAAAGTCACTCAATCATGTCTGACTCTTTGTGACCCCATGGACTATACAGTCCATGTAATTCTCCAAGCCAGAATACTGGAGTGGGTAGCCCTTCCCTTCTCCAAGGGGATCTTCCCAACCCAGGGATTGAACTCGGGTCTTCTGCATTGCAGGTGGTTTCTTTACCGAGCCACAAGGGAAGCCCATGAATTCTAGAGTGCGTAGCCTGTCCCATCTCCAGTGGATCTTCCCAACCCAGGAATCAAATCAGGGTCTCCTGCATTGCAGATGGATTCTTTACGAACTACACTATCAGTAATTCCTCAGGAATTCATGGGTCTGGAAGGTGGTGGGAATTAGAATTTTTCTTAGTCCCTGGTAACAGCAGTAGGAGAAAGTTGTTGGTGTGTTTCTTTCTGGAAGGCTGTATTTTGATATTGTTACTTAAATGCTGTAGGAAACAGGCAAGCCTCTGGATAGAAGGTGACTATTTTCGTCAAAAGTTGAGGGGTCAGGAGAATGGAAAACACAGGGCGGCTGTCTCAAAACTCCTTTTGGCTGTGGATGACATTTCAATCAATGGGGTCGAGAATCAAGACAAGCAAGAACCTGAACTGGTAATCGAACCACCCCCATCGTGCTGTTGTCATTGCTTTAAGTGCTGTTGAGAAGCTTTTAGGGCATGGAGAAAATTGTAGATAAATAAAGCACATTCTGAGGGATTATCGTCACCTATTTTTTATACTTATTGCCCTGTCTAGGAACTTTTTAGTCAAAATAGTTAAAGTTATGTGTCCTTAAAACTATAAGTTTATGTTTTGTTTACTCACAAGGCACTGGGATAAAAGAGGTATGTAAAGTAAACTCTATATGGACCTAGTGATACCCCCTCTCCCTGTTTTTTGCCATTTCATGATAGCTGATTTAGGAGACCACTTGTTCGCAAATGGGGAACCTTAAAGAACCAATAGTTTAGGGGGCAGCAGTACTAAATAAGTTTTGTAGTGGTAAGTAGATTGCAAAATTTAAAGAAAGCGTTTTCAATGTTGAAAACCCATTATGCCTCTTCACTGTCAAAATGTTTTATAATAAGAGTGCTATTGGGTTCTTTGTGAAAGTCAGCTTTCAGATGTCCTATAGCTTTATTTTGAAAGCAGCAAGATATTTTAAAGTTCATCAGAAAGTTGAAGTATGAATATATTTGTATGTATCTGTGTATGATCTGTATGGATAAATATAGCTGCTGTGCTTCACTGCATTAATAAGGACAGCTTAAGTCATTAGCTCAGTGTTTCTCTACTTACACAGTACAGTGATGACGACGAAATCAATGGAGTGACACAAGGTGATAGACTTCGGGCCCTGAAAAGCAGAAGACAGTCAAAAACAAACGCTATTCCTCTCACGTGAGTCTGATTTCCTTCGTGTAGTTGTTGTTATTTAATTTGTGTATAAGGTCCGTCATGAGCATTTTTTCTATACATTTTCTCCATGGTTGCATGGCCATTATGCCACCTTGAAATGAGTATCTACTTTATTTACAGTCTAAGGGTGTTGCCTAAGAAACTCTTAGGAATCTTTAATTTATCTCTGTCCTCTGTTTTAACCTCTGTAGCTTGTATAGATAGGAAAGCACTATTCAGAAAACTATTTATGGATAGTAAGTGTCAACTAAAAATTTTGAGGACTTGGAAACCTAGGAGGCAGCATTTCAAGTAACCCTGAGAGAACTGCTCTGAGGAGGTGATGGGGGTGTGCAGGGAGCCCCCAGGATATATAGGAGTTTGCAGCAAAGGGCAGGTAGTCTTAATGTCAAAAGATCACCATTAATAAAAGAAAGCTAGATATCTCAAGTGAAGGAATTTATGGGAAGATGTATGGGAAGATGCGGGAGTCTGGGCTCACTGAAATCATTCCTCTGATCAGCACCTCAGCTGTTTGGGTCCAGTATTCTGTGTTTTCATATCCCAGTCTCCTCATGGCTCACCGTGGGGAGTGGCTGCAGTCTGGTGGCTGCTAGATGCCAGGTATTCTCCTTTCTGAGTTCCTTCAGAGCTTACCAGTTCACCTTTGGCTGGTGGCTGCAATAGCTGGTTTCTTTGTTTACTAATATGGTATGCAGTATTCATTTCTCATAACCATTTTACATCCTTAAGAGAGTGACAGCAGATGTAAACTATAGAATGTAGATTTGTATGTAGTTGTTAAAATTGCAAACTTTTTAAATTTACTAGCATATTGCACATAATTTGTTTTGATATGGTGGATTTTAAGGTGACATGGTGGCTTAATGTCATTTTAAGTCAACAATGAATTGATTAAACTATATTTTTATATGAACTTTTTGTTGGAGGAATTCTTTTCAAATCACAGGAGATTTAAAGTGGAAATAGCAAGTTTTGTAGTCATTAAGTTGTCTGTGTGTGTCCTCTTATAGTTCCTCGTGTAAATGTTAGTTGAGATTCAATCTTTAGGAACATCCAGGATTGTTAGAAAGATGGTAAAATAAAAAACTTGGCCATTGTATTTTTTTTCCAGGATATTCTTTAGTAGATGCTCCCACCTGTGCCACTGGATTCCTTCCTTCTAGTACCTTACACTGTGGGATGGGTACCAAATTCTGCAGCACGCCCCCCCCCCCCCTGCCTTTTTGGTGATGGAGACAGGTTATCTTGTTATTCAGTAAGCATCCTGTAATATGGTAAGAAACTATGACACAGTAGTAGGAATAGTGTTAGTTGCTCAGCTATGTCCGACTCTTTGTGATCCCATGGACTGTAGCCCGCCAGGCTCCCCTGTCCATAGGATTCTCCAGGCAAGAATTCTGGAGTGGATTGCCCTTCCCTTCTCCAGAGGATCTTCCTGACCTAGGGATTGAACCCAGGTCTCCTGCGTTGCAGACAGATTCTTTACTGTCTGAGCTAGAGGGGGAAAAAAATTTATTTTGAATTGGAGGATAATTGCTTTACAATGTTGTGTTGGTTTCTGTCATATAGCAACATGAATTAGCCATAAGTGTACATATAGCCCTTCCCTCTTCTCCCACCAGCTGCCCCCTCCATCCTACCCTTCTAGGTCATCACAGAGCACCGGCTTGAGCTCCCTGTGTTATATAGCCATCTATTTTACACTGGGTAATGTATGTGTTTCAATGTACTCTTCTCAATTTTTCCCACTCTCTCCTTCCTTCACTGTGTCCCTAATCCTGAATAACAGGCCTCTTTAATTAAAAGTGGTCCTTCACTAGTATCTTCTCATAATCTTAAATCCCAAAGTTCAGTTCCACTTAAAGGATGTATCATCATGGGCCACTGCCTTGGGAGAGTCTTAAAAGACCCAAAGGAAAGGAATGAGTTTTCCATAATAAAGTGCCATGTGAATGAAAGGCATCAGTATTGATTATAGGCATTAATTAAGCATTCTCTTTGCTGTTGTGCATGCAGTCAACTAGAATGCTGTAAGAATGGTGCATTTTAAATAATTTTTTAAATTCCAAATGCCATTTTAATTTCAAGTCTTCATTTAAGGTCTTAATGGTCCTTTTTATTTAAAAATAGTATAGTCCCTCCAAATAATCATTCTGAAGCCAGTTTTATACAGGAGGAAATAGTTAGTGCCCTAGAGCAGTGCTGTCCAAACCTCAGTGTGCGTTTGAGTCTCCTGGGCAGCTTGTTAAAATGCAGATAATGGTCAGTGGGTCTGGGATGCCATCTGATTCTGCATTTCTTTTTTGGCAAGCTCCCAGGTGTCAAAGATGCTGCTGGTCCAGGGGCCACACTTGGAATCACAAGCCCTATAAAATGGATTTTTTTGTGGGGTTGCTTTTAGTTACGTCCAGGTTTTTTGTTCTGTTTTAAAAAATCTGCAGCATCAGTTTATTTCTCAATAGCTTGTTGCCTTCTGTTCAGAAGTCAACTTGCGAGTCAGGGGATGGGAATTCTGCTTAGTCAAAGGTTCTTGAGTTTGATAGTACTTAAAGGAAATTTCCTTTAGTAACTCTATCTGCTACCTTGTGAATATGTTTTATAAGAGGACAAATCATTCGATGCTCCTTTCTAAAAAAATGAAACGATGGAAGTCTCTTCCATAGATCAAAGGTTTGTGGTAACATAAAAGAAAACAACGAATGTAGACTGAAATTAGAAATATTGTTGGAAACCAGAAGATGACACGAGGTGCTGTGATATTTATCTTGGTATGTGCCGTTCCCTGAGATGGAACTTGATGGATGGCTGAATGATAGTAACTAGCAACAACCCATGGAGAAAATTCCAGCCTCTATGCTGTCCATTTGCTTAGTTACACCCCACCTTATCCCAAAAGGTGTAAAAGGCACTGTCCCCTTGTGAAGCACTCTTGGCATATGTTAAACAATCTTTTTTATTTTTTTTGGCCATGCTTCATGGCTTGTGGGATCTTAATTCCCGGACCAATGATGGAACCCCAGCCCTCAGCTTTCACTGCTGATTCCCTTTAATTGTATTTGTAATCCCCAAAACAATAGAATAGTCCCCAAACTGTCCTCTCCCCATGCACACAATTAATAAGCTTTTAAGTCACACTTTTAAAGGAAAAAGCGAAATGCTGAAATTCTGAGCTCTTAATTATGTGTAAAGGCCCTGGAGGATTTAAGATTAGTCACAGTAGATTTTCCATCCTTCTCCTTCCTTATTCTCTCTGCTTTTTCCAGCCCTCTTGGCTGTTACAGTCATCTCTTCTTTGTTCTTCTTTGTAGTTCCTTTGGCCCCAGTAAAGGTCAACTGGAGATTTCTTTTCCTTCCAAGGTCTTTGTGTTGTTTTAGAAGTTAGAAGTCCGCTTTTAGAAGTAAAAGTTTCCTGAGCAGAAGCTTGGGTTAAAAATCTGAAATGTTTCTGCTGTGTGTCATTGTGGACATGTTATTTTGCTTCACTCTTGGTACTTAGCCAAATGAAAATACCTGTAAGAGGGAAAGTGAATGAAAAAATAGATCAGTATTGATGATTCTTAGAAGAACGTTATATAGTACATCCAGTCATTGATTTCTATTTCACAGTCAATATTTGGGGAGAATTAAAGTATTAGAAATTATGAAATTAGTGATTTTGTCAGAGAGCTTCTCTGATCTTGACTATCATGAAGACAGGCAATAGCACCATGATCTTCAAGTGATACTCAAAACGTAATGGCAAACCTGTTATTGTCTCTGCTAAAATTGATTCAGTAGATTTTATAACTTAATCCATGCTACCTCTTTCTGTACTGTGCTGATGATTTCTGCTAGGTTTGCTAGGGGTAAAGGAAAATGATGCATGAAGAATGGAAGTGTATCCTATAAGCAAGTAAAAATACAGATATAGTTATCCTTGAATAATCCCTTAGAACCCCCTTAGCAGTGTAGGGTAGGTATGCTTCATCATTGGAAAATAATTCTCTTTCCATGAGCTTTACTAGAGGAACAAATGAAAATCTATAATGCAGACACATGCTGTGTTGTGTTCACTTATAATTAATTGTGCCTCCGATGAGATTGGTTAATTATCAGCTCAGGGTTTTTTTTTTTTTTTTTTTTTGGTTGGTTTTGCCTCAATTTTGTCTGTGATTTGGTTTTCTGTGTGGTTATTGTGCTTTTTAAAGAATTTCAATCACATAGCTGTGACTCTTAATTTCTGTATCATACAAATTAAATTAACATGGGGGGTATCCAGCTAGAGATTGGGTCTAATCTTTTGTTACCAAATATCAAATCTGTTTAAAACTGAAGACAGCTTTTTTCCCCCAACATAAAACAGCAAAGTTGGATCCCTGTTTCCCTGCCCCTTTGCGTCGCAGGGTGTCTGAAATTCACACGTGGCTTTATTTATTTTTGTATTCATTGGCTTCTCAGTCTGAACGTCTGTTCTTTCCCCTTCGCCCCTTTCCAGATGTCCCCTAGCTGTGCTGACCTCTGCATTGTGTAGTGTTGTCATCTGGTGGATTGTGTGTGACTACATTCTCCCCATCCTGCTGTTCTGTCTCGATGGTTTCAGAACACAGTAGCCATCAGGACCCTTGACAGATAGCTGCTGTGTAAGTGTCCCATTCCATTTCTCTACTAGCGCTCACCTCTGGTGTCCCGTGTTTTTCTCATGATGCATGTTTTTCTCACTATCAGCTCTTCCAGCTTTGTTTGATTTGCCTTTTTTCCAAGGTTCTTATTCTGAATTCTTTGCACTTCCTGGGTTGGTGGTAGGGAAGGAAGTCCTCACTGTTAGTTTCATACAAGGGACATTAAAAATAACACAATTTGTTTTTAAAATGCACTTACTCTTAACAGATTTTTTTTGAAATAGCAATTTATGATGACAATGAAGTAGTTTCTTTTTCCTGTCAAAAATATACAGTTAGTTTGGGATCATTGGGATGGTTTTTCTTTCAGTCAGTTGTCTGTACAGCTTTCCTCTGGTTTTCTTGAGTAGATATCTTTAATATAGTCTTTCCAATCAAGCAAAAAGAATTTTCCCACTGGTTTTCTGCTGTTAGGAAAGGTATGATTTTGTAGCCGTGAGGTCTCATGAGCATTGCATCCTTTTTCACCTCTGATTCTGCCATTGAACACAGTGCTCTCTCAGCAGGCCCAGTCTTCTATCTTAAGTAAGCAAACTTTTCTCCTCTGCCTTGTTTCACTTCCTCCTCTTTAGGGCGTACAGTTAAGTATAGTTTTCAGCACTTGGTGCTGAATGAAAGTAGGAAAGCAGAGAAGACTGGAGTCTCTTGTCTGTGTGTTTCCATTTGACAATTACTGTGCTCCTCCTGCTCTCACTCTCCTCCTTTCCCAGAAGTCATCAGAATGTTTTTGTTAGGTTAATCGAGGCACAGTCTGTTTTCTCCGGATACTCTTTGTCATTAAATGAATAGCTTAACAGTGAAGAGACTCCTTTTCTGCAGAATGTGGCAAGAAGCTTACTGGAGAACATCATGTAGTTAAGGGCAAGAGCACAGAAAAGGAGGATGTGTGTTTTGAAAGTGTGGTTCCCCGCATCCAGGCTGCATTCTTTTTTCTCCAAATTTTTCCTTTAGCTCAAATTTTAAGAATTTCTTGTCCTGTTCTGACTTGGACTTGGGAGTTATAAAGGAATACAAAAGCGCCTTCTAGGATCTCCTCCAAAGTATAATTCCATTGCAACCAACTCCAGTTCTTTGTGCTTTCATTGAATGTCTTCAAATGGCTAGAAAAGATTTAAAAATATAGCAGATGCTTTTCTTTTCAAATTTAAGGAAAATCTGCTTAACATGTTCCTATTTATGATATTTTAAAAATGTCTTATTGGTATAGACTTACTATTTGCTTGCCAGCTTGCTGTGTCGTTTCAGTTGTGTCTGACTTCTTGTGACCCTGTGGACTATAGCCTGCCAGGCTCCTCTGTCCATGGGACTTGGGATTGCCATTTCCTCCTCCAGGGGATCTTCCCAACCCAGGGATTGAACCCACTTCTCTTACATCTCCTGCACTGGCAGGCAGGTTCTTTACCACTCACGCCACCTGGGAAGCCCAAGCTTATTATTACACAGGCAGTATTTCTGATGTGAATTATCCCTTTACGATGTTTTGTTTTATTCCTTTACTTCTCTTATGGATCTTAGATTTCACACATTCTGACTCGGGAACATCGTGCACTGCATAGATTTATTCTTCTCAAACTATTCTGAGTGGCCATTAGAACAGGTGGAGTCCTTGCTAATAATATTTAGGCATTTTATGCTTATATTATTTTTTGCAAGATATGTTTAAAAATGGTATCTATCAGGCTCTTTTTTGGTATTCTGTGCCAGGACATAACGTTTTTTGTTATTACTGACATTTGCCACTGTATTTCTAGACCCAAATCAGAGTATTTACTTTAGCCTGCTCTGATTAATTTGCAATTTATGGAAATCAAAAGGTTTCAACAGTACCAGTGATGTAAATAGGTATAATCCTTGTAATTATCTTTTGAGGTAACTACTCCAGGGCACTGCTGTCGACATTCGCCTCTATTGGCTGATGATGTAGCATTGCCTGATAGGTTGTTGCCTGGCCTGCCTGAAGAGCTTACCCATAATGGCATTTAACATGCTGCAAAGGACCTCGTAGACAGTGGGAAGGGGACCTCTGCATGTTGCAGGGCCTCAGGCCCATCTTTTTGAAGGCTCTTTTTGTATTGCTGGTGGACAGCCAGTGTAAATAGTGCATGGTTGCATGATGGATCCTCTTCTTGGAATGAACTTTTATCTCAGAGCACTTTATGACTTGATTGATTAGAGACCTGGCTTTTCAATTTTTTTTTGCTTTGCCTCAAGTTGCAGGTATTTTTGTATCCAAAATCTGAAAATACTGGCCCTCAAAAGATATTGCAGAGAAGAAAAGGAATTCTAGTAAGGGCAAGAGATAGACAGTAGGACTGAGGGTTCTGTCAGGAAAAGATGGAAAGGAGAAATGACATGTGCTGAATGTTGTCCTGCAAAGCTGTGCGATTGGCCTGGTGTGCAAGGTGGGAGGTACCGAGTTCCCACATCCCCATGGCAGAGTAAATACTTCACCCTTGTTGGCTAGCTTAACCCACCTTGGGGTGTTATTTGTAAGATAAGTAATATCTAAGTTTAGTTGCTGTGTTTTCTTCCCACTTTATTGATAATATAACCTATAGATGAAATAACTAGTCTGTTTTTAATGCAAATAACTGGTGACCTGAATCTTATTGATGAGATTAATGCATTCCAAATTTCTGTCATGCTCTTATTTTCAAAATTGCACATAAATTATCAGCTACTAATATTACTTCCTGAATTGTTCACACTAATTTTATAGAGAAGTAAATAATTTTAAAAAGGTGTTTCCTGTCAGCTTAAAATATGAGTTAGCAGTCATTTCTTGTTTGAATAATATTTAGGCATAATAGTTAATTTAAGAAATCAGGAGATAAATTTCCTCAGCAGGCAGTGTATTGGCTCTTGGTTTTTTTTTCTGATTTTACAGTGTAATAGTTGATACTTTTGACCATAAGTAGCCTCAAATTATTTGAAAAGTAGATGTGGTATTTCAGAAAAGCCAACAGGAGTCTCATTTTCTCTGTTTATAAGAAATGGAGATAAAAACCTTGAGCCCTGTTAAGTGGGCAAGAGGCTTCAGGACAGCAGTAGCAGCATGAAGCGCTGGGCCTGGGCTTCAGTAATAGCAATGGAATTGTTGCTGTTTGTTTCTATTGTTGTTTTCTTTTTCTCTATGAAAAATTCTAGATTCACAGCCTTAGCAGAGACAACTAAATATCTTCTCCTCACTTTATAAAATGAGAAAGAATGTAAAAATAACTCCTTGTTTTCAACGATGGAATTTATATGCCAGAGCAGTTGGTGCCCTTTTTGATCATGTAACTATGTCAGCATATACATTTTCTCTTTTGTTAAAACAGTCAACATACAGGATGATAAAACTCTATTAGAAATCCTGAATCAAGCATCGACTCGTTTACCCAGGAACAGTTTCCCTCAGTGATATTGAAGACCTCATTCATAAGCCTTTCAGAAATGCTTCTCATTTAAAGAGAAACAGCTTGGCTAGCAGTACCCCATCCTCAGCTCTCCCTTCCTCTCCCCCAAAATGGCTTGAAAACCACTGACCTCCAGACTTCTGCTGTAGTGCAATACAGCCCCATTGTTTGTTCAATGATGAGAAGTTAGCATTTTACTAAATGCTAATTATTCTATAGTTTGAGTAATACTGAAGTTACAAGAATTTACTACATTTTAAGGACCTGGCTTTGATTATTAACTAATGTGGTGTTAACACAGGCGTAGGAGGTAGGACTGACTACTAGTTAGTTATGAAGGTTTCGTGTTACCCAGGAGCTGGGTTCTCGTAAGTTGTTGTTGGCTGTCTCACCTGTATGTTTGGATATGAGAGGATAAAACTTTTTATAGTGTTTCTCTCACAGATGAATAAAAGTTGACTATGTATAAATGTGTATGTATGAAGTTCAGTGTTTTAGTCATTATCTCCTGAAGAAAAGAATTGCTTGTAAAATTTTTTGGTGTTTTCTGCTGTTGTCCCTATGACACTTCAATGGGGAAATTTAAAACACCCTCTGCTTTTGAGCAGGTATTCTCTGTGGGCTTTATCTGAGGGGTTCTTTCTGATTTGTTCATTTGCCTCCTGGGCAGTCTACTGCCATAGGTATTAGTTCCTTGAGATGTCTAGAGTCTAATTAAATAAAGTTTCACAAAATTAAAACAATTTCATTTTAATGGTAGTTGATGACATAGTAGGTAGTTGTAATCCAGATTAAAAAAAATATTGCTTTGAACATCTTTTTAAAATTTGAAATGTTATAAAAAACATGAGTTTGACTTAAGTTCTGTTGCTTGTTCTTCCATCTTTGAAGAGTGAATACTGTGTATATATTTATGTTCATAGTCTTTAGAATTAGGGTTTTTAAATGATTTAAAATGATTTCTTGTTTCATGACTAGAATTCTGAGAATCTGATTTTACTTTGGGGCACAAAAATTTGTCTTGCTGATTGATTTCTTTGGTGTGGGAATTGCTTGACATGCCAGGTGATTCATTTTCCAAAAGCAAAGTTTTCTGGTTATCTTTGTGTAAACCTTCATAGGGAAATGAGACGCTTTATTTCAAAAGACCTTGATGTAAAAGTGTGTTTCAGATTTTTTTTTTTTTTTTTTGACAAATGTGTTTATGGAAAATTCTATCAGTTCTCAAGAAAGTAATTTGCACTGAAGTGCAAAAATGCCCTCCTCTGTCAAGTATTTGCAAATTGTTTCAGTGAATATAATGCTATTTTTTTCCAACTATTTTCAGAGTAATTCTTCAGTCCAGTGTTCAGAGCTGTAAAACATCTGAACCTAACATTTCTGGCAGTGCAGGCATTACTAAAAGAACCACCAGATCTGCTTCAAGAAAAAGCAGTTTTAAAAGGTGAGAAAAGAACCCTACTCTTCTGAAGTGTTTCAAATATTGACTTTCCAGTTTAATCTTCTGGAAATAGAAATGAAGACAGGAGAAAGCAAAGTCCCAGTGATGGGAAATTAATCAAAAATGTTTGACTTGTTTATCATCTGAGAAAATCTGGACCATTTTAATTTAGGGTTTTGTTTTTCAGAGGTCATTCTTAACATTGGAAATGTGGTCTCTGGGTCATAATACGGGAAAGCTGAGACTGTTGTGTACTTCTGAGTTCTTAAATTGAGAACTTTCAAAGCTCTCTGTCAGGACTTGGAGGAAATCTTTCTGTCTATATATCAGATTCATCATAATTGTTGGAGAGTTAATTGCACATAAGTGGTGAAAAAATGAGAACTCTTGAGAGTTTGGGAACTTTCTTTACCTAGTGACTGTCACAGTCTACCCCCAGAGGGGTAGCTCTTTCACTTTCTGGCCTAGCATCTTGCAATTCCTTCATTAGTATACACTCTGACAAGAAAATGGACATGTTCTGTGACCAAATCCGTGACTCACCATTGTTTTTGGATGTTTATCATGATCCGAGACATTTCATTTTTAACATATTCCGAAATCAGATCCCCTTTTAGGAGAGAGCAGATTGCCCACTTCCCATCTTCTCAGGATGGATAGGCAGGCACCTTTTTTGTGTGTATGTATCTTTGCCTAGAGCTGGCGACCCATGAGGCACGACAGTGTTGTCTTAGAGAGATCACAAGCGACCTAAGATAATCTGCACCAGACTTTAGAATGTTCTTCACAGTTTTCCTTGCTATTTTTTAACTTCTCTGCTCTCACACCTTTGAGGCTTTGGGCCTGCCGTGACCTTCAGTGCTGAGCTGGTTTCTGGTGCAGCCCCACGGCAGCCTGTGTCCTAAGGGACTCGCTAACAATCTAAGAGCGCTGTGTGTTTTGCTATTTTAAGGAATTGTTCAGTTCTGCCACAGTTTCTCTTTGTAGATTCTTTTGGACAGTTTTTTACTATGAACTTTTGTTTAGCTGAGAATGTGATAGTGCCTCCAAACAAGTATTTGAGAATTGAGCATTGATTCATGATTTTAGGGTTTAAAACTTTTCATTAGGGAAGGTATCAAATGCTCTTTAATTCCACTGAGAGGAATATTAGAGAAATGCTGACAAAAAAGTCAAGAGTTCAGGTACATTATAACGTAATGCCAGAATTTTTTTTAAAACAGTAAGAAATAGGAAATGATTGATGAATTCTGCCACATGAATTGAGAGTCATGTTTTCAAAGAAAAGTTAATGACCTGGGTTAACTGCTTATGGAGCAATAAGTGAAAAGGGCTACACATAAAACTTGAAATATTGCTTTAATTTTAGAAACGTAAAATGTGTTTTATATATGTGTAAAAGCGTATAGGTTATAAATATTTATGTGTGTGTGTGTGTGTGTGTATGTTAGTCACTTAGTTGTGTCTGACTCTTTGGGACCCTGTAGACTGTAGCCTGCCAGGTTCCTTTGTCCATGGAATTCTCCAGACAAGAATACTGGAGTGGGTAGCTATTTTCTTCTCCAAGACAAAGGAAAAATATGCTTAAAATACCAGTTCTTCTGGTTGGTAGAACAGCTGGGGAGTCTTTTTTATCTTTTTTAAATCATTTTCTTTTTTTCTAACTTTTCTACAATAAATGAGGGGAAATGGGAGTTTTTTAACTTTGACACTTATATGTAAATTATTAAAAATTTAAGTAAGAGGCCTGCTGCTGATGATAGTTAGACATATTTTGAACAGACATGTTCTTTTCAGACTTCGTCACAGTCAAGTGTGTTTTGCACATTTAATTCTGCTTTCTGCTCCCCCGGATGGTGCTCTCCAGGTGTCAGATGAGGTGACTAGCGTCCCGAAGCCGGGACTGCACATGCCGGGTCACGCCACGCTCCTCTTAGGGTGTGGCCGTATGGCAGTTTTTCCATCTAGGTCTTGTCTAGTGATCTAAACTTGTGCTTTTCAGCAGAGGTGGTTCCTGATTGCGGTGAGCATCTGCCTGAGGTCCCTGAACTTGTTGCTTTGAGCGCTTTAAAGTAGAGCTCAGACCGAATAGTTTGAATATTGAAACAGCCCAAAGCAGTTTTCAGGCAATTGGGATAGTGCTGAAAGCCAAAAAGACTTCTTTTAAATTCTGAAATGGGCTTTCAGAGATTTGGAGGGGCATAGAAGTAAAACAACAGGAGTCAGTTGGGTTTCAGAGAGCTTTCAACCATGCCCTGCCTCCATGCCAGATCTCCTTTGCCTGTTTCCTGGCTTTGGCCTGTTTTGACATCACCTTAACTGCGACCACTTGCAGCTCACAAGAGAAAGGCAAATGCATTATGTACAGTCCCACTCCTGCTTCTAGGAAATAACGGGCCTCAGGCACCCAAGCTGTAGCTTGTATTTTTATCCTATAGGATAGTACTCATTTTAGGTTGGAGGATAACTGATTCAGGACAAAATAATATGAGCTAAGATGGTTAACTAATTTTAAAGTATTGGATAGAAATCTTTTCTTGGAACAGCAGTACACACATAGATACACATATAAAATAGTACCCCATTTCCGTGTACATTAATAAACACTTTGAAGGCACCAGGGCTGACAGTCTGCTCTTACTCCCATTGCGAGGTCCTCTCTCTTGCAGGTTGATGTTGTCTGTTTGTCATCATCTCTATTGTGCCACAGAACTTGACCTTTCATTTCTGTATTCTCTTCTACTCTTAGAGGCTTCCAGGATGAACACCTCACTCAAAGTCACTTTCCATTGATTTGGCTCTTTTGATTTTTGACAGTTTACTGAGAGGCTGTACCTCTTTGAAGAACTTATGCATGAACACGCTAAAAAGGTAGTTATTTGGAGACTGAAAAAATCATTATGAGTGTTGTCATAAGTATTTGTTGTTGGGAAGAATGCCACCATGTGTCTCTCATGGCGGGTGATTATTCTCCCATGTGTGCATTGAACACCAGCCACATCTAAACTTAAATCGTGAGTGTTAAGCTCTGCTCTGGCACAGCCATGACAGTCCAGGTGTGGAAACTCTGGAGTGTCTGGTGGCAGATGGGGTGCTGAGGGGAGTCTATGTGGCACCTTCCTCATCCCCTTTCTTAAGTCCAAAGAAGTAAATTAATGGACTTCTATGCCCCCCACTTCCTGCTAGAGCTAGAAACCAATTTTACTATCTCTCTTTTAATAATTGCTAAATTCACTGAAGAACCAGCTAAATAGAATTGGCCTGTTTTTCAGTGTTCTCATATGGACTGTCTGAGAAGTTCTTTCAGAATGAGTCTCAAGCATTTCATCATCAAGCCTCTGATTGAGAACCTTTAGGCACCTCATTTGATGTCATTCAGTTTGGTTCATGTCTTTACACAGCTCACCTATTGATTGCATGTTTCTGTAAGCTTATGTTGTTTCTTTGGGTCTGTCTGTTCATTTCCTTTTTAAAAGAAATCATAACTTCATTTGTTTTCTAAGCAAATGGTCATGTACAAGTGCCTTTTTTATTCTAAGTTGCATCATTGGGAACCATCACTTCCTGCTTATTTTTTGTGCCTAATTATATTTTGGAGGAAGATAAATACACAGACTCTTTCCTCAGCCTCTGAAGCCATGAGTCTCTTCACAGGCCTTTCAGTTGGGAGTAGCTGCATTTCAGACTTTGGCTTTTTAAGTCTTCTCATTTGTGAAGTTTGCCATCATCATACCTTTCAATGCTTCTTGTCCTTAGAGTCTCAGATCTCAGTGTCTATTCCATCACCTCTGGGCTTTAATTTTTTGTTACTGCCATTATCTTTAAAAACTGTATCACTGTAGGAGCCCCAGAATGTTGTATCTAAATATTCTCTCCTGCTGGTTATTAATCTTCCTTTGAAATTTCAGATATCTTCCCATTTGGCTTCCCAAACTGACCTGGACCTTTATACTCAGTACTCTCTTGGGGGTCTCGGAAAACTAAGTGATTGATTCAGATGAGCTGCTCTGATAGAACCTCATCATCATCTAAGTGAGGGTCACCTCCAGATGGGAATTGGTTTCTCTCCTTTCTTTTGCTTCAGTTGTCCTCTGAAAGTCGCTGTTTAGTTGAAAGTTACAGTGATCTCTTGGGGAAGGAGAGAAGGGAGGTAGGGTGAAGATCAACGTAGATCAGTCACCCACATACAGAAAGGGGTCGGTGGCTGTCGCTTGCAGCTGTGCGGCGGTGTGGAGCGAGGCGGGAGCAGGTGCGGGTTGCCTGCTGCACTCTGCTAAACTGGAAACGGCTGGCAGTGCCCCGGCTTTTTCTGTAACCAGATTCTGCCTTTGGAAATAATCAAGTAACACTTCTTTATCTTTTCGTTCTTTCCCACTTTTCCCACAGCCTGATTCCTCAGAGAGAAAGAAGGAAAAGGAATGCTTTGCAACAAATGCCCTTAATGGCATTATGGTACTCTCATTGCTCGGCTGCTTTTGCCCTCCCTTCTTTTTTTATTGTTGTTTATTGTTTTTTAATTTTTTGCAGAACTGAAACTTTTTCTGCTCTGCCTTTTCTCTCCTGTTTGTCTTTACTTTATGGTTGATATTGTACTGTCTTTTCCAAAGTATCTGTCATTAAAGAATTATACAAGTGTATACTTTTTAGCATGTCAATATTTTTATTATGTTGCCTTCCTTGTCTTTGATAACTGCGTATGGGACACTTAAAAGCCTTCATGGTAAAATCCTTTTTTTTTTCCCCTGTAGTCCCTCCATTTCAAGGACTAAAACAGTCTTGCGTTAAGTAAAAACCTGTGACCAGAACTGAAGGAAGACTCTAGGAACAGAAAACTACAACAGGACTTTAGCACAATTTATTTGGGAAAAAAAAAATTGCAAAAGCCTTAGCTGCTTTCCACCTAACAAGTTTATTCAATGAAGAAAATGTCCACTGGAATTTAAATAACTACATGAGCTTGGGTGCAAGAATGACTTGAAGAGGGCCCAACTCTCCTATAGAAATGTCTTGAACACAAAAAGCTGTTGTAAATTAGTCTCAGGTGTAAATATCAAAGCCCTCTGTTATCAGGAGAGCTGACTAATCTGTGTGGTGCACGTATGTCCCTGTGATGGCAATCATTTTAGCTGCTGGCCTTCAGAAGAACTGAAGATCTGATGGAGGTTTTTTACTTATTTATTTGCTGTTCACCCTGTGTCAAAATTTATAAAGATAAAACAAGCATTACTGAAATGGTACTTTCTGTGATTTGATACTATTTGGTTTAATCATCTTCACGTTAATATTTGTAATACTGTTGTAATGTTAACTCTGTTAAGTACCCAAGCTGCTTGTCTTCCACCAAAGAGTGCTTTATTAACAAGAATCTGTGAAAACCACATTTAAAGACTGTTGCATGTTGTAATACAAAGTGGTACTTTGGTAACTTAAACCTATCAAGAGAATGTTAGTAGTAGCTTTAGAAGACTCAGGAAGAGAGACTAGCTTCAGAGTTGGAAAATTGTTGTAAGTCATTCTTTTTTGTGTCACTTTGAGTCTGAAGAATGTCAAGCCTGCCCACTAGTTGGTTACCCAATCATACAAACTAAAATCGTATTTCCATGCAGGAAAAGCCCCCACGCTGTTGCTGTTTCCCCTGGAAACAGTGATCCTAAATAATGAGGACTTTTTTTAAAAGTTACTTTGTTAGGGTCTTTCTCTGTAGCATTGTGAATTTTTGTTGTTGTTATGTTAATGGCCTCAGGCCTTTTGGTTTCAGTCATGGTTATTTGCATCTAGATTTCACTTATTTGTAAATAAGAAACTCACTGTTGCCTTTGGTTAGGGAATACAACTAATAACTCTTTGCAGAGTGCCTTCTCCCCTCAATCCCACAGAAACACAACAGTCTGTAATGTAAAGCAATCACAAAACAATTTATTTGCTGCTAAAAAGAAACGGGGCCCCAAATAAAAGAATATTTATAATCACCTTGGTTACTTCCCATAAGTGAATGATTTAGTTATTGTTAACCAGTGTTTGGCTATCCTAGTTTCGAGAATGAGGAGATATATTGAAAGGCAAAATGCCTTCACATTCTTTACAAGATGAATGCATCAGATCAGTAGGCAATGCCGTTTTTAAAAAGCTGCCTTCTTAATGTAGTTACAAAGAATAATGAGTGGTTGGAATAAGCAGATTAAAGTCTGTTTAATGTAAAAAGTAATTAGAAGACTGTGGATCTCTTATGGTATTTACTGTCTTGGAGTAAAGTATAAGTTTGCCTAGTTTTGAGGGGAGATGGAAGATGCCATTGTTTTGATCAAACAAGCAGCTCCTCCTCATCGGGCACCATGAGGTAGGGCCATGCCAGCTTCTAAACATCAGGACCAGCCCTCAGAAAAACGGTGGTTTTCTATCCCTGAAAGTTCATAAATACAAAGACCCACTTACCCGAGGGAAGACAGCTCTTGATGAAGCTTTGAGTGGGAAAAGAAACCTTCTGTTGGCTGTGTTGTTCTGGGAGATACTAAATATTCAAGCTGTGCCCAGGTATAAAACACTGAATTCTCAGGGCGACTCTTCCTCCCTTTATACCTTTAAAGGCCATTTCCTACATAACTGATCCCAGCAGTTATGAAAATCAAACTTCCATCTGAACCGTTCCTGCTGATCAGCAGAACAAGTAAATGCTGTCTCCCTCACAGTGAATAAGCCATCTGATGTTTTGGCCAAGAGTGAAAAATTGGGGCTTCAATGTATGTTTTGTTTTACAAATTGCCTTTTTGTGTGGCTGCTCAGGTTTTCCAGCTAGAGTTGCTATCACTGAGGTTCTTTCTAAAAATCCTTGTTTTTGACAGGCTCACTGAAAGTAGTCATAGCAAACTAGTGATTTGTTAAGAAACATTCCTTGGAACACACAACTTGGGATAATGCTTCAGATGGATCGTATAGCACATTGTTAAGGGGATATTGAGAATCTAGGAAGTCTCTGGGTCTGACTGATGGAAAGTTCTTCCTGCTGTGAATAAAAGACTCTTCCTTCTGTCCCCAAACTGAAACTTCAGCACACCCAAGAATCTTCTCAGAATCTCATTTTTAATTTGTTGTATAAGATCTTGGTATGGAGTATGAAATAGGGCATGTCAGATATGGAGAGATTTCTTTAACTTGAGAGCCTTAAACAGCTTTGAAAATACACCAGGAGAGTTTCCATTGAGATAAAAATTAGAAATGTGTATTTTTAGGTGCCCTTGAAGCTTTCTGGGGACTCAAATCATCAACAGTCAGGGACAGTGTCCGAAAGAAGAGTGTCTGCCAAACTGGGTACCTAGATGTGTGAATGGACTTCCATTTTGTAATGCTAAAGAAAAAGTAGAAATCCCTCTAACCTGTGAATGAAGAGGGATGGATCCTGAGCAGTGCCTCAGTAAAACAAGTAGCCTTACTTGTCAAAATGTAGCTGCATCTAAGTGGCACGCTGCTCTTCTGGTCTCCAGAATTTTTCTGTTCTAAAGTTGATTCTCTTAGCCTGTCCCCCACCCGCTTGCTTCCCTGCCCTCTTCCGCCTCTCACAGGGGTGATTTCTACCTCCTGGGCCCAGACAAGATCTAAAAGAGTTCCCAAGTGTTCTCATGAGGCAATGTGTCTGCCCTTGGAGTGTGAGATGCTTCGGTGAGCTGTTCGGACCAGGCGTTCTGGGCCACATTATGCAAAGAGCTCTGGGAGCCTCTCCTTTGCTTGACAAATGAGCATTGCGCGCCTTTGATGTTTGTCAGAAAGTAGCATAGCTGCTTCTCTTCATACATTTTTTAAACTAGCAATTGCATTTTGGAAAGCAAAGGCAACTTTAAAAGTCTATTTTAATTCTGTAATAGTTCTCTCCCCTCGAAACTGTCCTGTGAGGCTAGCTGCTGCTCTTTCTTTTCTCTTACATCTGAGTATTCTCCATGTCCCTAAGTGGAAATACTGCAGATGTGTTTAATCGACTGGACAGTTCACCTATACTGTGTAGGAAATTACCTCCTTAATTGCCCAGTAGAATTAACTGTCAGCAGATATGTTCATCTGATTATATTACTGCAGTTTTATATCAGTGATTTGCAAACTTTTATCTAACCTGCACTCATGTATAGATTATTAAAAGTTTTAAAATGTAACTGATTAATCAATATTTGATCAATCATTGTCTTGATTTTTTTAAGTAAAATGTATATTTCTAATCATATTTTATAAAGCTGAGAGAACTGGTTGAATGAATGTTTATTTTCCTGAAGGTATTTTTCAGATAAAGCTTCATAATGGCCTGTAAACTTTGCATATCTATGTAGTTTGATACATATTGTCAATTTGTGTATTGTAACTGGTTTTATACAAAATGTTGAATAATGGAAGTTGTATAATTATAATCATATAATTAAAAGTATTAACCAAAGAGCCTTTTGAATTTTTTGCTCACTTATCACTATGAATCATGGTAAGCTGTGGTTAAAGTGTAAAGTAGATATAACCCCCTGCAGTATTAGTTTGCTAGGATGTGGTCTGGGTGGCTTAACAGAAATTTATTTTGTTACACTTCTAGAGGTTAGAAATCCCAAGATCAGAGTGTTGTTGGCTGGGTTGGTTTCTCTTCCTCTCTTCTGATGCCTCTCTCTGTGCCCGCCAATTGCTGGTGTCTCTGTCTGTCCTCCATTTATCTATGAATCAGGTTGGGTTAGGGTCTATCTTAATGGCCTCATTTTAACTTCATTACCTCTTTAAAGGCACTATCCCCAGATACAGTTCCATTCTGAGTAATTGGTGGAAGGACTTTGACTTAAGAATTTGGGGGGAATACTGTTTAGTCTGTAATATCTTCCTCAGGGTAAGATAGTAAGCAAGTGAGGTGGCTCCTGATATGAACTCATTCTACAGATACCCACTAACCAGCTCAGGCATGTAAAGGTTTGACCCTTCTGAAACCTGCTAAGGAAAAGACACATGTAAGTCAGACCCTTGGAATCTCGTGGGTCATACACTGTAGCCCCTTCATTTTACCTGCCAAGGTCTGGATTAAAGTGCTAAGTAAAGGCAGGACCAGTGCTGGAGCACTTCATATTCCAGTGTATAACCAAGGCCGCCATCCGCAGCTAATCACCTGCCTGCCCTCTTGGTCTCTTACAGGGCAGAAAAAAAACCTGACTGCCCACACCATCATGCAGAGGTTATGTCTAGGATGTAGGAACCCGTCCTGTTAAGGGGTGCTGTCCAGTTCCCCAAGAACTTAGCTTTGATTTGTGCTAGGATATGAGTTTTTCAAAGTGCAAAGTCAAGGGACTGGTCTGTTCATCCAAACTCCTACATACCACTACCCTCAAAGAGCAGTTTGTAGGCTTTGCCGCGTCTGCCTGCTCCTCCGTGGTTTACCCTGAGTGGTGTGCCCTCCTGCTGACCCACTGGAGCTCAGGTGGCGTTGGCCAAGCGGCTCAAGATAGGTGAGCGTGAAGGGGGCAGGCTTGGCCGTCAGGCTCTGAGGCTTGCCACTGGATGAAACTAGAGGGCGTGCCTGTTTCTCGTGGGAGCAGCCGTGTCTTCCAGGGCTGTGCAGTGTGAGCAACCAGCCTCTGAGACCCTAGTGCTGTAGATTTTTGCTTTCTTTCTCTGTCCAGTTTTCATTCACCACATGGACAATTCACTAAACACCTCTACTTCTTTCCATAAATAAAACGGGAATAAGAGAATTTTCACCTTAACAATTAGAGTGAGAATTAAGTGGGATAATACATGGGACGTGCTGCAAATGGCATTTGGCACCTAGCTTTCAGTAAGTTAATTTTTATTGTTGTTCAGTCACTCAGTCGTATCTGACTCTTTGTGACCCCATTGAGTGCAGCAGGCCTGGCCTCCTTCACCATCTCCCGGAGCTTACTCAAACTCATGTCCATTGAGTTGGTGATGCCATCCTACAATCTCGTCCTCTGTTGTCCCCTTCTATTCCTGCCTTCAACCTTTTCCAGCATCAGGGTCTTTTCTAATGAGTCAGCTCTTCACATCAGATGGCCGAAGTATTGGAACTTCAGCATCAGTCCTTCCATTGAATATTCAGGATTGCTTTCCTTTAGGATTCAATAAATTAATTTTTATACATTTAAGGTACTTTTCTCTTAATTAGGTAAAGACCAGTTTTTGATAGCAGATGATCATCCCCCAGTCTCTGCTATTTTTGGTCCCTGCAGCATAATTCCATACAAGTATAATGGTAAGTTTTTAAAGAGGCCAGACAATTTGACTTCTGAAGGGAGAAATTCACGCACTGAAACTCTCTTTTGAGAGTGATCAAGGCAGAGTGCTGAAATGATTTAGTAGAGAAGGCCCCTTCATGTTGAAAGGGGCAGTCAGCAATGTGCATTCTAAAATGAGCTTTATTTTATTTATTTATTCTGTGGATCCTTTATCTGCCTCCTGGCTCTTATTTTGTTCATCCATAAAACTGGACCAGTAAGTGTGTGGTGTTTGGATTAAAAGAGACCAAAGTACGTGATTGTGCCTTAGTATGGGGCCTGGTGCCAGTGTTGAGCATAATACCCACCACTGCTTTCTTTTCCTCCACTTTTGGGTCTTAAGTGCAGCTGGGGGTACACTGAGAGGCAAGTGTAGTGGAGGATCTCCAAAAGCTTCTCTGTAGTATGCCGTGACTTAAGTAATCATCCTCTCCCCATTGTTGCTCATGTAGGCAGTTTCCATCGTTTTACTGTTTCATCACTGCATGAATATTCTCATATGTAAATTCTTCCTGGGTGGTGCTGCCTATTTCCTTAGGTTAAATTCTTTTAAAAGGCATTTCTAGGTCAGGGACATACAAAATTCTAAAGCTTTTGATGTACACTGCATCGAAAAGCAGTTTGGTTAATAATAGTTCAGAGCATGGATTATGGACCCAGACTGGGTGTAAACCTTTGCTCTGCCGCTTATTAGCAGTGTGATTTGGGCCAGAATGGCAATATCTAATAAGGTGGTTTGAGGATTTAATATTTGTTAATTACTTAGAACGAGCACCTGGTACATACTAAGAGCCATATATATTATGTTTAATTAAAAAATTAAAATATATGGTTGTATGAGGATTTAACATTTGTTAATTACTGAGAACAAGCACCTGGTACATACTGAGAGCCGTGTATATTATGTTTAATTAAAAAATTAGAATGTTGGCTTAATGCTTTTCAAAAGAACCATCACACATACAGTCTTGAACTCCCTCTGCACCTCGTTGGCAGCTGCTGTTGTGACACTGCTGAGCTGGCTCACTAACAGGACATCACTGACCCCAGAGCCATGGGTTGTAGTCACCATCCCTCCCTGCTATACATAGTCCAGTTTTTGAGCTGCCCCATTATTCAGATTTAGGGCATTTTGTCTTCTGAGTGGTTAGCATAATATACTCCTTTATTGTGTATAGTCTCACCATCTTCTCACTTACTGGAGGAGCATACGGACTCTGGGAAACCCTTTCAGATTCCTCTCAATAGATAACCCCAGCTCCCTCAGTGGGGAGCCTGGCCCCGTCCACGTGGAATGGAAATCCCTCCTCCCTGCCCCTGATGCACATCTGGTCTCTGCCTTGTCTCAACTGTGTCTCATTTCTTTGCTAGCAAGTCTGCATGGCTTTGACATGCTTCTGGATGACGGGTGCTCTATCCACACTGAGATGCCCAGGTAAGGAGGCCTCCTGCAGGGCGGGACCCTGGCTGCGGCCCCTCTGATTCTTATATCATCGGTTTAAATGAGGAGAGGCTTTGGGTGGGGATAGGAGGAAAGGGGGAGGTAGTAGCATTTGTGCATTGTTTTATTTTGAGAAAGACAGTGCTTCTCAGGGTGGGTTTGCTTCTCCATGTAAAACAAGATGACTTTTCAGGCAGACAATTCTTCCTTGTGTAGAACTCCAGAGAATGCAGCCAGTCTGGCATTCCTTGCAAAACTCCCCCACCTGCCCCTCCTACTAAATGCCAGTGGTGTTCCCACCCACTGGGTTACCCAACCCCCGCCCCCGCCTCTCCCAATACACAGTTTGAGCCACTTTCAGCAGGCAGTACCGCCCCCAGTTGGGAACTGCTGAGTAGGTTCAAATACAGCTTTACTGGGCGATGTCACGGAAACAGCAGTAGACTGTAAAGTGAATATTGTGCTCACCTTGTTTAACTCTGGTCCAAGCCCCAGCTGGCAGAGGAAGGGCACGAAGGAAAGCTTTCATTAAAATAGGAGGCAGCGGGGGCTGACCCTGAGAACAAGGCTCATTCTCAAGAGAGTGGGGGACTCGGACTTTCGGCCGGCCTTCCTGCCTGGCCCTGGCATATCAGTGTAGCAGCCACAGGGAGGTTGCCCATCCTGTGTTCTCCATCCCTAAGCGTGAGGGGTCTGTTGTGACACAGGTATACCCTAGGCAGACCAGTGATTGGCATATCCTCAAGTAGCAGTTGAGTATTCATTCATCTTTGGCAGACAGGAGTGGGGACGGGGACATGATGACTAGCTCACTCCTGCCTTTCAGAGTGTTTCTGTCTGGCCAGCCCCATATTTGTCCACTTTTAAACAGCGTGAAACTTGGGGCCTTTTCTCCAGCCAGCAAATTAAACCAGTCCCTATAGTATCGTTACCCCTAAGACAGATTCTGGTGGTGTAACTACAACTCCATCTGTCTCCCCCCCCACCCTTTTCTAGTGATGGTTGGATGTCCTGGGCTGTGACCTTTCTAGACCGACTTTTAATCTGGCTCGGGATCCACAGGGACTAGATCTCCAGAGGTCTCCCCTGGACAGCACAGCGCTTACCATCGGAAATATTCTCAATATGCAATTTAAACCTGTTTCCTCAGGCCCACGCCTCAGCCTCGTAGCATAGGAGTTTTTGTCTCATTCTTCCCCTGGGTATTGAGATCTCAGCCCAAAGCCAGAGCTGGGACTTCCTGTAGGCTACCTGGATGGCTGGGTTGGGAGCAGGACCAGGCTGGCACCCCCTCTGAGGTAGTGGTGCAATTCCAAGTAGATAGGAGTCTAATATAAGACTCCTTGTGACTATCTGATGGGAGTGGATTCCTCCGTCTCCCTCAAACACAAGATTTTGAAGACTTCGTAGACAAGCCCTCCATGGCATCACTGGCTGAGCGTCATCCAACTGCAAGGGTGCCAGTCACACAGGTGCACTGAAGGGTACCGCCTAGACGTGTGCCCTGAAGAAGCCTGTTCTCCAGTCATTCAAAGCCCTGTTCTGGGCCTTGGGGATCCTCGGTGACAATCCCTGACGGAGGTCTTCCCACCCTAGTCACAGGACCCTGGGGTTCCACGTTCTTTGCTGGGCCACCTGGCTTCTGCATTTCTCCTGCATCCTTTCTCCCCAGCATCCTACCCCTCTCACTGAACGTTTCTTTGGCCGCCCCGCTCACTTTCACTTTCCCTTCTCCCCAGAACACTCTCCTTCTGATCGTTTTGCACTGTCAAGAATGTAGGACTTACCTCAGGCATATTGTCTTCCTCTCGGTTGCTCTAATGCTGCTCTCCTATCTGAGGGGGTGGGTGAAGTGCAGACCAGAGCCACCAGCACATCTATGCAGGTGGTTGATCAAGGTGAGTGAGGTCCCCTGGGGCTGGGTTGTGTACACCCCTGACTGGAACTATCCTCGGTGCCTCTGGCAGGGTGGCTATGCTGGAGAAAATACTCTTTCTCTTTTTCGAGAACTCTCAGAAACCCGAAGGACTTATGTGTAAGTTCAGTTCAGTTGCTCAGTCATGTCCGACTCTTTGTGACCCCATGGGACAGCAGCACACCAGGCTTCCCTGTCCTTCACCATCTCTGGGAGCCTGTTCAAACTCATGTCCATCGAGTCGGTGATGCCATCCAACCATCTCATCCTCTGTCATTGCCTTCTCCTTTTGCCTTCTATCTTTCCCACCATCAGGGTCTTTTCCAGTGAGTTAGTTCTTCATATCAGGTGGCCAAAGTTCAGCTTCAGCACCAGTCCCTCCAACGAATATTCAAGACTGATTTCCTTTAGGATGGACTGGTTGGATCTCCTTGCAGTCCAAGAGACTCTCAAGAGTCTTTTCCAACACCACAGTTCAAAAGCATCAATTCTTTAACACTCAGCCTTCTTTATGGTCCAACTCTCATATCCATACATGACTACTGGAAAAAAACCATAGCTTTGACTATACAGAGCTTTGTTGGCAAAGTAATGTCTCTGCTTTTCAATATGCTAAGTTTGTCATAGCTTTTCTTCCAAGGAGTCTTTTATTTTCGTGGCTGCAGTCACCATCTGCAGTGACTTTGGAGCCCAAGAAAATAAAGTCTGTCACTGTTTCCATTGTTTCCCCATCTATTTGCCATGAAGTGATGGGACCAGATGCCATGATCTTAGTTTTCTGAATGTTGAGTTTTAAGCCAGCTTTCTCACTCTCCTCTTTCACTTTCATCAAGAGGCTCTTTAGTTCTTTTTCACTTTCTGCCATAAGGGGGGTGTCATCTGCATATCTGAGGTTATTGATATTTCTCCCTGCAGTCTTGATTCCAGCTAGTGCTTCATCCAGCCCAGCATTTCTCGTGATGTACTCTGCATATAAGTTAAATAAGCAAGGTGACAAAATACAGCCTTGACATACTCCTTTCCCAATTTGAAACCAGTCCATTGTTCCATGTCCAGTTCTAACTATTGCTTCTTGACCTGCATCCAGGTTTCTCAGGAGGCAGGTCAGGAGGCAGGTCAGGTGGCCTGGTATTCCCATCTCTTTAAGAATTTCCAGTTTGTTGTGATCCTCACAATCAAAGGCTTTAGCTTAGTCAATGAAGCAGATGTTTTTCTGGAATTCTCTTGCTTTTCCTATGATCCAGTGGATGTTGGCAGTTTGATCTCTGGTTCCCCTGCCTTCTCTGAATCCAGCTTGAACATCCGGATGTTCTTGGTTCATGTACTGTTGAATCCTGGCTTGGAGAATTTTGAGCATTACTTTGCTAGTGTGTGAGATGAGTGCAGTTGTGCGGTAGTTTGAGCATTCTTTGGCATTGCCTTTCTTTGGGATTGGAATGAGAGCTGGCCTTTTCCTATGTGTAAATTGATGCCACTCTATTCTCATGATAGGTGTTCCCCAACGATGCTCGCAAGTCAGCCTTCTGAAATGGGGCCACATTTTTGCAAAGAAACAAGGCAGTTGGTGCTCTCCCCACACTATGGGGCCAGTTTCACACGTGGTGAAGCTGTGATAGTTTAGAAAGCATTTGTGGTTTGGTTGGGGAAAGTCCTACTGCCTTGGGTCCTGGGAAACCTATGGCCAAGGAAAAGGCTCTCCCAGAGCAACAGGAGATGGGCAGAGGTGGCCTGGGCCAGCAGAGGCTCCTGGAGCACTTAGGACTTTAGGCTCCATGAGGCCTCTGGGAGAGCCAAGCTTCTGCCCCTGTCTCCGCCAGCACCGTGCCAGCAGCCTTGAACCTAGTCTCGTGCCCTCCCACGACTTGCCATCACCACCTGTGCAGGAGACCTATTAAAGCTTTCTACATGCGTGCTAAGTTGCTTCAGTTATGTCCAACCCTTTGCGACCCTATAGACTATAGCCCGCCAGACTCTTCTGTCCATGGGATTCTCCAGGCAAGAATACTGGAGTGGGTTGCCATGCCCTCCTCCAGGGGATCTTCCTGACTCAGGGGTGGAACCCACGTCTCTTACGTCTCCTGCGCTGGCAGACGGGTTCTTTACCCCTAGCCCCACCTGGGAAGCCCCAAAGCTTTCTAAGAGTACTTCAGATGCTTTTAGGAGAATGTGTCACAGTGCAGCATTGCCGTGGGCACCACCTCATCCCAGGGATAGCTAAGCACAGCGCATACCCCATGTGGTCCTCTGACTCCCACAGAGGCACATGTATCTTCTGGCCTTTCCTGACCCTCTCAGCAGCTTTGCCCAAGGGACTAGTAACATGAACTGGAAATTTCAAGGGTGTGTAGAAAGAACACAGCTTGGGGACGGAGTCTTCTTTCTCCTTCATCTTTTCATCCCATTCCGCCCAAATACTAGCTAGGGAGCATGGAAGATGGATGTCTCTTCCTGTTCCCTGACAAGTCATGAGACAATTATAAGACAGCACACAGCAGTTACTCCAGAAATGCTCATTTCTTCATGTTACCCAGGTTCTGCAACAAAGGTAGAGGGGGACCCTTCAGACTTAAAGGACATTCAGGTAAAGGGCAGAGCCTTATCGCTAAGGTTTGCCTCCTTGGGCAGTGCTTCCTCTAAGTGAGGATAGTACTCCTTTCCGAAGGAGGGCAGGCTGTGATTGGCAGGGTCACATGGACAGCCTCCTGGAGAAATAGGTTCCTTGACTTAGGTAGTGGTTACAATAAAGTTTTGCACTTTTGTGTTGTATTTAACAATAAAGATTTCTTTGCAATAACTTGCTTTCTTCTTTCTCACTCACTTTATTACACAAATACGAACAGCCTCCACACCTGGACATGCTGCGGGCAGTGTCGCTGGCTGCCCGAGCGCCTCACTTCAGGCCAGTGTCGGGAGGATGTGGAGGGGAGGCGGCAGGGTCCTGGAATGTGATCCCGACTGCCCTGTCTTCTCTGGGTGCTGAGGACAACAGCAGCAGAGTAAAAGGAAAGTGGCACATTTTTTCCTCAAAATGAACCTCTGCTTGTCCTGCTGGGCTCATGCTCTGGTCTCCCCACCCTCTTTTGACAGCGTGGCTCTCTCCTGGATAGGTTAGTAGGTAGCAGTCCTGTTTTCCCTTCAAGGGCTGACCTCTCCCAGCTTCTGAGACCTGGGTCCTGCTCTTCCCTAGGACTTGCCAACACCACACATCGTGTGGTTTCAAAGGAGAAGCAATGCCGTCATCCATGAAACGCCTAAGCCCTGGGCTGGCATGGAGGAGCCAGGGAATAGGGGAGGACAGGGCATCCACTAGAACCCAGCACTAGAAAATGGGGTGCCTGCTACGGCTTCTGTGAGGGGCCAGCCTTGCATGAGATGAAAATGTCAACTCTTCATCAGTAACACTGGGCTAAAGATGTATTTTTCACAGTAGCCTGGCTAGACGTTCAGACCATCCAGCACCAGGTTCCCAGCCAGCAGCAGCTTTTGCAGTGACCCCGCTTCTTCCCAGATTGTCAGGTTTTCATCTGGTCAAAGCAGGGACCAAACCCTCATCCTGTCTGGGTTCACACCTCTCTACTGATGAGGCTCTCCTGGCTGCAGGTCCAGGGACCAGCTCATCTCTAGCTCCTGCTCTGGCAGCCGGAGCCCCTGCAGTGAGCTCCTGGGTGAAGGCTTGGGGCTGGCACACCTGCCTTGGGAATTCAAATATGCTTGCTCTCCATTTCTAAAAGGGTTTGTTAGGCTCACAAGTTTTCTTAGATGGGGTTAATTTGCTTAGTATTAAACTTATCAGCCAGAAACGTGTCCCGCCTCATGACAACATGTCTATACCAAATCACCTCAAGGGAGTTGTGCGGTGGAAACTCCTCTGGAAGGCCTTGCCTTGTGAATAGCTGCAAACTCAATCCTGCCTCCTGAGTTTCCGTACATCACATTATGGATTCCTCTTGCCCTATGCTCTTCCCTGTCTTCTCTGGGGCTGGACTGTGGACAGTCATATGACAAAAGCCTGACATTCATCTGACCCACCAAATTGGTGAGAGGTATTCCTGGTGAGCAAATGAAAACCTCTGCAGGCCCAGAAACCATCCCCTATCCCCTCACTAAACTTTTTCTGACCATGAGATCTGAGACTGCTCCGTGGCACAGGAATCCTCAGTCTCTTTGGGAAGGATGCAGTGTTTGCATATGCAACATGAAATCCAGCACAATGGGCTTTGCAAGTGTTATTCATGACACGAAAGGGAATAAGGGAATTTTGAAAGGGATCTCTGTTTTGCCAATCTTCAAAGCCAAGGCAAGGCAGAATGACTTAACGTGACAGCTCAAGCCTGCACCAGCTGACTATCATGGCTGAGCATGACATTTACTCTCACAAGACTTCTTAACTCAGATTAGGGTACTCACGTTCACTGTCTTATTCTGGGAAGGGGGAATAAAATGATGACCTTAACACTCAGATTAATAACAAGAATCCAAAAGTAGGCTGTCAACCACACTGGCTTAATGTGACTAAGGGTTCAGCTCTGATTATTCAACAAAATGTGAAATGACTCCACTGTGGTCTTTCCCCATGTTCTTCCCTCTTGACCTGGGTGTCACCAAAAGGATTCAACTCTCTATACACAAAGTTAGGAGGGAATACCAACCTTTATTTACACTTGGGTTCAAGTTCAGAACTGCCATCTTGGACAGTATAGCAAGGCAAACAAAAGCACAAATCCTGAGACCAAGGTTCAGATTCCAACATAAACATCAACTGTGTAACAAGTTTGTGACTGTTACCCAGTTTCTTCGGTAAAATGGGAAGAGTGTCACCGCAGCTTCCGGGGCTGTTAACAGCTGCCTCCGCCCCAGCCACCATCACGGCACTACCCACAGGCAGCTAGCTGAACCGCCATGGGCCTCCCGGTCTCAGCCCTGCGGATTAGTGGGGTTTCCTTGAACCTCCAAGGAAACCCCTAATCCTAACATGCTCCAAAGGCAAGAAAGAGGAACTCGAACGGGTGCAGGGCCGAGTGAGAAAAACTGCATATAGGTGTTCAGTATTATTTACAAGTCATGCCCAGGACAGGGACAGACAGCCTTTTGTACACAGGTGCTGAATTCTGACACTAGCTTTGAGGGAGAAAATCTGCAACACTCTTTTCCCTGGACCCCTTTTCATTTGATTGGTGGCTTAAATAACATGATTTTAAAGATCATATACTTAATACTCATTCTAAAAACCACCCAAACACTAAATATGCACATTTATACTAAGCATGTGTATATGTGTATGTTACATACACACAGAAACCACGAGGTAGTTTAAATCACCAGGAAAAACCCCAATACTTTCCCTAATTCTCTGCCACAGAGTGGTAACCTCTGACTGCACAGTAGCTATTTAAAATTATTGGTTAAATAAAAAAACCAAAAAAATTCCGGGAGAATATAACATTTACAAGTAAATGGTAAATATAACTGTATTTTCATTTCTTGGTCTCTGAAAACTAGGCTGTGACTGCTTTAAATTAATAGCAGAGTTATATGTATTTCCTCTAATACTGAAGGACACAGCCTTCTGGTATCTATACAACTTACTAAGTAGTCTCAATAGATTCTATTTTACAACTTGCTTTACTCTCCATGCTTCTGTGGAGGATTCAATACAATCTCTATGTACAAATTTTAAACATTATTTCTGAACTACTTTTGGAATTCATTAAATAAAAAAATAGTCACTGTTATCTACCTTCCTGGGAAAGTACCAGACTAACCCCCAGCCAGAACTGCTGCTGTCTAGTGTCTGGAGGAATCCCTGTTCCCACAAACCACCCAGACCAAAAAGAGTGCAATGAGTTCAAACTACACGGGAAAAAGCAACATCTATTGTTCTTAGAGTCTGACTCTCTTCCCCACAGCAAGAAAAGTCTCTTCATAGGTATGCCAGTGCTGTTTAAGTTGCCAGGGAAATGGGGCTGTCTCAGGCCAGAGCCGGGAAGTCTTCAGGGTCATCCGGGTTTGGAGCAACATCTTGTATCTAAAAAAGAGAAGTTTTAAAACCAACTGTCAGTTCACCCGTTCCCACTTGGGTGCAGAAGTGTGTCAGACACAGCACCTGCTCTCGCAGGGAGCAGCTAACAGTAGGGGTGAGTGGCCCTACTGAGGGAGGCACAGGCCCAGCGGGAAGAGAAGAGCGGCAGGTCACCCTAGGCGAGGCCCTGCTCTGAGCTGCAGCCAAGTTCTGCTCAGACCCTGCAGAGGGGGGCACGGAAGCATGCTTCTCCCTCCTCTGACCCGCTCTGTCCCCGCTGCAGAGTGGCTGTCAGTGCCTGCCACCCTGCCTCCCCCACTCCCACAAATCCTTACTGTGACCCTTCACTTGTACCTTGCGTGCATGTATGCTAAGTCACTTCAGTTGTGTCTGACTCTCTGCAGCCCTATGGACTGTAGCCCAACAGCCTCCTTTGTCCATGGGATTCTCCAGGCAAGAATACTAGAGTGGATTGCCATGCCCTCCCTCCAGGGGATCTTTCAGACTCCTGCATTGGCAGGTGGGTTCTTTACCACCTGGACCCTTTATCTAGCCCCTTTGTTCACCTTTGTTCACCCTTTGTACATGGAGATACAAGGATGATTAAAGACAGTCCTACCCTCAGGAGCTCACAGAGCTCCTGCAGGAGGAGCATTCAGTAACTTCAGTAACAGATGGCCTGGGGATGAATGGAGGCCCACAGTCAGGGCGTCCAGTGCAATGTGGTGGCCATGCACACGTTAGAGTTAAGTGATGTCTTCTAGCAGAGAAACTTCTCCTGGAGATAACCACAATAAATGAGCAAAAAGAACAGGATTCTGACACAATGCAACTGTGAAGGGGGGTGGGGCCTGAGGGTGGGGCAGAGCTGGAAGAGCCCAGGTGGGTGGCAGGGCCCCTTGCACCAGATAGCCACACTGCACCGCGGTGGCACAGCTGCTATTGGAAGGGGCAGGCATATATTTTATATTTACAGAAGAGATCCTTTTTCCAAGCTGGCCTCAAGTTTACCCAGAAAAAACACTTGTTTTCGTTCTAACTGAAGTATAACAAGTTAGACCCCTCCCAGGAATCAGGGACTCAGGCAGCAAAAGGAACATTTCCAAGACCAGCCACAGAGAAGAGGCTGCCCCATTCTCACAAGGACAGCATGGTGCCTCTGCGGGCCACCGAACCTTGTGCCCGATTCCCACTAAACAGGTATTGGTATATCTGTTTACAAAGCACTGATGAAGAGTCTAGTACAGCTTACATTATACGAGGCACTGGGGAAACCAATCTGGCTTCTGGAGACAGCAGATACGGCTCGACAACTATACCAGCGATAGTACAATTACCAATGCAGATGGTGCTTCAAAGAAAGGAAGGACTCTGACCTGGTCTGAAAGCCTCCTTTGATGAAGGGAGGGTAGAGGATCTATCCTAGGTAAACAGGCAAAGGGGTGGGAGGGAGGCTAGCAGGCAAAAAGGCCCCATGGAGTAAGGAACAAGGTTGTCTGTCCCAGAAGTAGAGCAGTGCTGGCTGAAGAGTGGCAAAGAATGGTTTGACGTGAAAAGGTCGCCTCGAAGCTCTTGGAAGGATTCTGTCTACTGTGAAAGCATCAAGGCACAGGGTTGCTTACACCATAGTAAGCAGCTGTCAGTTGATCTAATTCAATACCGAGCCTGGGGACCTCATCTGATGCACATGTGTGAATTTTTCTCCAGCTCTGAGTGTACAATCGTAGCAGACAGACTTCCCTGGAGACCAGGGCTACACAATGGTCTGTATCCAACTGATGCCCATCATGCTGATGACCATTCCAAACACTCTAACATGAGACCCACACTAGACAGAGGAGAAAGAACGTCCTCTATCTAGATCAGGCAGAACTTGATGATCCTCCAAAATTAAACTCTATAGGCTCACGGCATCTTCATCCTCTCACTTCAAAAAACCAGGATTTAGAATATACATACTTACCACCACTTCTGCTCTGGGTTCATAGTTTTCTGCCCTTCTGATCCTTCCCCGGCCTCCCCGTGTGCCACCTCTGGCTCCACGCCCGGGACGAGGGAGGTTACCAAAATTAATCTCCAGCTGGGACGTGATGTCATTGGCCGCTTTCCGGAAAACGTGGGCATCATCTTCATAGTCATCCTTTACCATCTGAAACACAGTTACAGCATCAAACACAGAACATACACATGGCCGTCTCCATGGACACTCACTGGCCTGAGCAGGGGAAGATGATGCTGCTGTTCTGCTTCCAGCTGCGTGGGTTTTGCACATTTTGCAGCCACACGTTCTCATACTGACAGGCTTTCTTTTTTTTTATTTAATTGGAGTAGCTGATTTATAGTGCTGGGTTAGTTTCTGCTGTAACAACAAAGTCAGTCAGCTATTGCTGTTGTTCAGGCACTAACTCATGTCTGACTTCAACTCAATGAACTGTAGCCCACCAGGCTCCTCTGTCCTTGGGATTCTCCAGGCAAGAATACTGGAGTGGGTTGCCATGTCCTTCTCCAGGGGATCTTCCTGACCCAGGGATCGAACCTGTGTCTCCTGCGGTGCAGGTGGATTCTGTACTGCTGAGCCACCAGGAAAGCCCCAGTTAGCTATATAAATGCTAAATCCACTCTTTTAAGATTCTATCACCATACAGATCATCACAGAGTATTGAATAGAGTTCCCTAAACTATATAGTAGGTTCTTAATAGTTATCTACTTTATACATAGTAGTCTCATAGTCTTAAATCAAGCATTTTTGAATTTACTTCAAGTCAGACCAAATTTCTATCAGTTTAGTAGGTTAAGATGTAAGATTTAACATGACTAACAGAAATTCTATAAATGTTACATATCTAAGTATATTTTGCTGAGATTGAAAAGTTTTAGTTCCTGCCTTTTATTTTGTTCACAAATGCTACTTTGATAAATAAGGAAAATTCACCTTCCTAGAAAAGAACTTGATGGAGAAACTGCTCTTAACATGGGTGCTGACTGTACAAATACCATATGTTAAAAATTGGATGATTTACAGTAAACAATTTTGACTCAAAATATATGGAACGAGTAACACAACAGTATGATTATCTAAGGGTTGCTTCCAAGGCTGAATAAAGAACTCAGGCTGCTTTTTAAAAACCACCTTAGTTAAAATTCTTTGAAAATATACATTTTATTGTATGGGGCTTCCCTTGTAGTAGCTCAGCTGGTAAAGAACCTGCCTGCAATTCAGGAGACCCAGGTTCAATTTCTGGGTTGGAAAAATCCCCCGGAGAAAGAAATGGCAACCCACTCCAGCATTCTTGCCGGGAGAATCCCATGGACACATGAATTAAGAGGTCAAATTAGTTCTGTCTCTTGTTAAAACTGTATTAATAAATCTAAAAATTTGATTTGGTTTCAATTCCTAACAATGGATGAAACAAAAGCTTTCACTTGTAAGTAAAATATAAACCTACAGAGAAATATAAACCTGCAGAAAATAGGTCAATGATTGTGGATGAGAATCTCCAAAGTGTTATATGGTTAAATATCCATATGCTTGTCCAGCAAATGGAATCAAATTTCCCAGAGCACGCATTTCCCTTTTGGCCATATGTTTATTCCAGGCTTCGTGTTTAACATTTGTGTCCTTAGGCAGATGTACTCTTGAAGTTAAAAAGATGAAGGAAAGAACAATTCAGAAACACTTGCACTCTGGTAACAAGATAGATACAAAAAAATGTAAGAGGCAAAATAATAAACTACTGCCTGATTTAGAAAACAACTGGCTGTCAAGGCACCTCCACAGAGACACAGCAGACTTCCAGTAAGAAGGCACAGCTTGCAATGGAAGTTGAGTGAGCAAACGGTCAGGCCAAAGTGCTTTAAGGGCCTGCTCTATTCATAGGCTACTGTTAGGTCTTAACTTTGCCAAGAACAGAGCTCCAAGGAAACAAGAGGTATTATTCAAGTGCTTTTGTTCTCTTCAGGGTATCCAGAACAAAGTAGCGACACCAAGATTTGGCTTCTGTCTCTTTAAGAACAATTCCTGGCTAAAATCATCAAAGCTGTAAGGTTAATAAGTAACAAAGATGTGTGCCTTACTGAGACCAAGCTCAATGACTAAGCTAACCCAGTTGCTTCAAAGATTCCAGGAGACCTCTCTCAGAAGCCAGGGAAGATGAATCTGGTGTGGATTAAGAAGAACAGCTTCTATTTTTACTTAACATGTCAGCTGCACATTTCAAATCCTGACAGCACAGTTGTTTTAGGCAAAACTTTATTTACAAGAGAAGAAAGTGGATAGGAAAAAAATACCCCAACCCAACTAGCTGATAGACTTGTAAAAGGCTCTGGCCTCGTATGTGTACAAAAAGCCTTTTCTAGAGGAACAACTCAAAACATAGACTCACGGAGTTTGGATTGATGGAAAGAGGAGATAGGAAGGAATCCAGTATCATAAATGATCCCCTAGAGAAACTACTCATAAAAAGAATATAACTAACCAAAATGTAAATGGGAACACAGACAAATCTACATAGTATAAGACTCCTGATTTTCAAATGGAAAATCAATGAATAACATCAAGCAGAGAGGAAGAGTGCTCACCACCATCACTGACTCAGAGACTGGTATCAAGATAAATAGCTGTGACTGAACGATACTAACTCTAAATTTTAAAATTACAATGCTTCAGTGTACTCTCCCTTAAGTTTAGGAATTCAAATAGAATGTGATTGAATAACTCTCTGACCAGCCTTATCAATATATGCTGGAAGATATTTTCAAAGCTGAAGCTGCCAATAAATAGGTGAACACAAACCATGTAAAATCAGATCTTAAGAATGTGTTCGCAATCCCAAATGGATAGCTGGCCATGCTAGCAGTGCCTGTCATGGGGCTTCAGGGGTCCTCTCCTGAATTTCTGCAGAGGGAGCAAAGCTACTGCAATATCACAAGAAAGGATTCACCCAACTCTGACTGGTTTAAAGTGATCAACTAGTTTCAGTTAAACACGCCTATTAAGAATTAGAACCATGAAAAATAACATTGAATCAGTTTTCTGTACACCTGAAACTATATAAATATTGTAAATCAACTATACTTGAATTTAAAAGAAAGAATCATAACTGAAGGTAATCTAATCACAAAAATGCCCAGTAGTTATCCTACGAAACGGCATCATTCAGGGAAACATTCTAGATCTCTCTTTTGACACAAAACTGAAATGCAACTAAAACACAGTATAATCACAGTCTTCACACAGCTCTGGAGTGAGCAGAAAATGTGCTCACTATAACTGCTTTGGATCAAGTATTGAAAGGGTCAATTTTTTTTCAGTTAATAAAAATATAGTAAAATTAGGCATGCATGGTTACTCCCAGGTTGAAACAGACACATCTGATTACTATAAGGTTGAAACTAGAATGTCAACTACTAACGTTCCATTTCGTTTTCAATAAGGTAACAATGAAGATTACCTCTAGATATAAAAGATCATGCTTACATCATCTCTATATTTAGACTTGTGTATCACCACTGCTTTGGAAGGGACAGTAGACTCAGGTTTCCGGATGTTAAATTCAGGCTTTGGTCTGGTCTGTTCTTGAAGATTTTTCCACTCATCTAGGGTCATTTCTTGAACTTGAGTTTCTTCTTCTACCTCCAACTCAGGAACTCTATAAAGAAGTATAATCATAAAGAATAATTTTTGATGGGTCTGAAATGTCTATTTTCTGAAAGAGGAAGTCATACCCATTAGTTTAATGTACTTTCACAGAACTGTGTCTCAGATTTAAATAAGGTAAGAAAATCTTTGCACCATAAGCTTCCTTATTTTCATAAGTTTATGCCATCATTCTCAACTGAAGATACTCCCTGTCTATGCTGAAAGCAGTCTTTGAAAAATGGGAATATAACCATTCCAGTGACATTAATATTACACTCACCACCAAGCATTCCCTTCCCATATGGTATTACACACAAAATGAGATAATTGTAGAAACAAATGGGAGAAGATATTGAGACAAAACATATATAGAGAACCATGAACAGAGGTTATTAAACAGTGAGTCAAAAATGCATTCTTTTATAAATGTCCTCCTTAAATTCATGAATTCTTAAAAAAGACAGACATACAGAACAATGAAACAAAATTTAATGTCTAGAAATAAGTCCTCATATTTATGAGCAATTAATTTTTTTGACCAGGGTGCCAAAGACCATTATTTTACATGTGGATATTAAGTTTTCCCAGCAACAGTTGTTGAAAAGTTCTTTCTCCTTTGAATTAAGTTGAACTTCTACCTCATACCATAAGTATAGGAGCTAAAAGTATAAAACTCTTTTAAGAAAATATAGGCATAAACCTTGGATTAGGCAGTGGCTTCTTAGATACAACACTGAAAGCATCAAAAGAAAAAGTAAATAAAATAGACATCACCAAAACTGAAAACTTTCATGCTTCAGAAGGACACCATCAAGAAAGTGAAAGGATAACTCAACAGAATGGGAGAAAATATTTGCAAACCATTTATCTGATAAGGGACTTAGATCTAGAATACAAAAAGGACTCTTACAACTCAATATAAATAATGACACAACTAAAAAAAGTGCAAATGTCAAAACAATGAATGTAAACTTATTTTTGTATATTTCACAATATGTAAATTCTGTATCAGTTTAGGTGGTAGGAACAGGTGTGCTTACAAATTTTCACAATGAAATGTTTGGAAAAACACTAATATGAAAATATATCCCAGCAACTTCCCTGGTGGTCCAGAGGATAAGGCTCCACACTCCCTATGCTGGTGGCCTGGGGTTCAATCCCTGGTCAGGAAACTAGTTCCTACATGTTGCAACTAAGAGTTCACATGCTGTGATGAAGATGAACGATCTGGCATGCAGCAACTAAGACCCAGCACAGCCAAATAAATAAGTATTTAAAATAAAAACATATCCAAAATATACACTGGCAAAAATATAAAAAGACATTAAATTTTGTAATCTCAAATACTGGAAATGAACCAAAATCATCTGGAGAAGATCTTAGTGGAAAAATTACAGACATCAAACATGAATACTAAGCAGCTAAAAAAGAATCAGAAATACATATATTGCTATGGGGCACCTCCTGGATATACTGATAAAACAGCAAGGTAGAATATATGTTTCCACTCACCTAAGGAATACAACATATAAATATATACACATACAGATTTTTAAAATAAAATTATAACATACACCAGGGAAAGAACAGGGATATAAGCTAACTGGAAAATATCATGTCTTAACAGATTGTACTTTGGAAACATGTAAATATTTTGTATAATTATAAAACATTTAAATTCAATATCTAAAATTTGGAAGCAAGATTAGTCAAATTAGCCTAATTGTTTATCACATTGGCAATAAAAAGCATCAGAAAAAAGCTATTTAAAGTGCCTTGAAATACAAATTTGATTATTCATCTCTATATATAAAACTTTTTAATAATCATGTTACTGAAGATAGTGTTGGTAATGTTATAAATATTTGTCATGTGTGTAGCAAATGATAGTACAATGTTACTGAAAACTGGGATTTTCAGCATGGAAGAAAAAGAAAAATGAATGTAAGAAAGTTTAGCTAAAATCTTGTACTCCTAAATTTCAAATGAAAATAATGGATAAACTCATATTTTGTCTTAAAAATGTTAGTGTAATGTGTATTTCTCAGCTCATCCACTTAAATATACTAGAAACAGTTAAGAATCTAGTAGTAGTAAAAAAAAAAAAAAAAAATCTAGTAGTAGTAAGTAACCCCAGTGCCTAGATTGTGGTTTCTAAATACCATATTCTATCTTTTAAGTTTATTTTATGGAAGTACAGTTAATTTACAATGAACAGTAAAGTGATTCAGTTATACACAGTTATACATTCTTCTTCATTTTCTTTTCCATTATGGTTTGTCACAGGATATTGAATTCTCGGTGCTATATAGTAGAACCTTGTTATTTATCCATTCCATGTAAAATAGTTTGTATCTACTCATCCCAAACTCCATCCCATCTACTCTTCCCCAACACCCACTCCCCCTTGGCAGCCACAGGTCTGTTCTCTATGTCTGTGAGTCTGTTTCTGTTTCACAGATAATTTCACTGGTATCATATTTTAGATTCCACGTGTAAGTGATGCCATACAATTCTAAATACCATATTCTATTAAAGGACTCTGGCTCCCTGGAAAAATGACTCAGTATAAGGCGTGAACTATAGATGATGAGTCATAAACATGTCTTGCCAGAAAGCAAGCAGGCTATCAAAGATTACTGAGTGTGTGTCAAAAGGATCAAGGATTAACTTGAAGAGGCTCCCTTCAGTCAAAAAATGGATCAGTATAAGTACCAATAAGCATAAAATCTCAGTGAACTGAAACACATCAGATAATCTCTAAGTTCATAACGACATTTTAAAAAAGTTACTGGCACCTTTGAAAGATATGAGGAAGCCAACTCATTCTGAAAATAAGTAAAAGTAAAATATTTCTTTTACTATCATTTATTTCCTTAACAAACTTACACCTCACTGTAATCAACTAGTTCTAGGTAAATTTTTCTTTATAGATCATCCCAGCTACTTAAATAAAGACAGAATGATAGAATTAGACTATCACTGATTTGCAGCCCTAATAAATCAATGGATAAAGGAAGATAAGCAGCAGTCTTTCATAAACTTTGCAACAATCATACCAAAAAGTTGAACCTGAATTTGATCAAACCTCTGCCTCTCACTATTAGAATTAAGAAAATTTTTTAAAAATATGAATAACAGAGAAACATGTTCTACTACTCTATAATGCCATACTAGATTTGGCTTGCGCTAAGTAATAACAGCCAATTGTTAAAATTTTTTTCAGGAATTTTGTGATTTGGCTGTTAAATACAGTTGTTGAAAATTAACTTATAGAGAGAAGAACTACAATTCTGCAGCCTTCAAAATGAAAACCACAATCACAGAAAGTTAAACAAAAATTAAAAGGCACAGGGTTATGTCCCAGATGAAGGAACAAGATAAAACCTCAGGGAAAAAATAGCTAAATAAAGGTAAAGATAGGCAACCTTCCAGAAAAAGAATTCAAAATAATGATATTGAAGATTATCCAGGATCTCGGGGGCAGGAGGGTAGGAAATGGAGAAGATGCAAGAAATATTTAACAAACACCCAGAAGAACTAAAGAACAAATGAACAGAGATGAATAATACACTGGAAGGAATCAGTAACAGGATAACTGAGACAGAAAAATGGATAAGTGACCTATAAGACAGAATGGTGAAAATCACTGCTGTGGAACAAAATGTAGAAGAAAGAATGAGAAGAAATGAAGACAGTCCAAGAGACCTCTGGGACAACATTAAATGCACCAACATTTGCATTATAGGGGTCCCAGGAGGAAAAGAGTGAAAGGGCCCAAGAAAACATTTGAAGAGATAATAGCTAAAAACTTACCCAACATGGGAAAGGAAATAGTCAACCATGTCCAGGAAGCACAGAGTCCCAAGAAGGATAAACCCAAGGAGGAAAACAGTGAGACACACAGTAATCAAATTGACAAAAACTAGAGACAAAATACTAAAAGCAACAGGGGAAAAATGATAAATAACATAACATACACAGGAACTCCCATAAGGTTTTTGACTGATTTCTCAACACAAATTCTGCAAGCTAGAAGGAAATGGCACGAAATATTTAAAGTGATGAAAGAGAAGAACCTACAAACAAGAATATACTCTCCACAGTGAGGCTCTCATTCAGATTTGACAGAGAAATAAAAAGACTTTTCAGACAAGCGAAAGTTAAGAGAATTCAGCACCACCAAACCAGCTTTATAACAAATGCTAAAGGAACTTCTTTATGTAGGAAACACAACAGAAGGAAAAGACTTACAAAAGCATACTCAAAACAATTTTTTAAATGGTAATAGGAACATACATATTGATAACTAATGCAATTATTGATTACATTAATCAAAATACAAATACATGAAATGCACCAACCAAAAGACATAGACTGGTTGGGTAGATTCCAAAATAAGACCCATATATATGCTGTCTATGGGAGATCCACCTCAGACCTAGGGACACATACGGACTAAAAGTAAGAGGATGGGAGAAGGTATTCCACACAAATGGAAATCAAAAGAAAGCTAGAGTAGCAACACTTATACCAGACAAAATGGACTTTAAAACAAAGACTTGTTACAAGAGACAAAGGAGGAGGACACTACATAATGATCAAAGGAACAATCCAAGAAGATATAACAATTCTAATTATATATGCACCCAAAAACACAGGAACACCTTAATATGTAAGGCAAATACTAACCACCATAAAAGGAGAAATTGACCATAATACAATAATTTTTAAAAAACTACAATAATAATGGGGGGCTTTAACACCCCACTTTCATCAATGGACAGATCATCCAGACAGAAAATTAATAAGGAAACACAGTCCTTAAATGACACATTAGACCAGATGGACTTAATTGCTATTTATAAAGCACTCTATCCCAAATAGCAGATTACCCAAGTGCACATGGAACATTCTACAGGACTGACCATATGCTGGGGAACAAGACGGCCTTGGTAAAATTAAGAAAATTGAAACCATATCAACCAATTTTTCTGATCATGATGCTATGAGATTACAAATAAACTACAAGAAAAAACTATAAAAAACAGAAACATATGGCGGCTAAGCAATATGCTACTAAACATCCAATGGATTACTGAAGAAATCAAAGAGAAAATTAAAAAAAAAAAATACTTACAAATGAAAATGAAAGCTCAATGGTCCAAACAACAAGAATGGTCAAGAAACAAGAAAAATCTCAACTAAACAACTTAAGCATACACCTAAAACAACTAGAGAAAGAAGAACAAACAAAACCTAAAGTCAGTAGAAGAAAAGAAACTATAAATATCAAAGCATAAATAAATGAAAGAGACAAAACAATTACAAAGATCAATGAAACTAAAAGCCAGTTCTTCAACACTTTAGATAAGTTTGACTTCACTAATATTTATAGAGCATTCCATCCAAAAGCAGCAGACTACCCATTCTTATCAAGTGCACGTGGAACCTTCTCCAGGATTGACCACATGCTGAGTCACAAGGTGAGCCTTGGTAAATTTAAGAAAATAGAAATCATATTAAGCATCTTTTCTGATCACAATGATATGAGATTAGAAATAAACTACAAGAAAAAGACTCTAAAAAACACAAACATGTGGCAGCTAAACAATATGCTACTAAACCATCATTGGATCATTGATGAAATCAAAGAGAAATACATGAAAATGTATATCCACAGAAAGATACAAAAAAATGTTTATAGCAGCTTTATTTATAATAGCAAAAACCATAAGTAATCTAAACGATCATCAGGTAGATAGTTAAGCAAATATTGGCCTATCTGTAAAGTGGATTATCACTCAGCAATAAATAGGAAGAAACTGTTGACACATTTAACAACCTGGATGCATCTTAAAATATGCATGCTTAGTAAATAATATAGACAAAAAAGGAATACAGAAAGAATACATGCTGTATGATTCCATTTATATAAAATTATAGCAATTGAAAACTAATCTTTAATGACAAAAATGTAGGTCACTGGTTGCCTGAAGGGAAGGGGCAGGAGGGAGGGATTACAAAGGGATACAAAGAAACTTTCTGGGCTGACAGATGTGCTCATTACTTTGATTGTTTATGGGTTTGAAACCTGTAAAACTATATATACTAGATATGTGCTGTTTATCAAATTCAGATTATACCTCAATAATGTTGTTTTATTAATAAAAATATATAAAAAACATACCATTAAAATGTATATTTCAATATTAATTCAAACAAATAAACTGTTTTAAGAAAATATTTTAAGATAATCAGGGAAACTCAGAAGCTACCTAGATATTTAATGATATTAAGGAACTGCTTAAAAACTTTAGATGAGATAATGATATTCCAGTTATTTTTTAATTCTGAAACATTTTTGGATGATATGTAATATATCCTGGGAGTAGAAGAAGTGGGTAGAGAAATTATTAAACAAGAATGACCATGATTTGTAGCAGTTTAGTTTCAATTACTTACTTGCAGTTTCAATATACTGTTCTTATTTAAATACCTTTTTCCCTATAACTTTTAGAAAAAGAGCTAAAAATAAAGAAATACTAAGGAGTCATGAGGGGTTTTATAGCCTACTTGTGACAGAATTAAGAAATTGGTGGAACTGGATGCTACAAATTTGAGGATTCTTTCATAACTAAGATAACCTAATAGAAGTTAATAAATTCCAAAAAGTTCAGTAAGAATGGATTCTGTGTTAAGGCCACAGAGAAGTATTGTTTGCTGGTTTGTCCTAAAAACATATGTCTAAACATAGAGAAATAGAACAAAAAAGTAGAAGGCATGTAGGAAAAGCAGACCTGAAGTGAAAAAGAGACACCCAAAATAAAGCCAATTGTGCAGTTTAGAATAAGGCATTTGCCACAAGTGATTCCCTCCATGAAGGTGATCAGCCTGACACTGTTCACTCAGATGCACCTCATTCAAAGGTGTTCTTACAGATGCCCTGTACGCATTTTCCGTTATCACCTGCCATTTCAACAAGCCACGTTGGGAACAGTATAAAATTACCAAGGATAGGTTCCTTAACCTTGCTTTTTATTGACCAAAAATTATTACACATTCTAGGACTTTTCTGGTGGTCCAGTGGTTGGGATTCTACCTGCCAGTGTGGGGGACACAGGTTTGATCCCTGGTCCAGGAAGATTTCACATGCCATGGAGCAACTAAGCCCATGTGCTCACAACTACTAAGCCTGCACACCTAGACGGAGCCTATGCTCCACAACAGGGAAGCCACTGCAATGAGAGGCCCGTGCACCACAATGAACGGGGGGGAGGGGGGGGGTGCCCTGCTAACCGCAACTAGAGAAAGTGTGCACAGCAGTAAAGACCCAGTGAACCCAAAAATGAAAAAAAAAAACAAAACACAGTCTAAGCAAACAAACAAAACAGGCAGATTCCATTGTCCCACTTGAATCAGCACTGAATTCAGTTTTTACTGTCACTTTAGCAAAGACTGGATATTCAACAAGAGATACAGCTAATTCTCAGTTTCAGAAAGGACTAATGCAAGTATATTTCTAACAGTTATAAAAGCATCATAACTGCTATCATTCTAAAGTCAACAACCGGGCCACTTCAGAATGAAGTTGAACATCTCTTTCCCGGCCACTGGCTGCCAGAAGCTCATTGAAGTGGACGATGAACGAAAACTTCGTACCTTCTACGAGAAGCGTATGGCCACAGAAGTTGCTGCTGACGCTCTGGGTGAAGAATGGAAGGGTTATGTGGTCCGAATCAGTGGCGGGAACGATAAGCAGGGTTTCCCCATGAAGCAGGGTGTCTTGACCCATGGCCAAGTTCGCCTGCTACTGAGTAAGGGGCATTCCTGTTACAGACCAAGGAGGACTGGAGAGAGAAAGCGCAAATCTGTACGGGGTTGCATTGTGGATGCCAATCTGAGTGTTCTCAACTTGGTCATCGTGAAAAAAGGGGAGAAGGATATTCCTGGACTCACTGATACTACAGTGCCTCGTCGCCTGGGTCCCAAAAGAGCTAGCAGAATTCGCAAACTTTTCAATCTCTCTAAAGAAGATGATGTCCGCCAGTATGTTGTGCGAAAGCCCCTAAACAAAGAAGGTAAGAAGCCTAGGACTAAAGCACCCAAGATTCAGCGTCTCGTGACTCCACGAGTTCTGCAACACAAACGCCGGCGTATTGCTCTGAAGAAACAGCGTACTAAGAAAAACAAAGAAGAGGCTGCAGAATATGCTAAACTTTTGGCCAAGAGAATGAAGGAGGCCAAAGAAAAACGGCAGGAACAGATTGCCAAGAGACGGAGACTGTCCTCTCTGAGAGCTTCTACTTCTAAGTCTGAGTCCAGTCAAAAATGAGATGTTCCAAGAGTAACAAATAAATAAGATCAGACATCAAAAAAAAAAAAATAAAATAAAATAAAGTCAACAACCCTTTTTTTGAGTAATTCAAATATATTTACAGCTCTTGTTATGACAGAAAAATTTTGGAGAGAATTTTCCATTAAAACTGCTTATAAACATAAGGTGTCAAATGTATGACTTGAGAACAATGTTATATGTAAAATTGATAATAATACATTTTATTTCTAAATGAGTGAAATTACAGAAGAAATAGAAAACTGTTTTAACAACAGTTACCTTTATGGAGAAATAAATGGGTAATAAAGCTAACATTCACTGCATGTTTAGCTAGCATCACTGCCAGATGCTCTTCAAAGTGCTTACATTAATTTGCCTGTGATAATTAATCCCACAAGTTAGACAAAATTAACGGCTCCATTTTACAGGTAAGAAAATCAAGAAGGGAGATCATACAGCTATCAAATAGCTAACAAGTTTCATTCTATCGCCAAAGCCAACATTCAGCCTCTATGCTATGTAGGGAATAAGAGGGCAGAAAAAATGCTTAGATGGAAGACAGTTGAGATGTGGACAGACAGAGCATACAAATCTTCAGTTCAAATGTCGAAACCTCCATTCAGGCAGTTATCTTTTCACCTGAATATGTGAAAATGTGAATCAAGGAAAAGTGGGTTCTAGACATAAAACTTTACTCAGTGAATACCTGACTGGAACACATGGATCTAACCTAACATGTAAATAATACCGCCTACTTCCTTCCAAAGTACTGAAAGGGAAGAGAATTTCATGATAAACTTTGAGTTCCTTATAAATTTGCTATAAAAATTTTTAAAGAGGTATAGTCCTGCATTAAGAAAACTCAGTACATAATAATCTTGTCTAAGCAAATACGCTTGGAAACAAAGTACAAAATAATTCGTTGCGGATATATTGTAATAATGCTTCCTCATCATTCTCTTCTCATGGTTAATAATTTTTAAGGATGGGAGGCAGTTGTTGATCCATATTACTGAACAGGGAAATCCTCAGTGATCCTGGCAGCTTTTTAACTGCTTACAGAACCACCTTCTCCCATTTGCAGTTCTTAATAGCAAGTTAATCTAAATGGCACTCTTACCCCTTCCCACCACTCAATACAGGGCTTCCCAGGTAGCTCAGTGGTGAAGAATCCACCTGTCAATGCAGGAGACGCAGGTGTGATCTCTGGATCGGGAAGATCCCCTGGAGAAGGAAATGACAACCCACACCAGTATTCCTGCCTGGAAAATCCCATGGACAGAGGAGCCTGGCAGGCTACAGCCCACGGAGTCTCAAAGAGTCGGACACAACAGAGCACGCACGTGCCACTCAGCACAGTTAAGAACATGAATGTTTGTGCTACAATATCTGGTTCAAATTCTGGCTCTGCTACCTACAAAAAATAAGCTGTCTAACCTATATGTCTCAGCATTAGAATAATTAACAGTACCTTCTCCTTCACGAGCAGCAAAAGATTAAGTGAGTTAAGCCATGGAAGCACTTAGAGCAGTTACTGGCAGGCAAAAAATGCTCAGTAAATGTTCAATTTATTCTTAAAGCAAAACACAGTAAGTTGTCACAGGTATCCTCGGACATTAGCACACCACAAGACAACAAACATATAATACTTCTGTAATGAATCAAGGAAGGAAGGTCATAACACATATAATTGTCAACAAAATGTGTCCAATTTGAGGAATATGTATGCACACTCTGGGTCATGGGTTTGAGCATATGTGAGGGTACATTAAATTTATCACCTAAGTGGCACAGTAGTAAAGAATCTGCCTGCTAATGCAGGAGACCCCAAGAGATGCAGGTTTGATTGCTGGGTTGGGAAGATCCCCTGGAATAGGAAGTGGCACTACACTCCAGTATCCTTGCCTGAAAAATTCCAAGGGCAGAGAAGCAGAAGTCTACAGTCCACGGGGTGCAAAGACTCAGACGCAACTGAGCAAGTGAGCACAGCAAGAAGTATGAAACCAAGAGTCTCCCTGAATATACATTCTGGCTTGATCAATATCCAGACACAGCTGAGATCAGAGAGCATCTCCATCCTAAGATGTATTTACTAGCCTAATTTTGAAACTATAAGAAACTGCAATTGTATTATTAGAAATGGTAGTAGTAATAATTTTAAAATTGGACAAGGCAGTGCAGAAACACGAATTTCTCAGCGTGCTCAGCAACTAGAGCACAGCTGCTGTGCCCTGAAGCTCCTGCAAATCCAAACGGATGCTCACCATCCACCACGGTCAGCAGAGAGAGAGAGATTTGCTGACTAGCTCCACCAGGATACTGCAGACAATGAGACTGCCACCAGAATCATTAAGTGTTTATTTTGTCTTTCAGAATAACTGATTTAATCGAAAGGTTTTGTCTAACACTATGAATGCTAGAATACCTCAGTTAATTCTAAAGATTATAATTATGCTGTAATTTACTATTATTCTGCCTTATATTATCTGAACTTGTATAACTGGTTTATTGGCTCAAAAAGGATCCAATTTTTCTGAGGGTATCTGGTTAACTCACTTCTTAACATTCATATACACTGTTGATCTATTTCCTTGGTTAACTCAGTGTCTAAATATTCATATTAACTATTAATCTATTTCTTTAATTAAATACATTTCTTAGTTGTTTTGAATAGTAAATTAACAGCTTTCACAATCATCAATCACTGCAGCACTTTACTCTTATAATAAGTAACAATATTAATAGTAGATATTTATATAGCTGGCCCCACCACATGAAACTCATGCACACCCAACCAACCCTTCCAACAGCCTTCAGATGTAGGTGCTGTTATTATTCTCATTTTACAGATGAAAAGAACTGAGGCACAGAAAGATGAAATAAATAACTTGCCCAAACTAGTAAATAGCAGAGCTGGGATTTGAACCCAGAACACTGGCTCAGAGTCTCTGCTCTTAACTACTTGACACTGCCTCTTCACAGTGGAAGGATGAGTAAGGGTTAAATAAATGGGTGAAGGGGCTGGAGAGGAGAAGTATAGAAAAACAAGAAAACAGCACTTGCAAATGCTTTTTGGCAGGTATGGCTTAGGAGCTAGAGAAAGGTGCCTGGGAACAAGAAAAAGGGCCATGTGATAAACATGAGGAGAAGGCACAGGTGTGTTGAACTTGAGGGCTCTTTGGGGGTCAGACCACGCAGGACTGCGCAGGTCAGGGCAAGGGACAGAAAAAGGACAGGAAGCCACTGGGGGTAGGGTCCTAGTGGGAGCATGCTGATCAGAATGGCAGTGTGAAAGCCACTTTGGTGTGGAACAGGTTGATAGAAGCTGAGAATACAGGGAGCCCCCTTAGGAGCTCTGGTAAGAGAACAGACAGCAGTAGCTGAGACTAAGGTAGTGGGTGGAGATGGTAGATGTAAAAAGGTACAAATCCTCAGGGTAGTGACAGATTGGATTCTGGAGAGACAGCGGGTCAAGAAGAAGGAAATCTCAAGAATGACTCGTAGGTTTCTGGTTTATGCAACTGGATAAGTGCTGATGCTGTTCTGAAAGACAGAAACACCTATCGAGAATGGGGACTCCCCTGGTGGCACAGATGGTAAAAAAATCTGCCTGTAATGCGGGAGAGCTGGGTTCAATCCCTGGGTTGGGAAGATCCCCTGGAGGAGGGCATGGCAACCCACTCCAGTATTCTTGCCTGGAGAATCCCCATGGACAGAGGAATCAGGCGGGCTACAGTCCATGGGGTTGCAAAGAGTCGGACACGACTGAGTGACTAAGTATACGATGAAAATGAGGTCTATGGCCCTCGGTCTGGCCATGGTGGGCATGAGGAGCATTTGGAATGTCAATGGAGAGATGTCCAGGAGGCAGATGGACACACGGGCCTAGAATCCATATTGAAGGTTGGAGTCAGAGGTATATGTTCTGGAGTCAGGAGATAAATGACAATTCAAGCTGCAAGAGTGCATGAGACCTTATAAACAGACATCAGACACAGGGAAGAGGGTCTAAGACAGAGCCCTGAAGAACTCAACATTTTGAAAGAGCAGAAAGACAAGGTTAAGCCTGCAAGGGAGGAACTGATGGCTGTGGTTAAGTGGAAATCAACACAGGCATACCTTGTTTTATTGTGCTTTTACAGAGTCTGCCTTTTTTGTTTGTTTTTCACAGAATTTTCTTTTTTTTTTTAAACCTATTTTTTTTATTGGAGGATAATTGCTTTACAATATTGTGTTGGCCTCTGCCATATATCAACATGAATCAGCCACAGGTATATACATGTTCCCTCCCTCCTGAATCCCCTCCCATCTCCCATGCCATCTCACCCCTCTAAGTTGTCACAGAGTGCTGGGTTGAGCTCCCAGGTTGTGCCTTTTTAAAATATTAAATATCTGTGGCAGCCCAGGCTAGCAGCACTATTTTCTCAATAGTATGTGCTCACTTGATGTCTCTGTATCACACTTTGGTAATTCTCGAAATATTTCAAGCTTTTCATTACTATTATACTTGTCATGATAATCTGTGATCCAAGATCCACAGATATTACTACTGTAATTGTTTTGGAATGCCACCAATTGCACCCACATAAGACAATGAACATAATGAGTAACTGCTATACATGGTTCTGACTGCTCCACTAACTGGTCCTTCCATCTCTCTCCTGGTGCCTCCCTATTCCCTGAGACACAATAGTAATGAAATTAGGCCAACTAATAACCCTATAATGGCCTCAAAGTGTTCAAATGAAAAGTCAATCAATATGGCAAGCTTCATTGTTGTCTTATTTTAAGAAACTGCATAGTCACCCCAACCTTCAACAACCACCACCACCATCAGTCAGCAACAACATTAGGGCAAGACCTTCCACCAGCAAAAAGATTATAACTCACTGAAGACACCAATCTTTTAGCAATAAAGTATTTTTAAATTAAGGTGTGCACATTGGTTTTTTTAGACACAATGCTATTGTACACTCAATAGACTACACTATAGTGTAAACACGATTTTTACATGCACTAGGAAACCAAAAACCACTGTGTGACTCACTTTATTGTGATATTAGCTTTAACGAGGTGGTTTGGAATCAACCACAATATCTCTGAGGTATGCTTGTAAAGTCAAATGTTCCGAGAGATCAAGAAAGTTGCAGACTGAAATATCTGTTAGCTCTGGAGACATGTGGTGACTGTTTCAAAAGAGTAGTTGAGGGCAGAGCCAAACCTGGAGTGAAGTGAGGATAAAATGAAGGGGAAGTGAAGGGGAAGAAATGAAGAAAGAGTGCACACAACCCCAAAAAGGAAGGTGAATGAGAATGCAGGGGCAACAAGAGGCTTAAAACAAGAGAGACTGAGCACATATAAAATGCTGGTTGGAAGACCAGATTTGGGGGGAAGAAGGTGAGTATAAAAAGGAAGGAGCTAACTGAGACTTCAGTGAGGTCAGAAGGAAACAGGAACCAAAGGCTGAAGAGGTTGGTGGAGAGATGGCTCCCCTATTTTACCACGAGGAAAGAAGCCCCAGAGAGTGTGAAGTTCCCTTCTGACGGCTCCTAAATTTCTCTGTGACACAGGAAGCAAAGTTATACTCAGAAAACAAAAGAGGAGGTGTGAGTGTTGGAAGGATGGAAGAAGGAGAAAGTGGGAGGCAGTGCCAGGGCTTTGAGGGGACAAGAAGAACTGAACCAGTCATTGTAGTGGGTGGGGGGGTGGAGAATGAATCCAAGAAATGGGCATTGCTGGGCAGTGTTGACGGCTCATTTCAAAATGTGATCAGGAACTTACAGGAGTTCCTGCTGAGGGACTTGCAGTATTCAGTCTGTGGGTGCAAGCAGAGAGATGGCAGATGGCTATCAGTTGTCCAGGAGGTGGATTCTGCTAGCAAGGTACTCATAGATCCCAAGGGCAAGGGTGCTAGAGATGGACTAGGGAACTAAGCTCCATGAAGAAAAGAGGGAAGGAGGGACCAGAAGAAAATAAAAGGACAAAACATGGGGGTACTGATGAGAGGGAGAGACTAGTTACAGTACAGGCTGCTGCTGATTTGAATTAATTAGTTTGATTATCCATTAACACATTAAGATCAATCCTCTGTGATATGACAAAAGGCTGAGCTTCCTGTTCTATGAAGACTTCTTATAAATCTTTAAGAAAAAGACCAACAGCCCAGTGGGGAAAATGAATGAAATACCCACTTAGCTGGAGATTCATCCTCCAGGGGGCCCAGGGACTCCTCCACCACTGTGGTCTCTTCCATGGGGGCAGTCGGGTCCGTGTCACTGCAAAGAGGCAAGAACCAGTCTAGTCACACAAATCTGTTTACATCAATGCCCTTCTATATTCAAGACAGGGAAAAACACACTTCAATGTCCTTTCTCCCTCAATGAATTAATATATACATACCAAGTAACCCACATCAAAGTAAAAAGAGGAAAAAAATGCTCTTCATTGCTAATCCATATAAATTATTTCCAAAAATGTAAAAAGTATTTGATAAATACAAGTTTCTATTGATGGACTAAAATTAAGAACAGATTGCCAAGGACCAGAACAACTATTCAAATGTTATTATCCTAGGAAATTCCAAATATTAACAGGGACCATAAAAATTTTCAACACGTAGGTGTTAAATGACTTATAATAAATAAGAATATGCCATATCAAACTTTAAAAAATGGCAAGAAAGTGGAAACATTTCATAAAAAGGAATGTGTAGGATTACAAAAAGCTGGTGATACCAGAAAAATAAGGCTTTGGAACATTAATTTATATACTGTCACATCTAAATATACAATCTATAGATTAGAAATTAGAGCACAATGAAAAACAATTTGAATTTTAACTGCATAATTTTAATTTTTACGGTGATATTAAACCTATATAAATATTGCTTTTTTTTAAAGTATTAGCAAAAGAAATTTCATTCTCATGAAACTCAGAGAGGCCTGGCAGGTTACAGTCCATGGGCTCGCAAAGAACTGAACATGACTGAGTGACTAGGTACGTGGCTGGACTATATCATGGTGGCAAATCAAAATCTCAATGTATTAAATAAGAATTTAAAGTCTTATGCTACAACAAAAACATTCAATTACAGATTATTACCACCTAAGAGCTTTGACTTTATAACTCACAAACCAATCCAAAATAAGTGCCATGGGCTATGTGTCATTTCAACACTGGGACATACCATCTACTAGGAGCACATTTTGGTCACTTCTAATGCCAATACTTACCTCTTCGAGCAAGTAATCATTTGGAGCCAAAATGATTTTAAATTGAAATGCAAACTGAAATGAGGTGATAGTATTAAATAAGGTAGTAAACCAGATGATTCAGAAGGTACTTGTATATTTTTTAAAATATATTATCACAGTAAAATAAGACAAAATGAAAAGATCTGTAAACATTTAACAAGTTTCTTTTCAAGGACAACACAGATATGCAGTGGTAGTAAATCTAACTTTACATTTGCTGTTATTTTACACATTTATTTTTAAGGATAAAAATTTAAGAAAAATAAGTTTCTGTAAAAAAACTTAAATTCTTCAAAAGAAGAAATGTGGAAGTCTTGATCTCAAGCCTTCAAACTTGTGTAAAGCCTGCCCTGCAACACATCCTAGAGCAACTCATTCCTCATATTTCCCTGCAGCCCTGAAATGACAGAAACAGCAGAACCAAGTACCTCCCCAAATAGCAAAACCGGTACAAATCTGAGATACCAGAAGACCTCAGAGAACTGGCAGATTTGAACCTCAGGTGAAACTTGTCATTGAGCTTGGATCTGCAAATAATTTTATAAGATCAAGATGCAATATACATAAAAACTTTGGAAGGTCACAGAGAAATAAAGTATAGAAAATCCAGGAATTTAAAAAAGCAATCTGACGCATAGGTAAATATATAGTTCCATGTGCTTGGAACATCAACAAATATACAAATTTGCTTGGCTAAAATAAGACAAAAGAATTTTGAAAGCAGTTTCAAATATAACTACAACATAGCAAACCTGTTTTAAAAAGTTATCTCATGAAACAAAAGCTTAAATTCAATTTCTACATAAAGCACACAAGTATAAAGACACCACAAGCATACCACAGAGGACATAATCTTCAAGACAGGCAAATAAAGGTCCAGATATTTCCTCTTAATTGCAGATTCACAGAAGATACATATTTGCACCATACCTGGTATCTTTACCTGATCCCCAGGTGCGAACTCCATATCCACCCACGTTGTCTTCAGTTCTGATTGCTCTAGACAAAGAAAGAATATTCCCTTAAACTAAAAACAAGTCTCCAGTCAATCTCCAAATTAGAAAAGTTGATCAGAAAAGCTGTCCCAGTATCAGCTCCCTCAGGAATAATTGCATATTAATATAAAGTCAACTAAATATTAACACACAACAGATGCACACCATGTATTACACCAAGATCTTAAAGAGGTAGCATTACAAAGAAACTTACATTTTATCATTCCCACCGTATCTCTCAAATTCTCGTTTCCCTCTCTGGTCAAAACCGTCAAAAGTTCTGTTCCCAGGACCACCTCTGCCTCTGGTTCGCATGCCCCCTCTTGGGCCTCCACGTCCTCTTAGTGGTCTGTCTCGATCAAACCTGTCAATTGGTCTAGGAAGAAATGAGTACCATAAAAATGGTGAACTGAATTATAGAGCTAAGGCTTTTTTATTTTTGAAGAAAAAAAATTCTAGAAGTTCATTATGGCTATAGTATGTTGGAAAGAACTTGTGGCTTGAATAATTAATAGTTAAATTTTACTGAGCACATACTACCTTTGACACTGTTGTGCGCTCTTGGCATACAGCTTATTAATTATAACTCGTGCCCACAGATGAGGAAAATAGCTGAAGATGATGTCCTTGTTGTTAAATCCAGTAGCCACTTCTGTCTCTAGGTCATTTGACCCCTATGCATTATTTGATAATGCCAACCACTAGTTCTCCTTTGCTCTTTCTGGCTTCTCTTTCCCCGCCTGTCCTTAAAAAGTTATTTTTGCAATAGGTAACATCCAAACATTCACAAGGTACTCATCCTGCTTCTTGGGCACCCAATTCCATTTCTTGGAGCCAGGCACTGTAGTCACATATAAAGAAAGGTTCCACACCTTGTCTTTTTAAGGAACATGTCTTGGATACCCATCTTCTGGATACCCACCCATTTGTCTTTAAGAATATCAGCATTCCCACCGCCCCACTCCTGCACACACCATCCTCATCTTTATGCTATTGACATGTGACCCCTTCATGTGCCCCTGTGTCTCTCATTTGGGGGTCTCTCTGATTCCAGGTCATAAAGACTGTTACTTCCTGGACATTCCTCCGTGTCACCCCATGTCCCTGAAGATACATGACCAACACTAACCAAGGGGTTAGTGTCCCGCTATGGTCCCTAACTCACATCACACAAGTATCCAAGCAAAGAATCTGCCTTTTCTCCCTCTTCCCCTGCCGCACCCCCTGGACCCAGGGCCTGCCTGCATGCTTCTCCTCACTGTTCCCTGCTACCATCTGCTCACAGTCACTTTTTATGGGGACTTGTTTCTTCTTCACCAGACTCAAAGCTTCTGTAGGAAGAATCTCATCTTTTTCATTGTTAAACCTTAGTTTAATAAGATAAATTATATATTTTTTTAATTTGTCAAGACTTTGAAGCAACAAATTACTTATTGAAATCTAGTGACATTAGTGGCTCAAACACCAGAACTGGAGATGTATTCCAGTCTACTTTTAGGGCTGAAAATGTTACATTAAAAAGCTACTATAGATCGTGGATAAAAAGACACAAAATTCACAATTCTCCTTATTCAAAAAGATGAAAAAAAAAATGAAAAAATACAGAAGCACTGATCATTGACTTTATGCCAGTCTCTTTCAAGAAACGTCATCCTAAATCAGTTTCCAAGTGGGCTTTTTCTGTCTCCCACCTCCTCTGACCAAAACCAAAATTTTAAATGGAGACTGTTGTAGAATATGATTCCATATTATAGTAAATATCTAAAGCAGAGTTCTAAAACAATAATAAATGAAAAGTAACAGTAAGTTCTTTTTTTTTTTTAGTAACACTAAGTTCTTAACCAGGAAGCTGGACAGGGCCATAAAGAGTCTACCTAGAAACTGAGAGGAAATGAAGCATAAAACCATATGTGGAAAATAATGCCAATAGTCAAAATTAGGTTTAAATGTACATGAAATCTAGATCAGATACTGATAAAATAACAAATTCATTAAAAATATGATAGTAACTGAAACTGGTCCCCAAAACAGCTTTGTGGTCTGGTTTATTTTAATCCCTTAATTTTTCTTTATCCCACAGGTTTACCCCACCTCTCAATTAAATGTATTCTCAAGTGCTTCCTTATAATTCCCTTCTTATAAAAGATATCCTCTACTTTTTATAGGTTGTAAGCATTGAGGAATCCTTGACTCCACTTAGGAAGATTTATTGTGACATACTCACAAGCAAAAAGAAAACAATATTGCACTGGGCCAACCGTCCCATCCCACTTTTCAGTTCAATTCAGTTCAGTCGCTCAGTCATGTCCGACTCTTTGTGACCCCATAGACCAGAGCATGCCAGGACTCCCTGTCCATCACCAACTCCTGGAGTCCACCCAAACTCATGTCAGTTGAGTCGGTGATGCCATCCAACCATCTCATCCTCTGTCGTCCCCCTCTCCTCCTGCCCTCAATCTTTCCCAGCATCAGGGTCTTTTCAAATGAGTCAGCTCTTTGCATCAGGTGGCCAAAGGATTGGAGTTTCAGCTTCAACATCAGTCCTTCCAATGAACACCCAGGACTGATCTCTTTAGGATGGACTGGTTGGATCTCCTCGCAGTCCAAGGGAGTCTCAAGAGTCTTCTCCAACACCACAGTTCAAAAGCATCAATTCTTTGGCGCTCAGCCTTCTTTATAGTCCAACTCTCACATCCATACATGACTACTGGAAAAACCATAGCCTTGACTAGACAGACCTTTGTTGGCAAAGTAATGTCTCTGCTTTTTAATATGCTGTCTAGTTGGTCATAACTTTCCTTCCAAAGAGCAAGTGTCTTTTAATTTCATGGCTGCAGTCACCATCTGCAGTGAATTTGGAGCCCAAAAAGATAAAGTCTCTCACTGCTTCCAGTTTCCCCATCTATTACATCCCTGTAATCTACTCTCTTACCATAGTCCTAATAAGTAGACATGAGTACAGGTTTTGCAGGTAAAGGGAATGAAGTTCATGGAGGAAGGAATTGGGAGTTAATGTTTAATGGGTATAGCTTGGGAAGATGAAAAATTTTCTGGAGATGGATAGTGGTGATGATTGCACAACAATTAGAATGTATTTAATGCCACAGCACTGTACACTTAAAAAGTGGTTAAAATGATAAAATTTCATGTGATGCATCGTCATGTGTACGTGTTCAGTTGTGTTCCAACTCTTTGTGACTCCATTTACTGTATCCTACGAGGCTCCTCTCTCCATGGGATTTTCCAGGCAAGAATACTGGAGTGAGTTGCCACTTCCTACTCCAAAGGATCTTCCTGACCCAGGGATCGAACCTGTGTCTCTTGCATCTCCCGCTTGGGCAGGCAGATTCTTTATCATTTTACCACAAGCTTTAAGGCTCTAGGAGTTGGTGATGGACAGGAAAGCCTGGCATGCTGTAGTCCATGGGGTCGGACATGACTGGGTGACTGAACTGAACAAGTTTTTAAAATTCTTCCTGGTGAGGAAAAAAAAAAGTTTAGACATCTGAGTCAGTGATTCTTTGACGACTGGAGCTGACTTTAAATGACCAGAAGTAAACTGCAGAAAGAGCCAAAGAAAGAATCAAACTGTATGGAGACAGAATAATTATCCAGACTAATTTCTTAACAGTCTGTTCTAAGAGTTTACTTAAGAGTTCATCATTTGGAGACTAAAGAAAAATTCTTACTGCATTAAAAACAGTAGCTGCATTCCCAGAATATATACAAGTGACATGGCTGATCTCTGTACCTCAGCCACACAACAGTTACTCGCAGCACCATCCGTGGCTATTGCTTCTATATGAAAACTATGTTCTGCTCTAGGGGAATAAAAATCCATGCCACTAAAACTCTGGGTATATCCTTATCCATAAATTGAAAAGACTGAATTAAGCAGTGTGTTAAGATTATCGAAATCCTATATACAATAAACATGCCCAATAAACATATATAGATATCAAATAAACAAAGCTCAAACTTTATGATACTGAAGTCTACAGAAAATGCTATGAGAAATACTCTTATGGATTACTATCAACAGCAACAGAATAAACTGACATGTTACTAGCATGGTGATTAGTCACCATGCATTAATAGTCCCCTCCAATGTTTGTTTGTTTCATGTTACAGGTACCAATCCAACCTCATACTGAAGTACCAACTGGGTCCCAGAGTTAGATACATGATACTCAGTGGAGAACCACTGCTTTAAGGCCCTAATTGGGATTCCTACTTTAAGAACTACATCTAGGAAAGGCCTTATATGGGTAAAAGGCTGCTCGCTGAGTATTATTCATGAAGCAAAAAGCTGAAAGCTGAGCAAAGATCCAACACTAATGGAATAATTACATTATAATACTCCAAACAAAAGATCATAACAGAACCATTAGAAATGCTTATCAACACTGTCCATGACATCATCGTTAATGACTTCTACTTGTCAAGTGGAAAAGAATGAATATATAGTACTCGGTGTATATGCACTGGTGAAGAGTTAAACAGCAGTCACCTCAAATGGTAAAAGAGTGGTTTAAATTTTTTTTAATTTTATTCATTTTCTGAATTTTCTAGTGACTATAAAATTATTTTTATTAAAGATCTTATGGCTGTTTATCAAAAGAAAAGTATTTTTTAAGAAAAGAGGAAAATTATCTTTTCTGATAGTGCAAGACTTCACAAAAAATATTTTCAAATTTCCTTCAAAGTAAACATTTCCTACATATTCCTAATATACACTAGGAAGGACACAGATATCACACTTCTAATGTATCCCTGTCAAAATGCAGAACCTTGTCTCATGAGGAAACAGCAGACAAACTCAAATCTGGACTGCTCTACAGAATAACTGGTTCATGTTCTTCAAAAATGTCAACTCCATAAATAAATGAAAAACTAAAGCGCTTTCTTAAGACTAAATGCAATACATGGAACCTTGCTGGAGATCCAATGGTTAAGAATTTGCCTTCTAATGCAGGGGATGTGGGTTCAATCCCTGGTCAGGGGGAGCTAAGATCCCAAACAAAAGCCATGGGGCAACTAAGCCCAACAGGAGAGCCAGTGCACTCTAGAGTCCATGCTCTGCAATGCATGGCCGTGTGCCCCGATGAGAGAAGCGCCCGTGTACCACAACAAAGACCCAAAGCAGCCTAAATAAATAAATAAGTAAATGTAATGCACATTCCTGGACTCCGATTTTTTTTTCTTTTGCTAAAAAGATATTAATAGGACAATTGGTACAGTTTAAGTAGTCTATAGATTACATGATTCAGATAATTAGATAATAAGTATTGCACCAATGTTAATGAGTTTGATAACTGTACCATGTTTTTAGGAAACATTCCTGCATCTTACTCTCAAAAGCCAAAGAAAAAAATGCGTGTGTGTGTGTGTTTGTAACAGAGAGAGAAAAGGAGAAAGAGGAGGAGAGAAGGGAGGAGTATGATAAAGAAAAGGTGGTAAAAAGTTTTTGGAGAATCTGGACAAGGATATATGGGGATTTCTTATACAATTCTTGCAACTTTCTATAAATCGTCCCTCAATAAGGCTTTTTTTTTCATGTTAACATATAAAGACTTATCCTTTTTAAAAAAACTCATAATTTTGCTACTAAAAAAGCTGGGAACTTGGGCTATAATTTCTTTATTTCCACAGAATAAATTCCTGAAGTAGGGGAAAAATATACAAATGCTTCCCCAAAGAAGCAACTCTGATCTTGAAGGCTTTCTGTAAGCAAGCAGATTACAGTTGTTGCACAGCTAATTTGAACTAATCACCCCAAAAAAGCAGAATTAAACCTTTCTCTTGCCTTCATCCTCTAACATGGTGGCAGATATACCATCTCCATTTTGAATGTATAATGAAATACGTAGTCAAGAAGTTAAAAGACTTTGGGAACAACAGATCCCTTGACATTAAACTGTACACTATTCTAGTCTCTTTTAGCTTTTTAAACTTTCTATTCCTTTAAATGTGATTCACAAGTAGTTTTGTTTTAACCTAAACCCAGTGCTATGTAGGTTTAATAATTAAAAACTTGAGGCAGCACGTATCCATCCTGTTAATGCTAAACATAAGACATTAAAAACTGCTTCCTGTGTTCAGGTCGGTATGATAGCCCACATACTGCCACATTACTCAGACTGTATCAGCCTGAGACCATCTTCCAGGTCAGAGCACTCTCTAGAGAAGGCATGGAAGCCTTAAACTGGCATCACACATTCTATCAGTTATTTGGTCAGATTTCATCATAAATTTAAATTCATTAGTGGCCCAAATTAGTTCTACTAAATCAAGAACATAATTATACTTCTGGCCTAAACTTCAAAAGAAAATTTAGCATACTCCTGTAGAGTTTGTTATAAGAATGTCTTTCAAAGTTATCAATAAATTATCCACTTTTTATTTTGTAATCATTTCCTGAACCAATGGAAGATCCTTCACCTGTTACCTAAAGCAGTATGATTTGTTACTTAGATCAGCAAACTGTTCCCAGGACTGGTACCACCAAAAGTCTGCAAAGGCCCATAGTCCTCTGAAAATCCTTCTGGTTTCTCCAACCCTCCAAGCTGAGGCCTGCAGTACCTACTTTTCATCTGTAAACTTCTCAGGTGTAAAATCCGCCTGCCTCTCGGTGTCATAGGGTCGATATTCTCTGTAGGATCTCCGCTCTGCTCTATCAAGCGTCACCTCCGTCCCTCGGCTATCACTCCATCCTTGCTGCTCCCCTCTTCTGGGAGGTCTCTTCTGGCCTGAGAGGGAGAAATCAAAGAGGAGAACTAGAACCCAAAGTCTGCAGCAGCCCGTTATTACAGGTACTTTTAAATTTCACTTTTCTAGAAATCAATGTCATAGGAAAATTTGGGAAGTTTGGAAAACTTCAGAGAAGAAAAAAAGTTGCTGATACTACTACTGCCCAGAGTTGTCTTTTAATAAAACTCTGACATTACCATTGAAGCATATGCTTTCCCTTATGTCCTAGAGAGTATGATAAGATAAACTATAGCAACTATCCTACAATTAAAAGTGTCTCACAATGACTTTGTGATAGCTATTGAAGATATATATCAACTATATTTCATAAGAGCAGCTTTATCAAAACATGGTAGTTAAGGTCTTTCCAGAAAAGTAAAAGACAAATATCCTGTATTTGGAATCCCGCTTATAGTTTATCATTAATTACCTAATAAAGTTTTCATCTTTAAATAGTTTGTACCATTATAATTTTTCTCATTTGAAAACAGATTTTCCTGTTCTTTGATGTGATTTATACATTTATAATCGCACCTCTCAAATATGAGGCCAAGTTGATATTTGCCAACTCATGTAAGAGCTGGCCAGCACTTGGAGGGGTATCTCCTGCCCATGGAGAGGCTGGTAGTGAGGAGGCTGGGGCTGGGGCCACTCCAGTCTTCTCTGTTCTCCCTTCACTCTTTTCAGTTTTGACACTTTAAAAATTTTCAGCAGAGTCTATGTCTCAAGGCATCTATTATTTGGTAAATATCAATGTATTATGAAGAACATTGCTACTTCTTAAATAATCTTCAAAAAATGTGTTTATTCTTTCCTTGTATACATTTAATAGGTCTCCATCTCAAACATTATGTAAAATTTTTATTTTAGTAGTTTCGATTTTTCTTGGTATAAGTCACCCTTCACATTCATTGTATGGTTGTAAAAATATATTAAGTGTATTTGAATTAATGGGTATTATTTAAGCTACTGGGTTTCTTTCTTACTTAAGAGATACTGATGACTCTTAAGGAATATATGTTTACCTGTATTCTATTTTCCCATTTAATATTTTCTATCAAAAGTTTATAAAGGAGGCAAAATTTAAGTATTAACCTAGTTTCAATCGCTTACTGATCTCATTTTAAAGCAAAAATCATGTTTGCAACATCACTAGCACCAAACTGTACAATTTATTACTTGTTAATTACTTGAAATGTGAAATGTTACACAACAGATCTAAGTTCAACCTTAAGTTAATGTCCCATAACCTAGGAAATGCTCAAACCTGATTTGAATCCTGAAGCCACAATCTAAACTTATGACATGTTTAGGATACAGGGAAGACGTTATCATAAATAAAGCATTATGCTTTTATTTCAGAAACAAAACAGAGACCAATATTCATACCCAGCTGTCCAGGAGTATGCAAAGCCATATCCAAAGGCACATATGTTACTGAGAGACCAAATTTGGAAGAGGCATTTAAAATGTAAGGCAAAAATGTTATTATGAAAGTTAACTAACAAGTTGAAAACTGTAATAGACTATGACATAATAGCCATCAGCAAGTACCTCAACAGTAATAATACTTTCCCCTCAATGTAAAAAGTTATTTTAATACAGTTTCAAATTTCCTATCCATAACCTATAACTTAGAATATACTAAATATCTCCACTTAATCACAGAATTACTTAAGAGCTTATTTCCACCTTCCAGTTATTTTTAAAACTGTATCAATTAAATTTGGAATTCATCATTCAAAACTTAAAATGACATTTGCTACATACTTTATACTAAAGCGTCTTCCAAAGCTTCAGTATATAAGTTGAAAAGCATTAAATATGACCTGGCAATTTATTAGAATAATTATCAATACCCTGTAAACATTTCATTTTCCTTCCAAAATCCAAAAAAAACGAAAATAGAGGTCCAGTTTTTCCCACAACTTACAACTAAGAGGTCAGAACTGCAACTGAAGCTAGTCGTTCTGTGCTGGATCAGCAGCTCCAAGTGGATAATGCAAACACTTAATTTTACTAGCCCTTTCGAAATAAAAGGCTGGCATATGCAGTCTGATCACTTATCTAACCCCAGCCCACATAAAGAGACACAATACTGTAAAATTTACAGTGCGATTTCCCTGAAATAAAGTTGAGCTTTGACTTGGAGAAGTTCTGAAAGGCCAGGAAAAGCAAAGCTGAAACAGCCTCTGAAGACTTAAAGAATAAATTTTTTGAGTAAAGGTCTATACTGTTAAATAGTGAAGGATATTAAAAATCTATTTCTATGGGAAAATCTTATGATTTTCACATCCTTTTGTGAGTAATGTTTCTGTTATTTGTCAAACTTGTTTTGACTTTGACTCTTGTCTACACTAAGCATTCACTTTTAATAGCCAAATAAAATTAAAGTATTTGAGTGTTAGAGAAGTACAGTCCATATCAATTAGGGCTACAAAACCTAGAGAGGTCTCTAACACCCATTACAGATAAATTCAGTACAGTAACTGCACAAATGGAAATTAATGAGCTGTTTGCTCCTGAAGTAACATACTTGAAAAAGAACTAGAATTACAAAACTTCCATTCCAACTACAAAATTAACTAAAGTTCTTTAATACAGATCTCAAAAACCAGATCACCTGGATTATAAACAATTGACAGAAAAAGTTATTAGCATACTACATTATAATGCTAAGTTTATTTATTATGCTAAATGCAGGTTGCAACTGAGTTTATAACATCTGAAATTTAGGGGAAAAAAAGAAGTAGCTCTGTGCATTTATATGTGTAAATACAAAGTGTTAACAGTAAGAAAAGTATGGATTTTCACTTTACTTCATACACTTCTGAATTGTTTAAAATACAACAAAAATGCATGACAATTTTACTAGTAAAAAGGTTAAAAGGCAATACATTAACAGAGAAAACTAAATTCCGTTTCTCACTGAAAGATAATACATATTTTCACTTGTTAAAAAATAAAGTTTAGCCTGTCCAATTCTTTTATTCCTATGATATTTACCTAAATAGATTTAAGAGAAAAATAGAACATATACAAAATGTACAATATATCTCAAGTATCACTCACTGTTTAAATAGGCTTATCTATGTACTTGCCTATCAAGAAATCTTGGGATACCCCAACAGCATTTAAAGTAATTGTCAATATTATAATGATTTAATTTTCTGATTCTCAAGAGATATTGCTGGATTGAGCTTTGCACAGATAAAGGTAAACATTACCTAGCTGCAGAAGTCAAGGCCCCAACACTCAAGTCAGGAATTATTCTCTCAGGACTGGGCTGACAATTATCATCAAGCAAGGAACAAGCCAGTAAAGCCGAGTTGAATACACTGCCAAACACTGGCTGGAGTGGTCGAATCAAGCATCTTAAAACTTTTTTCGGAAACCTTAGGACCACTATTTTCTTTTTGGAAAACAGAGAAAACACAGGTGGAATCTTGGAGGCTTTACCACTGAAGCGGTTCAGGTGAGAAACGACTCTTAAGCACCATCCGTGCCTAGATGCCGTCAGTAGTACATCAAGCTTTGCACTGGCCATTCTGGCTAAGCAGAGAGTGGGGAACTTTGAATATTCTCGTAGAAAAGGTTAAAAACGCTTTTTCTTAAAGCAGCCTGAGTTAATGACAAGTTACACAAGCCATCAACACTACGTGCTCTACTGAAAACCCGTGCGGGATGACTGTTGTAAGCCACCGTAAGGGAGATGGATGGGGGAAGGCACAGAGCTTGGAAGGCGCCGGGGACCCCGCATCAAGCCCCGCCGCATTCTGCTCGCGGCCCTGACGTCACAGTCCACCCCCGCGGTCACCCAGGCCTTCCCTCCATCAGAGGCCCCAGCTCCTCACCCCGGCGATCCTTTCACACACCCCGAGTTCTCGCTGCCACCCCCAAGGGTCGGGTGCGCCCTCCTCCATTCTCCCTAAGAGGCGCTCCCCTCCCTCCTTCCCGCGACGCTTCTTTTTGCCTCCTGACGTGAATCTTGCAGAGGTTGGGCTGGAGGATGGAGAAGGTCCCTGCTAGTTTTAGATCTGAGAGCCCTGGGGCAGCGACCCCAGTGTTAGTCCACATACACCACCCAAGAAATATCCCTCAACTTTGCCCAACTTGTAAAGGCTCAGTCCCACCGTTCAGAAGCCCCCTACTCCAAGCCTGCACTCTCCTTCGCTCCCAGAAGGGACTGGGAAAGGCCAGAAGGGGCGTGACACTTCCCCCACCCTGTCATTTTCTCCACCTTCCTCAGCCACTGGGACCCTCAACTTCGGTCAACTCTTCCCAGCGCCCCCTTCCCTTTCTGAAACAGGTTCCAGCGACCCCAGTCTCGCCGTAGCAGGTCCTGGGGCGGCTGAGGAGGGGTGACCTCCATGACCCCATTCTCCTTCCCCTCCCGCCCACCGCGCCCACCCTGGGACACCCAGGTGCCGGGCTGGGCGCGCGTACCGGGCGGCTGCGGGCCGCCCCCTGGGCTATCTGGCTGCTGCGAGCTTGGGGCCGGGAGGCTCTTGCGCTCCTTCTGGGACTCCCTCCGGCCGCCGCCCGCGCCGGGTCTGTGGCCCGAGGCCCCAGCCGGGCTCCTGCCGCCGCGGTTGCCAGCCCCGGCCGCCGCCGCCGCCGCCTCGTCGCGCCTCTTGCGCTGCAGCTGCTGCTGGCGCCGGCGTTCGGCCTCGCGCAGGATGTCGAACGGGTCAGACTCATCGTCTAGCAGCTGGTGGAAGCGGTTGGCCACGACGCAGCCGAAACTCTCCTGCATCGCGGCGCCTGCGGCAGCCGCAGCCACAGGACTTCCCAGAGCGCCCTTCATGCCGCCGCGGCCACTGCGGGACCGCCGCGGGCAGCCCACGCGAGCGAGTCTCAGCGAAGCCGGCGATGAGGACCCATCCTACCCGCAGCTACTGCCCTCCCAGCCCTGCCCTGCCCAGTCCCGTCCCTCCCAGCGCCCGCCCCCGCACCGCCGCCGCCGCCCGCCTAGCTGCTTCCCACCAGCCAATCAGCGCACGAGGGCACGCCCCTTTCCCTAGCCGGCACGCCTGGAAGCCCAATCAGAGGCCGGCTGCTGTCACGTCAGGCGACCTCTATGCCCCGCCCCACGACTCAGCAGGGAGGGGCTGGACCCAAGGGGCGGAGCTGCTGGGAGGAGCGACGAATCTTGAGGTCCAGGCTGCTGGGCCATGCCGGTGGGTCACGGCCGTCATTTGCGTTTTCTCTGGGACCGGGTCCACATTTATCATCGTCCACTCTTCTTTGAAGTGTGTATATTGATTCGACAACTATACAGTGTACACTTACTATGTGCCAGGTGTTATGTTGTAGGAGAGACTAGCTCCCTGTTTCGGAAGATCTTAGTCTTCAGGCAGAAAAGTGCCCTGAAGGAAAAGCACAGACTTCTCTATGACCTACTTAAGAAGCCTGGAGAGGCTTTCCCACGGGAATGACGGTTAAGCTGAGATATGAAGGATAACAAGGGCCAGGAGTAGTGGCAAGTGCACAAGTCTGAGGTGGAGTGGAATAGAACCATTCAAGCTCAAAGAAAACCAATTAAATGAACTGCCAAGAGTTGGAGGGTTGGCATCACTGACGCAATGGACGTGAATTTGAGTAGGCTCCGGGAGTTGGTGATAGACAGGGAAGCCTGGCGTGCTGAAGTCCGTGGGGTCTCAAAGAATCGGACACGACTGAGCAACTGAACTGACTGAAGAGTTGATGCTGCTGCTGCTAAGTCACTTCAGTCATGTCCAACTCTGTGCGACCCCATAGACAGCAGCCCACCAGGCTCCCCTGTCCCCGGGATTCTCCAGGCAGAAACACTGGAGTGGGCTGCCATTTCCTTTTCAAATGCATGCATGCATGCTAAGTCTCTTCAGTCGTGTCCGACTCTGTGCGACCCCATGTAGAGCAGCCCACCAGGCTCCCCTGTCCAAGGGATTATCTAGGCAAGAATACTGGAGTGGGTTGCCATTTCCTTCTCTAGACTGAAGAGTTGGGGGAGGGCCTTATTTTGATTTTTACTCCAGGAGCAGCGGGAAGCAAATTTTAAGCATGAGCATGTGTTTAAAAAGGCCACCTTAGCTGTAACGTGAAGAACTATGTTGGCGGGAGGTCAAATTGGATGCAGGGAAACCAAGCTGAAGATTCCTGCAGAGCTACAGGGAAAGGTGATGATAGTGACTTGGAGTAGGATACTGTCGGTGGAGGTGAAGAGAGTAGTAGATCCAAGAGCTCTTTTTGAGGTTATATCAACAGGACTCGATTATGCACTAGATACAGCTGGTGAGGAAAAAGACTATGATGACTCCTGTTTTTCTGGCTCTTACAACTGGAATGGTGGTGCTATGCACAAAGAAAGCATTAGAAGAGACCACTTTGATGAGACTCATAAGTTCAGTCTTGGATGTGTTGAGATTTAAGGTTTTTGTTTTTGTTTTTGTTTTGATTGTTTGGTTGGTGGTTCTATTCAATTGAGGAAGTTCAGAGGAGAACATGAATTGGATTTTCTCCAGGAATTCTTGCTTAGGCACTCATGGAGACACTTTTATACATTGCCTATATTACAACTCTTCCTTTCCCTCTTACACTTTCCCAGAACGGTATTTTGTTGGTGCATCAGGTAGCTGTTTGCCCCACTGGGGAACTGGACCCTTTCCAGCCTCAAATTTGATTAATCTTAAATCACTCTTTGTACTGCCATTCCCCTACCATGGTTGCTGTAGAAATAGGCTTTTGATACAAATCTGGCAGAACAGACCTGAGGGGAAGTATTCTGGAGAATTTCTTAGAGGGAACATTTTTTTTTTTTTTGGTGGGATCTGCCATCTTTCCACTTTTGTACTTTGGTCCTTGTTATGTAGGAGGACATGATCCCTCGAGTTGCTTATCCTTATTGTGACTATGAAGATGCTGAAGATGGCAGAGCAGAAGGATAGAGAAAACCTAGTTCCTTGATGCTGTGGGGCTGCTGACTTATCACAATCAGGAAACTTCCTACCTCAGACTTATGTAAGGTAGTAAATGGGCTTCCCTGGTGGCTCAGATGGTAAAGAATCCACCTGCAATGCAGGAGACCTGGGTTTGACCCCTGGGTTGGGAAGATCCCTGGGAGGTGGGCATGGCAACCCACTCCAGTATTCTTGTCTGGAGAATTCCCATGGACCGAGGAGCCTGGCAGGCTACAGTCCACGGGATCACAAGAGTCAGACATGACCGAGCGACTAAGCACACACACACAAGGCAATAAGTGGTCTTTATTCTAAGAGCAGTGGGAAGCAAATTTTAAGCATAAGCATGTGTTTAAAAAGGCCACCTGAGCTGTAATGTGAAGAACTATGTTGGTGGGAGGTCAAATTGGATGCAGGGAAACCAAGCTGAAGATTCCTGCAGAGCTACAGGGAAAAGGTGATGATAGTGACTTTGACTAGGATACTTTCAGTGGAGGTGAAGGGAATAGTCTTCGCCTTTAAACTAGTCTTAGTTGTACTAGTTTCTTGCATCCAAAAGCATTCCATTATAACATCTTGCTCAGATGCATCATTACCAGGTTTGACTTTCCTTTAATATAGCAAATGGAAAAGGAACCCTTAATCTTAACTGCTGCCAGGTCTGTGTTTTACTAACCTACTCAGTTTTCTGTCATTCCTGAGGAGGGCAGGAGTGATGTCTGTCTTATTCATTGTAACTTACATTCCCAGTGCTTAGCATTCTAGGTAATTGAATAATAGGTTCTCAGTAAATATTTGTTGAATGAAGATTTTAAGATATCTGGTCTTTTCCTTCTTGGAGTCAACAGTGGTTTATGATCAAAAGCCTATAATTTTTATCCAAAAGAATTGAAAGGTGTTCAAACAAAACCTTCTACCTGAATGTTCATATTAGAGCTTCACAATAGACAAAAAGTAGAAACAACCAAATGTGCATCAACTGATTAATGGATAAACTAAATGTGGTGCAATGGATTAATATTTGGTCAAAAAAGGAAATGAAGTACTGATACCTGTTACAACATGAATGAATCATGAAAACATTATGAAAAGTGGAAGAAAACAGACACAAAAGATCCCATATTAAATAATTCCATTTATGAAATGTCCAGAATAGGCAAATCCTTAAGAGACAGAAAACAGATAAGGGGTTGTGGGGGAGGGATGAGGAGTGACTGCTTGATGGGCGTGAGGTTGCCTTTTAGAGTGACAAAATTTTCTAGAACTAAATAGTGGTGATGGTTGCAAAAAAATGTGAATGTATTAAATACCACTGAGTTGTAAAATGGCTAAAATAATAAGCTTTATGTTTAGTTTGCCAAAATTTTTAGAGCTTATATTTTGGAGTTAAATCATGGTTTGAATCCTAGCAGTGCCACTAATTGACTTTGTAACCCTGGATATATTCCTTATACTTGTGCCTCAGTTTTCTCATCTGTAAAAAGGAGGCAATAATGGTACCTACTTCAGAGGTTTACTGAGAGAACTGGGTCCAATAATGCATATGGAGTGTTCATCACCATACCTGGCACACTCAGTAGAAGTCATTTGATAGTAATTATGATAACAAAAAGAAAAAACCAAAAATGCATGAAATCATATAACTTAGAAAGTAAAGCATACCAAAAAAGCAGTGAGGTGTGGATGCTAATCAGTACTACCAGCCTTCTCATAACAGTTATTTATTGGTACCAGTGGAAATGCAGTGAAGTTTAACTACATACAAAATGTAAACTGTTCATTTTCAGTAGTTGAGTCATGTCTGACTCTTTGAAACCCTATGGACTGGAGCAAACCAGGCTTCCTTGTCCTTCACTATCTCCCAGAGTTTGCTCAAACTCATGTCCATTGAGTCAATGGTGCTATCCAACCATCTCATCCTCTGCTGTCCCCTTCTCCTGCCTTCAATCTGTCCCAGCATCAGGGTCTTTTCCAATGAGTCAGTCAGCTCCTCACATCGGGTGGCCAAAGTGTTAGAGCTTCAGCATCAGTCCTTCCAGTGAATATTCAGAGTTCATTTCCTTTATGATTGACTGGTTTGATCGCCTTGCTGTCCAAGGAAATCTCATGAGTCTTCTCCAGCACCACAGTTTGAAAGCTTCAGTTCTTTGGTGTTCAGCCTTCTTTATGATCCAACTCTAACATCTGTATCTGACTACTGGAAAAACCATAGCTTTGACTAGTTGGACCTTTGTTGGCAAAGTGATGTCTCTGTATTTTAATATGCTGTCTAGGTTTGTCATAGCTTTTCTTCCAAGGAACAAGCATCTTTTAATTTCATGGCTGCAGGCACCATCCTCAGTGACTCTGGAGCCCAAGAAAGCACTGTCACTGTTTCCATTTTTTTCCCCTCATCTATTTGCCATGAAGTGATGGACCAGATGCCATGATCTTAGTTTTTTGATTGTTGAGTTTTAAGCTATCTTTTTCACTCTCCTCTTTCACCTTCATTAAGAGGCTCTTTAGTTCCTCTTCACTTTGTTCCATTAGGGTGGTGTCATCTGCTTATCTGAGGTTACTGATAGTTCTCTCAGCAATCTTGATTTCAGCTTGAGCTTCATCCAGCCTGGGCATTTTGCATCATGTATTCTGTATATAAATTAAATAAGAAGAGTGACAGTATACGGCCTTGATGTACTCCTTTCCCAATTTGGAACTAGTATGTTGTTCCAAGTCTGGTTCTAACTGTTGCTTCTTGACCTGCACACGGGTTTCTCAGGAGGCAGGTAAGGTGGTCTGGTATTCCCATTTCTTTAAGAATTTTCCACAGTTTATTGTGATCCACCCAGTCAAAAGCTGTAGCATAGTCAATGAAGCAGATGTTTTTCTGGAATTCTCTTGCTTTTTCTATGATCCAATGGATGTTGGCAATTTGATTTCTGGTTCCCCCTTTGGTTCCTTTTCTAAATCCACCTTTACATCTTAAAGTTCTCAGTTCACGTACCGTTGAAGCCTAGCTTGAAGGATTTTGAACATTACCTTGCTAGCATGTGAAATGAGCACAATTATGCAGTAGTTTGAACATTCTTTATCACTGCCCTTCTTTGGAATTGGAATGAAAACTGACCTTTTCCAGTCCTGTGGCCACTGCTGAGTTTTCCAAATTAGCTGACATATTGAGTGCAGCAACATTTCAATCAGTTCAGTTCATTCGCTCAGTCGTGTCTGACTCTTTGCGACCCCATGAACTGCAGTACGCCAGGCCTCCCTGTCCATGACCAACTCCCGGAGTCCACCCAAACCCATGTCCATCATGTCAGTGATGCCATCCAACCATCTCATCCTCTGTCATCCCCTTCTCCTCCTGCCCTCAATCTTTCCCAGCATCAGGGTCTTTTCCAATGAATCGGCTCTCCGCATCAGGTGGCCAAAGTATTGGAGTTTCAGCTTCAACATCAGTCCTTCCAATGAACACCCAGGACTGATCTCCTTTAGGATGGACTGGTTGGATCTCCTTGTAGTCCAAGGGACTCTCAAGAGTCTTTGCCAACACCACAGTTCAAAAGCATCAATTCTTCAGCGCTCAGCTTTCTTTATAGTCCAACTCTCACATCCATACATGACTATTGGAAAAAAGCATAGCCTTGACTAGACAGACCTTTGTTGGCAAAGTAATGTCTCTGCTTTTCAATATGCTGTCTAGGTTGGTCATAACTTTCCTTCCAAGGAGTAAGCTTCTTTTCATTTCATGGCTGCAATCACCATCTACAGTGATTTTGGAGCCCAGAAAAATAAAGTCAGCCATTGTTTCCACTGTTACCCCATCTATTTGCCATGAAGTGATGGGACCAGATGCTATGATCTTAGTTTTCTGAATGTTGAGCTTTAAACCAACTTTTTCACTCTCTTCTTTCACTTTCATCAAGAGGCTCTTTAGTTCTTCTTCACTTTCTGCCATAAGGGTGGTGTCATCTGCATATCTGAGGTTATTGATATTTCTCCCTGAAATCTTGATTCCAGCTTGTGCTTCCTCCAGCCCAGAGTTTCTCATGATGTACTCTGCATATAAGTTAAATAAACAGGGCTGTTAAATAAACAGCCTTGACGTACTCCTTTTCCTATTTGGAACCAGTCTGTTGTTCCATGTCCAGTTCTAACTGTTGCTTCCTGACCTGTATACAGGTTTCTCATGAGGCAGGTCAGGTGGTCTGGTACTCCCATCTCTTTAAGAATTTTCCACAGTTTTTTGTGATTCACACAGTCAAAGGCTTTGGCATCGTGGCCACTGCTGAGTTTTCAAATTAGCTGGCATATTGAGTACAGCAACACTTCAATAGCATCATCTTTTATGATTTGAAATAGCACAGCCAAAATTCCATCACCTCCACTAAGTTTGTTCATAGTAATGCTTCCTAAGGTGCACTTAGCTTCACATTCCAGGATGTCTGGCTCTAGGTGAGTAATCATATCATTGTGGCTATCCAGGTCATTAAGACCTTTCCTGTACACTTCTTGTGTGTATTCTTGCCACCTCTTCTTAACCTCTTCTGCTTGTTAAGTCCTTATTGTTTCTATCCTTTATCATGCTCATTTGCATGAAATGTTCCCTGTTATCTCCAATTTTTTTTTGAAGAGATCTTTAGTCTTTCCCATTCTATTGTTTTCCTCTATTTCTTTGCACTGTTTGTTCACTTAAGAAGGCGTTCTTTTCTTTCCTTGCTATTCTCTGGAACTCTGCATTCAGTTGGGTGTTATCTTTTCCTTTCTCCCCCTTTTTTTTTTGCTTCTCTTCTTTCTCCAGGTATCCGTGAAGCCTCCTCAGACAACCACTTTTCCTTCTTGCATTTCTTTTTCTTTGGGATGGTTTTGGTCAGGGCCTCCTGTACAATGTTATGAACCTCTGTCCATAGTTCTTCAGGCATTCTGTGTATCAGACCTAATCCCTTGAATATATTTGTCACTTCCACTGTATAATCATAAGGGATTTGATTTAGATTATACCTGAATGACCTAGTGGTTTTCTCTACTTTCTTCAATTTAAGTCTGAATTTTGCAATAAGGAATTCATGATCTGAGCCATAGTCAGTTCCAGGTCTTGTTTTTGCTGACTGTATAGAGCATCTCCATCTTTGGCTGCAAAGCATATAATCAATCTGATTTTGGTATTGACCATCTGGTGATGTCCATGTGTAGAATCATCTCTAGTGTTCTTGGAAGAGGGTGTTTGCTATGACCAAATAAAATGTAAATTACCCTGAGTTAATTAATAGACAAATTCCATTAGTAATAATAAAATAAGATAGACTAAAATCTCCCAGATAGACTTAAGATTCACAGAAAGATCAGAGAATTTAAAAGCATGTAGCTTTATTACCTTTGACTATATGGCTCAGAGGTTAAAGTGTCTGCCTGCAATGTGGGAGACCCGGATTCAATCCCTGGGTCAGGAAGATCCCCTGGAGAAAGAAATGGCAACCCACTCCAGTATTCTTGCCTAGAGAACCCCATGGAGGGAGGAGCCTGGTAGGCTACTTTCCACAGGGTAGCAAAGAGTTGGACACAACTGAGCGAGTTCACTTTGTTTTCACTTTTCACATGCAGAGAGAAACACTTGGGTGTGGGCCAAGGAGGAGGGACCAGTGAGGCTGTAAAGGGTGTGAGTTTTTGTGAATCATCAAAGAGTTACACTCCACATACTCTGTTTTACCACTGGATTGTTGCTTCTTCTTTGCTTACTTTTCTCCTCTGTAAAATTAGGATAATTAAATTGATCCTGTGTTCCTCATATGGCTTATGGGAGGATAAAACCAAAGAAGTAAATTTTAAAAGGTTGAAAAATTATATTATTTCATAAAGATTTCTACTTGAGTAATACATGCTAGAACAAAAATATATGTTTCCTGACTCTAAGAGTATCTCATCTGTCTTTTGTGTCACAGATATACCACATATATAATACCACAGATATTACTGTGGTAATATCAGTGAAATCATAGTTTCTGGCTCAGTTGTTATCAAGTATAAGTGGATTCAAATTTAGTTTGCCACAGCAAATGAATAAAACAAGTACACAGTTTCAAAGTTAGGGGTTGAAAGTGAAAAGTGAAAGTGAAAGTCGCTCAGTCATGTCCACCTCTTTGAGACCCCACAGACTATACAGTCCATGGAATTCTCCAGACCAGAATACTGGAGTGGGTAGCCTTTCCCTTCTCTAGGGGATCTTCCCAACCCAGGAATTGAACCGGGGTCTCCTGCATTGTAGGCCTTACCAACTGAGTTAGGGAATCCCAAGTTAGGGATTATAGAACCATACATCATTAAGAATCAGGATTCTGAGGTCAGCATGTTGAAGTTTGACAGAAAACAACAAAATTCTGTAAAGCAATTATCCTTCAGTTAAAAAATGAAAAGAATCAGAATGCTGCAGGAGAACTCCAAACTAACCAAAATCTATTTATGATGACCAGAAACAGAATACCAACAAATATTTTTATTCTTAGGGTCACTGAGGTTCTTTCCAGTTCTCTTATGTCAATCTGTTACTGGCTACCACAGTGCTTTATATTCTCAGGCACCCATGTCAAAAGAGCAGTTTTTTTATTTTCTGTCCTACTATTAAAATGTTGGTCTTGGTTGTAATTTTAATCAGGTCTGAATAAAATAATTTAGAATTTAGAACTTCTAGGTTCCACATTTATTCTGGATCCTTACAGTTGTGAGCAACAGAAATCCTATAATTAAAACAAAGGAATTTGTTGGCTCAAGAAAAAAGTCCACGAGTGTATCAGGCATAGCTGGGTCACTGACAAACCATACCAGGACCTGACCTCTCGTTCTACCACTTGCCATCTCTTTGCAATATTTTCTTCTATATTTACTTCCCTCTGATCTGTTTCATTCTGTAGATAGTCCCAGTAGTGACATTTTAAAATCCTTATAGTTATAAGCCAAGCTAGAAAGGAAAGGGCCTAGTTCACCAGGTCAAGCTGGAGTTAGCCCCTCAACTGAATCTCAGTGAACGGAGTGGATCCCCAAGGAAAATGTTTCTAATACCAGCAGACAGAAATGGATGGCTGGGCAGGTAATAAACAGAATTCCCCACAAGTGATGATTAGCATGAACATGTTACTGGCACCCCTCTTGCAGTATTGGATTGTTTTACATTGTATTGTAATTATTATATTATAATTCTTATTCTTATTTCTCCTCCCTAAGGTGAGGAATCTTATTTAATTCTTTTTTTTTTTTTCGAATCTTATTTAATTCATTTTTCTGTCCTCTCCTTCCCTTCTTTATGGCCTCATCCTCAGTGCTTGCAAAAGTGCTTTTCATTTGTTGTGTGAGTTTCTTCTTTGCATGTATGTGCTCCTGACAATTTTGCATGTGTTAAAAGTAAAGTAAAAATGCAACAAGCTAATTAATGTGTGCAAGTTAATTAATACATTTACATGATTAAATGGATGTGACACTGTTTCTTTTATCTGTAAGATTCATTAGTCTACACATTTTCTAATAATCATAGTTGAATTTTATATAGGGCTTACTAGGTACTAAATCTTTCTAAATATTTTCTATTTAATCCTTAGAACAACCAGAAGAGGTGAATACTTCTTCCATCTCCAGGTTACAATGCCATGTATGTATGGCATGTACATTAGTGAATATATGTATTAATTATTATTATTAATTAATGTATTAATTAATTAATGCCATGAGATTAATGCTTTAGTAAGTGGTAGTTCTGGGATCAGGAATATGAGTCTATACTCCTAACCATAATGCTTTTCTGTTACAATGAGCTAACAGCTTAGGTGTGAGTAGGACATGGTTTCGCTCCTTCAAGAGCTATGCAAGCTGGGAACAGACATTGTGCATTTAAGGCACAGCTCTCACAAAAGCCCTAAGAGGAAGCTGAGTGGGGGTCTGTAATTATATCACCAATAGAATTTTGTGAGGGAGTGCTCACTGAGACACAAGTAAGGGAAATGGTATACTTAGACCCCTAAAAAACATAATTTTGTGGACTGAAAGCTATATTGTGTCCAAGCTAAGTTTGAATTGACTAAGATGTTGAAATAATGCTGCTCTTCTGCTTAGATTATATTTTAGAAATGTATTAAAAAATAAGCTCTCATCTCACTCTCTAAGGACAATCTGTGAACCAGCAGCTGCAAATCACCCAGGAGCTTTTTAGAAAGGCACGATCTCAGGCCCACCACAGAGCCACTGAATCAGATTCTGCACTTTACAAGGTCCCTAAGAAATGTCTGTACACAATAGAATCTGGGAAGCACTGAGCTAAAGTGAAAATACAAAGGCAGCAATGGGATCTGTTAGTACCATCTGATGGAAGTCTGGTTACCGTTTGTTGTTAAAATAGTTTAGTCTTATCTGATTGCTGGTGAGTTTGAGGTGCTCAGCTTGAGACTTTGGCACATGGTGAAAAGAGTCTGTCCATCAAGGAAGGGCGCAGATCCTGCACCAGCAGAGGTTCAGGCCATCTCTTCCACTGCTAAGTCCTCTAGCCACATGTCCTTTGATGAACCTAACACCTTAACACAAGGTTAAGGGGAATTAATTGAGAAAGGCTCTGGAATGGAAGGCTTTGATGAATGATTGAGCCATTCAAGGGAGAATTACGTGTGCAAAGACCCATAGCTATAAAATTGGAAGCTTTGCATTAACTAGAATTTCTCTGTAGAATGGTAAAATATGGGGCAATTCCAATAGGAAGGGGCCAGACCTTGAATACCTTTTTTTTCCCATTTATTTTTATTAGTTGGAGGCTAATTACTTTACAGCATTGCAGTAGTTTTTGTCATACATTGAAATGAATTAGCCATGGATTTACATGTATTCCCCATCCCGGTCCCCTCCTCCCACCTCCCTCTCCATCCGATCCCTCTGGGTCTTCCCAGTGCACCAGGCCCGAGCACTTGTCTCATGCACCCAACCTGGGCTGGTGATCTGTTTCACCCTAGATAATATACATGTTTCGATGCTGTTCTCTTGAAACATCCCACCCTCGCCTTCTCCCAGAGTCCACAAGTCTGTTCTATACATCTGTGTCTCTTTTTCTGTTTTGCATATAGGGTTATCGTTACCCTCTTTCTAAATTCCATATATATGTGTTAGTATACTGTAATGGTCTTTATCTTTCTGGCTTACTTCACTCTCTATAATGGGCTCCAGTTTCATCCATCTCATTAGAACTGATTCAAATGAATTCTTTTTAATGGCTGAGTAATATTCCATGGTGTATATGTACCACAGCTTCCTCATCCATTCGTCTGCTGATGGGCATCTAGGTTGCTTCCATATCCTGGCTATTATAAACAGTGCTGCGATGAACATTGGGGTGCATGTGTCTCTTTCAGATCTGGTTTCCTTGGTGTGTATGCCCAGAAGTGGGATTGCTGGGTCATATGGCAGTTCTATTTCCAGCTTTTTAAGAAAGACCTTGAATACCTTTATGTGCTGTGGTTAGGAGTTGGGATTTTATCTTTTAAATTCATGTTTTTTGAGAGTTGGGAGAAATCAGCTTTATTGCTTGGGTGAAATTATACATGCTCACTGAAAGAAATTAAAACTACAAAAAACACAAAGAAAGTAAAACTCATCTGAAATAGCACCATCCACAAATAATCACTGCTCACATTTTCTAAGCATTCTTCTAGTCTTCTTCACGCACGTATACAAACATATGATTTTACATATCTTTTTTCATTCAACATTGTCATAGACATAGTTCTGTGTCAATAAACATATCATCTATGTCATCATTTTAGTGGCCACAAAGTACTCCATTGTATGTAATTTGCATGTGTGCACACTAAGTCACTTGAGTCCAACTCTTTGTGACTCCATGGGTTGTAACCTGCCAAGCTCCTCTATCCATGGAATTCTCTAGGCAAGAATACTGGAGTGGGTTGCCATGTCCTCCTCCAGAGGATCTTTCTGACCCAGGGATTGAACCCATGTCTCTTATGTCTCCTGCATTGGCAGGCGGGTTCTTTTTGAGCCACCAGGATCTGGGTCCAATCAAAGGACAGAAACACAGGGTAATATAAGCAGGGAAGCTTAATATAGAGAAGTATTAACCTATGATACTAGAGTGACTATAAGGTGGTAAAAGAATTCTCAGAGGTGCCCTAGGACTGAGGAAGGGTATCTAAAGAAGAACAAAGTTGGAAGGGAGTTTAGACTATACTGAGGAAGGTGTGGTTATAGCCCATTGGATGGTTGAGAAGTTTGCTGGGTCAGAGATGGTTCACAATCACTGGGAAAGCAGGAGCAGCAACCCCAGGGCATACGTGACTAAAGGCTGATGGGAGAGGGGGTCCACACAGGGAGGAGTCAAGTGCCACTGCTGACACTGCTGGAGCCGGAGCTGGGGAGATCACATTCTGCAGGAAGACAGCACACTTGTGTGTACTTGGGCTGAGGAGCCTCCAGACACTGCATGGCTGGCTGGCCCACCAGATGGCTAGTCTTATAGGATTCTAGTGTGTTCCCACAGAGTGCAGAGAAGAGAGTGCCAGGAGCAGCTGCCTGGGCTGAGACACAGGACCATACATCCTGGGGCTCCTGGCCCACTGCCCATGTTGACAGCTGGAAAAAGCAGACGCCCAGAAAAAAGTACAGAAAAAAACACTTGGAGTAAGTCTGCTCATGCTCTGCAGGAACCTGCTGGCAATGTACCCCAGAGCTCAGGGGGATAAAATCTCTTTCTCTTTCAGTGTCCTTCTAGCACCCACTATTACCAGAGTTTGAAACCTTCCACTGGTAAAGGAAAATGATTTAAAGGGCTCAGATCCATTTTTGTGGAGCAGGTAATGAAGGATGAATTTGAAGATTAAGATGATAAATCAAAAATTAGCATACTAGAGTGTACTTATCAAGTTTTCTGTTAATGGATATTTTGGCATTTCCCATGCTTCACCATTTTCAACAAATGCTGGTGTATCAGACTCCAGATACACATGTTTTCACACTTGAGTAATTATTAGGAGAGAGTTTTAAATTAAGGAAATGATCATGAGATTTAGCTCCCATTTGGGGATTTGTCAGTCAAAGTTACAATTGGCTTTTGGGAATACTGTAGAAATCAGCAGCTGCCTGGATCACTCAGAGATGGTGAGGGGCTTCCTCTAGAGTAAGCCACAGATGTTTTTATAAGGATCACTGTAACTATCAGGAAAAACTACTTAAGAAGTTTTCATACTCTGAAGCCTCATCTCCAATCGCTAAATTGTTAACAAAGCTCATGCTCTGAGCCATTCAGCCCTCTCCCAGTATAACAGACATCTGCCCTGCCACCTCTAGAACCATCAGAACTTTTTCATCTCCTTCTTTACCTGGTCCCTGAAGAGTCCATTTTTCCTTCATAGGAGACTAGCTTATTCTCCTTGAGAATATTTTTAAATTTGTTATATTAGACTCACAATTATAGATGTTTCAGTTCAGTTCAGTTCAGTCACTCAGTCGTGTCCGACTCTTTGCGACCCCATGAATCGCAGCACGCCAGGCCTCCCTGTCCATCACCAACTCCCGGAGTTTACTCAAACTCATGCCCATCGAGTCGGTGATGCCATATAGATGTTTATAAATGAACTAAACGCCCTCTAGGACCCACACAACTACATGGAAGGTTTGTCCTAATTTCCCCCATCCTCTTTGCCTCCCAGTTCCTACTTAGAAATCCCTCAAGTTCACCCCATTGATGTTCACTTCATGTACACACACTTCAATCCATTAGTTAGCTGAGCAATCACATTATGCCTGGAAGTCCTTAGAAGAACATTGAAAGATAGGTGTTATCACTATTATTCATGAGGAAATTATAATGAAAAGATCTTAAAGGTCTGTCTAACGTCACAAAGAGGACAAGTAGTAAAGCTGGAATTTGAAACCAGACCCTAAGTCCAAGCTACTTTCATATTTTAGAAAAAATATGATTATCCCAAAGAGGAAAAGTCCAGTAGGTTTACTCTCTTGTATATTGGTTCAGAAACACTCACCCTACCCCATGGTTTCCCAGCCCCTGCCTGTTCTGGCCCTGGTGGCTGGCTCCCTTCCAAGGAGTCGGCTTATGATATTTGAACACCCTCCACACAGGCAAAGAGGTCTTTGTTTCTCAGAGTCACCATCTTTTCTTTTGGAGTTCTCGGTCCCAGCCAGGAATTACTGAGAAGATGGGCCCTTCTGTTGTAGAGTATTTCCTAAAGACTTTATGATGCCTGAGACTATTAACAAGCAGTGACAATTTCACCAGCTTTTATTGAGCATCAGCTTTTATTGAGTGTCAGGCCTGGGTAAGACAGAAGTGCAGGGTGTGGATTCTGCCACCTTTGTCTTTGATTATTCATCCCAAAGAGTTGGCCAGCCTGTATTTTTGTTTTCTCATACATAATTTTTTCCAATTATAAATTTATGAACACAAAAAATTAAAAACAACTCAAACATCACCAAAACCGGTGGCAAAAAAAATTCTCATAATTTGCCCCTCAACTTCCCAACTCCTTCCAAAAAAATTCATTAGATGTATGTAAAGAAAGTGAAAATGAAAGGGTTAGTCGCTCAGTCCTGTCTGGCTCTTGTGACTGGATGGACTGTAGCCCGCCAGGCTCCTGTATCCATGGAACTCTCCAGCAAGAATACCAAAGTGGTTAGTCATTCCCTTCTCCAGGGGATCTTTCCAACCCAGGGATTGAACCCAGGTCTGTTGCATTGCAGGCAGATTACGGATGTATATAAGTCAAATTATTATGCTGTACACCTTAAACTTATAGAGTACTGTATGTCAGTCATATCTCAAAAAACCTGGAATAAAAGAACTTCCCCGGTGGTCCAGTGGTAAATGCAGGGGATATGGGTTCAATCCCTGATCAGGTAGCTAAGATCTCACATGCCACAGGACACCTAAGCCCCCATGCCACAACTAGAGAAAGTTGCATGCTGCAGCGAAGACCCAGCAGTAAAAAAAAAAGGAAGAAAAAAATTTTAATTAAAAAATCAAACAAACAAACATGAAAAGGGAGTTCCCTCTTAGACTATTCATTAGGATTCCAGTCCTTCACTCTTCAATCTCTGGTCGGGGAACTGAGACCCCCCAAGCTACTAGGCATGGTAAAAAATTTGTTATTTTTTAATTGAAATAAATAAACAGTGCAGAAGAAGCTTTTGAAAGGAATGGATATATTAATGGATATATATGGCATAGGTTGTAGTGGTACAGTCATGGGTGTATACATCTCTCCGAACTGATCACATTTTATTCGTTAAATCTGTAAAGCTTCTTCTATCTCAATCATACCTCAATAATATGGTTTAACAAGTGAAATAAAAAATGAGTGGAAAAAATCACCATTAACAGTTAAGCATGTTTTTGCTTTTAAAAAAATTTTAGTAGACAATTCTTTATAGCAATTTTAGATTCACAGCAACATTGAGCAAAATGTACAGAGATTTCCAATATACTCTCTCCCCACCACCAAGCACAGCCTCCCTACTGTCAAGATTCCCTGCTAGACTGTTACATTTGTTACCCTATAAATGCAGTGCACAGTATACAGTCTATGAGTCAGTGAACCTACACTGACACATCATTATTACCCAAAGCCCATAGATCACATGTGGGTCACTCTTGATGGTGTAAATTTTATGTATTCAGGCAAATGTATCCACAATTATAGTATCATACTGAATAGTTTCACTGCTCTAAAAATTCTCTGTTCTTCACCTATTCATCCCTCCCTATGTTCCCCTAACCTATGACAACTACTGATGTTTTTAATGTCTTGGTAGTTTTGCCTTTTCCAGAATGTCAGATCATTGGAGTCATGCAGTACATAGCCTTCTCAAACTGGCCATATTTTTAGGTTGTTTTTCCTAAGTACACAACATTATTTGCTTGTTAATTAATTAATTAAGGATAATATCAGTGTATTGTTTAGCAACTTTCTTCAGGTAACACTATGCCTTGAATGTATTTTATTATCAATGTATATAAAAGATAATGATAGTAGTAACAATAATAAATTTATTGAGTATTAATAATGTGCTGTGTGCTGTACTACTTTTTTTTTTTATAATATAAACAGACAGTATCCACATAGTTTATTTCTCACAGTTCTCCTGACAAAGGAACATTATTCAAGAACATACTGTATACACAGATAAGAAGAAACATACAAAATGTTTTAAATGATGCACAACAAAATCCAGCAGTATAAAAGAATGCATGTGAACTCTTGCTCACTGCACAGACTAAATTTAATCACTTGTTTAAATAGTAATAAAAATACAATCTTTTATGGATCTTGTGCAGACTACAAAAGAGGGAAATTATTATCATATATATGATTTTTATATTAGGCAGTTTTCTTCAATGAGTTGCACTGACAACTCCAAATACAGAGGCAGAAGGCTGTGTATTTTAAAGAAATTAATATTGTGAATTAGAGACTTTACACAGTTACTACCACTGGCACTTTTCACCATAGTTTGTACACATCACATGATCATCTTATATAACGTTACATTTAAAAAATATATCTGAGTGACAATTCTGTAACATTCACACACCAGGAGCTGGTTAAGGAAGCAACGCTGCAGCTGCTTCCCGTAGTGCTTCACTGTTGGTAATGAGGACGTTCACTCTGGTTAACAGAAGTTAGACATCAATATGGTTAAGCAGCTCCAATCTACTAAAGGCCATCGGGGCCACCACTGGGACAGTGAGTTCTTTTAAAGTGTATATATCCTAGATGCAAACACCATCATTGGTTAAAACTTTGTCTAAAGAAGTCAGTTTCTGTGCTGGAAACTATTTTCACAAAACTGAAAGCTACTAAACTGTTTTAATATAAATACTTTGTCTTCTCATTAGCATATTTATGACCAAGTCTCTGAAACCTTTGGAATTTACTCTCTTTAATATGTGCTCTCGTTTCCATTTCCCCCATTTACGATCACCACCTAAAAGGCTTTCAGGTGGTGGTGAGAATTTCACCAGGGAAACCCTTCGCTCACCAGGAATGTTCAGCTGCTGAACAGTGATCTAGAGCCACAACGGTGCAGAGCTGGACTTGACGAGAACACTCAGGAAGCTGTCATGCTGTGAGTGTCATTTCAGGGAAAGCAGAGAATCTTTCCAAACTGTGCACATAATTCACAATGATACCATTGCTATGTGTTGAAGAGGACTAGTGTATGATGTTCTCTTCCATGTCATCTGTTTGCTGGAAAGTAGTTTGGGTCAAGGTAATTATAACTGGTGCCCTGGGACACACAGTAGTCTCTGTCTAAGAATGTCTCTGACCGATAAACAGGTTCTAGTTGGTGATCTTCCTTGTGAATGTCTGTTTCATGAAGGCAGTCTGAACAAGAATCACAGAAATCCAAAGACATTTCTGGAGGACAATCCTGACAATGCCACCGAACACCCTGGATAGGTTCTATGCCACAGTTATCACACTTGAATCCTACATGCTGCACAAATCCACTTTCAGCTTGCATTTGCTGAAGTTTTTGTTTTTTTAACTTTTTAAACTGTAATAGTTCCTTATATTCAGGTAAATTCCTATACATGATAGGAATACTTTCTTCATCTGATGCCTCCTCAACAGCAGTGTTCATATGGCTATGAAAACAGGATCGGTCATCATCTTCATCCATATACACTGGTGGTTCATGGGAAGTCATGAAAGTGGAAGGTTTAAAGAGATGCTTATTAAGGGGGTGTTGTCGTCTGCTTGTTGAAGACTTTTTGGAGTATATGTATAGGTTTGGTGTTCTGCCTGGGACTGGAATCCCAGCTTTAGTTAGTTTTATGAAATACTTCCGCACTCGGCTGGCAACCTGTTTTGCTGTCCTGTTGCCTAGTTCATCCGCTATCTTCTGCCAGCATCGAGATTCTACGTCTTCAGGAGGGTATTTCAGGAGTAGTTGTTCAAGCTTTTTCTGTTCTTCAATGGTCCACAATTGGTTAAATGTTTCAGGTTTGGTATCATCACACAGGCGTCCTCTTATCATCTGAGGACGACTATTTGAGCCTTCTGGACCATCACTCAAAGGCAACATAGAGTATGAAAGGGACTCTCCATCCTTCCTAGGATCTAAAGGACTTTTTGGTCTGGCAGGTAAACCTACTTTATCAAAAACTAGCTTTACTCTCCTAGTATGCCTTTTACGATTTTTAAATTCTCTTTCAAAGTTTCCAAGGCTATTGGTATATTGGTCCCATACAATCTCAGGTAAATGAACAACTCTCTGTGGATATGGAAGCCCTATATCAGCCTTCTTCTGGAGTTTTTCCACAAATCCAATGGGATTTTTTAGTGCTTCTCTCTGATGTCTGCCTAAACTTTCAAGGTCCTGGACTGCTTGAGAACGCTGAGCTTCGAGTACAGCAATTGTCTGTAACAGTCTCTGATAACATATTTACACATACTCTTTGTTGTGTTTCAGTGCCACATGATCTGATTCAAAGTAATAAACATCAGGATCATCATCTTCCTCTTCTGTAATGTGCGGATTGGCACTCTCTTTGGCAGATGGCAAATGTCCAATATTGAGTCTTGCCTCTGAGGATGGCTTACTTAGTCCTTCACTCCCATAATTTTCAGAGTCACAACATATGCCTTTTTCACTGTGAGAAACTTCACCAGGATTTGTGAGAGCCTCACTTATATTATCACTAACAGTTGCATTTGTTTCACTGGGACTGAGATTATTCTCCTCAAATTGTCCATTTTCTCTGCAAGGAGAATTGTTTTTAGTGGGACTACCTCTGGTAGGGGCTGCCCTTCGTGGTGAAGTTCTCAGAGTATACCAATGTTCTTGAGGTTCTGATAAAGACATCATTTGAGTCGAAACACAGTCTAGAACAGAAGACGGTTCTGGTTCTCCGGAGACTGGCATACTCTCAAGACTTGTGTCCAGGGCATTATTGGTGCTCTTATTACACTGCTCCTTTGAGGCACTGCTATCTCCCACCACATCTACTTCCTCCCCAGAATCCCTTAAAGATGAATGAATTTCAGAAAAGGGGCCTGTAGCTGGCTCAGTAGTCAGCTGATTAACATGTTCCACAGGCAGGCAGGCAGTTACTACTTTGTGGTCCTCCAACTTGACCTGCACTTCTGAATCTGTGCAAGGCACGTTATGGTTTATATAACCGTCTTCCTTCCTACTATCAAGGAACACTGAAGCGTGGGTATCCGAATCCCCATTTTCAGCTACTGATTTCTCCTGCAACACATAGGAACCAGTGCTATTTTGTTTAGTGTTTCCATCAGGCTGACAGTCATCACAGTTTATAACAGCTGAATCACTGTCATCAACACCATTGACAGCCAAATAGCCTGTGATTTCTTCAACTACTGTAGAATCAAGTGGCCCTTCCTCACTTACATTCACCTTTTTAATTTCCCTTTTCTCACAATCATCCAGTATAAGACATCAACAAGCTCGTTTAGTCCCTTGAAAATCTGCATCATTGTCCACTACTGTATTCCTCTGTTCTACTGACTCCTTGTCTGATTTTATAGGTGAATCTTCTTCTGAACTGTTTGGTGCTTCAGATCTAAGACAACGCTTAATTCTTTTTAAAACTGGTGAAACAGGTTCTGTTTGCCTTCTCTCACAATTTTCTACAGCCTGCCTTTCTATGTTATCTTTTTCTGAAGAAAGAAGTCCTCTTTTCCTAGGGCTTACCCATGACTCTCGAGTACTCTGCTGTTTTATATCAGTAGTTCTTCCATTATTATTTCCTTTCTGAATTTGCACAGGCTCTGGTCTCTTCTTTGGTGATCTTGATCGTACTTGAGAGTGAGAAGAGATTTCTTCAGGATGAGCAATGCTACGATTCCTTAAAGTTCTACCACAAAAAGATTCATCCAAGCCGTTTAACCCCACTGTTGGTCTTGTAACACGAGTAGATCGGGAAGCAGCCATACTATGGCAAGTCCCTACAATACGGTCATCATGATCCACTCATTGGGAAACCTGTACAACCAAAGATCTATCATTGTGGAAATATTATCTCTTTTCCTTATATCCTGAAGGAGTTGAAGCTATGATCTAGAATAGAGCTTAAGCATCAGGGTTTCAGACTCTCAGCTTCAGCCATGGAGAATACTAGAACTTCCTAAATTCCTTTCTTTCTTTAAAGTGTTTCACCTAGTGTTTGATTTCCAAGCATCTGCATTTATCTGTCATCACTGTTAATGTCCATCTTACATTGAGACTTCAGGAATTAATTATTTATATGGTTGAACTAGGACAACTTGATATCTTTCGTGCTGGGCTGGGCGCCGCAGGCCACTCAGGGAGGCGCCGTCGCCGTGGCCGCTCTCCGCCCCCGCCACGGCACTGGCTCGGGTGGCCGCAGCTGCAGGAAGCTCAACAGGTGGGTCCCCGCCTCCCGTTCCTGCCACTTCCCGCAGCTGCTGTACTACTTTAAATGGTTTCCATCTGTATTATGGTCTAAATTATGTTCCCCACCAAATTCATATCTTGAAGTCCTAAGACCCCAGAATGTGACTGTATTTGGAAATAGGGCCTTTAAAGGGGTAATTAAGTAAACAGTGGTCATTAGGGTTGGTTCTAATTCAATGTGACTGGTGTCCTTGTAAGAAAAAGAGAATAGGATATAGACACGCATGGAGGGAAGTCCCTGTGAAGACAGAGGGAAAAGGCAGCTGTCACAAGCCCCGGAAAGAGGCCTTGGAAGGAACCTATCCTGCCCACACGTTGGTCTTGGACTTCCAGTCTCCAGAACTATGAGGAAACAAATTTGTGTTGTGTAAGCTTACTCAGACTGTGGTACTTTCTTATGGCAGCTCTAGCAAAGTAATACAATGTATTGATATAAATCACTTGTTCTCTTTCTAACCCTGAGAAGTAGGTATCCTCATTTTACAGGAAGAAACTAAGGCACAAAGAGCTAAATAACTTGCCCAAGATCACCCAGAGTATAGTATCAGGATAGAGTAAGATGCACTGTGGTGACAAATAATCCTCGAATCACAGCAGTTTAACACAACCGAGGTTTACTTCTCACTCACACTTCAAGTGTGAGTTTGGGGACAAGACACTAGTTCTTTCCAGGGGCCCAGGGGCCCAGGCAGATGGAACCTCCATCTCAACACGTGTTTCCACAATTCCTGAAGTGGGAGAAAGAGTACACGATGAATCTTACATTGACTTCTAAAGCTTTACCTGCTCATCACTTCCACTTGCATTTCTTCAACTAAGGCAAGTCAGAAGGCCAAAAAAAAGCACAATCGCACAAAGTTCCCAGAAAGAGAAGAGAACCAGGGTATTTATAGATCATGACAACTGCAACCACGTGGGGCAGGAAATCTCAGCAAACTCTGAAGCCAAACTCCTGACATACATTTCAAAGTACAGATGGTGTGTTGTGTGTTGAGGAATTAACTTTACCCAAACAGAGGTCTGACCTGCTTGGCAGTGTTCCCTGGAGTGTCCCACCTGATAAGAGAGTCTTTGATAGCCTAGTAATCTAATAATGTGATTGGATGGGCTGCATCAGTTCTGACCTCCAGAGGAGCTGGAGACTGCAAGTCAGCCATACAGGTAATATGTGATCAAACCCCAGTAAAGCTCTGAATACCAAAGGCTCAGATGAGTTTCTTGAGTTGACAGCATTCCATGCATATTGCCACACGATGCTAGGTGGGTAACATATTCCTAAGAATATGGAAACTTCATGTTTCAATCCCCCTTTTCCCCAGCCTGTTCTATGTATCTGTTCCTTTGGCTGGTTCTAATTTGTATCCTTTCACTGTAATAAAACTCTAATAATAAGTATGGCATTTTCCTGAGTTCAGTGAGTCATTCTAGTGAATTACTGAACCGAACTATGGTTTCAAGAACCCCCAAATTTGTAGTCAGCTAGTCTGAAATAGAGATGGCCCTGAAGACCCTCAAGTTGTGGCTGGTATCTGAAGTGAGAGCAGTCTTATGGAACTGTTTCCTTCCTCTGACCTTATAGTTTGGTGAACCCATTGCACTTGGCGTCAGAGTTGGACAAACTCGGCTCTCTGGAGATGCCTCTTAAACTCAGACTTTGGCTATAACTCATTTGCAGGCAGAACCTACACTTTCTCAGTCGAGCCTCAGCTTCCCTCTCCATTTCGTTCTACCGGCTCCTGTACCTTCTCACATGCTTTTAAAACTTTTGTTCCCCAAACACCCCCTGACTTCTTCACGCATCAGCGACCTCACATGTGCTGTTTCGTCTATTGAATCTGCCCAGGGAGACTATTCATCACTCAAGATTTAGCTTTAACTTCTCCTTTCTTTCAAGGCTATTATTTTCCCTGCCAGAAAGAGTTGGCCATTCCCTTTTCTGTGATTGCATAACACTTTGTACTGGTATGTCTTAAAAGTTTTCTATCAGGTGATCTAACAAGAGTAAACACACAGAATGATAATGCAGGATGAGAAGGTGTTATAACTGATCTCCAAAGATGGCTGTCAATGAATGACACCTTCCAGTACCATGTACTTGTGCAGTCGCCTCCCTCACTGCATCTGGATTGGCTGTGACTATTCAGAAACAGAGTAAAGTAGAAATGACACTATGCCAATTCTGGGCCTAGCCTTTAAGAAAAGCTTCAATTTTCTTCTTGGAACCTAACTGCCATGGTTTGAGGAAGCCCAAGCAGCCATGTGGAAAAGCCACATGAAGAGGGGAAACCCTGAAATCACATGGGCATGCTAAGTAGCATCAGTCATGTCTGACTCTTTGCAACCCTATGAACTGTAACCCACCAGTCCATGGGATTCTCCAGGCAGGAATACTGGAGTGGGTGGCCATTTCCTCCATCAGGGGATCTCCCTGACCTAAGGATTGGACCCATGCCTCTTACATCTCCTGTATTAGCAGGCGGGTTCTTTACCACTAATGCCACCTGGGAAGCCCCACAAAAACCACATGGGAAAGGAGGGAAACTTAGCTGTTTCTGCATACCAGAAGCTTCCAGGTGATTTTAACCCCACCAGCTGCCTGAGATACATCAAGAAAGCCCAGTAAGAACTGCCCAATTAAGTTCAGTCAATCCACAGAATCATAAGATAACAACATGGTTATTGTTTTAGGTCACTGGGTTTTGAGTTTGGAGATCATCAGATTGGGAGTTCGGTAACACAAAGATACTAAATATTCTAGATGTTTCCTTAGCAAAGAAAAAATATAAGAGAAAGTGTAATAGAGCAGGCAGTGTGAAGCTCTTAGCACATAGTCATTGTTTGCCATTACCCCCGACTCCATTAACAGTTACCTCGAAACCACTACCAGTCTCTCCGCCACTGGTTGGCACCATAGTGGGTCCCTCTCCAAAGCAAGCAACATTCACCCAACAGCTGGTAGAGTGAGGTAAGAGCTGGCAGAGTGACGTAAGAGGCGAATCCTGCTCTCCTCCCCTGGGGCCTCCAGCTCGCCCAGTCTTGGGCCAGCAGGTAAGCTGAGGGCCCCAGGGAACAGTCTGAGGACTGCGTGTTGCTGGGCTCCAGAGCCCTGGCCAAGGCTGCCCACTGGCCAGTCCAGGCCTTGAGGCGGCAGTGAACCTCCCCCCATCCCTGCCTCCGCAGCCTAATAGCAGTATAAGTCGGCCTGGGTCACAGTCTGAAGGGCCTAGCTCCCATGGTTTGAGCGGCCTGAGGAGCCTGAGGGTCAGCTGAGTTGGGCACCTGGCTTCTTCAGTGATGACAGCTGGGCAGAGTCTGGGGACCTGTCCCTGAGGTAGCCGCCAACTGAGATCTGCTTCCTCTTAGCCAGGACCTGGACCTTGGAGGGTGAAAGCTGAGCCTTGGGACCTTGCCATTTCTCATCAGAACACAGAATAACATTTGTTTGGTAGAGAGTTATAAGAACATCGTTCGTTCCCTGACCACGACCTGACTTCAAGAAGAAAGGCTCTGACACCAAGAAGTTTGCAACAACTAACCATGCTCCACCATTACCTTTCCTGGAAAAGGGCTTTGTTGAAAGTTTTCAGGCAGTTTGGGGTTTTTAAGGCATGAGTCACCCATCTCCTTGCAAGGCCCTGCAATAAACCTTTCTCTGTTCCAAACTCCAACATTTCAGTATTGTTTTACCTCACTGTGCATTGGGCACATGGACTTGTGTTTCAGTAACAGAAAGTACATAAGCATCCTGAGCAAGAAGTATCACAAAGGGCAGTTCAGCACAACAAATGTCCACATCAAAAGGCATCTCTTCTGGTTGTTTCCCTGGTCAATGAAATTTCAAAAGCTTTATGATGTGTAGCTTACGTAAGCTCTTCAGGTAAAATGCAATATTTTAAAAAACAAGGACTAAAGATAGTGTCTATGTAGTGAAGACATGAAGATAAAAATAGATTAATAAAAAAACTTAGTTTTTTCTTTTTTAAAATAATTGGCATTGTCTAAGCAACAGAAGCCTAGTAGGTTCTACTATTTATTAAAATTTTATTTTCAATATTAATATAAGACATTCCAATATAAGAGTCTCCAACCATGGAGAAAACATTGAGTTCTGGAGGCCCTTTTTGGGAATACAGCCAGTATTTTACAGTAACTATAAATAAAATAGAACCTCTAAAAACTGGCTTAAAACTGAGCATTCAGAAAACTAAGATCCGGTCCCATCACTTCATTGCAAATAGATGGGGAAACAATGGGAACAGTGACAGATGTTATGTTTTGGGGCTCCAAAATCACTGCAGATGGTGACTATAGCCATGAAATTAAAAGACGCTCGCTCCTTGGAAGAAAGTTATGACCAACCTAGTCAGCATATTAAAAAGTTGTCCATCTAGACAAAGCTATGGTTTTTCCAGTAGTCATGTATGGATGTGAAAGTTGGACTATAAACAAAGCTGAGCACCAAAGAATTGATGGTTTTGAACTGTGGTGTTGGAGAAGACTCTTGAGAGTCCCTTATATAGCAAGGAGATCCAACCAGTCCATCCTAAAGGAAATCAGTCCTGAATATGCATTGGAAGGACTGATCTTGAAGCTGAAACTCCAATACTTTGGCCACCTGATGCAAGAACTGACTCATTGGAAAAGACCTTGATGCTGGGAAAGATTGAAGGTGGGAGGAGAAGGCGATGACAGAGGGTGAGATGGTTGGATGGCATCACCGACTCGATGGACATGAGTTTGAGTAAGCTCTCAGAGTTGGTGATGGACAGGGAAACCTGGCCTGCTGCAGTCCATGGGGTCACAAAGAGTCAGACACGACTGAGAGACTGAACTGAACTGATGCTCAGTTCATAACATGTAAGTTATGAAATAGTGTATCTTAACTATATCTGAATTGAAAATTTAAAAAGAAAAAAACAGCAGAATTCTCTCCTGCTCTAGGGTCTTTCTGTTTGAAGCTGTTTCTTCAATAAGACTCATTCTCTAAATTTTTTCCATCCCTGCTCAGATGTCTTCTTATCAAAGACGTCTTCCCTGGCCAGTCCATTTTAAGCCCCATTTCCCAATTTATCTTCTCCCACAGCATTTTTCGTGATGTATATTCATTTGTTTATTGTCTGTCTCCTTCCACTAGAATGTGAGCTCTGAGAACAGAAACATTGCTTTGTCCACTTCTCTATCCTCATTGCTGAGAACAGGGATTGGCACATAAGTGGCACTCAATAAATATTTGTTGAATGAATGGAGGTAGAATGTCTAAAAATGTACTTTCAGCTAAACAAAAATGCTAAGCAATACAACGTACTTTATTCCTTTGCTTAACATCGAGGATTGTTTCGGCCATTGTAGAAAGTCTTTTTTAAATGGCTGGGTTTCCTAAGTCATTATATAATTACCCTCTTAAGTCTGAGTGAGCACTTAAAAGCACAGTTTCTAAATTGTTTTGCCTATATAACATTGCTGTTATTGACATCATCAATTTAGCAAGGTTTGAGATGTGGCATACTATGAAAGCACAGCCTAGGAGAAGTCAGCTCGTGATGAGCACTGCAGTATAAAGACTTGGTGCGCTACTCCCCTTGCCCCATGTCGGCCAGATGGCCTTAGCAAAGCCACATAATCTCTTTGGGACTTTTTCTTTGGCTGTAAAATGAAGATACCCTGCCAAGTCTACCTAACAGAGATATTGTGAGAGTCAAATAAGAAAATCTGTAAAAGTGTTTTGAATGCCTGAAAAGCATTGTAACAATGCAAGATGTTATCATTATGTCAAAGTAATGATCAGTCAACAATTTTTGGGCACCTGATATAACCAAAGGACTCTGCCTCTACTGTGGGAGAAATCTATATCTATGCTCATGGAGAGGCTTTCTGTTGAGATGGAGAAATGGGGGGCAGTAGGCACATTAAAAATGTGCTCTAACTAATAAGGTAGTCGTTTTCAAAATGTGCCTTAGATACAAATATAATTTTTCAAAGAATTGGCTGACTCAAATGGACCTTGGCACATTAATTTTTATCAAGGAGGGTGATTGAGCCATACATAGGTCTCATATAGTAGACACTTACCAGTTAGATACCACCCCTCTGTGTGTATGCATGCATGCATGCATGTGTCTATATCCCTTTGGGGCTTCATATTTTGTTCATACTGGTTTTTAAAAAATTATATAAGGAATACATGAACATTTCCACTGAAATAGAAAAGGAATATAAAAACATACCAAGAATAACAAGAAAGTCTCCTTTCATTCTTTCACCCATCATATTAGATTTCTCTCAAGTCACACTTTAAATTAATATCAGCAAGGGAGAATAACCAGAGACAGAAACCTTTAAAAACTATATAGGACTATTTTGCAGTGTTAATGTTGGTCGCCCGGTCATGTCCATCTCTTTGTGACCCCATGAACTTGTAGCTCACCAGGCTCCTCTGTCCATGGAATTCTCTAGGCAAGAATACTGGAGTAGGTTGCTATTCCCTTCTCCAGGGGATCTTCTCCTCCCAGTGACTGAACTTGGGTCTCCTGCACTGCAGGCAGATTCTTTACTGTCTGAGCTACCAGGGAAGCCTACTTTGCAGACTTCATGCAAATAAATTTGAGCACCTATAGCAAATAGATAACTTCCTAGGGAAACTCAGATTAGCAAAACTGAACCCACTAGAATTAGAGAGCTAAAAGAAACCAGTTTCCATAGAAGCAACAAAGAAAATTATCAAATAACTACCCTAAGAAAAAGCACAAGCCTGGATTATTTCCTAGGGGAATACTACCAAATCATCATATTAAAAGCATTAAAAAGGAAGGAAATCTTACTTGCTTTTTCCATAAAACAAGTGTAACACTGCTATCTAAACTAAATAGGGTACAAAGAAAGAACACTATTGGTCAACATCATTCATGAATATTAACACAAAATTCTAAACAAAACATTAGAAAAAATAATTAGCAAAAATAATTCAATACCATGTTAAGAAAATAATGCATGATACCAAGTGGGTTATGTTCCAGAAATGCAGATTTGGCTTAATATTTAGAAATCAATTAGTGTCATCATAATATTAATAAAGCCAAGAAAAAGAATCAAAGAAACTGAGCAAGTCTTTGAATAAATCAATACCTATTCATCATAAAAACACACAGGAATTAAATAATTCTTTCTTAACATTTTCTGTAGTTTTCAACCCAATAGTTTTAAACCCAGGAACATTTTTTTGTACATGAACTTCACATGGAGTTTTTTGCCCTCTGCTGTTAAAAGGATACCTGGTGCATTGGACCAGGCCCAGTTTTAGAGTTGGTGGTCCAGTCTTAGCTGGCTTGACCTGGACAAGTGCTGGCTACAAGTGCCTAGGCTGTGTGAAACTTAGCGAGTATGCGATTATCAAATAAATAAATAAAGGCAAGCTTGCTCAGTGAAGTCAAGTTATAAGGGAAGGGTTTTGTGTGTGTGTGTTTTAAAAAACAAGTTGTTCCCTTATCTGCTGTTCTATAAGACAAGCTCAAGGGTTTCTGTTAGTCACTGTTTCTGTTAACCCTATGGGGCACTGTTTCAAAACGAGGGGACTACTATATGCGCTGGGCACAGTATCAAATGCTGAGAACACAAAGATGTACATCCTTAGCCCTTAGCATTGTATCCAATTGAGGTGAGAAAAGATAGCCTGGACGCTGACTTCTAAGAAATGAGAAAGCACTGATGTAGAGAGAGACGAAGGAGACAGACTGGAGGAGAGGGTCTTACAATGGTCCGAGAAGAAGCAAGTAGGGAAGTGGTGGCAAGGAAAGGATAAACTCAGGAGCATGCAGAGATGGTGTCTGTAGGATTCGTAAATCTATTGAATTTTGAGGAAAGAGAAGTCAAAGGTGGGCTTCCCTGGTGGCTCAGATGGTAAATAATCCACCTGCCATGTGGGAGACCTGGGTTCAATCCCTGGGTTGGGAAGATCACCTGGAGAAAGGCATGGCAACCCACTCCAGTATTCTTGCCTGGAGAATCCATATAAACAGAGGAGCCTGGCGGGCTACAGTCCGTGGGGTCACAAAGAGTCGGACACGACTGAGAGAGCAAGAACAGAGTAGAAGGCGAAGACACTGGCTATTTTGTTTTCTCAGGGTAAAAGCAAATGAAACATTGATTCCGCTAACATGAAGCACCTAGAATGGGCAAATTCACAGAGACAGAAAGTTGATTAGGGGTTAACAGGGCCTGAGGGAGGGAAGAATGGGATTCAGAGTTTCTGTCTGGGAGGATGCAAATAATGTTGATGTTTGCACAAAATGTGAATGTATTTAATGCCCTTGAACTATACAGTTAAAAACAATTAAAATGGTAAATTTCATGTTATGTATCTTTAATCACAATAAAAAAGAAAAAAAAAGAAATACATTTTAGATAGATAATTAGCATTTTTTTACACAGCAGAATGATTCCTTTTTTTAAAAATTGAAGTACATCTTGGCTATTGTGTCAATCCGCTATTGAATAGCAAGGTTATGCATATATGTATATCCTTTTATATATTCTTTTCCATTATGGTTTATCACAAAATATTGAATACAGTTCCCTCTGCTATACAGTAAGACCATATTGTTTACTCATTCTATATATAATAGTTTACAAGCAGAATCATTCTTAATTGCAGAATGCATTAACATCATAAAGAATTTCAATTGTATGACACATTCTATGTTATTTCATAATTTTCAGACACACTTTATACAACAAACTCACATGTGTTCTTCGAGGAATATTGTATTCAGTATTGGGTAGATTGTAGGGAAATGACTTGCAAAGAGGGTTACTTTCATTTTTAAAAGCAATTAATTTAGTACCAAATTTCACACATCTTATCTCATTGATCCTCATGAAATAATGAGATAGACACTAGATCCACTTTTAAATGTGTTTTGGTATGGCTGGATTGCTTCAAATAAATCAGCATTTTCAGATTTGTCATTAAAATTGAAATGCATAGCTACTGACAATTATTTTGGCCATACCTTGGGCTTGTGGTATCTTAGTTCTCTGACCAGGAATTGAACCCAAGTATTCAGCAGTGAAAATATAGTGTCCTAACCACTGGACTGACAGGCAATTCTCACACTGACTCTTTTTTAAAATTAGTGATTTTCTACTGCATCTTTACATAGTCAAAGATGCAGAGTTTTTAGAGTTTCTAACATGAATACTATATTCCAAAGTTAAAATGATGGTGGTGTCTATTCGTATCTATAAATTCTCTTTCCAAGTAAAAGAATTAGTGTTATCTAATGTCTTGATCATTGATATGCCTATTTATGGAATTTTTAGTTTTTATTGTAAAGATTTTTTTAAGCAAATGGTTTTCTCTTTTGCCTATTATTGTGAATTTTGTAAAATAATTCTATTTTTCTCTCAAGCTTACATATTGCCCATATATCCCTTTCAATCAATCTACTAAACCTGAAGAAAATTCATAGAGCCTCTAATTAATAGTAAAACTTTTGCTATATAATTTTAAACTCCAGATACAGAAAAAAGACAATAGCATTAGTCCTGTTAAACATCAAGCTTCCACATTATGAAAGTCACACAAGTACTGACAGTATAGACAAAGATAATTCAAAAAGAGTCAGGATTTTTATTTTTAGGAAATAATTTTTCTTACTTTGGCATGTGCACATTTGAAAACATCAGGTTTATTTGTAACATTTATTCACTTTAGGTCTTCTAATTAGAGAATTTTGACATTTAATTCCTAAGATAAATTTAATCTTATAAGAGATCACAAATTTCCAAAGAGGTACTTTGGAATGTCAGAGGTCTTTGGGTACAGGTTAGCAAGGGAGCCACAAAACTTCGGGGGGCGTCAGCTATTATTGTTTTATTCATGTCAGTCTTAAAAAGTAAATACAACCTTTTTGAATGAGCAGGTCCAGAGAGAAAAAGCAAGGCCTAGGGAGAGACAAGGCCTAGGGAGAGAAGGGGGAATGGTAATTGTGTCATGGGAATAAGGTTTTCTGGAATACTGAAAATGTTCTGAAACTGGATAGTGGTGATTACTGTACAATATTGTGAATGTACTAAATGGCACTGAATTGTTCAGTGTCAAATGTTTAAAAAAGTAAAACGTATATGTATTTTTTACAATAAAAATGTAATCTTATTACAAAATAGCAACTTTAATTATACATAATTTATACAGATACAAGAAGAAGAACATCATCATCAGTCTCACTGCTCATATAGAATCAATGTTGCCATTTTGGTGACTATCCTCCCAGTTATATTCCTATGCATATAATTACATTTCTGCTGCAGTTAAGACTTTTTGGTTGCAAGTAACAGAAAACAGAAAGCCTGGTGTTTTCTGGAAACCTTGGCAGAAATGCGGCTGGGCCTCTGGGAGCTGACGGGTCACTGAGAGGTCAGGAAGCACATTGCGCCCTTGCCAGGTCCCCCCTCTGCGGCTCTGTCGATCACACTTCATCTCTCTTAGATCATCTCTTCACTTCTCCATTTATTGGCTGATTGCTGCCCCATAGCTCCTTAACATACCTGCTAACATTCCAGCCACCCACAGACTGGCTGACTCTCTCAGACCCAATTCCAAATCCTGCTCGTGGTTCACTGTTTGAGCCAGGGGAGTTGGGTCAGGCAATACAGAGAAGAACGAATTCAGACCACTTGCTTTGAAAAATTTGGAGATATCTTCAAAGATATAATCAGCTTTAACCATTTTTCAAGGGAGAAAAAAAATAATGGTAATAAACAGTTTATTTTATAGGAGCTTTAACAGCACATTATACATATACATTTGAGGATAATTTTCTGTATTGTAGATATTTCACAATAAATTGCAAACGTGGGTATGATTTTATTTAATTACTTATTTAAAAGTTGATGTCTGTTATATATTCAGGTAAGTCATCAATTTGTCACTTCAAAAGCAATGCTCTGGAATTAATTTTTTCTTAATTTCTTCCCTGATTAAAGGCCAGTGGTCCTAGGATGCATGTTCATAAGAGAGTTTCATTGATGGTATGAGGGTTTCATATAAGTATTCCTTTTAACTGAAAAAGGCAATTGGGAATTTTGTTTAAAAGCAGTTCTAGTGAAGTATAATTCACCTACAACAGAATTCTCCTATTAAGTGCACATTTTGATTTAATCTTGCAATGTTGTGCATTTATCACTATAATCCAATGTTAAAGCTTCTCTTTTACCCACAGAAGAGCCTTCTGCCCAGCTGCAGTCAATCCTGTTTTCACTTCTAGCCCAAGGAAGGCACTAATCTATTTTATGTCTCCATAAATTTGTAAAAAGGGCAATTTTCTTTTATACAGCAAAATATTTATGCTCTTTATGGAGCTCTCACAATGTCTTCATCTGTAAATAAAGTCTAATTTCAAGTTTGATAAACAATAACTTTTTGTTTGAGCTTAAGCAAAATATGTAATTTGTTCACCATGTTTTTTCAACTATACTTGTGAAGTTCTACAAGCAAATAAAGTATATAAGTGTATATTTTTAGACGGGGATCTTATTTTTAAGTTCTTCTGAGTTTCTCCCATTAGCTGTTCGTCTCTACCGTTATTGGCTCTGTCCTTTGTCCACCCAGTCACCATTTAAAACTCCTAGACTCCTGTTCTTCTCCACACAAGCCTAGGAAGCCTGAGCCAGTCCAACTTCCCTTCCTACCTAGCTCTTTATTGTTCTTTGGACTACAATGCATGCCTCTGATGATACACCAGGCTTTTCTGAAAGCTTGACATTGTTACACAAGTGAGGAAAAACTCAAAAGTATACACTGAATATCATTTCCCCAAAGTCCTAGGTGTGAATACTCAAGAAGTTAAAACCTCCACGAAGATTTTTCATTCCTGCATTAATCTCTTGCCTTCCTGTCATCGAGGCCATGCTTTTCTTATGCAAATGCCTCCTTCTAAAACTGTTCATAGAGGTATCCCAATCCCTTGTTACTTTTCAAGAAAATCTAGACCCTACACATAAGGATTGATCTTATTCTGAATCTGAGTTTCTTACTTAGCAGCTTAAGCCCTTAGTGAAAATGGAATTCCCTCAGTCGTGTCCAACTCTTTGTGACCCCATGGACTATACACTCCATGGAATTCTCCAGACCAGAATACTGGAGTGGAGAGCCTTTCCCTTCTCCAGGGGATCTTCCCAACCCAGGGATCGAACCCAGGTCTCCCGTATTGCAGGCAGATTCTTTACCAGCTGAACCACCAGGGACGCCCAAGAATACTGGAGTGGGGAGCCTATCCCTTCTCCAGGGGAATCGCCCTGGCCCAGGAATCGAACCAGGGTCTCCTGCATTGCAGGCAGATTCTTTACCAACTGAGCTATCAGGGAAGCCCTAAGCCCTTAAGTATGAGTTATTCAAATCTAGACTAGAATAATTACCCCAGGGAAGAGGGCCTGGGGAATAAGAGTTGGTGGTGACTCTCCAAGTCCCACAGAACAGATGGACATGGAAGTGAAGGCAGACTTTGGTGTTCCAAGTTTCAAGAAGCAGGTTCGGGTAGCTGTGGGTAACTTAAAATCTTGCTCTCTTGATCTCTGTTGAATAAGAGAGTTCAATGTATCTTTTATTCTGTGGACTGTCTAGGCTAACTATGGAATAAAACAATATATAGTCATGTTCATCATATCATCTCCCAAGGACAAATTTTAATTCCCAGAAGTAGCATAGTAAACTCGTGAAGAGAAAGAGAAGTATTTCCCTGCTTACTCATAATTTATGAGCCATTTCTTGATAAATGGAATCTGCCCTGTACATTATTTACTGGACATTATAATATAAAATGTACTGGTTCTTTACCTTCATTGCTCCTTCTTTGCTCTCTGCTTTCAAATTATGACCTCTCAGATCTTCTAGGAAAACAAAGCAATCCTATTTTTAGCCCACAAACTGTACCTTTTACAGGCTGCTCCCTTAGCTATATTAGATCTCGCTGAGGCTGTCAAGTCAGTACTTATATAAGTTCTATTAAATTCTTGCCCAAGGTCTTACTCTGTCCAGGGAGGAATAGGAAGCTGTGATTTCATTCTTCTACTTTGAAGTACAGAAATTTTAATATGCTCTCAATCTATGTGATTTCCACTTGCCTTATTTACTAACTTATGGATATAGTAGTATTCTGTCAGCCCTATTTAGTGATAGCTCCCAGTTATCACTAACACAATCGATTGATAAGATAGAGAGCTGAGTTTACTGCTTATGTTTGTAAGGAAGAACCACATCTCCTCAGAATTTTGGCAGTTTCTCAAATGGGGGAAGGTCAGGAGAACTCATTGAGAATTTGAAGTTTGGCTTAAGAAAGGTTTTTCTGTGTAGGGATTTGATTAGAATTGGGTAAAGATCAGATAAAACTGTTCAGGATTGGTAAAAATAACAAAGAATGGATTTTGAGGCTAGGAATTCAAGAATCTTAGGACTCAAACACCCTGTGGATGTCTTCCTTTGAAGAGTTTCTTTTAGGAATTTTCTGTGATGAACTTCAACATGTGCCTGGGAAAGAAACTCCCAGAAAACTAATGAAAACAGAGGAATAAAAAAGTGTTGTAGATGTCAATGTAGAGGATGAGGTAGGTGGGGAGTAGTTTCAGTTCTCAGTGTCCAGGGTAAGTCTGGTGTAGATGGTTTTGGTTCTCAGCCCCTTTCCAAACTCAAGTGAATTAAAGTGACTCTAGCTGTTGAAACAGGTACATTCCCAAATGTTTGATGGCCAAACATGAAATAATTTTTTCAAAAGAAGTGTTCCTGATTGATGGATGATTTTCCTCCTTGGGGAGAGAAGGACTCAGTCCTCTTAGAGACTGAGCTCTACTATCAGTGGCCCTAAAATTTGAGCACCATCAGAATCACTTGGAGGGCCTGTTAATTGTATGTTGCCGGGTCTCATCCTGATTCTGTAAGTTGGGGCAGGGGGTGGTGGTAAGTTGGGGGGGATGGAATCCAATCACTTGCATTTCCATCCAGTTCCCAGGTGACGCTGATGTTGTTGGTCCCTGAGGCCTAGGCTTCGCCTGCTGTACCCTCAGCATCACAATGGGAGACTGTGAAAGTGGAGTACATCACTTCTGATCACATTAATTCATGGGAACTTGTCACACAATTCCCACCTAGATAACTGGGGTCTAGAAAATGTATTCCTTGGACTAAAAAAGAATCTTTGTAGAAAATGAACCTCTAGTGGTGTTAAGTAACAAAAATTCAACCAAATAAATTTTTAAGATCTATTTGGCTTTATTGGATAATTCATGAATCAGGCAACATTCCATCGAGCAAGTAGTGAGGAGCTCCAAAGCACTACAGAAAAGGAAAGTTTTTAAAAGGCAACACAGGAAAGTCATACCAGAAAGATTATTTCAGGCTTAGGTGACCTCCCTATGGGGTAAAGAAGGGGTCTGGGAGGGTGGATACCTCATCTTCCATTGGAGGATAGTGAAAGCCCATGTGACAGATCACCTTATAGGTGCTGAGCAGAAAATTCCTGGCAGACCTGTTAAGACTAAATATCTGGGGGATGTTGAAGCTCCAGTTAAGTTAGGTACTAAGCCCTGGTTTGATGGCAGGGCTTAGCATAAGAGGCCCAATTTTTGGGCCCGTGATTTTCCTTTTAATAGTAGACAGCTATCCATCTCCTCCAAGCCTCTAGCCACCAAATCTCCAAGAGCACCCTTCTCATTCACAGAACACACTCATTTCCTCCAAAGATCCATCCAATTTACTACAACCTGGTGGTTCACAGTCCTCTTTGCAAAGCCCGAAGTGGCTCTTCATGGTTTATCACCTATAAACCACAAAGTTGTCTGCTCTACAATATAATGGTGGATCAGGGACAGGATAAAAGACCCAATCAAACAAGCAAACCTGGAGACACATAGCAGTCCTTAGTCCACAGAAATGACAAAATCCTGCAGGGCTGGCATTGAAATGGGGAGGGAGTGAGTTCTCACGGAGAAGATTCTGGCTATGCCTTCTGGTTTCCTGTCCTGTGACCTCTTATGGTCAGGAATTCTTTGTGGCACTTAGTAGCCTTCTAATCTATTTACATTCAGGTATTTCAGTGTGACTATAACTGCACCCTAGGCAGAATTCTGAGGCCTAATCTGTTTCTCTGTTTCTTTGCCCCCTATTGCTCTCTTCACTACATTGAAGCTCTATGAAACAGCAGGTGAAAACCCTGCACTCTTGATCTGATTGTTGCCTTAGCCATAAGTTTAGGTACCTAATCTCTTTTGGTCTTGTCTCTTACTGTTTGGAACCAGCAAAAGTCAGTTTTTGCAACACCTAATGCCTAGAGGCCCCAGTGTTTGCTTTTTCTGTATTACATTTCATTTCTGCCCTCAAACTGGCCAGTTTTTCCCTGAATTCCATCTTTTGCTTGTAGGAAATTGTTAAAAGCTGAAAATAAACATCAGTATATGCTATCACAACAACTCTTACCAACTGCTTCCTCTAAAGGTTCTCAACAGACCTATGGTCTTCCTTCCAACTTACCAGTTAGACAGTTTTGCCTAATCTCTTGTGACATGGATCTCTCTCTTCAGCTTTAGATACCAGTTTCTTTGCCACCTTCACCTGCTCATGAACCCAGCTTCACATATTGTTGGATTTCTGTAATATCAACATCCTACTTCTGATTCTAATTTCTGTATTAGTTAAAGTAATTCTGACTGCTGTAGCAAATGTTCCATGATGCTATAAATGCCTGGCAGCTCCTCTCTTTGTGATGATGGATTACCTCCTTTCAGGTTATGGTCCTGCTATTTCCTAAGGACTCAAAGTCTTTGGTTTGATTCTTTGCATATGGCTGACAGACAGGAGAAGAGGTTGTGGATTAGGCACATCTTTCTCTTTAACATTGCTGGTTTGGAAATAACATACTGCTTTTGCTCATATAACATTGCTGAGAACAAGTGACATGGTGACACCCAGGTGTATGGAGCGACAAAACAGCGGTCTCTGTCAACACTGTTCTTTTATAGGAAAACTCTGCAGTGTGAGAAGGAAGGACACATCTTTTGGTGTGTCCAGCAGACCACCCTGTCATTCAGTTTTGTCCAGTTCAGTCGCTCAGTCATGTCCGATTCTTTGCGACCCCATGAATAGCAGCATGCCAGGCCTCCCTGCCCATTACCAACTGCCGAAGTCTACCCAAACCCATGTCCACTGAGTCAGTGATACCATCCAACCATCTCATCCTCTATCATCACCTTCCCCTCCTGCCCTCAATCTTTCCCAGCATCAGGGTCTTTCCAAATGAGTCAGCTCTTCACATCAGGTGGACAAAATATTGGAGTTTCAGCTTCAGCATCAGTCCTTCCAATGAATATTCAGGACTGATTTCCTTTAGGATGGACTGGTTGGATCTCCTTGCAGTCCAAGGGACTCTCAAGAGTCTTCTCCAACACCACAGTTCAAAAGCATGAATTCTTCGGCGCTCAACTTTCTTTATAGTCCAACTCTCACATCCATACATGACCACTGGAAAAACCATAGCCTTGACAAGATGGACCTTTGTTGACAAAGTAATGTCTCTGCTTTTCAATATGCTATCTAGGTTGGTCATAACTTTCCTTCCAAGGAGTAAGCATCTTTTAATGTCATGGCTGCAATCACCATCTGCAGTGATTTTGGAGCCCAGAAAAATAAAGTCAGCCACTGTTTCGCATCTATTTGCCATGAAGTGATGGGACCAGCTGCCATGATCTTAGTTTTCTGAATGTTGAACTTTAAGCCGACTTTTTCACTCTCTTCTTTCACTTTCATCAAGAGGCTTTTTAGTTCTTCTTCACTTTCTGCCATAAAGGTGGGGTCATCTGCATATCTGAGGTTATTGATATTTCTCCCAGCAATCTCGATTCCAGCTTGTGCCTCCTCCAGCCCAGTGTTTCTCATGATGTACTCTGCATATTAGTTAAATAAGCATGGTGACAATATAGAGCCTTGACAGACTCCTTTTCCTATTTGGAACCAGTCTGTTGTTCCATGTCCAGTTCGAACTGTTGCTTCCTGACCTGCATACAGGTTTCTCAAGAGGCAGGTCAGGTGGTCTGGTATTCCCATCTCTTTCAGAATTTTCCACAGCTTATTGTGATCCACATAGTCAAAGGCTCTGGCATAGTCAATAAAGCAGAAATAGATGTTTTTCTGGAACTCTCTTGCTTTTTCGATGATCCAGCGGATGTTGGCACTTTGGTCTCTCGTTCCTCTGCCTTTTCTAAAACCAGCTTGAACATCTGGAAGTTCATGGTTCACGTGTTGCTGAAGCCTGGCTTGGAGAATTATAAGCATTACTTTACGAGTGTGTGAGATGACCTAACCCTGTCATTAGAGCCATTCAATTGAAATCCAACTTGGATATAGGTATTCTACCAATTAGGAATGGCTTTGGGTCATTAGTAACATATTCCAGAAATAAGAATAACTTAAAACCAAAGTTTATTTCTCTCTCATGTAAAAGATATCCAGAACTGGGCTGTCTTGGCAGGTATGGCTGTTGCATCAAGTCAAGGCTGTTGCTTCTGCTTTTTTGCTTTACCATTCTTAACACTAAGCTTCAGTTTTTCAGAATGCCTGCTAAAACTCTAGACATCACATTCACAATTCAGTTTGGAAGAGAGAAGAGGGGTGAAAAGACTAAAGAAGCTTCCTGAAATTCCATCCCTAATAACATTGCCTAATAGTTAATTCACAATGACCACATCTAGTTTCAAGTGGTATGAAAGTTGCTCAGTCGTGTCCGACTCTTTGTGACCCCATGGACTGTCATGGAATTCTCCAGGCCAGGATGCTGGAGTGGGTAGCCGTTCCCTTCTCCAGGGGATCTTTCCAATGCAGGGATCGAACCTAGGTCTCCTGCATTGTAGGCAGATTCTTTACCAGCTGAGCCATGAGAGAAGCCCAAGAATACTGGAGTGGATAGCCTATCCCTTCTTCAGGGGATCTTCCTGACCATGAATTGAACCTGGGTCTCAAGCATTGCAGGCAGATTCTTTACCCGCTGAGCTACTAGGGAAGCCCCAATCTCAAGAGGATGGTAAATGTAGACTTTTAGCTAGGTGTAATGATGTACCAGGCTTTCCAGTGGCACTAGTGGTAAAGAATCTGCTTGCAGTGTGGGAGACCTGGGTTCAATCCCTGGGTTGGGAAGATCCCCTGGAGGCGGTCATGACAACCCACTCCAGTATCTTGCCTGGAGAATCCCTTGGACAGAGGAGCCTGGTGGGCTACTGTCCATAGGGTCACAAAGAGTCAGACACAACTGAAATGACTTAGCACGTATGCACACAGGATGATGCATCAAAAATATAGAGATTTTATTATGAAGAAAGAAGGTGACAACAAGTAGTCAGTTAGTGCCATAGGGTCATTCTGAAAATAGAAAGGAGGAACATTGAGCTTCCTGCTATGTTTCAGGGTAATAATGATTCCATATGGCACATTGGTAATTTATTCCCTGTGATAAATAAATTGGGTAAATGCAAAAACTACAGTTATTTTAGAGTCTGTCCTTTTCCTAAGAACCAAATTCTAACTTACAGTCAGTTTAAGTAATCACCAATTGTTATCCCTATATGTGTATTAAACAAATTTCATATATTGATACTTCAATGTGATATTTCTCAACCACATTACACATATTAACTTATAAAGTTAGTCAACTAACAAATGTTAATTTAACCTCTACGATATGCTCTGCAATTTGAAACCTACTGGGGAAAATGAAAAATAAACAAGATATAAGTACACTGAATTCAGGACTTATCAAATGGGATGAGTGTGTGCATGCTCAGTTGTGCCTGACTCTTTGTAACCCCACAGACTATCCGGCCAGGCTCCTCTGTCCATGGAATTCCCAGGCAAGAATACTGGAGTGGATTGCCATTCCCTTCTCCAGGAGATCTTCCTAACCCAGAGATTGAACCTGCATCTCTTATGTCTCATACACTGGCAGGCAGATTCTTTACCATCTGAGCCACGAGGGAAGCCCATCAAATGGGATTATTGTTGTGTTGTTTAGTCACCCAGTTATGTCTGACTCTTTGTGACCCCATGCATGCAGCATGCCAGGCCTCACCATCTCCCAGAGTTTGCCCAAGTTAATTGCATTGGTGATGCCATCCAGGCATTTCATCCTCTGACGCCCTCTTCTTCTGCCCTCGATCTTTCCCAGCATCAGGGTCTTTTCCAATAAGTCAGCTGTTTGCATCAGATGACCAAAATACTGGAGCGTCAGCTTCAGTATCAGTCCTTCCAGTGAGTATTTAGGGTTGATCTCCCTTAAGATTGACCCTTTGATCTCCTTGCTGTCCAAGAGACTTTCAGGGGTCTTCTCCAGAACTACAGTTCGAAGGCATCTATTCTTTGGCATTCTGTTTTCTTTATGGTCCAACTCTCACAATCGTATGTGACCACTGGGAAGACCATAGCCTTGGCTATACGGACTTTTGTTGGCAAAGTAAAGTTTCTGCTTTTCTACACAGTCTAGGTTTGTCAACACTTTCCTGCTAAAGAAGCAATCGTCTTCTGATTTCACGGCTGCGGTCACTGTCCGAAGTGATTTTGGAGCCCAGAAGGAAATCTGTCCCTTTAGTTCAGTTCAGTCACTCAGTCATGTCTGACTCTTTATAACCCCATGGCTGCAGTACACTGGCTTCCCTGTCCATCACCAGCTCCTGGAGTCTACTAAAACTCATGTCCATTGAATTGGTGATGCCATCCAGCCATCTCACCCTCTGTTGTCCCCTTCTCCTCCCGCCTTCAATCTTTCCCAGCATCAAGGTCTTTTCCAATGAGTCAGTTCTTCACATTAGGTGGCCAAAGTATTGGAGTTTCAGCTTCAGCATCAGTCTTTCCAATGAATATTCAGGATTGATTTCCTTTAGGATGGACTGGCTGGATCTCCTTGCAGTCCAAGGGACTCTTAAGAGTCTTCCCCAAAATTACAGTTCAAAAGCATCAGTTCTTCAGTGCTCAGCTTTCTTTATAGTCCAACTCTCACATCCAAACATGACTACTGGGAAAACCACAGCTTTGACTATCTAGACCTTTGTTGGCAAAGTTATGTCTCTGCTTTTTAATATGCTGTCTGCTGCTGCTAAGTCACTTCAGTTGTGTCCGACTCTGTGCGACCCTAGAGACGGCAGCCCACCAGGCTCCGCCCTCCCTGGGATTCTCCAGGCAAGAACACTGGAGTTGGTTGCCATTTCCTTCTCCAATACATGAAAGTGAAAAGTGAAACTGAAGTCATTCAGTTGTGTCCGACTCTTTGTGACCCCATGGACTGCAGCCTATGAGGCTCCTCCGTCCATGGGATTTTCCAGGCAAGAGTACTGGAGTGGGTTGCCATTGCCTTCTCCTTAATATGCTGTGTAGGTTGGTCATAGCTTTTCTTCCAAGGAGCAAGCATCTTTTAATTTTATGCTGCAGTCACCATCTGCAGTGATTTGGGAGCCCAAAAAAATAAAGCCCGCCACTGTTCCATTGTTTCTCTATCTGTTTGCCATGAAGTGATGGGACCAGATGCCATTAACATAGTTTTCTGAATGTTGAGTTTTAAGTCAACTTTTTCACTCTCCTTTCACTTTCATCAAGAGGTTCTTTAGTTCTTCACTTTCTGCCTTAAGGATGGTGTCATCTGCATATCTGAGGTTATTGATAATTCTCCCAGCAATCTTGATTCCAGCTGTGCTTTAATTTATCCAGCCCAGCATTTTGCATGATATACTCCACAATTAAGTTAAATAAACAGTGTGACAATATACAGCCTTGATAGACTCCTTTCCTGATTTGGAACCAGTCTGTTGTTCCATTTTCAATTCTAACTGTTGCTCCTTGACCTGCATACAGATTTTTCAGGAGGCAGGTAAGATGGTCTGCTATTCCCATCTCTTTAAGAATTTTCCACAGTTTGTTGTGATCCACACAGTCAAAGACTTTGGTGTAGTCAATAAAGCAGAAGTAGATGTTTCTCTGGAACTCTCTTGCTTTTCCAATGATCCAACAGATGTTGGCAATTTGATCTCTGGTTCCTCTGCCTTTTCTAAATCCAGCTTGAACATCTGCAAGTTCATGGTTCACGTACTATTGAAGACTGGCCTCAAGAATTTTGAGCATTACTTTACTAGCCTGTAAAATGAGTTCAATTGTGCGGTAGTTTGGACATTGTTTGGCATTGCTTTTCTTTGGGATTGGAATGAAAACTGACCTTTTCCAGTCCTGTGGCCACTGCTGAGTTTTCCAAATTTGCTGACATATTGAGTGCAGCACTTTCACAGCATCATCTTTTAGAATTTGAAAGAGCTCAACTGGAATTCCATCACATCCACTAGATTTGTTCGTAGTGATGCTTCCTAAGGCCCACTTGAATTCACATTCCAGAATGTCTGGTTCTAGGTGAGTGATCTCACCATCATGATTATCTGGGTCGTGAAGATTGTTTTTGTATGGTTCTTCTGTATATTCTTGCCTCCTCTTCTTAATATCTTCTGCTTCTGTTAGGTCCATACCATTTCTGTCCTTTACTGTGCCCATCTTTGCATGAAATGCTCCCTTGGTATCTCTAATTTTCTTGAAGAGATCTCTAGTCTTTCCCATTCTATTGTTTTCCTCTATTTCTTTGCATTGATCACTTAAGAAGGCTTTCTTATCGCTCCTTCCTATTCTTTGGAACTCTGCATTCAGATGGGTATGTCTTACCTTTTCTCCTTTGCCTTTAGCTTCTTTTCTTTTCTCAGCTATTTGTAAGGCCTCCTCAGACAACCATTTTGCCTTTTAGCATTTCTTTTTCTTGGGATGGTCTTGAACACTGCCTCTTGTACAATGTTATGAATCTCTGTCCATAGTTCTTCAGGCACTCACTCTAATCCCTTGAATCTATTTGTCACTTCCACTGTATAATCATTAGGGATTTGATTTAGGTCATACCTGAATGGTCTAGTAGTTTTCCCTACTTTCTTCAATTTAAGTCTGAATTTGGCAATAAGGAGTTCATGATCTGAGCCACAGTCAGGTCCTGGTCTTGTTTTTGCTGACTGTATAGAACTTCTCCATCTTTGGCTGCAAAGCATCTAATCAATCTGATTTCTATATTGACCATCTGGTGATGTCCATATGTAGAGTCTTCTCTGGTGTTGTTGGAATCTGTCACTACTTCCACCTTTTCCCTTCTATTTGCCATGCAGTAATGGGGCTGGATGCCATGATTTTAAGTTTTGTTGTTTTTTTTTTAATATTTAGCTTTAAGCCAGCTCTTTCATTTTCCTTCTTCACTCTCATCAAGAGGCTCTTTAGTTCCTCTTCACTTTCTGCCATTGGAGTGGCAGAAATATCTGAGATTATCTGATATATCTGCAGTTATTGATGTTTCAAATGGGATTTATAAGATTAAATAATATTCTAATACATATTAAAAAATGTAAACATTTTGTAAACTTTTGAACCTATCAATTTTACATAGAAAAATATAACCTGAGATTATCATGGATGCAGACAAAGATTTAATGGTCATCAAAGCACTGATTGTAAAAACAGCAAACTAAAAAAACTTCAATTTCAATAAGAGAGGTTAGTTGGTGCAGTAGTAAAGAATCTGCCAGCCAGTGCAGGAGACACAAGAGACATGAGTTCAATCCCTGAGAAGGGAAGATCTCCTGCAGTAAGAAATGGCAACACACTGCAGAATTCCTGCGTGAAAAATTTCATGGACAGAGGAGACTGGTGAGCCAGTCTATGGGGTCAAAGAGTTGGACACAGCTGAAGCAACTTGGAAAGCATGCACGAACCACATCTTTACTACTGGATTGTGCCTGGTGATTGAACGACCTGACTCAAACTGGACAATCATTCTACCTCTTAATAATCTGAAGTTGAGATTTGTAAATGCCAATGTTTCTTCTCATGACTTGAACACAGCATAAACAACTCAAGAGGCTGGTGTATGGTTTTGTATATTTAGCAACACATGTGGAAGACCAAGAAGTTTGTCTACAGAGAGGAAAGAATGAAGCACACCCATAGAGCCAGGAACTGAGCCTGGAAACCATGTATCCCCAGCAGGTTCGGATGATGTTTCAGGTCCCAATCCTGACTTTGGACTCCATTTGGCACCCCTGTTTCCTTTTAATAATTCTTTGTTTTCTAACCTGGTCTGAAGTTACTCTTACTTGCAACCAAAGTTAGATTGCCTATTTAAAACCAAAAGAGCGATTTCTAAGAAAATTAGCAATAACATCACAATGAGATATCTGGGCATTTGTGACAGTAAATAGGTAAATAGATGTTAAAAATGTTTCCTTTTTCTCTTAACTTGATGAAACTCTCATGTACATTGCTTTCGGAAAATATTTTGGGGAAAGCTGTTTTGAAGAAAGATATGTAGATATGGTCTATGTAGATAATCTCCTGTTGTTAGAGCTTAAAAACGCCACTGATATATTGTGGGGAACCATTTCCTCCGAGGTTTCATTCATTTTAAGAGGACTTTTTGGAACTCAAATTTGAGTTTGTTGCCAAATAGAACACTGAGAAAATTATTTTGGAGAATTTTTACAGTAAAATATTTTCCTGTTAATGTCAAAACAAGTGATCAGGCATTTTTATCTCATTTCATCTACATTTGTTTGCAAAGCTGTTTTATATGCACTTTTAGCTGTGAAGACAAATCACTTAACAGGATCTATGTTATGTTCAGCCTCTCACATAGGAAGATACTGCAGCAGTGAAGCAGCTCCAAATGCTCTCGTTAATATGGTTTTCAAAGTGAAAAAAAAAAAAATCCTTGCTTTGTTTTACTCAGATTTTATCTTGAAACCTTTAAACACATTTTAAAAAGTGTTTGAGGTATATAGCTTTACCAGAAGAGGTCTACATTTTTAACAATTGGAAAGACTACTGTAATAATATAGCAAGTATCCTTAGATGAATTTTAGTACTCTGAGTCTCAGTATTCTAAATTTTCGTATTTAGACTTTGACTAGGGCAGAACAAAGACATCAGAAATATGATCCCCACACTTCAGACAGCTTCCTAGTTGCAGGGAAATGGAGCCAAACAAGCAGATCTTGCATGACCTCAACTCTGCTCCTGGAATCACCCTCTGCCCAGTTCACAAATTCCTGGCATGCCTTTCATTCTCTTGTGGCAGAGAGCAAGTGCAGTTGCCAGGTTACTGTTGATGAAGAAAACTTTTTAGAAGCAGAAAGTTAGTGTCTTGGTTCTGAATGACTCATCTCACACTCTGGGCCTTGTTAAACAGTAACTATTGGCTGCTGCTTAATCTGCTGGATCTTGCTCAACCGGTAATTTGAGAGTCCAAGTTAGATATATCACTTTTTACTTTTCACTGTTTTTCAAGTATAAAATAGATGAATTATATTTACTTTACAATGGATTCAGAAGCATCCGGTACAGTCATTTGGCATAAAATTGCAAAAACAAAATGAGTGTTTATCAAGTAAAATGAGAGATAAACTTTCATCTTTCCACATCACCTATTTATTAAAATATCAAGTTGGTTTTAATCTCTAAAGAAAACCTAAAGGTTTTAGACTTGAGAAACAGGTCTCATAAATGTGTGTGTGTGTGGCAGGGGGGCTTCCCTGGTGGTCCAGTGGTTAGGAATCTGCCTACCAATGCAGGGGATACTGGTTGGATCCCTGACCCAGGAAGATCCCATATGCCTTGGGGCAACTAAGCCCCTGCGCCAACTGCTGAGTCTGTGCTCTAGAGCCCACTCACTTCAACTAGTGAAAGCCTACATGCAGCAACAAAGACGCAGCATAGCTAAAAAATAAAACTTTTAAAAAAGGAAATGTGGGGGTGGGGTGGGGGCAATCTCAGAAATACGAGACCCATGGTTTTCAGCCACTTCCTTTTGTTCAGCAGACACTAAGGGAGTATAAACCATAGGTGGTTTTCAGAGCCATCCTTACAAGGGACTTTTACCAAGTTAGGTGAATTTGGATGAGCCTCAAATTTCATTATCTATAAAGTGGGAATAGTAATACCTACCTCACGGAATTGTTGAGAGCAGTAGAACTGAGAGAAGCATTCATCCACCTTATCAGTAGATATACGCTATTAATACAGTAAGCCTCCAGGAAATGGTACATACATGCTATTTTTTTTACTAAAAAGATATTTTCACTTCCTTCAAATTTCAGAAGATACAAAATTATATGTTGTATCTTCTGAAATCTTTCCATTTCTGTTTCCCAGTTACACAATTTCCCTCCTTGGGGTCTATTTATGTATGTTTCTTGTGTACCTTGCTAGAGGTACTTTGTATATTTAAAAGCTAAAGTGTATATATTTCCCCTCACCTTTTAAAATAACGTGAAAAAAAATCACACTTCCATATTTTTAAGAAAATCACTTAAAATGTATCTTAGAAGTTGTTTATATAAGTTGTACTTGTTTTTAAACACTTATGGCACAGATGTCTGTGTGTATATTAGGGGTGGGGGCAGAGAGGGAGAGAATACTCAGCTATCTATTATGCAGGCCTATTCTACTAACTGTTAACTACTGGATATTCATTCATTTATTCAACAAATATTTATTGAAAGTCTAAAACAAGTCAGGCTTGGCCCTGGCAATACAGCAAAGAACGAAACAAGACTGTCATTTCTTTCCCATTCTAGTGAATACGAGGCTGGACATTCCACTTTGCCCCATCTCTTTCCGAACCCCAAAGTGGCCCTGACAGGGGTGGGGGTGGAGGGGGTTTGACTGTCAGACTTTTGACTCCTGTCAATCAGGATCCCTCGGGTGCCGGGTGGGGTCTGCAATGACCAGAACCCTCCCGGGCATCCATAGCTCCACACCCTTCCAGACGGGGGGTGAAGGGGCGGCCCCAGACTGGGTTTGGATCCGCGGCAGGAGGGCGGGGAGTCCTCTGGCGTCTCTGGGGCATCCGTCCCGAGAGTGAGAGTGGACACTCGCCTGCGTTCGTGTCTCTCCGAGGCGCGGGCAGCACACAGGGAACTCAGAGATGACTTCCTTAACTATCCTACTTAGCACAGATGGGAAACCGACGCCCGAGGAGGCGAAGGCTAGGACTGATGCCCACCTCAGTCTTGGGGCGAGTGGGTCCACTCACAGGGAGTCCAACAGCTGGGCAGACGCGAAGCATTAAGGAACTACATACTTCTTGGTGTCTACTAGAAACTACAGTAGAAAGGCCTCGGTCCCTCCGGAGCGGGTGGCGGGAGCTGAGAACCCGGAGGGCGGCGCGGGCCCCAGCCCTTTAAATTCGCAGCCGCGCGGGAACTACAGCCCAACAGCCACAGGCGGGTGGGGTGGGCAGACGCTAGTCCCCGCCGGCCAACGACCGCCCCTAGCCCGCCCCCTCACCGATACCTCTCCAATCAGCAACCCTCTTGTCGCTTGCCCCTGCCCGTCACCCCCACTGGTCGCCGACCTCGAATACCCGCGCAGAGGGACAACAGGGGCGGGGCTCCCGGAGGGTGTGTCTGGGCGAGTGCCGACGTCGCGCGCTCCCCTGGAGTTTCGAACGCTGTTGGCTCCTTTGGAAGAAAAAAAATACAAGAGCGGCGGCCAATAGCATGGCAGAAAGGACCCGCGCGCAGGTCCGGCTCCGCCCCGGTCTGGCTAGAAAGGAGTCCAGGCCCGGCCATTGGCTCGCGCGTCCTGTCACTCGCCGCTGCGGCCAGCGGGCAGGGGCCTTGCGGTGATTGGTTCCGCCCAGGCGCGAAATGTAACGCGGGAAAAACAGGAGCAGGGACCCCGGCGGCAGGTTGTTATTTTCGGGGGCTCGGCGCCGCGCGTCTAGCTTCCCTGTCATCGCAAAGGCAAGCCGCCCGCTGCTTCCCGCAGCTGCAGCCTGCGTTGGAGAGTACAAACAGCGGAGAGCGGGTTTGACCCAAGGCTTGGGGGTCCAGCCCTGACCGTCTGGTCCGGCCGAGCCGTTCTGTTCCTTCGCTAGCCGCAGCGCAGAAGGGTTCCAGGAAACGTTCGCTTGCCATGAGCCGGCGGGACTGAGAGCCGGCAAGACTGAGAGCCAGCAACTCGGAGCAGCGCCGGCGAGCGGAGCAAGGACCAGACCCGGGCTCGGGGACTGCGGCCCACGGCCGCCGGAGCTGCGGATCCGGGCCAGGCAATGATCCGGGGTGTGGAGGCGCAGATGGCGGACAACGCCCCTCAGCCGCCGCCCGTCATCTTCTGCCAGGACTCCCCGAAGCGGGTGCTGGTGTCGGTCATCAGGACGACCCCGATCAAGCCCACATGCGGCGGCGGAGGGGAGCCAGAGCCGCCGCCTCCGCTCATCCCCACCAGCCCTGGCTTCAGCGACTTCATGGTGTACCCGTGGCGCTGGGGCGAGAACGCGCACAACGTGACGCTCAGCCCCGGAGCCTCCGGGGGCGCAGCCTCGGCTGCCTTGCCTGCCGCCGCCGCCGCCGCCGCCGAGCACCTGGGGCTTCGCGGACGGGGCGCGCCGCCGCCCACCGTCTCGGCCGCCGCCGCCTCGGGAGGTGAAGACGAGGAGGAGGCGAGCAGCCCGGACAGCGGCCACCTCAAGGTAAGTGGCGCGGGCGGGCGGGGCGCGGGGCAGTCGAGGCCCGTTAACGGCGCTGCCCGGCCGGCAGCGCCCGCGGACTCGGCGGGCGGGGCGGGGCCGAGTTAAAAACGCGAGGTCGCTTTGGCTGCGGCGGGGGCGGGCGGTGGCGGGTGACAGGACGCTGACGTCACTGCCGCGCGCCAAAAATCTGCCCCCCCCCCCACTCGGGGGCGGGACTGGACTTCAGTCATGTGACTTCGGCAGGGGATTGGGGAGGCCCAGCGGAACAGACGCCACTGGCCAGCAGGTGCAGTGGGCGGGAGCGCTGCCTGGGGGTCACGGACCGGAATGGTCAGCCGGCTTTGTCAGCCGTTCTGCCTGCCGCTGAGTCCTCTGGCGGGAGAGGGCGGGAAGGGGCCGCAGGCCTTCAACTGTTCCTCTGGGTGCAGGAAGGGAGGGGTTGCACCGTTTCTGCTTCATCACTGCAGACACCACGACCCTGCTAAAGATGCCTTGCAGAGACGGCCGAAGAACAAGAAGGGACTTAGGGGAATCTTACCCAGCGTGTACAACTGGGCTCCCAGTTGTACTAAGTAAGCGTACAACTTTGCTAGATTCTGAGAACAGAGTGGAATCGGACGCTGTTGTCAGCGGCTTCGAATTGCTTGGAGACTCAGTCTGTTTTAGAGCCGGGAAGGATTCAAACCTACAATTTACGGATCAGGCAATTGATACTTAGAGGTATTGATGAAGGGAGCTCCCCAACGTACACAACTAGGTAGCAGAAATGCTGATAGGATAGACGCGTTTTTGTGGCTCCAAGTTCTAAAGCGGGGCTTCCATGGTGGCTCAGTGGTGAAGAATCCGCCTGCTAACGCAGGAGACGCGGGTTCCATCCCTGATGAGGAAGATACCCTGGAGAAGGAAATGGCAATCCACTCCAGTATTGTTGCCTGGGAAATCCCATGAACAGCGGAGCCTGGAGGGTTCAGTCCATGGGGTCACAGTAGAGTCGGACACGAGTTAGATACTAAACAATAACAGAAAAGTATTTGTGTAATGAGTAGTGCTGATATAAGTTTAGCATTCAAGTTCTGTTAGTTAAGTGGCTATATAAGATAGGCAGTTTGTTAAAGATAAATCACCTTGTGGATAAGTACATTTATATTCGCAAATATTGTATCAATTGAAACAAGTTGGTCATCATTTACACACAGTAGCGAAGATATTGAAACTCCTTGTTGAGCCCTGAGGAAATTGGTACACTGTTACTAATTGCATTGTTATTAAAGTACCGTAATTATACAGCTATATGCCTTGACACACTTCAACTCTTAAAGCTACACTTAAGTAAAAATTTGAAAGAAGTAGTAGAAATATTTATATTAGTGCTGAATTTGTGAAGTGAGCAATCACAGTGTGCTGTCTCTAAATAGCCCTTAATAAGATGGCTGGATATTCTAGGTATTTTTCCATATTAACATATTTACATGTTTAGTACTTGAAAAAAATATATAGTAGGTTATATAGTTGAGCAACATAAACACATAAATGCATAATTTACTTGTAGAAGATCTTGCATCTATTATTTTATTCCTGATTATAACTGAATCTAATTTTGGATTATCCAAAGAGGTTAATGTTATCATAGATAAATGAAATTCTGTAGGTATGGGGTTTTTTGTTTGTTTGGTTTGGTTTTTTGGCCCCAAACAGTCTTATTGTCACATAAATCTTTTTTTAAAAGTTCTTAATAATGCATGAGTTTGAGTTTTATTTTTACTTTGTCTATTTATCAGAGGTAAAATATAGTACAAGTTAATGAAAAACACGTAAAAAGCTTTTATACATGTTACTTTTTTCCCTCCTCACAGTTGTGCATACTATAACTGTTTCATAAATTGTTGGCCAAGTTGATCCTTTTATCAATGAAGAATCCAAATACAGTTCCAAAAAATTCATTCATTTAGCGTCTCCATCCTGATGGGGGAAGGTCTGGAATATACTTTCTTTTAGGGAAGTTACCTAGTTTGATTTATGATCAGTACATTCTTTAGTTTTAGTCTAATTCTTCTGTTTTGCTTTTCTAAAGTACTTGTAGTTCTTTTGTTTCCACATGCATGAGTGAATCATAGTGGCTGAATCTGCTCACCTGGGAAGATGGAAGTCCGAGATATAGTTGGTGCCAATGGCATGCTTCCCTCTATCTCCCCACACCCCCCCACACACCCTTCTCTCAGTATTTGGGTAAGAGGCAATAACGGCTGTGGGTTTGAGAGCATTTGTGTTCATTCACTATTTGTTACCACTGCTCAGAAGGGAGGCTTCAGCATCTCAGTCCTTGCTTTTTTGTTGCTGCCCAACATTGTCTCCCCTGCCTGTGGGGAAAATATCCATCTTCTGCCAGCTTATTTTGGCCCCTCATCACAAGATTGTTTAGCACTATTGGGATACAGTTATATATTAACGTGGTCTCTCCCCAGGTTGTAGAATTCTGGCAGGGAAGGGGGCAGGTCTAATTTTCCTCTGCCTAAGGATATTCCAAGCCTCCATACTTGTGCCCTTTACTCAGATTGCATTCATGAAGTTATTTTTCCACTGTGGAACCTGTGTAGTTTGACTTCTCTGCACATCCTCAGATTTACCCTTCAAGACCTGCCAGCTGCCTATCCTGTTTCACCTTTCTATCACAGATCATTTTAAACATCTAGACTGTACTTAGCCTTGTAGTAGCCTGTAGTTTTGATCACCACCATATTTAAACATAACATCATATTAACATGTTTCATCAACACAGTAGCCACCATTTATTATTCATTGCCTTGCAGAGCAAACCACCAGACTTTGTGTTGATTGTTTTGAGTTTTTTAATCAATTTACCTTGTTTATCTGATGAAAAAGGAAGAATTAGAGAAGTCCTCAAAATTAAGTTCATCATATGATAAGTAGCAGCACTGATTGGAACCTTTTAGAGCTCTTACTCTTAATCCCTACATGATACTGCTTCTGTGAGTTGACTTTAGGGTTTTTTGGTTTTTTTCCTTTAATATTAAGATTCAAGTAGGAAATTTCCTGGTAGTCCAGTGGTTAGGACTGTGCTTCCACTGTAGGGGGCATGGGTTTGATCCCTGATCAACTCCTGGTGGGGGAACTAAGATCCTGTATGCTGGGTGGCTTGGCCAAAAAAGGAAAAGGAAAAATGGACTTTTTTGGTGGTCCAGTGGTTAAGAACCCCCCTGCCAATGCAGGAAACATGGGTTCAGTCCCTAGTCCAGGAAGATTCCACATGCAGCAGGGCAACTTAGCCTGGGCACCACAACCACTGAAGCCTGCATGCTCTAGAAGAGCCCGTGCTCTGCAACAAGAGAAACCGGTGTGATAAGAAGCCCACGCACCTTGACTAGAGAGTAGCCCCTTCTTATTGCAACTAGAGAAGCCTGCATGCAGCAACAAACATCCAGTGCACCCCTCCCAAAAAAGAAGATGCAAGTAGACTCATAAAATACACTATTCAAAATGATCTCAATTGAGGTGCTTTATGAGAGTACATGCAATAGATAGATACAAATTAAGACTTGTAAAGTTGTCAAGATAAGTCAAAGTAAGGGACAGTGTTAGGAAGCAGATATGTGAGCCACAGGAAATTTGGATCAAATCTGAATTGGAAAAGGGAAATAAGATCTATTTACATTTTCTCATAAAAATAAGGTATACACCTCTTCCACTGAAAACTATTTTTCTTTTCCTTCCAGATTGTTTGTATACTTTATTTGAATTTTGCTTTGTAAAAAATGTGTCAAGAACTTTTAGTTTTTTTAGTAATTAGGCAAACATCAAGTTTGAATATAACTTTCTAAAGCTTAGGTTAATGTGTACGTTATTCTAAGTGTCTTGAGAAATAACTCAAACTTTATTAAATAACTTTTTAAAGTTATTGATGTTTGAGAATAAAATATTTATCGTAAAGTATTTTAGAAAGTATTTTTAAATCACTACCTTCTGGTGGTATTGGGATTGTTTTAAAAATTAAAATTGCTGAGATATGCAAACATTTTTGACAATATATTTATTTTACTTCTTTCTAATAGCTTATTTTGCAGCAGTGGCCACATAATAGCAATAAGATATGTTAGAGTTTCTAATTCTTTATTTATTATTATTTTTTCAGATTATCAAGCAGTCTTGACAAGATTTGTCTCTTAAACTACAAGTATACTTAGTCATTGATGAGTTAACACTTGGTTATTGTCAAAATGTACATGGAAACATGCTTTTGTTTTAAATTGCTAAGGCTGACATGAAGTGTTTTCTTAGAGTGACATTTTTGTATATATGGTTAAAAGATGCTCTTTTTTCATTTATTTAGGGTATTAGATGATTATTTGCCTTGCTTAATTTTCTTAGCTAAAAAAACACACTTAGTGAAGCTTTACCTGCATGTCACTGAGATGTTGGATTATGATGCATTTTTCAGCCCTATTTCTATTTGGAAAATGAACATGTGGTTTGTAGCTGAGACGAGATCTTAGAGTTACTGGGAAGCAACCAAATAGTTAACTTAAACAAAAAATGTTCCCCCACTGTAAAACATGCTTGTTACTTTTTTTTTAACCAGAAACAGAAAATAATAATGGGTAATCTTAAAATTTTGATATTAAATAGTTTAGTTATTTGATACTAAATCAGTTATTTCAAATTGTAATACAGTGAATAGTATGTTTTATGTATTTAAAAAATAGTCGGGAAATGATCCTTTTTGCTGTGGCAGAGCTGAATCACTAAAGTTTTTAATTAACCTTATTTCATGTTTCATTTCTTTCTTAACAGAACCAATCACCTGTGATTTTTATGGATCATAGATGGTGTGTTTATTTTGCATTTAAAACAATTATTCATGATACCATGAAGTGAAGTGAAGTGAAGGTCCGACTCTTTGAGACCCCGTGGACTAGAGTCCATGGACTTCTCCAGGCCAGAATCATGGAGTGGGTAGCCATTCCCTTCTCCAAGGGATCTTCCCAACCCAGGGATTGAACCCAGGTCTCCCACATTGAAGGCAGATTCTTTACCAGCTGAGCTACCAGGGAAGCCCCATGATACCATAATCAGCAACAAGTTATACGGTTATTGTGGAGAATGGATGAGATCTTTATCCCATCAACAAATATATATTAACAATGTTCCTGAATCAGTTAGCTTAGGCTAAACCATGCTGCAGAATACAACCTCAAAATCTCAATCTCAATCTACGCAAAGCTTGTATGTATGCATACATCCTGTGAGGGTGCTCTTTATCCTGTTCATTCTGGGACCTAGCTGGGACATGTGAGTGTTAAGTTGGAGCAGAAAGAGAGATGGTAGAATCTTGTGATGGCTTGTAAACCTTTTGCTCAGAGGTCACACATGTAATTTCCATTCATGTTGTATCGGTCAAAGCAAAGCCATATGGCCAAGTTGGCCTCCATGGGGCTGACAGGAGGGAGGGGCGTTGAATATTTTAACAATGTTAGTAATTTGCCACAGTGCTTTCTTACATTCTTTTTTCACTTTTGTGGCAAAAAAACAAAAAATTTACCAACTTAACCATTTAAAAATATTAACTATATGAACATTGTCATAATAGAACTCCAGAACTTTTTTATCTTGCGAAACTGAAACTATGCCCATCTAGCTCCCGTTTTCTCCATCTCTGGATCCTGACAACCACCATTCTGCTTCTGTTTTAAGGCTTTTGAAACTCTTTAGATACTTCATATAAGTGGAATCATGTAGTATTTATCTTTTTGTGACTTATTTCACTTGGAATAATGTCCTTAATGTTTATCCATGTTGTAGCATATGACAGAATTGCCTTTTTTAAGGCTGAATAATAAGAAAATGTCACATTTCCTTTGTCCATTCATCTGTCAGTGGACATTTAGGTTGCTTCCATCTCTAAGCTGTTGGAAAAATAGGTTTTATTATCTATGAATATTTAGACATGGTTTATCTTATAAGATACTCATCCATATTGAGATTATGCTTTTCTTTAAAGGTGAACATTGACTGAAGGGAATCTTGCTTATTATCAAGGTTTCAGGTGATGTTTTTAAGCTTTGGGAAGACTTTAGGTTTTTATATGGAAAGCAATAAAAACATCTTCAGTTTGGATGTAGGTGTTATTTTTTATATATAACTTGTATGTGTAAAAATGTAACTTACCTGGGAAGAAAGCTTTTTTTTCTTTTTCCTTCTTCAAGTAAATGCTTATTGTAGATTAGTTTTAGATACCTAGAAATGTTAAGACAGTACAGGGAGTTCCCATCAAGCATGTACCCAGTCTCCTCTATTGCCAATATCTTACATCATTTTGATACATGTTGTGCTTAATACATTTTATTTATTTTGCTACACCAGGTCTCATTTGTGGCATGTGGCATCTAATTCCCCGACTAAGGATCAAATCTGGGCCCCCTGCATTGGGAGTGCAGAATCTCAGTCACTGGACCCCTAGGGAAGTCCCACATTCATTGTAATTAATGAACCAAGTTGATACATTATTAACTAAAGGCCATAGTATGTTCTGAGCTCTTTAGTGTTTTTTTTTTTTAATTGAGCAGACATTTACATAGCATAAAATTGACCATCTTAAATTGTAATCCACTGACATTTAATAATTCACAAGGTTGTGAAACTACCACCTATATCAAGCTTCAAAACATTTTCATCACCCCCAAAGTTGCTTATCAATTATTTAGCCACTCCTTTTTCCCCTTTATAGGCAGTCTCTGGAAAACACCAACTGTTTTCTGTCTGGACATCTTATAACACGGATCATACAATATGTGGCCTCTGTGTCTGACTTCTTTTATTTAGTATACTGTTTTCTGAGGGTCATCCACCTTGTAGCATGTATGACTGTTTCTATGACTGAATAACATTCCATTGTATGTGTATATGTACATATATATATGATATTGTATCACACTGTCAATCTCTTCCACAATGGCTGAACCACTTTACATTCCCACCAGCAGAAATTTCCAGTTTCTCCACATTCATGCCAAAAATCACCTTATTTCCTACTTATGTTCCTGGTTGGTTGGTTGGTTTGTTTGTTTTTAGTATAATCGAGTTGGTGTGAAATAGTATTTCACTATGATTTTTCTAATTAATTTTTTTCTCTTCAGGCTTTACTGAGGTATAATTAACCTCAACTGTGGTTCTGATTTGCATTTCCATGACCTTGCTGGCCATATGTATCAATATAACTGCTTTGGAGAAATGTCTATTCAAGTCCTTTGCCCGTTTTTTATTTGAGTTTTCTTTCTGTTGTGTTGCAAAAGTTCTTTATCTGTTCTAGATACTGAAACCTATCAGATAAATGATTTGCAACTTATTATATCCCATTCTCTAGGTTGTCCTTTCACTTTCTTGATTATATCCCATTCTCTAGGTTGTCCTTTCACTTTCTTGATAATGTCTTTTGACGTGCAAATGTTTTTAAGTCCAGTTTGTGTATTCTTTTGTTGCTTATGCTATTGGTGCCCCATCTAAGAATCCACTGCCAAATCTGAGGTCATGAATATTTATTCCACCCTCCCCCCCCTTTTTAAGAGTTTTAAAGTTTCAGCTGTCACATTTTGGTGTGATGTGTTTTGAGTTAATTTTTAATATATTGTGTGAGGTACAGCTTCATTCTTTTGCAGGAGGAAATCCAGTTATCTAAGAACTGTTTGTTGAAGAGCTGTTCTTTCCCCATTGAGTGTTCTTGGCACCCTTGTTGAAAATCAGTTGGCTATAGAATAAGGGTTTATTTCTTGACTCTCAATTTCATTTCATTGGCCTATGTCTAGACTTACACCAGTACCACACTGTCTTAATTTCCATTGCTTTGCAATAGGTTTTGTAAGTGTGAGTCCTCCTGCTTTGTTCTTCTAAAATATTGTTTCGCCTACTAGGAGCCTCTTGCAGTTCCATGAGTAGGGGATTGCTTTTTCCATTTCTGCAAAGACCTTTGGGATTTTAATACGGATTGCATTGAACTTGTGTATGTGATCTCTTCTTTGACCCATTGGCTATTTAAGAGTGTTTAATTACCACATATTTGTGTGTTGTCCAGTTTTCTTTCTGTTACCGGTTTATAATTTCATTCCATGTGTGTCAGAGAAGATGCTTTTGATGATTTCAGTCTTTTAAAATTTGTTGATACTTGCTTTGGGCCCAACATATGGTCAGTCTTGGGAAATGCTCCATGTGCACCTGAGAAAAACGGGTATTTTTCTGTTTCTGTGTGAAATGTTCTGCATATGTCTGTTAGGTGTGGTTGGTTTATAGTGTTGTTCAAGTCTTCTATATCTTTGTTGACCTGTCTCGTTGTCCTCTCCATTAATTGAAAGTGAAAATCTCCAGCTATTTTTGAACTATCTCATTCTATTTTCAGTTCTGCCAGTTTTTGCTTCATACATCTTTGGAGCTCTGTTGTTAGGTATGCATGTGTTTATAATTGTCCTCTTTTTCATCCTTTCACTTTTAACCTTTTTATGTTTTTGGCTCTAAGGTGAGTTTCTTGTCAATAGCATATAGTTGGTTCATTAAAAAAAAAAAATCCGTTCTGCCAATCTGTGCTTTTTACTTGTAGAATTTAATGTATTTACATTTAAAGTGATTACTTATAAGGAAGAACTACTCCCCTTTTGTTTTCTATATGTCTTATACCTATTGTGTTTATGAATTCCTCCATTGCTGCCTCCTTTTGTGTTTGAGTTTTTGGTAGTTTATCGTTTTCTTTTCTTTCTTGTTTCCTTTTCTGGTATTCTTTTCCTTCCTTTCTTCTTTTTAGTGATTACCCTGGGAATTTTGCTTAACTTCTTAAAAATGTGAAAAAAATCTATTTTGAATTAATATCACTTTAGTGCCAATAGTATACAAAAGTTCTGCTCCCATATATTTCTGTTTCTCTCGATTTTTGTTATTGTTGTCACAATTGCATCTTATATTGTGTTCCCACTAACAAAGATTTATTATTTTTTTAATACACTTGGCATTTGCCTTTTATATAGGACAGAAGAGAGACATTATAAGCCCAAAGTACAATACTTCTAGCTTACGTAGTTACCTGGTGTTGTTTATTTCTTTGTATGACTTTGAGTTATTGTCCAGTGTCCTTTCATTTTTGCCTGAAGAACTAACTCCCTTTAGATTTATTGTAGGGCAGATCTACTAGCAATGAACTCTCAGCGTTTATCTTAGAATGCTTAATGTCTTCATTTTTGAACAATAGTTTTATTGAATATAAGATTATTGTTTGATTTTTTTCCCTTCCAGCACTTTAAACATATCATTCCACTGATTTGTACAGTTTCTCCTGAGAAATCAGCTGTTAATCCTATTTAGAATTTGTAGGCATGATAAAAACTGACAAAAACTGCTTCCAGAGTCTTTGTCTTTTGATTGATTATGTCTCCCTGTGCATCTCTGTTTGTGTTTATTACAGAAGCTGATTGACCTTATTGGGGGTTTAGACTTGTGTCTTATTAACTTTGGGAAGTTTGTAGCCATTATTTCTTTAAATATTCTTTCTGTCCTGTTTTCTCTTGCCTCTGGATCTCTGATGGTGTGTGTGTTGATAAGCTTAATTCTGAGGTATCCCCCTAAATTTGTGTGTTGAGATCCTGACCCCTAAAATGATGGTGTTAGGAGATGGGGCCTTTGGCAGGTGGTTAGGTCATGGGGGTGGAGCCCTCATAAACGGAATTAAAGCTGTTATGAAAGGAGTCCTGGAAAGCTCTCTTGCCCACTTCTGCCATGTGAGGACACAGCAAGAAGTCACTGGCTGTGAACCAGGGAGGAGTCCCTCACCTGACCATGCCTGCACCTTAATCTTGGACTTTACAACCACCAGAACTGTGAGAAATAAATTTCTGTTGTTTATAAGTTACCCAGTGTGTAGTATTTTGTGCTAGCAGCCCAAATGGGCCCATAAGACATTTGATGTCCTACTGGGGCCTTAGTCCTGTTCCTTCTTTGTCTGTTCCTCAGACTGGATTAAAAATAGTTGGCCTATTTTTAAATTTGCCGGTTCTTTCCTCCTGCCAGTTCAAATCTGCCATTAAGACTCTGGAGTGAATTTTTTTTTTTTTTCCTTCATTTTGGTTATTGTGTTTTTTAGTTCTAGAATTTCTATATTTTAAACATAATTTGTTTCTTTATTGACATTCTCTGTTGAAAAAGAGTTCTCCTGGTTTTCTTTTGTTCTTTGTCCATGGTTTCTATTATCTCTTTCAACATATTTAAGACAGTTTATTTAACTTCTTTGTCTAGTAAGCTACGAGGTCCTACGAGGTTTTCCTTGTAGGAAAAATTAACTCTTATGCATGGGTCATACTTTTGTTTCTTTGCATGCTTTGTAATATATTGTTGAAAACTGGGTGTTTTGAATGTTATGAAGTAGTAGCTCTGGAAATCAAATTCTCTCTCCTCAGAGTTTGTTTTAGTTGTGTACTGTGGTTTGTAGTTGTTTGGTGACTTTTCTAAACTATTTTTGTAAACTCTTTGTTTCATTTGTTCTCTGAAGTCTGTTTCCTTAGCTTGAGATCAGCTCATATTTTGAGATTTTCTTGAGTGCTTGGAACCAAATGGGGCAGGGGTGGGGGGGTGAGAAATAAAAACAAAGAGTTAAAAAGTAAAACCCTTCTAACTTTGCAGAATGGTTCTGTGCTATAGCTCTCCTTATATACTTAGCCAGACTGTTTACAGTTCTGTTTTAGCCTTCATTTCTTGCTTGTGCTGAGCCTAAAAATCAGTCAGAGGTGAAAGCTTTGATTCTTTTCAGATCTTTTCTGAGTATGATTCCTGTGCTGGGCAAGTATGTGACTTCCTAAATTCCTTCCTTTAGGATATGTGGGCACTTTTCAATGCCCTAATTTCCCAAAGAAATTCTCTCCCCAGCTTTTCCTCCTAGGCTTTTGGTATGTCTGTGTGCCTTAGTTGAAATCTTTTTCCCCAGGTGGCAGTAAGTTGTTATTGGCCTTACAAGGTTTTTGAGAGATGCCCTCCATGTAGCCACTTTTCTGCCCAGAGAGAGTTCTAAGTTAGTCAGAGCTTCAGGTAGCCCCCAGGCTGGGGAAAACAGACAAACACAATTCTTTCAGAATATGAAGTCTTCTCTGTTCTCTCTTGAACCAGAGACTGGGATCCTACACTGAGAATGAAGACAACTGTCTTCAAAGACCACTGTGAGGAGAGGGTGGGGCACGGAGTTGTCAAATGTGCTATACAACTGTCCACACTTTTACGTTGCCAGTTTCTTGAGTTACTGTTGGCTGAGTTGCTGTAAATTTCTGATTGTTTTCTGGAGTTGTGACAAAGCTGATTTTGACAGTTTTTGCTTGATTTTTCAGTGATTTGTGGGGGTAGGGGGGTGGGACCTTGAAACTACCTACTCTGCCATTTCCCTGATGTCACTGAAGAAAGGGATTCAATGGTTATTCACAGGTACACCTTTGAGATACTGTGGGTTTAGTCCCAGACTCCTGCAGTAAAGCCAATACTGCAATAAAGCAAGTCACACAACTTTTTTGGTTTATTAGTGAATAAAAAGTTATGTTTATACTATAGTCTCTTTAGTGTGCAATAGCATTATGTCTAAAAAAAATGCTTGTTGTTCAGTCGCTAAGTCCTGTCTGACTCTTTGCAACCACATGGACTGCAGCACACCAGGCTTCCCTGTCCTTCAGTATCCCCCAGAGTTTGCTCAGACTCATGTCCATTGAGTCAATGAAAACAATGGCAATCCAACATCTCATCCTTTGTTCCCCACCTTCTCCTGCCTTCAGTCTTTCCCAGCATCAGGGTCTTTTCCAAGGAGTCTGCTCTTTGCAGCAAGGGGCCAAAGTACTGGAGCTTCAGCTCTAGTATCAGTCCTTCCATTGAATATTCAGGGTTGATTTCCTTTAGAATTGACTGGTTTGATTTCCTTGCTGTCCAAAAAACACTTTATGGGGCTTCCCTGGTGGTCCAGTGGTTAAGAATCCACCTGCCAATTCAGGGGACATGGGTTTGATTCGTGGTCCAGGAGGATACCACATGCCATGGGGCAACTAAGCCTGTGTGCCACAACTACTTGAGCCTGTGCTTTAGAGCCCAGGAACTGCGAAAAGAGAAGCTACCACAATGAGAAGCCCACACACTGCAACTAGACAGTAACCCCTGTTTGCCTCAAGTACAGAAAGTAATGAAGACCCAGAGCAGCCAAAAAAAATAAATAAATAATTTAAAAAACCCTTTATTTATAAAAAGTGCTAACTACCATCTGACTATACAGAGTTGCCGCAAATCCTTCAATTTTAAAAAAGGCAGTGTCTGCAAAGTGCTTTTCATTCCAATCCCAAAGAAAGGCAGTGCCAAAGAGTGCTCAAATTACCGCACAATTGCACTCATCTCACATGCTAGTAAAGTAATGCTCAAAATTCTCCAAGCCAGGCCTCAACAGTATGTGAACCGAGAACTTCCAGATGTTCAAGCTGGTTTAGAAAAGGCAGAGGAACCAGAGATCAAATTGCCAACATCCACTGGATCATCGAAAAAGCAAGAGAGTTCCAGAAAAACATCTGTTTCTGCTTTACTGACTATGCCAAAGCCTTTGACTGTGTGGATCACAATAAACTGTGGAAAATTCTGAAAGAGATGGGAGTACCAGACCACCTGACCTGCCTCCTGAAAAATCTGTATGCAGGTCAGGAAGCAACAGTTAGAACTGGACATGGAATAACAGACTGGTTCCAAATAGGAAAAGGAGTCTGTCAAGGCTATATGTTGTCACCATGCTTATTTAACTAATATGCAGAGTACATCATGAGAAATGCTGGGCTGGAAGAAGCACAAGCTGGAATAGAGATTGCTGGGAGAAATATCAATAACCTCAGATATGCCGATGACATCACCCTTATGGCAGAAAGTGAAGAAGAACTAAAGAACCTCTTGATGACAGTGAAAGAGGAGAGTGAAAAAGTTGGCTTAAAGCTCAACATTCAGAAAACTAAAATCATGGCATCTGGTCCCATCACTTCATGGCAAATAGATGGGGAAACAGTGGAAACAGTGGCTGACTTTATTTTTCTGGGCTTCAAAATCACTGCAGATGGTGATTGCAGCCATGAAATGAAAAGACGCTTACTCCTTGGAAGGAAAGTTATGATCAACCTAGACAGTGTATTGAAAAGCAGAGACATTACTTTGTCAACAAAGGTCTGTCTAGTCAAAGCTATCGTTTTTCCAGTAGTCATGTATGGATATGAGAGTTGGATTATAAAGAAAGCTAAGCGCCAAAGAATTGATTCTTTTGAACTGTGGTGTTGGAAAAGACTCTTGAGAGTCCCTTGGACTGCAAGGAGATCCAACCAGTCCATCCTAAAGGAGATCAGTCCTGGGTGTTCATTGGAGGGACTGATGTTGAAACTGAAACTCCAATACTTTGGCCACCTCATGCAAAGAAGTGACTCATTTGAAAAGACCCTGATGCTGGGAAGGACTGAGGGCAGGAGGCAAATGGGACGACAGAGGATGACATGGTTGGATGGCATCACAACACAATGGACATGGGTTTGGCTGGACTCCGGGAATTGGTGATGGACAGGGCGGCCTGGCATGCTGGGGTTCATGGGGTCGTAAAGAGTCGGACACGACTGAGCGACTGTACTGAACTGAATTGAAGCATGATAAACAAAAATATGCCTGAGTTATGATACTATTTTTTAATGAGTGGAGTCAAAGAAATTATATTAATGTTTTACAAATTGTTAACAGGATGGAATCCGACGTGGTAGACCTAGAGCAGATACTGTACGGGATTTAATAAATGAAGGAGAGCATTCGTCCAGCAGAATCCGTTGTAACATCTGTAATAGGGTGTTTCCACGGGAGAAATCACTCCAGGCTCACAAAAGGACTCATACAGGTAAGTTGAGCAAATTTTAGAGATACTTAACTGAAAGCTGATTTGATGTTTAGGCCTATAAATTAATTTTTTAGTTGCCTCACATTTCCTTATTGTAAAATTTTAAAAGCGGGCACTGTGTAGTCAGCTTCTCTTTTGGTGGGGAGGGATAGTTTTCTGAACATTGATACCATGTGATTTCTAAAGTTATCATGGTAATTAGTGTAGCTGTCACAGGAATATTATTACTAAATTTGGTTCTATCCTGTCTATCCAAATTTTACTTGATATGCCTTTTAAGTTGTCTGTTTGACTGTTAAAACTGATTTGTAAGTCAAATCCTAAATCACTAATAGTCAGATTTTTAATAGAATGTCTAGAGTCCTCTGTTTTAGATGTATTGAGTTAAATAAAGTATATAGTTAATTTTACTTGTTTTGTATTACTTTGTGAATGTGGTCATTAGAAGCGGTTCTTTCTCATTCTGTTTCTCTTGGTCAGTACTGATCTAGAATTTGTGTTTTTCACCTGTAGTCCCCTGTTTGTTCCGCTATGTGTATGGTTATCACCTGTTTCTTTTTTCTTTTAGTTTTTGAAAAGATATAGTTCAATGACATGCTCGAATATAGGTGTTCTTAGCTAAATCCCTGAAAACGGGTAAAGTTTTAATTTTGAATCATTATAAACTAAGGTGGCCAAGATGTTTTGAATTCAGGTACCACTCAGTAAAACTATTATTTTATGCATATCTGATTCTGAGAATTTTTTTCAATCAACTTAGCCTGAAATATGGAAAAGGAAATGGCAACCCACTCCAGTATTTTTGCCTGGAGAATCCCAGGGATGGAGGAGCCTGGTGGGCTGCCGTCCGTGGGGTCGCATGCATGTATTGGAGAAGGAAATGGCAACCCACTCCAGTATTCTTGCCTGGAGAATCCCAGGGAGGCGGAGCCTGGTGGGCCGCCATCTATGGCGTCGCACAGAGTCGGACACGACTGAAGCAACTTAGCAGCAGCAGCAACCTGAAAAGTGAAAGTGAAGTCGCTCAGCTGTGTCCGACTCTGCCACCCCATGGACTGTATATATAGCCCACCAGCAGCCTGAAATAACCCCAAATAAGTGGTTCATAGCTGTAGAGTACATGTTGCCAATGTGGAATCAGTTGCCAAGATTGAAGATCACGTGGCATAATAAAAAGGTGCTTGAGTCCAGTACTGATCTACCACTGATTCATTATGTGTCACACAATACTTCTACACCTATTACACTGTGTCCCGGGGACCTGAGCCCAAGATCCCCATGCTATAGTTAAGTTCTAATAGTATATGCTTTTAGAGGGTAGAAAAACTTTTCTCTTACTCTGGTCTGTGTTTATTAACTTCTGTCCAACTGTTAACATTCATTTAGTATATTTCTAAATAAAAAATTTAGGGAAGATTCATTACTGTTCTTTGAGTCATATTGGAAGAACCAATGTATAATTGTTGACCAAAGAATGTTTATTCAGGAAATAAGTTTAATTATGATTGAACAACAACCTTTTTGAGCACTTTCTTTAGCCTAACACTATGCTGTGTACAGAAATTTGAAATGGAGTGCAAGGTGCTGTTCATCTTTGTATAAGGAGAGTTCATGATGCATAAACAATCTAGGATACTAAGTTAGTGGAGGGATATGTCACTTAATTATTCGGAGGTGGGGGCAGTGGGGGTAGAAGAAGTTTCACTGGGAGCCTACAGGATTGGGAAGATCTGAATGGGCAGGAAAGATAGGGATTCCAAGAAGATAGGGAATTGCCTTGTGGCTGGAGTGAACCTCCAGGAGGAAGTCAAGATAAACCCTGCTCCTGAACCCAGTAGCTATAGTGCAGGTATTAGAGGGCCATTTAAAAGTCAGCAGATCGTTTTTACTTGTTCAAGGAGAAGAGTAGGGTTTGGGATGGTTTTAGAGGGTAGTTGGATGGAAAAAGCAAGTATTTTCTGCCATCTACTCCAAAAGTGCTATACGGAGTCAGAGACTAGAGACCTGCCAGGGTTTCTTCTAGGTGGAGGGGCTGCTGCCAGTCTGACCAGAGGAGGGTGACGGTGGAGACATTTTAAATAATCAGCAAGAGCCAGTGATTCAGACTGCGGGGGGGGGGGGGGGGGGGGCGGTTTGCGGAATATGGCATAAGCTGAAGATGATAACTGCAAAGATTGTGAACTGGGGTACCGAAAAGCTCAAGGGCTAAAGAAAACATTGTGCTTCCAAGTGATTCGCTGCTTCATATTATCGAAATGTGCCCTTAGCACTTCCATTTGCAGCTCTGTAGAGGCTATGGCATGTTTTATTGTTGTTTGCATTCATGACTTATGTAAAGGTTGATTCTCTCTCCCTGCCCCTTCCCCCTCCCCACCTTATTGTCTCATAAATATAATGACATCTGTTTACTTAGGTGAGAGACCTTATCTGTGTGACTACCCAGACTGTGGAAAAGCCTTTGTTCAAAGTGGACAGCTCAAAACCCATCAGCGTCTTCACACCGGAGAAAAACCTTTTGTTTGTTCAGAAAACGGTATGGTGTTAGAAGTTAAGTTTATGGAATAACCAGTTGTGAGTTAAAGGTTAAAATATCTTTTGCTTGAATTTTTAGGAAGTAAAGTTTTTGATAGAGATTTTATCAAACCTCTCAAGTTAAACTTATGTCCTTGCTAATATGTAATCCATGCTCAGTTGCTGGGAAATGATTGATTTTTAAGTAAAGTATTCTTTTTAGGTGAAAATCTTTATAAAGGGCAATTTAAAATGTATAACCAATTGTAGGCAGTAGAAAACTCTATTCAAGTAAATATAACCTTTAGCGTAGGCTTTTACTTTGGTGTTAAACTTTTTCACTGTTAAACTGAAAGAAGCACATTATTGTCTAAATTTTCAGGAGGGGCAGGGGTGGGGTAGATTTTACCAGCTCAACATTGCTACTGTTGGTAATTTCTTAACACTTTTCTTAAGTGTTTATTTATTGTTTTACCAGTTTCTTAATCTGTTTTTCTTATGTACATTTTTACACAGTTATATTTGAAATTCAGTACAGTTTTGTTCTGTTGCTCCGTGGTTTCCTTGATTAATATCAGTTGTTACAAATGTAGCACATATACTTAACGATTGCCTCAATGTTAGATATTGAATATTTAATTTGTTTTTAAAATTTGCTTGTTATCAACAAACATGAGAGGCCTGTTTTCCTATTCAAAGCTTTATTTACCTTTTGGGATTTTTTTTATGACAAATGCCAAGAACGAAATTCCTGGGTCAGAGATTTTGAATATTTTTATGACTTGTGCTAATAAATTACTTTCCATTGGGGTTTGATGCATTTACATTGCAATGACCAGGAGGTGAAAGAACCATCTTCACCTTCCTCTCAGTGGCATTGATAATACCAGTTTAAGGTTATTTTTTTTTTTTTCTCAAGTTATAGAATGATAAATCTCATCATCTTATTTTTTTTCGGATACCAGTGAAACTGAACGTTTTCCATGTCTGCTAGATATCCAGATTCTGATGAAGTGTTTCCTTCTGTGTTTTGAAGGCTGCCTAAGCAGATTCACCCATGCAAACCGCCACTGTCCGAAGCACCCTTACGCCAGGCTGAAGCGAGAGGAGCCCACAGATGCTCTCAGTAAGCCCCAGGCTGTGGACAACCAGGCTGCTGCTGAGTGGTTGGCAAAGTAAGGCTCTCCCTGGAGTCTAGAGCAGAATACTGCCCAGTGTGCGGGTTGAAGCTGGGGACTTACACAGTTCTGTCAGTTTAAGTTGCTTTTATACACGTTTTTTAAAAATAACTTGAAATGGCACTTTATTTCTTTAAAACACAGAATTGTTAGGAGTTTTATTTGGATCTGTGTGTGATGGAAGACTATTGTATGATATTAATCTGAGTGCTCAGACCACAATTTATTTAAAAGCAACGGTTTACCCCATTTGAAAAGAATGTTTTTTATGTATTGTATTTCATTTGTCATTAGTACAATCCATCTTCATTTTCTTTATATTGAATTTAGCAATGTGTTGATTATTAGAGAGACAGAGACTAGAGGTTCTTCTAAAGTAAAATTTCCAAAAGCATCCAGTTTAATTTTTTTAATGTCAACAAAGTGGCCAGTATAAAAACATTCCTGTAAGGATGTTTTGATTTAAGGAGTCGTCACACACCAGCAGCAGCTGATTGTGCCATTCCCTAGCTTCACTAGCCTCCTCTGCGCTGAGGATAAGCTCTAGAATCCCTAACCATGTTCTGTGGTTCTGCCTCCCTCTAGCAACACAACTATCTCCAGCCACCTGGGTTCCTTGTCTCTCTACAGCACTGTTACCGTAGTTTCTAGCCCTTTGTGCTCACTTCTCTCTTCACTCTGCTTATTCTTCATTTCTTACTCAGATTAAACATCACTTCAGGAAGTTCTTCCCTAACCTACGCAGTAACCCCCAAAACAAATAAGGTTAAATCCACTTAACAGATGATTTTATAACACGTTGTATTTTCTATCTCAAAACCTCCATCACACCTTTCTCTGTCCGATGACTGTCTTCCCTGCCGGATCATGAGCTCCACAACGGCAGGGTTGGGTCTGTCTCAGGTATTGCACCGTTTTCTTCCTCCCTCTTCCTCCTTGCTGGCTTCCACTGCCCCACTGAGTCTAATTTTGCCCAAGCCAGAAACTAACTAGTCATCTTTATCTTATTTTTCTCCCATCTACTCAGTGATCAACCTATGGATTCTACTTCCTTAACAATTCTCAGATTCAGCCACTTAAGTCTTCTCAATCGATATTTCATGCTGCTGCCAGAGGAGTGTTTCTAAAATGCTAATATGGTTCTCAGTATGAAGTCTAAACCCTTTACTATAGCATTCAAAGCCCTTACCTAGTCCTTGCTAACCTTGCTCACTTGTATTTTGCTGTTTTCCTTTTCTAGTTGTCCTTGAAGTCATACTGAACTGTTTGCATTTCTCTTTTTATATTTCTGAGTATTTCCACAAGTTTTCTAGTTTGAGTAGTCCAGGTTTCCTGAAATCTGGTAGTTGTAATTTTTTTTTTGTATGTAATTTTAGAAACAGCTTTATTGAGGCATAATTGTCATACAATAAATTGTACACATTTAAAGTACATAATTTGATGCATTTTGACGTATGTAGATACCTGTGAAACCATCACCAAAATCAAGATAGTGAGCATACCCATCACTTCCACAAGTCTCCTCATGTAAGCCTGCATCTCCCTGCCACTGCCAGCCCCCAAAAACATTTATCTGCTTTCTCTCTGTACAGTTCTCATTTTCTAGAGTTTTATACAAATGGAATTGCCCATTATGTACTTGGTTGGCTTCTTTCAACCATCATAATTATTTTGAGAGTCATGGTGTTGTTGAGTGTATCAGTTCATTCCTTTTTATAGCTGTCCAGTAATCTGTTGTATGGCCGTAACTCTAATTACTTATTCATTCACCTCTTGATAGGCCTTTATGTTGGTTTTGGCTATTACAAATAAAGCTGCTATGAACATGAATGGACATTTTTGTAGGTAATGGTACTGTCATTTCAATATGCCTTTCTTTGGTTTTCAGGAAAGGTGGAACATTTGCATTTTCTCTTGTGCATTATCAGTTGACCATGCAATAGAATAATGATGGTGCTCTTAAATTCTTGAATAAGCTCTATGTGTTACCCTTAATAATCCATTTGTGCTATTTTTTGGTGGGTTTAAACTTTCTCATAATTAGCTCTATCAGAAGCCGTCATCCCTCTGTGGATAAGATAAATAGGCTTCTAATGATTATTCTATTTCTATATTTTACTCTAGTCCATTTCACATGTGATCTTGAAATCAGTTTAATGATGAAAACACATGACTCCAGAGCTGAGTCTGAGCTGCTGTTTGTTGATTGTGGCATTCTAAGCAAGTCCTTCAGCTTCCTGAACTTGAGTTTTTCCACATGTTATGGAGACATGTGGAGAAGGAAATGGCAACCCACCAGTGTTCTTGCCTGAAGAATCCCAGGGACAGAGGAGCCTGGTGGGCTGCCGTCTGTGGGGTCGCACAGAGTCCGACACGACTGAAGCGACTTAGCAGCAGCAGCAGCATGGAAACATGTAACGTATTCACTTTGTAACTTTATAAACTGAAACACACAAAATAATAACTGTAGTAAAGACCCCCCACTCCCCCTTTTTTTTTTTTTTTAGAAAAGTGAACATTGGAGAATGTTACTATACGTGTAAGTAATGCGATGCATTTCATACAGGTACTGGGAAACACGGGAGCAGCGCACTCCCACCTTGAAAGGCAAGCTGGTTCAGAAGGCTGACCAGGAGCAGCAGGACCCGCTGGAGTACCTCCAGTCTGACGAGGAGGACGATGAGAAGAGCGGTGCGCAGCGGCGGCTCCAGGAGCAGCGGGAGCGCCTGCACGGAGCCCTCGCCCTCATCGAGCTCGCCAACCTGACGGGAGCCCCGCTCCGCCAGTAGCCGGACACTGACTCTTCCACTGTACAAAAGTACTGCCCAGCGTACTTAAAAAGTAGATCCTTGGGCATAAGCTAAGCACCTTATTTGCTTATCATAGGCTGCTATTCTGTAGAAATGTATGAAGAATGTCGTTGCCCCAGAATATGGGGTGAGAGAGAATTGCACTTTTTTTATATGGTCATAGATTTGTTGTAAAGTTTAAAATATTTTGTAAATATGGGACTTCTAGTACAGGGTAGAAAACTACGTATTGTGGGAGGCTAGATTTTGCAAGTTTAATGCATTCATTGGAAGCAGTTCTCACAGAAAGCACTTTCTGAATAAGACACTTGTATGGGGAAAAAAAAGCATGGTACATGTAGCCAAAGAAGGTTTAAATAGATTATTTATAAGATCATTTTTAACAATGTATATTAGTATGTTTAACAATACTGTAAACACTGAAGCAAGCAGAAAGCATAAGTTGTGAGTAAGGTATATATTTTAAAATTGCAAAACAGTGTGCCTAATAAGACTAGCGATGGAAAACTGACTTCCAGAAGACTTTCTAACTTTGGGACTTTGTAAGAAAACAGATATTTGAAAATCTTGGTAAGATGAACAGTAGTTAAGAATTTTCAAAACTGGAGTGAAATCAGTCTTATTCTATCTTTCTGAGGTTTTACAACTCACTATGATGTTTAGATTTGAAAGCACTTGTCACCCCTAGCTTGTTAACTTGGGAACTTTTGCACATTTCATGTTTCTCATTTGCTGAAATTGAATGATTAATCTTGCAAAGTCTAGGTAACTTGGTAATCGGTATTTTAAAAATATATTATGGGCCCTGTAATGAGATTTGGCACTTGGATTTTTATTAATAAAAGGGACATCTACAGGGTTGTTTTGTAGTGAACCGTTTTAGATCTTTTGTTAGCAAACACTAAATTTAAATGTACTGCTTGTTTAGAATTATTAGCAAATGGAAGCCTCCTATTTATATTTTCAGTGCATAAAGCCACCTTCTTGCTTTACTTCAGAATAACATGCCAAGCTATTTTGTGTTCACTAAATTTAGCTATCAGTTAAACACTGCAGAAAATATTAGCTACTCAAATAAGTAGGCTTCCGGAATAGTTTTAACTGCAAGTGTGTTAACTTGTGTGGTGGTTTTAAATAATTTTTTCCAAAATAGATGAAGTTTTTAAACACCACTTTATGTACTGAAGCATGAATAGAAAAATGAAGAGCTGAGTAGTTCACCTCCTTTATGTAGGCATAAACTTCCATCATTTTAGCTTGTTTTAAGCAGAAACTAAATAACATGCATAGCATGGTAATTTTATAGATTGCTTAATTGGAGTAAATGTCACAATAAGGGAAATAAGGGCTCGTCAGTGCCTTTCTTTCTTTTTTTTTGTATTGAATTAGTAGCCTACAGATGTAGTTTAAACATCTAAAATGTAGGCTTCTGTATCTCAAAATCCCAACATGTTGCAGTACACAGATAGTTTAAAATATGTAGCCATGGGGAAGGGGATGTATGTAAATGTCTTGAAATGAGGCAAAAGTATGAAAGATAATAGTAACAAATAATGTGTATGATGAGGACATACTTTAAAAATGTAATTCCTCTGTACAGTAAATTACAAATCTTGAGGGATTTTTTTTAATAAGAGAATTTATATTTGTAATGGTCTAAGAAATTTTTTTTGTAATCTGGTATATAGAATTTTAACTTGGAGCACTTATGAGCACAGTAAGAGAGACTATAGCATCTGAATTTTCTTGGTTTAGGTTTCAACATTTTTCTCTAGAATTTTTCCTCTCAAAGATGACTTAAATGAACTCTAAAAAGCTTCATCAGTCTTGGGAAATTTAATGAACTTACCTAAAGAAGGAAATGCAGTAGGAATTTAAGAAATACAAATTCACACATAATAAAATTTAAGGTCTTCAAAAGTAAAGAGTTTTTGTTTCTCCTGTCAGCTTTTGTCAACTATAATAGTTATATTCACAAACATTTTCTATTTGTATAATTGGAAGTTTTAAGAAATTATTACAATTATTTACTATAGAAATATTTAAAATGTTCTTTTCTTGATATAAGCTATATATTTGGACAAAATACATTGGCATCTAAAATTTGAGGTGTGTTAAAAATGTGGTTTACATTCAAATTTTTGAAGTGTTTTATGCTTCATATGGCTAAGTTGTAGTTTGGCAGAGTTAACAGCATAAGAATAAACAGCTCTAATTTTAAAAAGTTGCTTTGAATAAAAACTTTAATTTACAGTTTAAAGTACATGCTCATTCTTAAACCCTGTATAATTTGTTTTCTTTTTAAAAATACGATAACAAAAAAAATAAAAGTAAAAATATGATAACCAAAATATAAAAATTTAAAGATGGAAAGAAATATCATGTAGCCATACATTCTCATTATTATTATTCTCCTTATACATATCATTATTATTTTGGTGCATTTTATATTTCATTCCAGTCTCAGGCATCTTTTTAGCATAGCTGAAACCATTGTGTGAATTCCTTTTTCTTTAAAGTTTTGGCCTTTTAGACTATGGATATTCATTTAACTTCCTCATCTGTTTTCATTATTACAGTATAAAAATACTGATGTAAAAAAGCATCAAACTACTGCCAGCTCTATCCCAGGCTTTATATTAGGGTAATCAGGAACTGGAGTTTTATTTCACTTATATCCAGGATGTGTTGAATCTGAGGTCAACCCTGGAGAATCCAAAGTCTAGTTTACTTTTCTGAGTCAAGCAAATTGCTTTAATTTTTCAATTATTTTTTGGTAGATCTTTAGTTGGTTATTTGCAGTGGCAAGGTTTCAGCCTGTCCAGGCTTTGTGCAAAAGAATTTCACAAGCAACTCTTCAGTGTCAGTTGTGGTTTAAACACAGAAAGGATGAGATTTTTGACAGTGACTTAAGTTCTAGGAAGTATGTACACAGAAGCAAATTCAATGCAAATATGATTAAGACTGTCTTGAAAAGTGACTTTAAAATACTGTCTTGTACTTGTGGTCCAGTGGTTAAGACTCCAGGCTTCCAATGAAAGGGGGGGCAGGTGCTGACCCCTAGTTCAGGAACTAAGATTCCACATGCCTTGTGTGGCCAAAAAAACCCAAAACTGTCTTGTTGCCAAAAGTTAGTTGGAGACTCTTGGACACACTGGAAACTTAGTTGATCTTTTTGAGGAACTTAACCAAAATGACTTCCAATTTCAGATTTTGGATTCAACCTGAGTGAATTTATTTTCTATTTTAAAAGTCATGTGTATTCCTTTTCTGTTTTGGGTAATGTAGACTTCCTTTCTGGCTTTTTTAGTGCTAGTTATTTGTTAAAAGCTGGGGTCGCAAAGAGTTGGACACCACTGAGCAACTAATAACATCACATCATATCTTCAGTTCAGTTCAGTCGCTCAGTCGTGTCTGAATCTTTGCAACCCCATGAACCGCAGCATGCCAGGCCTCCCTGTCCATCACCAACTCCCGGAGTCCACCCAAACCCATGTCCATTGAGTTTGTGATGCCATCCAACCATCTCATCCTCTGTCGTCCCCTTCTCCTCCTGCCCTCAATCTTTCCCAGCATCAGGGTCTTTTCAAATGAGTCAGCTCTTCTCATCAGGTGGCCAAAGTATTGGAGTTTCAGCTTCAACAGCAGTCCTACCAATGAACACCCAGGACTGAAAATACTATTAAAAGAAAAAAAAAGGCAAAACAAACCCTAAGCCTTAACGTTTCTCCCTAAGGCGGCAGTTTAGAGGAAGACAGGGTTTTAAAAAACTCTCCCAAACCCAGGCAAGAGTCAGAGGGTGGTGCCTTTGACGACGAACTTGAGCCGAACCCGCTCTTACGTACGGGCAGCTTTGGGGCGGGGCGCGGGGCGTGTGGGGTTCCCTCCGCGGCCCTTCCTGTTTCGGCCGCGCCTCCTCCCGCGCTGGCTGGGGGCGGGGACTGAACTGGGGCGGCGCGGGCCCGAGGGTGGCCCAGACGGGCGGCCGCGGGACATGACGGCCGGCGGCCAGGCCGAGGGCGCGGGCGCGGACCCCGCTTCCGCGCGGCTGCCTTCCCGGGTGGCCAAGCTACTGTCGGCCCTCTTCTACGGGACCTGCTCCTTCCTCCTCGTGCTGGTCAACAAGGCACTGCTGACCACCTACGGGTGAGGCGGGAGCCTGGGGGCTGGGAGGAGTCCGCGGGGCGCCCGGCTGCTCCGCGGGACTCCGGGACCTTCCCGCTCCGGCGCCGCGCGGAGCGGGTGCTGGCCGGACTCCGGAGGTCCCGAAGCCGGGGAGAGCCGCGGGGCTGCCTGCCCTCGTGCACTTCGGTCGCACTCGGGTCAGCGGGTGGCGGGGAGCGGCGAGCGGGAAGTCTCGCTAACTCCGGAGCAATTTGGGCGGCCAGTGCACTGCGCACGGGCCACGTATTCAGGGTCCGGACTTTCGCACTGTTTGGAAACAAAACCACAGGCCAGCAAGTCAGCGCGGGCGCACCTTACCGCGGCTTACTGCTGCAGGACAGGAAGCGCACCTGTGCTTTCAGGAGCACCAGTGAGCTGAAACTAGCGATCCGAACAAATGTGTCCTTCAAATGCAAGCTATTTCTACAGGTCTAGCTATTCAACCATCAGAAGAGTCCTGAGTAGATGAGTTTATTCGCATTGTTTGATCATTCATTCTCAAATCACCAGCATGTTCATGGGAAAATGGAGAAAACAAAGTTTCATATTCTCTCTTTTTTTTTAATGAGTATGTAGTAAACCAGCAAATTTGTGTTTCCTTGAACCTATTTGTAAAGATAGAAAATCCTGTTTAATTCTGCCTTGGTTGTATAGGCATCGAAAGCGCTGTGAATTTAGACCCAGCTCCACCAGATAATTGCATCTCTGCAAATTATCTCCCAGACCTCGGCATGAGTTATCATAAGTGAGGCCTCCTTGTAAACTATACTGTGCTACAAGAATGTAAAATCAGGATTTTATAAAGAGTCCAAAGGACTACCCTGGTAGCTCAGTAGTAAAGAATCATCCTGCTTGGGCAGGAGACAGAGGTTCCCTCCCTGGGTGGGGAAGATACCCTGGAGAAGGAAATGGCAACCCACTCCAGTCTTGCCTGGGAAATCGGATGGACAGGGGAGCCGGACAGGTTACAGTCCGTGGGGTCATGAAAAGAGTGAACACTACTTAAACAACAACAAAGAAACCTCAGAGTGTCTTCAGCCTCCTTATTTTAAACTAGCAGAAGCTGAAACCTAGGTGAGCTTGGCTGGTTCCACCTCTAACAGATATTTATCAGGCAGCTACTAGGTGCCAATGCCTGGTACCAGGGAAGCAGCTGTGAAAAAAACACAAAGCAGCCTGCAGTGGAGCCCCCTATCATATCAGTGGTAGGGAGGACAGTGAACAGGTGGGCTCATGAATAAGCAAGGTGATTTCAGGTTTGCTGTGAGGGTTCCTGGGGTGGAGTAGTTGGTGAGAGCATTCCACACGGAAGAAAATGGGCTGAAGTGGGCATGAGCTTGGCCTACTGGAGGAATAGAGAGAAGGTGATCTGGCTAGAACTGAATGAGCAAGTGGTAGGAGAGACAGTGTTGGGATCGGTAGGATCGGATCCTTCATTCATTCAATAACATTCAATAAACACCTATCATAAAAAGAGAATGCTGTTAATAGGCGTTTGGGGAGTGGTTGACAGATACATCAGTTGAAGTTTGATGGTAAATCTCTGCTTTCTGCTCTTGACTGAGCAGTGTGCTCATTGACCAGAACAGTCAATGAGTCTAAAAACATGCGTCTTCTTGTTGGAGCAGGGACTGGTAAACACTGGTTAAGTGCTTGGAAGATGAAGGACAGTGTTTGACTGGAAAGAATTATATGAGGCATCTCCTGCTGTAACCTTTCCGTCTTTAAAATTTTGAGTTCCATGATTGAAGGAGGAAATTGTTTTTGTCTCAGCAAGGCAAAGCTCCTTATAACCTTATATGTTTCACATTTCCGTAATGTGATACACAGTTGGAGAGCCCTGTTCAAAAAACATTGTTTAGTCTCTCACCTCAGGATGCTTTCAGAGCATGTTTTGAGGCGAAGAGGGTTGGGGTTGTTAGGTTATAACAATAAGCCATAGAAATCTGATCCAGACATTAACTGTTTGAGGATAGAATGTTGTGTTATTGGGTAGAAGGAAGAACTTTTTGTAGTTACCTAGGTCACAGGATTATGGGGATGTAGCTCAGGGAATATTTTTTTGTCTTCCAATTTGAGTAGATTATGTCTGGTTGGAGTCCCAGACTGATGAGTGGTCTTAATTATATGTTAGTCTTAGGTCATTGACTTGCTAAATTTACCTGGTTGGACGGAGAGAGCTTTGGAAGGACTTGGAGTCAGACCCTGTTGGAGTGAGAAGGAAAAGAATCTGGGGGACAAGATGGGCTTTGATGGTTCAGCGCATGTAGCCCGAAGTCCTGAAGGGTGGAGAGAAAGACCAGGGCTCCTTTAAATGAGCCACAGAAGCTCAGGAGACGCTACAAAGAGGAACTCTAGCGCTGAACCTTCAAAGCCCATCTTGTCCCCTAGATTCTTCTCCCTCTCACTCCAACAGGAAGAAGAACAGTAGTGGTTCTTTGGAGTCACATTCATGAGGCTTGTGCAGGCAGTCTCAGTCGTTTTGTTTTTTTGTTACTATTTTAATACTGTTCTCTGCCATGCATGATTTTACGAATAATGCTTAATACAAAGTGTAAACTTAGTTGTATTTAGTTCAACAGGTATGTGCTTGGTACTTGCTGTTTGTTTATGCAATCCAGGGCTTTGAGATCACTTAACACAGTCATTTTCAAACTTGCTTGGTAATGTGAATCCCTAGGAGAGTTTGTTTTTGGAGCTATTGAATCAGAGGCTCCAGTGGTGGGAACTGGAAGTTTATACTAAAAATCAAAAACAACTCCTAATTTTCTCCTGGTGGCTCAGATGGTAAAGCGTCTGTCTACAATGTGAGAGATCCGGGTTTGATCCCTGGGTCGGGAAGATCCCCTGGAGAAGGAAATGGCAACCCACTCCAGTACTATTGCCTGGAAAGTCCCATGGATGGAGGAGCCTGGTAGGCTACAGTCCATGGGGTCGCAAAGAGTCGGATACGACTGAGTGACTGAACTGAACTGAATTTTCTCATACTCTGATGAAAACTGGCTCTCTCCTAAAGACACTGCTCCATTGGGCTCCTGGGAAGGAGCTGGATCCTGGTCGTGCCCCACCTGTTGCCAGGAGGTGGGGTTGAGGCCTCGTAGCTCCCACTGCTCTGCTCTGCGGAGAGTCCAGGCTTAGCACTCCTTCTATCCTCTCTATGTGCCTCCTAAGCGTCTGTGGCTCCTTTAGTGGAGTCCTGGTCTTTCTGTCCACCCAGACTCTTAAGCCCTCAAGACTTCGTGCTCCATGTGCTGAACCCTCAAAGCCCATCTTGTCCCACATCCGGTGTCACTCCTAGGGCCATGTGCTCAGTGTGACCCTGCCAGCCACTCCAGTCCTGGTACAGGATATTCATGTTTAGTGCTGCAGCCCAGGTATTTCTGCCACCTCCACCCTCCAGGCGTCCCTTCTCTCCTGGTCCAGCCGGTGGGCCCCTCCCTGGAAGCCCCTAAGACTCCTTCCCAGCTCTTGCCTTGGCTGGTACTTATCTCACACAGCCTACCTTTTGCAACTTTCCTTCAGCATTGAACAGCTCTGACTGTCCGGGGAGAAAAATCACTTTGGGTGTGGCTGGGTTGACTTTAATTTGATGATCACAAACCTCAAAACCAGCTCTTCTACCACCCTCTAGTTTCTTCTGGAGCCTTGCTTTCCTTGTCTCAGAAATGTCTCCTTCCTGCTTTCTCTTCTACCCTGAAACCTTCCACACCTCCATCCTCCACTCTCCTCTGGTACTTCATTGAGGGAAATAGAAACTGTCAGATGAGGTCCCCTTTCTGCTGTGATGGAGGGAGGGCTTTATTCCTGTGGAGGGCCCAGCTCCCCATTTCTGGATGTCCCTCCTTCCTGCTCCTTTCATTATCCTCCTCATTGCTGCATCAGCTGCCTCTCTCTGTCAGCTTAAAGCATGTTTAGGTTTCTCAAGCAAAAATAACCCTCCCTTGATCCACGTGGGTGCTCGTTTCTCTGATCCTTTCAGAGTTAGACTTTAAAAGGTTGTGTACACATACTATCTTCACTTCCTTGCATTCACTCCAAAAATAATTCAGTTAAAAAATTGGGTGTTGCTTAAACACACAAATGTACAAAGAAGATGATAATAATAATTGTTCATATTCCCACTATCTAGAATCAATATTTTGAATTTTTTAAAAGAAAAGTCATTCTGTGTGATCATTATAAAGAATTCAAACAAGAGAAAAATATTAGAGTAAAATTTAAAAAATTACTATAGTTGACATTAGGCAATAACTTCAGACATCTTTTAGATAAATGGATGGATTGGAGAAAGACAGGTTGAATTACTTTTTGTATAAAGTATGTTTATAGATATAGCTACTTATTTGCTCATTTCTTTACAAATTATTTTCTTTAATTCAAAAAGGAGTGGGAAATGAGTGAGCACTTTCATTTAATTATTCAATTGTTTGAGGATCACCAAGGTCCCTCTGAGCTTTCCTGGTGGTTCAAATGGTAGAGAATCTGCCTGCAGTGCAGGAGACTTAGGATTGATCCCTGGGTCAGGAAGATCCCCTGGAGAATGGAATAGTTACCCACTCCAGTATTCTTGCCTGGAGAATCCCATGGAGAGAGGAGTCTGGCAGACTATAGTCCATGGGGTCACAAAGAATTCGACATTACTGAGCAATTAACACTTAAGTCCCTCTACCACTTTTTATTATGTAAAGTTTCAAGCACACAGGAAAGTGGAAAGCAGAGTACACTGAACATCTGTACATATACCACTGAAATTAAGTAATTAACATTTTGTTATATTTGAGTGCTGAAGAATTGATGCTATTGAATTGTGGTGCTGGAGGAAACTCTTGAGAGTCCCTTGGACTGCAAGGACATCAAAACAGTCAATCTTAAAGAAAATCAACCCTGAATATTCCCTGGAAGGACTCTTGCTGAAGCTGAAGCTCCAATACTTTGGCCACATGATGCGAAGAGGTGACTCATTGGAAAAGACCCTGATGCTGGGAAGGATAGAAGGCAAAAGGAGAAGAGAGTGGCAGAGGATGAGATGGTTAGAGAGAATCACCGACTCAGTGGACATGAATTTGAACAAACTGTGATACATTTTGGAGGAAGAGAAGCCTGGTGTGCTCCAATCTATGGGGTCGCATGAACCACTGAATGCATCATTCATACATCATGACACTGCACTCTCAGATATTTCAACGTGCATGTGTGTGCATGTTCAGTCGTGTCTGACTCTTTGTGACCCCATGGACTGTAGCCTGCCAGGCTCCTCTGTCCATGGGATCTCACAGGCAAGAATACTGGAGTGGATTGCCATTTCCTCCTCTAGAGTATCTTCCTGACCCAGGGGTGGAAGCCGCATATCCTGTGTCTCCTGCTTTGGCAGGTGGATGTACCACTGCACCACCTGGGATGCCCTATTTCAACATACCTCTCCTGAAATATGGATATTCTCTGACATTAGTATCATTTTTGCTCTTAGCAAACTTAACAGTAATCTCCTAAAATAATCTAATACCAAATCTATAGTCATCCCAATTGTCTTCAAGATGTTTTTATGATTGTTTTAAACATTTGGATCAAGATCCAATTGAACTTCATGCAGTGTATACAGATACGTCTTTTTAGTTTATTTTAATCTAGAAAAGTTCCCCATGCACCTCTTCGCTCTGATTATTGTTGTTGTTTAGTTGCTAAGTGGTGTTCAACTCTTTGTGACCCCAGGGACTACGGCCCACCAGGCTCCTCTGTCCATGGATTTCCCAGGCAAGAGTACTGGACTGGGTTGCCATTTCCTTCTCCACTTCCCCTTGATATTGACTTTGAAATGCCTGACCCAGGTGTGTTGTAAAGTGTCCCCTATTATGGATTGTTTGATTTATTTTTTGAAGTCTCACTTAACTTACTTTCTATTTTTTTAACTGAAAGTTAGATCTAAAGGCTTGATTACATTCAGATTAAACATTTTTCTGGCTTTATACTGATAGTGGACCCTGTAAATTTCAGCTGGCATCATATGAGGGGTTGTAATACCATTAGTCATTCTGGCTGCATTTGAAGGCTTAAGGTGAGGGCTGCAAGTTGCGTGTATGTATGAAATTTCATTTTTACTGAATTGAATGGAGAGAAGAGAAATTAGAGTTGAATGAAAAGAGTGGTTGACTTTCAAATCTATTTCTTCTGTTTCTGACTGTGTGTATGGCTTCTCTGCTATGAAGCATGACATCTCTGTACTTCTTCGTATCTCCCCTCCCCTCCATGTCTTCTTTTACAGTGTAGCATCCTGTTGTGTAAGTATAATCCCACAGTTGTTTGAATCTGGTCTATGTTAAATGAATACAGTAGTCAGCAGCCTTTTATCGCGGTGTCTCCATTCCAGAGCTCAGTATTTTGATTTGACTCCTAAGTGGTGGATTCCATTGCAGGGTCGTGTTTTTATGGAGAGTTCATGACTGCTGTATTGATTGTGTTGAATATTCTTAACAACTTTTTCTGCAACAAATGTGCTTTTAGATCTGGAGAGGTTGCTTATTTTCCTCATGTCAAGGAAACAAATTTGCCTGTTTAATCTTTGAATTATTTTCTCTCTTTGTTGAGAGAAAACAGCACAGAGATGAGCCCCTTCTGGTGGTACCTATCTTCTAAACCTGTTTATCTTTGAGAATGTATCTTTTTCCTGTTCATTCACTGTGATCACCTCCTCTTGGTAGTCCATTTTTCAGCAGCAGTCATTTACTTCTGTATTGTTTCTAAATTACTCATACGGCAGTTATGGTGTCTTCCTCAGCTGGTTTCCTTAGACCCGTGGTTCCCTTTTCATCTCGCTAGTTTCCTTTGTTATCTCAATTTTGAGCTGTTGGTTTTGTTGATATCTTCTTATTAAGGTGTTCCGTAGCTGGACACAGTTAAAAGGGTGCCTTCTCTCCTTGTGTTACATTCTCTTCTAGGCTGAGCTCTTTGTCTTCCTTCCATAAGCCTTTTGTCATTGTTTTACTGTTTGTTTATGTTGTAGTCTTATTATTTTGCTTGATGTTGCAGGTTGTATTCCTAGGCAAGGAGACTCTCAGGTGTGAGGATACTGGGCAGTGCTCTTGGGACCCACTCCTGTGGGAGAGTGAGGAAGCAGGTTAGGAAGGTAGAGAGAGAAGCTAGGCTGTGCTTCGTCCCGACAGAGCCTTATCCCAGGGTCTCTGGAGCTGGAAGGGCTCAACAGAGTTGTCTTGAACTGGGTCGAGGGCCCTTGGCCTTTATACCTCTGCACAGACATGCAGGCTCGGAACACAGGCTGGGCTGTTGGCAAGGCAACTTTCTCCTGCTGAGGATGCTCTTGGGAAACTGGGGGATGAGGGCTTCAGTCCAGAAGCTGATGTCTGGGTGACACATCCGGCATCCATTAGAGTACATTTAATTTTCATGGTGGTGCTGTCCAGTCATTCTGTTTTCTCTGACAAGGTAGGTTTGTTCCTTATTCTCTTCTCACCCTATCTGAGATAGGTGTTTCCCGGTAATATGCAGCTTAGGGGATGAGGTGGTAGTGGTGGTGGTGGTGGTTTTTTGAGTGATAGTCCCTCTTTTTAGTAGCTGGACAGAATGACTGGGAGCCAGTGAAGGGCCGGAGAGTGAGTGAGCCTGGATGTGCTGTCTTGTTAAGTATGGTTTTAGGTAGGGAGTAAGATTCTGTATCCAGTTGCCTGCTGCCATTTGTTAAAAGACCGACTGTCTTTTCCCTACTGCTCTGTATGGTCATCTTTGTCAGGAATCAGGTTTCCATGTAGGTGTGTATCTGTCCTGATCTCTGTTCTCTTTCATTGTCTGGTTAGAATATCATTGTGCAAATACCACACTCTCTCATTTGTTGTGAATTTAAAATCAATCCTGGGAAATTCCCTGGTGGTCCAGTGGTTAGGGCTCCGTGATTCCACTGCAGAGAATGAGTTCAATCCCTGGTCTGGGAACTAGGATTCCAGCATGTTGCAGCCAAAAAAAACGAAAGAGAGAATACTGGCATCCAGCAGAATCAGTCCTCCAACATTTTTTTCTTCATGATTATCTTAGATCATGTTTGCTTTTGCCTTGAAATTCAGTTTTAGGGTCAATACAAAATACCTATTCTTGTTTGTAAAGAAAGATTTGATTTTGTAGATCAGTTTGTGGATAATTGTTCACTACAATGTGGATTCTAATCCATGAACTTTATTTAGGGCTTCTTTCATTTTTTAAATACAGATTTATAGTTTTCTATGTAGAGGTAGTTCTTGGAAATATTTTATTAGATTTGTACCTGGGTATATTATCTTGAAGAAAGGAAACCAGTGTAATGAATCTTTTTGTAGCCATCATCCAGTTTCAACAAGCTTGTGACATATCTCTCCTCTTCTTAATTCCAACATCTCCCCCCAGATTATTATGAATTTCTAAAGGGTAAGAAGGACTATTTTGTTAAAAAAAAAAACCACACAGCAATATCATTTCATGCTTAAAAAGGTAAAAATAATTTTTTATTACCATAAAATACCCAGTTAGTATTATTTGATGTCTTTGGGTGCTATTGCAAGTGAATACCTTTAAAATTATTATGTTCTTTGTGTCTTTATGATATATAGACCTAGAAGTGATTTTTTTCACATGTTCATCTTTTATACAGTAACTTTGCTAAAGTTATTTATTAATTCTAGTCATTTATCCCCCAATTACTTTGGCTTTCTACATATACAACTGTGTTGTTTGTTAATATGACAGTCTGCTTCAAGGAGCAATAGAAGTTTGCCTAGTTTAGCAATGATCAGTTTAAAAAATGGAAAAGAAATGAGCAATGAACAAATTTGATGTTTTCACTAAGACAGAAAAAATAGTCTAAGACCTTTTAATAACCTTTTAATAAGTTTAATAAGCTTTTAATAACATAACCTTTTAATAACCCCTGTCGTTCTGTTATATATTGTTTTCAAAATTTTTTCATCAGTTGCTAAAATTATTTGTTATTCTGTATTCTTTGTAGTTTCCCATCACCAATTGTTCTTGGAGTTGGACAGGTAAGTGAAAAAAGATAAATTAACCTCTTAATTATTTGTTAGTACATATGATGAAATTGTAAGTGCTTTTGTTTAAGACTGTGGTTTACGAATTTGTTCAGTTGGCAGAGGACTGTGGTACTTTGGATGAGACAAGGTGAAGTATTGATACATTTTATTTCATTTTACAATTTAGGAACAGTTGTATTTGTAGGGGAAACTTCCTTAATAGAATTTAATTACTCTAAAGTAAGGGGGCGGCAGACTGGAAGCCTCCAAGGTCTGCTGGGTTACAGATGAGTGTGCACAGTTGAAGTCACTGTGCTTATTTAAGAAAAGGATTGGGGAGATGAGGTGAGGCTCACTAGGAATCAGGGAAATTTTATTTTCACAGCAAACCTCCCAATTTGTAAATGGTGGCAACAGATTCATATTTTTTCATAAACTTGCCTATCGGCCAAACGAAACAGGTTTACAGTTTCCTTCCTAAACTTCGTGATGTTTGTTCTCAAGTGTAAGGGTAAGCTTGGATAAACTTTCAAACTTACCCACACTTGGCTGTTTCTGAAATTTTCCATTAATATTATTTTGTGACTTGCTTACATTTTTTTAATCATATGCTAGTGATTTTTAGTAGACAAATGTTAACAGGTACTGAAGGTTTTTTTTGTTTTTCTTTAGTTTACAAGGAGAAAAAATTATAAAAATTATATCTGTTAACTAAATTTTAAATTGTGAATCTGGAATTTATACAAATAAACATTATTCTAGTTAAATGTTTTGCTAATAAGATACTCTTTGCACATCATTTTAGGGTGAAAAAATAACAAGGAAACAGTGTTTCCTTAAGGTAATAAAAAATATCTCTTTATGGTTCAGTGTGAAAATATGTTTAAAGAAGTACTTTAAAAAATCAATAGTATGTGGTAATACTCCCTATGAAATGCCCAAGGCAAATACATCCAGTGTCTTGTACTCAATTAAGGAAAAAACCTTTCTGATTTGCAGTTTGTAAGGGAAGAAGTCAGTAGACCAAATTTTAAAAACTTGAATTGCAGAATAATTTACATAGTGTTGGTATATTTCTGTTAAGAATTATAAAGTAAGTCATAAATACAAACTACAATTATTATTCAGAGTGGGCTTGAGTTATGTTAATCTATCGTAAGTATCTGTACACTCGGGCTTGAGGTTTAGGACAATAATCATGTTGAAGGAGTCCTTGTGTTTTTGCATCCTAATATGGAGAAAAGTGAATAAGTTCTAAAATTTGCATAGAAAGATGATATTCAAACTTTTTATTTCAAAATAATAATCTGGAGTATTTCTGATATACCTGGTGTAAACCAGCTGAATAGCATTTGAATGAGATATTTTTTGTAATACTGGCTAGGTGGAGAGAAAATGTGTTCTGTGTTATAGAAATTGTGTACTTTACAAAACATGTTTATGTGTGGAGTTTGCCTCCTTTCCCCACCTTGTTTCACCCCAACACTTACTTTGTGGGGGAAGGTGACCATATGCTCAGAACATGGGAGGTACCGTCTAGGATCAATAGGCAGCCTCACTGACTGTGGTCACGCTGGTCTGTTTGGGGCACACCATTGATTCTTCCCTGTTCTTCTTCCTTAAGCCACTTGAGATCACGTGTATATGTGTGAGTCTATTTGATATTATACTTTTTGCCTATAGTTCTAATGCAATCTATGCAGTGACAAAAAAAGTTAATATTTTAAGGAATAATAATTTTTTTGGAACCTAGAAAATAGATTTTTCACATACATATGTTTTTGGTGAATCTTTTCTTCTGATGATGTATTTGTACCTCAAATAGTCTTTCTAGATATTTTGCTGAAGTTTTTCTCTTCCCTTTTCTTTAGATGGCAGTTACCATAATGATACTATACGTGTCCAAGCTAAATAAAATAATTCACTTTCCTGATTTTGACAAGAAAATTCCTACAAAGGTATGTGATGGAAAGTACATGTAATTATGTTGGAAGATGTGAAAATGCTATAAAATTACAAATTGATCTTAGAGTACAGATCCATTTCCATATACCCTGTGCTTCCTGCTGTTCAGAAACTTTTTAATAAAGATTTCATATCATTCAGTGGTCCACTAATGTAACATGATAGTAAAAGTGTGTGCTTAGCAATAGATATTAAATAAATACTATGTGTCTTCTGAAATAGCAAAACTCTCTAACAGAAATTGTCAAGGTTGTTTGGTAAAGGACCAGATGGCAAATAATTAGACTCTGTGGGCCAGACTATCTCTCTTACAGCTATTCAGCTCTGTACTTTGAAAGCAGCTGTAGATGATATGTGATATGTGTATAAATGAATTGATGTAGTTGTGTTCTAATAAAACTTTATTTGCATAAATAGAAGATGAATTAGATTTATCTCTCGGGCGCTCCCAGTTTGTTGATCCCTGCTTTAAATTTTCATTTTTAGTTTGGGTAGCTAAAACCTGTGAGTGGAATAAACAGTAAATACAATTTGATATACATAGCCCCCCCCCCCCACCTCCCCCCATGGTAGAACTACAAACATGAGACCTGCCATTTCTTCCTGGGTATGTGGAATGGAACTAATTTTATTGAACAGTTGCTAGGTGCCAGGCATGAGGCCAGACATTTAATTCCTAGAACAATCCCCTGCGACCGGTGGTATTAAATGGATCATGGTGACATTTTTGGATTTAGGGAGGTTAAATCAGATTGCAGTTCCTTGAAAGTAAAGAGCTCAGATGGTTTGTTCACTCCATGTCTCTAAGGCTTGGAAAAACATTGGCATCTAGCTCTGGATTATTCATCAGGATGACTAAACATGCTTACAGCATCAATAATTAGGGACATCCACACAGAGAAAAACAAACCACTGAAGTGTAGGAAAGGTATTAACCCAGTCATCATAAGAAAAATCAGAATATTGTTGGGCTTGCCTACACTTAGTTTATGATATAGTTTTAATTGCTTTAAACAATTGTGAAATGTCTAGACATAGGAAAAAAAGGCATCATCCATGAATGTGTAATTGAATGAATAATTACCCTTGTAGTCATTACGTAGGTCACGAGATGGGGTCACAGAATCCTTACCTACTATTCTGACTTTTGTCGTAATGATTTTCTTGAGTTCTTTGTAAGTTTTCTAAGTTTGTATGTATGCTTGAATTTAGTTTTGCCTGTTTTTGGAGGTTATATAAAGGGAATTAACCTATACATTTTTTTGTATCTTGCTTTCACTTTATTATGATGGTAAGATTCATCTACATTGTTGTGTGTAGCTGTATTCTTTTATTTTCATTATATAAATATAATTTATCTGTTTTACTGTTTATGGTAATTGGAGTTGTTTCTGGTTTGGGCACTAGAAAAATAAAAAGTACTGTTCTAAATGTACTGAGAGTTGGATCTTGATGCAGATGTATTAGCCAGATAAGGCTCCCATCACAAAATACCATAGACTAGGTGGCTTAAGAAAAAGGAATTTATTTTCTCACACTTCTGGAGGCAGGAAGTCCAAGATAAAAGTGCTGATAGGGTTGGTTTCTGGTAAGAGTTCTCTCCTTGGCATATAGACAGCTGCCTTCTCACTGTGACCTCATGTGGCCTTTATGCTGTGCCTATGCACTCTACTCATCTTATAAGGACACAGGTCCTATTGGATTAGGACCCCACACTTATTAGCTCACTTAACCTTAATTACCTCCTTCCAGGCCCTATCTCTATCTGCAGTCACCTGGGGTCTAGGGCTTCAAGATGTGAGTTTAGAGCAGACACAGTTCAGTCCAAAACAGCACATGTGCATGTAGTTTCTTTGGGAGGCTTGTCATGAAGTGAAATTGCTGACTCCTAGAGTGATGCTTTTGAACTGTGGCGTCGGAGAAGACTCTTGAGAGTCCCTTGGACTGCAAGGAGATCCAACCAGTCCATCTTCAAGATCAGTCCTGGGTGTTCATTGGAAGGACTGATGCTGAAGCTGAAACTCCAATGCTTTGGCCACCTCATGCGAAGAGTTGACTCATTGGAAAAGACCCTGATGCTGGGAGGGATTGGGGGCAGGAGGAGAAGGGGACGACAGAGGATGAGATGGCTGGATGGCATCACCGACTCGATGGGCATGAGTCTGAGTAAACTCCGGGAGTTAGTGATGGACAGGGAGGCCTGGCGTGCTGCGATTCATGGGGTCGCAAAGAGTCGGACACGACTGAGCGACTGAACTGAACTGAACTGAGAGTGAGCATATTGTCACCTTGAAAAGATAATGGCAAACTGTTCTCCCAAGTGGTTGTACCAATTCACACTCCTGACAAAAGTGTATGGAAGTCCCTATTGCTCCTGATTCTTGCCAATGCTGGGTGTGTAATGACATCTTCTTGGCTTTTATTTGCATTTCCCTGGTTATTAAATGAGGTTGAGTGCCTTTTCATTTTTTAGTGCCCATATGAATATTCTCTTCTGTGAAGTACTTGTTAAGACTTGTGCCCATTTTTCTGTTGGGTTTATGTCTTTTTCTTACTGAAATGTGTAGGAGTTAAAAAAAAGTATTAAAAATATATTGATGATAGTCCTCTTGTTAGTTATTGTAACATTACAAATATATTTTCCCCTTCTGTGGCATGTCTTTTTATTTTCTTTATTATGTATTTATCTTGTATCTCTTTATCATGTATTCATTATCATGAAAAAGAATCTTAATTTTATTATTATTATTTTTTCCATTTATTTTTATTAGTTGGAGGCTAATTACTTTACAACATTGCAGTGGTTTTTGTCATACATTGAAATGAATTAGCCATGGATTTACATGTATTCCCCGTCCCGGTCCCCCCTCCCACCTTCCTCTCCACCCGATCCCTCTGGGTCTTCCCAGTGCACCAGGCCCGAGCACTTGTCTCATGCATCCAACCTGGGCTGGTGATCTGTTTCACCCTAGATAATATACATGTTTCAATGCTGTTCTCTTGAAACATCCCACCCTCGCCTTCTCCCACAGAGTCCACAAGTCTGTTCTATACATCTGAGTCTCTTTTTCTGTTTTGCATATAGGGTTATCATTACTATCTTTCTAAATTCCATATATATGTGTTAGTATACTGTAATGGTCTTTATCTTTCTGGCTTACTTTGCTCTGTATAATGGGCTCCAGTTTCATCCATCTCATTAGAACTGAAAGAATCTTAATTTTAAAACAGTTATATTTCATCAGTCTTCCTTAATAATTAATCACTATTTTTCTTACTAAGGAAATTCTTCCCCATCCTGAGATTATAAAGATATTTTTCCAGATAAAAAGTATATTGTTTTTCAGAATTAGGTTTTTAATCTGTTTGGAGTTGATTTTTGTGAATGGTACGAGGTACTGGTCCAATTTCATTTATTTTTTTCCAATTAGGTAGTCAGTTGTCACAGAATCAGCTGAAAAGTTTATCCTTAATGTTGTGCCACTTATATCATGATACTGTTGTTTCTGGGCTCCTGTGCTTTTTCAATTGTCTGTGTTTCTGCACTGTTACCTCACAGTCAAAATTACTATTGCTTTATGCAAAGTCCCTTGAGGCTCAGCTGGTAAAGAATCCACCTGTAATGCGGGAGACCTAGGTTTGATCCCTGGGTTGGGAAGATCCCCTGGAGAAGGGAAAGGCTGCCCATTCCAGTATTCTGGCCTGGAGAATTCCAGGGACTATACAGTCCATGGGGTCACAAAGAGTCGGACACAACTGAGAGACTTTCACTTTCATTATGCAAAGTCTTGCTGTCTGATAGAGCAAGTCTTTATCTCCTGAATTCTTCATTCTTCACATTTGTGGATGAATATTAGAAGCACATTGTCAAGTTTCAGGAAAAATAACCTGTTTGGATTTTAATTGGGATTGCATTGAAGCTCTAAAGCAATTTGGAGTGAATTGACATCTTTAAAGTGTTGAATCTTACAATCTATGTACATGGTGTACATAAAAGTGAAAGTATTGGTCACTCAGTTGTGTCCATCTCTTTGTGACCACACAGATTGAAGCCCGCCAGGCTCCTCTGTCCATGGAATTCTCTAGGCAAGAATACTGAACTGGGTTGCCATTCCGTTCTTTAGGGGATCTTCCTGATCCAGGGATCAAACCTAAGCTTCCTGCATTGCAGGCAGATTCTTTACCATCTGAGCCACCACGAAAGCACATACTCCCCTTTAAATTGCCCTCGGTAAAGTTTTATAATTCTCTCTATATATGTGCGTGTGTTAGTTGCTCAGTCATGTCTGACTCTGCAACCCCATGAACTATAGCCCTCCAGGCTCGTCTGTCCATGGAATTCTCCAGGCAAGAATACTGGAGTAGGCTGCCATAGAGTTCTAATATTTTTTGTTGGAAGTAGATTTTGTTGTTGTTGTTGTTGCATATATCATGTAAACAGGGAAATTTCCTGATGTCCTGTGTTAGGATTCTGCAGTTCCATTGCAGATGGCATAGGTTTGATCCCTGGTCAGGGAACTAAGATCCCACATGCTGCAAGGCATGGGCAACAAAAGATTATTTGGAAAGTTAGAGGTATGTTGACTTAAAATTGTTCACAAACCTTAAATTTCTGAATTGTAGTTTATTCGGCCGAAATTTTTAGGACTTCAAGCCTGAGAGGCAGCATCTCAAGTAATCTTGAGAGAACCACTCTGAGGAATTGAGTCAGGGAGTTAGGACATATAGGAGTTCTGCAACAAATTGAAGATAGTCTGAACTTCAAACAAGTCCTGTTAATTAAAGAAAATCAAATATGTTAACTTAAGGTATATAGCACTTTTCTGTGTACAAGAAGATGCAAAATCTGGGCTTGGAAGTCATTCCTTTGATGTGCATCTCAGCTATCTGGGCCAGTATCCTCTTTTCATATCCTAAATTTCCTTAAGTCTCATGTGGGAGCAACTGCAGTCTGATGGCTCCCATATGTCAGGTTTTCTTTCCTTCCTGAATTCCCTCAGGTCTCACCAGCTCACCATAGACTGTGGCTGATAGGTGGTGGCTACAATAGCTGATGACCTTTGTTTAGTGATCTAGCACGAAATAGTCCATTTCTCAGGTACACATGTTCATCTTTCTTTTGTATATTGTTTTTGTATCTGCAACATTCTTTCATTTCTTTTACTTGCTTTCCTGTACAGCATATGACCTACAATTCAGTGTTAGAAATGTAAATACTGGGAATTTTTGTCTGATCTCAAAGGGAAAGCTTTTAATATTTCACCATTAAGTATGTTGTTTGCTGGAGGTTTATTTGAGATGCCTTTTATCTATGTTCTAGTTACCTTTTGCTGTTAGGACGTAGACCCTACTTCTGGATGGAAAGAGAAAGTGGCTCAGTTGTGTTTGACTCTTCGAGGCTTCATGGACTATACAATCCATGGAATTCTCCAGGCCAGAATACTGGAATGAGTAGCCTTTCAGTTCTCCAGAGGATCTTTCCCACCCAGGGATCGAACCCAAGTCTCCCGCATTGCAGGCGGTTTCTTTAGCAGCTGAGCCACAAGGGAAGCCCACCTCTGGGTGGAAAGGAGTATCAAAGTCACATTTTAAGAGTGTGTGAGAATGGAGATACTGTTACAGCCATTATCTCTGATTATGGATTTGTCTGTTTCTCTTGGGATTTGTTAGGTTTTTTTTGTTTTGTTTCCTGTATTTTGAGACTGTATGATTAGGTGCCTAGGTGTTTGTTTGTTTGTTTGTTTTTTGTCCCGCTGCACAGCATGTGGGAATCTTAGTTCCCTGACCAGGGATCGAACCCGTGCACCCTGCAATGGAAGCACAGAGCTCTAACCAGTGGACTGCCAAGGAATTCCCATAGGTGCCTAACATTTTAAGTTAGTTAAAACTTCCTGGTGCATTAAAGTGTTTACTTGCACTAGGTGGAACTCTTGTTTCACTTCTCTTAGTGTTTTCCTGGAATTCAAAACGGGCATGCCTGACTTACCAGATTATAATGGTGAATGTATTCTCCCTGTCAACAATGTAAGGACTTTCACTCCATTTACCTTTCCTCCCAACTTATATGCTCTTGCCACTAAGTGCTTTAACACTCTAGATCTCATCATACATTTTAATTTTCTTTTGAGAAAATGTCCATTTATATTTATGGCTTCCTTTGTTTTTCTTTCCTTTGTGGATCTCACACTTGCCATTTTCCTCCTGACTGAAACCAGCTCTTTAGAATTTACTGATGGTCTGCTTAAATTCTCTTCATTTTTGTCTGAAAAAGGAAAAAAAAATTCCTTTGTTTTTGAAATATATTCTTGTTTGAATTCTGCTTTGGCAGAGCTTCAAAGATGTAATTCTGCTATCTCTGGCTTCCATTGTTTCTCTCTGGGTTTCTCTTTTCCCTTTGTTTTTGACCTAGGAGTTCCTCACTATCTTCCTAGTCCTTTCATGCCTTTATGAAGGTTTTAAATTATTTTGCCTAGCATTTTTAATTGTTTTCAGCAGCGGTATTAGCACAAATGATTTTGCCCAAGGTTACCAGAAACTAGAAGTCAGTACTGCCTTTATTTTGAATTCTATATGATAGTAGGGGCAACTGATTCTCTTTAATACCTAAGAACCCCTGAAATTGTAATATCACCAGCTGTATGATTGAGTCACTTGAACACTGTTAACCAGAATATTGTTGACCAGAAAAAAACACACAACCTGAAAGTTGAGAATTATGTTTTATTTTGAAGACGAAATGAGGACTTAAGCCCAAGAGGCAGTCTCTCAGCTGAGATCGCTCTGAGAGAGTGCTCCAAAGAGGTAAGGGAGGAGCCAGCATATGTAAAATTTTTTGCAACAAAGATGAGATAGTTGGAACTTCAGAAGATTACTGTTAATTAAAACTGTGTACTCAAGACTATGGATTTTCCAGTTGTCATGTATGATGTGAGACTTGGACGATAAAGAAGGCTGAGTGCCAGAGAATAAATGCTTTCTAATTGTGGTTGTATTAAGGAGTCCAAGCTGACTTTACTTGCTACACGGTAGACCAATAAATCCAAGAGATGAAGCATTGAGACAAAGAAGGGACTTTATTTGGGGAGCCAGCTGACTAAGAAGACAGGCTAGGCCTCAAAATAACCGTCTTTTTGAGGCCTGAATGCCAGGTTCTTTTATGGATCAGAGATGGTGGGGAGGTAAGGAAACAAAGTAAAAAGACCATTTAATTCTTGCAATTATCTCCTAGAGTGGCAAGCCTCAGGCAGGGGGATGTGTTAGTTTCACTTCTTACAACACTTCACAAATCAAATCCCTTATACAGTGGAAGGGACAAATTATACAGTGGAAGTGACAAATAGATTCAAGGGATTAGATCTGATAGACACAGTGCCTGAAGAACTATGGGCAGAGGTTCATGACATTGTACAGGAGGCAGTGATCAAGACCATCCCCAAGAAAAAGAAAAGCAAAAAGGCAAAATGGTTGTCTGAGGAGGCCTTACAAATAGCTGAGAAAAGAAAAGTGAAAGGCAAAGGAAAAAAGGAAAGATATACCCATTTGAATGCAGGGTTCCAAAAAATAGCAAGCAGAGATAAGAAAGCCTGCAAAGATATAGAGGAAAACAATAGAATGGGAAAGACTAGAGATCTCTTCAAGACAATTAGAGATACCAAGGGAACATTTCATGCAAAGATGGACACAATAAAGGACAGAAATGGTAGGGACCTAACAGAAGCAGAAGATATTAAGAAGAGGTGGTAACAGTACACGGAAGAACTGTACAAAAAAGATCTTCATGACCCAGATAACCATGATGGTGTGATCACTCAGCTAGAGACAGACATCCTGGAATGGGAAGTCAAGTGGGCCTTACAAAGCGTCACTGCAAACAAAGATAATGGAGGTGATGGAATTTCAGTTGAGCTATTTCAAATTCTAAAACTTGATGCTGTGAAAGTGCTGCACTCAGTATGTCAGCAAATTTGGAAAACTCAGCAGTGGCCACAGAGACTGGAAAATGTCGGTTTTCATTCCAATCCCAAAGAAAGGCAATGCCAAAGAATGCTCAAACTTCCACACAATTGCACTCATCTCACATGCTAGCAAAGTAATGCTCAAAATTCTCTAAGCCAGGCTTCATCAGTACGTGAACTGTGAACTTCCAGATATTCAAGCTGGATTTAGAAAAGGCAGAGGAACCAGAGATCAAATTGCCAACATCCGTTGGATCATCGAAAAAGCAAGAGAGTTCCAGAGAAACATCTACTTCTGCTTTATTGACTGTGCCAAAGCCTTTGACTGTGTGGATCACAATAAACTGTGGAAAATTCTTAAAGAGGTGGGAATAACAGACCATCTTACCTGCCTCCTGAGAAATCTGTATGCAGGTCAAGAAGCAACAGTTAGAACTGGACATGGTTAGACTGGTTGCAGATCCAGAAACGAGTACGTCAAGACTGTATATTGTCACCGTGCTTATTTAACTAATATGCAGAGTACATCATGTGAAATGCTGGTCTGGATGAAGCACAAGCTGGAATCAAGATTGCTGGGAGAAATATCAACAGCCTAAGATATGCAGATGACACCATCCTTATTGCAGAAAGTGAAGAAGAACTAAAGAGCCTCTTGATGAAAGTGAAACAGGAGAGTGAAAAAGTTGGCTTGAAACTCAACATTCAAAAATTAATGTAACGGCATCCAGTCCTATCACTTCATGGCAAATAGATTGGGAAACAGTGGAAACAGTGACAGACTTAATTTTGGGGGGCTCCAAAAATCACTGCAGATGGTGACTGCAAGCATGAAATTAGAAGATGCTTCCTTCTTGGAAGAACAGGCTACATTGTTTAACCTTGGTAGATATTTGGTTATTCCAGGCCTTTAAGACAAAGTAATGTGGCCAGCATACACAACTTTTTGAAAGCGTCACTAACTATTTGACACGTCAGTGAGATATGAATCTTTGTCTTCGTCCAGAAAAATGCTTATATGCCTAGATAACAGAAGTTTGCACACTTTTCAACGGCTTTCTGAACCTCATTCATGAGCTATATTTATAGAGTTTATAAACTATAAGCACCCATCCTCAACTCACCAACCTGGCTGGGGTCTCCACCAAGAGGGGTGCTTGTTCAGAGCTATGTTTTAGGGAAACAGTCTGCTAATATGGGCAAGGTCAATATTTCTGTTCCTGTCCACCTTCCCCACCACCACCAGCATTATCGATATCACTGCAGACCTATTTTTTGATCACATAGAGAAACTTATATGTGTTCTGGATTCTGGAAAATTCAGTCATTGCAAGGAAAGGAACTCTGAATGATTTGCTTTCTGATGGGGAGTGAATGTCACCATCTTTATTGATGAGGGAAAATGTTTTTGGAGTTCTAACCAAATATTCTTTCTTTTTTTTATTGAAGCTCTTTCCTCTGCCTCTCCTCTACGTTGGAAACCACATAAGTGGATTATCAAGCACAAGTAAATTAAGGTAGAGTGCAAAATAATGGTTGCTTGGCGATTTTTCACTAGTTTGCTTTTAGTGTCACAGAGATAAACTGATTTTTCAAGATATTGCTTGGGCTATATATAGAAGATAATAATATTTCATAATTTAAGGAAGTAAGGTAGTTTTGAGTTTGATAATGCTTTAGAAATGTTAAAAAGCTGATATAGTTTTCTTTATGTCCAAGTCTGAAGATAGAATGTGAGATCTGTAGAAATCAAGATAGAGAATGTGTGAGATTTTCCAGGAAGATTCATTTATACGAATGTGGTTCTGTGTAACTTTTGATTCCATCACAGTTTTATAAAAGCAGGAATACTCAGTCAGTTTTCGTATAGTTCAAGTTTGGTAGAAGGAAAAATTAATGACATTATTTTCAAGTATGTGATACATATTTCTGAAATTTGCATTTGCATTTATTCTATGGTCCTTTGACTACTTTGTTAATAGTCACTATAAAAATGAAAATGGAAGTGTACACTGAACAAGTCATCCTATAAATTGGAAAATGTGGTGTGACATATGTAGCCTAATGAATACACATTCGGGACACGAAACTTATGAAAAAGATGTGAGTAATGAGAAAATCAAGTTTATGAAAGGGTGACAGAAGCGGAATAAAGTCTGTTAGTATAGGAAGAGTAGAAAAGAGGCAGGTAGGAAGTAGACCAGAAGGAGAAAGTACATAGAACACTGAGAAGTGTGAAATGGGGCCTGTTGCCTTTCACTCTTGATTGGAGAGGGCAGGTTGTGGCGGTTGTGAAAAACGAAATGTGCAATCCTGTTTCTGATTATGCCTTTGAGTTGTTTCTTTCTGGGATTAGGTCAGCCAATTTTCCTTAATTATCTCAAATTTGTATTAAAGCTTCCTGTGCTGGTGCTGTCTTGCCATGTAACCTCTTGGCCCGTCTCTGAGCCCACTTGCAGTGTGGGAGTGCCTTCACTTACCCTGATAGCTGCCCCGCTCTTGCACTGGGGGTCTGGGTAGATGAGGGTTTCTTGTTTTTAGTGATCTTAGAAACATCTTTATTAGAAGTGTTCTTCAGTACTTTTCTGCATGCATAGCAGAAAAGGAAGATGAAGGCTTTCCGCAAGTAAGACTGAAGAGAAAGGAAGGAAATTGCTTCTACATAGTGTCATGTGGTATTTCTGTCTCCCGTTTTCAGTAAACTGGTAGTTGATTCTAGAGGCTTAATCAAATTCAGATTCAGTTTTTCAGGCAAGATCAGTTTATTAGTGATGTTGGATTCTTTCTTCTGCATCACTTCATAGGGCACATAATGTTTTATCCCACTTCTAATGATATTTAATTGATCAAAAATTCTGTCTAATGATTTTAAGGGGTCAGTCTGGTTCCTTTATTAGAACGTTCCCCATCCATTTTTTACCTAATGAGTTTAGCACACATTGATGATCATTGTATAGATACATTATTTCATTACAAATTGAAAAATGATGATTTTCTAAAATATATCTCCTCTTCTGCAATTATTATCTAAACTTCCTCAGTGAATACAAATTTTCATTCACCATTTCATACAGGAAAGGCAGGATAAAAGCTTTATTTATAAGCATTCAGAGTAATAAGCCAGTGTTGTGTCACCTTCAGTAGTGAACTGCTGTTTTTTTGTTTTGTTTTTTACCAGCATTATTAACTCACGAATTGTTATTTACAAGTCCCATATGACATACACACTTTGCAAATATTTTCTCTCAGTCTATAGCTTGCCTTTTCATTCTCTTAACACCGGTTCTCAGAGCAGAAGTTTACATTTTAATGACGTTCCACTATCATTTTTTTCTTTCATGGATTATGCCTTTGATATTTTATCTAAAAATTCATTGCCAAACCAAGGTCATCTAGATTTTCTCCTACATTATCTTCCAGAAGTTTTATGTTTTACATTTAGGTATATGGTCCATTTTGAAGTTAAGTTTTGTGATAGATATAAAGCCTGTGTCTAGATTCAGGTTTTTTTTTTTTTTACATGGAGATGTCTGGTTGTTTGAAAGGCTAGTCTTTCTCCCTTGAACTGTGTTTACTGCTTTGTCAGAGATCAGTTGATTCTATTTGTGTGGGTTTATTTCTGGGCTGTCTATTCTGTTCCATTGAGCTGTTTGTTTCATTTACCTAATGTTTTAGTTCATTATACGCATCTTCTTTTGATGCTTAAATTGTATTATCTGAGGTCAGTGGGAGCTCTTTGAGTTGGCTCCTGTGTTCTAGGGCTCCAATAGGCTTTGATTACTTCCTTGCTTCCTGGCACATGATGTCTAGGTTTATCAGACTTTTTCTGCCATTTCTCCAAGGGTCCCCTGGTTATTTTTGTTTTGAGAGTGAGGCCATAGTATGGATGCTGGATATATATCCTGATGAATAACATACAGGGTATGAGAAAAAGAAAGACCAAGATGCCTTCCATGGTTTTGGGCTCGATTAAGTGCTATCAACTGGGTCCATCCCTGGGAGTGGGATTGCTGAGTCATATGTGTTTAACATTTTCAGGAACTGCCAAACTGTTTTCCAAAGTGGCTGTACCATTTTACTTTCCCACCAGCAATGTATGCGGGTTACAGTTTCTCTACATTCTTTGCCAAATTTGTTATTGTCTGTCTTTTTGATTATAGCTGTTGCAGTGGTTGTGAAGTGGTATCTCACTGTGGTTTTGATATTCGTTTCCCTGTTGATTAATGATACTGACCATCTTTTCATGTGCTTATCAGCCATTTATATGGCTTCTTTGGAGGAATGTCTATTCAAGTCCTTTGCCTATTTTTAATAGGGTTATTTATCTTTTTATTATTGAGTTTTAAGTCTTTATATATTCTAGATACAGGTGCTTTATTATATACGTGATTACAAAATTTTCTCATATTCTGTGGGTTGTCTTTTTACTGTCTTGATGGTGTACTTCGAAGCACAGAAGTTTTAAGTTTTTAAAAATTTAGTTAATAATTAAAGTTAAATATACCTAATATAAACATTTTAGCCATTTTTAAGTGGACAGTTTAGTACATATATTCACAATCTTGAGCAACCATCACCACTACCTATTTCCAGAAAGTTTTCATCATCCCCAACAGAAATTCTATACCATTAAACAATAATGCCCCATCCCCCCTCCCCCCCAGTCCTGGTAAACTCTGTTTTACTTACTGTCTCTATGAATTTGCTTGTTGTAGATATTTCATACAAATGGAATCATACAATATTTGTCCTTTTATTATGTCCAGTTTATTTCAGTTAGTGTAATGTTTTTAACTTTCATCCATGTTGTAGCATGTATCAAAATTTCATTCCTTAGTAAGGTTGTCTAAGATTCTACTTAGACAACCTTTGGATCTATCATATGTTATCTATTTATAAACATTTACATTTTGGTAAAGTCTGATATATCTATTTTTTGTTATTGTTGCTATGCTTTTGGCATTGTGTCTAAGAAAACTTTGACTGATCTGGGGTCATAAAGATATAATCCTATTCTTTCATCTAAGAGTTTTATAGTTTTCCTATATTTAGGTCTTTGATATATTTTGAGATAATTTTTTATATATAGAATGAGGTAGGGGTCCGAAATCATTCTTTTGCATATGAATGTTGAGTTGTTCAGCGTTATTTATTGAAAGACCGTTATTTCCCCATTGTATGGTCTTAATACTCTTATTAAAAATTAATTTAACATTTCTAATGAATTAGAAAGATTTATTTCTTGATTCTCAATCTTAATGCTTTGATTAAATGTTTATCTTTAAACCAGTACTAGATAATACTGAAAATTGTAGCTTTGTAGTAGGTTTTGAAATTAGGCCCACCAACTTTGTTCTTCTTTTTCAAGATTGTTTTGGTTTGTTGGTTTTCTTGCATTTCCACACTGATTTTAGAATTAGTCCATTGCTGGAGGAAACGGTGGTTGAAATTTTGATAGGGATTTTGCTGAGTCTATAGATTTATTTGAGAAGTATTTCCATTTTAACAACATTAAGTCTCTGATCCATAGCATGGAGTGTCTTTCCCTTTAATCTTCTTTCATCTTTTAACAATATTTTGTAGTTTGTAGTGTGTTCCAGTTCTTACACTGCTTTTGTTAATTTACTTCTAAGAATTTTGTTCTTTTTGATGCTATCATAAATGGAATTGCTAATTTCCTTTTTGGATTGCTTGTTTCCTTTTTGGGTTGCTCATTGCTAGTGTATAGAAGTGCAGTTGATTTTTGTATATTCTTTTTGTTTCATGCATACTTATTTCATTTGTTCTAATAATTTTATGGTGGACTTCTTAGGATTTTCTAGATATATATCATCTGAAAATAGAGACAACTTTCTTTTTTTCTGAACTATATGCTTTTTTTTTTTTTTTTTTTTACTATTTGCCCTATCTAGAAATTCAAGCGCAATATGAAATAGATGTAGCGATGAGAGCAAACATCCTAGTCTTATCCCTGATCTTAGGGGAAGAACATTCAGCTTTTTACTATTAAGTATCCATATCTGCTTTTATTTTATTATTATTATTTTTTCTTTTTTGGCCACAAGGTACAGCTTATGGGATAGTTCCCCTACTAGGGCTCGAACCCATGTCTTTGGCACTGAGAGTGCAGAGTCCTAACCACTGGACCACCAGGGAATTTCCCTTGCTGCTTTTTAAAAGGCATCATCTAAAAATATATTTTTTGAATTTAATTGAAAATAATGACTTTTTTTAAATCTTGCTTTGAAAAAGGCCATTCAAACCAGTCTCATAAAACATCTTTAAGTGTGGATATAAAGTTCCTGAAAATTCTTTCTGCACTGCTCTCTGGTTGTCGTGGGAAACCCCTCCACAGGGCTGGTCAGGAGGAGCTGCCCCCTCTCCCTTAAGGTTCTGACTTTCCTTCTTTAGGTCCCATCTTCTGAGAGTCACACTAGAAACTGATGGAGGTGGGTTTTTCCAGCCCTGGCATTCTGTGGCTGTGCATTGAGCTATGTCCTGGAATCTCTGGGTTTTGAGTGAAAGGTTCATAAGTATTTTTAAAGGCAGTGAATGTGGCCTTTTACATAAAGTTTTTAGGGAAAATTACCTGTGATTTTATCCTCTTGCATACTATTTTAAATAATAACTTTTAGTCTCTTTCTGTACATAGGATGTATCTTATTACAGTTGTAGACTCTACATAGTTTCGTTACCTCCTTGATTTATTTAACGTTTGTTTTCTAAGAATGGTAAAGTTTTATATTATAGAATTAGTGCATAATGTTCCCTCAAGTGGATTTAACCAGAATTTATTTGATCATTGCCTTGTCTGATATTTAGATTGTTTCTGATATTGTCTTCAAAGACACGACTGCAGTGAACATCTTTGTGCACATGAATTTTTCCTTTTCTTTGAGTTATTATCTTAGGGTAAATTTCCTAACAAGAAGTAATTAGATCTGAGGTTAGGACCAATTAATGACTGTCCATACCTAGTCCTAACTTGTTTTGTCAAAGGGTATATTGGCTCACATTGTATAATCTTTTAACACAATCTTTGTAATTTCAACACTTTGTAATAGTTGGATAGTATGATGTTTTGAATTGCTAATAAGTAAAAGTGGCATGAAATTATTAAATTTCCATTTCTTTTTATTATTTTATATGACTTAGTAACATATGTGATAATTAAAGTTAACTCCTTTAATTTAGAAAATTAATGGGCTTAATTAAAAATGTGAAACATTAAAAAAATACTTGTTGTCTGATGTTATTATACTTGATTCTTTTCTGACAGCTTGCCGATGTTCACTGTGCTCAGGAAATTTACCATTCCACTTACTTTACTGCTGGAAACCATCATACTCGGGTGATTTTTGTTTTTCCTCTCTTCCTTTGGTGTCCTCTCCCCACACGCCCACATTATTTTTACCTAGCAAATTCTCAACATCTAGTCATCTTTACAAATAGTTGGTTTGAAGTACTTGTTGTAATAACTTAAGGGTCAATGGTTTATTCATTTAAAAGCAGACTCCTATTTCCATGGTTTCTTAACATGTTATGAGTGGTTTTTTTTTAAGTTATAATTTTACAATTAGGCAAGTAGTATGCGTGTGTAGTAGAAAATTCTAAAAAAACAATCACTGCCAAACAGACGTAAATCTGTTTTCTGAGCTGAATGGAATATACACTGATTTTGGAATGGCAAGGAATAGTTGTCCACATGTATAGTGCGTGTACTATACTATATAGTATGTGTCCACATGTATAGTATGTGTGCAGGGGATCAGGGAAATTCATTCTGATGCAGTAATTATGATGTAACATCAGAATAAATTAATTCTTATAATGTTGATTTAAAAATTTCATGTAAAGATGTTCAGGTTGACTCTGAAATGGTGATTCTTGATTTTGCTGTGGAGATTACTTAACAATGAAATTAGGATGTTGGTCCAGTGTTCTAAGTTTTACTATTGAATTTTATCTTAATCTTTGGATGCATGATAAAAGTACAAACCAGCTAGACCTACCAGCAGGAGCTCTTCTGCTTTTTTTTTAATTGAAGGATAATTGCTTTATAGAATTTTGCTGTTTTCTGTCAAACCTCAACATGCATCAGCCATAGGTATACATATATCCCCTCCCGTTTGAACCTCCCTTCCATCTCCCTCCCCATCCCACCCTCTAGATTGATACAGAGCCCCTGTTTGAGTTTCCTGAGCCAGACAGTACATTCCTGTTGGCTATCTATTTTACATATGGTAATGTAAGTCTCCATGTTACTCTTTCCATACATCTCATCCTCTCCTCCCCTCTCCCCATGTCCTTAAATCTGTTCTGTATGTTTCTCCACTGCTGCCCTGTGAATAAATTCTTCAGTACCATTTTTCTAGATTCCGTATATATGCATTAGAATACAATATTTTCTTTCTCTTTCTGACTTACTTCACCTCTTATACATTTTTGTCCCTCCATCTCTCTAGTGAGAACAGAGAAATACATTTGTAATTAGATTAAGACAAATACTTAAGAAATAGAGTAAATTTGGTTTGATTTGCTAATCCATTTAATGTGCTTTTAGTGCTCTTTTGACATAAAACATTGTTCATTAGATTTTATGATAGCTATAAAACTGTTAACAATGTCTATTCTCAGTTTATTTAAAAGTATAATTTATATTTTTCCTCTCCTCCTCCTTTTCTTTATCTATCTACCTATCTATCCATCCACTATTTATTTATTACAGGAAACAATATTCCTTGAACATCATTGTCAGTGTCTTTGCCATCATTCTTGGTGCTTTCATAGCAGCTGGGTAAGACTTTGGACTATTTCTGCTCAATAACTCCTTTGTGTCTTTGACAACAGGCCTGGCCCTGTCCTCATTTTTCATTTTCCATCTGGTTGCAGTTGAATTGAACAGCTAAGAGACAAATCTGTTGATGTTAGTGAAACCTCCATATATTACTGTGAAAGTCAAACTGAGTTCCAAGTTGGCCAGAACATTTCCGAGAAATATGTATAGAGAGCATTACAAGATATTAATACAGCTTTTCTTCATAAAAGGAATGAACTGTGTACTTTTATTACTGAATGTTTGTCTTCAATATAAAAATTTTACCAAGAGTTTTGAGAAGTTCTTAGGCTAAGAATATAACAGATTTATAAAGCCCTTATATGCTGATTTGTTTTATCATCTGGTAATGCCTTAGCGGTCAATATTTCCAAGGGTGGAATACTCTCATTAAATGTATTTGTATGTTTGGGACATGAGCCAATACCAGTGTATGACTGCTATCTTATTCATTAATAAGCCTGACCAGGAATAAGGACTTCAAGTTTGCATCTGAAAGCAGGCACTCAGACTCCTTTTATAGCACAGTGTTTAAAGTGTGTGTGCAGTTACTTTTCTTGGGTTGGAAACTTAACCCTGCTGTCTGTCAGCTCTTTCTTAACCTCTCTGTGCCTGTTTCCTCATTTATGATACATTTAGCCATTTGTATCTGAGGCTTTTGCATCGGTGGATTTAACCAGGTGTGGATCAAAAATATATTTTTTTAATTCCAGAAAATCCCCAAAAGCAAAACTTGAATTTGCTGTGTACTGGCAACTATTTACATGGTATTTACATTGTCTAAGTATTATAAGTAATCTAGAGGTGATTTAAAGTATATGGGAAGGTGTACATAGATTAGGGCTTCCCCAGTGGCTCAAATCGTAAAAGAATTCACCTGCAATGCAGGGGACCCAGGTTTGATCCCTGGGTCAGGAAGATCCCCTGGAGAAGGGAATGGCTACCCACTCTAGTATTCTTGCCTGGAGAATTCCATGGACGGAGGAGCCTGGTGGGCTACATCCATGGGGTCAAGAGTCAGACACGACTGAGTGACTAACAACAACAACAACAACAACAACAACATAGGTTACATACAAACTTTGCACATCGATTTATATAAGGGACCTGAGCATGCACAGATTTGGGTATCTGCATATGGAGGGGGTAGAGGTGTGGGGTCCTGGAACCAATCCCCTGTGGATATGGAGGTACAACAGTAATAGAAGAGAAAAACCTACATGAAGTGAAGGGAAGAAAGAAAAGGTTGGAGGAATTTCAGCTAAACTAGTTTCATTAACTCATTTAGAAACAAGAGTTCTAGATCATCAATTGCAAATTAATGGTGTGGGCTACAGAGCCAGGATGTCTGGAACCTTATTCTAGTCTCCTCACTTACCAGCTGGATAACTAAGAACAAGCTAGTCAGCCTCCCTGTGTCTCAGTTATTTTGACTGTTAAGTGCAGATTAGAATAGCATCCACCTACCTATACGGTCACTTGTGAGAATTAAATGAGATAATAGTGAGCCAGGATTCACTCTAATTTATGGCTGAGTTCAACAGAAACATTTGAAGCATTTACTGTATGCCAAGCATCATTCTATGTGCTAGAGAATCCAGCAGTTAATAAAACAGACAAGAATTCTTGCCTTCGTGGAGTTTCCATCCTAGTAGATGGTGACAGATATTAGCAATAATAATGATGCTTATTATTGTTATATTGCAAATAGAAGGGGAAAAAGTGGAAACAGTGGCATACTTTCTTTTCTTGGGCTCCAAAATCACTGTGGTTGGTTACTGCAGCAATGAAATTAAAAGACACTTTCTCCTTGGAAGAAAAGCTATGACAAACCTAATGGTGTATTAAAAAGCAGAGACATCATGTTGCCAGCAAAGGTCCATATAGTCAAAGCTGATTTTTCTAGTAGTCATGTAGCGATGTGAGAGTTGGACCATAAAGAAAGCTGAGTGCTAAAGAATTGATGCTTTCGAACTGTGGTCCTGGGGAACACTCTTGCGAGTCCCTTAGACTGCATGGACATCAAACCAGTCAATCCTAAAAGAAATCAACCCTGAATATTTATTGGAAAGACTAATGCTGAAGCTGAAGCTCCAATACTTTGGCCACATGATGCAAAGAGATGACTCATTGGAAAATACCCTGATGCTAGGAAAAATTGAAGGCAAAAGGAGAAAGGGATGGCAGAGGATGAGATAGTTAGATAGCATCACCAACTCAATGGACATGAATTTGAACAAATGCCAGGAGATAGTGAAGGACAAGGAAGCCTTGTGTGCTGTAGCCCATGCAGTTGCAAAGAGTCAGACATGACTTAGCAACTGAACAACAAATTATTGCTATAAATGTGTTTAGTCCCTTACCTAGGCCAGGGTTTATTATTTGAATTTTTATCTGTAATTCCCTCTTCTCCAATTCTAGCTATGTCTGAGCTCAGTTCCCTTGAAAGCTGGCCTATTTGGTTTCAGTGCTGGTACAGATCTTAAGCAGCCACACTTAGAGCCCAAGTTTTGGTCATGAAGACTTTTGTTCAAACTATTTTGTTACATAAAATAGATACATAAAGTAGCTAAAAAGGGGATTGTTCTATTGAAAGTGCCTTCCTCCTACAGGGCTCTGAGGTCTCCACTGGCCTCCTCTCTTTTCTAGGTTTCGAGAAGACCACTGACTTAAAAGTCATTGAAGACTTTTACAAAAATTAGTTTATAAAAATGTAAGTCTTTGATGAGGGATATCAGTTCAGGTACTCTATGTGTGAAGGCACATTTCCAGAAGCAGTTGGTATGAATTCAGCTCATATTTAACATATGTGATAACTCTAATGAGCTGAAGGGGTAAATAGTGCTTCCTGAAACATCGGGCTTCTACCCAAGAGCCAGCTTGGAGTAGTAATTCTCCACTTTTTCTTCCTCAGCACCCACAGAATGGATAAACTTCCTATGGGTGATGAGTGCAGTCTTAGCTGCAGGCCAGCTGTAACCCCACCATTCTTTGCTGTCACTCAAGTTAATTCATCAAATGCAAGTACAGATGAGCCAGTTTGGGCTGCTATAACAAATAGTCCCCACATCTTGATTGTTTAACATACCAAATATACTCCCCCCCACTCCACGTACATACCAACATCAGTTAATGCCATGGGGGTGCTCTGCCCATTATAGCTATTCAGGGATCCAGGCTGATGGAGCCTCTGCCTCAAAGCGGGTTTCCTTTCTCATTAAGAAAGGAAGAAGGCATGTGGGGAATTGTACACTGGATCTCCAAAGTTTTCCCCAGAAGTGACATGTATTACCAAAGCAAGTCACGTGGCCAACAACAGTTGAAACAGAATGTCTGTGAACAGCCCTAAATGACATCCCAAGGGTTAACCATGAATCCGCCCCCATTTATAACACAAGTAAATTCTTCTCAAACTTCTGTGCTTTCACAACTGGTCTAAACAGATGCTGTTGGGAATTCTTGGTCCCCCACAAGTAGGAGATGTGAAAACTCTCAAGAATTCCCCTAAGGCTCTCTGAGGAAGTGAGTAAAAGACTTCCTTTCCATTCCTCTGGAATCCCATTTTTTGCCCATTCAACTCTTTGCCATCCTAAGGATAGCAGATTCTTTTTTTTTTTTTTTTGTTATACAAAATCCTTATTTTATTTACACTGTTTTACATTTTCCAGACAATTCTAGTTTAGACTCTCAGGAGCTTCGATAGAATCTTGTAACATATACCAGTCCCCTGTAGTAATAAGCCCCTCTTCTGTTCAGGTTCTTCTTTACACTGAGCTGAATGGGGTAGGCAGATTTGGAAAACTCTCCTTTGAGAGATTCTATTTTTGTGATTGAACCACAGAATTCCGATTTACAATGATTTAAAATTATAATGTCACAAATATGTTTGTAGGTAAGTAATACCAGTGGAAGCTTCAGGCAAAGTCTGGTTCAATTTGCATTCCAATCTTGATGCAGTTTTCGCATATTTCCCTCTTTTTGGTTAGAAATATTCTGATACTGAAGGGGATGAGGATATGCCGCTCCAAAATGTGCCACTTTGACGTAAATGTTATTTTGAGTTGAAGGCAATTGAGAATCAACAAGTGTGGGAAGAGTTCTCCACCCTCCCCTTTAAGTCTGCCTAAAAGAAGACCATAAATTTCCCTTTGTGAAGGTGTCCCTGGTCCTCGGTCGGAAGAGGAAAGCAGTTCTTATCACCAGACACAGAGAGTCAGCACCAAGATGAGTCAGCATAAGCAGACTTTATTAAAATAACCCTTATCTTCCATAAGTTTCCTTTGTATATTTCCCAGTGCCTTTTCCACAATTGATTTATTCCTTGAGGCCCACACCCTCTGCTATGTTTATGTGGTATATAAGCTCCATAGTCTAACCACCTCTTTGAGTTTCATTTCTTTTCTGTGAACTCCCGTGCATGTAAAATATTTAATACAATTTGTATTTTTTTCTCCTGTTATGCTGTCTATTGTCAGTTAAGTTTGCAGGCCCCCAGATACTGACCCAAAGATGGTAGAGGAAACCTCCTTGACAATATATAATTCATAAGTATATTATTCATACTTATGAATTATGACGTGGGTGTGGTACTGTTTGCAAGGTCAGGTGCAGGTGATGAATCATCTCTGGGCTTAGCTGTTGTTTATTCTCCTGCCTTTGCCCTATTCCCCTCAAACATGTTTATACTAGTGTTGTTTATTTACAATGGAAATTGAAGAGATGGCTTCAAAGAATGGGGAGAAAGAGGCCTTAGAGGAGTAGCAGAGAAGGAAATGGACCCTGCCTTGCCTTTTTGATAGACAGGATAGGGAGGGTACTGGTGGTAAAGTGACTGGGGGCCAGATGGACGTGTCAGTCCCTCATTTGACCTCTTTGGCCTGTCCCTGCCCGGCTGTCCCCAGAGGGCTGTACTCTGGGGATGGCCCTGCGTACTACAATAAGAAAAGCCACAGGTGGGTTGAACAAATCACTCCCCTTAGAAAAACAAGGCTCATGCTGATTTATTAGCAAAACAAGGGCTTCCTAGTCAAAGAAAGATGGTTAATGTCCGTCTGGTTTTAAGCTGTTCTGATTAAGTTGAAGCCTCCTGGTGGCCTGATTTTGTTCTTGTCTGGAGGCAGGGGAGAAGAATTAGCCATTCACCGCCACACAGGGGGGAAGTATGTCAGAGAAAAGGCAGTCTTACTAGCACTACAAATGGATTTGATCAGGGAAAGACAAAACGGAAGGCCTCTGAGGTCAAGCTGTGAGTTTCTGATAACCATATTCCTTTGTATTCTCCCTCCCAGTTCTGACCTTGCTTTTAACTTGGAAGGCTATATTTTTGTTTTCCTGAATGATATCTTCACAGCAGCGAATGGCGTTTATACCAAACAGAAAATGGACCCAAAGGTACCAGATTTTCACTCCTTTGGCTTTTTGGCTTTGTCATCTGACCCCTGAAATAACATGAAAAAATAAACTTGTAAAGCGAGCATGTAATTTAATTTACATGTTATGATCTACAGATTACTGATTTCTTTTTAATTATACTGTGCATAGGTTCTTGTTATTCCTTGTCATGCAAAATTTTGGGTGAAAATTAGGTAGGAATGGAAAAACAGGCACTATTTTGGGTGCAAAGAAAGAATGCTACATAGAAAGGGGATCTTTTTGAAAGGCAAAGTAAAACTAGAAGTTTTTTACCATCACCATTAGTGATCAAGTAAAGTCAGGAATATTCTGAAAGCAGCTCTAATTTGAGAGTCTGGAGATGTGGGTTACAGATACAAGTATTGCTGGGAAAAGTGAAAATGAAGGTCACTCAGTGGTGTCCGACTCTTTATGACCCTATGGACTATAGTCCACTGGGCTCTTCTGCTCATGGAGTTCTCCAGTCAAGAATACTGGAGTGGGCTGCCCTTCCCTTCTCCAGGGGCTCTTCCTGGCCCAGGAATCGAACCCGTGTCGCCTGCATTGTAGGCAGATTCTTTACCATCTGAGCCACCAGGCTGATGGGTTAATGTGACTGCACTTCTCCAAACCTCAGTTTCCTCTTCTGTGGAGCTAGATGACTGGAATGGATAAATGATCAGGCCCTTCCATGAGGGGCGGGCGGGCAGATGGGCTTTCCTCCCGTGTGGCTGCCCCTGGGTTGGAGCTCCAAACCCTTACCCCCATCCCAGCTGTGCCGGAAGCTCTGGAGGATGGGCCAGGCATATGTTCCTTTGTTCCAAGTTCTTTGTGTTGAGTGAGGATGTTTGCTGTGATGGACAGGCTTATTCCTATGAGCTGTTTTTTATCTGCACTGTATTTTTCTGTATTCTCATTTGTTTTTTAATGGCGGTTTTACAAAACTGGGTTTGTTGCCTTTTGAGAATCACAGTATGTCACCCTGTATGGAAAGTGGTGGATGTAGTCTCTTTAATGAAAATTTAATTTATGCACAATTGGAAACAAGATACCTGGTGTTTTAACCCTGCTGTTCCTTAATAGAAGGAGCAGATGTTTTTAAGAAGTTTTGTTTATATTAACATTTTTAATGCTATTGACTTTGTTCCAGACTTCCTGTTTTGAATAGCATGCTTTAAAAAAAAAAAAAACAATTAGCATGTTAAAGATTAGTGGAACCTCGGAGTCCATCCAGCTCCATCCATTTTATATCTCATTTTTTGGGTAAAACAAAAATTAAAAAAAAAATAATCACAGTATTCTTGAAATGAAGCATTTTATTTTACACCAGAAATTTGCTGAAAATATTCAAATACAGAACTGGTCAGAATGTGTATTCTAACTCTGCATAAGTACATGGTTGTATAAATAGCTCCAGGCAAATAAATGGCTCCAGGAAATCTGATGCTTTATATTTCTAAAATTGAGTGGAGTTTTCTTGGCTTTTGCAGGAGTTAGGGAAATATGGAGTGCTTTTCTACAATGCCTGCTTCATGATTATCCCAACTCTTATCATTAGTGTCTCCACTGGAGACCTTCGACAGGTAAGCTGATGACAGTCATTCATTTTTACTTAGCAGTCGTCACAATTTTAATATTTAACCTGTAGTACTCATTAAAATAAAAAGTATATAAAGGAAAGAAGTGTCTGAAGGTAACTAGGATTTCCAAAAGCAAGATGTTTGATATCCTCAGTAATACCTTTGGCACTTTGCTTTCTTTTGCATTTGTCTTTATTTATTTTTTTTTCCATTTATTTTTATTAGTTGGAGGCTAATTACTTTACAACATTGCAGTGGTTTTTGTCATACATTGAAATGAATTAGCCATGGATTTACATGTATTCCCCATCCCGGTCCCCCCTCCCACCTCCCTCTCCACCCCATCCCTCTGGGTCTTCCCAGTGCACCAGGCCCGAGCACTTGTCTCATGCATCCAACCTGGGCTTGTGATCTGTTTCACCCTAGATATACATGTTTCGATGCTGTTCTCTTGAAACATCCCACCCTCGCCTTCTCTCACAGAGTCCACAAGTCTGTTCCCCGGGTCAGTATCAGGATGTAGTCAAAAAAGCTCTGGCCTTGAAGCTTTTAGCAAGACAACAATAACTAAAATCTGGAGTTTGAATCTCCCTTTCCCCTTTGTTGGTATGAGGACCCTGGGAAAGTTAATTAACATTGAAGGGGATTTTGATAGTTTAAAAAATGGATTTACTTATTTATTACCTTTATTATGGACATTTGGAAACATACACACAAAGTAAAGAATGATTTGATGAGCTCGCATGTATCCATCACACAACTTCAGCATATTTTGGCATTTCACCATTCTTATTTCATCTGTTCTCATCTGCTCTCACTCCCCCTTCTTCCCCTGGAGTATTTTAAAGCTAATCCCAGACTTCATGGCATCTGCCTCTAAATATTCCAGGATCTGGAATTTTGAGAAGGTCTTGTTCTTTTGGTATTTGCCCTGTTCACTTATCTGCTGCATACCTGTCAGAGACAGGTAAATTAGCAGAAGGATATGAGGTTCAGCTGGGGCATGGGGGTATCTCTTAGGAAGGGTGAATGTTCACCCCATAACGTCTTCAATGGCCACCTTGAAATGTGCTGGCTCAGAAAGCTGCCAGACAGACCACTTGAAGTTCACGTGAGCAACAAGGTGTGTTGGGCAAAACCCTTGTCCCGTGTGGCCTTCTGGCCTCTCCCACAGGTGCCCACCCCACCCCCCGCAGCAGTAGCCAGGCATTAACCCTCATTAATCCTGTTGTTGCTAGGCTGGGGTGGTATTGACAGCCCCCCACCCCTGCCACCACAGCAGACGCTGACCTGCCATATGATAGCATTTCTGTATTTAGCAGCGTGGTTATCTGGTGCACACTGGTTGAGCATCAGTGCCCCTTGTTGCCCGCTGGGGGTTTGAATGACTTCAGAAGTCACTCCTGGGGACTCTGGGGTGAATATCAGGGCTTCTTGTTCCTTCTCAGAACTATACTTTCTCCCTTTTCTAATTCCTCTCTCAGAACAAGGGAATAGTGGACTGGCTTAGTAGCAATGTCCCCAGGGGTAAACATCCATTTCCATGTGTTTATATTGAAAACTACCAAGAAACACCAGTTTTAATATAGAAGTCTCAGTTTGTGAACCTGGGCCTCACTGTTAATTCAGAATATTGGAAGTTAAAACAAGCACCCCAAGTGTCTTTATTAATAATGAACAAGGGCAGAGTATGTAAAAACACAGTACTTTCAATTAAACCAATTTTGTGTCAGCAGCCTTACATAAACAAGGTGAAATTATGAGCCCTCTATGAAGTAGTCCTATTGGCTTGCCTCATTTCATTATTATAAAAATGAGTTTTTCTTTTGAGTCTCTGGAATTTCTCTCTTCTGAGATTCTGATGCTTTATAGCTTTTCAGATATATATTTATTTCTAGAATTTAAATCTAGAAACTTTTAGAACACTTGATTGAAACTAAAAGCTTATTTCGCCATAGAAACAATGTTATGAATGGTATAGTGACCAGAAACTGAATTTTAGGTACCTTTTGAAAATAGACTACATGTATTATGTTAATAATTTATAACAGTATTTCCATAGGAATATGTATTTCTACATTCAATTTATTGACTTACAAACTTATAGCATGGTGCTTTCAGAAGTTGCCACCTGCTGTAATTATTATTATGCAGAATTATTATACTTTCTCATGTAATAATAAAAATAGCTAATAACTACCGAGGAATCATTCTATCAGACATTGTTTGAAACAGTGTACATGAACTATCTCATTACATTCCCACAGTAGCCTGAGGAGAAGGTATTATTAATTATCCCCATTTTATATACAAGGAATCTAGGGCACACTATTTAAATAACTTTCCAAGGAAAGTAGGTGATAGATCCAAGAGGCTCTCTTGCTCTAGAAACACACCCTCTGCTGTAATCTCCATTTTTAAATTTGTATATTGAAAGTGTTTGTTTCTTTCCTTCATATATGAAAAAGCATGACCTATCACTGTAGCTTAGAAAGCATAAGAGACCTTAGATTTTCTTCAGCTTACTGAGTTCTAGTGTTCTAGGAGAAGATTGTTTTCCTATTCTGACTTCCCATGCTGGAGTATCTCGGTATTTACCCTATCTAGCCTCTTCCATTTGATCAGTCTCTTAAGATTTCAAACAGAAGTTTCTATAGCTACCTTAGAGCCCAAGCAATGATAATTATTCTCTGAAATTCCAGATGGATCAGAGCTAAATATATAGATTTATTTAAACATCTAAGAAAAATTATTATCAGAAAAAAATTTTTTTTCTGTAAGAGAAGGCCTCTATAAGATGACAAAAATACAAAATTCATTAAGTTAAAAATTTGACTCACTTAAACTTGTTACATGGTAAGAGATGCCAAAAGAGATGAGATACTGTAATCAGTAATTTTAAAAAACTCTGTAGGAAAACTAGTAAGATTTTCATTTCTTTCACTTGATTGTTCTGCCCTGTGTTCACTGAATCATCATGAATTTCTTCTAGTTGGTCACTTTTAACCATAGCTGAACCCATTTTAGACTGTGAACAAAATATAACAAAGTAGTGAACTTATGTAATTAGGTGTGTTAGTCTGCAATATAAAATTGCATTTTATTACCAAGTTTGGTTTGATTGTATTGAAAGTTGATCAATAAATTTGAGTGAAAGGTTAACTTCTCTTGTTAATGGAGTACTTTGATGAGTCATTTTTCCCAGTTGACTGGAAGGGTCAGAGATTCTGTTGAGACTCATGTGTGTGACTCACTGTATTCCTGGACCTTGGACTTCCACAGTCAGCAGATCTGGTAATAGCACCTTGATTCTGTTTGTGATTAACAAAGTCAGTAATGCCAGCTCCTCTTGTTAACAAATTAGGCACCTGGAAAATAATGTGCAAACTTTCTTTAGTTAATCAAATCACTGCAATAAGTTCAAAGTACATTTAATGTATTGCAGTTGATGAATAGAAATAAATAATAGAACTTTTTTCTGATTTAAGAAAATAATGAAAAATGAAAAAGATTCATACTCCAGCATACTTTCATAGAAATAGTAAGTTTAAAGCAGGAAGTACTTTATTGTTACTCATTTTAAATTATTTTCTGTTTTTAAATAAGTGTCATTCTATTTGATTTTTTAAAATGCCACCAGCATAGCTTCATCATTATTAAAGGAACAGAATAAAACTAAAATCTATCAGAATTGAAGTTGGCAATGAATCCAAATATTTTTTATGAAAATTACCATATAGCACTCAATGGCTTATGTGGTATCAAGAACATACAGTTTTTATTTACTGTTTTCATAAATACTCCCAGTTCTTTGAGTAGATAAGCATTTCCTATCTTTGGTTTGAAGTTTGGGGCATATGGTTTTCTCTTATTCCCAATTTTATTTAACTTTTCAGACACAGTGTTTTCCATAAGTTTCTGTTTTGTTTTGATCTTTTGACAATCTTGACATAACATGTCCTGGATGTTTTCTGATCCTTTGATTGGCTTGGGTCTTGCCAGTAAGACAGATTTATATTTATTATATTTTTTATTTCAAAAGTAAGTGTTAAAAAGAAGTTTTATTATGAAAACTGTCAAACCTATTCAGAAGGAAAGAGAATAGTATGCAGATCCCATGTACCCATCAACCAGGTTTGGTGGTTATCAACATTTAATGTGTATTTTTTTCATAAGGAAGGTGGGCAAAGTATTACTCATGAAACAGTGACAGTAAAGTGTGACGAGGTTGTACTAGTCAGAGAAGAGAATTCCACTTTAATTGGTTTAAAAATTTGAACTGCAAGCTTAAAGAGGATTTAGTGTTAAATCTATAAAGTTACTAAAACTTGGCTTGTAATAAAGTATTGCTAAATAGAAAGTGAATAGAAGTCATATTTAATCTTGTTATTCAGCACATTCTTACATATAGTGTTGAGTCACTGTAAAATCATTTTTGGATTCAGCCAAGGGAAAAATCATGAATACAATACTTCTTTTTATGGTTACCTATCTTTTCAAAAGGGTTAATTTTATTTTCTCACCTAGGGACTAAGAGAAGAAGCTGAGCATTAAACTTCTCTACCAGCTCCTTTACCCCAGTTACTTGATTGGTTTGTAAATAGGAAACAATAGTTTATTTGTTCTTGATACTTTTAAGCATTTATAAATTCTTTTTTTTTTTTCTTTGCTGCTTTTAGTTTCCTTACCAGGGATGGAACTTGGGCCCCGGCAGTGAGAGTGTTGAGTCCTGGCTACTGGGCCATCAGGGAATTTCCCTTCCACCCTTTCCCTTTTGTGCAAATTCTTGAAAATAGTTTGTGAACTTAAAAGTTTTCTTAGTCTTGCCAACATTATTAATTTTATAATAAACTTTCTTTTAAGATTATTAAAAAGTGAACACAACCTTGATTTTATGACTAGAAATTAGTAAAAATTTAAAAGTAACCACAGCAATAATAGCTGTAATTTTGTTCTTGCCACCTGCCAGGTTCTAAACTGTTTCATTAAATCCTCACATTGACCTTTGAGGCAGTTTTTAAAATAATAATTCCCATTTTGTGAAATGAGCCTCAGGTTCAGAGAAGAAAAGTAATTTGCCCCATGTCTCACAGCTGATATTACCCAGGAGTTTTGAAACTGTATTTTTCTGTTTGTGAAAGTGGAATTTGTACTAGAGTGTGCAAATTGATAAAACCAGTATTATTACTCTAACCATTAGTTTTCTTTGCTTTTTTTTTTTAACAATAGGCTACTGAGTTCAATCAATGGAAGAATGTTCTGTTTATCATACAGTTTCTTCTTTCCTGTTTTTTGGGGTAAGAAGCCATAGATAAGAAGAAGCTTTGGTCTGTGGTATCTCTTGATAAGTCAAATCAAAATATATATTCTCTCTGCTTTGTCAAAATCCCTTAGCCTGTGCTTCTCCAGCTTTTTCTGAGACATAGCCCTTTAGCTGCCCTGGAGAAGGAAATGGCAACCCACTCCAGTACTCCTGCCTGGAAAATCCCATGGATTAGGGAGCCTGGCAGACTACAGTCCATGGGATCACAAAGAGTTGGACATGATGGAGCAATTTCACAAAGCCCTGTAGCAGATGAGTGGATCGGGACCTATGACCTCCAAAATATGATGTTGCCTATTGATTTCTGAAAGTTAGTTTGAAATAAAGTCAGTTCCCCTATCACGTTCAAATGTGTTTTTTGCCTTTGTCCCAATATCCCGAGTTTCCCAAGATTCTCACCTCACATAATATATGTGGAAATAACCGTTTTCTGTAGTGCTGTACCTGTTATATTCAGGGTGTTTTCTGAGGAGATTTGCTAAAGCCACTGTCCAATAATTTTAGGCTTTTGTTCTTAAAATTTTCCTCAGGTGTATCATTCTGTTGAGGGGCCTTGCAGTTTGTGTCTTTTTATATGTTCCCCAAACTTGAAAATTCCCTTTCATTAATAGATAATACATAATTTAAAAGCTGCAAAAGGATGCACAGGGGAACATAAGCTACCCTCCATTCTTCCCTGCCTTGTGGCGCTCACTGAAGTTTTCCTCTTTAGAAGTTTTGAAGAGACTTCCTCTCCACTGCTTGAAGTCTTTTAAGTATCCTTCCTGGGCTGGGCTCCATGTACACGCAAGCACCTGTGTCTTACCCCATGAGAAAGGGTCTTTGAATGACTGTCTTGGAATTACTTGTCCAAAGATTATTCCTGTGAAGAAAGATGAATTTCCCCTTATTATTATTTTTTTTTGATTACTAGTACTACAATTTTCATTGTTGTGTAGATGGACTGAGACAACTCATGATCTCTTTGATTAACACTCTTCAATTCTTAAACTTGATCTTACTTGCAATAATGTAGTCTCTTACAGTAAAAGTGTTTATGTATATTTTCCAGCTCAGTAATTCCTTCTTTAGCTGTGTCTGATTTAAAGTTTAACCTATTTCTTGGAGTTTTAAAAAAATTTATAGTTTATTGAGGTATAGTTGATGTGCAATAATATATAATGGCAACCCACTCCTGTGTTCTTGCCAAGAGAATCCCATGGACAGAGGAGCCTGGTGGGCTATATAGTTCATGAGGTCGCAAAAAGTCAGACATGACTTAGTGACTAAACAACAGCAATTATATATGTTTCAGGTATACAGCATAGTGATTCACAGTTTTTAAAGGTTATAGTCCTCCATTTATAGATATTATGAAGTATTGGATATATTCCCTGTGTTGTACTATATATCCTTATAGATTATTTTATACATAGCAGCTTATACGTCTTAATCCCCTATTCCTTTCTCGCTCCTCCCCACTGGAGTTTTTGATTTTAACAATTTTATTTGTAAAAGTTCCACAGTTTTTAAAAAATTTAATCTGTTCATTCATGACATTCTTTTGCTGGTTATCTTTGTGGCTGTATCTTTTATTTCTTTAAATATTACACACATAGCTATTCTGTATGATTCCAATATCTGCAGTTATTGAGAATCTAAATATATAGGTTGTTGACTCAATATGTGTTTGTGAATGTAATTATGATTTGTTTTCTTGGGTATTTGGTGACCTGTGATTTGTAAGCATATGATTCAATCTTAATCGTTAAGATTCATCTTAATTAATCACAGTTTTGTGGACCAAAATTAGGAATTTGAGAAACTTTCCTGAATGGACAGATTGTTTTTAGTCTTGTTGGTAGCCAGGGGTGCTCCTGACTTGGACCACCCAGGCCTTTTTGAGGGTCTGGGCTAGTGGGCTAGTGTCTCTTCTCATCTGAGGTTTGGCCCAGGGCTCAGGCCCAGATGTTGGCCTCTGCCCTGATGTACTCTGATCCTGTACCCAGCTTCTCCTGTTTTCAAAGGAGGGATTTTGGGCAACCTCTTGTGCCTCTTTCAAAACCAGTATTCTCTCAAATAATGTGTTCTTTCCAGGCATTGGTTGTTTGGCAGTGGTGAGTACTGAATGCTCTCAGTACTTAGGCAGCCATTGTTGAATGCCTAACCATAGTAAGATATTTATATCCTAGTTGCTGACTGAGAACAAATAATTTTGGAAGAAAATCTACTAGCCTGTGTTTGTGAGTTACTCTTTGTCAATTACCTTCCCCCCATTCCAAATAGTAAAAAATTGAGCTCATATCACATAGACTCTGACTGGTACCTTTCCTTCCCTAAGCCTATGTTCACCTATATGTAAACAGTAGAGTCAAGTTTTCGTTTTGTCTTATGTCATTAGAAACTTGAGATACGGCTTTTTTTTTTTTCTCTTGCGCTTTACTGTGTAGCCATTACATTCAGAAAATCAAGAAACAAACCCTTTGATGTCAGCTATCTGCAGTGAGTGGTGGGGTAGGCAGTGCCTGGATGTGAGTTGGCAACTTCTGGGCTTCTTTGTCAGAATCTTGACCCCATCTGTCTACAGCTCTATACATTTTTTTCCAGTTAATAGTGTGCTTCCTAAAAAACAAAGACTCTCTTGATAAATATTCTTAATTATTATTTTATCAGTAGTCATTTTGCAAGTAAAATCTCATAAAGCCATAGTAATTAAAAATAATCAGTAAGTGATAAAAACAATATTTCAGATTCTACAACTTTAAAGATGAAAATTAGGTAAGTCTCAGTTTTTTGGAGAAGGAAATGGTGACCCACTGCAATATTCTTGCCTGGGAAATCCAATGGACAGGGGAGCCTGGCAGGCTACAGTCCATGGGTTGAAAAAGAGTCAGACATGATTTGGTGACTAAGCAACAGTTTTTAAAGGGGGTCTTTTGAGGACATCAATCTAACAGTTTGATCCCTCTCCTCTGGAATCAGATGGCCTGGATTTGAATCCTGGCTTTGCCGCTTTTTAGTTCTGAGTCCGTGGACTAGTTATTTACTCTCTTTGAACCTCAATTTCCTTATCTTTAAAACAGGAACAATGAGGTTACATAGCTGATTTATAAAGTTCTGTGAATTGTGGATTGTTCAAACTCATGTCCATTGACTTGGTGCTGCCATCCATCCATCTCATCCTCTGTTGGCTCCTTCTCTTCCTGCCCTCATCTTTCCCAGCACCAGGTTCTTTTCCAGTGAGTCAGCTCTTCACATCAGGTGGTCAAAGTATTGGAGCTTCAGCTTCAGCATTAGTCCATCCAGTGAATATTCAAGATTGATTTCCTTTAGGATTGACTGGTTTGATCTCCTTGTAGTCCAGGGGACTCTCAAGAGTCTTCTCCAGCACCACAATTTGAAAGCATCAATTCTTTGGTGCTCAGCCTTCTTTATGGTCCAACTGTCATATCCATACATGACTACTTGAAAAACCATAGCTTTGACTATACGGATCTTTGTTGGCAAAATAATGTCTCTGCCTTTTAATATGCTGTCTAAGTTTGTCATAGCTTTTCTTCCAAGGAGCAAGCATCTTTTAATTTCATGGCTGCAGTCACCTGCAGTGATTTTGGAGCCCAAGAAAATAAAGGGCTGTTTATTTATCTGTCACTGTTTTCAATGTTTCCCCATCTATTTGCCATGAAGTGATGGGACCAGATGCCATGACCTTAGTTTTTTGAATGTTGAGTTTTACGCCAGCTTTTCCACCCTTCTCTTTCACTTTCATCAGGAGTCTCCTTAGTTCCTCTTTGCTTTCTGCCCTAAAGGTGGTGTCATCTGTATATCTGAGGTTATTGATGTTTCTACCAGCAATTCTGATTCTAGCTTGTGCTTCATCCAGCCTGGCATTTCATAGAAGTTTAATAAGCAGGATCACAATATACAGCTTTGATGTACTCCTTTCCCAATTTGGAAACAATCTATTATTCCATGTCTGGTTCTAACTGTTGCTTCTTGACCTGCCTACAGGTTTCTCAGGAGCCAGGTAAGGTGATCTGGTATTCTCATCTCTTTAAGAATTTTCCACGGTTTGTTGTAATTCACATAATCAAAGGCTTTAGCATAGAAAATGAAGCAGAAGTAGATGTTTTTCTGGAATTCTCTTTCTTTTTCTATGATCCAGTGGATGTTGGCAATTTGATCTCTGGTTCCTCTGCCTTTTCTAAATCCAGCTTGAGCATTTAATAGTTCTTGGTTCACATACTGTTGAAGCCTACCTTGAAGGATTTTTAACATTACTTTGCTAGCATGTGAGATTAGTGCAGTTGTGTGGTAGTTTGAACATTCTTTGGCAGTACCTTTCTTTGGGATTGGAGTGAAAACTGATGTTTTCCAGTTGTATGACTACTACCGAGTTTTCCAATTTGCTGGCATATTGACTGCAGCATTTTAACAGCATCATCTTTTAGAATTGTAAATAACTCAGCTGGAATTCCATAACCTTCATTGGCTTTGTTCATAGTAATGCTTCCTAAGGCCCAGTTGACTTCACACTCCAGGATGTTGGATCTAGGTGAGTAACCACACCATCATGGTTATGCAGGTGATTAGGACCTTTTTGTATAGTTCTTCTGTGTATTCTTGCCACCTCTTCTTAATCTCTTCTGCTTCTCTTAGGTCCATACCAGTTCTGTCCTGTATTTTGCACATCTTTGCATCAATCCCTATTTTCTTGAGAAGATCTCTAGTCTTTTCCATTCTATTTTTTCCCTCTATTTCTTTGCATTGTTCACTTATGAAGGCTTTCTCCTTGCTATTCTTTAGAATTCTGTATTCAGCTGGTTATATCTCTCTGTTTCTCCTTTCCCTTTCACTTTTCTTCTTTTCCTGGCTATTTGTAAGATCTCTTCAGACAGCCAATTTGCTTTATTGCATTTCTTTTTCTTGGGGATGGTTTTGGTCACTGCCTCCTATACAATATTATGAACCTCTGTCCATAGTTCTTCAGGTACTCCATCAGATCTAATCAAACCACTAGGCAGTTCAGGTATGACCTAAATCAAATCACTTATGATTCAGTTCAGTTCAGTTGCTCAGTCGTGTCCGACTCTTTGCAACCCATGAACCGCAGCACACCAGGCCTCCCTGTCCATCATCAACTCCCGGAGTCCACCCAAACCCATGTCCATTGAGTTGATGATACCATCCAACCATCTCATCCTCTGTTGTCCCCTTCTCCTCCTGCCCTCAATCTTTCCTAGTATCAGGGTCTTTTCAAATGAGTCAGTTGCTCACATCAGGTGGCCAAAGTGTTGAAGTTTCAGCTTCAGCATCAGTCCTTCCAATGAACACCCAGGACTGATCTCCTTTAGGATGGACTGGTTGGATCTCCTTGCAGTCCAAGGGACTCTCAAGAGTCTTCTCCAACACCACACTTCAAAAGCATCAATACTTCAGTGCTCAGCCTTCTTTATAGTCCAACTGTCACATCCATACATGACCACTGGAAAAACCATAGCCTTGACTAGATGGACCTTTGTTGACAAAATAATGTCTGCTTTTTAATATGTTGTCTAGGTTGGTCATAACTTTCCTTCCAAGGAGTAAGTGTCTTTTAATTTCATGGCTGCAATCGCCATCTACAGTGATTTTGGAGCCCAAAAAAATAAAATCTGACACTTCTTCCACTGTTTCCCCATCTACTTCCCATGAAGTGATGGAACCGGATGCCATGATCTTAGTTTTCTGAATGTTGAGCTTTAAGCCAACTTTTTCACTCTACTCTTTCACTTTCATCAAGAGACTCTTTAGTTCTTCACTTTCTACCATAAGGGTGGTGTCATCTGCATATCTGAGGTTATTGATATTTCTCCTGGCAATCTTGATTCCAGCTTGTGCTTCCTCCAGCCCAGCGTTTCTCATGATGTACTCTTCATATAAGTTAAATAAGCAGGGTGACAATATACAGCCTTGATGTACTCCTGTACCTATTTGGAACCAGTCTAGTGTTCCATGTCCAGTTCTAACTGTTGCTTCCTGACCTGCATACGGATTTCTCAAGAGGCAGGTCAGGTGGTCTGGTATTCCCATATCTTTCAGAATTTTCCACAGTTTATTGTGATCCACACAGTCAAAGGCTTTGGCATAGTCAATAAAGCAGAAATAGATGTTTTTCTAGAACTCTCTTTTTTGATGATCCAGCTGATGTTGGCAATTTGATCTCTGGTTCCTCTGCCTTTTTATTAGTTCTTCTATTATGTCTACTTCATCTTCAATCATCAAGTTTTAAGTCTGAAACTGCTTTAAAAGAAAACTTCTTTTTTGTCATGGTGCATTTTTCAGAATGCTGCTTTCTTATAGTTTCTCACTCTCATCAGGACACTATGATCAGATCATTTGCTTCTTGGCAGTAATACAAACCATTGTAAGCATCTGAGCACATCCTTGGTTTTCAGAGCAGCTGGGACTGGGCTCAGACTGTCCCTTTGCTTTGGTTCAAGCTCAAGGAGCCACAGGATTAATGTGTGTGCGTTCCAACCCTTGACTCCAGAGAACTCTGTCAGTTTCTTTCTTATTTTCACTGCTTTCAAGTTTGTGTTTCCAACTTGCTTTTTCTGACCACCAAACCTCTATCCAGAGTTGAAAATGTAATTTAAAAACTCTAACACTTTGAAAATGTACATTAAGAAGCCAACAGAATGGTGAAAGGGGCAGATTTTTCTTTTGAGCTATGGTTAAGGATTCAGTTTTAAGGAATGCTATTTGTAATCAAGAATTTGTAAATAAAGCTTATGATGAAGTGAAATTGCATCAGGCAGGTAAACCGGATTGTGGCAGCCATGATAATTTAACACAGGCAAAGGTAAAATAAGACTGAAATTTAAGTAGACAAACTAGATTTTAAAAAGCTAGCTCTGCTGGTCTTTTTAATCTTGCCCAGAAGTGACAGGTTCTGGTTCGTTCACACCAGCAGCTGGCACCAGCCCCGAGGCCCTGGAGGCAATTATTTTACTCTGTTTCTGCCCCAGTAGCAGCCTCTTTGATGGGCTTCCCTGGTGACTGAGTCAGTAAAGGCCTAAATGTCCCTGTATCCGCCTGCAACACAGGAGACACAGGTTTGATCCCTGGATTGGGAAGATCCCCTGGAGGAGGGCATGGCAACCCACTCCAGTATTCTTGCCTGGAGAATCCCATGGACAGAAGAGCCTGGCAGGCTACAGTCTACAGGCTTGCAAAGAGCCGGAAACCACTGAAGCGACCGAGCATGCACACAGCAGCCTCTTTGATCTCACTGAAGCAGTAATATGTTCCTTAATAGAAATACAAGTGTATCTGTTTTCCCTGCTCACAGTATAAAAAATGTTCTATTCTTTGAAACTTCACCAATACTGCCAAGATATAGGGTCCAAGACAAGACGATTCTACTGATTGCTTGGGCACTGGAATGACAGAACCTTCAAAGAGTTTAGATACCCCATCATTGCCCAATAAACCACATCCTAGTGTGAACTCAATGCTCCAGGAAAATGGACCATATTTATCCCATGACTTTGGCTTCCCTGGCATACCACTGAGGTCTGGGGTAAGAGTGAGTTCTTACTAGAGTTGGGCAAGATGAGAGTACTTGAAGTTCTTTGAAATCTGGAATGAGAGAGTGATGTGCTTTGGTATCATTGTGATTGGTGGAAGGAGTGTGGAAGCGGCCTTTTATTACTTGAACATTCGTGTTGGATTTCTATATATGCTTGTACATGGAATAGTAATCAACAACAAGATGTAAACAAGGCCATTTAGGTTCTGCTTGTGACTTCCAGGAGTGTGCCATCCAACTTTGGGTTAATCAGTTATTTTTTGTGTTATTTTTTCAGAAACAGGAAGAAACCTTTGAGCAGGGGTTCTGGTCCAGGGGTTTCCACATGAGTACCTCCATCCCTCGGGGCCCTATAAACACCAGCTGGTATCTGTTGTCTGAATAAATGTATCTTGTATATGTGCCATCATTTTTCAGATGTACACAGATGATCAGTCTTATTTTAAAAGTATGGAATGGCAGAAAGCTACTGAGAATTCAGCAGTGCTTTTAAATATCTTTTAATTTTATTAATTCATAGATGCTAAAATCAAAACTATCATGTGAAAATTGATATTTTTGATGTTAAAAGTGGTTTCCTTTGCACTTAGTTAATGGAGGGTCTTTTAGTTCAGAATCTTGGTCTTGGCCAAAGGACTGTATAGGTCCTTTGCATATAGAAAACTACTATATTTCTTAGAAAATTTTAATATACTCCTTTGGGCCTAGTCATTTTATATAATAGTTACTCTCTCTGCCAACATCTGTTGATCATAGAAAAAGCAAGAGAATTCTAGAAAAACATCTGCTTCATTGACTATCCTAAAGCCTTTCACTATGTTGATCACAACAAACTGGAAAACTCTTAAAGAGATGGGAATACCAGACCACCTTATCTGTCTCCTGAGAAACCTGTATGCAGGTCAAGAAGGAACAGTTATAATTGGACATGGAACAACAGAATGGTTCCAAATTGGGAAAGGGGTACATCAAGGTTGAAAATTGTACTTCTATGCAGAGTACATCATGTGAAATGCTGGGCTGCATGAATCAGAAGTGGGAATCAAGATTGCCAGGAGAAAGATCAAAAACCTCAGATATGTAGATGATACTACTCCAATGGCAGAAAGCGAAGAACTAAAGAGCCTCTTGATGAAGGTGAAAGAGGAGAGTGAAAAGCTGGCTTAAAACTCAACATTCAAAAAACTAAGATCATGGTATCTGGTCCCATCACTTCATGGCAAATAGATGGGGGAAACAATGGAAACAGAGACAGACTTTCTTTCCTTGGGCTCCAAAATCACTGTGGATGGTGACTGCAGGCATGAAAGAAAAGCTATGCTCCTTGGAGGAAAAGCTATGACAAACCTAGACAGTGTATTAGAAAGCAGAGACATCAGTTTGGTGACAAAGGTCTGCCTAGTCAAAGCTATGGTTTTTCCAGTAGTCACATATGGACGTGAGAGTTGGACCATAAAGAAGGCTGAGCGCCGAAGAACTGATGCTTTTGAACTGTGATGCTGGAGAACTCTTCAGAGTCCCTTGAAATGCAAGGAGATCAAACTAGTCAATCCTAGAGGAAATAAACCCTGAATGTTCACTGGAAGGATTGATGCTGAAGCTGAAGCCCCATTACTTTGGCCACCAGATATGAAGCTAGAAAAAGACCCTGACGCTGGGAAAGATTGAGGGCAGGAGGAGAAGGGGGCGACAGAGGATGAGATGGTTGGATGGCATCACCAACTCAATGGACATGAGTTTGAGTAAACTTCGGGAGATAGTGAAAGACAGGGAAGCCTGGTGTGCTGCAGTCCTTGGGATCACAAGGAGTCGGGCAGGACTTAGCGACTGAACAACAACAACAAAAGAAATGCAGCCTGTCTGTCTGCAGAAAGTGGCTGTTCCTGTGTCAGACGCCATCTGGCACTTAGGAGAACTGCTGCGAATTCGGATTCCCCCAGGAGGCTGGAGACAGGGACTCCTCCCCTTACCCAGCCCAGCTGGTGGGTGAGTGTCCCAGTGGCCCACATTCACGGTAGATGGATATTGGCCAAGGTGGTTTCACTGAAATTTGGAATGAAGAAAACACTGCACGTTTGGAATCCTGGATTAGAAAATTTTAAGCAAACCTGGAACATAAAGAACATCCATGATTGTCTTGGGTATAACGCTGCGCTCCAGTTTAGGAAGCCTTCAGGAAGCTTTTCTGTGTCCTGGAAACTGGGTTGGGCCCCTCCCAGGAGTTGCGATTTCTGTTATTTTATTAGACTCTTAGCTCCTCCAGGGCAGATGCTGTGGCTTATATGCTCTTACTACCCAGGCCCAGAAAAGCAGGCACAAACAACATCAGGTTGATTTTTTAAATCTTTTTATTATGCATGCTTTGGATTATTTATAGCTGCCTGGGACTATAAATTAATGTTGAATTTATTAAAACTAAAAAAACCTTGGATTTTCTTAAGCCAATTTATAAATACTCTTGCTTTATTTATAAAATTAGTAATTTTTTTATTAATATAAGAATACTTAAAAAAAAGAATACTTTATTATTTGGTTAATGGTTTAAGTCAAGTTTAAGTGATTGAAATCTCCTAAACAACTTACTGTAAATCAGTCTCATAACTTAGTGAATTAAAAAAAAATTAAACATCTTTTTTTTTAATTAAACATCTTAAATGTGATTTACAAATGTAATTTACCTGATTTTTTTCTAGCAATTCCAAGGTGTTATGAGACCCTAGAGAAGCTGATGGGCCAGGTTGTTTTATAAACCTAGAAACTCTTTGAAATCTAGTAAACCAAACTTGGCAATGTGGTAAATCACCTTCTCTTAAACATCAGAATACTGTATATAGACTTAGATTTTCGTATTCTTTTCAAGTGAAAATTGACAATTTAACATAGATTTCAGATTTCAGATACAGACAACAAAAGTCAAGATGTTAGATTCTCTCACTTGTCAAATTGTTGTAATTACCTTAATAACAAAGACATACATTATTCTGAAGATTACAAACTTTATTTGTAATTGAGTTTATTCCTTAACAGTATAAAAACTTGATGTATATTATCTCTAATATTTTTTCTCTGTCATCCTTGGTAATGAACATATTCAGGCTAAAAACAGTTATTGTGTTGCATATTAGTGATCTAGATTCTGTTGTTAACAATCAGAAATTTGGACCTGGACCTGAAACATTGCCCCAGAGGGAGTCTCCCTGATGCCTGGGGCCTGAGCCCTTTCTTAGAGTACAGTTCCCAAGCTAGGATTTAGCTTTAAAATCCAACACATCTTATGTCCTCTGTATCTTTCCAGTTTCATTCTCAACCAGTTTTGATGGTAACCTCTTTCAACATTTAATCGTCTGATTCCAGTGGATGAAATTTTGCACCCTACTTAGGTTATACCTAATTTTCTTTACTACTTGAATGAAATGAATGTATTTCTTTACTTTTGATTGGATTCTTCTTTCTTTTCTGTGTATATGTATATATATTTCTTTCTCTGATGCCTGGTCATGATTCCATAGTCATTTTGTTGACCAGTGTTGGACATACTGGTCAATGCTGAATACCTGTTGAATTAGCTTTGGTAGTAGGGTAGAGGAGTACTATAGGCATATGGAACCCATTATTTAAATCTTCTTAGTCCAAAGCTAGCAATTGTTCAGCAGCTTTCTCTGCTAAAACCAGGGTTTCTCAGAACTAGCTGCACGTTAGAATCATCCGCAGACCTTTTATACAGCACGTGTCTGGGGCCCCACCTCGAACCAGATGAAGGAGACTGTCAGGCATCATGGTGTTACCAGTGCATCAGGTGATTCTGATCCGCAGAGAGGATTGCAAGCTGTTAAGTGAAAGAGTTCAGATCATTTAAAAAATCTTATTGTCTTTACACCCTTTTTGTGGAAACACCGACGGGAAATGCACAGATAAAACGAAAAGGACATGGAAGGTAGAAAGTTTGGCTAATGCACGACTAGACCATTTTCCTGTAAAAAGTTGAAGTTAGTAAGGAGATGTTTTAAGGTGTAGGTTTTAAAATCTTCATGGTGCTTTTCTTTTTTATTTGTTTGAAACAGCGGTGTTTAAACGCTTGCTGACTCTTCACTCGGTGTCTGCTTCCTTGCCCCAGGTTTCTGTTGATGTACTCCACGGTTTTGTGTAGCTATTACAACTCAGCCCTGACGACGGCGGTGGTTGGCGCCATCAAGGTAAGTGGCTGAAGCCTTGAAATACACACCCAAATTGGGGCATCGACTGTTTAATTTTACTGTTGTCATTATCCGTGGTATAGTAAGAATGGAGGCTTGTGATATTTTCGGCTACGCCTGGGTAATCCCTTCTTACATCTTCTAATCTTTTCATCCACAAGACAGAGGGAAGACCTGCTAATTTATAGGTTGTTGTTCTGTTACTCTGTTGTGTCCGACTCTTCGCAGCACCATGGACTACACGCCAGGCTGCCCTGTCCTTCACTATCTCCTGGAGTTTGCTCAAACTCATGTCCGTTGAGTTGATGATGCTATCCAACCATCTCATCCTCTGTAACTTTTAAATTGGGGATGGAAGGAAGGGATGGTCTGGGAAAACCAAGTGAAATAGCTGAAAAAATTACAAATTTCTGCGACAAGATACAGTGTGATCTACATTTTGATTTTCTGGGAAAATATTGCTGACTAAGGGAGTCCTTATAAAGAACTGTTTTCAGTCTAGATCTGTGTAAGTTGATTAGCTCTGGGATTGGTGTATATGCCATGTGTGTGTATACAGCATTTGAGTACACACACTAATGAATTGGAGGCATTCTAGATTCTGTTCTGCAGTTGCTTTGTGTTTCTGTTCATATGAGCTTCTATGACGAATGAGTGCATCATCTGTAGGCTGATCTTTTGGCTACCCAAAGACCATTGACAATATACTGGACAGAGTACTGCTTAGAATTTGTCAGCTGTCTTAATCAGTTTAAGTTTAGGACTAATATGATTAAAATTCCCCACCCAGTGATGATAAAGAGATTAGATCTGAAAAGCTGATTACAACCCAACTCTTACATCTTTTTTCTGGTATAGTATGTGGAAGAAGGTATGGATGATGCAATTCTGTGATTATAGTGCTATAGTTTACTTCATTTTCTTTATAAAGCCATATGTTATAGTTTTTATTCACATATTCAATGTTCCATGAATCCCTACTATATGCAAATCCTTTTGAAAAGTAACTAAAATATTTTGTCTCAGATTTCACCATATGTATGTATTTTCCCCCCAAATCCTTTACTTCTAAGATCACTAATGCTCTCTTTTTGCAGAATGTATCTGTGGCCTACATTGGAATGTTAGTAGGTGGAGACTACATTTTCTCTGTGTTAAACTTTGTAGGGTTAAATATTTGGTAAGTGGAATTTTTAAATGAATTCATCTTAGTAACATGAATTTTAAAAGCCTGATTAATATGTTATAAGTGAAAGAGCAGGAGGTATTTTGATGTTACAATTCCTAGGATAAATTTTACTTGAAATATTCAGTTCACCTTTTTTTATGACATACTTGCTCATGGTTAATGGGGATGTGTGTAATGAAAATTCAGAGTCGAGATCTGAATTTAATTCATGTGTCCTCCTCACAGAAAAGACCCTACATTGTGGTCTTCCTTTTGTGAATGGGCCTCACTAAATCTGTGCTCCATCAAAGCCCATGTATTAAAGATATTGGGAGGAGTGACTAAGATACTTTCGAAAGGCGTTTTGGGGTCTCAGAGGTAGGACACCATTTTAGGATAATAGGATATCATTTATTCCAATAATAAGTGAAAGTGAAGTCGCTCAGTTGTGTCCGACTCTTTGCGACCCTATGGACTGTAGCCCACCAGGCTCCTCCATCCATGGAATTTTCTAGGCAAGAGTACTGGAGTGGGTTGTCATTTCCTTCTCCAGGGGATCTTCCCAACCCAGGACTCGAACCTGGGTCTCCCGCATTGTGGGTAGGCGCTTTACCCTCTGAGCCAACAGGGAATCCCCATTCCAAGAATAACCAGGTGCTTATTTCTCTCCAAGTTTATGTATTAGATTTGACCTGCTCTTTTTCTGCTACCAAAGATTTGTAAATAAGAGGGCTAATTCTCATCAATTAATCTACATATTTGAGGAAGTAAAACAGAGGGTTCAATAATTTCCTTCACATTAGGCTGACTGCATTGTAAATCAAGTATACTTCAACAAAGTTTGAAAAAAGAAATAAGTAGCCAAAGTATCAAAAAAATTAGGCTGATTATATTTATCGAGAGTATAACTGTTGATGGTACCACCTATGGAATTTATTTTTACTGTTTTTTTTTTTCTTTCAGCATGGCAGGAGGCTTGAGATATTCCTTTTTAACTCTAGGCAGCCAATTAAAACCTAAACAACCTGTGGATGAAGAAAACATTTCTCAAGATTTGAAGGTCTAGAACCTGGGGCACAATTGCAGACTGGCTTGCAGACTGTGGGGAGGGGGGGATATTCCCAGCTGTTTTGGCTGTGGCACTCGCCCCTCTGGTTAAGGCACAACAGGAATGTCTGCAAAATGCAAGGCGAATCTACCTCATGTGCTGCACAAGGAGCCGTCATCAACCCTGAGAAACGTACCCGGGCAAAGCCTTACCAGCTGAAAGTGAATCTTTTCAAACAATTGGTGAAAGGGATCATTTCCAAGGCACTTGCGGGGCCCACACACCTATGTGCTCTTCCAGGTATCCAGAGTGCTTCAGAGGCGGTAAAAGGCCGATGCTGTTGAGGGTGCTTATCAGCACCTTGGCCTTCATTTCAAAGGTCCCAGCCAAAGCAAAGTGCCAGTGAGAACATATTTTTGGTTTAAGCAGACATGTCTTCATTTTAGTAAAGTCAACCACTTAACTGCCAGTAAAGTTGTTAGCTTTGATTTGATCTTATATGTTGGTATCTTCACAATCATCAAAGTAAAATAAAAAATAATTTATATGCATGCCTCATACTGGTATGTTATTGTAGGCAGGCAGTAAACGGTAAGTCATTTTATTGCGGCTGCCTTGAAGGGTAATGAATGACTCATGTTGGAAAAAATTACAAAATAACTCAATGGAAAAAACAATACTCAGTATGCTCTGTCAACATTTAAGTAGGTTATATTTCTCTCCTCTTCTCCTTCCAGGTTTGTTCAGGGGACTCTGAAATTCAGATCACGTCAATTTTAACCAAGTTATATTTTTTTTCCTGGGCTTGCCTGACTTCCCAGACCAATGGGGTGTGGGAAGGAACCTCTGATTGGATGACAGTTCTTATCATCTCCTCCCTGGTGTCTCAGTGGTAAAGAATTCACCTGCCAATGCAGGAGGCACAGGAGATGTGGGTTTGATCCCTGGGTTAGAAGGATCCTCTGAGGAGGAAATGGCAACCCACTCCAGTGTTCCTGCCTGTGAAATCCCATGGACAGAGGAGCCTGGTGGGCTGCAGTCACACTGGGTTGCAGAGTCTGACATGAGTGAGCATGCATGCACAGCACGGCACCATTTAGCAATGGACTGGCCTCACAGGGGCTGTGGTGCAAGATAAGACCCCACTCTGGAAATCAGGGGCCTTTCTCTGCACTGGGTCTTGTCTTCATTTCAGGGGTCTTGTCTTCACTGCTAACTCACTGAAAGCTCCACAAGTCACCTTGCCATGGTCACCTCCATTTTTTAATCTGTAAAATGGAACTATATTCCCAAGTCCCTGCCAGCTCTGACTTTCTAAGCTTATTTATAGAAGCTGAACCAGGTGGACAGGACAGCAAACCAGAGGGACAGGACAGCAAATGAAGGAATGATTGTGTTTCAATTCACTTAAAAAAATTAATTGTAAAATACACATAACATACAATTATCAGCTTAACCATTTCTAAGTGTACAGTTTAGTTGTGTTAAGTATATTCACAGTGTTGTGTAGCCCATCTCCAGAACCTTCTCATCTTGCACAACCAAAATTCTATACCGATTAGACAATAACTCCCCATTCCTCCCTTTCCCCAGTCCTTGGCAACCACCATTCTCTTTTCTGTCTCTGTGAATTTGACTACTCTAGATACCTCATAACTGAGAAGGCACTGGCAGCCCACTCCAGTACTCTTGCCTGGAAAATCCCATGGATGGAGGAGCCTGGTAGGCTGCAGTCCATGGGGTCGTGAAGAGTCGGATACGAATGAGCAACTTCACTTTCACTTTTCACTTTCACGCATTGGAGAAGGAAATGGCAACCCACTCCAGTGTTCTTGCCTGGAGGATCCTGCGGTGGCAGAGCCTGGTGGGCTGCCGTCTATGGGGTCACACAGAGTCGGACACGACTGAAGCGACTTAGCAGCAGCAGCAGGTAACTCATAAAAGTAGAATCACACAGTATTTATCTCTCAGCTGGCTTATTTCACTTAGGATAATGTCCTCAAGGTTCATCCATGTTGCAGCATATGTCAGAAGTTTCATTCTTCTTAAGACTGAATAATGTTCCATCACATGGATATACCATGTTTTGTATATTCATTTGTATCACATTATGTATATTCATTTATATCACATTTGTATCTATTCATCTGTCAGTGGACTCTTGGGCTGCTCCTACCTCTTGGCTGTTTTGTATAATGCTGCTAACGTGGGTGTACAAATATTTCTTTGAGACCCTGCATTCAGTTCTTTTGGATGGTAGAAGGAAACCTGTTTCCTCTACACATAAAACACTTCTGACACCAAATGTGTGGGGACTTTCCCTCACATGAAGCAATTCTTCAACTCTCTGGATGCCAACTAGGGGTCCTACAGTTAAATTCTGACTCCACCCAGAGTTAGCACAGACCCCACAGGTTAAGGGCCCAGTCCCCCAAGATTTCCCCCTACTTCAGATGCCAGTGCCAAGTCCCAGGTTGTGACTAGTGCTTCTGACCAATTGACCTGAAAGCTGGGGTCTTCATACCCGCTTCCTTGGGTTCAGTAATTTGCTGGAATGGCTCACAGATCTCAGGGAAGTGCTTTATTCTCTATTACCAGTTTATTATAAAGCATTTGACCCAAGAATAGCCAAAGGGAAGAAGTACTTAGGACAAGGTATATTGGAAATGGTTTGGAGCTTTCATAACCCGTCCTGGCACATCAATGTGTTCATCAGCTGGAAGCTCTCCAAACCTCATCATTTTCAACAGTAACACATGGACAACAGATACCATTTTGTATTCCCACCAACAGTGGGGGGGGGGGGTCCCTATTTATCCACATGCTCACTTGTTATTTCCTTTTTTTGGTAGCAGTAGTAGGAGGTGGTGGTGGTTTAGTCACTAAGTTGTGTCTGACTCTTGTGAACCGTGGACTATATATAGCCTGCCAGGCTCCTCTGTTCAATGGGTGTGAAGTGATATCTCATTGTAGTTTCGATTTGCATTTCACTGGTGATTAGTGATGTTGAGTGTCTTCTCGTGTGCTTGTTGGCCATTTGTATATATTCTTTGGAGAAATGTCTGTTCAAATCCTTTGCCCATTTTGAATTGGGTTGTTTGGGTTTTGTTTTTGTTTTTGAATTATAGCAGTTCCTTTCTGTTTCAGTTTACTTTTAAAAGGCTTCTAGAATATTACCTTGGGGCTCCCAAACTGTGTAATCACCCTTTCTTGCATCATCATCAAATGAAATCCAGGGACCAAAAGTGCTAAGACTTGAAAAATGTAAACTTCAACTATTTTTTTTTTAATCAATGTCAAGCTAAAACAAGATTTGTTTTCTTCCAAAATTGTTTTTCTAATTTTCATTTTTAGAATTCTTAAAGGAAGATGCTTTTGTGTTTTTCTAAAGTTTTACTATGGTTGGTCTTTTGTTTCAAATGCCAGGATGCCTCGGGATGGGCTCCTTTTATTTATTTATTTAATTGAAGGATAATTGCTTTACAGAATTTTGTTTCTTCTGTCAAACATCAAAATGAATCAGCCATAGGTATACATATTCTCCTTCCTCTTGAACATCCCTCCTGGAATGGGGTTCTTATTTAAATGTTTTTCTTTTGCAATCACCTCGAATACTTGGTCTTACATGACCCCCCCCCCCCCCCCCCTTTTTTTTTAACCAGTGCGGGCAGATTTCTTCCCCTTGTTTCCATATGTGGCCAGCAGAGGGCACCCTAAGAGCAGTCCCGCGGTCCCGTGGGATGTGTTACTAGCTTCCTCCCGTCCTAGTCTGTGTGATCGCACGGACTGTGGCCCGCCAGGCTCCTCTGTCCATGGAATTCTCCAGGCAAGAATACTGCAGTGGGTTGCCATTTCCTTCTCCAGGAGATATTCCTCACCCAGGGACTGAACCCGGGTCTTCGGCAATGCAGGCAGATTTTTGTAGCTGGGTTGAAACTTTGCACTCTACAGAACTAGAGTGGGGTTGATGGGAATGCCAGTCTGGGTTTTGAATTAAGTTTAGCTGAGAATGCTGGATGCAGAGAGGTGGTGCAAAAGGAACCCATGAACTTCAATGTGGCTGAAGAAGAAATGTAGCCCAGTGCCCCAGGTTTCCAGATTTCTTTTTTCTTAAAAAAAAAAAAAAATAATAATAATAAAAACCATTCTGATGGAACAAGGAAAATTAGTTTAATATACTCGATACTTTGCTTACTTCTGGCTATTTTACTGCTAATAGCAGTGACATTTGTTAACTTGTACTTTTTCCTGTTGTTTTAGTATTTTTAAAATATATTCCATATATAAGTAAAAGTACAGAGGCACTAGAAGTTAGTGAAAACTGAGTTTGCCTAAAGAATAAAACCTAGTTTAGAGAAGAGTATATATATGTGTGTAATTATTATTATATGTTCATATATTTTACATGTTATTTTGATTTATATATATTTTCTGTACTCTCAGGAAAATGGCAAAGGTGCATATGTCAATATTTTCAGAGACTTTAGTGAGTTTTTTCCTTTTGCATGATCACTTCAACTTTTCAGTCTTGCTGAGTCATGTTTATGACTTGTGAGTAATTTCTGTTTTCTGGGAATGGGTATGTGTACTTGTGCGTATATTTTGAGGACTGGGACTTGTCAAGGGTCAGTGTCTTAGCTGATCAGTAGTTGCCACTCTGTGCTTTGGGAAACTGAGGGCGCCCAGCAACTCAGGATCTCTAAGTTCCCTTTCTGTCACTAGATACTGAAGCACGTGGAAAAACAAAACATGTCTCTTTAGGATGAAGCCATTCCTGAGGACTCCCAGGGTCAGGGAATACCATCTGTGTGTTTCTGATTCTCACCTCCATTCCAGGCTGAGGTCTCCCATGATAAGCCTCAGAACCTTTTTTATGCAATGTGTGGTTCCTGGAACAGAATATCAGCATTACCTGGGGCTTGTTAGAAATGCAGACTATCAGGTGCACACATACACTGAATAGGAATCTGCATTTTAACCCTGGTAATCTGAGGAGCACTACCCCAGACTTTTGGTCCAGATCATATTTTCAGTACCAAGGGTTCATAACCTGAGGTTCACAGAATTTAGAGGTTTGGTGGACTTGAATGGAGAAAGAAAACATCTTCATTTTCTCTAATGAAAATGTAGCATTTCTTTTCATTTGAATGTAGATCACAGTTAATACTGGCTGTACTTGTGACTTAGTTATCAGTAGAAGTTGAAATATTTTTGTATCACCTTAGAGTTTTTGTAGAAAATCATTGGTGCATTGCTCAGTATTCTTATAGTTATTAGTGCCTCCACTAGTTCTTATTGTTTAATATGTTCATAAAGAAGAATATATCAGATTTAGATGTATTTTTATATGTATTCATATGTATTTAATGTGATAGTACATCATATTTAGAAAATATTGCTGTAACTTTATGACAGTTGGTTTTCATTATAATTTTATGTGTTTTATTTCATGCATTTAAAAACATTATTTGAAGAAGGAGGCTGTAGCCATTCATAGACTGCCATTGTAGTTCATGGCACTGAAAAAAAGTAAGGATCCCTGCTTTAGAGGAAAAGAAAAAATTCAAGATTAATATGTTTCCTCAAGAAGTTGTCCCATTTTTGGCCTCAGGAGGCTTGCTCCTGGATGAGCCCAGGGGTTATTTTTATATCTGCTCCCTGGTGGGAAGGCATCTTCCTCCAGCCAGTGTGGTCAGTGGGCTGCAGCCAGGGGGAGAGAGAGGGCCAAAGGGAAAGGAAGGGGAGGAAAAGGGGGCAAAAGGTAGGGAAGGGAGAGACCAGGACACAGGACAGCTCGGCTTCGCTGCCACATCCTTCTCATTCACAGCTCAGATCAGAGATCTGCCTCGTAATTCTGTCACAGTTCTTGAACCTTGTTCTTCAAACTCTGCTTACCTGAAGTGTGACATTCCGTCTAGGGAAGGTGGGACAGCAGTGTGAGGATGCTCTGTGGGCCCACTCTCCACTGATACAAGGGGAAGTAGAGAAGACTGTAAAACCATTTAAGGTCCCTGGAAATTGTCCTAAGGGAGATTAGAGATTGCATTATTTAGTCTCGGTTCAATTCAGTTCAGTCGCTCAGTCGTGTCTGACTCTTCGAGACCCAATAGACTGCAGCACGCCAGGCTTCCCTGTCCATCACCAATTGCCAGAGCTTGCTCAAACTCATGTCCATCGAGTCGGTGATGTGATCCAACCATCTCATCCTCTGTCATCCCCTTCTCCTCTGACCTTCGATCTTTTGTGGCATCAGGGTCTTTTCCAATGAGTCAGCTCTTTGCATCAGGTGGCCACAGTATTGGAGTTTCAGCTTTAGCATCAGTCCTTCCAATGACTATTTAGGACTGATTTCCTTTAGGATTATTTAGTCTATGCTTCGTTAAAATGCTTTTTGAGTTGGTGGCTTTATTTTCTAGCTCTGTCATTCAAATAACATTTTTTTTAATAAAAATTGAGAAATTTCACATTAGAAACTGGATTTCTTGCAATAGTTGAAAAAATATCACAACTTGCCAGGTGGGCCAGAATCTCCACAGGGTAACAGTCAGCTGGAGCTGAGGTCGGGGGGTAGTTGTTATTTTGTCATGTTCTCCACCATTTTCTGTGTCTCCAATCATGTGACTGAGTGTTTGCCTTTCATTAATGTGCTTGTAGTATTGTTTTCCTTAAAACAAAGTCGAGGGACTTTTATGGTGGTCCAGTGGCTAAGACTCTGAGCTCCCAATGCAGGGGGCCCAGGTTCAATTCCTGATTAGGGAACTATTGATAGATCTCGTATGTCACACCTAAAGATCCGGCACAGCCAAATAAATAAAAGTAAATTTAAAAAAAACCTCAAACAACAGAGTTGAGAGGATAGGAGGGAAATAAAAGCTGAATCAAGAGAGCCAAAGGTTAAATAGAAAGTTACAGCTACTATGTGCTTGTTTTGAAACAATACAGATTAAGATGCCTGGCCTACTTCATTAATTTATATTACTTGTCTGCCTTGGGGCTCCCCAGGTGGTGCTAGTGGTAAAGAACCTACCTGCCAATATAGACGATATGAGACATGGGTTTGATCCCTGGATTGGGAAGATCCCCTGGAGGAGGGCATGGCAACCCACTCCAGTATTCTTGCCTGGAGAATCCCATGGACAGAGGAGCCTGGTGGGCTGTAGTCCAGAGTGCTGTAGAGTTGGACATGACCAAAGGGACTTAACATGTACACTAATCTGCCTTGATTGTGGGCATTTCAGTTTTTGATTCCAGTTTCAAAGGCCATTTCTCAAACTATTCTGTCTCCATCCTATGTAGAGTTACTAGACATTTATCATAAGGACACGTTTTTGTTATCATTTATTGAATTTGGGCTTCCCTGGTGGCAGTAGTAAAGAATCTGCCTGCAAAAATGGAGACCTGGGTTCAATCCCTGGGTTGGGAAGAGCAGGGAGCCTTGGTGGGTTGCAGTTCATGGGGTTGCAAAGAGTTGGAAATGACTAAGCATGCAATGTATTTACAGACAAACAATATATTGGTGGTACAGACAAACAATATATTGGTGGTTGCCAAAGGGGTGAGGCAGCAGTGGGTGAACTGGATGTAGGGTGATCAGGTCAAAAGGTGAAAACATCTAGCTATAGATAAGTTATGGGAATATAATACACAGCCTGGTGACTATTATTAGTAATACTGTATTGCATATTTGAAAGTTGCTAAGAGAGTAGATCTCACCATAAATATTTAAAAAAAATTTTGTAACATGTATGCTGATGGATATTAACTAGACTTACAGTGGTGATTATTTTGCAGCATATACAAATATTAAACCATTATGTTGTATACCTGAAACTAATATAATGTCATATGGCAATTATACCTCAATAAAAAACTCAAACATTTAAAAAATTTGCTGATATAAGTATACTTAGCAATGACTTTCTGGCTTATACAGTTGTTTTTAAAATAAAAAATGTATAATAAAAAATTTTATAAGACAGAAAAGTATTTAAAAGATTTATATTGGAGTTAATATTTATTGCTATAATAATATAATTAATTCAGTTGCATTTCTTCAGTGGGAAGAAAACAGTAGCTAACAGACTGGAAAAAAGAACATGTCTCCACATAGAAGAATTTTCAAATGCATTGAGATACTCTTGTGAATAGTACAGTGCAAATTTATTTTAAATCTTTTCTGGATTCATATTCAGATATTGACAGATAATTTCTCAGTCTATTAAACAGCACTGAATATATCTTTTGATGTTGAAAAGTAAAGGAAGAAGAATTCCCTGGTTGTTCAGTGGTTAGGATTCCATGCTTTCACTGCAAGGGGCTCAGGATCAATCCCTGGTCAGGGAACTAAGGTCCTATATGCCACGTGGTCATACAAAATAAAAAAAGTAAAGGTTGGATCTTTGGTTTAAAAGCAAGCACACAAGTGAATTACTACATACTTCCATTTCTGGGACTTCCCAGGTGGCTCAGAGGGTGAAGCGTCTCTCTGCAATGTGGGAGACTAGGGTTCGATCCCTGGGTCCGGAAGATCCCCTGGAGAAGGAAATGGCAACCCACTCCAGTATTCTTGCCTGGAGAATCTCATGAACAGTGGGCTACAGTCCACAGAGTCACAAAGAATTGGGCGCGACTGGGAGACTTCACTTTCACTTTGCATTTCTGGTAATATGGAATGCTATGTTATCCACTCTTTAGAAAATAAGATAAAATTTGTTTAAAATTAAGGTATAAGGACGTCCCTGGCAGAGACTCCATGCTACCAAAGTGGGTGCCAGGGTTTGATCCTGCTGGATCACAGAGAAAGCAAGGGAATTAAAAAGATCTGCTTCACTGACTATGCTAAAGCCTTTGACTGTATGGATCACAACAAACTGTGGAATATTCTTAAGAGATAGAAATACCAGACCACATTACCTGCCTCCTGAGAAACCTGTATGCAGGACAAGAGGCAACAGTTAGAACTGTACATGGAACAACCAACTGGTTAAAAATTGGGAAGGAGTACGTCAAGAATGTATATTGTCATCCTACTTGTTTAACTTCTATGCAGAGTGCATCATGCAAAATGCCAGGCTGGGTGAATCACAAGCTGGAATCAAGATTGCTGGGAGAAATATCAACAACTTCAGATATGCAGATCACCTCAGTTCAGTCAGTTCAGTCGCTCAGTCATGTCCGACTTTTTGCGACCCCATGAATCGCAGCACACCAGGCCTCCCTGTCCATCACCAACTCCCAGAGTCCACCCAAACCCGTGTTCATTGAGTCAGCGATGCCATCCAACCATCTCATCCTCTGTCGTCCCCTTCTCCTTCTGCCCCCAATCCTTCCCATCATTAGAGTATTTTCCAATGAGTCAATTCTTCTCATGAGGTGGCCAAAGAAATGGAGTTTCAGCTTCAACATCAGTCCTTCCAATGAACACCCAGGACTGATCTCCTTTAGGATGGACTGGTTGGATCTTCTTGCAGTCCAAGAGACTCTCAAGAGTCTGCTCCAACACCACACTTCAAAAGCATCAATTCTTTGGTGCTCAGCTTTCTTTATAGTCCAACTCTCACATCCATACATGACTACTGGAAAAACCATAGCCTTGACTTGACGGACCTTTGTTGACAAAGTAATATCTCTGCTTTTAAATATGCTATCCAGGTTGGTCATAATGTTCCTTCCAAGAAGTAAGCGTCTTTTAAATTCATGGCTGCAGTCACCATCTGCAGTGATTTTGGAGCCCAAGAAAATAAAGTCTGACACTGTTTCCACTGTTTCCCCATCTATTTGCCATGAAGTGATGGGACTGGATGCCATGATCTTAGTTTTCTGAATGTTGAGCTTTAATGGCAGAAAGTGAAGATGAACTAAAGAGCCTCTTGAAGAAGGTGAAAGAAGAGAGTGGGAAAAGCTGGCTTAAAACTCAACATTCAAAAATGAAGATCATGGCATCCAGCCCTATCACTTCATGGCAGATACATGGGGAAAATGTGGAAACAGTGTCAGATTTCATTTTCTTGGACTCTAAAATCACTGTGGATGGTCATTGCACATGAAATTAAAAGGCGCTTGCTCCTTGGAAGAACAGCTATGATAGACTTAGTGTATAAAAAAGCAGAGACATCACTTTGCTAAGTTCTGTATAGTCAAAGCTATGGTTTTTCCAGTAGTCATGTACAGGTATGAGAGTTGGGCCATAAAGAAGACTGAGTAGTACTAAAGAATTGATGCTTTTGAACTGTGATGCTGGAGAAGACTCTTGAGAGTCCCTTGGACTGCAAGGAGATCAAATCAGTCAATCCTAAAGGAAATCAACCCTGAATATTCATAGGAAGGACTGATGCTGAAGCTGAAGCCCAATACTTTGGCCACTTGATGAGAAGAACCAACTCACAGGAAAAGACCCTGATACTGGGAAAGATTGAGGGCAAGAGGAGAAGGGGGCAACAGAGGATGAGATGGTTGGATGGCATCACAGATTCAATGGACATGAGTTTGAGCAAACTCAGGGAGACAGTGAAGGACAGGGAAGCCTGGCATGCTGCAGTTCATGGGGTCGCAAAGAGCCGGACACGACTTAGCAACTGAACAACAATGAACAACAGGGAAATGGATCCCACATACCCTACCTAAAGATCCTGCATGTCACAACCGAGACCCTGCACAGCCAAACAAAAATTTTTAAAAATCTGAAGTATAATTTACTTTCATAAATTACACAGACCTTAAATGTATAACACATGAGTTTTGATAAAGGCATACTTTGATAAACAGACATACTTATCAAAATATAGAACATCCTCATCACCATAGAAAGGTTCATTATTACCCTACCCAGTCAATCACTGCATGTCTACCAAGAAATCAATGTTCTGATTTATTTTACTGAAGATTAGGCTTGCCCTAAATGGCAAATAGATGGGGAAACAGTGGCTGATTTTATTTTGGGGGGCTCCAAAATCACTGCAGATGGTGATTGCAGCCATGAAATGAAAAGACACTTACTCCTTGAAAGTTATGACCAACCTAGACAGCATATTAAAAATCAGAGACATTGCTATGCCAACAAAGGTCCATCTAGTCAAGGCCATGGTTTTTCCAGTTGTCATGTATGGATGTGAGAGTTGGACTATAAAGAAAGCTGAGCACCGAAGAATTGATGCTTTTGAACTGTGGTGTTGGAGAAGACTCTTGAGAGTCCTTTGGACTGCAAGGAGGTCCAACCAGTCCATCCTAAAGGTGATCAGTCCTGAGTGTTCATTGGAAGGACTGATGTTGAAGCTGAAACTCCAATACTTTGGCCACCTGATGCAAAGAGCTAGCTCATTTGAAAAGACCCTGGTGCTGGGAAAGATTGAGAGCAGGAGGAGAAGGGGATGACAGAGGATGAGATGGTTGGATGGCATCACCGGCTCAATGGCCCTGGGTTTGGGTGGACTCTGGGAGTTGGTGATGGACAGGGAAGCCTGGAGTGCTGTGGTCCACGGGGTCACAAAGATTCAGACATGACTGAGTGACTGAACAGAACTGAACTGAAATGGCATCATATAGTATGTATATGTTGTGGGTAGCTTCTGACATGGATCACAATACCTGCCTCCTCATATTCACTTCCTTGTATAATCTCCTCCCTTTGAATATGGGTTGGACCTAGAATGTGAACTAATTTCTCATTATAGAATACAGAAAAAGTAATGGTTCCTTCCAAGATTACATTGAAAAGAGTGTGGCTTCTCTCTTTCATCTGACTCCACATTTGCTTGATCTGATGAAGCAAGGTACCATTTTGCAAGTTGCTTTCCAAGGAGACTTGCATGTCAAGGAACATCTAGCTGTATGTGTGTGTGTGGGGGGGGAGTAGGGTTGAAAGTGAAAGTCGCTCAATTGTGTCCAGCGTTTTGTGACCCCGTGGAGTATAGAGTCCATGGAATTCTCCAGACCAGAATACTGGAGTGGGTAGCCTTTCTCTTCTCCAGGGGTCTTCCCAACCCAGGGATCGAAACTAGGTCTCCCGCACTGCAGTTAGATTTTTTACCAGCTGAGCCAGCAGGGAAGCCCAAGAATACTGGAATGGGAAGCCTGTCCCTTCTCCAGCGGATCTTCCCGACCCTGGAATTGAACTGGGGTGTCCTGCATTGCAGGCAGATTCTTTACCAACTGAGCTATCAGGGAAACCTTTGTGAAAGCTGCTCTCCATTTCTGGATGACATTTGATGACACACATCAGTAAAAAAAATTAGTTTCGTCCTCTTTTACTGAAAACTTGGTGACAAAGTCAGATTCTCTTCAGGTATCTCTGGTGTGAAACTTCTTATAATTCTTTCCCCTAACATATACCACAACTTACTTACACAGATGCTTCAGGGGGAAGGTCACGCCCTTACAAATATCTTACAGCCTTCTTCAGGCCTCTTTCTTTCTCTGAATTTCTCCAGTTGCCCACCCCCTTGGCTCTCCCCTCTGCATTTTATCACCTTGAGTCCAAACATTGTGTCCTCTGGGACAGATTTTATCTGATTTATATTGATAAATGGATCAGTTGCTCATTCTGCATTTCCTCGTCACTTAACTCCACAAGCTCCTAGCCGAGATCCAGCCCTCCTCCGTGAGGCTCTGCAGCTTGCCCCCAACCTGTACCAGTGTCTGTCACCTGTCTCCCAAAGACTTCTTTAACAGGACAAACTTCATCACACCCACACAAAATAAAGGCTCATTTTCCCCTTTTCCTTAAAGAGTGAATATTTATTGAGTGGGCTTCCCTGGTGGCTCAGATGGTGAAGAATCTGCCTGCAATGCAGGAGACCCAGGTTTGATCCCTGAGTTGGGAAGATCCCCTGGAGAATGAAACGGCAACCCACTCCAGTATTCTTGCCTGGAGAATCCCATGGACAGAGGAGTCTTGCAAACTATAGTCCTTGGGGTCAAAAGGAGTCAGACACAAATGGGTGACTGACAACAGCAACATTTATTGAGTCAGTTCAGTTCAGTCACTCAGTCGTGTCTGACTCTTTGTGACCCATGAACTGCAGCATGCCAGGCCTCCCTGTCCATCACCAACTCCCGGAGTCCACTCAAACTCATGTCCATTGAGTTGGTAATGCCATCCAACCATCTTATCCTCTGTCGTCCCCTTCTCCTCCTGCTCTCAATCTTTCCCAGCATCAGGGTCTTTTCAAATGAGTCAGCTCTTTGCATCAGGTGGCCAAAGTATTAGAGTTTCAGCGTCAACATCAGTCCTCCCAATGAATACCCAGGACTGATCTCCTTTAGGATGGACTGGTTTGATCTCCTTGCAGTCCAAAGGACTCTCAAGAGTCTTCTCCAACACCACAGTTCAAAAGCATCAATTCTTCGGTGCTCAGCTTTCTTTATAGTCCAACTCTCACATCCATACATGACCAATGGAAAAATCATAGCCTTGACTAGATGGACCTTTGTTGACAAAGAAATGTCTCTGCTTTTTAATATGCTATCTAAGTTGGTCATAACTTTCCTTCCAAGGAGTAAGCGTCTTTTCATTTCATGGCTGCAGTCACCATTTGCAGTGATTTTGGAGCCCCCAAAATGAAGTCAGCCACTGTTTCCACTGTTTCCCCATCTATTTGCCATGAAGTGACAGGACCGGATGCCATGATCTTAGTTTTCTGAATGTTGAGCTTTAAGCCAATCTTTTCACTCTCCTCTTTCACTTTCATCAAGAGGCTCTTTAGTTCTTCACTTTATGCCATATGGGTGGTGTCATCTGCATATCTGAGGTTATTGATATTTCTCCCAGCAATCTTGGTTCCTGCTTGTGCTTCCTCCAGCCCAGCATTTCTCATGATGTACTCTGCATATAAGTTAAATAAGCAGGGTGAAAATATACAGTCTTGACTGCTTATTTTTTTTAACCATATAATTATATTTTATTTAATTTTCAAGTTGTAAATCATCGTGAATATTCAGGTTTTTCACTCTACATTTTAGTATAGTGTAATTATTGTGGCAAAAGATTATGTGTGAAATGCATATAGGTTATAAAACACTGTATTATATTTTGTGAACACTCATTACATGCTACTCAGTTCAAGAATCACATGATACCAGTAGCTTATACCTGCCTATAGCAATTCTCCATCATATCATTTCTCCCCAGATGAAACCACTTTCTTGAATTTTGTGTTTATCATTCCATTGTTTGTAACAACAATTTTGTCTATTGTTTTTTTGAGTTATAAAATATCACACTTGATATTCTGGCATTTGCTTTTTTTCACTCAACATTATGTTTCTGAGTGTCACATGTTGTTCTGTTTGTCTGTAATTCATTCATTTGCGATACTGTATAATATTCTGCTGTCAGAATAAACTCATTGGGATAGTTCCCAGTTTTGGGGAACAATGCTCTTTTTTTGGGGGGGGAACAATGCTCTTTTGAATATTCTTCTACTTGTCTCCAGTTGTTATGTTAAGGAGCTGTGGGTCACAGTACTTTTGCTCTACAAAGCCAAGTCCAAAGGAATTTACTTGTGGCAGGAGACCCAGCCACAAGCAATAAATAAGATAAGCCAATAAAAAATATGCTCAGAAGAAAACTAATCCAGAGTCACAGGACAGCCTGTTGGGCATTGGCCAGGCCTTTCCCAGATCTTAGTAAAAACAATAATTGTTGTCTTCATGTTTATCAAACACCTCAACCTCTCACTCCTTTGGGAACATTTGTGGATGAGCTGAGATGGTTGATCTATACTATCTGCTTCTGCCAACTAACCATCAGTGAAAAGAGTAATAATTAACCAAGATAGGTAATCCTTGTAATGTGCATAGTGCAGAGTTGGGTACATAAGACATAGTAAATAAGGGGCAGTCGGAAAAAATGGGAAGGAGTGGGGAGTTGCCACTGGCAAAGGCCATCTCGTTTGCTCTAATTTTAGTTTAATCTCCATGTTACTTGTACTTTCTTCAGGTAGCCCATAGCTTTATGAACAAGCGACAATTGGAACTGAGAAGCTGCTCCAGATAAGCACCTTAGTTGAAAGTGCTAGGGTAAAATACATGGCATGGTTTAGAGAGAAATGCAGGCTGAACTTGACAGTAACTTGTACCTCTCACTTTCCTTCCTGGGTCTCCTTCTCACTGAAGGATCTTGCTCATCACCTGACATACAAGCAAACCTGTATCCAAGGTTTTTAATCTGAACAGCTGGAACATAAGAGTTGCCATGTGCTGGTATAGGGAAATCTGCAAAGGAAGTAAGTTTTGACATTCAAAGGTAATATCAGAAGCCATTATTAGACTTAAACTTGAGATGACTATTAAGCATTCAAATGGAGGTGTTATGTGTACCCCAGTGTTCATCGCAGCACTGTTTATCATAGCCAGGACATGGAAGCAACCTGGATGCCCATCAGCAGACAAATGGATAAGGAAGCTGTGGTACATATACACTATGGAATATTACTCAGCCATTAAAAAGAATTCATTTGAATCAGTTCTAATGAGATGGATGAAACTGGAGCCCATTATACAGAGTGAAGTAAGCCAGGAAGATAAAGAACATTACAGTATACTAATGCATGTATATGGAATTTAAAAAGATGGTAATGATAACCCTATATGCAAAACAGAAAAAGAGACACAGATATACAGAACAGACTTTTAAACTCTGTGGGAGAAGGCGAGGGTGGGATGTTCTGGGAGAATAGCATTGAAACAAGTATACTGTCAAGGGTGAAACAAACCACTAGCCCAGGTTGGATGCATGAGACAAGTGCTCAGGGCTGGTGCACTGGGAAGACCCAGAGGGATGGGATGGACAGAGAGGCGGGAGGGGGGGTCGGGATAGGGAATACATGTAACTCCATGACTGATTCATGTCAATGTATGGCAAAAACCACTACAATATTGTAAAGTAATTAGCCTCCAACTAATAAAAATAAATGGAAAAAAAATGGAGGTGTTAATGTTGCTGCTGCTAAGTCACTTCAGTCGTGTCCAACTCTGTACAACCCCATAGATGGCAGCCCACCAGGCTCCCCTATCTCTGGGATTCTCCAGGCGACAGTGCTGGAGTGGATTGCCATTTCCTTCTCCAATGAATGAGAGTGAAAAGTGAAAGTGAAGTCGCTCAGTCGTGTCCGACTCTTCAAGACCCCATGGACTGCAGCCTACGAGGCTCCTCCATCCATGGGATTTTCCATTCAAGAGTACTAGAGTGGGGTGCCATTGCCTTCTCCAGGTGTTAATGTTACTTGCATTCAAATGGAAATGCAAGTATGGGTGAGCAGTCTGGTTACCACTGAAGTTATACATTTAGGGGTTCTCAGTGCACAAAGTCCTTAAAGTCAAGAGATTAGGTAATGTCATCAAATGAGTAAGTGTGGACACCAAAGAGAAGAGGGCCAAGAGCTGAATATGTGGACACTCTTCTTGGATGATGTCAGAGTCTCTTCACTCCCCTGTTTCAGTGTGTGACCACTCTCCATCCCTACTTCTAAAAGGTCACCTTTTCTCAGCATCGAGTGACTCAGATTATGTAATGTTATTGTCTTGGAAGAAAAGCTATGGCAAACCTAGATAGCATATTAAAAGGCAGAGACATCACTTTGCCAACAAAGGTCCATATTGTCAAAGCTATGGTTTTTTCAGTAGTCATGTATGGATGTGAGATTTGGACCATAAAGAAGGCTGAGAGGCGAAGAACTGATGCTTTTGAATGGTGGAGTAGGAGAAGACTCTTGAGAATCTCTTGGACTGCAAGGAGATCAAACCAGTCAATTCTAAAGGAAATCAACCCTGAATATTCACTGAAAGAACTGATGCTGAAGCTGAGGCTCCATTATTTTGGTCACCTGATGAGAAGAGCTGATTCCCTGGAAAAGACCCTAATGCTGGGAAAGACTGAGGGCAGGAGGAGAAGGGGATGACAGAGAATGAGACGGTTGGATGGCATCATCAACTCAATGGACATGAGTCTGAGCAAACTCCAGGAGACAGTGAGGGACAGGGAAGCCTGGCGTGCTGCAGTCCATGGGGTCACAAAGAGTCGGACACAACTGAATGACTGAACAACAACGACAATTATCTGAGTGCCTTTGGTGGCTTCCTCTCACTTGAGTAAAGTCCAAACTCCTCACCAGGAGTATCTGGCTCCTCCACATGCCTCCATCTTACTTTATTCTTTCCTTTTGTTCTGTACACAACAGAGCCGCTATGTAGTGCTATTTATTCCTCAAATACATGCATCTTTCTCATTTCAGGTCACTTGTACTAGCTGTTCTCTCAGCCTGAAGGGGGAAACCTATGTAGGGCTTTCTCCTTTCCACTCAAATTTCAGCTCAAAATACCACCTCTTCACAGAATTTTTTTCTGTCACTCCACAGCACTTTTTTATGGCACTGATATATGACATTATCTTACTTATTTGCATATTGACTCTGAATCTCAGCTCCCCCAGCAGTGACTGGCCGTGTTTACTATTCTCTATTCCCAAGGCCTCAAACAGCGATTCCCACCTGGTAGGCAGTCAATAGATAGTTGTTAATTAAGTGAATGAATGACTTTTAGAATTTTGCATAGTTTTTAGTATCTATTTTAGCTTCCAGATTTAGGGAGGAAATGCTGGGCTGCCATTTTTCTTTGTCCAGGCTTTATCTTTATGTTCACCTTTGACTTCTTCAACACTCCCCTGCCTCACAAAAGCCCAACAGTGCTATAAGGATATTAGAAAGAATATCTTATTCCAAAGCCTATGAATCAGAGGATTGTGTGAAGAAGTTACTCTAATCTGAACGCCTCGACACAGTGGCTCATTGGAATGTTCCCAGTGACTCCAGAAGGGGACTGACGCTCCTGCAGAACAGCCACGCTCACCTCGAAGGCTGTGAGGGACTGGACCAGGTCTGAAACAGCATCGGCCGTGCTGCCATCATGGGGGAGTTTCTGGAGCAGTTCTTCATCTTCGTAGGGCTGCTGGTTTGCCTGTTCTACCTGATGAAATGCGTGAGATTCTCTAAATGTATTTTTCTGCACTTCTGGAAAGTTTTGCCAAGATCTTTCTTAAAGTCAATGGGAGAGTGGGCAGGTAAAGAAAGCTTTCCATCTTTTGTTTTTTTGTTGTTGTTCTTGTTATCACTTAGGTCTCAATGATAAACTGCATCTTTTCCTTTTGAGAGCAAAGATGTAATTCTTTTGGGTTAATTTGCGGGGTTGGAAAGGACAAATGCAATTGACTGCAAGACGTGATGTGCGGCATCAGGAGAGTCATTCAAGAAGGATGTGACTCAGTTCTTGCCTGCATGCTTTTCCTCTCATCCTCACTGGCTGGGCTTTCTTATTTTTGGGGTTTCTGATGATGCAAATCATGGATGAGGCAGAAAATTATGTATCCTCCTCCCCAGATTTTAAAAAACCCAGAGTGCTTTCATTTTCTTAAACGGAACTTCAAAATTCTGAAATCCAATAATAATTTAAATCCATTTTATTATAATAATTTCTCAGAGACCTTTCACAAAGTGAGGGTAATGCAAAATCAAGGCAATAAAGATCTCTGTGGAGACATGTTTTTAAATGGTTATACTCAGAATCTGGATCTGGTTTATGTCCCAAGTAGATTGATTAATCACTGCCTCTCAATAGGATTTAGCTCCTGAAACTGCCATGCAGAATTTCAGCTCTATACTGAGTTTAAGGTTCAGAACATGAGGCTATGGTTTCAGCATCTCCTTGAATGAAGTGCTAGGTTTGCATTTCAAAGTTGGTATTATGTGCTGGTGTCAGTCTATGAATAACCAATGCTGTGACCTGGCTGGCCCTTGTGGGTCTTACTATGATTGCAAAATGCCTTTCGGCACCATCAGGAAACTTAAGGAAAAATAAAGGTTTATTACTTACAGGGCCTGTAAATTATATAGCACACCTGGTTTCACAACAAGGTCGTGTGTATAAAGAGAGGGAGAGAGTGAATGGGTCTGGGGTTCTGCTTTTATTTTATTCTGGTGTGGGGGCCTAGGGTTTCAAGAACTTTTTCTTTAATGGTGAATTTAAAACATAAGAGAGGGAATTTAAAGTGCAGGAAGAGAAAAAACAAGTGGTCAAAATGGTCAGTTATTGAAACGAACCAAGGTTTTTAAAAGATAGATGCTTGTTCCTTGGAAAAAAAGCTATGACAAACCTAGACAGTGTATTAAAAAGCAGAGACATCACTTTTTTTTTTTTTTTTTTTACAAAGGTCCATATAGTCAAAGCTATGGTTTTTCTAGTAGTCATGTACAGATGTGAGAGTTGGACCATAAAGAAGGCTGAGTGCTGAAGAATTGATACTTTTGAATTGTGGTGCTAGAGAAGACTCTTGAGAGTCCCTTGGACAACAAGGAGATCAAATTAGTCAATCCTAAAGAATCAACCCTGAATTTTCATTGGAAGGACTGATACTGAAGCTCCAATACTTAGGGTACCTGATGCGAAAAGCTGACTCATTGGAAAAGACCCTGATGCTGGGAAAGACTGAGGGCAAGAGGAGAAGAGGGTGGCAGAGGGTGAGATAGCATCACCGACTCAATGGACATGAGTTTGAGCAAACTCTGGGAGATGGTGAAGAACAGGGAAGCCTGATGTGCTGCAGTTTTGTGGGGTCGCAAGGAATAGGACACAACTTAGCAACTGAAGAACAAAATTTTTTTAAAAAGAGACCTCATCTGGGGGAGGTTGCCTGGCCCTTTACGTTATCCTATGGCCAACATAACTTTTATTAGCAATCCCCATCTTTAAAGTAGATGCCTCTTTGAAATTGATGCCTAACTGGCAATCAAAGCGTAAGCTAAGCACTTGCATTACGAAAAGGAAAAAAACAGAACCAAAACCCAACTGTCAGGTTTTAGGCTACAATGGGGTAGTAAGAAATCCAGTGACCTTAAAAAAAAAGAATTTAAGAGGCTTTAGGAATACAATCCCATGCTAAATAGGAGAGATTGTAAACAACCTTATAGGAATGCCAGATAAAATACAGGATACTCAAGTTATATTTGAATTTCTTATTTAGTGATAAATAAAAAATTTTTAATATATGACACTCCAGTTATTACGTGGGATATTCTTATACTAAAAAAAATTTGTTGTTTATCTGAAATTCAAATTTAACTGGGCATCCTGTGTCCTTATTTGCAAAAGCGGGCAACCTTATACCCTCAGCATTGGAAATGAAAAAATTATCATATGAAAATTGTTTGGCATGAAAAAATGTGTTTTTAACTGTTGCATGTTATATCTGGAGAGAGAGAGAGAGAGAATATGTATGTGAGAACTCCTTCCTCTCAGGTCAGTAGGAAGTTCCCAATGTACTTGCTGAGCAGTCTGAACTTGAGTGCTCTGGATCCAAAAGTTTGGCTCCACACAGATTTAAATGCCATTCTCTGAGGGGTTAGAACTCGGACCTTCTAGGAACAAGCATTCCAAAAGAAGTTCATATGCAGCCATATGTGGCTGATTTCCTAATTTTGTCACTGGTATCCTCTGTAGAGGTGTGGGGCCAAGATCAGAGCCTGGGTTCAGATCCTGCTGCCATCATCTTTAGCACTGCGGCCTTGATTGGGTTAAGAACTTTCCCTTAGCTTCCTCATTTATAAGGGAAAAGATGGTCCCCACATTACAGGCTTGTTTTGAATGCTAGATGAGATGGTGGCTGTGGGGCTGCCCAGCCACGTGCGCTTTCTGTGTTTCTGTGAGCCTGACAAGGAAGAGCTTTATTCGACCTACGATGCCTGTTCCACCTTCTCCCTAAATTCAAACAGCCTCATCTGTCACCCTCACCCTCAACTTCCGTGAAGAAGCTGCTAGTGGGAGCCCAGGTAGCTGTGTAGTGTCAGAGCCCGGACCTAATTTAACCTGTGTCCCAGGGCCAATCTGGGACTGCTACGCACAGGAGCGGGAGGGGAGGCAGCCAGGAACCTCAGAAGCCAGCCGCCTCCTCGCTTCTGCCTCCTGTCCGTCTCATGGTGTGTAAAGCTGCTGTGTAATTTAGCTGGTAAATAATTAGGCCTAAGTGAATAACAAGCAAACCCCCCAAATAAAGTGCATGGCAGAAAGTAAGCACTCGGAAGATGCCAGCCACTTAGTGACCGTATCTTGACTATATAGTTCAGGCCTGGTACTCGGTGATTTGGAGGATGCCTATAAAGAAGGGGAAGATGAAGCAGAAGACCACGCAACCCTGAGCATAGTACCTCTACCAAGCAAAACAGGTCATATGCATGGAGTCACTTAAAAGTATCCAAATAAACACGTAAAATAATTGGTAATGATTAAAATGAGGGTGCTTCTGCCAGCGTGCTGCTTGAAGTTTGTTTAGCTTGGTCCGCTCTCCCTCTCAAGTAAACTAAATGCACACACAGCTTTCATACACAATTTTGGAAAGCATATCCTTCAATTGTTGCTGCAAAGGTAAATTGCAGATAGGTATATACTGAATTGTAGTTTATTTTGAAACTATGACATTCACACAATTGAGTTTTACCCTAGAGCTCAGTCATTAAATATGTATCTGCTCTTATACGGTGGAAAATTACTCAGTTATAAAAGGAAAAAATCTGAGTCAGTTGCAGTGAGGTAGATGAACCCAGAGCATGTTAACACAGAGTGAAGTAAGTCAGAAAGAGAAAAATACCGTATATTAACACATATATATGGCATCTAGGAAAATGGTATGATGAAGCTATTTGCAGGGCTTGAATTGAGATGCTGATGTGGAGAATGGACTTGTGGACACAGTGAGGGAAGGAGAGGGTGGCAAGAATTGCAAAAAGTAGAATTCACATATATACACTATTATGTGTAAAATGGATAGCTAGTGGGGAGCTGCTATATAACACAGGGTGCCGAGCCTGGTGCTCTGTGATGACCTAGAGGGGTGGGATGGGGGCAGGGAATATATAATTATGACCAATTTCCATTGTTATATAGCAGAAACCAACACAACACTGTAAAGCAATATTCTTCCAATTAAAAAATTTTTTTAAATCTATGTGCTATGGACTATAAAAGGACTAGATGGCACATCTCACAATCATCTATTAATCAGTTGATCTAGTGAGCACAAATTCTTTAGGTTCCTTCATGTCACTCCATCCTCTTTTTGGATTTCTGTATTTTCCTCCTTGTTAAAAGTTCTCTATCTTCCATGGGTTTTGATTTCTGCTGTCCTATGAGGGTGAGGATAGGAAATGGGGAGAATTTGACTTTCACTAGGAACCTTGAAACATCGTTACAGTGACAACTGGGTGTGTGGGTAGAGAGATAACAGAGTACACTGCTTGTCCTTGATGAATTAAGGCTTAGAACTGTAAACCCTTATGGGGTCTGAATAAAATGTTCTCTGGCTGAAGCACTTTGTTTCATTTTGGGCCATGTTTTCCGTAGCCTCACCAACTCTTCCCCCCAACCCCATCCAAAAAAAAAGCTTCATTTTGAAGTTTAGTGAAGGAAGTCAAGGCTGGAACATTCACAGGTGAGCAAAGTTGGTCACAGTTGAGCAGAGTTGGGTTAGAAAGTAGGAGGGCATTGATTTGGAATATTATATTGTATCTTAGAGAGTAGGCCTGCAGTCAAATGTAGCCAGCAAGAAAGAAAATCTTAAAGATTAATTAATTCTATCCTTTAAAACCATTTCTGCTTTTTTTCAGTGATCACTGGAGCAGGAGATGGGATTGGGAAAGCTTACTCATTCGAGGTAGGTTGTTTTCTTGAAGACTTCCTCCTTGCCTCGTATTAAATACACCATGGTCGTGTGGCACCACAAACACTACTGTTCTGATTATAAAAGCAATAGACATTCCTTTACAAAGAAAACTATTTTCTATTGAAAAGGAAATTTAAAAATCATAATCTCACCCCCTGGCTACCTTAAAAAAATACAATGATATTCAAAGGTGGCAGTACCTCTCCTTAGGAGTTGTTTTAGGAATTTATGGGGGCACTGTTATTTTCTAGGGTAATTGTACCATAAGCATTTATTATACTTAAAACAATAAAAAATGATAAACTACTTTCCTTGTGTTTATCCTTTACATCATAGCCAGGGCACATGTTAATTTAAAAATCATTTGTGTAGATAGCATAGATATATAAAACTTTCATTTCAAGAAGATTAATGAGCATTAAAAAATAATATAAAGAGAGAAGCTGATAGGGTTGAGGGTCACTGGTGTGTGATGTCTTTGAGTGTTTCCTTCTAGGCTTTTTGTTTCTCTGTAGATAGATAGCAGGTAGTTAAGCTTTTCTAAAAATTCCTTTACAGGATAGGTAGTTTGGTAAGCTATTATTGGGTTTCCCGTGTGGTGCAGTGGTAAAGAATCTGCCTGCCAATTCAGGAGACACAGCAGACGTGGGTTTGATCCCAGGGACAATACTCTGGAGTAGGAAATAGCAACCCACTCTAGTATTCTTGCCTGGAAAATTCCTTGGACAGAGGAGTCTGACAGCTACAGTCAATGTGGATCACAAAAAGTCGGACACGACTTAGCGACTAGGCAGTGGTCTAGGGGTCAGGAGCTATGTATTCTAGTCCTCACTCAGTCTGCAGATTTTGGACAAATTATATATCCTTTCTGGGCTTCCAGGTCTTTACTAGCCCAAAAGATACCAGCTAAGAACTTTCAAATTCTGTTTCTGTTCTAGACGAATTCTGGCTTTGCTCTTGTAGAATCTTATTCTTTGTATCCTTTCATTCTTTTCTAAGGCTGTGCTAAACAATTTTCTGGGATCTTTCTTTCATGCAAGATTTTCTCTCTTCCAGAGAAACTGTTCTTGTCTCCCTGCTAACTGCTGCTTCAAGGCAAGCAGTTGAGTCTGGAATACTATGGGCTGTAATAGTTAAGAATTTGAGGTTGAAAATTAATTAGATCCCTGTCTGTTCAAACTCTGCCTTCAATATGCTTACTGCAGAATTTCCACATCAATAAACTGGAGGAGATGATAATTCCATCTAGGCTTTTGTAAAAGTTAAATGGATGAAGTGGGCAAAATGCTTCGCATAGAATAAGCTCTCCAAGTTTAGCCGCTATTATTATTGGATGTATAAGCTGCCTTTTCTGTCCCATATTTTGCTTTTTTGGGGGGAAAGAATATGTGTGGTACTTACCCATATTTTTACTCTTTTTATTGTTCTTTCTTCTTCTCTTTTTTGTTCTTTCTTCTCCCCTGATGTTCCAAGATTTTTTCTTTTCCAATTTCCTATCTGTTTAGAGAAGTTCCTGTAGCTGTTCTTTTATAGTAGTTCTGCTGGTGGCACATTCTCATTGTTTTTCTTCATCAGAGAATGTCTCAATTTCCCCTTCATTCCAGAAGGATAATTTTACTGAATATAGGATTTATATTTGACAATCCTTTCCTTTCAGCACTTGGGAAATGTTGTGCCACTTTCTTCTGGCCTCTATGGTTTCTGGTGAGCCTCATGTCATTCAAATAATTTTTCTCATTGGTAAAGTGTTGTTTCTCTTTCATTGCCTTCATTTTTTTGTGTGTTCAATTTTCAGGAGTTTAGTTATGTTTCTTGGTGTGGATTTATTTGAGTTTATCTTCTTCGAGATTCACTTAGCCTCTTGAATCTGTAAGTTTATACATTTTCACAGATTTTAGAATTTTTCATTCATACTTTCTGCAAGTATTCCTTCTGCCTTCTTCTCTTCTGGGACTCTGGTGATACAAATGTGAGACTTTTCTTGTAGTACTTCCTTGTAGGTCTCTGAGATGCTGTGCGTTTTTTTCAGCGTATTTTTTCTCTGTTTAGATTGCAGTTTAGTTGCTCAGTCATGTCTGAGTCTTGTGACCCCACATACTATAGCCTGTCAGTCTTCTCTATCCATGGGATTCTCCAGGCAAGAATACTGGAGTGGGTTGCCATTTCCTTCTCCACTGTTTAGATTGGATAATCCCTATTGTTTTATCTTTAAGTTCATGGATTCTTTCCTTGGTCTCTCCATTCTGCTATTGAGCCCATCATTTGAGTTTTTAATTTCACATTCTGTACTTTTCAATTCTAAAATTTCCATTTGATTTTTTTTTATATCTCCTATTTATTTGCTAAACCATTCTATTTTTCTTTTGTTTTACTTGGGTTTGTGATTGCTCTCTGAAGTGTTGTTATGGTAGCTTTTTAAAAATTCTAATCAGATAATTCTAATATCTATGTCATCTCAATGTTGGTATTTGTTGATTGCTTTTATCTTACTCAAACCGAGATCTTCTTGGTTCTTGGCGGGTTGAGTTTTGTTTTGTTTTTTTTTTTAATTGAATCTTGGATATTTTTGGTTTTAAGTTGTGAGACTCTGGATCATATTTAAATTTTCCTATTTAGGTGTATATGGACATTGCTTCAGCAGGGGGAGGGGAGGGTGCTGACATTTTTCTATAAGGTGAGATAGGAGCCCAGGTTTTCCACTTGGCCTCCACTGGGGGTTGCTGGATATGGGTAGGAGTTCTGGCTCCTCACAGGCCACTCTGGATTTTGGAGGGAAAGAGTGCATCCTTACTGCTCTCCACAAGTGGTACTTGGAGGCAGTGGTCTCACTGTTACTGTAGTGATGGTATAAGTCCTGAATCTCTACTAGGCTTCCTCGGTCATCATCAAGGAAGAGGGGAGAGAGCTGAGGGGTACTCTGGCACTGTCAGATAGAAGTGGAAGCTCAAGTCTCAGATGACATGAGGGGTGGGATGGCTGGGATGAAAGTCCTGGTATCCTGCTCAGCCTTATCTGATGCCAACCTGGCAGGGGTTGGAATCCTTGTTAGAGCGGTCTCCCCAGGGTGGAAGTGTCAGCTGCCCCCTCAACCTTTGGAGGCGAGGGTAGCAGTAAAAGCTTATATGTATATATGTGTGTATATATATATATATGTGTGTGTGTGTGTGTATATATATATATTTGAGTCGTTTGCCTGCAGTAAAGCAGTTATTTTCTAAACCGAGCCTTGCTAGGGTACCCCTTTTCTAGTCCTTTTGTTAGAGACAGCAGACTCTTGTTGGGACTTCTTATGTCTGTATCTGTTGGTGTTTCTGAATATCCAGCTTCTCCAGCAATAAGTCTGGGATATATGAGACAAAAATAAAACCCAGGAAACCATGGCTTGTTTCTATCAGGTCTCAAGGCCCATAGCTACTCTTACTCTCTTTTGGAGTCTTCTTATATTTAGTTTATGTATTATGTCCACGTTGCCTGTTTTAGTTGCATTTCCTGGTAGAAATAGGGAAAAGTATTTTCACTCCATCTTTCTGGAAGCCTATTCTATATTGCATTTTAACCTAGTCTGTATTTATAATTAGAGATGCAAGAGAGACTTTGTCTCCTTTTAAAGGAGTGTCAACCATTACTGGAAGCAGGTGAAAAAAGTGTTTGAGAGGGATGGCATGGAGGAAGGAGGACAAGAAGGAGCCTGCTCTTCACACTTCTGAAGCCTCTCCTTCACTCTATATTTCACACCATTTCTGTTCCTTTGGCGCCTGAATTCAAGCTTTTCTATTTACTGCCTCCCAGAAGAAGCGCTGTCTTCCCTGGCGTTCCCGCCACCTTTTATAGATTAGCGGTGACTGGCACCTTCCTTGACCCAGGCCCTAACACACAGCAGAAGGAAAACGGCCTATTCATCATAGCAGCAGCCATTCTTCTTTAGCACAGTGCCCCGCAGGGAATTCTGGGAGAGTGAGTGCTTCTGGGGCTTAACTCCCTGAAGCAGGGAAGTGGTAAAACCCATGTATGGAGCCTGTCAGCCTGGACATTCTAGAAATAAGATTGAGCCCTGCTCAAATGGACAAAGGGAACAATGCTGGTCCAGACAATCAAGTGTTCACCATGCCCTCCTCCTGGCTCAGATCACTTCACATGGAACCTTTAAAAAATCTATGGCTCTTAAAACAAATGGCATGATTCAGGAGAGGCTGAAAGCTCACAGGCAGAGAGTCCTTTGTACTGAAAATGCAAATTGTTTTCCATTTAATGGACAGTTTCCTTTTCAGGAGGCTGATGAAGTGAATTGTGAGACCAAGGTGCTTAATTTTTAGCTATACTTTGCTAGATGCCCAGACTGAAAATGAGGGCTGGTGGGGGTGGGAGGTGGGGGATTTTCCAAGAGAGAAAGAGAAGACTTCATGATATCACTAGCCTTAAAATTGGACAGTTCTTATTTTTAATTTTTTTTTATCTTTTAATTTTCTATTTATTTTGAAAGTTTTAAAATAGACTTAAGTTTTTCAAGCAGTTCTAGACTGACCATAGAATCTTGCAGAGGGTGCAGCTAGTTCACATATTCCCCCTGTCCCCATAGACACTCCAGAGTGGCAAGTTTGCTATGATCGGTGAACATACACTGACACATCATTATCACCCAGAGTCCATAGTTTACCTTGGGGTTCACTCTTCTTGGTTTAGTTTTTCCATGGTGGTTGTTTTTTCAGAGGGAAGTGTGGTATGGGCACCGCTGAAAATGTGTTTCTCTTAGGGACCCTCTGCCTACCCTCTCCTTTGTTCAGTCTGGTCTGAATGAAGCTTTCTCTCTCTCAGGTCAGCCAAAATTGACACAAAAGTCTTTGAGAGATTTTCCATGGCTTATTTCCTTTCCTTAGCTATGTTGCAGCCAAACTGTCTGTGAGTAAATTTCTTTGCATGTCATTTAAAAATATACTAGGAAATCAACTATTTAAAGAAACAACAAATGCAGAGTGAAAAAAAAGGGAAGGTGTTAGTCACTCAGTGGTGTCTGACTCTTTTCGACCCCATGGACTGTAGCCTGCCAGTCTCCTCTGTCCATGGAATTATCCTGGCAAGAATACTGGAGTGATAGCCTTTCCCTTCTCCAGGGATTCTTCTGGCCCAGGGATCGAACCCAGAATATCACTCCTAATTATATTATATTATACATATATATATATATATAGATGTCTTTTTACAAAGTGAAACCTTTGCAGATTCCAGGTCAGGGGTGGGACTTGTAATAATACTTTATGACTGAAGATCAGCTGTTAGACTGAGTATAATTTGCTTTAAAATACTTCAGCATGCATAATATGATATATATGTGAGTCAGTTATTTTGAACAGTTTCTTGAGGTATAATTCACATACCATAAAATTCACCTAAGTGTACAGTACAATGATTTTTAGTAAATTGACCAAAGATTTCACCATCATCACTCTCCAGTTCTAGCACATTTCCATCATCCTAATGACCCTAATGAAGCTGAAACTCCAATACTTTAGCCACCTCATGCGAAGAGTTGACTCATTGGAAAAGACCCTGATGTTGGGAGGAATTGGGGGCAGGAGGAGAAGGGGGCAACAGAGGATGAGATGGCTGGATGGCATCACCGATTCGATGGGCATGAGTTTGAGTGAACTCCAAGAGTTGGTGATGGACAGGGAGGCCTTGCATGCTGCAATTCATGGGGTCGCAAAGAGTCGGACACAACTGAGCAACTGAACTGCACTGAACTGAATGACCCTAATGAGATCACTGACAACTGGTCATGGTTAATCCCCCATTCCTACCCCTAGTCCTAGGCTGCCACTCATCTTTTCTGAACATTTCATACAAATACCACCACACAATATGCAGTCTTTTGTGCCTCATTTCCTTCAGAGTATTTTTGAGGTTCATCCATGTTGTAGCATGTGTCAGTGGTTCTTTAGTTTTTATTGCAGAATAATATTCTATCATATGGATATACCTCAGATTGTTTATTCATTTATTAGCTGATGAATATGTGGGTTGTTCCCACTTGGGAGCTATATAATATGCTGCTGTAAATATTCTTATGTGCTGTTTTGCATGGATGTAAATTTCCACTTCTCTTGGGTAGATTACCTAGGAATGGAATCACTGGGTTGTATGGTAAATTTGTCTTTAAGATTAGTGAGTCCACATTTCTGCCGTGGGTTAACAGTTGAAGATAATGTCCAGAGGTGGTGTGTGTTGAGTTTCCAATACTTGCCCTCTCAGGATTCACTCTCTGCTCTTCTTCACCCTCCTCCGTGCCCCAGGAGGCTGTCCTGCACCAGGGACCTCAGCTGGCCTCTGGTTTCAGCAGGGTTTGTGGGGGTTGGGAGACAGTGGCAACAGGTAAGAGGGGTCAGGAATGTGAAGCTGGCTTTCTCTCTGGTCTTTCTGTGGGTCAGGGAGGGCTGTGTCCCTCTGCTAAAGGCCGGAGCTATGTTGAGCAGCCCTCTCCACCTTCTGGTTCTGGTACCTGTTCATCTCCCAACCCTTTCAGGTTCACAACTGCTGTTGTTAATAGCTCCAGAATATCATGGGTTTTCCACACACTACTCATGCTTTGTAGATCAGCCTTTTATTAAATTTGCTGCAAGTTACCCAGAGAGTGTGCTGTTTTTGCCAAGACTTTGGCTAAATCCAGGTTTCAGCTAATTTTTAAAGATGCTAAATCAGAGTTCATCAACATCTGTGCTTCGGCTAACTTGATTTGCATTAGAGAGTTTGCCCCTTAGCCTAAGAAATGTTATAAAGAATTTTCCTGAGGAAGTATCTTCCAAGATGTGTGGATTTGCTAGAAGTATTGTACAGACTCTTTTGCCCTCCTGTGAACAAGGATGTGGTATCTGTGAGCACAGCGGAGTGGTGTTCTTGACCTTGAATGGATTTGGCCCTGTGTCCTGCCGAGAGTGGAGGATTCTGTCACCTAACCCTGCCAGAAGTTTGACCGCACCCTGCCCCCAGAACATGATCATATGTACCTGGGATGAGCCTTCACAGAGTGCCTAAGGGACAGATGGCTGGGATTCCACTAAGCTATGAGAACAGGTTCATAATTGCTTTGATGCCTGCTCACTGACAGATGTTTTTGTTGGTAGGATTTGGTCTGAGACTTGTTTGCATTTTGCAACACACCATCTGCTGGCTAGTTGTTGGGGGAGGGGAGATCCATAGCCAAAATCTACCTCTAATCACTGGAGACCACAAGAAAACTCAGTGAATGTGAACTATCAAATAGGTTAGGCTCATGAGCATATTTAATGCCTCCCAGGGTTCCAGTCATTCAGAGTTATAGTCAGCTCTGCCCAGCCCTTAGGGAGCATATACACTGTTACCTAATTTTCCTGTATTTATTTAGTTCTCCTTTAACTTTTTTTTTTTAAACTAACCTTTTAATTTTGAGATAATTATAGATTCATAAGTAGCTGTAGGAACAATACAAAGAGATCCTATGTACCCTTTACCCAATCTTGCAAAGTTATCATATAACTCAGGGTATCAACATCCATACAGTCAAGATACAGAACATTTCCATCACCATAAGGAATCCTTGTGTGGCTGTTTTATAAATACCTCCACCTCCACTTGTATCCCCCCTCCCTTCTTTCTTTCTTTCTTTCTTTCTCCTTCCTTCTTTCTTTCTTTCATTATTTATTTCTTGAAGTAGAGTTGATTTATAATGTGTTAATTTCTTCTGCACAGCAAAATGATCAGTTATATATATATTCTTTTTCATATTCTTTTCATTATGGCTTATTACAGGATATTGAATACAGTTCCCTGTGCTACAATAGGACCTTGTTGTTTATCCACCCTATACAAAATAGTTTGTATCTGCTAACCCCAACTCCAAATTCTTTCCTCCCCCCGCCTCTCCACCCACCCTGGTAATCACGAATATCTTCTCTATGTCTCTTACTTCCTTCTTAACCTGTGGCAAATGCTTATCTGGTCTCCAATTCTATAACATGGTCATTTTAAGAATGCTATATAAATGGAATCATATACTTCGTAGCCTTTTTGAATTGGTTTTTTTCTACTCAGCATAATTCTCTGCAGATTCATCCAGGGTGTCCCAATATTTTATTCCTTTTCAGTACTAGACAGAATTCCATGATATGGAGGTTCCACAGTCTGTTTAACCATTCATCCATTGAAGGACATTTAAGTTGTTTCTGTATTTTGGCAACACAAATAAAGCTTCTATAAATATTTATATATAAGTTTGTGTGAATTTTTTTTCTGAAATAAATGCTCAGGAGTGCAGTTTCCAGCTGGTGTGGTAGATTCCCCGTGGACAGAGGAGCCTGGCAGGCTACAGTCTGTGGGGTCACAAAGAGTGCTACACTACTGAGTGATTAAGGACAGCACAGAGTGGTAGCTACATGTTTAGTTTTTCAAGAAATTGCCAAAATATTTTTCAGATTTGATTGTACCATTCCCAACACTGTGTGAGTGGTCCATTTTCTCCACATTCTCACCAGCATTTGGTGTTGCTACTGTTTTTTTTTTCTTAGCCATTCTGAGAGCTGTGCAGTAACATATCATTGTGGTTTAGATTTGCACTTCCCTGATGGCCGGTCATGTTTATATCAGCTCAGTTCAGTTGCTCAGTCATGTCCGACTCTTTGAGACCCCATCGACTGCAGCACACTAGGCTTCCCTGTCTATAGCCAACTCCCAGAGTTTACTCAAATTCATGGCCATTGAGTCATTGATGCCATCCAGCCATCTCATCCTCTGTCATCCTCTTCTCCTCCTGCCTTCAATCTTTCCCAGCATCAGGGTCTTTTCAAATGAGTCAGTTCTTCGCATCAGGTGGCCAAAGTATTGGAGTTTCAGCTTCAGCATCAGTCCTTCCAATGAACATTCAGGATTGATTTCCTTTAGGATGGACTGGTTGGATCTCCTTGCAGTCCAAGGGACTCTCAAGAGTCTTCTCCAACAGCACAGTTCGAAAGCATCAATTCTTCTGCACTCAGCTTTCTTTATGGTCCAACTCTCACATCCATACATGACTCCTGGAAAAACCATAGCTTTGACTAGATGGACCTTTGTTGGCAAAATAATGTCTCTGCTTTTTAATATGCTGTCTAGGTTGGTCATAGCTTTTCTTCCAAGGAGAAAGCGTCTTTTAATTTCATGGCTGCAGTCACCACTTGCAGTGATTTTGGAGCTCAAGAAAATAAAGTCTGTCACTGTTTCCACAGTTTCCCCATGTATTTTCTATGAAGTGATGGGACCAGATGCCATGATCTTAGTTTTCTGAATGTTGACTTTTAAGCCAACTTTTTCACTCTCTTCTTTCACTTTCATCAAGAGGCTTTTTAGTTTTTCTTTGTTTTCTGCCATAAGGATGGTGTCATCTGCATATCTGAGGTTATTGGTATTTCTCCCAGCAATCTTATTGATATCTCTCCCAGCAATCTTGATTCCAGCTTGTGCTTCCTCCAGCCCAGTGTTTCTCATGATATACTCTGCACACAAGTTAAATAATCAGGGTGACAATATGCAGCCTTGACATACTCCTTTTCCTATTTGGAACCAGTCTGTTGTTCCATGTCCATTTCTCACTCTTGCTTCCTGACCTGTATACAGATTTCTCAAGAGGCAGATCAGGCAGTCTGGTATTGCCATCTCTTGAAGAATTTTCCACAGTTTGTTGTTGTCCACACAGTCATAGGCTTTCGCACAGTCAATAAGTAGAAGTAGATGTTTTTCTGGATCTGTCTTGCTTTTTTTGATGATCCAACAGATGTTGGCAATTTGATCTCTGGTTCCTCTGGCTTTTCTAAATCTAGCTTGAACATCTGGAAGTTCATGGTTCATGTACTGTTGAAGCCTGGCTTGGAGAATTTTGAGCATTACTTTACTAGCGTTTGAGATGAGTACATTTGTGTGGTAGTTTGGGCATTCTTTGGCATTATCTTTCTTTGGGATTAGAATGAAAACTGACCTTCTCCAGTTTTTTTCTGTGGCCACTGCAGTTTTCCAAATTTGCTGGCATATTGAGTGCAGCACTTTCACAGCATCATCTTTTAGGATTTGAAATAGCTCAACTGGAATTCCATCTCCTCCACTAGCTTTGTTTGTAGTGACGCTTCCTAAGGTCCACTTGACTTCACACTCCAGGATGTCTGGCTCTAGGTTGGTGATCACACCATCGTGATTATCTGGGTCATGAAGATCATTTTTTGTGTGTGTAGTTCTTCTGTGTATTCTTGCCACCTCTTCTAAATATCTTCTGCTTCTGTTAGGTCATATCATTTCTGTCCTTTATTGTGCCCATCTTTGCATGAAATGTTCCCTTGGCATCTCTTATTTTCTTGAAGAGATCTCTAGTCTTTCCCATTCTATTGTTTTTCTCTATTTCTTTGCACTGATAAGGAAGGCTTCCTTATCTCTCCTTGCTGTTCTTTGGAACTCTGCATTCAAATGGGTATATCTTTCCTTTTCTCCTTTGCCTTTTGCTTCTCTTCTATTCACAGCTATTTGTAAGTCCTCCTCAGACAACCATTTTGCCTTTTTGCATTTCTTTTCCTTGGGGATGGTTTTGATCCCTGCCTCCTGTACAATGTCACAAGTCTCCATCCATAGTTCTTCAGGCACTCTTTCTATCAGATCTAATTCCTCCAATCTATTTCTCACTTCTACTGTATAATCGTAAGGGATTTGATTTAGGTCATACCTGAATGGTCTAGTGGTTTTCCCTACTTTCTTCAGTTTAAGCCTGAATTTGGCAATAAGGAGTTCATGATCTGTGCCACAGACAGCTCCCAGTCTTGCTTTTGCTGACTGTATGGAGCCTCTCCATCTTTGCTGCAAGGAATATAATCAATCTGATTTTGGTATTGACCATCTGGTGATGTTCATGTGTAGAGTCTTCTCTTGTGTTGTTGGAAGAGGGTGTTTTCTATAACCAGTCTGTTCTCTTGGCAAAACTCTATTAGCCTTTTCCCTGCTTCATTCTGTACTCCAAGGCCAAATTTGTCTGTTACTCTAGGTATTTATTGACTTCCTATTTTTGCATTCCAGTCCCCTATGATGAAAAGGACATTTTTTTTGGGTGTTAGTTCTAGAAGTTCTTATAGGTCTTCATAGAATGTATATGTTTTTAATTCAAAGAAGTGTAAGGAAGAAAAGAGGAAAAAAGATTGTTATCTCTTTGCCCATATAATTCCTATTAAAGATAAAATAATACAGGTATAAAATTAGAAAACTCAAGCAGCACAGAAAGGCATAGAAAGAGAAATAAAGGACTCTCCTCACTCCTGCCCTTACCTGGCCCTTCTCTGTAAAGGTCACCAGCGTTCACAATGTCTTGAGATTCCTTTCAGAAAAGGTAAAGGAAAACCATGGCTATATCCATACTTACATGTTGATATGGAGATTGATAGTACAGAGTAATTTCAGCATAACAATCCAGAGACTTTCCTGACTGGTGAGTGGCTCTGTCTAGTTCCTTCTGGCTTGCTTCTTCATCTATCCTGTAAGACTTTGTGCTACTCTTTGAGATTGGACCTGGGTCATAAGCATGTCTGCGTCCTGCAGCCCATTGACAGTACTCAGTCCTGCAACCAGGAGAAAGACCAGGAGTGTCATCTGGTCACATGCCTGGGAAGAAGAAGGGGACAAGTTTTACTAGCTTGTTATCAGTCTCTGAGCAGAAATTTCCTTCTGTTTACCTTTTACCCACATGAGCACAAATGAGATCCTGAGTCCCACAACCATAAACCCTTGTTTAAACTTTGCTTGTTCATTTAATAATGTAACAGGGAGATCTTGCCATAGCAAAGGCAAACAGATAGCCCTCATTCTTTTTAATGATTTCAGGTTATCCTATCCCAGCGATGTACTATGTTTCTTTTATTGGGACGGGCTTGCCTTTTATTTTTGTATTTACAATAATGTTTCAAGACACATCTTTGAAGATAAACCTACAAATATCCAAGAATACATCCCTATCAGAAAGACTGTTGGATCAATGGGTGTGTGCACTCAAGTACTGGATACCATTGCCAGATTTTCCTCTATACTATTGAACCAATTTTAACTGACCCCCTACTACTATAGATGTTAATATTTATATAGATATAATATGTTTAATATATATTTAAACTTTATAAGATTTACTTTTCATCACTCTAATATATGTAAACATGCATTCTTGGCTATTAATGTGCCCAGAGTGCTAGAAGCAAAATATCCGACTAAAGATTGTCTGGTTTAATTTCTTCATACCTGGGCAGTTCTAGTGCCATCCCCCAACATCTGGGATGGTAAAAACGCTACAAGCTCCAGTGTGTCAGACAAGCTGTTAGAATTCTTCTCAAGACAGATCTGTATCTGTATCTGATCCTGGCAGATACAGGTAATGGCACAGAGTTGCCTCTTCAATTAAAATCCCTTGGCTCAGCCCAACCCAAGAAAAACAACTGCTTTTCTCTAGTCTTGAATATTATCCTACATGTACTGGCAATATATGATGGTGTCTTATGCTGTTTCAGCAAGGAATTTCTTCTTCCTAATGTCTAAATTATTCCAGTCTAAATTACTCCAGCTGCAGTGTAAGCTTATTTCCTTTCATCTTGCCTTAAATGAAAGCAGCAGCTTTTAATTATATTTTCTTGGATTCATTGCTTTGTTCCTGTGTGGCTGGACTTCAACCCTATAATTTCTGATTCAGGCTTTGAATATCCTAAATTCACTGTGGTATGTTGTGGCTGTGTGTGGAGGGAGGGAGATGTACCAGACAAGAATGTATATAATGTCTAAGTGAAAGTCGCTCAGTTGTGTCTGACTTTTTGCGACCCCATGGACTGTAGCTTGCCAGGCTCCTCAATCCATGGAATTTTCCAGGCAAGAATACTGGAGTGGGTTGCCATATCCTTCTTCATATAATGTCTGAATGTGGTTACAAAAATAAAAGTTAAAATGAGTGCAGTATCCCTTATCACCAAGCTTAAGAAATACAGCCTCACCAGTTCCCTTGAAGCTTGCCATACAGTCACATGTGTCTTGCCTTTGTCTTTCCCCTCCCTCACCCCCATAGATGTAAACACTATCATAAACATTGTGTTAATAATTTCCTTACTTTAGAAGAGTTCTGTAGCATGTGTGTGTCTCCCAATACATTTGGTTGCATTACTTGATTTGAACTTAATATAAATTGATTCATATGTCTTTTGGAATCTGTTTCTGCTTCTGATCAATACTGTGCTTTTTGGAATTCATTCATGCTGGTGTGTGTAGAACTTGGTTCATTCATTTTCAGTATTGTATGGTATTCCATTATATAAATTGGCCTGATTTAGTTATTCATAATAATTTAATTCACAATGGCCACAGATAAACCTAAGATATTGGTGGCTGTAACAGCTAAGTATCCCCCAAATCTCTATTCTTCCATTGTATAAAGTTGTAGCTGGTAGGCAGCTATCCAGCCAGGGAATTTCCCAGACTCCCTTACATCTAGCTGGAATTTTGTGACATTTGCCCAGTGAAATCAAGTGGAAATGATGTGTGTCATTTGGTCTAGGTGGTTAAGGAAGGGTTTTATCTTCTCCACCCTCTTTCAATCCTCTTACTGGCTGGATGTCAACAGCCAGGGCAACCTTAGAAACCTAAAGTTGAAGGTGGCAATGTCTTTCTCAGTTGTGGGTCCTAAAGAATTATGAGTAATACAATCTGTTTTATAAGATAAAAACCAACTTCATTGTGTGAAGCCACTGAAATTTTGGAGTTATTTGTTATAGAAGCTTAAGTTATCCTAACTAATGCAAACTAACAAGAAATTTCCAAGATTTTTATGAAGAAACTTCTAAAAGTTTTAGAAGAATGCAGAAGGTCTGAATAAATAACATGTTATGGATGAGATAACTGATTGCTACAAAGATATAAATTTCTCCTTAAATATCTCTAATTTCAATATAATACATTAAAAATACAATTTTACCATTTACTTGGGAAATTAAACAAAGAAGAAAACACAAAAACATTTTGAAAGAAAATAACAAATAGTACAGACTTCCTAAGATACCAGATATCAGGGCCTATTATAAGATGATCAGAAGTGGCACTGACACAGAAATTAACAAACAGTCCAGTGCAACAGAACAAATAGGTCAAGGACAGACCCACATACATATGAGAACTGGGCATACGACTAGTATTTCAAATCAGGAAGAAAATGGATAAATAGAAAAATGTTGCCAAGACAATTAGCCACCCATTTTGAAAAAAAAATAATACTGGATGATTTCAACTTCATACTATTCTCAAAAAATAAACAACAGCAACAAAAATCAACAAACTACAAAGGGTTATAAGAAAATGTATTTATATCCTTGAGGTTAGGGAAAATCATAAAGGAAATTCCAAAAAATAAGGAAAATATTAACAAACTTGATAACATTAAATTAATATTATATTAATATAATGTATGGAAATGGCACCATAAGCAAAGGAGAAGATAGTTACATATATATATATAGTAGGCAAATAATTAATACCAAGAATATATAAAAGTCAAACTCCTACAAATTGATGAGAAAATGAAAACCCAAAGAGTAGAATGGGCAAAGGGTATATTCTGGTTATATCTAGACAAACCTGTAATTCAAAAAGATAAATGTACGCCTATGTTCATAGCAGTGCTAATTACAATAGCCAAGGCATGGAAACAACCTAAATGTCCATTGACAGATGAATGGATAAAGATGTGGTACACACATACAGTGGAATACTACTCAGCCATAAAAAGGACTAAATAATGCCATTTGCCACAACATGGATGAAACTAGAGATGATCATACTAACTGAAGTAAGTCAGAAAAACACAAATATCATACAATCTAAAATATGACATAAATGAAACTATCTATGAAACACAACAGGCTGGAAGTTGCCAGGGGGGAGAGGATTAGGAAAGGGATGTATTAGGAGGTTGGGGTTATCAGATATTAGCTTTTATACAGAGAATGGATAAACAACAAGGTCCTACTGTATAGTACAGAGAACTACATTCAATATTCTATGATATGTACCACATCTTCTTTATCCATTCCTCTGTTGATTATACACAACAAAATATTACTCAACCATAAAAAAGAATGAAATAATGCCATTTGCAGCAACATGGATGGACCTAGAAATTGTCGTACTGAGTGAAGTCAGACAGAAAGACAAATATCATATGATATCACTTATATGTGGAATCTAAAAGAAATGGTACAAATTTACAAAACAGAAAGCGTGTCACAGCTGTAGAAAATAAACTTATGGTTACCAGGGGAGATTGGGATTGACACATACACATCATATGTATAAAATATATAATTAATAAGAACTGCTATATTGCACAGGGAACTCTACTCAATACTCTGTCGTGACCTCTATGGGAAAAGAATCTGAAAAAGGAATGGATAACTCATTCACTCTGCTGTACATTAGAAACTATCACAACATTGTAAATCAACTATACCCCAATAAAAATTAAAAATGTAGGCACAGTGGGAAAATTTTTCAAAAAACGTGCACTTAAAGGTTCACTGATGATGGGTGAATAAACAAAATGTGATACAGACATATAGCACAGTATTTTTCAACCTTGAAAAGGAAGGAAATTCTGACATATCCTACAATGTGGATGAATCTTGATGACATGCTTAGTAAAATAAACCAGTCACAAAAAGAGAAAAACAAATAAAATATTCTATGATAAACCATAATGGAAAATAATATTAAAAAAGGAATGTATATATATATATGTATAACTGAATAACTTCATTGTACAGGAGAAATTCCCTGGAGAAGGACATGGCAACCCACTCCAGTATTCTGGCCTGGGAAATCCCATGGACACAGGAACCTGGTGGGCTACAGTCCATGGGGTCACAAAAGAGTCGGACACAACTTAGCAACTGAACTACGACAAACAACAGCAGAAATTAACAGTACATTTTAAATCAATTATACTTCAATGCAAAATGATAAAAAGGGTATATGCTGGTACTTGTGTGTGGGTGTTCAATTGCTCAGTCACATGTTTGACTCTTTGTGACCCTAGGGACTGTAGGAGCCCCCCCCCCCCCCCCACAGGCTCCTCTGTTCGTGGGATTTCCCAGACAAGAATACTGGAGTGGGTTGCCATTTTCTCCTCCAGGGGATCTTCCTAATCCAGGTTCAAAACTCACATCTCCTGCATTGGCAGGTGAGCTACCTGGGAAGCCCTACATGCTGGTAATTCACATATAAACATACAAAAATATTCAGTCCCACTGATAGTTGGAGAAGTGCAAAGCAAAACAGTAAAGGGATATGATTTTTTGACTTTTAGGTTGAAAAAGATAGAAAAAATTTCTAATGTAGGATATAGGCCAGAGTGTGGAGAAGTATCTACAATTGTTTTTGACGGTATAGTTTTAAAGTAGGGCATTTTAGCAATATTGTGAAAATTTAGAAGTGATGTACCTTTTAACCCAGCAATTTCACTTCTTCTCTTGGCTATCCACTCTAGGAATTAATTCACTTGTATGTACAAAGAAGAATATTGAAGGGTTTTCACTGTAGTGACATTGATAACAGGAAAACTTCAAAGCAGCTTGAATGCTCACCCAAAAGTGAACTAAAGAGCACTATGAAGTAATAAAAAGAGTCAAGTGGCTCAGCATGGAGTATAGTAGAAATAGATGCATTACTTAGAGGTAAGACAAATCATTAAGCTAAAAAAGACAAGCTTAGAATGCCACTTGGGGCTTCCCAGATAGTACTAGTGGTAAAGATCTGCCTGCCAATGCAGGACATGTAAGAGATGTGGGTTCAATCCCTGAGTCAGGAAGATCCCCTGGAGGAGGGCATGGCAACCTACTCCATTATTCTTGCCTGGAAAATCCCATGGACAGAGAAACCTGGTGGGTAACAGTCCATAAGGTTGCAAAGAGTCAGACACGACTGAAGTGACTTAGCACACACACACAGAATGCCACTTATAAAGCGTGAAAAAAAGAAACACCACAAAACAAACTTCTATTTCTGTATGTACTTATGGAAGCATGTAGATGGAGAAAGTTAGAAAGGAGAATCAACACCAAACTAAAGATAGCAGGAGCCTAGCAGTGATGGGGAAATGGGACTGTGAGGGCAGTGGGGACAACTTTTACAATGAGAATATACTTGTGTGTTTAATACTGTAATTTAATAAATCAAAATAGAAAAAGACATAAATGCTGAGGTTTTGAGTCCAGAGATTCCTTTTTTTTTTTTTTTGCAAAACCAAATTTTACTTAAAACACAAATATGTTACTTTTTGCAAACAAATCCATGACGCATATCTAGATAGTGAGGTTAAATAGCCGCTTAGCACTCATTTAAGTCTACAGCACCTCTCAGGTGCTAAAAGAGTGGCCCCATGCCCTTGGACACAGGTGTCTGGGCTGGTTCTAGGCAGCGACAGTTCAGGTTAAAATTTATATTGGCTTCACGTGAGTACAACACAGTGGCAGCTCTTGATATTATTAAAAAGCGAGCAGCGCACTAAAGGGAAGGTTACAGAGAGGTTTGGTAAATGACTAATTCTCACCACATTAACACGCAAACTTCAGTTACTGTATCAGCCATTCTGAAATCTATATAGAAATACCCAGGAAGATGGTAGCCTCCTTCAAGGCTAGTTGTAGACCAGGACATACATTTCGGAAGTTGGTCCCTTGCAGTGTCTGTAACAGGAGCGTCCTTGAGATGCTGTGGTGGCAGGACAGGTCACTTTCTAGAAGAGTTGCCTGGGGCCCAGCAGCTTCATTCTTCATGCCTTCCTTGGTGCACATCTAGTTTGGGGGACATACTCTTGCCTGGAAAATCCCATGGACGGAGGAGTCTGATAGGCTACAGTCCATGGGGTTGTGAAGAGTTGGATACAACTGAGCGACTTCACTTCTTGGGGTGTACAGGGAAAAGGTACTCAGTAAATTAGGTGAGAATACAGACTTGGGCTTCACACTCCACCTTGAAGTCCCCCTTAGCCCGTGTAAGCAACTTAGGAAGAAGGAATAGCAGCCAGCAGGGTCTGAGCGCTCGTCTGCACTCCTGCTGGGGTCTCGGTTTAGTGGCTGGTGGCTGAGTGTTCTGATGAGGGCTGGTATCTCCTTTCTGCAAAAGCACCAGTCCACATAGGTAGGATGCAAGTGGGACTGTCCTAGAGCCCCTCCAGTGACAGGTCCATGAGACAGCAGTAGGGAAGCAGCTTAATGGTCTGGCTAACACCGTTCTTTCCGAGAGCTGCTGACCTGTGAAGGAGAAGCTCTAGTCCTTGGTCTTTGGTGTTTCTGGTGGAGCAGCAAGTGGAAAACCTGGGCTACATGTAGTGTGGACAAGCTGGCGTGCTGGGCCCAGAACTGCCTATGAGGGCAACGACCAGTGCTTGGGGTCTGCTTGGTAGGTGTCTGCTCCAGACAAGGTGACTTCCACTTCCCTCAAGGGAAGAAGAAGGCCTGGGCCCCCACCCATGTGGGGAGGCAGGGCTTGAAGTGGTTTCTTTCCTCCTTGCTGGAGAGTCAAATGTGGTTGAAATCACAACTTTGACAGACCTCGTTTAGCCAGCTTTTGTTTCCTTGCAAAAAAAAAAAAAAAAAGCAAAGAACCAAATTCTAAATGACAATAAATACCTTTTTTCTCCACAATATTGCTTAGGAAAATCAAGAGCCAGCAATCCAGTCATCCTGAAGGTCCTAAGAGTCACAGGCAAATGGGGTTTTCCTGGTGAGGCAGATCCCTGCCTGGGGTGGGCTGGTTCTGTGCTGAGAGGCCTGTTGGGTTACATGACACCTAGGGGATGCGATCCTTGGAAGAACAGAGATCCCAGAGTGAAAGAATGAGACCCAAACCAATTAGGGGCCTGCTCTTATTGGCTTTAGGCTAATGCCAGAGCTCTGCTAATGGATACGGGGAGGTGGGCAGACACCCCCAAGGGGCTGTCCTTGGCTGGGAGGGAAACTGGCAGAGGGGAGGAGGGTTCCATAGTGTGATTTCCATGTCAGAAAACCCCAAGTAGCCTAGATTAATGCTCTAACAGGTCAACTCCAGAAATCCATGATTTGCAGCGAGATCTGGATACCAAGGTCTCTACCAGATGCTAGCGCAGTGGCAATGATGGTAGCAGAAGGCTGGGTGATGCAGGGATGAGAGATGCTGTCAGGATTCACCACTTCACATTGTAAATCAAAGTCCTGATGCCAGACCAGTCCCAGGCACAGGATAAAAAGAAACCATAACAAAATTCCACATTTTGTTCACAGAAGAAAATAGGAGGGGGGTCCTAGAAATACTGTGGCAGTGTGCTGTGCTTTGGAATGGAAGCAATGTCTCTCCAAGGAAGCAAGGGTGTGGCAAAGCAGCGGTACCAGCCAGGGAAGGCCGCCATCCACGCTCCAGCGCCGGAAGCCCACCTTCGGACTCATGAAGTGCCAGGAGCGCAACGGAGGCCGGCAGGGCTAGAACTGCTGCATGAAAAAAAGTGAAAGTCATTCAGTCGTGTCTGACTCTTTGTGACCTCATGGAGTATACAGTGCATGGGATTCTCCAGGCCAGAATACTGGAGTGGGTAGCTGTTCCATTCTCCCTGGGGATCTTCCCAACCCAGGGATCGAACCCAGGGCTCCCACATTGCAGGCAGATTCTTTACCAACTAAGCCACCAGGGAAGCCCAAGAATACTGGAGTGGGTAGCCTATCCCTTCTCCAGTGGATCTTCCTGACCCAGTACTCAAACCAGGGTCTCCTGCATTGCAGGTGAATTCTTTACCAGCTGAGCTACCAGGGAAGCTCCAGTGAAGCATTGTAATGAGGGAACACTTGGTTCTTGGGAAGGTGGAGAACAGCTTGCAAGACCACGAGCACCATGAACTCAAACCCAGTTAGATAGCATCTGTTGAATTGAAACCTTTCTTTTAACTTATCGATGAGCTGCTCCATGTCACACTTGTGGAGGTCGCTGCTGGTCTTGGGGCAGAACCTGCGTTCTGCTTGTTGAGCTCACCCTGCAAGACCAACCTCTCCAAGTACGGGTAGACATGGACACCGTCATGGCTCCAAACCACACTTCCTGGACAGGTTCGGCATTTCTGGTTTTAAAGTTCTAATTTTGCTTAGCATTAGCTCGATATGCAGGGACTTTTCTGGGAAGGTTTTGTTCATGTCCTTCTTGAGGTTGGAGGGCTTCATGTACCCTACGGCCGTGGAGATGTAGCAGATGAACATGAGGGCGGCGCTTGTGCTTGCCACAGGGCCCCTAAGAGTCATCCAGGAAGTCGGGGTTGTACTCCAGGGCATCCCCACGTTGTCCCCTAGTTCTGAGCCGGCAGAGTGTGGGGCCGCTGGACCGGGGCTGTCTGTCTTGAGTGTGACCAGGGTGTTGGTGGAGCACAGGAACTTGACGTAAGACACAACCTTTCCACTTGCCCCCAGCTGGAAGACTGTCTCAGAAGAGCCGCTGGAGGGATGCGCCTGCTTCTGGCGGTCCACCCTCAGGTCACTGACCCGCAGCCTCCTCTGTAGGGTGGGCCTGAGAAGGCTGCACGCAGGGACCCCTAGGCGCAGATCAGCGCAGTCCTGCGGCTCCTGGAGTCATACTGCCTTGTGTCCTTGATGAAGTGAGTCTCCTCCATGCCTTTGGGTCTGGGAATCCAGATATGTTTGGTTCTTTGAATGAGGCACATCCCTCTGCGTCTTTCGAGGGCAGGCCACAAGCCTTCTCTGGCACTGCCTGTCCAGGCTCTGGCCCAGTCTGAGGGCTGAGCAGGCCCTGGGCATCACGGCCCTGCCCTTGGTTCCAGCAACAGATGGCTGCAGCAGGCCCGCAGGTGCTTCTTAGCGCGCAGGCCCAGACTCTGGGGCTGCCCGTCGAGGGAGAGGATTGCAGCCAGGTTGCACCTCGAGTCCCCTTGTCTCTGCAGCACCTGCTGGGTCGGGTGGCCCTGGCAGCCTGGCCGGGGACGGGCCTGGGAACGATCGGGGTGCTGCACATGCTTTGGCCACCGCCCTCAGAGATTGTTAACTGGATGGTTTTGGTGGGAATTGTTTTGTTTGTTTGTTTGATGTCTTCTTGGGTGATTCTGAGACCACAGGCTTGAATATTGGCTATTGGAGACTATATGGTAAAGTCCTCAATTCAGCTGAAGTGTTTTTATAATATAACTTGTGAAAATTTGGCATAGTGTTTGCTTTGGCAGCACACAGGCTAACACTGAAGCGATGCAGAGATTAGCGTGGGCCCTGTGCAAGGATGACATGCAAATTTGTGAAACATTCCATATAGTTGTTAGGATGGCAAATTTTATGTCATGTGTATTTTACCATAGTTTAAAATTGTAACAGTTTCATTTAATTAAAAACATTAAGAAGGATTTCAGTTAATTGAGCCATGTCTCCATAGTCTGAGCTTGGGTTGGAAAAGAATTTCCAGGCAGAGTATTTCAGAAAGGAGTGACTTTATTAAGAACGAAAAGCAGAGATAATGAAGGTGCTGCAAGCACAGTGGGCTGACCTCCTGACAGACCAGGGGAGAGTCCCCAGGAAGCTATTAGAACGTGGACTGGCTCAAGGGAGAGCCCAGGGAAGTAATAGATACTTCTGAACAGATAGTTCTGAAAGAATTGATACTTCTGAATAGGTAGTGAGGGACGCTGCAAATATAACAAGCCGACTTCCTGATAGACCAGGGAAAGATGACTCTTCCTGGGTTAGTAGCCAATTTTTGGAGCCTCAAGACAAAGAAAATTCTTGCTGGAAGGGTAGCCTTAAGTGATTGGTTAGGGCACTGTAGGGTGGGGAGCGGGGTGGGCATTTTTGCCTAATATGGGGTCAGGAACTGGCTGATAAAGACTGAGGGCTTTTGGCAGCGGTTACAAAGGGGCTCAGTCATTTCTGGAGATGACCTTGGCTCTGGGCTCCGCCTCTGTGGCCTTGGCGCGCGGCCTTGCACCTGTGGGCTTGGGATAGGACTCCATGAGTCCTTTGTCACTAATTCAAATATTGTCTGTTTCTCTCCAGATGAACGTTGGTTTTCCTGTTTTTCTTCAGGCAAAGCTCTGTCTTTTCTTACCTGTAGCATTTTTAGGTGTGAGGAGTCTGGGCCAGTCTGTGACCACCCAACACATGTGTCCTCTGGGCCATATTAACGCATGCCATTTCTGCACATTGTTGTTCTGCCCCTGTGAGTCGAGGCATTGTCCATTCTGAAGAGAGTTCCTTCTGATCTCAGGAAAACATCCATTTGCTCTCCAGCTCCCTATTTCATTTTCTATCCTGTTGGGAGCCAGAGAACAGAAAGAGAGGGCTCGGGTCCATGACTGCCTGAGTGAAGAGAACCACAAGAAGAACATCCTTGTGAAGAGGAGGCAGCTCAAAAGTTGCTGCAGAATTTTTTTTTTTTTTATTATAGGTTGCGGCCCTAGAACTTGTTACATAGATTATAGTATAAAATCCCCCAAATTCTGAATTCCAACACACATCTGACCTTTAATGCTTCAGGTAGAAGGCATTCAGATTGTGGATCTGTACAAAAAAGCACTTAGAATAATAGTTCCTGGCATGTAATATGTGCTCAGTTGTTTCTGTCCCGTCCGACTCTTTGAGACCCTGTGGTCTCTAGCCCTCCAGGCCCCTCTGTCCATGGGATTCTCCAGGCAGGAATACTCGAGTAGGTTGTCATGCCCTGCTCCAGGGCATCCTCCCACCTCAGGGACTGAACCTGCTTCTCCTGCATTGTAGGTGGATTCTTACTGCTGACCACGAGGGAAGCCCTGGCATATAATAAACATACACAAATAAACTACTGGTATTATGTCACCTTTAGCCTGGCCCAGTGTGGCTGTTTTACTTAACCTAGAAACCGTTGTCACATTGTGCACATTTACACTTAGGAAGATCAAGCATATCACCCTATGACCAGATGGGTGATGCCCAAACTCACTTTAATATAACAAGCCTTCCTTTCTTCTTATCATCTCTTTTTCGATTTTCCCATCCCTACCTTCAGTTAGCAAGACAGGGATTCAATGTCGTGCTTATCAGCCGGACACTGGAAAAACTACAGGCCATTGCTGCGGAGATTGGTGAGTGACTCCAAGAAATAAGGGAGATGTTTGTGGAGCCCACTTGCCAGGTTTGCTCACATTCTGCCTGTGGAGGCATCTGTCAGCCTCCCTACATTTGCTCTCTGGTGCCTGGGGTACCAGCCTCCTTCGGGGAGCCCAGTTTACAAAGTTAAGGGCAGGACATAAGTGGCTTTAGCTCTCTTTAGTTCATCAGTGATTCTTTGGGCTTCATGAAGCAGAAACACATTCACCCTACAAATAGGTCCATTCCTTTCTTGGGTCTAGTGTCTCTGTCTCTAGAATCAGATCCCCTCCCCAGAGGCCTCAGCTGTCTGATTGCTTCAGTTACTTCCTTCAAAAGCAGGGACTTCCCTTCCCTATGTCTGTGCTTTGCTCCTTGCAGAGGGTTGAGAGACAATGCTCACTGCTTGTTGTTAGATTTAAAAAAACAAAAAAAGATTTGATTCAGGGCTGCCATGTATGGTGTGAGGGTTGTACACTATACAACCTTAAGAGATAGGATTTATATTATAATGTTTTATTTTGATGATCCACTCTTAAGTGTTTTTAGTTACTAATAATGATCATCATATCCCCTTCTGAGCATTTGAATTTTAATAATTAATTATTAACTTAGTGATTAATAAACTCAATGCAAAGGAATGAGTTTTCAACTATGAAGACTCAAGAAGACCATAGCAGGCTGTCTGGGAACAGTCTTATTTCCCTGGAAGAAATTTGGGATAAGAGAAGACCATGGGGGAGTGTGGCTGAACAATCACAATGAGGAGGCTCAATGCCCTTGAAGCAGTGAATTCTTCTTTTGTTTTCTGACTGGATCTGAAATAACTTTGAGCAGGACTATGATGTTCTTCAGTATTTCCCTTACTGTGCACTTTTTATTGTCTTTTTGAAAAGCAAGTAGTGTCTTTGAAGTGTCCCCAGACTATGCCTAAAGATCACTTGCCCCAGAAATATTGGATCTAACTCCAGAGCTGAGTGGGCAGCAGCTAGTGAAATCTGCCTGCAGTTTTTATATCCAAGAGAAAGCTCCCACAGAAGGAAAGTTCACATAGACTAGTGACATAGTTCACACAGACTAGTTCACATAGACTCTTTCCACATAGACTAGTGGAAAGAGGATTGAACTTGCAGGGAGCAGGGGGTGGTTGCCCTTGGTCAAGCTAGTAAGCTTCTTAGAGCCTTAATTTTCTCCTCCAGAAAGTGGAGACAATACCTACTTCGTTCTTGAGAATGTTAAAAAATATACTCTGCGTGTAACTGTTTTTATAAATGCCAAAGTGCTGGACAAATGCAAAGGGTTTCTGAGTGTACATGGAGAGGACCTGATACTCACCGAGCACAGGGATCACACTTCGCTCTAACAGCCCTTAGTCCGCAGGTCTGCAACTTGAGCATGCACCACAGTCACCCCCAGTGCTGTGAAAACAGATCACCAGGCCCACTCCCAGGGTTTCCTGGTTCAGTAGGTCTGGGTGGAGCCTGAGATTTTATTTCTAACAAGTTACCAGTGGTGCTGATGCTGTGGTCTGTGGACCTTGCTTTGAGAACTATTGTATTAAATTTGTTATAATGCCTTTACTTGTCACTGCAGTGAATCTTAGAATCACACAGAAACCATCATTCACAAATCTTTTAGCACATTCCAGCATTTATCTGAAGCCATTTCTTGTTTCTAATTAAGATGATGGGCTTGTGCTCTTAAGTTTCTGTTCTGTTCAGGTAATACTCAGGGAGTATTAGGGGAATAGAGATAAGAGGGGGATTTGGACACTTGTTCATTGAAAAATAACTGTTGTCTCTAATGCAGAGTGGACGATAGGAAGTACCGTGAAGATAATACAAGCAGATTTTGCCAAAGATGACATCTATGAGTATATTAAAGAAAAACTTAAAGACTTAGAAATTGGAATTTTAGGTAAGTAAATTGCAATAATGCAAAGCTTGTCGAAATAAGTCAGTGAAATAATTATCTTAGTGAGAGTTGATTATTCAGTAGTTGCTTAAATTTAACCCATGACTGTAAGCTGTAGCATTAAACCAAATATTAAAGTTCAGTTCTGCAAAAGGCATTATTGGATCAACAAATTTGTATATGGTTTTGAAATGTAGCAAACCTACATAATTTCAATCTTCCCAACCATATTTCCTAGTATTAAAATGCTTTTCTTTCACTGAATGTTGACATTTGACAGGAATAGCGAAACTTTGGTCTAATGGAATTAGTTCAATAAACAAATATTGCTGTGATTGATTCATGAAGTAGTGAGTCAGTATGATTATTTGAGGATAGAGTTTCTCATTTGGGAAATAAGATACAATTTTTTTCTGTGATAATTTTTAGATGATCTGTTTTGTGATCACATACACAGTACAGTGTATTGTAGAGAGAAGGAGGATTTTAATTTTCAAAATAATTGCATGTTTACTAATAATAACGTAAAATGTACTCTAGAAAAACTAGAAAGAGCAGATGAACACATAAAAGAATTATGAGTTCCTTAAAATCTTTAACAGCCTGAGATAGCACCTTGGTACATATCTTTCCAGATACATACATGCGTATTTTCAAAATAAGGATTAAACTTACATACTGTTTTGCAACACTTAAAAAAATTATACATCAAAAATGTTCTCCCAGGTTTTTAAAACTCTGAGCAGTCATAGTTTTGAATAACCGCATAGCATCCCACTATATGGCTGCATCATGATACATTTTATCTGCATTGTATTATTGCACCACAGTTTTTTCCCTTCCAATTTCCTCACTGTTATTGAATTATATTGCAGTGAACAGCCTTTTATATACATTGTTTTGTACATGCTTTCTTGGAAAACCTCCCAAGAGAAGAATTTCTGGGTTGAATATGACAATTTTTAAGGCTTTCAATAGACATTTGCCATGGAGTCTTCTGATATCTTTTTGTTTTGCTTTTCTTGGTCAGTCAACAATGTTGGAATGCTTCCAAACCTTCTCCCAAGCCATTTCCTTAACACGCCAGATGACATCCAGGTAGGCTTGTATGTTCTGTGGATGTTTTCCTCTCCCCGAGTCCTGAGCCCCCAACTGGGTAATACCAGGGCTGGGAAGGGGTGATGGGAGTGTGGCCAAAATTCTGCAATCCAGGTGGATGACTGGAGGTGTCGCCTTTAAGTACTCACCTGAGTACTTGATACATAGTGAAGGGTATCACTGTTCTGGACTATCTCTAGGAAAAAAACATCTTCCTTTTTCTCCACACATCAAAATTCACTTGTCCCCAGTCTTTTGGGGGCTCCACACTGTGCTTTATAAGGGAGGTAATGCTCCTAACAAATTCATAGCTCTGGATTCAGTGGGAGAAAGCCAGCTCTTTGGCTTTCTTTACCTTTCAAGGTCATAAGATTCATTCAACTTTCAGTGTGAGGGAAGTCCATAATACAGACTTTGTGGCTGAGGGTGTTGTAAGTTCAACAAGCTTAACTCAGACCCATGACTGTCATTGTTTGTCTTGAGTAAATTTATTATGCATTAACAGTCTTTGAAGGCACTGTATTTTGACTCTTCTCTAGGCTTTGACCTTTGAAATCAAAGGGTTATACTAATTTCGAACAGGCTATGATGCTTCTATTCCCCAATCCTGCAAGTAGTCCTAAGGTTCTATGTAAGCCCCAAGTGTACTGCATGGACGAATAATGCCAGATTGCTTGGACACTGCTGAACCTCTCACCAAACCTCTTCTGGCCACATATCTAACTCCATGTTCCCTGTTTCTGGCATAAATCTGTGTCTTTTCATTAAGCTCATCCCATTCCTGCTTCTCTTTATTTATGTCTGCATTTGTACTTGTCTATGTGTCTGTCCCTCTTTCCCTCTTTGTGTGTCTTGGGTAATTCTAGTAGTTTCTTTTTCTGGCTTCTGTAGCCCAGAACCTCTACTTTGTATTATACAACCATTCATCTTTATAATCTTTATGTTAGTGTCTTCTAGACCCACATATACTAACCTCCCTTCCTTCAGCTGGAAATTAACCATCTCCCTTTGAGAAACAGTGTCCATATTCCTCCCTAAATTTTCAAGGAAACTCTTAATTGAGGCACACACTTTTGCCCACTTTGTGGTTCTTTAGCACAATATTTCTCAAGAGAATTTCTCAAATGATCCAGCTAAATCATGATTGTGATTATTTATTACAGAGCCTCATCCACTGTAACATCACCTCAGTTGTGAAGGTATGTAATCAATGTATATGCTCAATGCATTAAAATGTAGTAACTGTTGGAATTTGGCCACTCAGGAGAACTGGCCCCTTCCCCGTAAATGTAGAATTCTTTAAAATTGAACTGTACTTGATTGAAAGACTATGTAGTAGCCTTTTAATTGTCTTTTTTTTTTATCAAGGAAATACAGTGGATTCACTCTCCCTAGCATCTGAATCTTATTTCTGCATTCAGTTTTGTCCTATGTCAGAACATATGAGGCCTGATGATGATGAATTCAGGATTCCAAAGAAACTTATAAAAATTAGTACCTTCCTCTGAATTTAGTCTTTGTAAATAGAGGAAAGCTCACTCTGTTTGGAAAAAGGACAGAGACTGTGGTTTGAATTTTATAGACTCTTGTTGTTAAAAAAAATATTTGTTGAATTGAAGTTCAAGGGCATATGTATTCTGATTCCAGATCAGTTGCTAGTTAAGTAGACAGCACTGGGCATGCTATTTAGCTCCCTTGAACTTCATATTCTTCATCTGCTATTAATGTATTGAGGATTGAACTAAATGGTATGTCAAGTACCATTCAGCACTCAGGTCCTTTTATTAGAATTTACTGCATAAGCATTTATAGCCATGACTACCACAAAGCTATCTTATGCTGTACCTTTGTGTGAATAAAAAAAAAGGTAGACAAATTGTCTGGGCAGACAGTTTGGAGAAAGATGCTGCCTGAGAGTGGACATAGCCCTATGCTTGATGAGTAGATGATGCTTTTGTGTGAAAACAATGTTTCCTTTACCTCTGAATGATGAAAGCCATCTAAATGGCTTGAGTGAACCCTGGACTTTTAGCCCGCACTCACTCCCACAGCTAGGCATCTTGTTTGGTACACAAAATTCCCAACTGTGCTTGGAAGAACTGCTCTGGATGGTTCAGTGGAACGTCAGCAATGAATCAGGCATGACTGATTTCATGAAACTGGAACCTTTGTTGGAAAGCAGTGGGAAGCACAGTCTCGTCTTCATTACACACACTGGCAGCAGAAGACTGCTTTCCAGAGGAAAGGGGGGTAGATGCTGAGCAGACCAAAACAAAAAAATATATATATTTTTGGTTGAGCTGACAAAAATTATTTTCACCATTGGTTTGTTTCTTTGTTTGTTTTGGTAAATATACATTCTTTTTATGCTGAGCAGTCAATGGCTTTTTAAAATCCTCAGCCCATATAACTGAAAGTTTTATATGTTCCCGCTGTTGTCTGCAGCCTTACCACTAAAACCTTTCCATTAATGTATACATCGATCTTTTAGTCTTGGTCCATTTGATCACAGGGTTTCCCAAATGTATTTGACAACTTTCTGACTCTTTTAGCAGAAAAATGCTTAAAAAAATATATTTTATACATTGGTAGATGCTAACTTCCTTAAGTGAAAAAGAAAATAAATTGAAGGTTAGCTTCTAAGTATGTCATGCCCAAGATGGCCATGTTAGTTGAAAACATGACTCAGTTCAGTTCAGTTCAGTTCAGTTGCTCAGTTGTGTCCAACTCTTCGTGACCCCATGGACTGCAGCATGCCAGGCCTCCCTGTCTGTCACCAACTCCTGGAGCTTGCTCAAACTCATGTCCATCAAGTTGGTGATGCCATCCAACCATCTCATCCTCTGTTGTCCCCTTCTCCTCCCACCTTCAGTCTTTCCCAGCATCAGGATCTTTTCCAATGAGTCAGTTCTTCACATCAGATGGCCCAAGTATTGGAGTTTCAGCTTCAGCATCAGTCCTCCCAATGAATATTCAGGACTGATCTCCTTTAGGATGGACTGGTTGGATCTCCTTGCAGTCCAAGGTACTCTCAAGAGTCTTATTCAACACCACAGTTCAAAAGCATCAATTCTTCAGTGCTCAGCTTTCTTTATGGTCCAACTCACACATCCATTCATGACTACTGGAAAAACCATAGCTTTGACTAGACAGACCTTTGTTGGCAAGTAATATCTCTGCTTTTTAATATTCTGTCTAGGTTGGTTATAACTTTCCTTTCAAGGAGCAAGCATCTTTTAATTTCATGGCTGCAGTCACCATCTGCAGTGATTTTGGAGCCCAAAAAGATAAAGCCTGTCACTGTTTCCATTGTTTCCCCATCTATTTGCCATGGAATGATGAGACCAGATCCATGATCTTAGTTTTCTGAATGTTGACTAGTATCATTTAATTATTCCAAAGGAACCATCTGGAAACACTAGAGTTCTCTATCAAGGGCAAAACTGGAGAATGAGTTTGAGGGCAAAGGGAAGGTAGGATAAGAGACTAAATACTGGGACCTTTGAGACAGGGAACCCACAAAGTCCAGTGTTGTCTCTCTAATTGGGATCATTCACCCAATCAGGCTTTTGGGAGACTGAGAAATGCTGTCCGATAGTCCTCCACCTTAATGAAGTTAGGAGAATCAAGGCAAGGGTGTTGCTCCAGAACTGGCAGGGAAGACCTCTTCCAGGGGCAGTATTTTGGAGTGGGGAAGGGATTTTTCAATCCTGTTGTAACTCCAGCAGACCAGCAGACATGTATCTAGGGGGCTGTTTCATAGACCACATGCAGGCTAACAACGCTGCTGTTGAATTGAAGAGATGTTCTTCTTTGTCTCGTACCTTGTATGTGAGATGGACATGTGTTAGGTTTCCTGACGGTCCCCTAATTCTAACTCCTGTGTGAGTTTTACAATGGCCAGCCTACTTTTACCTCTCTGCCAGAATGAAGGGTATCTGGGAGCCTCAGTGTTGGTCCCATAGCCATAAGTCAATTCCATAGCTTTTCACTCCATTTTCCACAAAGACTTGTTTTATGAAGAAGAAACTAGAGGCTTGTGACCTGTTGGCCATTTGTTTACGATGCCTACTGTAGGTTCCCCAGACTCTAATGTTGCCAAAATTACCTCCAGTGAGTGTCTGCAGATTTTCAAGGCCATTTGAAAAGCTGAAGTTCTTTCTCCAGTTTCTTCCCTCGCTTATTTCCCAAATTCCCACTGCCCATTGCTACTTTGTTTCTTTAAAGGTCAGGGCTTAACTTTGGCCTTCTTTTATAGATGACACAGCTGATTCTGAAACACATGAAATCAAGGTAAGTTCTTTCCTTGAAAAAACTTGGAGCAGCCTGTGTTGCCTGGCTTGGCAGTTTTAGGATGAGGGATCAGGGGGACAGGGTTCATCTGCTGCTGCTTTAACAAATGATAAAACTGTGGTGAAAGGACATGGAGATTACGGGTTGTAAGCCTAACATTCTGGACCAGGCCAGCTTTGCCAACAGATAAGCATATTTGAAGGTCAAATGTAGCATATACTGGAGGGAGGAAGAAAATAGCAATTCCAGCCGTCCTTGTATTAAAAAAAAAAAAAAAAAAAACTAACTCACAATGAGCTTAAAAGAAACTTCAGAACTTGGCCTGAGACCATTTCTTTGTTATTATGCATTTCAACTCTTGTCAGAATGAACGTTCCAATTTAGGGGTAAAAATCACTATCCCATCAGTGTCTATTTATTCCACATTTTATTTTATTTTTATTCATTTATTTTTATTCCACATTTTAAATCACCCTAGTACAATGCCCATTTGGGAACTGGTTTTTCTCAGGTGGTATTCATTAAAGCAAATGGTTGATAGTTCTATCTTCCTTAGAGAAAGAAGGGGCTTGGCCCTGGTATTCAAATTTGAAGTTTCTTGGTTTTTTCTGGATAGAATCCATCTACTAGGGAAGGGTTAAGAATACTGAATTTCCAAAGGGTAAGAACCTCAGAGACTTGTGTAGGAGTGCCTGTGTAAGCTGATGATGGGCTGTCAAATTCCACCCAGGACAGGATTCTACATATGACATCTGTCCTGTTGTGGGTCATTTTTATGAGTCAGAAGGGACTTTGAGCTCATGTGGTCATGCTTGAGAGAAAAGGCTCCCTTCCCCCTGAGTCTTGTCTGAGCTGAGTTGGTTCTCTGCATTTTTGTGGGGGATCTTTGCTGTAGCTGAGCCCCTGTTTCCTGTCACCAGCCCTTGAAGTCAACTGGCTACCAACTGACATCACTGTATGGTAGTATTGTTCATGATAGAGGTGAAGTTGGACTCACAGTTCTTGGAAGCCAAATGCTTAGCACACACACAGAAACCTAGAGAGGATGGAAGTTTCCTAATGGTCACATTAGTCCCTTTATTTTCTTCCTTCTCAAGGTGTAATCAAGTATCAAAGTAACTGAAACTTTGTTTCATTGCCTGTTAGGCAGAAAGGTCTCATCTTGAACATATCTTCTGGGGTGGCCCTCTTTCCCTGGCCTCTGTATTCCACATATTCAGCTTCCAAGGTGAGTGACAGATGTAGTCCAAATCTCCTTCTCCTTCTTCCCCTTGGCTTTCCCTTTTAGTACTTTTCCTTCAGATCATCTGGCAAGCTGATAGGCAGATTTGCCTAGAGGCACTCTTCTAGGTACAGGGAGCTAGTCCACCAGTATCTGGGTGCAAATCTGAAAAAGATGTGCCCCTGGGCTGATGAAGCCTTGCAGTAGCCCAGCCAGGCAGTGCAGCCGGGATGGAATTCCAGCCCCCTTTCACTTCCTTGCCTGGGAGCCGGTACACTCTTCATGCCAGCAAGTAGCATTGTATTGATAGTTTCTTTCCATCCCAGAGACCTCTCTGGGTATAACCTGGAGAGGCGGTGGCCCTAAGCAGGTATTTATTACAAAATATGTGTTCCTGCTCTTTGAGGAAGCTCTTTCCAGACCAGGAAATGAAGTTCTAACTGACTCCCATCAAGGCGAGCTCCCTTGGTGTCCTTTGAAATCTGAGCAAGTTGGCTCTGAGAGAGAATCAAGTCCTTAGGTGTTTCTCCTTCTTGTTCCAGGCTTTTGTGTGCACATTTTCCAAGGCACTGCAAGCAGAGTATAAGGAGAAGGGAATCATCATCCAGGTGAGGTCAACCGTTCTGAGTCCTTGGGAATGGGAACTCTGGACCCCATGGAGCCAGGGCCACTCCTTCTGGCAGGACGGGCTGAGCATGTGTGACTGGGAGAGAGGGTCTGTATGACACCACACGGGTTCCTGTGATCCTTGGGGTGGTAGCGGGGCCACCATGGTTCTGCCTGTTGCTGCCCTCATCTGTGCCCTGAGTGCCGGGGAAGGAAATGGGGTGGGGTGAGTGAGTGCTCAGAAACGCTTGCCGCCTGATGCTGCCATCCGGACAGAAATTAGGATCTTGTCTAACCATCCTTTACTCTCTGACCTAGATCCGGAAGATAGGCTCATGTGGGAGTAACTACGTGTGGGGAACAAACAAAAGAAAACCGGATATTGGTCTATGTTGGAAGGGGGAGAGAGTGCTGTGTTTGGTTGCTGTTCATCTGTGATGGGCCCCAGAGATTCCCACACTTTGGATCTTGAGCAGCTGGGGAAGAGGTTCTCTGCTTTCTCTTTCTCCCACACTGACAGCACAGTCATGGAGTTGGCCTTGTTTGAAATGTAAACAGAGTTGGATCATCACTGCTGTCTTTAGCCTGAACAATATGCCATGTGCTTTCTCTGGCAACACAGTTAACTCTTAAGTGGTTCTGGAACCTTGAATAAACAGTTCAGAGAGGTTTTTGGTTAATTGTTTGCAGAGAAGTTTGATGACATACTATTATATATGAATAGGGCTTCCCATGTAGCTCAGTTGGTAAAGAATCTGCCTGCAGTGCAGGAGACTTGAGTTCAATTCCTGGGTCGGGAAGATCCCCTAGAGAAGGAAATGGCAACCCACTCCAGTATTCTTGCCTGGAGAATCCCATGGACAGAGGAGCCCGGCAGGCTATAGTCCATGGGGTCACAAGAGTTGGACACCACTTAGCAACTAAACCACCACCATTATATATGAAAAAGGCACACTCATAGTTATATTTTTAAAATTAGTGCTGTACATACCTATTTTCAACTAAAACACTCAGGCAGCCATTCCTATGAATTAACCAGCTATAGGATAAAGCTTATTCAATAGGCAGGTGTGAGTTAATAGGAGGAACTGTGTAAATAAAAGCATCTTCCCAGTTATAGTGAGTACAATCCCATTCTCAGCCTTGCTGAACTGAAGTCTTACTTATCAAATATTTTTCCCTTCTATCCATTCTGCAGCTTCTAGCCGAGGACAGATTCCTTTTGCAGCATAAGCTAATTTTGCTGCAGTAAAAAATAATTCCTAAAATGTCATTAATTTAAAAGCACAAAGATTTATTTCTCTTTCGTGCTACCTATTCACTGTGAACTGTCAGAGGGGATTAGTTCACTGTGGTGACACAGGTACCCAGGCTGATGGAGCAGCCTCCATCTTGAATATTGTCAGTTGACTTGTCAGAGAAAAAGTGGTACAAGTTCATGAGAACTTCCTTTGATAATTAAAGGCTCTGGGTCAGACAGGTCACCTGTCACTTTTACTCATAATCATTGGTTAGATCTGATTACATGGTCCCCGCCCCCAACTATAGGAACCTAGGAAGTGCAATTCTATCATGTGTTTGGAAGAAAGAAGAACTAGAAATATTTGGTGAACAGTGCTAATGATTACCAGAGCCATTGCTTCTTGGCCATGTGACAGTCTCAGCATCATCTTGAGCTTGATAGCTGTGGGCCAGAGATACTGTAGCTGCTAAGTCAGTGGGTTCTGTGGAGCAGAAGATGTGGGGAAGGTGGGGTAGAAGAAGGGAGCTCCTTCTCTCATGCAGAAGCTTTGGAGCTGCTACAAGTCCTGGAAAAGACCCTATGATGTTTTGAAAACTAACTGGTCTCTCCAAACATGCATGTAATTGGTACTCAATGAATATTTGTAAAATTCCTGAGGGAGTGTGCACTGTACACTTGGGTTTGATTTTCAAATCCCAGTGCTGCCATTTATCCTCGGAGTGATTTTGAACAGCCTGTTTGAACTCTCTGAGCTTGTCTCCCCATCTGTAAAAAGGGGTTTAAAATAGCTGCTTACTTCTCTGGGTTACTGTGAAGATCTAGTGAATAAGTAATTATGCAAATTTTTACCAATATTTATTGAGCCCTTGTTTGGTACAGAAAGGTGTTTTGTCAACCAAAACTCACTGTGGGAATGGAAACACTTTTATTATTTCCCTATCTGAAAACTGGGTTTGAAAATGCATGCTTCTTATATTTCTCTAACGGTACACTTAGAGATCTTTGGAATTATTTGGAGTATTATACAAATTAATAACTGTGTCAATGTCCATGAGAACAAATTGAATTGAATTGACTGACACACATTGGATTCAACTGTGAAACAATGTAATTTCAAGTGTGATTAGAAAAAAAAGTGATGTGACCGAAATTTCAAAAGTAATGTGAAGAGAAAGAAAACAAACATGGTTTTTTTTTCCCCCTAAAGATGCCAAGGTCTCTATGTCAGGGAATAAAGTAAGAAAACCCATCATGAAACCTCATGCCAGGCCACATGTGGTGAGACCACCGGTGGAAACATGGTGGGGTTTTCAGAGGCCAGTGTGCTGAGTTTTTTCTTATCAGAATAGGAAAGATTATGAGGTATGTGCCATTCCTGGTTCCTAACTGAAGTGTGAAAGTGGGAATCTAAAGTACTTGAAAGTGCTCCAACTTTGGTCACATGTGTTAGAAATAAACTTCTGTGATATCTCTGCCAGATAAAACATAGGCCATCCAGTTAAATTTGAATTTCAGATAACAGATGATATTTTGAGAGTAAGCATATCCCATCAATACTTGCTATATAATTAAACTAAAAAAATTTTCCATTGTTTGTCTGAACTTCAAGTATAACTGGATGTCCTGCATTTTCACTTTCCAAGTGGGGGACCTGGGTTCTAAGAGCTCATGTTCTCACTCACACTGTGTGTATTTGAACCACCTGATGTAGTGTGACCAAGCATCATCCAGAGTTGGTTGCTAAATTAAGCCGGAAACCAACCTTTCTGATCCCAGCTTTGTGCTGGTTCTACACCTTTCACTATTCTATTATCACATATTGTCCTGAGACTTTTTAAGGGAAGAACAGAATTTGAACATGAAGGGATGGTAACATGGGTGTTAATTTCTCAGGGCTGAGCAGATTGTTCCTGTGTCATGGTTTCCATTTCCCGTTGCAGGTGTTGACGCCTTATGCTATTTCCACTCCGATGACAAAGTATCTAAAAACCAACATGATAACCAAGACTGCTGATGAGTTTGTTAAAGAATCTCTGAATTATGTCACGATTGGAGATGAGACCTGTGGCTGCCTCACCCATGAAATCTTGGTAATTGATAACTTCTCCTTTCTCGAAGCAAGGAAGGACAGACATGCAGGTGGCCCCAGCAGGGATTAGTCAGCTTTTCCTTGCTGTCGGAGCTGTCAGTAGGGTAGTGATGCCAGAGGTATGCTGCTGAGGGTAATCCAGCCCATGAAAGGTATATTTAGCAAGGGCAAGGAGGATCTGGAGGGCTGGATGTCCAGCTCTAGATGACTCTGAAGTTGGCATATCTCATCCTTGGCTGCCTCACCTCTCCCCTCAGAAAGTAAAGTGATTCCCAGAGCTTTGTGAAGGTCAGGCCAAAACACAAGGTGCTTCCCTGGAGGGACTGTCTATGTTTTTGGCCTTCTGTGCCAGTAAATGTTTAACTTTCCAGGAAAAAAACACAAAAAAACAAAACACCTTGACTTGTAGCATTTACTGATTACCATGATTGATGTGAAGCTAGCAGTGTGTTGTCACTGCACATGAATTCGGGAGGAAGCTCACAATTGGCTCTCATGAGCAGTACAAGACGGTTTCTGTATACTGTGGACTCCATCAAATATGGAAATAGTCTGAAGTACGTGGCATGAGGAGTTCTGGCCATCCCTGGGCTGTTTTTAGGGGGGAAAAAAACATGAAACAAAGGTAGAGGAGGTACACACTAATACTGAAAACAAACAGTGCCAGGATAGTTCTGTTTCCAGCATCACCAAAGAATTTTAGCCAGATATTTACTTTTCCTTCGTATATCAACTCTCTCCTCTACCTCATATGCTTTTCTACTGTGGGAATCAGTTCAGTCGCTCAGTTGTGTCCGACTTTTTGAGACTCCATGGACTGCAGCACACCAGGCCTCCCTGTCCATCACCAACTCCCAGAGCTTGCTCAAACTCGTGTCCATCGAGTCGGTGATGCCATCCAACCATGTTATCTTCTGTCATTCCCTTATCCTCCTCCTGTGGGAATTATCTCTTTCTTTCTCTCTCTGATGCTAGAGGGATTCATAGGGCAGTGCACTGAATCCTCCCAAAGCATTCGGCTATCTCCTGGGCCTCAGTACTGAGGCTGTGGCAAGAGATACTGAATGTCTTAGCTGATTACTTGCTACTTTTACTGTAGAATGTCAACAAGGTGTAGAATCACCGTTTGAACTCATATTGCAAAGTAGACAACCAGAAAGAATATAAGATCTTTGTTGCCAATTGCTGATCTGGTTTTTCTTCAGACCACTGCTTTCTGCATGGCATGAAAACAAATTAGTGGAATGTCTAGTGAATTTTAATTTAGTTTGATCTGATAATCTAAACTGTGCATTTAGGAAATATGCTGCCCATTATTTAGAGAAAAATGTTCAATCTCATTGGAGTGTCCCTTCTTCCTGCCTCTCTAACATGACACTGGGGAAAGAGTACCTATGATCTCCTACTGGTCCTTAAGTGTGTGTGGCTGGTGTCCCCTCATCTACCTGATGATCGCTCACCTTGCTGGTTTATGTCTGTGGGAGTGAGGGGGTGACTCTTTCTGTCCTTTGGGTTAGCTACTGATGGCTTCAGATCCCTGAATCTCTGCTACCTCCGTCCTCCCGCCAGAGGCCAGCTGTCCATTTGCAGCTTTGGTTAACAGAGGATCTCTGGCTCTCTAGTCTGCATCAGCACCAGTGTGAAGTGAGAGGTGCTGGAAAATCAAATCTCAGCACCTACCTTGCTAAGCTGAGATAATGTTCTGCAGCTGCACTCCAAAAGAGTGGAGACAATAAACCCTCCTTGGCCATCCTTACTTATTTATCACACTTCCCTATCATTCACCCCAGGCCCCCAGCCCTCCAGCCTAAGCCCAGAGGACAAACATATCAGAGAACACACATCTGGCTATGTCTCACTCTTTCTCTCTTCTACTTCCCACCATCCCCAGGGCTTTTTGAATGCTTTCCCACTGTCACATCCTGTCCATCTCAGAGGGATTTAGCTAGCTCCAGTGGGTAAGACATCCTCTCCATCCCTTAGGAGAACTCTGTACTTTCAGTCATCCAGGATATTGATGTTTTAAATGGAATTCATCAGCATTTAGAAAATGTTTTCTTGAGACAATAGCATGGCTTGCAAGACTATTGTCTTGCTACATACCGTGATACAATTCTAGATGTCAAAAGTTGAATTAAAAAAAATTTCTCTTTGATTTCTGATGTAACAAATTCAAATCTCTACTGGCAAACAGATGAAAAAAAAAAAAAAAAACAGAAGAAAAAAGTCTGTGCCTGGTGAAGCAAAAGAGAAAACAAGGAGAACATGTAAATCATTAAAACCATTGAAACCAATTTTGAATATGCCAGGGTGTAGAAAGATCATTGAATCTAAAGTTATGGGTAATCAAATGGAATCAACCAGCAGACAAGCTAGTCTTCCACTTCAAAGAGTTGAGGTCAACACAGGATGCTGTCTACCCCCAAGGAATTTTGGGGGCAACAACTGAGGTGGGACTAGAGCCTCTACCTAAGAATCCTTGCGGAACTTGGGTCTTCATAGTTATCTCATTTAATCCTCCTAAACATCTTGTGAGACAAGACATTGGCTCTCTTTTACTGCTGAGGAAACTGAAGCTCAGAGCTGGATCAGATCAAATGAAGCTCAGATGGATCCGGTGGCCTAAGAGCACTGGGCTTGTAATGGTGAAACAAGGGTTTAAGCCCACTTTTGCCTGATGCCAAACTTTTCCTGGTCCCTTCTACATGGTGCTTCCAGGTTGGAAGAAGGTAGATAAAGATGGGGATGGGAGAGGGGGCTTTTAGAACATTTTCTTGGAGCCAGAGATTTCCATTTATTTTATCTATGGCTGACTTCAGTAATCCAGAACATTTAGTTTAAGACAAGGCTAACAATGTATATCTATGGATGATTCATGTATGACAGCAACCAACACAATATTGTAAATCAGTTGTCTCTGGTTAAATTAATTAATTAAAACCCCAAAGTTAATGGCTTTGTTGTGAAATAAAAAAGTTCTGGCTGGGAGAAAAATGAAGTTTTTGAAGAAGTTGTGTTGATTCATAGAACTGGCCAGTAGAAGAAGAGCTCTTCTTCTGGTTCAACAACAGAAGTTCAACTAGAGGAAAACTTGAACCTTGTAGGGAGTATCCCTATTTCTTCAAGCAGCTTGAGCCTTCTGAGTTTTGCACTCCTTTGGGGTATCCCAAAGCAGGAAACTAAAAATGTTTCTGGGATGTTTTGTAGGTCGATTGAGGAATGTTGGATTAACAGGATGACACTATGGATGAAATAATTGCTTTTACCTAGACCTGTCTTATAGGACACAAATGTAATTTGAGGTCAAGAACCTTCCAAGACCTGTGCCTCTTGCCTCATATGTATGTAAATAGGCATCTGTGCCTCAACTTGCGGCTTCCCCTCTTTTTCAAAGTAAATACTCCACGATAATAATTTATGCCTTACAGAGGAGCCTGGTGGGCTGCCGTCTATGGGGGTTGCACAGAGTCAGACACGACTGAAGTGCCTTAGCAGCATGACTGATTCATTAACTCTTTAAATGAATTTTTTTCTTCCATTTTTATTGGGATTTAATTGATATACAGCATTCTATAGATTTACAGTGTACATCATAATGATTTGATTTACATGAAATGATTAGCACAATAAGTTTAGTGACCATTCATCATCTCATACAGATACAAAATTAAAGAAATAAATTTTTTTGTTTAATGAGAACTCTTAGAATTTACTCTCTTAACAACTTTCATGTATATAATACAACATTTCTCATGTTGTACATTATATCCCTGGTATTTTCTTATCTTTTATTTATTTATTTTTTTGTTGGAAGAGACAAAATTAACTTTTTTATTAGTAGATGGTAATATTGAATACTTAGAAAACCCAACATAGACTTATAATGTAACTATTCAATTTCTTTCTTTCTTTTTTCATTTATTTTTATTAGTTGGAGGCTAATTGCTTTACAGTATTGTAGTGGTTTTTGCCATACATTGACATGAATCAGCCATGGATTTACATGAGTTTCCCATCCTGAACCCCCTCCCACCTCTCTCCCTATCCCATCCCTCTGGGTCTTCCCAGTGCACCAGCCCTGAACACTTGTCTCATGCATCCAACCTGGACTGGCGATCTGTTTCACACTTGATAATATACATGTTTCAATGCTATTCTCTCAGAACATCCCACCCTCGACTTCTCCCATAGAGTCCAAAAGTCTGTTCTATACATCTGTGTCTCTTTTGCTGTCTCGCATATAGGGTTATCGTTACCATCTTTCTAAATTCCATATATATGCGTTAGTATACTGTATTGGTCTTTATCTTTCTGGCTTACTTCACTCTGTATAATGGGCTCCAGTTTCATCCATCTCATTAGAACTGATTCAAATGTATTCTTTTTAATGGCTGAGTAATATTCCATGGTGTATATGTACCACAGCTTCCTTATCCATTCGTCTGCTGATGGGCATCTAGGTTGCTTCCATGTCCTGGCTATTATAAACAGTGCTGTGATGAACATTGGGGTGCACGTGTCTCTTTCAGTTCTGGTTTTCTCAGTGTGTATGCCCAGGAGTGGGATTGCTGGGTCATATGGCAGTTCTATTTCCAGTTTTTTAAGAAATCTCCACACTGTTCTCCATAGTGGCTGTACTAGTTTGCATTCGCACCAACAATGGGTTCCCTTTTTTCCACACCCTCTATTTCTTATCTTTTAAGTGGAAGTAAAAGATATGAAGATACCATATCCTCATCTCTGGTAACTGCAAATCTGATCTCTTTTTCTGTGCTTGTTTGTTTTTAAAGAATAACTGACTTACAATTTTATGTTAGTTCTTGTTGCACAACATAGTGATTAGATACTTCTATAAATTTTAAAGTTATCACCATGAAGTCTCTCACTACAGAAAGATATTATATAATTATTGACCATAGTTCCCACACTGTCCATTTTGTGCCTGTGACACATTTGTTTTGCATCTATAAGTCTGTGCCTCTTAATCTCCCTCATCTATTTTTCTCCTCCCACCAACCTCCCTTCTGGCAACCACTTGTTTGTTCTTTGGATCTATGTTTCTGTTTTGTTATGTTTGTTTATTTGTTTCATTTTTTAGATTCCACATGTAAAAGAATTCATAGAGTGTTTGTCTTCCTGTCTGACTTATTTTACTTAGCGTAATACCCTTTAGATGCACCTATGTTGTCACAAATGGTAAAATGTTATTACTTTTATGGCTGAGTAAATTATATATAATATATAAATTATTAAATACACTAATTATTAATATATAAATATTACATCATATATATTATATATATATCACATCTTTATCCATATATCTACTAATGGGCACTTAGGTTGCTACCATATTTTGGCTACTGTAAATGATATTGCAATGAACATAAAGGTGTATATATTTTTCAAATTAGTGTTTTCATTTTCCTCAGATAAATATCCAAGAATGAAATGGCTGGATGCTCTCATAGTCTATTGTTTATATTTTAAGAACTCTTCATACTGTTTTCCATACTAGCTGAGGATTCCCTTTTCTCATATCCTCATCATTACTTGTTATTTGTTGTCTTTTTGACAATAGCTGTTCTGACAGGTGTGAAGTTCTGTCTTATTCTGACTTTGATTTGCATTTCTCTGATGATTGGTGATGCTGAGCATCTATTCATGTGCTTGTTGGATATCTATATGTCTTCTTTGGGAAAATGTCTATTCAAATCCTCTGCCCATTTTTTCTTTTTTAATTAATTTTTAAATTGGAGTATAGTTGATTTACAGTGTGTTAGTTTCTCCTGTACAACAAAGTAAATCAGTTATACATGCATATTTCCACTCTTTTTTCGATTCTTTTCCCATATAGGTTGTTACAGAGTACTGAATAGAACTCCCCGTGCTATTCAGCAGGTGCTTATTACATATTCTGTACATAGGAGTGTATATATGTCAATCCCAGTCTCCTAGTTTATCCTTACCCCTGCCCCTGCTCTCCCCCCGGTAACCACAAATTTGTTTTCTATATCATCTGTGACTCAACTTCTGTTTTGTAAATAGGTTCATCTACCATTTCTTTGGAGTCCACATACAAGCAATATTATATGGTATTTATCTTTCTCTAACTTCGATCAGTATGATAATCTCTAGGTCCATCCATATCACTGCAAATGGCATTATTTCATTCTTTTTTTTTATGGCCAAGTAACATCTCATTGTATATACACACCACATCTTCTTTATCCATTCCTCTGTTGATGAATGTTTAGGTTGCTTCCATGTCCTGGCTTCTACCCTTTTTAAAAAAATAATATTTATCTATTTTTAATTGATTGATTGGTTTACAATATTGGTTTCTGTCATACATCAACTGAAATTAACCATAGGTGGACATGTGTCCACTCCCTCTTGAATCTCCCTCCCACAGGTTTTTTTTTTTTTGATGTTGAGTTTTATGTGACCTTTGCGTACTTTGGATCTCAACCCTTATTGGACAAATCTCTTGCAAATATTTTCTCCCATTCAGTAGGTGACCTTTTTGTTTTGTTGATAGTTTCCTTAGCTGTGCAAAAGATTTTTAGTTTGATATAGTTTCATTTGTTTATTTTTATTTTTGTTTCCTTACCTGAGGAGATATATGCAAAGATATTATTAAGACTGATGTCAAAGAGCATATTGCCTATATTTTCTCCTAGAAATTTTATAGTTTCAGGTCTTATATTTAAGTCTTTAATCCACATTGAATTTAATTTTGTGCATGGTGTGAGAAAGTAGTCCAATATGATTCTTTTGTATGTAGCCATCCAGTTTTCCCAATCCCTTTTATTGAAGAGGGTGTCTTTCCACTCTTGTATATTATTGTCTCCTTTGTTATAGATTTATTGCCCATGTAAATGTCAGTTCAATTCTCAATTCTCTATTCTGTTCCACTGATCTGTCTGTTTTTGTGACAGTACCATACTGTTTTGATTGCAGTAGTATAGTTTGTATAGTATAGCTTGAAATTAGGTAGCATGGTACATAACTTTGTTCTTTTTCAAAGTCGTTTTGTTTATTCTTTTGTGTCTTTTGTGTTTCCATGAAAATTTTAGAATTATTTGTTCTACTTCTTTGAAAAAATATCATTGGCATTTTTATAGGGATTGAATTAAATCTGTAGATTACCTTGGGTAGTGTGGTCATTTTAATTAACAATATTAATTCTTCCAATTCTGAACATGTTGTATCTTTCCACTTTTGTGTCATCTTCAGTTTCTTTCATCAGTGACTTATAGTTTTCTGAGTATAAGTCTTTTAACTCCCTAGGTAAAAGGTCTTTTTTTTTTTTTTTGATACAATGGTAAATGAGATTGTTTTCCTCATTTATCTTTCTGATAGTTTGTTGCTATTGTATAGCAACACAGCAAGTTTCTGTGTATTAATTTTGTATCCCAAAACTTTACTGAATTCATTGATGAGTTCTAATGGTTTTCTTGAGTCTCTTTAAAATTTGCTATGTATAGTGTTATGTCATCTGCAAACTGATAGTTTTACTTTGTCCTTTTCAACTTGGATTCCTCTTGTCTGATTGCTTTGCTAGGACTTCCACTAATATGTTGAATAAGAGTGATGAGAATGTTCTGATCTTAGAAAGAATGCTTTAAGTTTTTCCTCATTTACCATGATGTTAGTGGTGGTCTTGTCATATATGGTCTTTTTTACGTTGAGAAAGTTCCCTCTATACCCACTTTGTTGAGAGTTTTGATCATAAATGGATGTTAAATTTTATCAAAAGCCTTTTCTATATCTATTGAGATAATTATATGATTTTTATTCTTGAATTTGTTAATATGATGTATCACAGTGGTTGATTTGTGGATATTGAACAACCCTAGCACCCCTGATATAAATCTCACTTGATCATGGTATATAATCTAATTATTGTTGAATTTACTAGTATTTTGTTGAGACTTTTTGTATCTATATTCATCAGTTGTATTAGCCTGTAATTTTCTTTTTTGGTGTGTGATATCTTTGTCTGGTTTTGGTATCATAGAATGAGTTTATATATATATATATATATATATATATATATATATATATATATATATGTATACACACATATGTGTATATATATATACACACATTTACATATATATATTCTTTTTCAGTCTTTTCTATTATGGTTTATCACAAGATATAGGATCTTGTTATTTATCTACTTTATATATAGTAGTTTTTATCTGCTAATCCCAAACTCCTAATTTACCTCCCTCCCCCCTGCTATCCCTTTTGGTAGCTATAAATTTGTTTCCTATGTGTGTGAGTCTATTTTTATCTTTTAAATAAGTCCATTTGTTTATTTTTTTTAAGATTCCACACATAAGTGATATCATATGATATTTATCTTTGTCTGACTTACTTCACTTATTATGATAATCTCTAGGTCCATCCATGTTGCTTCAAATGAATTTAATTCATATATATGCATATATATGCATATGTATATATATATATATATATATATATATATATATACACACACACACACACCACATCCTCTTTATTCATTCATCTGTCAATGAATATTTAAGTTGCTTCCATGTCTTGGTTATTATAAATAGCGATGCTATGGACATTAGGGTGCATATATTTTTTCAAATTCAAGTTTGTCCAGATGTATGCCCATGAGTGGAATTGCTGGATCATATGGCAACTCTATTTTTAGTTTTTTAAAGACCATCCATACTGGTTCCCATAGTGGCTGCTCTAATTTGCATTCCTATCAATAGTGTAGGAAGATTTCCTTTTCTCCACACCATCTCCAGCATTTATTATTTGTAGACTTTCTAATGATGGCCATTCTGACTCATGTGAGGTGATAATGCTTTATAGTTTTGATTTGCATTTCTGTAATAAATAAGATGTTGAGTATCTTTTCATGTATCCATTGGCCATCTGAACCTTGAATATTCACTGGAAGAACTGATGCTGAAGCTGAAGCTCCAGTACTTTGGCCACCTGATGCAAAGAGCTGACTCATTGGAAAAGACTCTGATTCTAGGAAAGATTGAAGGCAAAAGGAGAAGGGGGTGGCAGAGGATGGATGAGTAGATAGCATCACTGACTCAGTGGACATGAATCTGAGCAAACTTAGGAAGACAGTGAAGGACAGGGAAGCCTGGCATGCTGCAGTTCGTTGGGTCACAGAGTCAGACACGACTTAGTGACTGAGCAGCAGCAATGTCTTCTTTGGAGAAATGTCCACTTATGTCTTCTGCCCATTTTTCAATTGGGTTGTTTGGAGTTTTTTGAGTTATAGGAGCTGTTTGTTTATTTTGGAAATTAAGCCCTTATTGGTTGCATTGTTTGCAAATATTTTTTCCCAGTTCATAGGTTGTCACTTTGTTTATGGTTTCATTTGCTGTGCAAAAGCTTATAAATTTGATTAGGTCCCATTTATTTTTGTTTTTATTTTTATCGCCTTGGGAGATTTTGGGAGTTTTTTTTTCCTTTTAGTATAATTTATTCTATAGAATTGATATAATGAAGTTGAAAAATGTATATGGCATAACTAATTTATAAAAAAATTCTAATATTAAGGTCAAAACTCTAAGCTTTTTTAAATTTACAAAATAATAAAATGAACAAATATGGTACATACACACACCTTAAAAATTCAGCAATATTTCTTTATGTTATCTTTTTTGTTTTTCTTTTTTCTTTATAAAATAAGAAAAAAAGAATTCTGTTCTCCTTCCCGATTCCCCCTCCCACCTCCCTGTCCATCCCATCCCTCTGGGTCTTCCCAGTGCACCAGCCCTGAGCACTTGTCTCATGCATCCAACCTGGGCTGGTGATCTGTTTCACACTTGATAGTATACTTGTCTCAGTGCTATTCTCTCAGATCATCCCACCCTCGCCTTCTCCCACAGAGTCCAAAAGTCTGTTCTATACATCTGAGTCTCTTTTTCTGTTTTGCATATAGGGTTATCGTTACCATCTTTTAAAATTCCATATATATGTGTTAGTATACTGTATTGGCCTTTATCTTTCTGGCTTACTTCACTCTGTATAATGGGCTCCAGTTTCATCCATCTCATTAGAACTGATTCAAATGAATTCTTTTTAATGGCTGAGTAATATTCCACAGTGTATATGTACCACAGCTTTCTTATCCATTTGTCTGCTGATGGGCATCTAGGTTACTTCCATGTCCTGGCTATTATAAACAGTGCTGCGATGAACATCGGGGTGCACGTGTCTCTTTCAGATCTGGTTTCCTTGGTGTGTATGCCCAGAAGTGGGATTGCTGGGTCATATGGCAGTTCTATTTTCAGTTTTTTAAGGAATCTCCACACTGTTCTCCATAGCGGCTGTACTAGTTTGCATTCCCACCAACAGTGTAAGAGGGTTCCCTTTTCTCCACACCCTCTCCAGCATTTATTGCTTGTAGACTTTTGGATAGCAGCCATTCTGACTGGCGTGTAATGGTACCTCATTGAGGTTTTGATTTGCATTTCTCTGATAATGAGTGATGTTGAGCATCTTTTCATGTGTTTGTTAGCCATCTGTATGTCTTCTTTGGAGAAATGTCTGTTTAGATCTTTGGCCCATTTTTTGATTGGGTCATTTATTTTTCTGGAATTGAGCTGCAGGAGTTGCTTGTATATTTTTGAGATTAATCCTTTGTCTGTTTCTTCATTTGCTATTATTTTCTCCCATTCTGAAGGCTTTCTTTTCAGAATGGGAGTCTTTTTAATTACTGATTCAACTTCATTACTGGTAATCGGTCTGTTCCTTCTTGGTTTAATCTTGAAAGATTGTACATTTCTAGTGATTTGTCCAGTTCTTCTTGGCTGTCCCTTTTATAGGCATGTCATTATTCATAGTAATATTTTATGATCCTTTTTATTTCTGAGATGTTGGTTGTAACTCCATTTCTGATTTTACTGATTTGGATTCTCTTTCTTCTTTTCCTGATGAGTCTGGCTAAAAGTTTATCAATTTTGTTTATCTTTTGCAAGAAGCAGCTATTAGTTTCATTGACTTTTCTATTGTGTTTTAGTCTCTATTTCATTTATTTCTGATTTGATCTTTATTATTTCTTTACTTATCCTAACTTTGGGTTTTGAGCATTCTCTTTTTTCAGTTCCTTTTGGTGTACGGTGAGATAGTTTATCTGAGATTTTCCATGTTTCCTGAGGTAGGCTTGTATCGTTATAAACTTCCCTCTTAGAACTGCGTTTGTTGTTCCCCATGGATTTTACATCATTATTTTTGCTTTCATTTGTCTCCAGGAAGTTTTTATTTCTTCAGTGATCCACTAGTTGTTTAGTGGCATGTTCCACATGTTTGTGTGTTTTTCAGTTGTTGTTGTTGTTGTTGTTGTTTGATTTCTAGTCTCATGGTATTGTGGTCAGAAAATATGCCTGGTATGACTTCAATCTTCTTAAATTTCCTGAGACTTCTTTTGTGGCCTACCATATAATCTATCCTGAAGAACGTTCCATGTACACTTGAAAAGAATGTGTATTCTGCTGCTTTGGGAAGGAATGTTCCATATATATATATATGTATGTATATATATATATATATATATATATATATATATATATATGTATTAAGTTCATCTGTCCTAAGGTGTAATTTAAGGCCAGTGTTTCCTTATTGATTTTCTGTCTGGATGGCCTGTTCATTGATGTAAGTGGGTGTTTAAGTTCCCCCACTATTACTGTGCTACTGTGAGTTTCTCCCTTTATGCCTGTTAATATTTGCTTTATGTATTTGTGTGCTCTTATGTAGGTTGCACATATATTTACAATAGTCATAGCCTCTTGAATTGATCCCTTGATTATTATATAATGTCCTACTTTTTCTCTTATTACAGTCTTTGTTTTAAAGTGTATTTTTCTGATATATGTACTGTAACCCGACTTTCTTTTTATTTCCATTTGCGTGGAATACCTTTTTCCATCCCCTCATTTTCAATCTGTATGTGTCCGAATTAATTAATTAATTTGGTCACAGTGCCACAGCTGTGGGACCTTAGTTCCCTGACCAGGAATCAGACCTGGGATCACGGCAGTAAAAGTGCTGAGTCCTCACAACTGGACCAGCAGAGCATTCCCTGTGTGTGTCTTTAGATTTGGAGTGAGTCTCTTGTAGGCAGCATATATACTGGTCTTGTTTTTATATCCATTCCACCACTCTGTGTCTTTTTATTGTAGCATTTAATTCATTTACATTTAAAGTAATTATTGATATCTATCTATGTTCTGCCATTTGAACTGGGTTGTTTTTGTAGTTAATTTCTAAGTTTTTTCCTTGCTTTCCTTTAATTTGATGACAACTGTTAATGTTATATTTAGGTTCCTTTTTCTTTTGTGTGTGCATATATCTATTACAGGTTTATGGTTTGTGGTTACCATGAGGTTTATATGTAGCTATCAAGGCCTGGCGTGCAGCAGTCCATGGTGTCACAAAGAGTTGGACACAACCAGGCGACTGAACAACATATACACATAATTGTTTTAAGTTAATGATTTCTTAAGATTAAACACATTTTAACAACTCTGCATTTTTAGCCCCTGCCCCTCCATATTTACTTTTTTGACATTATAATTTGTATCTTTTTGTTTTGTTTATACCTTGACTACTTATTGTGGATACAGATGATTTTACTATTACTTTTTTCTTTTAACTTTCCTCCTAGCTTTACATGTGGTTAATTTACTACCTTTACTGAATCTTTGGCTATACTGATGAGATTTTTTTATTTAGTACTTTTTGTATTTCTACTTGTGGTCTTTTTTCTGCCTAGGGAAGAAGTTCCTTTAATATTTCTTGTAAAGCTGATTTCATGGCACTGAACTCTTTAAGCTTTCACTTGTTTGTAAAACCTTTGTTCTCACCTTCAAATCTGAATGAAAATCTTGTCAGGTAGAGCATTTTTCATTGTAGGCTTTTCACTTTCATCATTTTCAATACACATGCCACTCTCTTCTGGCCTGCAGTTTCTGATGAGAACCTAGCTGATAGCCATTTGGGAATTCCCCTCTATGTAACTTGTTGCTTTTCTTTTTCTGCTTTTAATATTCTCTCATTGTCTTTAATTTTTACTGTTTTTAATACAATGTGTCTTGATGTGGTCCTCTTTGTGTTGACCGTGGTTGGGATTCTCTGTGCTTTCTGGACCTAGATATCTGTTTCCTTTCCCAGATTAGGGAAGTTTCTAGCTGTGATGTCTTCAAATATCTTCTTTTTATGTTTTTTCTTTAAAAAAAAAAAAACAAACCATTAACTTCTCACTCTGTTCATCTTTCACCATTCTGCTCCTGAATTCTTTGAGCATCTTTCTGATCATTGCCTTGAACTTTATCAGATAGATTGCTTAACTCCACTTAATTCTCTCTTTTTTTTTTATTTTGGTGTTTTATCTGGTTCCCTTATTTGGAACACATTCCTCTGTTGCCTTATTTTACCTAATTTACTGTTTTCACTTCTATGTATCTGGTGGGTTGGTTAAATTTCCCTATCTTGAAGAAGGGGCCTTTTGCAGGAAATGTCCTGTATATCCTAGAAGTATATGCTCCTCTGCTCAACAGAGCTATATATTCTAGGAGTGCCCCCACGTGGACTGTGCAAGCTCTTCTGTTCTGGTGGGCTGATTACTGTGGGTGGTCCGATAAGCTTGGCTGGCTTCCAGTTCTGTCTTTTTCAGAGGCTGCTGGTGGGTGGGTCTAGGTTCTCAGGAGTCAGGTGGGAACTCCAGGGGGGTCCTAGGGCTAATGCTGGCTCTAGTGTGTGCAGTCAGACTTCAGGGTGGCTGGTTGCAGGGCTTGGCATCCTGGATCTAGTGTAGGTCTACTAGTGGATGGGGCTGGTTCTTCACGTGGCTGGCTGCTGAATCTGGTGTTCCAAAGCTGTAAGCGGGGTCTGATTCCAGGGCAGCTGTGAGTCCCAAGGTGTCTCAGAGCTGATGTTAGCCTACTGGTGGGTGTACTGGGTCTTAACCTGTTAGGCTGTGGGAATGCTGCATTCTTGGAACTAGTGTCCATCTGCTGGTAGGTAAGACTGGGTTCAGAGGCTAGTGACAGCCCATTGGTGGGCAGAACCAGGTCTTGGTTTCTCTGGCTGAAGGGCCTGTGGGTCTTGGAACTGGTGTTTGCCTGCTGGTGTTCAAGACTAGGACCCAGAGTGTCCTGGAGCTAGTGACAGCCCACTAGTGAGTGGAACTGAGTCCCAGGGTCTCTGGCTGCAGGCCCTGGGAGTCCTGGAGTTGGTATTGGCTTGCTAATGGGCAGGTTTGGGCCTGACAGCTGACCGTAGGGCCCTGAGGGTCTTGGGGCCAGCGCCAATACATTGGTGGTTGGGGCTGGATTCTGGGGAAGCTAGGTGTTCAGGAAGGTGTCCTAAGATAGCCAGCCTACTGGCGGGTGGAACTGTGTCCCTCTCTGGCTAGTTGCTTGGCCTGAGGAGTCCCAGTGCTGGTGCTGACAGGCTGGGGGGTGGGGCCATGTTCTGACACTAACAAGCTAGTCGGAGGATTCCAAAATGGTGCTTGCCAGCATCAGTGTCCTTGTGGTAGAATGAGCTCTCCAAGTGGCTGCCCAAGGGTCTATGTCTCCAGAGTGAGCTCTAGTTGTCCCCTGCCTTTTTGGGAGGTTCTCGAAGATCAACAGGTGGGTCTGACCCAGGCTCTTTTCAAATTACTGCTTCTGCCCTGGTTCCCAGAGTAGTGTGAGATTTTGTGTGCACCCTTTAAAAGTGGGGGTTTCCTGGTGGCTCAGTCGGTAAGGAATCCGCCTGCAATGTGGGAGACCTGGGTTCAATCCCTGGGTTGGGAAGATCCCCTGGAGAAAGGCATGGCAACCCATTCCAGTATTCTTGCCTGGAGAATCCCCATGGATAGAGGAGCCTGGCAGGCTATAGTCCATGGGGTCACAAAGAGTCAGACATGATTGAGCGATTAAGCACACAGCACTTTAAAAGTGGAGTCTCTATTCCCTTAACCCCCTCTGGCTTTACTGAAAGTAAGCCTGCTGACTTTCAAAACTAAACATTCTGTGGCCTCATCTTCCTGACACAGGACCCTTGGGCTAGAGAGCCCAGTGTGGGGCTCAGACACCCACTCCTTAGGAAAAACCTCTACTCTTATAATTATCTTCCCATTTGTGGGTCTCCTACCCAGGGGATAGGGCCTTGACTATACCACGTTCCACCACTTTTACTCATCTCTTTGTGGTTCCCTCTTTCTATCTTTAGTTGTAGGAGATTTTTTTCTGCTAGATTTCAAGTCTCTGTCATTAATAGTTGTTCTGCAAATAGCTGTATTTTGGTGTGGCTGTGAGAAGAGAGGGGCTCAGCATCTTCCTACTTCACCATCTTGGCCATTTTCCTGTTCATTAACTCTTTCGTGCATTCAGGTACACCATTGTGTCTCAGCATTGTGTCAGGTGATGGAAAGCATTTCTGATTCTTTCTTGGGATCTCATTTTAGTAAAACTTTGGTAGAATAAATATGAAGATACTGGGAGATCAAGGACCAAGAGAAAGGTGCTCACCAAGAGAAGGAAGACAGGGAGGGTGTTACTATGGACAGAGTTCTCTTAATTTAGAAATATATCACAACTGATCTGACAAGTGACCACTTTGGTTCCTGAGGAAACCTCATTTGCTAAGAAAGTGTCATAGGACATTGAAACTTTAACAACTACTTGAAAGGTTTGGTACTTAAACTCATTCATCAGATATATATTTTTAAAGGTGATGCATATAAACTGAGATGTTATATTGCCTCCTCCTTGCTCCTTTTCTCTCCCAGACACTCATGTTTTTGTCTATTCAAGGCTGGCATTCTGAGCCTGATCCCGTCGTGGGCCTTCTACAGCAGTGCGTTTCAGAAGATGCTCCTGACTCGTTACGTGGACTACCTCAAGAAGAATGCCAACATCAGATAGTGCTGATGAACTCGTGTGCCATCCAGCATTGCTTTCTTCACCGGGTTCTGCACTGGCCACAGAGGACCCAGGAACATACCAGTACTTTTTACCTCCCTGAGACTAGAGGGCCCATGTCACAGATACAGCACATAAAACTCAATTTTTTTTGTTTTGGCCATTTTAGTCAAGTCTTGAGATCTTTGGGAGAGCTGTGATGTAAAAACATGTGTTGTGCAATGGGGTTTTGATAGTTAGAGAAAGTAAGAGTGTATGTGATACTGGAAAATTTCTGTATGGGATTATATAATGTGAGAAGAAAGCCTCTGATTCTTTGAATATTGAAAACAATTATACCTAGTAATCTACTTTTATAGCTGTATTATAGAATGTCTGAAGTCACTAAACTTTGCCAAGATCGCAGTCATCCTTGAGTAGTCACTGGTTCTCAAACTGTCTTCCTCAGAGACCCAGGAAACTGGGGCAAAGGTTACTCCAGGACAGTTTCTGGCAACCCCTTGTTTCAACTAATGCTGCACCAGATTTATCTATTTCAATTTTATTTGGAGTTCCATGTCAGACTGTGTTTATAAAAATAAAAACAAAAAATGATACATTGCTAAATAAAAGTAGTTAAAAAAAAACACGATTGTTGTAGTGCAGGAGTTGATATCTACAGAAATGAGGTTTTTACTGGTCCCCACTTCTTGGGGTCCTGGACTGAGGGTTTCAACGGTCAACATATATGGGGTGGCATGTTGGGGAATTACTCATTCATGTCTTGAGGGAGTTGAGGGAGGAGCATGCCAGCTGGTGAGCTGGTGTTGTCTGGCGTTAATGAAGGGTGCCCCCCTTAGACACCATCATGCTCCAAGCACTGACAGTGCTTGGTGGCATCTATCTTTTCTGAGACTGTCATTTGCATTTGTGGTGTGAGCAAAGATTATGTGCTGCTTCTCTGGTTATAAAAGGAGTGTTGGAGATTTGGTTGGAATTTATGGTACATTTAGGTGTTTTGGAGGAAAGCAGAGGATAGAACATTTAAAACCTTGGTAAACTTAGAAAGGGAACTATAAATCTGCTCTGAGGAAAGGACTGGGAAACCTTATTCCTTTGAAAGTATAGATATCTACCTATATTTTCTCAGTTATGGGTAACTAATAATTATAAACATAACATTTTAATGTACTGATGATTAACCTGGGGTCTTTCAGTCCTAAGCTCCACCTTCTATACTCTGATTAACAACGATGGTCTGGGAAAGCCTCACACTTGAGTCTGAAGATGCTCACACCAGCTGGCTTTGTGTTAGATTCTGCCTAGGGGAAGCAAATTTGGAAGAGTGAAAAGATAGAAGGGGCTAAGGAAACTTCTTCCTGTTTGCACTTCTATTTCCATCACTCTGTCGGGAGAACAGCTTTAGCCAGAATCGGCATCAACCATGGGGCAGCCTGTAAGGATCTGAGCACTAGCCCCACGAAGCCCTCTTGAGGAATCTGAGCATTAACCCTGCAGGGGTCCCCCTCTGAGCATCCAGTTCCCAGAAACATCACCTCTTCATTTTGCTTCCACCAGCTCTGCAATTACTGGTATTTGAGTTACTTTGTATCCTCTTTTGGCTCTTTCAGCTTTGGTATTACCAATTCCCTCTCTTAAATTCTTTGTTTGAAACAGTGTGTTTTGTTGTGTGTTGTGTGTGTGTGTGTGTGACTAGACATAACTGTGTCCAACTCTTTGCAACCCCATGGACTATACACTCCATGGAATTCTCCAGGCCAGAATACTGGAGTGGGCAGCTGTTCCCTTCTCCAAGGGATCTTCCCAACCCAGGGATTGAACCCAGGTCTCCCACATTGCAGGTGAATTCTTTACCAGCTGAGCCAAGAGAGAAACCCAAGAATACTGGGAGTGGGTAACCTATCCCTTCTCCAGCAGATCTTCCTGACCCAGGAATTGAACCAGGGTCTCCTGCATTGCCAGTGGATTCTTTACCAACTGAACTATCAGGGAAGCCTGTGACTGGACCTGACCTAATTTGTCACATTGATTATCTTTATCTATGAGGCAGGCTGGTTGTGTGCAAACTCTTTTTTATGATGAAGAATCAAATCTCCTTATCAGACAGTATCCCAAGAGGAAACAGAAAGCATGATTGAGAAATGTGAGGAATTAATTGCAAATATGTGGGAAGAGTGTTAGGTAGGTCACCTGAGCTACTGATCGAGGGGTACTTTTACTATCCCAAGGTCTGAAAGGGCTAGAAAAGGAGGAAATATTAGGAAGATTGGTAAGGAGAGAGGCAGAGAGAGAGGGGCATTGTATAAGAAGCACTGCCTCGGAGGAGCTGTGACCTTTGACTGAAAGATGCTACTAGGCTGTGGCCACACGATAGAGAGGCAGAGGCGAATTGTGACATTGTGATTTACAGTAAGAAACATATATTTCACTTTCATTCCCATTCTTTGAAACTTCCTAAATGTAAAGATTTATAAATATGTCAATTGTTATTCATAGTTAGCCCCTTTCAGCTGCACTTGAGTTTAAGTTAATGAGTTCGCTTTTAGAAAGCCCCTAAAGATGATACTGGTTGCCAAGGGACCAACCATGTGACTAGAGTTGGAACTTTTAGCCCCACTCCTCAAATCTGGGGAGAGATGAGTGGTGGAGATTGAGTTCAATCACCAGTAACCAAAGATTTAATCAATCATGACTATGTAATGAAGCCTCCACAAAATATGAACTACAATTATGGGGTTTTGAGAACTTCCAGGTTGGTGAACATGTGTAGGTGCTGGGAGGGTATCATGCCCACAGTGGGCGTGGAAGCTCCACATGCCTTCCCACATACTTTGACCTATGCATCTCTTTCATCTGGCTGATCCTGAGTTGTGTTTCTTTGTTATATACTGGTAATTTAGTAAGTAATTTATTTTTCTTAGAACTGTGGCCTATTCTAGCAAACAATCACACCTGAGGAGGGGGTGGTAGGAACTCCTGATTCAGGTAACAGCCTGAACTTCAATTCCCATATGAAAGTGGGAGCAGTTTTGAGCAACTGAGTCCTGAACCTGTGGGATCTAACGCTATCTTCAGGAAGATAGAGTCAGAATTGAGTTGAATTGTAGGACATCCAGCAGGTGTCCAAGAATTGCCTGGTGTGGGAAAATCTCCCCACACAGCTGATGATCAGAATTACTTGAGAGTAGCAAGAAGGATGAATGGAAAGAACAGGGGTGTTTTCCCTTTACTGGAATGATATCCAAACATTATTCTCTTGTCTTCTGAATCTCCAGCTGGTGCCTCTCACTGGACATATCCAACTGGAAACTCATTGATGCATTTCATAAGATCAGTCTCCTTAGATACCAAGGTGTGGGTGGGGAGGGAGAAGGGTAGAGACTGGATCTGGAGGAAAGGGTTGCAATATACGTCCCACATATTAAGAGATTTCCCAAAGTCGTACCATTAATAGTTGGTAGCACCTGAATTGGGACATTAAACTTCTTTTCTTACTATACTTCACTCTATGCTTCAAAGGGGGTAAAACTTTAAACCAAAAAAACATGTATCTCATTGTGAAATTTATGATATCAGCAAAGTGGGAGGTATTTTACAGACATTAAGTGCTCATCTACTTAAATGTGAGACAATCACTCTTGCTAGCTGTACCAGTTATTACTGCTATGTAATAAGTGACTTCCCAACTTAATGGCATAAACTGACAACCATTTTCTTGTGCTTATAGATTTTGGGGGTCAGAAATTACACAATGAGAAGGTTCATTTTGCTCCATGATATCTGGGAGCTCAGCTAGAAAGACTCAATGACTGGAAATGATTCAGTTTCTGGAGATGGCATCACTGGAAGGGTTGCTTGGTGACATGCCTGACAACTGATGGGAGTTGTTACCTGGGACCCCAGATGGGGCTGTGGGATGGAAATGCATACATGGCTTCTCTAAATGCTACTTGGTCTTCCTCACAGCATGGTGGCTGGGTTCTGTGAATGAGCATCCCAAAGAAAACTAGGAGGGAGCCACAGTGTCTTACATGACTTAACCTTGGAAGTTACATGGCATTATTTGAAAGCCCTCTCAGATTCAATGGGAGGGAACACAAACTCCACCTCTTGATGGGAGAAGTATCACATGTAATAAGAAATATTGTTGTGACCATCATTGGAAAATAAGCCACACTAATTAATCTTACTGTAGGTTTGTCCTGGCCTGTATCAATTATGTAAAATAACTTGGCATTTCGACTATCAATGGAACAACTTATAAAAGTGTAGACATTGTGTTTCTAAACCTTTATTTCAATCCCTGGTAAATTTGCCTTTGGGGAAGAACTTATATATCCAGTAGCTTAGGTGAAAAAAGGAATGCAGTTCAGCTAATAAAACCAGGGCCAGATTTTAGATGTAACTTTTAGCTGTGTGAAATAGGGGTTTTTCTGGTGTTAATCCTGGGTTGATTTGAAGGACAAATTATCTAATGAGATTTTTGAGGGTTTTTAAGAGAGAATTTCCTCATAGGAAAGTCTTAAGATGTTGGACTGAATGAAATGAAGGTAGAAAAATTCTGTATTTTAAGATCTTTATTCCCATCACCATTAGCACTAGATAATAACTTGTTGAGTACTAATAATGTGTCAGTTCAGTTCAGTCGCTCAGTCATGTCTGACTCTTTGTGACCCCATGGACTGCAGCATGCCAGGCCTCCCTGTCCATCACCAACTCTCAGAGTTTACTCACACTCATGTCCAATGAGGTGATGATGCCATCCAACCATCTCATCCTCTGTCATCATCTTTTCCTCCAGCCTTCAATCTTTCCCAGCATCAGGGTCTTTTCCAATGAGTCAGTTCTTCGCATCAGGTGGCCAAAGTATTGGAGTTTCAACTTCAGCATCAGTCCTTCCAACGAACACTCAGGACTGATCTCCTTTAGGATGGACTGGTTAGATCTCCTTGCAGTCCAAGGGACTCCCAAGAGTCTTCTCCAATATCACAATTCAAAAGCATCAATTCTTTGGCGCTCAGCCTTCTTTATAGTCCAACTCTCACATCTATACATGACTACTGAAAAAACGATAGCCTTCACTAGACAGACCTTTGTTGGCAAAGTAATGTCTCTGCTTTTTAATATGCTGTCTAGGTTGGTCATAACTTTTCTTCCAATGAGCAAGCATCTTTTAATTTCATGGCTGCAGTCACCATCTGCAGTGATTTTGCGGCCCCCAAAGATATACTCTGTCACTGTTTCCATTGTTTCCCCGTCTATTTGCCATGAAGTGATGGGACCAGATGTCATAATGTGTCAGGACTATGTAAACCCTTCCTATGTAACAACTTAGGAAATAGGTAAGAAATCACATTATCATTACTTTCATTTTAAAGATGAGGAAACTTAATTGTGAGCCACAGTGAAGTGAGCCACAGAAAAGTTGAGTAAGTTGTACAGATTCACCTGACCAGTGAGTGACAGAGCTGGGATTTGAAATGGGGTCCTCTTCCAGTGTCTGTAGGCCAAAGCACTACGGTATAGCCCTACCTGTCTGGATAAGATTCTTTAACTGGAATTAATAGCAAGGGGTGAACACTATTGCCCCCAACTCTGTATTTTTCACTTTCACATGTCGTGAAGAGAGAGGTGGAATCCGGCTTTGCAACCAGGCCCACGTGTCTTGATTTCAACACTGACCATTTTCCAAATTTACCATCATCTGGGAATCATTTGGGAACAGGGAGGCTTGCCAAATTTCATGGAACTTTTGTTTCCGCTGAGTAGTACTGGACTCTTGTTTCTTTTTGTTTGGAGGGCTTAGGACCCCGAGGAACAGCATTAGCAGCTGGTCGTCCTTCCAGCCTTCCATCTGTCTTACCTCCCTAGATGCCAAAGGCGGAAGAATCTCTCTGACAACACTTGGAGTAGGAAAATGAGGTGATTATGGGCTGCTGCTCTGAAAAAGTTGGGAGCTGTTGCTGGGGCAGTTCCCTCAGGCATCATCCATTTCTTGTTCTTGTGGGATGGGGACCAGAATGCCCTACTTCAAAAAGATTTTTTAGCCAGTGCTTGCCAAAGAAAGCTTAAGACGGTCATCCCAAGGTCAGCATGATTTTAATCATGTTTGTCTGCTTCCCATGCCAAAAAAAATGACGCTTCTCATTGTAGTTTATCCACTGCGCTTAGGACACAGTCTGTTTTAACTTGTGACTGCCCTCTAATGGTCTAGGACGGGCACTGTTGGGTTTTTCTCCATAATCCTGTAGGAGTTTTAGAACAGAATCCAATTTGGGGAAAGGAATCTCTCAGATTATTTTTAGTTCTTTTTTAAAAAATGGAGGTATAATTGACCCATGGGGCTTCCAAGGTGGTGCTAGTGGTGAAGAACCTGCCTGCCAGTGCAGGAGACATAAGAGACGGGTGGGGAAGATCCCCTGGAGGAGGGCATGGCAACCCACTCCAGTATTCTTGCCTGAAGAATCCCCATGGACAGAGGAGCCTGGCAGGCTACAGTCCATAGGGTCGCGAAGAGTCGGACACGACTGAAGCGACTTAGCATGCACACACATAATTGACATATAATGGTATATTATGAAAAAATATTTGCAATAACATCATATTTCAAGTGTAAAACATAATTCAATACATGTATATATTGCAAAATCCTCACCACAATAAGTTTCATTAACATTCATCGTCACACATGGTCACAAACATTTTTTTCTAGTGATGGGAACTTTTTAGATCTAGTCTCTAAGCCCCTTTAAAATGTACAATATAGTATTGTCATCTTTGGGCTTCTCAGGTGGTGCTAGTGGTAAAGAACCTGCCTGCCAATGCAGGATGCATAACTGTGGCAGGTTCGATCCTTCAAACCTGAGGGCATGGCAACCCACTGCAGTATTCTTGCCTGGAGAATCCCATGGACAGAGGAACCTGGGGGCCTACAGTCCGTATGATCGTGTGGTTGCAGAGAGCTGGACACGACTGAAGCAACGGACCTTGCGGGCACACTATTACCTTTAGTTGCCATGCTTCACATTATATCCCCAGGACCTGCTTGTCTGGGGGTGTGATAAGTCATAACTGGATGTTTTTACCTTTTGACCACCCTCCCCCACCCATTCCCCCACTTCACCCTGCCTCTGCTAACCATCAATCTGCTCTTTGTATCTATGAAAGTGGGTTTTCAAAAAAAAATTCCACATATAGGTGAGATCATGTTGTATTTGTCTTTTCTGTCTGATATTGTCTTAGCATAATGCCCTCGAGGTCTAGCCCTCAATTTATTTTCTGAGCTGCTTTTGTGAGTGTGTGTGGTTGTGTATCTGTGTACGGTGTCATCAAGAGAGAAAGAGCAGGTAGAGGGGAGAGAAGGAGAGCGAAGGGGTGGTTCAGGCTGTAATGTCAGCGATGGAGAGTGGTAGATGAAGCTTCACTCGCTTGCCCGCTGCTCATCTCCTGCTGTGTGCCCAGGTTTCCTAAGAGGCCTGGGACAGGTAGCAGTCTACCTGCCCAGGGACTGGAGACCGCTGGGCTAAGGCACTTAGCCTTTTCAGTAAAATTACTTCAATAGTAAAATTAGAAAGATCTTATTACATGATCTAAAATTTTCTATTCAGCTCTTGTAGTCTATACATCTCAAGTAAGTTTTGAAAATAAACTTTTTTCTCAATCTTTAAAAGATAATTTTCCTTCCTGTAAAATACATGCAGTGTAGGAAATATAGAAACTATAGAAGAAAGAGAAGAAATAAAGACCACCATTTATCCCATCAGCCAGTATTAACCATTCTTTACTGGTTAAGGATTTTCTTTTCTGTATTTTCTCTCTGTGTGTGCCTGAGACACAGACTTTACATTCTGCATCTCCCTTTAAGATTATAGCATGGCATTTCCTTGTGTTAATCAGTATTCAAAAGATGATTTACAATGGTTACTTAATATGACTGAACATATTTATTTTATCATTTTTTTTTGCTTTGCATTTAGATATATTCTGATTTTTAAAAGTTTATAAATAATTTATAACAATATATTAGATTGGCCAAAAGGTTCATCTGGGATTTTCCATAAGTTGGTATTTATTAGACTGTAAATCATTCACAAAGCTGAGCAGCAACTGACAATTAATTTTAGAACATTTCATCACCCCACATAGGAAGTCTATACCCATTAGCAGTCACTCTCTAATCCACATGCCCCCTCCCCAGCCCTAGGCAACCACTAATCTACTTTTTGTCTCTATGGATTTACCTACTTTAGACTTTTGGTATAACTGGAGTCATATAAAACATAGGTTTTTTCATTGGCTTCTTTCACTTAACGTAACGTTTTCAAAGTTTATCCATCTTGTGGCAGATATCAGTATCTCATTCCTGTTTATTGCTGAATAATATTCTCTTTTATGAGTAATATCACCTTTTATTTGTCAGCTCGTTTGATGGACATTTAGGTTAGTCCTACTTTTTAGCTGTTATAAATAATGCTAGTATGATCATTTTGTACAAATTTTTGTGTGGACATGTGTTTTCATTTCTCTTGGGTATGTATATACCTGGGAGTGGAATTGCTGGGTGATATGGTAACTCTATGTTTGACCTTTTGAAGAACTGCCAGACTGTTTTCCAACATGATGATACCATTTTTACATTACCGCCAGTAGGGTTTAAGGGTTTAAGTATTAAGGGTCCTCCGCATCCTCACCAGTGCTTATTATCATCTATCTTTTTAACTATAACCATCTAGTGGATTTAAAATGATATCTCACTGTGGTTTTGATTTTCATTTCCTTGGCTAATGATGTCAAGCAGTTTTTAAGTGTTTATTGGCCATTGCTTTATTTTCTTTGGAGAAATTTTACTCAGGTTGTTTGCTCATTTTTAAATGTTGGTGTTGTTCAGTCGCTCAGTCACGTCTGACTCTTTGCGACCCCATGGACTGCAGCACGCCAGGCTTCTCTGTTCTTCACTATCTCCCAGAGCTTGCTCAAACTCATGTCCATTGAGTCAGTGATGCCATCCAACCATCTTGTCCTCTGTCATCCCCTTCTCCTTCTGCCTTCAACCTTTACCAGCATCAGAGTCTTTTCTGGTGAGTCAGCTCTTTGCATCTCATGTGTGTATGAATTTACATTACTGGTTATTTTTTTTTTTTATTAGTTGGAGGCTAATTACTTTACATCATTACAGTAGTTTTTGTTATACATTGAAATGAATTAGCCATGGATTTACATGTATTCCCCATCCCAGTCCCCCCTCCCACCTCCCTCTCCACCCGATCCCTCTGGGTCTTCCCAGTGCACCAGGCCCGAGCACTTGTCTCATGTATCCAACCTCTTCAGATCGTATAAATCTTTCGCCTTTTACTGGTTATTTTTTGAAGTAGGATTTCTGGAGGGAAAGGTCTAAACATTAAACACACACACACACACACACACACACACAAACAACAACAAAAAACCAAACTCCTAATGCTTATTACCAATTGTTTCCAGAAAAGTTGCATAAATTTATACCTCCATCTTTAGCAGTGGTCCTCAATCATGGGTGTGATTTTCTCTCCCGGGGGACATTTTTCAATATTTGGAGATATTTTGGTTATCTGAACTCAGGGAAGGAGGATACCACTGGCATTTCTTATGAATAGAAGCCAAGTGTGCTTCTAAGCATCCTTCAATGCACAATTACAGCCAACTGTCTCGCTGTTCACACTGTCTGCACTGTTCATTGAATCCAGGTTAGGCAAGACTCATGCTAAGAGGCTGAAAGAAGACGCGAGGAGCCCGAGGAACTGCAGACATGCTTATTCTTTCCTGGCGGGCATGGCAGCCATAACACAGCCTCTTTCCTGGCTGATGCAGCAGCTGTCGCAGCCGCCACAACATGACTTCACATAGCATAACCGTGGTGTCGCTCCAGTGTCGCTCCAAAGTAGCAGCAGCCAGGGCTTTCGTGGTGGCACTCAGACAGGCGTAATGCACAGGGTAGCTCGTGGCCAAGTGAGCACCTCACGATGTGTGTGTACAATGCTGTGAGTGATCTCAGCTGTTACATAGCCACTTGTTTACGGAACATGGGGCAAGAGGGCATGCGAGTGTGGGGCGAGACAGCCTGACTGGCTCCATCTTGTTGATTTCCCCACAGTGTCTATCTCAGTGTACCCAGGTTCCTGCCAGCTTATTACCACTTTATTCCTAAGGTGTCCGAGTTGGTGGCTGAATCTCACACATTTAAATGCCATCTGCATTTCAGTAGCAAAATGGAAGAAAGGGATGACAAAAATGCAACGAAGAGTGTATGCCAGTTTTATTTTAAGAAACATTTCTATTATATAATAGGAGTTGTATTCCTATTACATAGTAAAAGCTATATTCTTTTATTTCCCACAGGTAGAAACTAGCTGCAAGAGAATGACATTCTGTGACAACACATGCAAATCTCAAGACTTCTATTATGTGAAAAAAGGATAACAGAAATGCGGAGAGAACAGCAACCTGTGCATAGTTTTTGCTCTCCTTTTAGAGACAAGGACCTGGAACCTCAAGGACACATATAAATGCCAGACCTGAGATTTGACCCTAGCTCTCTCTGATAACAAAATTCATGTTATTTCTACTATATCACATCACATTTCATTTAAAGTTTTAATGAGATACCAAGACATGAATCAATTACAAAACAAGGCAGATATTTTTAAAGTGTTAGAATATGTGTCACAGAGCAGTAGGTCCCTAGCTCTAGCTGTGGTCTTATAAGCTCCCATGTGCCAACCTCATGCCAGAGCTGTGACTCACCCTTTGAAGAGAGCTCACAGGAATCTGTGACAGAGGCCACCGAGTGGGACAGTGAGTTGGGAAGCTCATCAGACATGTTGGTTAAACCTGGGAATCAAGAAGGATAACACATATGTTAAACATTTTAACTTAAAAAATTATTATGGAAAATTCCAAACATAAACAAAGCAATCACAGTAGTTTAAGCCACCCTCATTATACTTTTCAACAATGATCAACATTTTGCTCTTCTTGCTTCATCTATAACTTCATCTTCTTCCAATCCTCCACTTCAACTTTTAAATTCCATTTTCTTTAGGTTAAATTTACATACATTAAAATATACAAATCTTAACTACACAGTTTTGAAAATGACAGGTGTGATCCACGATCTTATCTAGTTATCAAACATTTTCATTACCCCAGAACATTTTCTGAATTCCATCAGTTTTGATTAGTTTTGCCTGTGCTATAATTTTATATAAATGAATCATATAGTCTTGGTTCTTCTGTGGCTGACTACTCAGTATCATGTCTGTGAGTTTCACCTATGTTTTTTCAACCATTCCTTTTCAATTTGGATATTATTTCATGTAAGAACATATCACATTTTGTTTATCCATTCTTCTCCTGATGGACATTTGGTTTTCCAATACACTCGTAAAACTGTATTTCTTTGGCAATCTTTTGACATAGGGCCAAGTCCTTTCTTTTAAAATATGGTCCCACTGATTGGAATTGCAACTTGTCTTTCTTACATAAATCACACTCATATAATGCATCAGTTACAGCATATAGACTTTATTTCTTTAAAGAGGAATGAGAACTTGACATTTAGAATCAATCTGAATGCAGAATCATTTTGGAGTTTCAAAACCCCCCAACAGTATTTCACAGTTGTTTTGTCCACATCTGATTCTACTGTGATAATTTTTTATTGATTTCCCATTATTGAGTCTTGCCAAAGCACTAACTTTAGTTTTCATAATATTAATAATAATCATCTTTCTTTTCATAACAAGATTTTGTTGGTTTATATAATTTTTGATTCATTGAATAATTGTAATGGTAAATGCAACAGACAAAAACAGGAATAACACAAGTCTCTTCATAAGCACTAAATTCTTTTGGTAGGAAGAAATGAAAGTGTAGATAACAGAGAGGAGCATTATACTTGGTAATAAATGTTTAATTAGCATAGTCCCTGATTTGTTGTCATTGTTTTTCAGAGAGAATTAAAAGTACCTGTTTGCTCTGGTTACTGTTGTTGTGTAATGAATATACCCAAATTTAACAGCTGAAAGAAGTTATTCTATTTTGCTTGTGGCTTTTGCAGGTTTTGAATTCAGATAGGATATAGTGGGAAAGACAAAGGATGAGATGGTTGGACGGCATCACTGATGCAATGGACATGAACTTTGGCAAACCTTGGGAGATGGTGTGGGGGAAGAGGGAACCCTGGCATGCTGCAATCCATGGGGTCACAAAGAGTTGGACATGACTTGGTAACTGAACAACAACAAAACAGTGGGAAAGGCTTGTATCTACCTCAAGACGCATGAAGCCTCATCTTCACCTGGAAGGTTTGATGGATGGAAGTGACAGTATCTGACAATTGATGTGAGCTATTGGCTGGGCCCTCAGCTAGGGCTGTCAGTTGAAGCCTATCCATGTGGCTTGAGCCTCCTCACAGCACAGAGATCTTGCTTGGCAACTTAGGGTTTCAAAAGAGAGTGTTCCAGTGAATTTGTAGAAAATGCACTGTTTTTTGACCTAGTTAAGAGTTATTCTGTTCTATACAAATAACTGATAGTGAATATATTTTTATGGACTTTTTTGGCCATCCATTTTGTGGGCTTTCCTAGTGGTTCATCATCTACTAGAATTTTAAAAATCTCAACTGGAATTCCATCACTTCTACTAGCTTTGTTGGTCGTAATGCTTCCTAAGGCCCACTTGACTTCCAACTCCAGGATGTCTGGCTCTAGATGAGTGGCCACACCATCTTTGTTATCCTGGTCATTAAGACATTTTTAGATAGTTTTTCTGTGTAGTCTTGCCACTTTTTCTTAATCTCTTCTGCTTCTGTTAGGTCCTTACTGTTTCTGTCCTTTATCATGCTGATCCTTGCATGAAATGTTCCCTTGATATCTCCAGTTTTCTTGACAAGATCTCTAGTCTTCCCCATTCTACTGTTTTCCTCTACTTCTTTGCATTGTTCATGGAAAAAGGCCTACTTATCTCTCCTTGCTATGTTAAAATGCTGCACTCAATATATCAGCAAATTTGGAAAACTCAGCAGCAGACCTAGGACTCTAAAGGTCAGTTTTCATTCCATTCTCAAAGAGAGGAAGTGCCAAAGAATGTTCAAACTACCAGATGATTGTGCACATTTCTCACGCTAGTAATGTTATGCTCAAAATAATTCAAGCTAGGCTTCAGCAGTATGTGAACTGAGAACATCCAGTCCAAGCTGGGTTTAGAAAAGACAAAGGACCAGAGGCCAAATCGCCAGCATTTGTTGAATCATAGAGAAAGCAAGAAATCAAACACTAAAGTGTTTGATTGTGTGGATCACAGCAAACTATGGAAAATTCTTAAAGAGATGTGGATATCAGACCACCTTACCTATCTCCTGAGAAACCAGTATGCAGGTCAAGAAGGAACAGTTATAACTGGGTGTGCAACAACTGACTGGTTCAAAACTGGGAAAGGAGTACAACAAGGCTGTATATTTTCACCCTATTTATTTAACTTACATGAAGAGTACATTGTATGAAATGCCAGGCTGGATGAATCACAAGCTGGAATCAAGGATGCTGGGAGAAATATTAACAACCTCAGATATGCAGATGATATCACTCTGATGGCAGAAAGTGATGAGAGCCTCTTGAGGAGGGTGAAAGAGGAGAGTGAAAAAGCTGGCTTAAAACTCAACATTCAAAGAACAAAGATCATGTCCTCTGGCCCTATCACTTCATGGCAAACACAAGGGTAAAAAGTGGAGGAAGTGACAGATTTTCTTTTCTTGGGTTCCAAAATGACTGCAGCCCTGAAATTAAAAGACACTTACTCCTTGGAAGAAAAGCTATGACAAACCTAGACAGCATGTTAAAAAGCAAAGATATCACTTTGCCAACCAAGGTCTGTATAGTCAAAGCTATGGTTTTTCCAGTAGTCATGTACAGATGCTGGGAAAGATTGAAGACAAAAGGAGAAGAGGGCATCAGAGGATGAGATGGTTGGTTTACATCACCAACTCAATGGATATGAATTTTAGCAAACTCCTGGGAAATAGTGAAGGATAGAGAAGGCTGGTGTGCTGCAGTCCATGGGGTTGCAGACTTGGACATGACTTAGCAACTGAATATCAATAACCACAGAAATATTTGCTTTTGGGACAGCATTCAGAAGACCCACAATATCTCATGATAGGTGATGTTAAGTTTGAACACTGTTTAAGATGGTAACCATAAAGGTACTATTTTTCTCATTGTAGTTAATAGTTATCTTGTAGAAAAATACTTTGAGACTATGCAAATAGCCAGTTACTTATCATAATTTTGCCCATTATTTTTTTTAAATGCATCCCATGGAATTTTTCTTTATAGGAGTATAATTGCTTTACAATGTGTGTTTTTTTCTGCAGTATGACAAAGTGAATTAGCTATTTATATACATATATCCCCTCCCTCTTGATCTCCCTCCCACCCACCTCCCATCCTACCCCTATAGGTCATCACAGAGCACCAAGTTGAGCTCCCTGAGATATACATCAGCTTACAACTAGTCACCTATTTTACACATGAAAGTATATACATGTCAATACTAGTCTCTCAATTTGTACCACTCTTCCCTTCCCCTGTAATCACATGTTCATTCTCTATGTCTATGTCCCTATTCCTGCCCTGCAAATAGGTTCATCTGTACCATTTTTTCTAGATTCCATATATATATATATATACATATATATATATGTGCATTACTATACAATATTTGCTTATCTCATTTTGACTTATTTCACTTTGTATAACAGATTCTAGGTTCATCACATCCCTACAAATGACCTAATTATGTTCCTTTTCATGTCTGATTAATGGTCCATTGTATAAGTACCGTATCTTCTTCATCCATTCATCTGTCAATGGACATCTAGGTTGCTTCCATGTCCTGGCTATAGTAAATAGTGCTGCAGTGAACACTGGGGTAAATGTGTCCTTTGGAATTATGGTTTTCTCAGGGCATTTGCCCAGGAGGTGAGCATATGGTAATTCTATTGTTAGTATTTTTTTTTCTTTTTTCTTTTTTATTTTTATTGTTAGTATTTTAAGGAACCTCCATATTGTTCTCCATAGTGTCTGTATCCATTTATGTTCCCACCAACAGTGCAAGAGAGTTCCTTTTCTCCACATCCTCACCAGCATTCCTTGTTTGTAGATTTTTTGAAGATCGCCATTCTGACTAATGTGAGGTGATATCTCATTGTAGTCTTGATATGTATTTCTGTAATAATGAGAGATGTTGAGCATCCTTTCATGTGTTTATTAGCCATTTGTGTGTGTCTTTTTCGGAAAAACATTTTACTAAGGTCTTTTCCCATTTTTTGATTGGGTTGTTTGTCTTTTTAATATTGAGCTGCATGAGCTGCTTGTGTATTTTGGAGATTAATCCTTTGTCACTTGCTTCATTTGCAAATATTTTCTTCCATTCTGAGGGTTGTCTTTTCATTTTGTTTATGGTTTCCTTTGCTGTGCAAAAGCTTTTAAGTTTAATTAGGTCCCATTTGTTTATTTTTGTTTTTATTTTCATTACTCTAGAAGGTGGGTCAGAAAGGATCTTGCTGCAATTTATGTCAAAGTGTGTTCTGCCCATGTTTTCTTCTTAACATTTTGTAGTATTTGGCCTTACATTCAGGTCTTTAATCCATTTTGAATTTATTTGTGTGTATGGTGTTAGAAAGTGTTCTAATTTCATTCTTTTACATGTAACTGTCTAGTTTTCCCAGAACCACTTATTGAAGAGGCTGTCTTTTCTGCATTGTATATCCTTGCCTCCTTCATCAAAGATGAGGTGACCATAGTTGCGTGGGTTTATCTCTGGGCTTTCTATGCTGTTCCATTGATCTGTATTTCTGTTTTTGTGTCAGTACCATACTGTCTTGATTACTGTAGCTTTGTAGTATAGTTTGAAGTCAGAAATGCCAATACTTGGAGCTGTTTTTCTTTCTCAAGATTGCTTTGGATATTTGGGGTCTTTTATTTTTCCATACAGATTGTGAAATTTTTTGTGCTAGTTCTGTGAAAATTGCCATTGGAAATTTGATAGGGATTGCATTTGATCTGTAGACTGCTTTGAGTTAGTATAGTCACTTTCACAGTATTGATTCTTCCAAGTCAAGAATATGATATGTCTCTCAATCTGTTTATGGCATCATTGATTTCTTTTATTAGTGTCTTATAGTTTTCTGCATACAGGACTTATGTCTCCTTAAGTAGGGTCCAACCAGTCCATCCTAAAGGAAATAGGTCCTGGGTGTTCATTGGAAGGACTGATGCTGAAGCTGAAACCCCCAATACACTGGCCACCTCATGCGAAGAGTTGATTTGTTGGAAAAGATCGTGATGCTGGGAGGGATTGGGGGCTGGAGGAGAAGGGGACGACAGAGGATGAGATGGCTGGATGGCATCACCGACTTGATGGGCATGAGTCTGAGTAAACTCCAGGAGTTTGTGATGGACAGGGAGGCCTGGCGTGCTGCGATTCATGGGGTCACACAGAGTCGGACACGACTGAGCGACTGAACTGACTGAACTGAACTGAAGTAGGTTTATTCCTAGGTATTTTATTCTTTTTGTTGCAGTGGTAAATGCAATTGTTTTCTTGATTTCTCTTTTTGATATTTCATTGTTAGTATATAGGAATGCAAGAGATTTCTGTGTATTAATTTTGTATCCTGAAAATTTACTGATTCATTGATTAGCTCAGCTAGTTTTCTGCTGGTATTTTTAGGGTTTTCTATGTATGGTATCATGTCATCTGCAAACAGTGACAATTTTACTTCTTTTCCTATTCGAATTCTTTCATTTCATTTTCTTCTCTGATTGCTATGGCTAGGATTCCCAGAACTATGCTGAATAATAGTGGTGAGAGTGGGCACTTTTGTATTGTTCCTGATCTTAGAGGAAATTCAATTTTTCACTTTTGAGAATAATGCTTACTGTGGGTTTGCTAGATACAGTATTTATTATGTTGAGTAATGTTCCCTCTATGCCCACTTATTGGAGAGAGTTTTTATAAGTGTGTGTTAAATGTTGTCAAAAACTTTTCCTATTAAATATGTCTATTGAGATGATCACATGATATTTATCCTTCTGTTTGTTAGTATGGCATATCACACTGATTCATTTGTGTATATTGAAGAAACCTTGCATCCCTGAGATAAACCCCACTTGATCATGACATACTATCCTTTTAATTCTGTTTGCTGTATTTTGTTGAGGATTTTTGCATCTATATTTACCAGTGATTTGACCTGTAATTTTTTTGTGTGATATCTTTTTCTGTTTAGTAACAGAGTGATGGTGGCCTTGGAAAATGTGTTTTGGGAGTGTTTCTCCCTCTTCAATTTTTGGGAAGAGTTTGAGAAGGATAGGTGTTAGGTCTTCTCTAAAAGGAGGGCCGAGAGGAGCTATTCCACATTCAAGTCAGGAGGGGTGGCCATGAGAAGATACCCCTCATCCAAGGTAAGGAGCAGTGGCTGCACTTTGCTGGAGCAGCCGTGAAGAGATGCCCCACGTTCAAGGTAAGAGAAACCCAAGTAAGACGGTAGGTGTTGTGAGAGGGCATCAGAGGGCAGACAGACTGAAACCACAATCACAGAAACTAGCCAATCTGATCATAGGACCACAGTCCTGTCTAACTCAGTGAAACTAACCCATGCCGTGTGGGGCCACCCAAGACGGTCGGGTCATGGTGGAGAGGTCTGAGAGAATGTGGTCCGCTGGAGAAGGGAATGGCAAACCACTTCAGTATTCTTGCCTTGAGAACCCCATGAACAGTATGAAAAGGCAAAATGATAGCATACTGAAAGAGGAACTCCCCAGGTCAGTAGGTGCCCAATATGCTACTGGAGATCAGTGGAGAAATAACTTCAGAAAGAATGAAAGGATGGAGCCAAAGAAAAAACAACACCCAGTTGTGGATGTGACTGGTGATAGAAGCAAAGTCCGATGCTGTAAAGAGCAGTATTGCATAGGAACCTGGAATGTTAGGTCCATGAATCAAGGCAAATGGGAAGTGGTCAAACAGGAGATGGCAAGAGTGAATGTCAATGTTCTAGGAATCAGTGGACTAAAATGGACTAGAATGGGTGAATTTAACTCAGGTGACCATTATATCTACTACTGTGGGCAGGAATCCCTTAGAAGAAATGGAGTAGCCATCATGGTCAATAAAAGAGTCCAAAATGCGGTACTTGGATGCAATCTCAAAAACGACAGAATGATCTCTGTTTGTTTCCAAGGCAAACCATTCAATATCACAGTAATCCAAGCCTATGGCCCAACCAGTAATGCTGAAGAAGCTGAAGTTGAACAGTTCTATGAAGCCCTACAAGATCTTTTAGAACTAACACCCAAAAAAGATGTCCTTTTCATTATAGGGGACTGGAATGCAAAAGTAGGAAGTCAAGAAATACCTGGAGTAACAGGCAAATTTGGCCTTGGAGTACAGAATGAAGCAGGGCAAAGGCTAATAGAGTTTTGCCAAGAGAATGCACTGGTCATAGCAAAAACCCTCTTCCAACAACACAAGAGAAGACTCTACACATGAACATCACCAGATGGTCAACACCGAAATCAGATTGATTATATTCTTTGCAGCCAAAGATGGAGAAGCTCCATACAGTCAGCAAAAACAAGACCTGGAGCTGACTGTGGCTCAGATCATGAACTCCTTATTGCCAAATTCAGACTTAAACTGAAGAAAGTAGGGAAAACCACTAGACCATTCAGGTATGACCTAAATCAAATCCCTTATGACTATATAGTGGAAGTGAGAAATAGATTTAAGGGACTAGATGTGATAGACAGAGAGCCTGATGAACTATGGACGGAGGTTCGTGACATTGTACAGGAGACAGGGATCAAGACCATCCCCATGGAAAAGAAATGCAAAAAGGCAAGATGATTGTCTGAGGAGGCCTTAAAAATAGCTGTGAAAAGAAGAGTAGCAAAAAGCAAAGGAGAAAAGGAAAGATATTCCCATTTGAATGCAGAGTTCCAAAGAATAGCCAGGAGAGATAAGAAAGACTTCCTCAGCGATCAATGCAAAGAAATAGAGGAAAACAACAGAATGGGAAAGACTAGAGATCTCTTCAAGAAAATTAGAGATACCAAGGGAACATTTCATGCAAAGATGGGATTGATAAAGGACAGAAATGGTATGGACCTAACAGAAGCAGAAGATATTAAGAAGAGGTGGCAAGAATACACAGAAGAACTGTACAAAAAAGATCTTCACAACCCAGATAATCACGATGGTGTGATCACTCACCTAGAGCCAGACATCCTGGAATGTGAAGTCAAGTGGGCCTTAGAAAGCATCACTATGAACAAAGCTAGTGGATGTGATAGAATTCCAGTTGAGCTATTTCAAATCCTGAAAGATGATTCTGTGAAAGTGCTGCACTCAATATGCCAACAAATTTGGAAAACTCAGCAGTGGCCACAGGACTGAAAAAGGTCAGTTTTCATTCCAATCCCTAAGAAAGGCAATCCCAAAGAATGCTCAAACTACCGCACAATGGCACTCATCTCACACACTAGTAAAGTAATGCTCAAAATTCTCCAAGCCAGGCTTCAGCAATACGTGAACTGTGAACTTCCAGATGTTCAAGCTGGTTTTAGAAAAGGCAGATGAACCAGAGATCAAATTGCCAACATCCGCTGGATCATCAAAAAAGCAAGAGAGTTCCAGAAAAACATCTATTTCTGCTTTATTGACTACACCAAAGCCTTCGACTGTGTGGATCACAATAAACTGTGGGAAATTCTGAAGGAGATGGGAATACCAGACCACCTGACCTGCCTCTTGAGAAACCTGTATGCCGGTCAGGAAGCAAGAGTGAGAACTGGACATGGAACAACAGACTGGTCAATAGGAAAAGGAGTACGTCAAAGCTGTATATTGTCACCCTGCTTATTTAACTTATATGCAGGGTACATCATGAGAAATGCTGGGCTGGAAGAAGCACAAGCTGGAATCAAGATTGCCGGGAGAAATATCAATAACCTCAGATATGCAGATGACACCACCCTTATGGCAGAAAACTAAAAAGCCTCTTGATGAAAGTGAAAGAGGAGAGTGAAAAAGTTGGCTTAAAGCTTAACATTCAGAAAACTAAGTCATGGCATCTGGTCCCATCACTTCTTGGGAAATAGATGGGGAGACAGTGGAAACAGTGTCAGACTTTATTTTTTGGGGCTCCAAAATCACTGCAGATAGTGATTGCAGCCATGAAATTAAAAGATGCTTACTCCTTGGAAGGAAAGTTATGATCAACCTAGATAGCATATTAAAAAGCAGAGACATTGCCAACAAAGGTCCATCTTGTCAAGGCTATGGTTTTCCCAGGGGTCATGTATGGATGTGAGAGTTGGACTGTGAACAAAGCTGAGCACTGAAAAATTGATGCTTTTGAAATACGGTGTTGGGGAAGACTCTTGAGAGTCCCTTGGACTGCAAGGAGATCCAACCAGTCCATCCTAAAGGAGGTCAGTCCTGAGTGTTCATTGGAAGGACTGATGCTGAAGCTGAAACTCCAATACTTTGGCCACCTCATGCGACGAGTTGACTCATTGGAAAAGACCCTGATACTGGGAGGGATTGGGGGCAGGAGGAGAAGGGGACGACAGAGGATGAGATGGCTGGATGGCATCACCAACTCGATGGACATGGGTTTGAGTAAAGTCTGGGAGTTGGTGATGGACAGGGAGGCCTGGTGTGCTGTGATTCATGGGGTCACAAAGAGTTGGACACGACTGAGCGACTGAACTGAACTGAACTGAAATGTTTGATAGAATTCACCTGTGAAGCCATCTGGCCTTGAGTTTTCATTTGTTGAAAGATTTTTAATCACAATTTCAAATTCCGTGCTTGTGATTGGTCTCTTCATATTTTCTATTTCTTCCTGATTCAGTCTAGGAAAGTTGTACTGTTCTAAGAATTTGTCCATATCTTCCAGGTTGTTCATTTTATTGGCATATAGTTTGCAGTGCTCTCTTATGATTCTTTGTATTTCTGCAGTATGAGTTGTAACTTCTCTTCTTTCATTTCTAATTTTACTGATTTGATTCCTCCCCCCACCTTTTTCTTCTTGATGGATCTGGCTAATGGTTTGCCAATTTTGTTTATCTTCTAAAAGAATCAGTCAGTTTTAGTGATCTTTGTTACTGTTTTCTTCATTTCTTTTTCATTTTTTTTGCTCTGATCTTTATGATTTCTTTCTACTAACTTTGGCTTGTTGTTGTTTTTCTTTCTCTAATTGTTTTAGGTTCAAGGTTAGATTTTTTATTTGAGACTTTCTTGTTTGTTAAGGGGGAACTGTATTGCTATAAACTTCCCTTTAAGAACTACTTCTGCTGCATTGCATAGGTTTTGGGTCACTGTGTTTTCATTGTCTTTGTTTCTAGGTATTTTTTATTTCCTCTTTGATTTCTTCAATGATCTCTTGGTTATTTAATAGCATATTGTTTTGCCTCCATCTATTTGTATTTTTTTACAGTTTTTCCTCTTGTAATTGATATCTAATCTTAGAGTGTTGTGGTTCAAAAAAGGTCGGTATGATTTCAGTTCTCTTAAGTTTATCAAGGCTGGTTTTATGAATCAAGATTTTATCTATCTTGGAGAATTGTTCCATGTGAACTTGAGAAAAAAGTGTTAAAAAGTATATTCTGCAGCTTTTATATGGAATGTCGTATTTGTTGTGTTGAGTCACTAAGTCATTTGACACTTTGCTACCCCATGGACTCCAGCATGTCAGGCTCCCCCGTCCTTCACTGTCTCCTAGAGTTTGCTCAGATTCATGTCTATTGAGTCAATGATGCTATCTAACCATCTCATCCTCTGCCTCCCCCTTCTCCTTTGCCTTTAACCTTTCCCAGCATCAGGGTCTTTTCCAATGAGTCACCTCTTTGCATTAGGTGGCCAATTATTGGAGCTTCAGCTTCAGCATTAGTTCTTCCAATGAATATTCAGGGCTGAATTCCCTTAGGGTTAACTGGTTTGATCTCCCTGCAGTCCAAGGGACTCTCAAGAGTCTTCTCCAGCACCACAATTCAAAATCATCAATTCTTCGGTGCTCAGAATATTGCCATTTTCTTAATTGTTTTGGACTTGTTTTTGTAGGTCATTTCCTTCTTTTGTGTTTCTTGCCTAGAGAAGTTCCTTTAGCATTTGTTGTAAAGCTGATTTGGTAGTGCTGAATTCTTTTAACTTTTGCTTGTCTATAAAGCTTTTCATTTCTCCATCAAATCTGAATGAGATCCTTGCTGGGTAATCTTGGTTGTAGGTTTTCCCTTTCATCACTTTAAATATATCTTGCTACTTCCTTCTGGCTTACAGAGTTTCTTCTGAAAGATCTTCTGTTAACCCTATGGAGATTCTCTTGGATGTTACTTGTTGCTTTTTCTTTTTTGCTTTTAATATATTTTTCACTTGTTTAGTTTTTGTTAGTTTGACTAATATGTTTCCAAATAATAGCAAGGAGTATTAAGAAAGCCTTCCCAAGTGATCAATGCAAAGAAATAGAGGAAAACAATAGAATGGGAAAGAATAGGGATCTCTTCAAGAAAATTCGAGATACCAAGGGAACATTTCATGCAAAGAAGGGTTCGATAAAGGACAGAAATGGTATGGACCTAACAGAAGCAGAAGATTTTAAGAAGAGGTGGCAACAATACACAGAATAACTATACAAAAAAGATCTTCATGACCCAGATAATCATGATGGTGTGATTACTCACCTAGAACCAGACATCCTAGACTGTAAAGCCAAGTGGGCTTTAGGAAGCATCACTACAAACAAAGCTGGTGGAGGTGATAAAACTCCAGCTGAGCTATTTAAAATCCAAAAATGATGCTGTAGAAGTGCTGCACTCAATATGCCAGCAAATTTGGAAAACAGCAGTGGCCACAGGACTGGAAAAAGTGTTTTCTTCCAATCCCAAAGAAGGACAATGCCAACAAATGTTCAAGCTACCGCACAATTGCACTCATCTCACGTGCTAGCAAAGTAAGGCTCAAAATTCTCCAGGCTAGGCTTCAACAGTACATGAACGGAGAACTTCTAGATATTCAAGCTGGATTTAGAAAAGGCAGAGGAACCGGAGATCAAATTTTCTAACATCTGTTGGATCATAGGAAAAGCAAGAGAATTCCAGAAAATCATCTACTTTTGCTTCTTTGATTATGCTAAAGCCTTTGACTATGTGGATTACAACAAATGTGGAAAATTCTTCAAGAGATGGGAATACCAGACCACCTTATCTGCCTCTTGAGAAACCTGTATGCAGGTCAAGAAGCAACAGTTAGAACCAGACATGGAACAACAGACTACTTCCAAATCGGGAAAAGAATATGTCAAGGCTGTATATTGTCACCCTGCTTATTTAACTTATATGCAGAGTACATCAGGCAAAATGTTGGGCTGGATGAAGCACAAGTTGGAATCAAGATTGTTGGGAGAAATATCAATAATCTTAGATATGCAGATGACATCACCCTTATGACATTAAGCAAAGAGGAACTAAAGAGCCTCTTGATGAAGGTTGAAAGAGGAGAGTGAAAAAGATGGCTTAAAAGTCAGTGTTAAAAAAACAAAGATCATGGCATCTGATCCCATTAGTTCATTCAGTTCAGTCACTCAGTCATGTCCAACTCTGTGACCCCATGGACTGCAGCATGCCAGGCCTCCCCGTCCATCACCAACTCCTGGAGCCTGCTCAAACTCTTATCCATCGAGTTGGTGATGCCATCCAACCATCTCATCCTCTGTCATCCCCTTCTCCTCTAGCCTTCAATCTTTCCTAGCACCAGGGTCTTTTTCAGTGAGTCAGTTCTTCACATCAGGTGGCCAAAGTATTGGAGTTTCAGTTTCAACATCAGTCCTTCCAATGAATACCCAGGACTGATCTCCTTTAGGATGGACTGGTTGTATCTCCTTGCTGTCCAAGGGACTCTCAAGAGTCTTCTCCAACACCACAGTTCAAAAGTATCAATTCTTCAGTGCTCAGCTTTCTTTATAGTCCAACTCTCACTTCCATACATGACCACTGGAAAAACCATAGCCTTGACTAGATGGACCTTTGTTGGCAAAGTAATGTCTCTGCTTTTTAATATGCTGTCTAGATTGGTAATAACTTTCTTTCCAAGGAGCAAGCATCTTTTAATTTCATGGCTACAGTCACCATCCACAGTGATTTTGGAGCCCAAAAAGATAAAGCCTGTCACTGTTTTCACTGTTTCCCCATCTATTTGCTGAAGTGATGGGACTGGATACCATGACCTTAGTCTTCTGAATGTTGAGTTTTAAGCCAACTTTTTCACTCTTCTCTTTCACTTTCATCCAGAGGCTCTTTAGTTCTTTTTCACTTTCTGCCATAAGGGTGGTGTCATCTGCATATCTGAGGTTATTGATATTTCTCCTGGAAATCTTGATTCCACCTTGTGATTCTTCCAGCCCAGCGTTTCTCATGATGTACTCTGCATATAAGTTAAGTAAGCAGGGTGACAATATACAGCCTTGATGTACTCCTTTCCCTAGTTGGAACTAGTCTGTTGTTCCATGTCCAGTTCTCACTCTTGCTTCCTGACCTGCATACAGATTTCTCAAGAGGCAGGTCTGGTGGTCTGGTATTCCCATCTCTTGAAGAATTTTCCAGTTCATTGTGATCCACACAGTCAAAGGCTTTGGCATGGTCAATAAAGCAGAAGTAGATATATTTCTGAAACTCTCTTGCCTTTCCTATGATTCACTGGATGTTGGCAATTTGATATCTGGGTCTTCTTTCCGCAGCTATTTGTAAGACCTCCTCAGGCAACCATTTTGCCTTTTTGCATTTCTTTTCCTTGGGGATGGTCTTGATCCCTGCCTCCTGTACAATATCACGAAACTCCATCCATAGTTCTTCAGGCACTCTGTGTATCAGATCTAATCCCCTGAATCTATTTCTCACTTCCACTGTAAAGGGATTTGATTTAGGTCTTATCTGAATGGTGTAATGGTTTTCCCTACTTTCTTCAATTTAAGCCTGAATTTGACAATAAGGAGTTCATGATCTGACCACAGTCATCTCCCCAAAACAGCTCTCTTGTTTTTGCTGACTGTATTAAGCCTCTCCAGCTTTGGCTGCAAAGGATATAATCAATCTGATTTCGGTATTGACCATCTGGTGGTGTCCATGTATAGAGTCGTCTCTTATGTTGTTGGAAGAGGGTGTTTGCTCTGACCAGTGCGTTCTCTTGGCAAGACTCTATTAGCCTTTTCCCTGCTTCATTCTGTACTCCAAGGCCAAATTTGCCTGTTACTCCAGGTATTTCTTGACTTCCTACTTTTGCATTCCAGTCCCCTATGATGAAAAGGATATCTTTTTGGGTTGTTAGTTCTAGAAGATCTTGTGGGTCTTCATAGAGCCATTCAACTTCAGCTTCTTCAGCATTACTGGTTGGGGCATAGACTTGGATTACTGTGATATTGAATGGTTTGCCTTGGAAATGAATAGCGATTATTCTTTCATTTTTGAGATTGCATCCAAGTACTGCATTTTGGACTCTTGTTGACTGTGATGCCTACACCATATCTCCTAAAGGATTCTTGCCCACAGTAGTAGATATAATGGTCATCTGAGTTAAATTCACCCATTCCCGTCCATTTTAGTTCGCTGCTGATTCCAAAAATATTGATGCTCACTGTTGCCATCCCCTGCTTGACCACTTTCAATTTGTCTTGATTCATGGACCTAACATTCCAGGTTCCTATGCAATATTGCTCTTTACAGCATTGGACTTTGCTCCTATCACCAGCCACATCTACAACTGGGTGTTGTTTTTGCTTTTGCTCCATCCCATCATTCTTTCTGAAGTTATGTCTCCACTGATCTCCAGTAGCATATTGGGCACCTACCGACCTGGGAAGTTCATCTTTCAGTGTCCTATCTTTTTGCCTTTTCATACTGTTCATGGGGTTCTCAAGGCAAGAATACTGAAGTGGTTTGCCATTCCCTTCTCCAGTGGGCCAAGTTTTGCCAGAACTCTCCACCATGACCTGTCCATCTTTGGTGGCCTTACACAGCATGGCTCATAGTTTCATTGAGTTAGACAAGGCTGTGGTCCATGTGATCAGATTGGTTAGTTTTCTGTGATTGTGGTTTTCAGTCTGTCTGTCCTCTAATGGAGAAGGATAAGAGACTTATGGAAGCTTCCTGATGGGAGAGACTGACTGAGGGGGAAACTGGGTCTTGTTCTGATGGGTGTGGCCATGCTCAGTAAATCTTTTTTCTGATCCCGTCACTTCATGGCAAATAGATGGAGAAACACTGGAAACAGTGACAGACTTTATTTTCTTGGGCTCCAAAATCACTGTGGATAGTGATTGCAGCCATGAAATTAAAAGACATTTGCTCCTTGGAAGAAAAGCTATGACAAACCTAGTCAGTATAGTATCATGTATCATCTAGACAGTAATCATGTATAGATGTGAGAGTTGGACCATAAAGAAGGCTGAGCCATCCAAGCATCTCATCCTCTGTTGCCCCCTTCTTCTTATGCCCTCAGTCTTTCCAACATCAAAATCCTTTCCAATGAGTCAGCTCTTCATATCAGGTGGCCAAAGTATTGGAGCTTCAGCATCAGTCTTTTCAATGAACTGAGGACTAATTTCCTTTAGCATTGACTGGTTTGATCTCCTTGCTGTCCAAGGAACTCTCAAGAGTCTTCTCCAGCACCACAGTTCAAAAGCATCAATTCTTCAGCACTCATCCTTCTTTAGATTTTAACCCGAGAGAAATGAAAATATATCCATACAGCGACTTGAACATAAATGTTCATAACAACTACATCTGTAAGAATCTCAAACTGGAAACAATCCAAATGCCCATCAACAGATAAATGAAAAAATTTATCATTGTAAGTCAATCTTATTATTCCAAAAACAAAGATCATGGCATCCAGACCCATCACTTCACGGCAGTTAGATGGGAAAAAAGTGGAAACAGTGACAGACGTTATTTTTTTGGGCTCCAAAATCACTGCAGATGGTGACTGCGGCCATGAAAGAGTTGGACTGTATGCCAGGCATATGCTTAATTTTTAAAGAAACTGTCAAACTATTTTCCAAAGTGACTACACCATCTTAAATTCCCACCAACAATGTGTGACTGTCCAACCTCTTCACATTATTACAGAATCTGAGTTTTTAAGTGACTCACTATCCCTGCAGCGATAGTGAAGCAGCAGGCCCTCTACCATCGGAGACTGTTCGTTGGCCACTAAAGATCCAGGCAATTCTTCCAGGGACTTATCAGCTGGGAGGAGGTGCAGAGGGTTGGGCAAAGTGAAGTGCCTCAGGCTGAGACACGATGAAACAACACACCCACGAAAGCTGTGAACTATTCTAAGACCTCGATGTTTTTTTTTTCAGACATTCTTATTGTCTATGCCAGTTAAAATTCTAACATTAAAGTCTATCTCAAATTCTATCTCTCTTCTCACTCAGAATCTTCTTATCACTTGACACCTCTTCTGTATTGATGCTGCAGAAAGAATATAAGGTTTAGAGGTGGGTACATGTAAATTTTAAATATTATTTAATTTCTCATACTTAGCTGCCTGGAAAATGAAGATAAGAGGATGTGGTGGTTTGGTTGTTGTGAAATAATGCAGCCAGGTGAAGCCTCCGAGCTGGTACAAGAATCCGCCTGCAGCGTGGGACAGTTGGGTTCAATCCCTGGGTTGGGAAGATCCCCTGGAGGAGGGGAAGGCAACCCACTCCAGTATTCTTGCTGGGAGCATCCCCATGGACAGAGGAGCCTGGTGGGCTACAGTCCATGGAGTCACAAAGAGTTGGACATGACTGAGTGACTAAGCTTCCAGTACCTGGCTCATCACGGGTACCCAACAAATGTCATCACCTCTTGTCTTTCTACTCCAGACATCTATGCATTTGGCCTTTTTTTCCTTTCAAGAGCAGATTTTATTATATACACTCAATTTTATTATATACACAAGACTGTGTTCTCACAGCATTGCTCTATAAAAATGGTGAGGACATTTTGGGTAACATTCATTTGGGGGCCATTAGAATCACTGAATGGAGCTCTGCCTTCTGGGTATTCCTAGTGTGGTGACTCTGGCCTACTCCAGAGGTCTTGTCATCTTGCTAAGTTTTTCTTTTTTTCATTTAATCAACAAGTATGTATTGTATCTAATATGTACCTGGCCGTAAGAAGGCACTGAAGCTGTCCTGGAGCTGATGGTCCAACAGGGGAGATAGCCAAATCACCCTAGAAACGAGGTTAGAATTACAGTTATGACAAGTACCTGGAGAAGAGGACCCAGTGCTGTGAACATCTGGAGATTTCCACTAGTCAAGGAGGTCGAGAAGCAGTGCTGGGACTAGTGTGAGGCAAGGGAGGCGTTCAGGATGCAGAGTGTAAAGCGTCCCCACTCTCAGTCATGGCCCTGCCAGCTACTGCAGTGCCTCTTTTACATCTAGTTTAGAAGTAAAGATCAGCCACTGTTTGGGCACAGACAGTTTGCTGATCTCCACGTGTGTGCACACACATGTGCCAAAACATAGAAAGAATGGGATTTAGCAAGGTCATCAATAGTTCCTGATGAATTGGAATCTTTTATCCAGAGTTAATACATGCAAACTGCAAGGGGCTGAGGGTTCAGGTCTAGTTCTGGGGGACTGAGAAACTGGGTCTGTCCTCTCACCTCCCTGATAGTTTGGAGAATGCACCTGGCTAAGCTCTCAGAGGTGCTGCTCACCTAGAGGGTACCAGAAAGCAAGCCCACCCCACTCCCCCTATCAGACCTCTTGCTTCTGCTCCGAGGAAGGTGTCTGTCTCCCCAAGGCTCACGGAACTTTTGCAAAGTGCAGCGGAGCCTTGTCTTCCACAGTTACAAAGCTTTGCTCTTAGGGTGCCTTTGTAGCCCCTGGGACTCAATGAACATCAAAGAAAAAAGCTTACAACTTTAGCATCCAAGAAAGGGGTGCAGCCTTCACCCTCCCCACCTTCTACTTGAATCTTTGGCCCAAATCATGCACCATTTGGCTCATGGCCCTGCAGAAAGGCACAAGCATATTTATGCAAAGTCACGCTATTTCTCTAGTACTAGGTGTGGTCCATCTGTAGGCTGGTCAGTGACCCCACTCTAAAAGAAAATGGGGCTAAACACATCCTACTTTCGCAGGCAAGGGAACTGGATACAGAGAGGCAGAGGTTAGTGGCAGTATTTTGTGATGTGAATGTGAACTGGATAAGACACTGTCCAGAGTCCTATCCAGGAGATAGCCTTTCAGATTGCGCTCAGATAGCTCTGAGAAACAGCTTCAAAGAGATCAGTATACATGTGATTTTGGTGAAGGGGGAGTGCATGCAATCAAGCACATATTTTTAAGAAGTATGTATTTATCTCTTTGGCTGCATCGGGTGGTGGTTGCAGCATGTCGGATATTTATTGTATCTTTTGTTGTGCATGGGCTCCAGGGCACACGGACTCATGTGGTATCCTAGTTCTTTGACCAGGGATGAGCAACCTTGCATTCCCTACATTGCAAGGTGGATTCTTAATCACTGGACCATCAGGCAAGCCCCCAAGCACACGCATGCACACACACACACACACACACACACACACACACACACACATACATTTTTTTTTTTTGCAGAAGGTTTCTGCTAGTCTTGTGAAGTTTCCTGTGGGGAGAAGATGTCACCATGACAGATTTTAGCACTTTTCTAAAAATGAGGAGATGCAAGAATTGGGCTCATAAAATCGTCTCTTGAAAATATCTAACTATTTGAAGACCTGTTCGGCCAGTTTTTTTCCAGAGCAGAGTGCCACCCTGAACTCCTTTCAAAAGATGCTGAAGTTCAGCAACTGTAGGGGCTCTTAATTTAATTTTTGGAGAGGTAGATGGAGAGTGCCAGCTTGTAGGTGACAGCCACTTGGCAGAGGCCATGATGTGGCACAGACTCCAGTACAGTGGACACCCCATTGAGGCTAGACCTGCACTACAGCAGAAGGGCCGGTTCTGTCTTTGGATTTCACCAGCTCCTGCTGCAGTGCCACTCTGCCCTTGGCCTCACTGAGGTGGGCAGAGAGATATCTGTCCCTTACAACCAAAAAATTCTGGGTGAGCCTAGGGGCTGTGTTGGAGGATGCTCAAAGGACAGAGTTTTGTTGAGAATCCCCTTGAAACCGTTCAGTTACTATTTGCTGTGTGTGTGTATATGTATGCGTTTGCAGGGAATGGTAAAGCCTGTATCATACACATTATCTTATGTAATATTTATAACAAACCTGTGATGCAAACAACACCACTTTAAACTCTTTTCCTCCCTTGGCTGAGAACAGAGAATTTCAGCACCTTGCCCAGAGTTCTAGAGCCAGACCTTAAGCCTACAGATGTAACTCCCTGTCCGGAGTGTTCTTCCCAGCTTCAGGTTAACCCATCGCCCATACACCATTCTTAATTGTGATACATGCAAGCTATGGTTACAGTTTAGCTTCCACACCTTTACCAGGCCGAGGCTAGGAGCGAGGGCCAAGGGAGAGAATGCCGGCCCCGCAGGTCGTGCCCAGAGCTGCCGCACGAGGGCACTGTTCCTCCATGATCGCGTCCCAGGGGCTTCCTCTCCGAAGCAGTTCCTTGGCACTAGAGACTTCTTCAGCCGCAGGATTCTTTCAATTCTCCTTTCTCGGGATGACTGCAAGGTGGTGGAATGGGTTTGATTCATTGGTACATCTTCCAGAAGTTAAAAAGAAAACAAACCCAAACCTGTGGGCTGGATAATGAGCTTCCCACCACCACCACCACCAATGAAAGTCGGGAAGGGCAGCGTTTTGCATCTCTTGTCAGCACAGCCTCCGTTTGCTCTTACTGACCTAGCTGGGGTCTATCTGTCCAAGGTCCTACCCAGACGTCCAGTTCCAGCTTCTGCTGAATGGGATACAAAGCACAGACTTGACTCTGCTTTAGCGTAACCCTTCCCTGAGACAAATGCCGTGTGGTCAGACTGGCCTGGAAAACCATTCATGGCTGTTACGGAGGATTTGGTCCCCAGGCGATCTGTCCTTTGTCCTATGACAAGCAGCGTCAGAAGTCAGCAGCCGCTTGAGCAAGCTGCCGCATCCACCCAGGCCTGGCAGGCGTTGCCCAAAGGAGGGCAAAGGAGATGTTCTCCCGGGTCCACTCTGCACTGGACTTGATGAGAGGGGTACACGTTTAGGTCACCGGGTAGTTCTTGTAGCTTTTTACTAAGCGTGATGTGGGGATTTTGTTCAGTTTCCCGAACAGATGCAAACAGAACGCCATCCCTGTAAATTAGGAGACTCTGACTGTGACCTCCTGGCCTCTCTGGGAAGGGGCGCCAGCAGGACCCCCACTCTGGCAGGCACCCCGCCGCGGGGCTGCTCATACCCAGGGGGGAGGCCAGCTGCAGCTTTGGACTTGAAAGAAATTCGCTCTGCTCTGGCTTATGTCGGAAGGAGCTCTGGAAGGGCTGGCCTCCTCTCAGCTAGCTGGGGGGCCAGTGGCTGACGAAGATGACCTGCAGGCCTTATCAGCACTTATCTCTCAGTAAAGCCCCTCGGAGGCCGCTTTGTGTGTGTCTGGCGCTCTGACAGCTCCGGAGGGCTGGGCGGGGCCTTTGTTCCCCGGCTGCTGGGAACTTTGCTGAGAGCAAAAATCTATCCTGTGGGTTCACAGCACAGGCTCTGAATGTGGACTTATTTTCTTTCTGAAAAGGTCTTTAAATTTTTTTTAATTCAGTACACTTTTATTTTTTAACTTATTATTTTGAAATACATTTGAGCTTATAAAAATGTGGAAAAATTATACAATGAATTCCCATATGCCCTTCACCCAGATTATCTCAGTAACAGCATTTGAGACTGAGTTGCAGATACAATGACCCTTTACCTCTCAAGCCTTCAGTCTGTATTACCTAAAATTACGACCAGTCTAAAGATCAAATCCAGCAGTTAACACTGACACAGTAATAGTTCATCTGCAGACCTTATTCATACTTCCTCCATTGCCCCAGAGATGTCTTTTTCTGGATCACATCTTGGGTTAGCTGTTGGTTCTCTAATTTCCCCTCATCATGGAGTAGTTCTTCAATCTGCTTTGTCTTCTATGACCTAGACATTTTGGAAGAATATAAGCCAGTTATTTGGTCGGAAGTCCCTGAATTTGGGTTGCCTGACATCCTTTCATGATCTCACAGGGCTCTCTACCCAAGGAGGCAGAAAGATCTACTTGCACCATTACTAGAGCTGTTACGTTACCATGGAAGAAGTCTTCAAGGCTTCTCCATTGTAAAGTTATAGTTTCCCCTTCATAATTCACAAGTATCTTAGGAATATCCTGTTTTTAATATACATTGTATGTTTTAGATAATTTGAAGAGTATAGTCAAGGAGAAGGGGGAAAAATCCCTCACAGCCCTCCAAAGATCAATACTGTTTTCATGTTGAGTAATTACTCTTCTTGCTTTCATTGTGTCTCTGCCGCCAGTCCTCTAATCCAGCCAGAAGTGGTGGATTCCTGTGGCTGATGAGTTCATATGCCCCGGCCCTGCACCCTGGTCTCATTCCTCCGAGGGCATTTGGAGACTGCCTGAAATAGAGATGTGGTTGTTTCAGATCTGGTGTTGGGAGGTGGAGATGTTTTAAGTAGGTGACGCATTTTGATTCCTCCAGGACAGGCACATCTGTCCAGATAGAAGAGAGAAGAATGAAGTCAACCATTCAGGCAACCTGGGTCCTCATCACTTGAGGGCTGCAGAAGGGCGTGGGGTTGGCCTTGTGCCAGGGAAAGATGGCCAGTAGCAGGTGAGCACAAAGCCAGCTAGCACTGTGGAAGACCGGAGCACAGTTTCATGGGGAAATGTAGGAAACACATCTTGGGATCAGCCAGCTCAAGGCACAAGAGAGCTGGGGGACTGACATGTCAAACTTAAGAGTAACTGACTTGTAGACTTCCCTGGTGATCCAGTGGTTAAGAATCCACCTGCAATGCAGGAGACATAGGTTCAATCTCTGGTACGGGAGGATTCCACATGCCTTGGGGCAGCTAAGCCCACATGCTGCAACTACTGAAGCCTGTGCGCCCTAGGGCCCGTTCTCTGCAACAGGACAAGCTACCACAGTGAGAAGCCACTGCAACTAGAGAGTGACTCCTGCTCTCCGTAACAGGAGAAAGCCTGCATGAAGCAGTGAAGACCGAGTGCAGCCAAAAGTAAATATATAAATAAAAATGGAAAAAGAAAGAAGAGTATTTGACTTAGGGTCTTAGTGGGAGTGGCAGGGGTACGTTAGCTCCCCAGGCTTTCCTGCCTGCTGTGGGTACCTAGCAGAGAGACTTCTGAGGTTCTGGGGTAAAGGCTCAGGCCAGAGAGGCAGACACTGTCAGTGGGAAGCTGGAGACTCTAGGGATGTGACTGGGGCAGAGAGAGGTAAATTGTTTACCAGCAAGTCCAGTGAGCTCTGTGTCCAAAGTATATCTCTATTTACTCATTCCTCTCTATTTCAACTGCCATGAGGGCCACTATTCCAGACTGAGGTTCTGTCCCTGTAGTAGCTTCTTAATGTGTCTCACTCCCATGGATCTTTCTTTACGCAGTAGCCAAAATGATTTTTTGGCCATCCCATGCAGCTTGCAGGATCTTCATTTTCTGACCAGGGATTGAACACAGGCTCCCGGCAGTGAAAGCTGGGAATCCTAACCACCAGGGAATTCCGCCCAAAAGATTTTTTAAAAATATGCTTCAGACTACCTATTTCCTTGCTCAGAACCCTCTACCAGCTTTCCATGAGATTGGGGTGAAGTCCAAGGCTTTGTCTTATTTAGTCTTTTGTCCCTGCATGATCTGGCCACATTTGAATGTGTTTTCCATGCTAGAAACTTGGAAGTGTTTGGATACCACAGAATACAGAAAGAAAGGAAATACAAGTTTGCTGAACATATGCTGGTGCCCATCCCCAAGCTGTGTATTCACATGTTTATATCTATTTAGTATTATATCTTGTTCTCCTGCCACACCTCCTTCACTCACTTCTATCCAGGGCACTGGCTTTCTTGATGTTTCTTGGACCTGCTAAGCTTATCCCTACCTCAGGGTCTTTGTACCTGCTTACTGTTCTGCCTGGAGTCCTCCTGCCTTAGATTTTAGTATTCCTGTCTCAGCTGGGAGGTTAGCATGCCCAGCACAGATTCCCCCAGCGGGGAAGTGCTGCAGTGCCAGCAGGAGCTCGGGCTGGGTAGGGAAATGAAGAAAGATGAGGAGATATGAAGGGGCAGGATAATGGAGTACACGGTCGCTTCAGCAGCAGCGAGGTAGAGGGCGCTGAGCTGAGGTGGATGGCTGGAAGGGAGCAGGGAGCCTTGCTTGGTTCTGAGGGGTACAGGGAAGGCAGTGCTGTGGGGGGTTGATGCGAGCGCTTGTGAAAGTTGTCGGGGCCAAGAAAATAGAGGAAGGGACTATAAGCCAGATCACCTGGGGTCCTGGACAGTGTTACTGAAGAGGAATGGTTATTCAGGAAAAAATGTCAAGATTTTGAGGTAGTTAAAAATGGTTTTAGATCACCATTAGCCAAACTGGTTCAGATTACCAGAAAACTCATTAGTTTCCACGGAATGAACTTCAGCCAAATTAATGTTGAGGGTATCCTGAGTGTGGGCACTAAGAGCAGGCTGTCTGGCAGGTTCCTGAAAGTTAGGAGGTGGGTTGATCATTTGAGGAGCAGCAGAGGACCCTGGCAGTTGGAAATAGAAGTTTCTCTCATGATTTAGGTAGGAGTGAAAAACAGCAGGGGAACAAAGAATGGGTCAGAAGAACCACCCAAAGCACACCTTTAATTTTCCAACAATTTTAAATTTCAGGGAACCAAGCTACCAGTCAATCAACCAATGTGAATCTGGTTGTTGGAGATAATTCTCTGTTTCAACGGTCGGTTCTTTTTTGGGGCAAAATGTCTTGGTGTGGTGAGATGTGGTCTATCAGGTTCCTCTGCAATAGGCCTTGGAGGTTCTAAGAACGCCTGGAACCTGACTTTCTTTGTTTCTGCCACTTCTCACTCATGATGCCTTTGTTCTGGTGTGCTTGCTTTTTTTTTTTTTTTTTTTACTGTGTTACTTCTTGCCCTAAGAAAGTTACTTGTGAGAATTCTTTGAGGTTTGGAATGAGGCAGTTTCTTCAGAGAGGATCCTACTTTTCTCTGCCACCTGAAGCCACTAAATTCACAGCTTGATGTTTTGTCTTTTTGGCTGCAAATACTGCTGAGGGTGGGCTTGTTGGTACAACTTCTCCATGATTGTACTGCTCCCCACCCGCCCCACCCCTCCCCACTCACTCATCTCAGAGGCAACTTTTCTTTGTTGTTCCCCCGGGGAGGAAGGGGGCAGCCTCATGGGTCACACTTTTATACTAGACTTCGCATGTTGGGTGGTCTCTAGGTGTCATCTTCTTCCCCAGAGCTTCCTGAAGCTGAAAAAGTTGGAGCTCAAAACTGCCAGCAAATGCCCCCAAGGCCAAGAGCTTCAAATTACAGCTCTCTTTGTGTTTCTGGTTTCATTTAGATTTGGCCTGATAATGATCAAATCTTTGATGCTTTTAAAAGATAGAACAATCATCAGCATTTTTGGATGCTTTCAGGGTGCTTGTGAGAAGGGATGGTTTAAATACTAGCCAGCCTAGTACCAGAAATCATAGCAACTCCACCTGGAGATCTTCACGCTATTCACCTTTTACCCCCAGGTCTTGCACTCTACCAGCAGTGCAGGAGGTGGCTATGAAGGGAAATCATGTTGCCCAAATGGTTTTTGATATCTATCCTCACATCTTACTGCCTTTCATGGTGACCTATGAGCGGAGTGATTCCTAAGAGTTCAGTACTTTGGGGCAACCAACGTGTCAGGCTGTGTCAGCTTTCTTTTCCTTCCACCTCCAGTCCTGAGATGTTGCAAGTGGTTTGTTTGAGAGCCAAGGGGCTTTCACTCTAGGGATTTCAGACAAAGGTCAAGAAAGAAAATGTTCTTTTCCTGGGGCATGAGAGAGATTCTAAACAAAGGAATTTATACTACAAGGTTTTAAACATGGATTCCATAAAGCATCTTTCCCTAGATCTTGCTTTAAACCAGATTTAAAGAACTTACTCAGTTCATTCCAGAAAGAGGGTTTTATTTTGTAATTACTGTTTTGTGCCTGTCACAATTATTCCTGGAGTCATTGAGTGATGATGGGTCCTTTATGTTTTGTGTGTCTGTGTGTGTGCACAAGTGGGTCTGTTATAGATAATGGAAGATTTAGAATTCCCCTGTCCATCCTGTTTCTTACCATACTCCCTGGCTGGACAAATATTTCAGATTGTGGTAGATCTCAAAAAAATTTAGAACTCAGAAGTGCCCTATTACTGAGTTTTGAATGATTCATTTAATTTTTCTGTAAATTGAGAGGAATAACGCACACTCTCTGGGCTGTCTTAGATATAATGAGATGGAGTATGAGGAAGGACTCTAACACTCTCTGCCTATGCTGTTGCCATTTTGACTATCTGCCTGTACTGAGCATCTTCCGTGTTAGGTTCTCTGTTCTAGGTTCAGGGCATTCAGAGCTAAGTGAGAGCTGGTTTTGTATTTTAGAACACAGGTCAGCCCAATGTGCTGTAAAGACCTTGTACCATATCACGGGGACAACATCTTCAAACTACATGAGGTTTTGATAGTACAGCTTCTTACAATGGTAATTTAGACATCAGGAAAAATCATAGACAACAAGAAGATAATAGTATATTGCATTTGTTCGATATTTTAAAATTTTAATATTATTGGATATTAACTCAGTTGATTCTCATATTAGTCCTGTGTGATGGGCAGGGATGTATATCTCCATTTAACAAGGAAGGGAACTGAAATTCAGAGGAAACTAGGGGAGAGGAAGCACTGCCCAGGAGAGGCTGCTGGTGCTTCAGTGAACATGTTCTCCTGGTGGTCTAGTGTTGCTTCCAAGAGTATCAAATATTCTTTCATGAAAGAAGGTGATTGTTTTCTTCTGCTGTGTTAGCCATAAAAGCTCAATGGCCCTTTCATCATAGTCTCACAGAGTCCGTCTTCCGGTCTTCTTAGTTGGTATAGTTGAACGTGCTGTTCATTACATGACACAGGGTCTCCTTCATGAAAACTGAATATACGACTGGTCATTATTCTGCTGGTGGTGGGCCGAGGCTGGTAATCTAACTTTCTCAAGCTGGATTCTGTCATGCTGGGTGCATATATTTGAATAAATGATATGGTTTCCTTGTTTGTGTCACCTACTAGAAACCTCAAGCCAATTTAAGGTCCAGCCGTCAAGAGTGTAGAACATAATACATAATAGTACATGCTTTTATATTGGTTCCTTTTTATATCTTTACTCTGGCCTTTCCCTTTTCTTTCCTATACTTGTGTAATATGTGTTAGTTAGAATATTTGTTGTATGAGTGTTAATCACTCAGTTGTGTCCAACTCTGCGACTCCACAGACTGTAGCCCGCCAGACTCCTCTGTCCATGGGATTCTCCAGGCAAGAACACTGGAGTGGGTAGCCATTCCCTTCTCCAGGGGATCTTCCTGATCCAGGAATTGAACCTGGATCTCCCACATTGCAGGCAGATTCTTTACCATCTGAGCCACCAGGGAAGCTTTAGTTATATCATAATAGTTAATTATATTTTATTCCCCTTAATAAATGACCTAAAAACTTTTTAGAAACAAGTTAAAGAATAACTGCCCAGATAAAGAAATAAATAGTGTTAGAATACATGTGTGTGGGGGAGAGCAAATTAGCCAAGACGCTGTGTTCAGGCTCTCTTGCCCCACATTTTGCAAATAATGTTTGTATAACAGCCGAGATCACTTATAACACTGCACATGCGTGTCATGAGGTACTCACTTGGTCACGGGGTACTTGCTTGGTCCCGGGTTACTTGTGTGGTACGCCCGTGGGGGCTCCACACTTGACTGCTGCATCATGGCTGTGTCCACTGGGTCAGCCACAAGAGGAGAGAATATAGCGTGTCTGCTGCTATGGCTGCCATGCCAGCCAGGAGACAGATTGTGTTGTGTTAGATTATGCTGTTGCCAGAAAAGAATAAATGTGTCTGCAGCTCCTGAGGCTCTGTGCATTTTCTTCTGGCCTCTTAGCTAGTGAGTGCCATGCCCACCACCCTGGGTTCAGCGAACATTGTGGAGAGTGTGAACAGCAAGACAACTGGTATCATGTACAGGATGACAAGCAACACAATATGGTACAAACTGTAGATGTTAGAAGAACTGGAGAACAAATGATATTATGAGCTGAATCAGTCAATGAATGCTTCATGAGGACAGTGATATTTGAGGTCAAATTAATTTAATAACTATGAAAGTGATACCAAGTGAAGAAAGCAGTGTGACCAGAAGAATGAAGTTAGGAATGGTTGTGGCATTTGCTTTGAGTTAAAAGTCTGTATGAATAAATAGTGGGAAACAAGAGTGGGTATATAAGTGGGGCCAGTTGATGGTAAAATCTGCTCAGAGAACTTGAATTTGATTTAAAAAAAAAAGTTTCTCATTAGACATGACAAAGTGGATCATGTTTTTATCTCTTATCTCTCCAAAAACTCAACCAAGGTGATAAAAAAAGGAAATACAAGTGGACAACCTATAAACACCAACATAAGGGTAGAAGAGAGATTTGGAGAAGTCTTTGCAAGACAGAGACCTGCTAGAGAAGTAGTAACAGGCAGAGCAGGACCCATGAAGTCCATCCTAACTGTCATCAGAAGGGACACAGGTGAGAAGAGAGCCTCCTTGTCACTCAGAACCTGTCAGCTCTCAAAGACATCAGGTACCGTGGCGGGTGAAGCCAAAAGCTAAGGGCTGATAGAATTCTTGCTGAAGGTGCCCATTCACCTGTAAACTGTGACGGTTTATTTGTAGAGACTTTGAGGCAGATCAGCTCTGGGGTCGAGGGCACCAGGCACAGCAGAGAAGAGAAGAAGGGGCAGACGCAGGGTTGAAAATGGGAGGGTGTGGTCAAAGTTGTCATATGGAGAGATGGGAACTCCAGATTTCTTAACCTTCTTTGCTGTTGGAACATCAGAAAACAGATACACACTACTGGCTCTGGCCCTGGCCAATCACAGGTAAGGACTGAAGGAGCCTTCTCTTAGGAAACCAAACAACCTCAGAGGAAAGAGCTCTCAAGACCGACATGCAGGATTGCCACAGAAACCAAAGACCCAAAGGGCGTTCCACCAGCTGGGACGCTCTGGTCCTCCATGAGCTTTCAGTCAGAATTTAACTCCTCAGTTTAAACATAAGGAGATAGTCCTTATCTTTTAAGGAATATTGTTGACATAAGAGAGGCAGAATAAAAGAACATAGGAAAAAGGGAGGAAATGCACAGAACACAGGAAAACAAGGGAAAAAAAAACACAAAAAGAATCTAAAAAAAAGTAATACAATGTGTCACAAACAAGTATAGGACTCTTTTTAAAAGAAATAATAGAAAAGCCAATCAGATGAGAACTTAAGAAATAAAAACTTCTGAAACTTAACCAAAAATAGCAAAAGTATTATCAGAAGTTAAACTAGAAAATAAATGTCTCAAAAGGAAGCACAAAAAAATAAGAGGTGGAAAAAAAGAACATTGAATGTAAGAAACTTAAGAGGATTGATCAAGGGTGCTAACAATGAAGAAGGAAAAGACGAAAGTTGAAAAAGAGGAAATAAAAAATAAAAAGACATTTTGTTAGAATTTATGGATGAATCTCTAGAGCTGCGTTGTCCAACATGGGAGCTGTTAACCACCAATGCTAAGTAAATTAAAATTAATTGAAATTAAATGAAATTAGTTGCTCTAGGCTGAAAGCATCCACTAGGCACCCAGTAGAATGAATGAAAAAAACACTCACTCTTTGATGTTCTATTGTGAAATTACCTCTACCTCCAGGGATAGAGATAATATATGAAGCCCTCTGAGGGTGAAGGCCCCTCCTGGTTGCTGGTAAACCCATCTGACCTCACCAGCCATGGGGAAGGATGTTGAAAGCTCCCTTCCCTGGCTTAGTTATATCTGCTCATCTAAGGATAAAACTCAGAGCTCACCCAACCCTCTCTAGGGGCCAGGCACTGCTGATGAGTATGTGACATAGCTTGTGTCATTTTTCTGTCATTCTAAGCCCAAGAGGTTGGTTCTTCTGTGCTCATTTTCCTTAAAAGAGAGGGAAAATTAAGTAACTTGCCCAAGGTCACACAGCTAAGCCTTCTGTTTCTAGGATCTTCTGCCCTAACTATTGGACTCTACTGCTGTCCTTATGCTGTGTCTTAGGGTGGAGGGGGGAGGGGGTGGTCCTTGATTTAACCTTTGACTCATCACAGGTTTTAGTAGTGAGGGTGCTAAGAGCATAATAAAAAAGCAGAAGCCTCAAAAGAATGACCCTTCTTCATGGTTAAATGTCAGACTTACAAGTCTAGATGATTTAAGGAAAGGTTTCCCTAGCATCACCTCAAGACAAGCTACATGTTGCGTGTAATCCAAGTGACGCCTCAAACCAGGTCCCATCTTGGGGGTGCCTTCTGCTGGCCCCCACTCATGGTTCTGTCCCTCAGCAAAGCAATGGAGTGTCCTGAGGGAAGGTAGCGATCTTAAGGGGGGGGGCAGAATGATAACTCTTGCTTTAAACTCACAAAGCCTCACTGCTTTCACCACCAAGAGTGCAGAGGAAAGAATTAAGGCCTGAGACGAAGGAGGCCCCGGCGGTGGCATCTTAAGGTGGGATACAGCAAAACTTGTGGGAGGCTTCAACTTTTTAAAACCTATCTACCTCTATTCAGGTACTTGCCCTGAGTCTTTCAGGAGTTCTTTCCTTCTCAATCCCTTCATTTATCCGTGCTTCAGTCTAAGGTGTTTCACAGCATGGTGATAGCACACACTTCCTCTCTACAATGTATTTCTTTTTAAATGCCTGTTAACTCATTTCAAAGACAGCATTAGATTTTAATAACGTGCATAATTTTTTCTGCTATAAAACTGCAGTTTATTCATGGGTAAAATAACAAGACCACAGGGCAGTTCCAAGTTGAGGAGCCTGGAGGGGGGTGTGGGGTTGTCTGGGGTGAGGATGGGAGTGGTAAAGCACACAGTGGTCTCAGACACCAGTACTGGGAAGGAGGGAAAAGAAAAAAACAAGAAAGGCAAAATTTAAAAAATTGTGCAGCCAGATGATAGTTTTGTGGCAAGGCAAACATCTCCCCATTCCAGAGTCACTTGCCACTCATGGGGGCTGCCCTTGCCTCTGCCGCTGATTGCTGTCATTGGGGGTGGAGACATCCCAGGTGTCCTGAAACACACTGGCTTGCATCTGTAACCCATTGGAAGATTCCTGTCGTTGTGGCAGAGGGAGTGTTGCCATTTGACACATGTAACCATATGTGTTCGTGTAAACAGCACGAGTGCCCTCAATTCATATGACTGCAACCTGTTGGAAGTGCAGAGTTGTGAGCTGAACACTAAATCAGATGCAGGTTTTTCAGAGCCTCTTTTAGATGGGGGTAAGCCCACCCTTTTGGTAACTGACAGCACAATGGAAAATGTGAAGTTCAGTTCTGAGAGCCAACTAGGGCATCTCAGCAGAACAGCTCACAAGAAAGACGTTTGGGTTTTTAGCAGCTGAACTGGAAATGTCCTGGTAACCAAATGGGAGGCATTCTGTCTGCAAGCAAGTCAGCGTCCTCAGCTGGGGCTCTGAAGCGTGCAGGTAATCCTCACGTCAGAAAGACTCACTGATAAACTTGGAATTAATTCAAAGGAGCAGAATTCTTTTTCTTCATTAACCAAAATAGGCACTACTGTTAAAGTTTGATTTCTACTAGAAAAGATAGATTAGATCACACACCAAGATGAAAGTATTATAGTTATAGTCAGATGAAAAAAAAAATAAAAAGAGCCCATACATGTGTAAAGCAAGACGTGTAAATAATCCACAGGTACATTTTGTCCATCCCCATCTTCTCACCCGAATTGCCATCTTGTACCCTTCACACCACAGAATCATTGGTGAGGAGACTTGAGACCTTTTTGTCTGGGTCTCCTACTTTCAGTTATTTTTGTCACAAATGTAATGCTTTTAAAACAGCCTCTTGTCGTTTCAGGCCTGGTGCTTTTCTAAGTTGTGATGAGAAAAATCTATGACAAACCTAGACAGCACATTAAAAAGCAGAGACATCACTTTGCTGACAAAGATCCATATAGTCAAAGCTATGGTTTTTCCAGGAGTCATGTGTGAATGTGAGGGTTGAACCATAGAGAAGTCTGAGTGCTGATGAATTGATGCTTTTGAGTTGTGGTGCTGGAGAAGACTCTTGAGAGTCCCTTGGACTGCGAGGAGATCCAACCAGTCCATCCTAAAGGAAATTAACTCTGAATATTCATTGGAAGGACTGATGCTGAAGCTGAAGCTCCAATACTTTAACCACCTGGTACAAAGAGCCAACTCACTGGAAAAGGCCTTGATGCTGGGAAAGATTGAGGGCAGGAGGAGATGGGGACAATGGTTGGATGGATGGCATCACCAACTCAATGGACAGGAGTTTGAGTAAACTCTGGGAGATGGTGAAGGACAAGGGAGCCTGGCATGCTGCAGTCCATGGGGTCACAGAGTTGGACATGACTTAGGACAACAATATGAGATAGGCTTTCTTTAAATCTCCTCCTCCAATTTTCCCTCTAAATTTTGTCTCTGCAAAGCAGTTTTGCCTCCTGCCAAGTGAAACTACTGATACCTCTCAGGAATATGAGGGCATGGTGGCGGGTGGACTGCAGAGTGTATCAGTCAGGATATACTGGGTTTTGCTGCACAATCAGACCCCAACTCTCAGTGGTTAAAAAAAGACTTATTTCTTACCCACATCATAATATTATTATGGGTTGGCTGCCACTCGGCTCCACGTTAGCTGTGTTCTGAGATTCAGGCTTCAGGAACTCTTCTGTCTCGAGCTCACTGGTGTGACAGAGGGAGAAAAGATGCAGTTGACCACATTTGGCTTTGAATGCTTCTGCCTGGAGCTGGCACATTTCATTTCTGCTTGTATTTCATTGACCAAAGCAGATCACTCGACCATTCCTGTGTTCTATTGGAGTGAGTGAGTGAGAGTCACTCAGTCGTGTCCAACTCTTTGCTACCCCATGGACTATACAGTCCATGGTATTTTCCATGCCAGAATACTGGAGTGGGCAGCTGTTCCCTTCTCCAGGGGATCTTCCCAAGCCAGGGATCAAACTCAGGTCTCCTGCATTGCAGGTAGATTCTTTACCAACTGAACTATCAGGGAAACCCAAGAGAACACCTAACTCTTTTTGGAGGAGAGTCTCTGTGCTGCGGTTCTTGGGGTCACAAAGAGTCGGTTCATGGGGTCGCAAAGAGTCAGACACGACTGAGCGACTGAACTGAACTGAATTCTGTGTTGGGCGGGGGAAGGGGACCAGAATACTCCATGGAGCCATCAGGAGCTGGCACTAAAAAGGGGCTTTCTGTTCATTCTTGGTCTCAGGCCTGAAATTACTGGACTAAACTTAACTATGTATACACATTTTCTGGAAAAGTCTAAAGTTGATTATTCCATTGCAGGAGGCACCCTGAAGCTCTGACATTACTGTTCCCTGAAGGATCATTTGGAGCAGGGGTAATGTGTGAAGAACATTTTCTCTCAGTTCCACCCTTGTCTTTGAAGCTGAGCCACACATAAAAGTCCCAGCTCAAGCCTAGGCCTGCCCAGCCTGGGCCAAGCCACACTCTCCTCCCTGCCCTGGAGAGCCTGCCTGCATACCCTGGGTGGCCCAGCCCTCCGGAGGCATCTCCCTCAGGACAACAGAGCCCCTCCATCCCATCTGGACCCCAGAGCCCAACTGTCTTGGCTGAGGCTGCCCAGGGTGTCAGTCAAATTCAAGAATATTCTTTTAATACTGAATTACCATGTAGGGCTGGCAGGGCTCCCTCCGCCTGACAGATGGCGAACACATGCCTCGGGCAGCCCGGCTCTACACATCAATCTCTCTCTGCTGGCTTTCAGCACATCCTTTCAGCCAAAGCTTCTTTCTAGCTAGCTTGCAGTAGTAATGCAGAGTCTCTTCTGAGGGCTTGGGGGTGTGAAGAGATGTTTTGGAGGAGGGGTAGGATGTTTGGATGCTGCTATCAAATGCTGTTAGATAGATAATCAGATTTTCCCCTGGCCGGATCTGGCTTGTCCTTTGCTGGTTGGCCACTGTAGCAGCTCCCGTGTGGGCAGACGGGCCTGGAAATCATGCCAGCAACTGGGAACCATTTTGGGGTTGTAAGATCGAACCCTTCCCATTATCACTAGGCTTTTCTTGTACTTTGGATTTCAAAATCAATCTTTTTTCACATCCCTTTATGAAGCTTAGAGCATGTTGGAAAAGACAGCTTATAAAATTTCTCAGTGACTGGGTGGGAGAGGGGGATTTCTGTGAGCTTGTTTGGCAGGCCAACAGAGGAGCCAAGCTCAGTTGTGGGCAGGGCATCTGATACAGTCCTCGTGTCTGAATCCCTAAGCTGTTTCCGCTCATTCCCATCTGCACTGACAACTTCTAAGTAACTATCTCCACATCAGACGCTTCCACAGAACTCCAGCTTCACTCCTGCATGGACAATTGCCTTCAGGGTGTCTCCACGTGGATGTCTTATGAGCATCTCAAACTTCCCACAATGAAAACCAAAGTCACGATTTTTTATTTTGAAACTCATTTCTCCACCTGTTTTCATCATCTCAGTAAAACTTGCCACCTTCTTCATCTGCTCAAGGCAGAAACCCGGGAGTCAATCTTGATTTCCTCCTTCTCTCTCCTCAGCTTACCTTGCCCTTCACACACCCATTTCACTAGCAAACCCTTTCCAATTTGCCTCCAAGGTATACCTTAAGTCTGCCCACTTCTCTTTGTCTTCATGGGTACCCATCACGTGAGCGTCCATTCCTTCAGCTCAGACCATTACAATAGCCCTCACTTCTGCTCCTGTCCCACCCACACCCTGTCCAGGTCTGTTTTCCATGCAGCAGCCACTGGGATCTTTCAACATGAACTAGGTCATTTCAGCATTGGGCTAGGAGCTCTTAGAATGACTGAAGAGGCAACCCTTCTCTGCGGCACACACAAGCTGGTCCCTGGCTCTCATCTTCACTGCATGTTGAGCTGTTGCACTCCCCTTTTTATTTTTACAGCTTGCCAACAATACTGGCTTCTTGGAGTTTGTTGCTCTTGCCCAAACTCTGTCTAGCCCCAGGGACTTTTCACATACTTTCTCTAGTGCCTAGAACGTTCTCTCTAGCTCTTCACTTGATCAACATCGTTCATCATTTAGGTCTCAGCTTTAAAGTTTGTAGCTTGGGAGAGACAGCCAAGATTGCAGAGTAAAAGGAACCTACCAAACTCAGGACAATCTGCAGAACAATCATTGTTAAAACAGATTGTGCCAGGAAAGATCTTTTACACCTAAAGACATGAAGAAGGAACCATGATAAGACTGGTAGAAGGGGCAGACTCACAATATAATGAAATCTTATACTTTGTGAGTCAAGTGGGTGACCCACAAACTGGAGGATAAATATACTAGAGTTTCACCCACAGGAGTGAGAGTTCCAAGACCTACGTCAGGAGTAAAGCATCAGGAGGAAAAGCCTCTATAACATTTGGCTTTGAGGGCCAGTGGAGTTGACTGCAGGAGCTCCATAGGACTGGGGAAAATAGAGACTCCACTTTTAAAGGATGTATACCAAAATCTCACATGTACCAGGACCAAGGGCAAAAGCAATAATTTATAGGAGCCTGGGCCAGATGTACCTACTGGTTTTGGAGGGTTTCCTAGACAGGTAGGGGGTTGCTGTGGCTCACCCTAGAGACGTAGCCACTGGTGATTTATATATCAGAAATTATTCATCTGTGTGAACCCTCCTGGAGGCTGACATCTTTACATCAAGACCTGCTCCATCCAACAGCCTGTAGGCTTCAGTCCTGGGATGCCAAACAACAAATTGGGCAGGGAAACAGACCTACCCATCAGCCGACAGGCTGCTTAAAGATTTCCTGAGTCTACAGCCACCTCTAGACATGCCCCTAGACATGGCCTTGCCCACCACAGAGAGAAGACTCTGCCCCACCCACCGAGGGGCGGGCACTGGTCCCTTTTGCCAGGAGGCTTGCACCACCCTCTAGACCAGTCTCTCCAGGAGGCAGACACCAGAAGAAAGAAAACTTCAGCCTTGCAGTCTGAAGACTGAGTCCGCAAACTCAGGCCAGACACTCCCCTGGGGACCCAGACACCACCCACTACGGCCGGCCCCTGATTCGTGGCTGATGAGAGGGGACTGCACTGTTGGAACACGTAGGACATCTCCTACAAAAGGTCACTTCTCCAAGGTTGAGAAATGCAACTAAACTATCAGATACATAAAAATACAAATAGTAATTTAGACAAAATGAGACAACAGAGGAATATGTTTCAGATGAAGGAAAAAGAGAAAACCCTAGAAGAAGAACTAAGAGATGTGGAGATAGGCAATCTACCTGAGAAAGAATTCAGAGTAATGATCATAAAGATGGTCAAAGAACTCAGGAGGAGAATGAATTCTCAGAGAGAGAAAAATAGAAAATGTTAACAATGAATTAGCAAATGTAAAGAATAAATAGAATTGAAGAATATAATAACTGAAATGAAAATTATACTGCAAAATCAATTGTACCCTCAATGAGGCAGAAGAATAAACCAGTGAGCTGGAAAACAGTAGTGGAAATCATGGCTGTTGAACAGAAAAAAAAAAAAGAACACGAAGAAATGAGGACAGTTTGAGACCTGTGGGACAACATCAAGCACACTAATATTCACCTTGTAGGGGGACCAGCAGGAGAAGAGAGAGAAGAAATTGCCTGAGAAAATATTTGAAGAGATCATAGCTTAAAATTTCCCTAACCTGGGAAAGGAAATATTCACCCAAGTCCAGGAAGTGCAGAGTCCCATATTAGATTAACCTAAAAGGGAACACAGCAAGACACATTGAAATCAAAATGAAAAAATTAGAGATAAACAGAGAATATTAAAAACAACAAGAGAAAAGTAACAAATAGCATACAACAGAACTCCCATAAGATCATCACCTAATTTTTCAACAGAAACTCTGCAGGCTAGAAGGGAGTGGAAAGATATATTTAAAGTGATGAAAGAGAAAAACATACAACCAAGCATTCTCTACCCAGTGCAGCTCTTATTCAGATTTTAAGGAGATATCAAAAGCTTTACAGACAAGAAAAAAAAAAAAAAAAGCCAAAAGAATTCAGCATCACCAAACCAGGTTTACTACAAATGCTTAAAGAATTTCTGTAGGTGGAAAAGAAAATGTCACCACTAGAAACAAGAAAATTACAAAATAGAAAATCTCATCGGTAAAGGCAAATATATAATAAAGGTAGGAAATCATCCACACATTAAGCTAGGGTGGTTAAAAGACAAGAGTAGTAAAATAATTTGTATTCAAAATAAGCAGTTAAAGGATATACAAAACAGTTAGATGTAAAATTTTACAATTACATGTAAAATATAACATGAGAAACAGTAATCACGAGGGGAGGAGAGTACAAATGTAGGATATCTAAAATGCATTTGAAATAAGAGATCAGCATATATATATATATATATATATATATATATATATATATATATAAAGAGAGAGAGATTGTTATACAAAAACTTCATGGAAGCTGTAAACAAAAATCTATAATAGATATATACATAAAAGATAAAAAGGAATCCAAACATCATACTAAAGAGAAGGGAACAAAAGAAGAAAGGGGGGGGGAAGATCTACAAAACAATTAATAAAATGGCAATAGAAACATACACTTTGAAAATTACCTTAAATGTAAATAGATTAATGCTCCAACCAAAAGCATGGACTGGCTGAATGGATGCAAAAAGAGGATCTATATATATGCTGCCTGCAAGAGACTCACTTTAGATCTAGACTCACTTTAGATTTTATGTTCAGACTGAAAATGAAGGGATGGAAAAAGTTATCTCATGCAAATGGGAATCAAAAGAAAGCTAGAGTAGCAATACTTACAGAAGACAAAATAGAATTTAAAGACTGTTACAAGAGATAAAAAAGGACCCTACATAATGATCAAAAGATCAATCCAAGAAGAAGATATAAAAATTGTAAATGTATATGTGCTCAACATCAGTGCACCTCAGTATACAAGTAAATGTTAATATACATAAAAGGAGAAATGGACAGTAACACAATCATACTGGGAGAATTTAACACCCTGTTTACATTAATGGACAGATCACCCAGACAGAAAATCAATATGGAAACAGGCTTTAAATAGCACATTAGACCAGATGGACTTAATTGATATTTATAGAGAATTCCATCTGAAAGCAGTAGAATACACATTCTTTTCAAGTGCACATGGAACATTCTCCAGTTTAGATCACATGCTGGGCTGCAAACCAAGCCCCAGGAAATTTAAGGAAACTGAAACCATATCAAGCAGCTTTATTGACTACAATGCTATGAGACTAGAAATCAACTACAAGGAAAAAAACCTGCAAAAACCATAGACATGTGGAGACTAAACAACATTCTACTAAACAATCAGTGGATCACAAAGAAATCAAAGAGGAAATCAAAAAGGAAATCTAATAAAACTCAAACATAGTAGAAGGAAAGAAGTAATAAAGATCGGAGCAGAAATAAATGAAATAGAAATGAAGAAAACAATCAAAAAGATCAATGAAACTAAAAGCTTGATCTTTGAAAAGATGACATTCTTAAACCTTCAACCAGACTCATCAAGAAAAAGGAGGGCCCGAATCAATAATCTTTGACAATGAAAAGAAGTTACAACCAACACTAAAGAAATAGAAAGGATCATAAGGGACTACTATGAGCAACTATATGCCAATAAAATGAGCAACCTAGAAGAGATGGACAAATTCTCAGAAAGGTATACTCTCCCAAGATTGAACTAGGAAGAAATAGAAAATATAAACAGATCAATTACCAGTACTGAAATCAAATCAGTAATTTAAAAACATCCAGGACCAGATGGCTTCACAGGTGAATTCTACCAACATTTAGAAAAAAATTAATACCTATTCTTTTGTAACTATTCCAAAAAGTTCAGAGTAACTCATTCTATGGGCCCACCATCATCCTGATACCAAAACCAGACAAAGATGTCACAAAAATATCAGCAAATCAATGTGATATACCACATTAACAAATTGAAGAATAAAAACTATATGATCATCATCTCAACAGATGCAGAAAATGTTTTTGATAGAATTCAACGTTCATTTATGATTTAAAAAATCTTCAGAAAGTGAGCATAGAGGGAACATAACATAATAAAGGCCATATATGACAAACCCATATATAACAACACTTGAATGGAGAAATGGTGAAAGCATTTTCTCTAAGATCAGGAATAAGACAAGGATGCCCACTCTCACCACTTTTATTCAACATAACTTTGAAAATCCTAGCCACAGCAATCAGAGAAAAAAAGAAATAAAATGAATCCAAACTGAAAAAGAAAAAAAAATTGTCACTGTTTGCAGATGACATGATGCTATACACAGAAAATCCTAAAGACACTACTAGAAAATTACTAAATCTCATCAATGAATTCAGTAAAGTTGCTGGTTACAAAATTAATACACAGAAATCTCTTACATTTCTATACACTAGTAACACAATATTATAAACAGAAATTAAGGAAACAATCCCAATTACCATTGCATCAAAAGTAATAAAATACCTTGAACTAAACCTACCTCAGGAGGCAGAAGTCCTATCCTTTGAAAACTATAAGACGCTGATGAAAGATATTAAAGATGACAAGAACAGATGGAAAGATATGTGTTCTTGGATTAGAAGAATCAATATTCTTAGATTTCTAAAATTTTACTTTAGTAAATTCAAGGTGACATCACAGATGACTAAATTTTCTCAAGTTGAATAAATAGCTAAAGTGTAGGTCCAGCAGTGTTAAGAAGCTTCTCTATTCTCAGTACTGAAAAATGTGTTTCTGGCACCACATTCTTCATTCCATTAATTGACTGGAGTCCCTTACCATTTTTAAATATATTTATTTATTTTGAATTGATTGATGATTACTTTACAATACTGGTTTGATTTCTATCATACATCAACATGAATTAACCATGGGTGTGCATGTGTTCCCTCCCTCTTGAATCTCTCTCCCACCTCCTGCCCTTTCCCACCACTCTAAGGTTATTACAGAGCCCCAGTTTGAGTTCCCTGAGTCTTACTGCAAATTTCCATTGGCTATCTATTTACATATAATAGTGTATGATTCCATTCTACCCCCTCCATTCATCTCACCCCCTTTCTCTTTTCTCCTACCCTTGTCCATAAGTCTGTTCTCTATGTCTGCATCTCCACTGCTGCTCTGAGAATAGGCTCATCAGTACCACCTTTCTAGATTCCATATATATGTGTTAATATATGATACTTGCTTATCTCTTTCTGACTTATTTCACTCTGTATAACAGGCTCTAGGCTCATCCACCTCATCAGAACTGACTCAAACGTGTTCCTTTTTGTGGCTGAGTAGTATTCTATTGTATGTATGTACTACAGCTTCTTTATCCTTTCATCTGTTGATGGACATCTAGGTTGCTTCCTTGTCCTAGCTATTGTAACTAGTGCTGCAATGAACATTGGTGGTACATGTGTCTTTTTCAGTTTTGATTTCTTCAGGGTATATGCCTAGAAGTGGTATTATGGGTCATATGGCTGTTTTATTCCTAGTATTTTAAGGACTGTCCATTCTGTCTTCCATAATGGCTGCATCAATTTATGTTCCCACCAGCAGTGCAAGAGGGTTCCCTTTTCCCCACACCCTTCCCAGCACTTGCTGTTGGTGGATTTTTTAAAATTACGGACATTCTGAAGGGTGTGAGGTGATATCTCATTATAGTTTTGATGTGCATTTCTCTAATAATGAGTGATGTTGAGCATCTGTTCATGTGTTTGTTACCCATCCATATGTCTTCTTTGGAGAAATGTCTGTTTAAGTCTTTGCCCCACTTTTTGATTGGGTTGTTTGTTTTTCTGGTATTAAGTTGTATGAGCTGCTTGTGTATTTTGGAAATTAATCTTTTTCAATTGTTTCCTTTGCTATTATTGTCTCCCGTACTGAGGGTTGTCTTTTCACCTTGTTTATAGTTCCCTTTGCTGTGTAGAAGCTTTAAAGTTTAATTAGGTCCCATTTATTTATTTTTGTTTTTATTTCCATTATCCTAGGATGTGGGTCATAAAGGGTCTTGCTATGATTTATGTCATACAGCATTCTGCCTATGTTTTCTTCTAAGAGTTTTATATTTTCTGTTCTTATGTTTAGATCTTTAATCCATTTTGAGTTTATCTTTTTGTATGGTGTCAGGAAATGTTCTAATTTCATTCTTTTGCACGTGGCTGTCCAGTTCTTCCAGCACCACTTATTGAAGAGACTATCTTTTCCCATTGTGTATTCTTGCCTTCTTTGTCAAAGATAACGTACCCATAGGTGTGAGGATTTATCTCTGGGTTTTCTATCTTGTTCCATTGGTCTATACTTCTGTTTTTGTGCCAGCACCATACAGTCCTGATGACTGTAGCTTTGTAGTATAGTCTGAAGTCAGGTAAGTTGATTCCTCCAGCTCCATTCTTCTTTCTCAAGACTGCTTTGGCTATTCGGGGTCTACTGTGTTTCTATATGAACTGTGAAATTTTTTGTTCTAGTTCTGTGAAAAATGCCATTGGTAATTTGATAGGGATTGCATTGAATTTGTAGGTAGTGTCTGGTAGTACAGTCATTTTCACAATATTGATTCTAGAAGAATTAAAATCTTTTAAATGACCATATTATGCAAGACACCCTACAGATTCAATGAAAATGGCATTTTCACAGAACTAGACAAAATATTTAAAAATTTGTATGGAAATACAAAAGACCCCAAATAGCCAAAACAATATTGAGAAAGAAGAATGGAACTATAGAAATCATGCTGACTTCAGACTTTATTACAAAGCTACAGTAATTAAAACAGTATGGTACAGGCACAAAAACAGACACGTAGATCAATGTAATAGGATAGAAAGCCCAGAAATAAATGCATGCAATTATGGTCAATTAATCTATGATGAAGGAGGCAAGAATATACAGTGGAAAAAAGTCTCTTCAATAAGTGGTGCTGGGAAAAGTAAATAGCTACATGTAAAAGAATAAAATTAGAAATTCTCTAATAGCATATACAAAAATAAACTCAAAATGGATTAAAGACTTTAGTGCAAGACTGGATACTATAAAACTCCTAGAGGAAAACATAGGCAGTACACTTTTGAGCTATTATAGCAATACTTTTTTTGGATTCATCTCCTAGATTAATGGAAATAAAAATAGAGAGATTGCCCTAATTATACTTAAAAACTTTTACACAGCAAAGAAAACCATAAAACAAAAAGATAACATACAGGCTGGGGAAAATATTTGCAAATGATGCTACCAACAAGGGGTTAATTTCCAAAATATACTCTTCAGCTTAATATTAAAAAACAACAACAACAAGGAACCCAATAAAAAAATGGGCAGAAGGCCTAAATAGACATTTCTCCAAATAAGATATAAAAATGTCCCACAGGCAAATGAGAAGATAGTATCACTAACTGTTAGAGAAATGCAAACCAAACACCTTCAGAATGGCCATCAGTAAAAAGTCTATAAAAAGAAGACTTTGGAGAGGGTGTAGAGAAAAGGGAACTCTCCAGCACTGTTGGTGGGAAGGTAGATTGGTACAACCACCATGGAGAAGAGTATGGGGGTTCTTTAAAAAGAACCTGGGGGCATATATCTGGAGAGAACTCTAATTCAAAAAGATGCATGCACCCCCATGTTTATAGCAGTGCTATTTACAGTAACCAAGACCTGGAAGCAACCTATATGTCGACTGATAGACAAATGGATAAAGAAGATATGGTATATACATCTACAGCAGAATAATCAGTTCAGTTCAGTTCAGTTGCTCAGTCATGTCTGACAGTTTGTGACCCCATGAATCGCAGCACACCAGGCCTCCCTGTCCATCACCAACTCCCAGAGTTTACTCAAACTCATGCCCATCGAGTCTGTGATGCAGAATAATAATAATTCATAAAAAGAATGGAATATTGCCATTTGCAACAACAGAGAAAGACAAATACCATATGATACTATTTACATGTGGAATCTAAAAAAAAGAGAGAAATGATGTTATTTACAAAACAGAAATAGACTTAGAGACATAGAAAGCAAACTTATAGTTACCAAACAAACTGTATGGCTACTTATAGTTGGGGGAGGGAAGATAAGAAGTTAAGAATTTGGGATTAACATATACACGCTACTATATACAAAACAGATAACCAACAAGGACATACTGTGTAGCACAGGGAACTAAATTCAATATCTTGTCATAACCTATAATAGAAAATAATTTGAAAAAGAATATAAACATACATGTGTATAAACAGATCACTTTATTAAACACCTAAAACCAACACATTGCAAATTAACTATGCTTCAATTAAAAAATAGCTAATAAAAAATATAAAAGCTGGTACAAGGTAATACTAGATTGAGTGCATGCTCAGTCACTTTAGTCATGTCTAACTCTTTGTGACCCTATGGACTGTAGCCCCCCAGGCTCCTCTGTCCATGGAGTTCTCCAGGCAAGAACACCAGAGTGTGTTACCATTTCTTTCTCCGAAAGGAGGATCTTCCCAAACCAGGATTGATTCCATATCTCCTGCATTGCAGGTGGATTCTTTACCCACTGAGCCACATGGGAAGCCCATAGATACCAGGTCAATGGCACATACAATAAATGGTCAGAGGTCAAAGAAGACAGAAACTACTTTTTAAAAAAGTTTGCAGCTTGAAGGAAATGTGGGGGTGATTCTGGAAAGGGTGATGGGAGGCTAAGTGTCAGGCAAGAATTTATAGGAAGGTTGCATACTGGGGCTGGTGGTCTAAATCAGCCCTATAATGTATTGCTGGGGCATGGTTGGATGCAGATATAGTTCAGGCCAGTGGACCAGTTAGAAGGTGATGCAATAATCCAGGTAAGAGTTTTAAAAGGGCCTGACTAGGGAGGTGACAGAGGACTATTAGGGAATAGGTTGTGGGTATTGGTCCATCTGTGATTGCTGACACAAAATTACCTGAAAACCTGTGTCTGAAATAGAGGAAAACTCTTGCATCAGTTTTTTTTTTTTTTTATTCCCTCACTCAATCCTACCCTTTCTCCCCGCCCCCTCCCCCCCACCCCCAGCCCAACCCAGGAAGGGTAGGAGGAGTGGCTGGTATTTCCAATTTATATGATTCTATGGGATCATTTTGCATCTATGATTTTGGTTGGCTGCCCAGCCTGTCTTGCCTAGGATTTGGGGTAAATCACATTGCTTCCCTGGTGGCTCAGCCGTAAAGAATCTGCCTGTAATGCAGGAGTCTGTCTGCAATGCAGGAGACACAAATTCGAACCCTGGGTTGGGAAGAGTCCCTCGAGAAGGAAATGGCAACCTATTCCAGTATTCTTGCCTGGGAATCCCATAGATAGAGGAGCCTGGCAGGCTACAGTCCATGGGATTGCAAGAGTCAGACACGATTTAGCGACTAAACCACCACCACCATTATGTAGGTTAAGCAACTCTGGTGTCTTGCAAGAAATCTTCAAAGGCGGAAAGTAGCCAACTTCCTCCAGAGGAAGAACTGTAAGATTCCCACATATCTTTTGGGGGGCACCCACCGGGGCAATTCAGGGAGACTATTCTCCAGGGGCAACCTGGAGAAACATTCCTGGGACCAGTTGTCTTACATCACAGCCAACTAAAAGTCTCCCAGAAATGATATGAATCATTACTTACCCAAAATAGTAATGGTGGGAAGAAAACCTAAAGCAAGAGTCGGCTCGCCTTCATGTGCTTTTACATAGCATGTATTTAAAGTCTGTTTCCACATTGTTGACTGACACTGAATTTTTCTTTTAGCGATTTTCCTCATTGTAAAGGTTTGTTTCAACTCAGTGCATCCGCTGCCCTTAGCGTCCGTGGTTTGTTTAGCATCTGGATGAGTAACAAGCTATTCCAGGTTTGTGCAGAGGCAAAAGTCTTACCTATTTTTTCCCTTAGCTTGAATTAATCTACTAAGGGGAGAGTTTCACTAATTTATAATTCTTCATTCACTCTTGAATGTGCAAAGCCATGTTTAGTGTGGAATTAAAAGAAAATGCTAGTTTTGAGGAACAGACCTGCAGCCTCTAACAAAAAACAAAAGTATAGGTGTAAACAAGGAGTCTCTGGCCTCCATCTGGATCATAATGTGCTTAAATGATTATAGAAATGGAGGATTTAGGGCATTTTAACTTTTATGATGCTTCAGTTCAGTCGCTCAGTCATGTCTGACTCTTTGCGGCCCCGTGAATCGCAGCACGCCAGGCCTCCCTGTCCATCACCAATTCCTGGAGTCTACCCAAACCCACGCCCATCGAGTCAGTGATGCCATCCAGCCATCTCATCCTCTGTCGTCCCCTTCTCCTCCTGCCCCCAATCCCTCCCAGCATCAGGGTCTTTTCCAATACTTAAGACATGAAAAAAAACCACAATTAGATACTTTGAAAGAAATAGGCACAATGGTACTTCCTACAAATACCTTTTTGTAGACAGTGAATGATTTATTATTCCAGAGGATGGGCCCAAACCCTGAGTAAATTCACAGTTGAGCAGATCACTTTATTTTATATAATACAAGCCAAGATTTGCCCTCAAGAAGATCAAAGGAAGGAGGCTGGGGTTGATCCATTTGCAGTATCATACTCTCTCATCTTGTGGCTCATTCTTTTGATATTTGGAGATAACATGGGGGATGAATGAGACTTACTTTGTAGATTTCACCACCCCCCACAATACACACACACATTTTAATCTTGGTATGAAGCTCAGAAAATATCCATGAGTTTTTTCAGGGGCTTAAAATGTTTTATCTATATTTTCTTCTATCTCTATTTTTTCAATTGAATTATAAGTGATTTAATAGATAATATGTATAATATAAAAAATATGCACTATTTAAAAGTATATATAATGAACAGTAAATTACCTCCTAACCCTGTCCCCTAACCAACCTTTGTTATCAGCTGCTTTTATCTCTTTCCAGAGACATATGTGTGTGCATATAAATACATATGTTCAGACATGTGCTAAAGAATGTAGCTGATAGCACGTTATAGCCACTGTTCTGCACCATTCATTATTTACCTAAACAGGATTCTTTGGGATTGAAATTAAACCATTAAACAAATGAGCCCAACTAGGAAGCTCTCTTCTGTGAACTATGTTACTAGTAGCAGCAAGTAATGGGGGTGGATTGCTCTGCTTGTAGGGGATGGATTGTTCTGCTTGTTACCTATTTCAGCTGCTGAAGGCAAAGAACTGTTATGCCCCTATTTTCCAATTTTCTTTTAGCTTTTCTTCTTCAGCTTCCTTCTGTTATTACCTTCCATTTTCTTGTCTTGTTCAGTGTCTCTCATTTTTCCTTCTTTTTGCTTCCATGGCTATTTTGCTTTTCCCTCTTGTCTCTTGCACACTCTCTCTTTATTTCAGCTTGTTCCCCCTAAGAGCTGTTCTTGCTCCCTCTGACACGTTCACATTTCCTTCTGGTGATTTTCCTTCTTCCTAAAGATTTAGTCCAGCTTTGCATGAGGCAGGCCCTTCATGTCAGTGATTGACACAAGATGCTCTTTTTTGGCAACGGAAGGTCTTTCTTTTTGGTAAAATGTATTAGTCCAAGAGGGTTCTGCTTGGAACTGATGTTATTTCTGGTCTGTAGGGAAGTATTGCTCATCCTTTCAGCTTTCCAGCTGTGTGGAAGGGAAGGAGGTCGAAATGACTTACCCAGCACGTCAGAAGGGAAGTTAGTGATTAAGCGAGATCAGTAATCATCACCATTCTGTCCCCCTTATGCCAACAACAAGCAGTTGTCTGTGAGAGACAGGGAGAAGGGAAAACCAAATAGGCAGAGAGGCAAAAAGAAGGGAAGATGAGAGACACTGAAAAATCATGAGAAAGTGGCTGCTACTAATAGAAGGAAGCTCTGCCGGAAAGTTTGACAAGCCAGAGGAGGTCACTGCAAATGCAGATGACTCAGCGCACCACACCTTTAGGTCTTGAGGAGGAAGGATTTCCCCTCTCTGTCCTTGAATCGACCCTGCGTTCAAACATCAGTTACAAATGCTGTGTCATGGGCCCAGGGATAGAGAGTGATGTGGACAGGAGATAAAGGGGTTCCACAAAAGTGGTTTGGACACATGCTTCAAGCTTTGCCCAAGGTCCCCTCATTAAAGCCATCCCCAACCACCCTGCTTCCCGCACTGATATTCCTGACCCACTCAGCATTGTTTTTCTCCTTAGCACTTGGAGAAAGTGCTAAGGAGGTAGCTAACATGGTATTTTCCTTGCTGTTTTATTTTATAGGACTTCCCATCTTCCTTCATTAGAATATAAACTACAGGGCAAAGTTGTCACTGTTTTAGTCTGTTTCTTTCTTTTATTTTCAATTCTCATTTTATTCACTGTAGCATTCCCAGTTCTCAGAACATGGCCTCACATAACAGGCACTCATTAAGCGTTTGTGGAATGAATGCGTATTTGTGTATTCAGTCGCTCAGGTGTGTCCCATGTCCGACTCTTTGTAGGCGTGTCCGACTCTTTGCGACCCTATGGACTGGGGCCTGCCAGGTTCCCCTGTTCAAGGAATTTTATAGGCAAGAATATTGGAGTGTGTTGCCATTTTCTTCTTCAAGGGGTCTTCCCAACCCAGGGATCAAAACAGCATCTCCTGCATCTCCTACATTGACAAGCAGATTCTTCACCACTGAGCCACCTAGGAAGCCCATTGAATGAATGAACAGACAGTTAATATGAGGACACTTTGTGATATAACCAGGGCAGGGAGAGCATGGATGTTTCCTTAGCAAAATTATGCCAGGCTTATGGTTCTGTAAGAAATATGGCCAACATCATATTAATTGAAGGAGCATGAATCTCTTAGCACAGATTAGACAGGAGAATCTTAGGAATGAAATCAGTACTTGGTGAAGCATGACATGCTTGCTTTTGGATGTTCTGGGAGCAAACCAGTTGCAGCTGAGTGGAGCTTCTGGTCGTTCCCCTGGGCTTGCTCCCCTACCTAGAGCCATCTCTGAGAGGCTTCAAGGCCTGGGACTTCCTCCCCTGAAAGGAGGGATGACTGCTCTCAGGGAAGAAGAGAGAATAAGCAGAGAATGTGAACAGCTCAGGAGTTCTGCCTTCCTGAAAGGAGTGAAGCCTAGGAGGGTGACCCCAGCTCCATCACACCCACTGCATCCACCGCTCCAGTATGGCCTTGGGCAAAAGCCTTCCCCAAGGCAGACTTCCTCAGAGGAAAGCATTCTGGGTCACAAATTTGATTTTCTCATCCTCCTTTGGGACCCGGGACAGGCCTCATATCCTGTTTAGCTCGGGCAGCACGGCCTCCTCAGTCATCCTCAACATTCATGACTCCAGGACTTCTCTCCCTATACTCTGGGGGGGCTCTTGGTCTGAGATGACCTGGGCCCCATGCACCCCCAGTCCCCTCTGAGTTTTGTCTTGGTACCTGGCCTTTGCAGGTGTGGGGGTGAGGGGGCTTGCCATAGAATGCAGTGTGTCCTGCTTGCTGTGTGTGGGTGCAGGTTTTCTCCTATACTCTGGGCCCTCAGGGTGAGAGGTGGAGTTTGTGGCTTCCTTATTCCCCGTGTCTGTCTGCCCCTCATGTATCTGTTCCTCCTCCTGCCAAGGTCCCTGATTCTTTGAAGATCAAGACATGGATCTCTGCCCCCTCTGAGTCCTCCTTACAGTTATGCTGAGATTCCTGGTGCTGGTCTTCTGGTTCCTCCTGGGAACAGATGGGGGCCTATAATCTTCCCCCCAACCCTAGCTCATGCTCTTTCTCAGGGACTTCAATATCCATGTAGATGGTAACTTGGCTACTTGTCCTTGACACTTTACTACTAATTAGCCTTTCTTTACTTTCACTTTAACCATCTGCTCCCAAGGTCACACCTTGGATCTTGTCTTTTGCAGAAGTTGTTTTATCCAAATCTCATTTTCAAACATGCAATTCTCTGACAAGCACTCCCTATTGTTTTAGTCTTCTCACTGCTAAAATACCTTCTTTTTATTGGAGTTCTAATCTGTCACACCCTATACTTTCTACCTAACATCTGCTCATAGGCTTTGTTCAACTCACTACCTGCTTAGATTCCATGGTTATATGTACAGTCATTCCCTTGCTCGTGAGAGCATTCTTTTGGAATGCTCTGTAAGGCAGATTGTATTTTCCAATCCATGTAGCCCTTCCACATGCTCTCCTGCAATGTGTCAATTGAGAGATGGAGTCAGACTCCCTGCCCTTGAATCTAGACTGGCTCATGATCTGATTGTAACTAAAAGGATGCAGTAGAAACAATGAGTAAATTCTAGAAGTAGCTTAGAAATGGCCATCCAGCTTCCCCCTGGTTCTTTTGGGATAATCACTCTAAGGAAGTCAGCCAACCAAGTAAGGAGTCCAATTACCCTGAAACGTCCATGCTAAAAAGACCATGTATAGAGTCTTGAATCGTTAGTCCTTGTGAACCCAGCCTCCAGATAACCCCACAAAGGTGCCAGACATGCAAGTGAAGTGGTCTTAGATGCTTCAGACTAGTCTATTTGCCAACTGGGTACCACTGAGTGATGTTTGGCATGCCCTGAGGAGCGGAAGAGTCATCCATCTGAGCCCTGCCTGAATTTCTGACTGTGAAATATTAAAAAATCACAGTTCTTTTAAGGACTTTGGACAATTTTTCACCCAGTAATCATAGCAGGAATACTCTACTTGAAAATCCTAAGCTTGGTTGAACCCAGTCATATGGTTTCTGTGTTCCAATCCCTGAGCCACTGGAGAAAATGACAAAGTAGGGATGACTGGATTCACTTTAAACGTCCAAGGGACACCACATCTAACCATTCTCCCAAGCTCCAGTGAGCTTGCCCCTCCAAGAGTCATCACTTTCAAACCTTCCCTTTTGCCTCAAATCTCTTCCACTTTGTTCTTCCTCAAGTCATCAGAGAAGAGATGTCAAACTGGCAGCTGGATATATGAGTCTGAAGTTCCAGGGAGAGGCTGGGGATAGAGGTGAAAATTTGTGAGTCATCAAAGTATAAGTGACATTTAAAATTACAAAACTAGATAATATCGCAGTTTGAATAGGATTTGGATGGAGAAGAGATCAAGAGATCAATGAGATCAAGATCTCAAAGGTTTAGAAGGTTGACAAGTAGAGGTCAACAGAATGGATTGAGAAAGATGGTTATGGGGGTTGAGTAAAACCAGGTGAGGGTAGTGTTTCAAAGAGAGACGCGGAGAACTCTTTCAAGGCAAGTCCCAAGTAGGTAAAGAGAGATAAGGGAAAGAGGAAATGGAGGGACTTGTCTTTGACATCTGGAGCTCCCTCCATGGTCATGGGAAGTAACAGAGAGATGTGCACAGGTGCTTCTGGATTCTCGATTACATGGTGGGAAGACAAGGGCACTCCTGACTCATGTTGTTTAACTTCTGTGAAAGGATGCATGTTTAATAGACATTTCAGCCCTAATAAACAAAACTCCTTCCTCATCTCCAATGCCTTTCCTACCTTAGGTAATTTTTCACCATCCACCCAGCTGCTTTGATGAGAAACATTTGGTTCCTTACGCTCACTCTCACCCTTCATTCAATCTAACAGCAAGTCCTTCTAGCTCTATCATAAAAACGTGCCTCACATCTGATCCCTTCCCACTGTTTCTGTGGCCTTGTTCAAGCCTCCTTCAATTATCACCTGATTGCTGCTCTTGCTTATCTCTCACCACCCCGCCAAATCCATTATTCACAGTGCTCTCAAAAAGGAGAAGTTTAAAAATCATAATCATATTTCTCAGCCTCCACTTAAAACCCTCCAGTTCCATCACACAAAATAAAATCCCAATGCCACGGGCATGGATAGGCATTGATTTTGGATTTGGTAAACAGATAATTTAGCAGGAGAAGTGTGGGGGCCAAGACCCTGATAATCACCTTCCCAAAGCAGACAGGTCGTAAAACCCAGGTTACAACTGGAATTATTTTTGAAGTTGTGGGTATAGTTTAAGGCTATTCTGGCCACAGGAATGAGGTCTTGTAAGACAATGGGACAGGCTCATACTGAGAAATTAGTTCTAGTAGCCTAGTGGTAAGGATACTATCTACCCTTTCCCATCATCAGGCCTATGTGCTCACGGAGAGGCCACGGAGTCTATATTTAAATTTGAAAAGGTAGGCTCCCCGCTAGGCTTCCACTGATACCATCCTAGCTGGGATGGGGAGGGTTGCCTTGATACTGCTCCCCATGTTGCCTCCACTGACCCTTGGGGCTGTGATCTTGTAACTGCTGAGTGGTGGTGAAGACCCTGACTCTCCACTGGGCCTCAAAATACTGTCCTAATGAGGAAGGTTACTGCAGGTTCCAGAGGTGGAAATCCAGGCTTCCTACATGGTTTCCCAGGGACATGGTAGGTGGTGTGAGCATGTAGGGGAAGGGTTTTCAATCTCTCAGTAGGTTGAAAGTTTGGGCTTGCCTCTTGGCCTTCTCTGACACCATCCTGGTGACAACATTGGACATCTGGGCATCTTGTTGGTGGGGATGAAAGTCTAGGCTATTCAGCCTTTTCTAGCAGAGATTTACAGGGCCTCAGTATTTTCTGTGGTGTTGGATACAGGACAGCCATTGTCTAAAAGTTCTGTAAAAGACTTTAAAAGGAAACCTCCAAGAACCTTCCAGTTCTTGCTCCTCTCAAAATTAATCCATGGTCAGAATCCAACTGTGTGGATCACAAGCTGGGAGCACTGTTGAAATAGAAACCCTACACATTTTTCTCCAATCCAAAAGTACTAATGAGCACAGACAAAAACAACCTTCAAAAAGTTTTCTGTCTTGGAGTAAGTTGCTGTGATGCTGGGAAAGTGATGCTCAAAGGGAGAGGGCACTAACTTTAGCAGCAGTTCTAACATCTTAAAAACACTTAAAAAAACCTCAAACAAACAAAACCAATTATATGCTAAGGCAATTGTCCAATTCCACCAGCCATATTTTGCCTCAGAATATTCAACCACGCTCCTGATACCTATTAAGCTTCTGTGTCCTCAAGAGAGGGATACTCTTTAACAGAGCAGACTCGGCAGGACTGTGATCCTCCAGGGATTCCTCAATTGACACTTCTTTCTTAGTTGGCAGCTGGCTGTCTAGTTGTTGAACGTTCCACTTGGAAATCATTAGTATTTCTTTTTATAGGCTCAGATTGTTGGGTGGTATAAACATTTTGCTTCACCAAATCAGATGAACCCTTTTAGTTTTAATTTTTAAACCAGATGAGTGCAAGTCCTCAAGTTAAGAAATTGATTGTGAATATAATACATTCTCTCCTTCTGTACCCTGAAGATCAATTCTGGGAGGCTGGCTATTTAAAGATAGATGTTGAGGGTCTTTGGAGCTCAACAAGGAGCTGTTATTTAAAGACAATCTCTTCTGATTGGACTTGAAAGTTTTAATGCACCTTAAATTTTACTAAGGCTATTCGTTCAGTTGTGTCTAAAACCTACTGGGCTCATGCCAGGTAATAGTCACGGCACTTTCAGGATGATAATCTAAGTACCCACTGTGAGAAGGCCCAGCAGCAACGTTCTCAAGGAGACTTAGTCTCTCCAAGAAGATAGGACCTCAATATATGATAATTGGAATGATGATAAAAGATTCAAATAATTTGAAACCAATGGGTGCCACATGATTAATCAATCAATGACTTGTACATATCTTGCTTTGCAGGAAGGACAGAACTTTTTCCAGTTCTGAGGGATTGGAGTTTGAACTGATTCAGGGAGAAAAACAAGGTGGGATTTGGAAACATGGACTGCAACCTAGATATGCATGAGGCATATTCTCAGCAGGGGATTAAAGCATAGATGTTGGAACCCATATGGGGCTTTCTCAGGCAGTGAGAAGACCAGTCTAGCTTGGACAGAGGATCAGCTAAACTGAATGAAGGAAATAAGATTTATCAGTGTATGATAGGGGCTGAGATGTGAAAGGCTTTAAAAATCAGGCTGACAATCAGTTGATCCTTAACGATCACTCCCCAGGTGTGATGCAAAGTTCTAAGACTTTTACAGGTGTTTTAATTCTCATATTATATTTTTATAGTCAACACTAATGTGTAGCTGAGAAAACTGGAAAATTGGGAACTGTTTGGAGTAAGATTGAGGAGCAGGTATGAACTGAGGTCACCTCTGCTTTATTGCCTCTTGTTACTGTTGAGCAGTTTAACCAGTCCTCTTGGCAACAGGGACCTATTGACAAATTTGGTGCCTGGTTCTCAGTGAAGGCCAGGTTCACTATTAGCTTATGCTGCATATTCACCTCGGAGTGCTATTGGAAGCTCAGACTTTTCCTGGAGCTGCATTTGCATCTCGTTCCTGTGGGACCACAGAAAGGCATTACCAAATCGCTCAGTGCCTAATGCCTGATCGAGACATAGCATGAAGGGTTGAGATGGGACAGCTCCCTCCAAGTGATTTTTGGGCTCTGATCCAGTTGTTCAGAATCTCACATTGAGCCTAAAGGAGCCTGTGTCCTGCCATTGGAGTTGAGAAGTCAGTCACGGGAATAACATTCATTTATTTTTTTCCTTCATTCATTCAACCAATATTCAAGTGTCATCTATGCGTTAGGAACTGATCTGGGTATATGGAATATGGGCAATCCAGTCTCATGTAGGTTAACATTAATTAATGAGATAATTTTAGATGTTTGTGTGAGGTCAACAGAATAGAGTGATATAATAAGGAGTAAAATAGGTGGTAGTGGGAGGCCTGAATTCATGACATGTATGATGGACCCGAAAGATTCAAAGGGGAGGCCATGTGAAGAATAGGAGGCACTGCATTCTCAGCAGAGGCAACAGAAATGCAAAGACCATGAGTGGAGAGTGAGTCTGATGAGGTGGGAAAAAGAAAGGCCAGCGTGACTGGAGAGGACTGAACAGGAAGAACAATGAGACATAAAGGACTGGAGAGGTGGTAGGGTCAGGCTAGCTAGGGCCTTTAAAGTAAGGAGTTTAAATTTTATTCTCAGTGTGATGGGAAGTCATTGCAGTTAAGAAGACTCATTTTATTTACATGTCTCTGGAGAGGTTTGAACAAATTTTGTCAAATTGCCCTTCTGAGGAAGAGTCTTTGGTGACATATACCTGCTGTTACAGCTAATGGTTGGGTGGGTGAGCACTCTCCCATGAGAAGCTCCCTAAGGTGAGGCAGAGGGTAGGTTGTCCTGGATTCTTCTCAGTGCCTGGAAAGCAGAGGGAGCAGCTCTTGGGAATAGTGGATGAGGCCTCCTGTGGGTTTGGGGCATGCCTCACATAGAGGGGTGGGGTCTGTGCCCGCATCCTTTGGATCTCAGCATATTTGTGGCTATTTTGGCCAACAGAGTGTGGTGGAATGCTGCTGGAGGACTTCTGAGGCTGAATCAAAAAAACCAAGGCGTAAAAATTGCTCTTGGAGGCCTGAGCTGCCATGTAGGGAGTCCAGCGCTAGGCCACAGAGGCCATATGGGTACAATTCCAGATGAGCCCAGTCTTCCAACCATCTCTGCCAAGGTGCAGGGCTTGACAGTAAAGGGCTTGGTATCCATCTGTCAGCTGAATACCAATGAGGGAACTTCATGACTGCTTTATGAGACTGAAGAATTGATATACTGAACCCTATACAAATTTCTTAACCATAAAATCACACAATACAATAAAATGATGGTTGTTGCAAGCCACTAAGACTTGGGAAGAATACACAGAACTATACAAAAAAGATCTTCATGACCCAGATAACAACGACGGTGTAATCACTCACTTAGAACCAGACATCCTGGACTGCGAAGTCAAGTGGGCCTTAGGTAGCCTCACTATGAACAAACCTAGTGGAGGTGATGGAATTCCAGTTGAGCTGGAATTCAAATCTTAAAAGAGGATGCTATTAAAGTGCTGCATTCAATATGTCAGCAAATTTGGAAAACTCAGCAGTGGCCACAGGACTGGGAAAGGTCAGGTTTCATTCCAATCCCTAAGAAAGGCAATGCCAAAGAATGCTCAAAATACTGCACAATTGCAGTCATCTCACATGTTAGCAAAGTAATTCTCAAAATTCTCTAAGCCAGGTTTAAACACTACATGAACCTTGAACTTCCAGATATTCAAGCTGGATTTAGAAAAGCTAGAGGAACCAGAGATCAAATTGCCAACATCCACTGGATCATCAAAAAAGCAAGAGAATTCCAGAAAAACATCTACTTCTGCTTTATTGACTATGCCAAAGCGTTTGACTGTGTGGATCACAACAAACTGTGGAAAATTCTTAAAGAGATGGGAATATCAGACCACCTGACCTGCCTCCTGAGAAATCTGTATGCAGGTCAACAAGCAACAGTTAGAACCAGTTGGAACAGACTAGTTCCAAATCGGGAAAGGAGTACCACAAGGTTGTATATTATCACCCTGTTTATTTAACTTATATGCAGCGTACATCATGAGAAATGCTGGGCTGGATGACTGAGTGGAACTGAAGACTTGGGATACTTTGTTAAGGAGTATATATATATATACTTTGTAAGGATGACATGAGGACAAGAAAGAATGGCCATACAGGGACAGATTGGCCTGCAGGGTAGACTCCAGTACTCTAGACCTTGGGATGCCAGGCATTCTGTCGGCAGAAGGCTGGGCTCTTCAACTATGGCTGACATGAGGGTTTTACCAGTCTCTGGGGGGAGGGCAGCGACAAGCCCGATGGCCAGTAGTTACTCAGGAAGGACCTCAGTTATCTCAGGTATATGTTTCTTAGGATCATTTCCTCATAGACTTTCCATGAAAAAACTGTTCAGTGTGTTTAAAAGACCCCCAACTACCTTTGGAAGATAATGCCTTTGGCCAGAAATCAAAAACAGCAGAATGTTAACTCCAGAGCTGCTTCAAGACCTGTTAGTTCTCTTCTGTGTCATCTTGGTTTTGAGAACTGATTCCATTCTGAGACAAAATATGGGCATTGTTTCCAAATAAAATAAATCAAGATTCATAGTCTTATTTCATAATGAAAATTTCTGAAAAGAAAAAACTGTGTTGGTCCCAGGTCTCTGGATTGGCAGGGTGACCTCTGGGTTGGCTTCTTTTTCTTTAAAGTGGAGTATAATTGCTTTACTCTATTGTATTAGTTTCCGCTATACGATGAATTGAAACAGCTCTAAGTAAACATTTACCCCCTCCCTCTTGGACCTCTCTCCCATCTCACCTGTGTGTCACAAAATGAATTTATAAATGAGTGCTTAAGAAAAAATCCCAAAAACAGAAGAGAAAAATTTCTTTGTGATAGTGGGAATGGAGTCATTTTGCTCTGGGGGCAAACTTCTTATAAGGATTCCCTGTGGCTATTTCTAGTCACAACATAAACTGGGTTCCCTTTATTTCATTTATGTTTTATAACTGGCTCTTATTGGCCATGAAGCCATGTCTTCATTTCTAAAGGTGAGGAGCCTGAGGACAAAGGCACGATGGCTGACTCAAAGTCAGAGGTGAACAGTGTCCACACAGTTCTTCCCTGGTAACTGGTTAAGAACCACGGGAGGCAATTCAGCCTGTCTCAGGCCCTGAGTCCCATAGGTCGTTCCATCAGATCTCTGTCAAGAATGAGGTAGTGCCAACAGGTAGAAACTACTAATGGGAATGCAGATTCCTACTTTCCAGAATTCAGTAACTATACTTTTGCTCTTTTTACTTTTAATCTCTCTTGCACTTCAGTACTCACTGTTGAATACTTTGGGGAACACATTTTATACACATATATCTACATATGCATGTATTCCTATTAGTTTTATCTAAATTTTCTGCTGTTCGCTGATCCCAACTTGGGATTATCTCATTTAATAGTTAGCAAGTATCCATACAATGAGGACTCTATGGAATTTAAAAAAGTTTAAACTAATAACATAGGTTTCCCATTTCTTGAGTCCATACTTACCATACTCCCTTGGAGAATTACAAGGTTATCATCAACATGTAGATACAAATAGTTTTAATGTAGGCAGGACATATGAGTTAAAATAAAAGAATAGTTCTGGACACTGAAAAACAGAAAAATCAGCAGAATGCTAGTTGTTCTTATGTACCAAGACCTTAAATTGTTAATCTTCTTGTGATTCACAATTGTGAGAATCCATTCTGTTTTTGTTTGTCTTCCCATTCCTGATGCTCCATCATAATGCTGCTGACCTGTACACTGAGTTCCCAGAAACATAGTATTTGACGTATCTTTTTATGAAGCCACCTGGAACTCGCTTTTGAGGAAGGGTCTGCATTTCCTTTTCTGGACAGGGGAAACTGTTGCACTGAAAGATTAAGTGTCTTGAGTAGATTCGGCAAGCCTGCTGTCTCCTGAGCTCCACATGTTGTTTCGTTTATTATTTCTCTTTATTGCCTCTGTGCTAGCAATAAAATAGGGTTATAAAATTAGAGGGTGGTCACCACGACCGGTTTCCCAAATTTCCATGTCATATGGGAAATCCAACAGTTTGTGATCAGTGCCACTGGGTATTTTCATCTGTCTTAGTTGAGGGCTGTGGAGAGTGACTGAACATAATTAAAAAAAAAAAAAAATAGGGGCAAGGAAACAAAGCGACGGTTGACATTTGGAGCAAACTTGTGCCGTGAAAGAAAGGTTAGTTATTTAAGGCACATTCACCACCTTGAAGGCCCTTCTCTTGCATAAGGACCATGTAGGCCACAGACAGCCCCCGGAACCCGCAGCCGGGACCACGCGGGCAGAGCCCTTGACCAGCGGGGTGACCACCCTCTGAACCCAGAGGAGCGCCAGAGCGCAGAGCGTGTGTGTAGGAGGCTCAGGCCCTGCCTGTGTGGCCCCCTGGCGTTGTCCCCACACAGCCTCCCCAAGTCTTGAGCTAACTTGCAGGTTGTTTGACTTTTGTATCCACTAACCACTTCTTTGTAAGTGACAAGGAGTGGCTCTTTTTGAAGAGGGGATACTCAAGGAGGGAAGAACAGAGCGGTGGTTGGGGGAGACAGGCTTTGTGATGCTAGACTTCTAAGTCTGTCTCCGCCATCCTGGGACCCACACATTTGTCTTCAAATGGATCTAGCCAGCTCAGCCTATTGCCTCTGCCCTCTTTTCCTCTCTTTCCTTTGTGATCATTTCATGCTTTTTCCAGCTCCCCTGCTTCTGAGCTAGGTAACTGCTAGCTAGTTTTTTACTTTCTGTGCTTCCTTTCCTCACCTGAACCTGGCTTGCAGGGAAGTTATGAGGCTTAAAATCCCATGTATTGTAGGTACTCACTGAATGGCAGGTGTTATGAAAAGACACGGGGTGGGTGAATGCAGGGGAAGAAGGGGAGATAAATGGTTTTCATCAACTACTTATTAGGAGGTTTTCAGAGTTATGAGTGTCTTATTCACAGTCATTCATTAGACTCTGCTGTCTAGTGTAGTGGTCACTGGCCACAGGTGGCTACAGAGCCCCTGAAATGTGGCTGGTGCAAACTGGCAAGTGGTACAACTGTATAACACACTGGATTTCAAAGAGTGTGAAAACAGGAATGTACAATATCATTTCTATTTCTTTTTATTTGGATTACATGTTGAAGTGATAGTTTGGCTATGTTTATAGCCAAGTTATAAAATCTATTGTTAAAATAAATTTCAGCTGTTTATTTTTTAAATATAGTTACTAGAAAATGTTAAATTATATCTGTGACTCCCACTCTATTTCTACTGGACAGAGCTGGTCTTGGCAGAGCCTTCTGGAGTAGGGCTCCTGGATGTTGAATAGAACTTCCTACCCACATTGCATTTACTGTGATGGCTGAAATCTCACTTTAGCAGCCTCATTATTATGCCCCCGCAAAAAAGCCTCCCTAGTGGGTTTTAAGCTGCTGTCAGTCGTCTGCACCCTAGTACTTGTGAATCTTGTGAATGAGCACTGGGTTCCTTTTTTCTTCTCGTGGAAAGCAGGTTTTGGTATGAGGAGGTGGGAAATGGAAGGGTAAATACCATGAGAACAATGAGTAGGTAAGAGTGTGAAAGGTTCCCCACCCAAGTGGGGTGGGAACCCCACTTCACAACTGTGTCTCTATTCTTTTTGTACTTCCCACAGTCCTGTCACAATGATCTGCATGTTGCTGGTGAGCCCACAATAACTGTACAAACTTGGTGATCAGAAGTAAGATTTAAAAGAAGGATTCAACTCTACAGGACAATTTCTCATTTGGAGTGATTCTGCAATTCTCCAGTGAGCCTGCAAACCATCACTGGATGAGTAGCTGTCAATTCCTTACTGGGTAAGGAGTTTTACTAGGCATTTTTCTTGCCTATCTCTTTTCACAGTGTACTGAGATGGACTCAGAACCATGACTTCATTGACAAGGGAGGAATCTGAAGCTCAGAGAAAAGGCCATGGCTTGTTTTGATTACATAGAAACCAAAAATCCAAGACAAAATTTGGCTTCTATCATCAAACCACACATGGACAGGCTAGATTCTCAAGGGAGGTGAATGCTAATAGACTGTCTCTGGTCCAGAATTTCAATGAAGCACCAAGTCAGAGTGACTGCCATTTGCAAAATGGCCGCCTCCTGAAATGGCGTTGCTTTGGTGAGCCTGGTTTTTTGCCTTGTACTGCTGAAGTGACTTTAATTTCCTGATATAATTCTGAGGAAAACATTACTGATTTTTCAAATCATTTCCTCAGAAGAACAAATGAGGAAAGATAATAAGTAGCTCCCACAGCTAGAGACGTGGAAAAGCTACCAGGCCCCTCTCACACTATGGGGAGCTGTGTCGCCTCTCCTTCTGGGGTGTTAGTCTTGGGAAGACCAACCTCAGAGAAGATACCAATCCTTAAATGCAATTTCACTGTCTTTCTCCCCTCTATTTAAATTTTCTCCAAGTAAATCAACACAATTATTTCTTATTCTTTTCTTTTTAGAATATGAAAGGTGACTATATAGTACAGGAGACTCTACTTAATACTCTTGTAATGACCAATATGGGAAAAGAATCTAAAAAAGGATGGAAATATGTATATCTGATTTACTTTGCTGCACAACTGAAGCTAACACAACATTGTAAATCAACTACATTCCAATAAAAAAATATGTATAAATAAGTCACACATACACAAGAATATGAAAGATGATAAGAAAGCCTCTTAGAACAGAACTTAATCTAAGGGAGAAATAGTGAACTTAGCTTCCCTGGTTTATAAAGAAAACTTGAAGGGAATGCCCCTTGTTAAAAAGTCGTGAAGCCAGAAAATGTCACTGAACAATAGTTTTTCACACAAAAGGGAGCTTCTGTCAGTAGTTCCCCTCAGCGCCAGGGCTCCCGCAGGAGCAGTGAGTGCTGGATGAATGCTCTGCTGTGGGTCCCCTCTGTTCCGTGTCTTCTCCAGCTTCCCATTTGGTCTCAACAATATTATCCCGCTCTTTGTCCCTTCCTTTTTCATGTCCATTAGGAAGACTACAGGAAAACTGATTTTTATAACTTCTAGTTAAAGACATCTCTTTGGAGATAAATGCTGTCTGTGCTGTGGTTGGTGTGTGTGTTAGTTGCTCAGTCGTGTCGGACTCTGCAACTCCATGGACTGTAGCCCGCCAGGCTCCTCCTTTCCTGCGATTTTTCTAGGCAAGAACACTGGAGTGGATTGCCATTTCCTTCTCCAGGGGATCTTCCCACCCCAGGGATTGAACCCGGGTCTCCTGCATTGCAGGCAGCCTCTTTACTGTCCGGGCCACCAGGGAAGCCCCTGATGTGCTAGTATTCTGTGTGCTAAATGCTCTCCCTGTCATGTCCATTGTTCTGAAAACAGTGCATTCTGATGAACCTCCAGCTACTTGCACCTGTGTCTAAGAGCACATTTCCTACCAATCCTATCCCCCAACTATCACAGCCTATGCGTGATTGGAGTTTTGTCTAAAATCTGACACTTCACTTGAGAATATTTTCTGAGATCTATGTCAGAAATATATAGATACAGTATTTCTTTCATTTCACTTATTTCTTTTCAGAATACTGCCATGAATTCCTGAAAGGAAATAAAAGATTTTCAATAATTGGAGTGTTAAAGGATTAGGCCTCTTTCGGTAGGAAATCACTGAGGATGGTAGACAGCAACCATGAGATCAGGAGACAGTTGCTTCTTGGCAGGAAAGCTATGACAAACCTAGACAGTATGTTGAAAAGCAGAGACATCACTTTTCCAACAAAGGTCCGTATGGTCAAGGCTATGGTCTTGTGTGTGTATGTGTTTGTAAGTGCATACACACAATGGCCTCACCTATGGCTTTGGAAGAATGATGCCACCACTGTGGAGTCCAGTGATCACAGTCAGAATGGAGACTTCTGAATGGAGATGCAGGACACCTGTGTTTTATTTAATTCCTCATTTGCCATCAACCTTTTTTGTGTGAGTCACTGTACTGGCTCCAGTTTCCTCTTTGATAAAGTTCAGAAGCTAGTCAAATTATGTGTGTGGCTCTTTTCTATTTGAAAAGCTTACAGGGGACTATTTATAAAGATGTGGACCTGCTGCAGGAAAACCACAAGGCACAGTGCAGGGTCTGAGCCTGGTGACAGAGACCTGAATGGTTGGGGGCAGGATCCATAATGACAAACTAGAGAGTGCTCATGGGGGGGCCCTTCCTGACAGGAGACTGCTTTGTGGGGAGCAGACAGCCTGAAGCAACCTCCTTGGGATTGAAGGGGAGAAGGTGAGAATAAATGCCACAGCTCACTCTCCTCCCCTCCTTCAGGTCCCTCTGGGGCTCCCTGCTACCCAAACCCAACAGGAACTCTAAAGGTGAGGAAATCTTGTGGTTGCCACAGGTGAACTTCAAGGCACAGAACAGGTTGGGTGAGCGTAGTGAACAGACCCAGAGGTCCACATGGAAGGGCTCGTGCCCGTTAGCCCCGCCACCTACTATCTGTAAGTCCACTGTGAACTCAAGGTGGTATTAGCTTCCTCAGCAGCATCAGCTCCCTCCTTTTTTCTTCCATCCAGAATAAAGAAGATCCAACTTCAGCCAAATATGTCTAAGTCAATTTTAATGTCCTCACTTTTGTATCCTCCTATATATATGTACTCCTGTTAATAACACATAGCTAATCAGGCTTTGGAGTGTATTGATCCTGCATTCCATCCTTCAGTTTCAGCCCCACACTGAGTACCCAACTCAGATTCCCATGGCCTCTTCCTTTTACTGTGTCAAGAGCCTCTTAATTAACCTTTTTGGTTCTGCTTGTGGAATCAAATTCTAAAGGCAGAACTCAAATCCTTTTCTTTCCGAAACTCTTCAATGAGCTCTCTTGTCTGAGGCTCTCATCTGAAGTCCTGAACGTGGCCTCCAACCTCCAACATCCCACGATCTGGATGAAACTCCTCCTTTTACTCTTATCCTTGGCCTCCCTTTATGGCCCTGTGTCCCTGCAAACCACGCTGTCCTGCCGTTTGTCTTGTCTCCATGAGGATAATCCTAGTTAAGGAGCACCTAGTGTGTGCTGGGAGCTGTCCTAGGTACCTCACCTACACGATTTCATTTACTCCTCACAGACAACCAGTCAGGCCTTTTCTACTGCCTAAAATGGAACAAATGTAACACGAAACATTTATAGTGAGCACTAAAGTCAGAAAGAGAAATCCCAGATGCTAGAAGCAACTCCAGAGAGGTGAGCAAGAGCTAAATCCAGAGTCAATGAGAGGACTGGAACTCAGAATGTCCCATAGGGGACCTTAGGTCCAGGCAGCGTGGGGCAGCGAAAAGTGCCCTCTACACAAAGCCAGGGATCTCTAAGCACTGTGCCTCCACCACTAGAGGAAAATTCCACTCTTCGGCTCAGGGCTATGACAAGGAAGTGTTGCTCATTCAACATGGGGGAATAAAAAAAACCTTCAGCAAAAATGTAAACCCCAGGCTGCCCATGTGCAGTTGGGTGTCCACATTATTCAAGCACTGTGGGAATCCTGAGCCCATAAGTTAATATAAAATGATAGGCTAGATCTGTATAACTATATCATATTGTTACAGAGACAATTATTCTCCTGCAAAACTCTTCCTGAAGATGATCCCTCACAAGAAACTTCCAGCTACGTAGAAAACAAGCTCTCAGTGCAATAATTTACAGAAATTTCATACCCTAGAACTGCAAATAGTAGGACATCTTGAGCCCTTCTTAGGAAGATGAGAGCAGTAACAACCCTGTATAAGGCAAAACTGAGATTTCATTTTAAAATAACAGAAAAATTTATAAAAAGGACCAAATGAAAATTGTGAGATTAAAAACTGTAATATTCATAGAAGGATAAGGATTAAACAGGAGGCTAACCTTAGACATGAGCTGATGAATGAGAGGCAGACCTGGGGAAATCATTTAAACCTACAGTGACACTTCAAGGCAGGCAGTTGTTTGTCCTTGTTAACATAGGAAGAGTTAGGAAACTTTCTCAGGAGGGTACCTCAGATCTGTTCTACCCAGCAGCATGCTGGGGCTGGTTTGCACCGCCTGGGAGAACCCTTTGGGTGCATCTCTTCCCAACTCCACTTTCAGTGCTATAAAATTAGTAGTTTGAAATTGACCATGGTAAGAATATTTATACCACAGAAATTGCCTAATGCTACTGTTGGGGCTTTTTTTTTTTTTCCTTAGAGAGTCTGTTAAACATTTACCAGCATATCTAGCACTGGTCTGACCTGTGCTCACTTTAAATTGGGAGTCATGATGTAATCTCCTGCAGGGTACTTGTGGGACACACCAAGAATGAGGCTGGCTGAGGGGGCTCATAGTGTGGGCTTTGCGACCTTGCTAAAGTGAGCAACTGCCACCAAGCTCTTTGTATTAGTGGGCTGCAGACCCAGTGCTAACATCTTCTGATTTCTTTAAGAGCAGCTGCAAAATCCAGAATTTTATGTAAAATCTCAATTTTTAAACACTGGCAACAGATGCAAAAAATTTTTAAGACATTGCTCAGGCCAAAAAATATTATAAAACCCACATCTGCTGGCTAAATTTGGCCATGGGCTGCCAGTTTGTAATTCCTAGTTTCAGCCAATAAACTCCATTGCTTTGTGTTATTGTTTCTTTCTCTAAATGCCCTCCTCCCCTCAAAATCCAGCTTAAATGATAGTTTCTCCATGTTTCATCCCAGAGCTCTCCATCTAAAAGTTATCTTCTGAACACTAAAAAGATGGTTCTGAATACATAAGTATTTTATTTAAGGGAAATTTATGTGTTTTAAGTATTTTACAGAAAATACTTCTGTGTTTGATATTATTTGTGCATATATTTTTCTTCTCTGGTAGCGTATAACTTCCTTGAAGATGAAGATTTATGTCTTGGTCATCTTTGTTTCCCTGGAAATGACCAGTAAGTCTCTTGTATATGGTAGACATTCAATAAGTATTAGATAAAACTTAACACTAGAAACTCAGTAGATGTTCATTTGAATCACATTTTATATTTGCCTTCAGAATTATGACTCATGTCCTTAGCTAGGAAGACTAGGAAATTTCAAAGCCATGTTGATAGAACAGAAGATGTTTCTCATTATTCCTAGTTTTATGAGACATGCTTAAGGGAAACTATTTCCTTGTGTGTATTGATGCAGGTGAATGGGTGTTTCTGCATTGAGCTTTGTTATCCAATGAAGTGACTTTCCATAGTCATGGTTGACTGAGATGTTAGGATATAAAGCATTTTCCTATTTAGTTAAACTTTTTTTCCTGAATCAGAATGAAACTTCTTAAAATCAAAGCATAATATTTACTAATATTTGTACTTAGAATTTTTAAAACTTTAAAACTTTAAAGTATAATGTATTGTAGAGAAAAATATGAAGGAATACAAGCACTTTGGTATAAATCTAAAATTAAAATTTGAGAGTTACTACTTTTTCCCCTACTTTTCTTATGTTGTTTATTTTATTTTATTTTTTTTTCCATTTATTTTTATTAGTTGGAGGCTAATTACTTTACAGCATTGCAGTGGTTTTTGTCATACATTGGATTAGCCATGGATTTACATGTATTCCCCATCCCCGTCCCCCTCTTATGCTGTTTAAAATAAAGTCTTTTTAGTTCTTTCTCTCACTTTCAATGCAGTAGATCTGTAAATCTTGCAGCTCTTCATCTCTTAAAGTTCCCTTGGGATCTTAAAATGTCCTTGGATAATCTTTCCCTGACTGTGTTCTGCTAATTTTAGAAAAGAATTAGTTATCTCTAAATTCCAAGAAGTACAAGGATTCCTTTTGAAATCATGTATGAATCCCTGTGTCCTTGTTTTGAAGCAAAAGACTGACTTAAGAGTTAATGATTGGGAAATGCAAAGCTCTAGAAACAAAGAATAGCTGTTGGGCTGGGGAACTGGTGACAACTTACACTATGATTTTGCCACAGAGCAGAATCACTGAACTCCCAGTTCCCTGACAGGTATAGATAAAGACCTAACAGTCATTCCTAAATTGTTTTTACAGGAAGCAGACTCCCGCCCCACCCCCAGATGAAAACAGCTGACCACAAGAACACAGACCCTACACTGGTTGGAACCAGAAGGTTGATGATGCTTGTAACTTCATCATGATGCCAACCAACCCCCAAATTGTCCCTGAACTGATCATGCCCTGCTCCTTGAACACTACAGAACTCCTTGCTACCCCCTCCAAGTACCCTCCTGTGGGTCACACAGTCTTGAGAGCATTAGCCTTCTGTGGTCCCTTTGCCTGACAAAGCAATGAAGGCTACCCTTTCCTACTTCACCCAAAACTCTGTCGCCGTGTTTCTCTTCAACTTTGGTGAACCAAGGCTGAGTTTAGGCAACACGTCTCTTCCATGGTTAGGGTTAGCTACATACCATCTGTTTCCTCAAAAGTATTTTTTTTTTTTCCTAAGCAGAACAAATAGAGCCCTCTATTCTTAACTGGTTTCTGTTTTCTGTTAAAGAGTTTGGAATTAGGAAAACCCCAACCTTATTAGTACTCTGTTAAAAATAGACTTAAGCAAAACAGTAAAATGATATTAAACATAGGGCCAAAAGTTTCTCCTCACTTAATGCTTTGCTCTAATATTTGCATCCTTTGGGACAAGGTGGTAAAAATGAAAGCATAGGCTAGTCATCTTTTCCAAACTACTTACTTGTTTTGAAATTGAATCTACTTTCAGCTATTACATAATTTTTTTAATTGTAAAAATTTAGTCTGAAAATGGCGTAGAAAGGGTTGTCAAATATCAGTTGAATTTTCTTCTCATAGTTAAGAAAGATTTTGACTCTGTTAGCCACGCAAGTTATCTTATTTCTAAAGCTTTGGAGAGTCATGTGCATGAGTCATGTGCAGTGTGTACAATCTTGTAAAAATAGGTAGTGCATTCATTCAACAAGTGTATACTGAGGAGGATCCACTCTTCAGGCACTAGCTACACAGCGGTGAACAAAACAGGAAGAGCTGAGACTTAGGCCCTGCCCTGTGATGTCAACAGTGTTCAGCCATGCAGGGACTGAACCTACAACGTGGAAACTCATTATCACATTTTAACTTCAATTGTAAAACAGCTTTGACATGCAATGCATTTGCTTTCAATTGTCAGTAAGAGGTGATTGCCATCATAGCCAAGACCTAAGTTATTCAAGTTTGAAAGGAAATTTTCATAACATGTACCTTTATCATCAGTGTCATTTTACCCCATCAGCTGAGGTCCCCAGTCTCTGCTCTTTATTGATGATCTTCTGCTGCACCAAATTGGATTGATCATCCCTATAAAACAGACAGACAAACACTGGATGTGTGTGGTGGAGGAAAACCTGTCATCCCAAGGGGGATGGTTACCTTTTGCCTTTGCTTCTTTCAGATAAGCGCCTTGAACTGGAAGTCTGGGAAGTTTCCTTCATCCAGGCTGGAATTAATTATTTTGAAACAGTGTAAATTAAGTGATGAGGTTTGTTGTCATTTATGTCGTTATTGCCCAACCCCGTAATGTAACTTCTCACTATTTAATAGTGTCCTTCAGGACAGTCATGGTGTATACATAGCTCCAGAAAGTCATAGACTCCAGTGAGGTTCAGTAAACAGAGGAAGTTCAGCCTTAGATGATCTGAATCCCACCCCCTTCTTTGATTGCTGAGGGATCTGAGGCTCAGAGAGGTGAAATGGACTCCTAAGGGCACAGAGTTGGCCAAGGAGCTTTGGGCCCTTCCTCTTAGTCTAGGTAAAAAGAATGATGCCCTCAATACTACAATCCCTTATTTTATGAGTCCTTATCATGTTACTCTATTACAGTTATAGTTGTAGAATATTAACTTCACTAGTGCAATATGTCTACCAAATACAAAAGTTTCAGGCTTTATTACATGAAGGACACTTTACTGCTCAGCTCATGACTGATCTTGAGTTGGCTTGTCTTAATGGACAATGCTAGTGACTTGAGAATTAACCAAAAGAGATGTTCAATTTACCTCAGCTGATTTTTTAGAGGTCAAAGGAAAGGGGAAAGCTAAAGGTGCTTGGAGTTAGCATATATTGCTCCTGCCTATGCTCTGAGTTAGCTGATCCAGGGCCATTGGACTTCTTGTTCTTGTTCCACTGAGGAAATAGCAGTCACATGGCTGAAAGGAAGAGGCTGAAAGTAGAACTGCCCAGACTTTGGGAAAGGGAAGCTATATATGCCAGGTGGGTAATAAGTCAGAACTTCTCCTACCTATTAAGTTGAATCACATGAAATTGTCCATAATGCACCACTTTTGACCTACAAAAGTGGTACTTTTATATGACTTAATCTAATTTTTCTTTTCCCCTTTCCCTTTTTATCCTCCCAAGCTGTTGCAAGTATTTCTCTTTGGCCTGGTGTAGGATCAATTCTTTGGCCTACTGTCAAACTTTCACCCATTCTCTCCTCTTGCCCTTAAAAGCTTTCAGGCTCAGGGTCAAAGATTTGCTCCTTGAAAAGCACAACTGGATTCAACCTAGGTTGAATTGGTTGGAAAATCAATAGTTTAGCACTATTTCCTCACTGGAAATGGTTCAACCCAATGATTGGGGTTAACATGCTTAATACAAACATACTTGAGAGATAGTACAGCTCTCATCTTGCCTGGGCAGGTGGAGACATGGCGTCTCTATCTTATCACCCAGAAGAATTTTATGGTTGGACCTCTACCACATAGAGCTCTGAATGGGGCACCCTATGTTTCAAAAGAAAAAGAGCATGCCTAGTTGTGCTTATCAGGTAACCAAACTTATATGTAACCTATGAGCATCAGGCCAACTGTTGGGAGGGCTATTGGTCAGGGGGAGGTGGATAATCCTACCATAGACATGTGAGGAACCAGTTCTTAGGATAAATCTCAAAATCTCAGTTGACTGCCTTAGTCCCTTCATCTTTAAAACAAAGGAGCCAAAGAAACTTGCCTGAGATCAGAAATGAATTCAAGGTTGTCTGTGAAGACACATAAGGCCTGGTAACAGATGTAGTTCTTGGTTGTAGAAACAGAACAATAGGATGACAATTCTTGTTAAGTACTTAGGGTCAACTAGCATTGCGGAAGGAGAAGGTGGGATGAATTGAACATTGGATGCTCTTGCTTTTTAAAAACATTGAAGTATAGCTGATTTACAATACTGTGTTAATTTCTGGTGTGCAGCAGAATGATTCAGATATAAGTATATATACTTTTCAAGATTTTTTTCCATTATAGGTTATTACAAGATATTGAATATAATTTCCTTTGCTACATAGTAAGTCCTTGTTGCTAACCTATTTTATATATATATATATATATATATATATATATATATAGCAGTGTGTATCTTTTAATTCCCTATTCCTAATTTATCCCTTCCTCCCTTTAACCTTTTCCTTTTGGTAACCATAAGTTTGCTTTCTATGTCTGTGAGTCTGTTTCTATTTTGTAGATAAATTCATTTGTATTATTTTTTAGATTCCACATGTAAGTGCTATTATATAATATTTGTTTTTGTGTGATTTATTTTACTTAGTATGATATTGTCTAGGTCTGTCCATGTCACTGCAGTTGGCAATATTTCATTTCTTCTTTATGGTTGAGTAATATCTCATTTTATATTTGGTATAAGAGTGTGTGCTCAGTCACTTCAATTGTGTCTGATTCTTTGTGACCCTATGACTGTAGCTCACTGGGCTTCTCTGTCCATGGCATTCTCCAGGCAAGAATACTGGAGTGTGTTGCCATGCCCTCCTCCAGGAGATCTTTCCGACCCAGGAATTGAACACATGTCTCCTGCATTGCAGGCAGATTCTTTACCACTGAGCCAACGGGGAAGCTCCATATTTGGTAGCAAAACTTTATCCATTCATCTGTTGATGGACACTTAGTTTGGCTCCATCTCTTGGCTATGGTAAATAGTGCTGCTATGAATATTGGGGTGCATGTATCTTTTTGAATTAGAGTTTTTATTTTTTCATGGATATATGCCCAGAAGTGGGATTGCTGGGCCATATGGTAGCTCATATTTTAGGTTATTTAAGGAAACTCCATACTATTTTCTATAGTGACATCACCAATTTACATTTCCACCAACAGTGTAAGAGGTTTATAATTTCTCCATACCTCCTCCAGCATTTATTATTTGTAGATGTCTTCATGATAGTCATTCTGACTGGTATGAGGTGATACCTCATTGTAATTTTTATTTGCATATCTCTAATAATTAACGATGCTGAGTGCCTTTTCATGTGTCTGGTGGCCATCTGTATGTCTTCTTTGGCGAAATGTCTATTTAGGTCTTCCACCCACTTTTTTATTAGGTTGTTTGTTTTTTAGATATTGAGTTGTATGAGCTGTGTATATTTTGGAAATAAAAGCCTTGTCTGTTGTATCATTTGCAAGTATTTTCTCCTATTCTATGAGTTGTCTTTTCTTTCTTTCTTTCTTTCTTTTTTTTTTTTTTTTTTGATGGTTTCCTTTGCTGTGCATTAGGTCCATTTGCTTATTTTTGCTTTTATTTCTTTTGCCTCAGGATACAGATCCAAGAAAATATTGCTATGATTTATGTCAGAGAAAGTTTTGCTTATGTTCTCTTCTTGGAGTTAGATGGGGTAATATATTATACTTAGGTCTTTCAACCATTTTGAGTTTATTTTTAATATAGTATGAGGGAATGTTCTAATTTCATTGATTGACATGTAGCTGTCCAGCTTTCCCAACACCAGCTGCTGCAGAGACTGTCTTTTCTCCACTGTACATTCTTGCCTCTTTTGTCAAAGATTAAATGTAGTATGAGTTTATTTCTGGGTTACTTTTTCCATATGTCTGTACCAATACCATGCTGTCTTGATTATTATAACTTGGTAGTATTATCTAAAGTGTGGGAGGATTATGCCTCCAGCTTTGTTCTTTTTTCCTCAGGATTGCTTTGGCAATGCTGGGTCTTTTGTTTTTGCACATAAATTTTAGGATTATTTGTTCTGCTTTTGTGAAAAATGTCATGAGTAATTTGATAGAAATTGCATTAAATCTGTAGACTGCTTTGAGTAAGAACATTTTAACAATATTCATTCTCCTAATCCAAGAGCATGGGATATCTTTCCATTTCTTTGAATCATCTTTAATTTCCTCTATCAATGCCCTATAGTTCTCAGTGTATCAGTCTTTTACCTCCTTGGTTAGGTTTATTTTAAGGGTGTTTTTCTTAGATGCAGTTTTAAATAAGATTCCCCTCCCCTCCCATTTTCTCTTTCTGATAATTCATCATTAGTGTAAAGAAATGCAACAGATTTCTGATATCCTGATGCTCTTGCTTTTATTTTAGGCACTGAATAGATTTGATCAATAAAGCCTGGCCCTACAAAAATGTCTACCTTGGCTATGGTGGGACTAATGATCTTTAAGATTCTTCCTAAGTCCCAGAAACCCTGCAAAGCAACCCGAAGCACTCAGCCTTCTCCACCCTTCACTGGCAGAAACAATCCAAGACACTGCCTTTTCCTGCAACCAGCACACATTTATTAAGGACCTGGTATGCACCAAGTCTTATTCTATGCCAATGGATATCAAATGTGGCCTCCAGACGAGCAGCCTTAACATTACCCAGAAACTTACAAGAAACCAAAACTCTCAGGCCCATCCATAACCTGCTAGATCAGAAGCCCTGGGAGTGGGATCCAGTGTCTGTGTCCTAGCAAGCCCCTCAGGTGATTCTGGAGTAATCCTGAAAATGGAGAATGTTCTGGTAGTGGGACATGGCCAAAGTAGCAACACGGCTGGGCATGACTTCAGTGGCTTTGTTCCTGTGTGGTAAAGATCATAAAATGTTCCTGACAAACTGCTGCTCAGAAAGAATTCATTAAGGTTGCCAGCCAATGAAGAAAAGTCCACATTGATGAAGAATTTATGTTTTGGTAAAATGTCACCATGTCCTCTGAAGCTATGCCACATATTAGGAAATTCTGAAATTGTTTAGCCACGATGTAATGTTGTAATTTTGCTGTGAACAAGTTTAAGAGCCTTGATGAATATTTTTCTTTTTTCTGCTGGTCCTTAACTGTAGCCTGTAATGCAGTTTTGATACTAGAAAATAATACTTCCTAGGATTGCCTCCACCTGAAAACTGAGGCTATAGCTGAAAAACTCTTCCATCAGTGCTTTTAAAAAAGCATGACCCATTATGTTTTGTTTCCTTCCTCCCTCCCATCCTGCTTTCCCTATTTTATATCAGCAATTTTAAAACTGATGAGATGTCTCTATTCTCCAGCACTCATCTAAATTTATCTCACCTACCTGTTCCTTTTCTAGAAAAGAAGCAACAAAAGGAATAGGTCTGTTATATAAACATTCATTAAAAGAAAATACACGTCATAGTGAAGAAACCTTTATAGGTACTTGCTTTCTACATCACCACAACAAGCTATGCCTTGTGACTATTCCCATTTGCACGTAGGACACCAAGGTTTGGAGAAACAGAGTGACCTGTCCACCATCCAGATGGAACCAGAGTCTATATATTGCTCAGAATTTCTGCCTTCTAACCTCATGTGTGCCCACTAGGTTTCACCATAGTTTCACATTTTGCTTGGCCTGTTTTCATTTGTACCCAAGGAGAGCTTGTTCTGCATATGTGGGGACAGGGGAGTACATGAGTAATTTCTGTACCTTTTGCTTAATTTTGCTGTGAACCTGAAATTGCTCTAAAAATAGTGTATTTTAAAAGTTGAATTTATCCTTAGAGAATGGTAACATGATTCTTAAGACAAATGTTTTCCCGTTTCATCTATGTGGTACACACCATCCAGCAGCTGAGAAATTATTACAGGAATTTGGATATCAGTCTGGTATCATTTTTTGAAATATAGTTGATTTAGTGGGTAAAGGATGAGTTAAACAGATAAGGAGAAAAGGCTAACTCTGCACATGTCCATTTAGCTAATTTGAGAAAGCTTTAGAAAAATGAAAGAACAAAAACAAACACCTAATCCCCCCTCAACTTTGCAATAAGGTAACATTGCTGACATCGAGTCAGCAATTTCTTATTCAAGACATAGGTGATCTGTCAGAAAGAAAGTAATGATATAGGACGTGCCAGAAGAAAGAGAAGGTAATAGAGGGTTCGTTTTATTTTATTTCATTTCAGTGAGGTTTGAGGTTTCCAAAATCGCCTGTTTTTTCACAGGCGGGCCTGTAGGCTTTAGATTCCCGAACTAAAAGACCAACAGTCAGCCCGCCTCCCCGCCCCTCCACCCCGGCCCCAGCCCCAACCGTCCCGTCCCCGGGGCTGTGGCCGCAACCGAAGGCTATTTCCAAGTCCGTCTGGTTCTTTCAGAAAGTCTTGTTTGTTGTCTCTTCAGTGACATTCTGTTTATTCAATTCCCATTTTTTCCTTCTGAGGGAGACAGCTTAACATGTTTTCCCCTTCTTCTTTAAAAAATATTATCTGCTTTTCTTTATCACCGTCGAGAAGAGTGAAAAGCTCTGAAGCAAAATAAAGGGAGATTTAAAGCCGGGCGGAGAAGGGCGCTCGGTGGAGGGGGGCGCCGCCCCGGGACACTGCGGCGGCGCGGCCTCACCCGCGTTCCCGGGCCGCCGGCGACGCCCCAGCGCAGCCCGTCATTTCCTCGGACGGAGGCCCAGCCGAGGGCGCCTCCGGCGACGTGGGTGGGCTGCTGCAAAGACGCGGCGTCCAGTCCCATTCTGGAACTGCCCCGGGCCTGGCCCCGCGGAGGGCGGGCTCTGTGTTGTTTAAGTAAATAAACGGGCCGGAGGCCGGGCTGGCCGGCCCCCGCCCTCTCTCGCCGGCCCAGACCCGGCAAGCCGCCCCCCATCCCCACCGCCCCAGCCCCGGGCCACAGCCACCGCCGCCACCCACCGCGCAGGCGGGACCGCGGGCCGTCCCCGGACTTTCCAGTAAACAGAGAAGCTCTAATCTTTGTCCCGGGCCACCGGGAGGCACTTGGGCCCGTTCATCTTGTTTTTTCAGATGTTCCCTTGGGTTCTCTTCCTGGCCCACCTCCTGCCCCAGACACTTCCCCGCGGCCAGTTAGCATCTTCAGCGCGGAAGCTGGAGTCCAGGGAGGCTCGAAGGGTGGTCCCGGGCCGGGAGCGCGGCCTCAGCTGGAAGCTGGCCAGGAATGCAGTTCTCAGGCCCTGCTCCGGACCTGGTGAATCAGAAACGCTGGGAAAGGGGCCCAGCCGAGTTTTCTGCAGCTTCTCCAGGTGACCCCAAGCATGTGAACCAAGGAGCCTGGCTGCTGGCTGCCCACGAGCTGGACTTTGATCTGTTTTGTGTGGCTGGGTCCTCAGGCCCCGAGGGCTGTCCAGCCCTGAGCAAGTGCTCAGTATGCATTTTACAAACTAACAGGTGTTGCCCGGGTTGGGGCGGGGGAGGGCCAGCTGGCTGATTTGGATTGGTGTTTTCCTTTTTCCTTCCCACAAGTTCACCTCTGCCCCGGCCCTTCACAGTATATCTCAGCTGAAGGCAAAGGGGTTTTTCACTGGGTTTTTCCACCCACTTGTCTTTTTGAGAGGATTACGCCACAGACAATTTAAGTGATGGAGGGATGGGAGGGCGTTGGGATAGAGAAAACATCTCTTCCAAGACTGCCATGAGCATAGACTCTGCCTCTTATTTTGTTGACCATATACATATAGGAGTATGTGGCTCAGTGGTGAAGAATAGGCTTGTTAATGCAGGAGACGTGGGCTCGATCCCTGGGTCAGGAAGATCCCTTGGAAAAGGAAATGGCACCCCACTCCAGTATTCTTGCCTGGGAAATCTCATGGACAGATGAGCCTGGCAGGTTACAGTCCATGGGGTTGCATAAGAGTTGGACACAACTTAGCAACTAAACAGCAAATACACACACACACACACACACACATACACACAGAGAGAGACAGAGAGAGAGATGTCTTTGGATGGTCAAGCATTCAGGTTGGCGCAGTTCACATGGTTATCACGTAGTGCATGAAACCTGGAGAGGATCCCCTTCAATGCCCTTCTTCTGTCAGGTCTGATCCTGTACAACGCTGCCCCTGATAAGTATTGAGCACTTACTATGCGCCAGATCCTGAGGGAGGATGTTTGTGGTCAAGAAAATTGAGTCAGAATCTGTGCTCATGGTATTTTCATTTCACATCAAGGAAGATAGATAAATAATTTCAATACAATAGAATGTGACAAGTGTTAGGAGAGTGTTATTTTGTTTTTCAGTCGCTCAGTCATATCCGAATCTTTGGGACCCCATGGACTGCAGCACGCCACGCTTCCCTGTTGATCACCATCCCATTGAGGTTGCTCAAATTCATGCCCATTGAATCAGTAATGCCATCCAACTATCTCGTCCTCTGTTGTCCCCTTCTCCTCCTGTCTTCAGTCTTTCCCAGCATCAGGGTCTTTTCTAATGAATCAGCTCTTCGCATCAGGCGGCCAAAGTATTGAGCTTCAGCTTCAGCATCAGTCTTTCCAGTGAATATTCAGGATTGATTTCCTTTGGGATTGACTGTTTTGATCTCCTTTCAGTCCACAGTGTTATTTAAGATCCTTCTAATTACATACCATCTTGTGGCATCTCTTGTTACCTTGATCTGTTATTATTTACCTGTTTCACTAATTTAGCATGTTTACTTCTTGTCTTTCCAGCTGGATGTTAAGTTTCTGGAGGATAAGAACAATGTCTTACATCCTTTTATCTCCTCTTAGCCTGGTAGGCTTTGGGTACATACCATTGATTCTAGCTGGGGTAATGTTGCTGGAGCAGCATCTGGAGACATCTTTGGTTGTTACAACTTGCACAAATTGGGAACAAGGTCCTATTGACTTCTAGTCGGTGAAGGTCAAGGATGCTGCTAACATCCAACAGTGCACGGGACAGCCTCCACGCCCAATACAGAATTAGCCAGCCCCAAATGTCAATGGTGTGGGGCTGAGAAGCCTGGCCTAGGGAAACCTTTTGGATTCTCCCTGCAGCATCCTCCTCCTAACAAGCTAGTGCCTGGGAAACCAGGGAAGGTAACACAGCCCAGCAAGACTGCAGGGCTCTCCTCCTTCCTCTTCGTCCACCAGCCAGCACAGCTCTTCCTCTTCCTGCCAGACAAGGCATTCCTTTTCCTTCTTTGTGACAATAAAATCTGACCTGGCTTAGGCAGAAGGGGACACGGACTCACACCTCATTTTCTTTAGCCTTTGAGACCAGATTTCTAGATACCAAATTCCCAGGTCATCTTTATTCTGATCATACTTCAGGTCATCAGTCCTTAAGGTGTGTTCAGGGTCTCCAAGTCCATCCCACATCAGCCAGTATGGCTCCACCCGAGGCCTTAGCCAGACTCGTATATCAGAAGGATCTTGACAATGAGAGAACTTTGACAATCACCACTAGCAATCCTTTGACTCTAACTTGGCTCTTTGAAAGTGGCAGAGTAGGGATATTCCTGGAATGGTGATAAGTAACTGCTACTCCTGTGACTAGTGTCCCTCACTAGGATGGTTCTAAAACTAGAAATTTCCTGGCTTCTTAGCCCTACATTATAGAAGTGATTAGAAAGGGAAGTCATGTTTTCAGGGTGCGTCAACATCGATTCTGGTCCCTAGTGTGATTCTGAGAAGGAGCAAAGTCCTGAAGATTGAGCAGGGTGGACTGGCTTTGTAACCGTTTCTTCATGCAGCTCATCGCAGGAGACTTGGTCTTTGATCACGAAGCTGCACCTGCTCATTTTTCTTTGCGGGAGTCCTGCCTAATGAAGTGTCCAAATGCAGTTGGTTCACACATCAGGCTAGAAATTCAGTATTCTGGGTAATGAAGGGCAAATGCTGGCCTTCACTGGGGTGGCTGCATTGCTGCAGGAGTTACTGACCCTTCTGGAGTGGGGAATGGCAGGGGTGGGGAGAAAAGTGCTAGGCTTGTGGTCTAGGAGAGACTGAGGGCTGGGCGGGTGGGAGGGAGGAGCCAGTGTAAAAGACACGGCCACTGGTGCTTGGGAGCTTGAGCGCTAATATCTAATGCCTATTTCCCCTTTTACTTTGTAATTTCTCAAGGTTGCTGGTTAACATCATTAAGAATGACCATCTCATTCTGTTATGGCTTAGAGAAGACCCTGGTCCTGTGGTTGGACTGAGTGGAATTCTAGAGCAGCAAGGTAGTGATGAGAGGCCTGGGGGAGAGTGGGACCGCAGAAATGCCCAGGAAAGGATATTCTTGTAATTCCTCAGGAAAGGCACTCAGATTACAATAATTTGAACTTTAGTGGGGAAGAGCAAACTTGAATTGCTAAAAAGCTCTGGGACATCTGTTTTACAGGTGTTTTCAAACATGGAAGAGTTTTAGTATCTGAAGATTGTGTTGAGGAACTCTGGTAGAGATGAGTGTGCCTGCTGCCCTGGGGAGAAGCAGCTTGAGACCCATCAGAACTGGCTGGGTTTCAACTGGCTAGACCAGTGGTCCTCATACAGGGTAATTTTGCTTCCCAGGCGACATTGGGCAATGTCCGGAGACACAATTAGTTGTCACAAATGGGTAGGTGGGTGCTACTGGTATCTGGTAGATAAAGCCAGGGACATTGCTAGGTTTCCTGCAATCCACAGGAAAACTGTATGATAAAGAATTATCCAACCTAACATGTCAGTTGTACTGCTGTTGAGCAACTCTGGGCTAGAAGAGGGAGAGAGAGCTTCTTGAGAAACACTTGAAGACAAGGCTCATGTGGGAGAGCCAGAATGATGCAGGAGGTCTATGCAAGATTCCATTCCACTGAGGAAAGCACTGCAGACACAAGCCACCCGAATCTGCTTGAGATGTGCTGGCCTGTGTCCTGTTCTGCAAATTTAGCATCAGGGGAGAGCTAAATCCTAGAATATTTTCATGCATATGTGATTCTGAGCCAGGGTCTCCCAGCCAGGTCTTTTGAAGGAGGATTGGATGATTTTCTGTACTGAAGGGAAGTGAAAATCCCCACTACTTCCTTGAGGGACCTGGAAGAATATGTTAGCTGGAATGCTGCCCGACTCCCGCTGAGTGTGGCTAGACCTCGAGGCCTTGAGGATCAGTCCTTCGTTTGCTAGAAACATTAGAAACATCGTATTCAAAGCACAGACTAGCTCTGTCAGTGCCCCTAGTGGTAACTGTATTGCAGCGATAGCCAGGAATAAAGTAGATCGGTCTTTACTCAAGCTGTGCCAGAAGCCCAGACTTCCAGCCACAAGAACTGGGGACTTCAGGGGCAAGGCAGATGGGAGAATGCCTCATCGAGGGAGGGTTAGACTACATGAGCAAGGGAAAGACCAGGCGGGCCTCCTCTGAGGGAAGTGCCTCCTTCTATGTATAGTCTGGATCGTATCCTTAGTCTGCCTTTGCCCACTCTATCCAGAGTCTCCTGAGGTTCCCAGTCAACAAGGGGGTTTTTCTGTGTGAGCTCACTGGTGGGGCATCTGTGGACACATTCTAACTAATCCCTTTAATCCTGCCATGAGACATGAGTACAAGCACCAGTGACACAAGCTGGCGCCTTCTTGTAGACAGTTGCATAGAACTCTGTACCAAGCATACATGGAGCAGCAGAGTGACAACTGTTAATTTGATTTATCTACATTTGAAAAAACAAAGGTCTTTGGAAATAAATGTGCTCAACTTGAACCCAGTTCTGATGGGCTTCTAATATTCTATAAGATCATTACACTTTTCTGAGCCTTAGATTTCTTATCTATGGTATTGTTAGAGGATGGGAAGAAGTCATGCAACACAGTTAGTACATTATCTGGCCCAAACTAGGTACACAAGGAAGCTGATTTTATTACTGTTGTTACTTCTCAGGCTTCATTTAAGGCTGGGGAAGTCTGAACTGACATGGTGTTTTTGCAACTGGTCAATAGGGTTCCTGTAGTTAGTTACTGCTCCTTAACTATAGCTGCTTCAAAGCTTCTTAAAACTTTTAGTGGTATTGGTAATATATAATATGTGTACAGATGAATTAATCAACACATAAACCCAATTATTGCCTAAAATAAAAGAATATGATAGTTTCTTTAATACATACTTAAAAATAAATTGTCTTTGAAAAAGGAGGTACACTAAATCTCATACTCCTAAATATAGTAACATCATCTGGCCCAAAGTATTGCCAAACTTTTCATCGCTTGGTAAAGGGCTCAGTGAATTATCTAAGGTGTTATCACGATAGATTTGTATCCAAAAATGTAATTTTATCTTTATACTTTTATGTTTTAAAGCCTAGCTTTCCAAACCATTCATTGATTTTGTATTAACTATCTTGGGAAAAAAATATGAGTATCAGTGAAGCAGTTTCCTAGAACTTGTATTTTAATAAGCTGGATGTGTGTGTGTGTGTGTGTGTGTGTGTGTGTGTGTGTGTGTATTGGGAAGAAGATAGTTAGGAAGAGTATCACCCATTTAAATAACCTCTTTGGGTAACTTTTCTTAAAGTCAAAACCCCTTTAGATTTAGGACCCAGTAATCAGAAACTTTTAATTCACCACTGATGTAAAGAAAGTCAACATTATCTTTGGTTTCCAAAATGGTTTCCAAAAATGTCTGCACATCTGTTTTCTCATGCACTAATACCTATATCTATATATTAATTCTTTAATAATTTACTTTTAATATTGAGTACTTTAAGATGCCCAGGTTAGACAGGTATTGTTGGGGATGCAATGTGTGAGACAGAGTCCCTTTATTCCAGGAGTGTATGAGAGCTGAGACAAAATGCTCCCTAATTTCTCCTTGAAATAGTTAAATGTGGAAGAGATTGCTAGCTGTTCTTTAAATACCCATTCTCATCTTGCGAGTGGGATATGCTCAAAGTTGAGGGAGAAGTCTTTAAAAGGAAAGAAAATGTCCTTCCTTCCCTTTTCCTCATTCTGATGGGGATACAGGGGTGAGCCATCAAAGAGAGCCAGGCTGAGCAACCACATGGAAGGAGCCTGGGTCCCACACTGTGGGGTGTGGCGTTCGCCCAGTGTGTACACCTCAGACAATTCTTGCAAGAGAAATAAACTTGTATCTTAAGGCATTGTTTTAGTGTCTTTCTGGCAGTGGAACCCATCTACTAATTACTACAGGAAGGGGCAGGGCCTGAGTGAGCGCTAAACATGGTGACAAGGTGAACAGGACTAGAGCAGTCAGAGGAGAATTTACGGAGAATTCACACTTGACTCAGTTTCTGATGCTAGAATTTGCAAGAGTGGAGGAGAAAGCAGAGGTCATTTCAAATGGTTCAAAGAATGATGCCTTTTAGGGGATGACAAGGAGGTCAGGCCAGCTGGATTGAATGGGGGTACAGAGGAAGTGTCTGGGTACATGGGGATGCAGAATTTCAAAACTTATCCTAGAAGTTACAAGAAACCTTGAAATTTTGAAAGCAAATTGGAAAGCAACTCTTGAATTGGCAATTTTACTGATGGAAGGAGATCAGCTAAAGATTGTTAAGGGTTTTCTGTGTTTCGCAGAAGCTCCAAGGCTCTGCAGAACCTTCTGAGGCAGCAGGAAGGGCTGAGTGGAGATGGGACAGGCAATGGTCTTTGTTTCTCCACCCTGTTTAATCAGCAAGCCTCAATTTTATTTAATGTAGACTTGGTGTTTCTGTGCAAGGTTTTACTTGGAGAAAGGAGTGCATGGGGTTAAATGTTTCAGAGGCCACAGGACTGTGGGTGGTCTGGGAGAGTAGCAAATCCAGCCTGTATTTGATGTATTTGTATTTGATGGAGGATGCTTAGTGTTTAGATGTTCTTTGTTTATGAGGTTAGAAGCTGTACAAGCACATCTGGCTTCCTGGCTAACTAGCTGAGTTATTTTAAGCCTCAGTTTTCTCATCTGTAAAATGAGAGTGACTTTTTTCTTTAAGCGGATTTGGTGAGGCACGAGTTACTATATGCAGAACACACAAAATACTGCCTTGCACATATTAAATGTTGAATAAGTGTTAATGTTATTGTTATTTCTGTTATTACCATCATTACATTTATAATTATCATATAAGGAACTTATATGATTTGCAGGAAGTTTTAGGAACTTAATAGCTAATGTTGACAGATGTAGAATGAAAGACAGACAACTGGTTGAAAGTGGCAGTTAGAAATTTGTAATGTTCACTGAAAATTTTTACTGGAATATAATTCTACTTCCGGTGAACTTGGGTATTATTGATGTTACTTCAGATAACTAACAAGCTATCTTGAGAACCTGAGCTATGATGGAAAACTACTGTAGCTCAGCTCTGCATAATCCAACATACACTTCAGTTCAGTTCAGTCACTGAGTAGTATCCGACGCTTTCCAACCCAATGAACCGCAGCGTGCCAGGCCTCCCTGTCCATCACCAACTCCCAGAGTTTACCCAAACTCATGTCCATTGAGTCGATGATGCCATCCAACCATCTCATCCTCTGTTGTCCCCTTCTCCTCTTGCCCTCAATCTTTCCCAGCATCAGGGTCTTTTCAAATGAGCCACCTCTTCGCATCAGGTGGCCAAAGTATTGGAGCTTCAGCTTCAACATCAGTCCTTCCAATGAACACCCAGGATTTTAGGATGGACTGGTTGGATCTCTGTGCAGTCCAAGGGACTCTCAAGAGTTTTCTCCAACACCACAGTTCAAAAGCATCAATTCTTCAGTGCTCAGCTTTCTTTATAGTCCCAACTCTCACATCCATACATGACTACTGGAAAAATCATAGCCTTTGACTAGATGGACCTTTGTTGACAAAGTAATGTCTCTGCTTTTTAATATGCTGTCTAGGTTGGTCATAACTTTCCTTCCAAGGAGTAAGTGTCTATTAATTTCATGGCTGCAATCACCATCTGCAGTGATTTTGAAGCCCCCCAAAAACAAAGCCAGCCAATGTTTCCACTATTTCCCCATCTATTTGCTATGAGGTAATGGGACCGGATGCCATGATCTTAGTTTTCTGAATGTTGAGCTTTAAGCCAACCTTTCATTCTCCTCTTTCACTTTCATCAAGAGGTTTTTTAGTTCCTCTTCACTTTCTGCCATAAGGGTGGTGTCATCTGCATATCTAAGATTATTGATATTTCTCCTGGAAATCTTTATTCCAGCTTGTGCTTCTTCCAGCCCAGCGTTTCTCATGATGTACTCTGCATATAAGTTAAATAAGTAGGGTGACAATATACAACCTTGATGTACTCCTTTTCCTACTTGGAACCAGTCTGTTGGTTACTTCCTGACCTGCAATGCCAAAGAATGCTCAAACTACTGCACAATTGCACTCATCTCACACAGTTCTAACTGTTACTTCCTGACCTGCATACAGGTTTCTCAAGAGGCAGGTCAGGGGGTCAGGTGGTCTGGTATTCCCATCTCCCTCAGAATTTTCCACAGTTTAATGTGATCCACACAGTCGAAGGCTTTGGCATAGTCAATAAAGCAGAGACAGATATTTTTCTGGAACTCTCTTGCTTTTTCAATGATCCAGCGGATGTTGGCCATTTGATCTCTGGTTCCTCTGCCTTTTCTAAAACCAGCTTGAATGTCTGGAAGTTCGTGGTTCACGTATTGCTGAAGCCTGGCTTGGAGAATTTTGAGCATTACTTTAGTAGCGTGTGAGATGAGTGCAATTGTGCAGTAGTTTAAGCATACTTTGGCATTGCCTTCTTTGGGGTTGGAATGAAAACTGACCTTTTCCAGTCCTGTGGCCACTGCTGAGTTTTCCAAATTTGCTGGCATGTTGAGTGCAGCACTTTCATAGCATCATCTTTTAGGATTTGGAGTAGCTCAACTGGAATTCCATCACCTCCACTAGCTTTGTTCATAGTGATGCTTCCTAAGGCCCACTTGACTTCACATTCCAGGATGTCTGGCTCTAGTTGAGTGATCATATGCTTCAGTTCAGTTCAGTTCAGTTGTTCAGTCGTGTCCAACTCTTTGAGACCCCATGGATCTTAGCACGCCAGGCCTCCCTGTCCATCACAAACTCCCGGAGTTTACTCAAACTCATGCCCATTGAGTCGGTGATGCCATCCAACCATCTCATCCTCTGTCGTCCCCTTCTCCTCCTGCCCCCAATCCCTCCCAGCATCAGGGTCTTTTCCAATGAGTCAACTCTTCACATGAGGTGGCCAAAGTATTGGAGCTTCAGCTTTAGCATCATTCCTTCCAATGAACACCCAGGACTTACCTCCTGCAGGATGGACTGGTTGGATCTCTGTGCAGTCCAAGGGACTCTCAAGAGTCTTCTCCAACACCACAGTTCAAAAGCATCAATTTTTCAGCGCTCAGCTTTCTTCACAGTCCAACTCTCACATCCATACATGACCACTGGAAAAACCATAGCCTTAACCAGATGGACCTTTGTTGGCAAAGTAATGTCTCTGCTTTTTAATATGCTATCTAGGTTGGTCATAACTTTCCTTCCAAGGAGTAAGTGTCTTTTAATTTCATAGCTGCAGTAATTTTGGAGCCCCCCCCCCCAAAAAAAAGTCTGACACTGTTTCCACTGTCTCCCCATCTATTTCCCATGAGGTGATGGGAACAGATGCCATGATCTTAGTTTTGTGAATGTTGAGCTTAAGCCAACTTTTTCACTCTCCTCTTTCACTCTCATCAAGAGGCTTTTTAGTTCCTCTTCACTTTCTGCCATAAGGGTGGTGTCATCTGCATATCTGAGATTATTTATATTTCTCCTGGCAATCTTAATTCCAGCTTGTGCTTCTTCCAGCCCAGCATTTCTCATGATGTACTCTGCATATAAGTTAAATAAGTAGGGTAACAATATACAGCCTTGACGAACTCCTTTCCCTATTTGGAACCAGTCTGTTGTTCCATGTCCAGTTCTAACTGTTGCTTCCTTACCTGCATACAGGTTTCTCAAGAGGCAGATCAGGTGGTCTGGTATTCCCTTCTGCTTCAGAATTTTCCACAGTTTATTGTGAACCACAGAGTCGAAGGCTTTGGCATAGTCAATAAAGCAGAAATAGATGTTTTTCTGGAACTCTCTTGCTTTTTCGATGATCCAGCAGATATTAGCAATTTGATCTCTGGTTCCTCTGCCTTTTCTAAAACCAGCTTGAACATCTGGAAGTTCTTGGTTCACATACTGTTGAGGCCTGGCTTGGAGAATTTTGAGCATTACTTTACTAGTGTGTGAGATGAGTGCAATTGTGTGGTAGTTTGAGCATTCTTTGGCATTACCTTTCTTAGGGATTGGAATGAAAACTGACCTTTTCCAGTCCTGTGGCCACTGCTGAGTTTTCCAAATTTGCTGGCATATTGAGTGCAGCACTTTCATAGCATCATCTTTCAGGATTTGAAATAGCTCAACTGGAATTCCATCACATCCAGTAGCTTGGTTCGTAGTGATGCTTTCTAAGGCCTACTTGACTTCACATTCCAGGATGTCTGGCTCTAGGTGAGTGATCACACCATTGTGATTATCTGGGTCATGAAGATCTTTTTTGTTCAGTTCTTCTGTGTATTCTTGCTACCTCTTCTTAATATCTTCTGCTTCTGTTAGGTCCATACCATTTCTGTCCTTTACTGAGCCCATTTTTGCATGAAATGTTCCCTTGGTATCTCTAATTTTCTTGAAGAGATCTCTAGTCTTTCTCATTCTGTTGTTTTCCTCTATTTCTTTGCATTGATCGCTGAGGAAGGCTTTCTTCTCTCTGCTGGCTATTCTTTGGAACTCTGCATTCAAATGGGAATATCTTTCCTTTTCTCCTTTGCTTTTCACTTCTCTTCTTTTCACAGCTATTTGTAAGGCCTCCTGAGACAACTATTTTGCCATTTTGCATTTCTTTTCCATGGGGATGGTCTTGATCCCTGTCTCCTGTACAATGTCACGAACCTCCATCCATAGTTCATCAGGCACTCTATCTATCAGATCTAGTCCCTTAAATCTATTTTCACTTCCACTGTATATTCATAAGGGATTTGATTTAGGTCATACCTGAATGGTGTAGTGGTTATCCCTACTCTTTTCAGTTTAAGTCTGAATTTGGCAATAAGTAGTTCATGATCTGAGCCACAGTCAGCTCCAGGTCTTGTTTTTGCTGACTGTATGGAGCTTCTCCATCTTTGGCTGCAAAGAATATAATCAATCTGATTTCGGTGTTGACCATCTGGTGATGTTCATGTGTAGAGTCTTCTCTTGTGTTGTTAGAAGAGGGCTTTTGCTATGACCAGTGCATTCTCTTGGCAAAACTCTATTAGCCTTTGCTCTGCTTCATTCTGTACTCCAAGGCCAAATTTGCCTGTTACTCCAGGTATTTCTTGACTTCCTACTTTTGCATTCCAGTACCCTATAATGAAAAGGACATCGATTTTGCGTGTTAGTTCTAAAAGGTCTTGTAGGTCTGTCGTTTCTGAGATTGCATCCAAGTACTGCATTTCGGACTCTTTCGTTGACTCTGATGGCTACTCCGTTTCTTCTAAGGGATTCTTGCCCACAGTAGTAGATATAATGGTCACCTGAGTTAAATTCACCCATTCCAGTTCATTTTAGTTTCGCTCATTCCTAGAATGTCAACATTCACTCTTGCCATCTCCTGTTTGATCACTTCCAATTTGCCTTGATTCATGGACCTAACATTCCAGGTTCCTATGCAATATTGCTCTTTACAGCATCAGACCTTGCTTCTATCACCAGTCACATCCACAACTGGGTATTGTTTTTGCTTTGGCTCCATCACTTCATTCTTTCTGGAGTTATTTCTCCACTGATTTTCAGTAGCATATTGGGCACCTACTGACCTGGAGAGTTCCTCTTTCAGTGTCCTATCATTTTGCCTTCTCATACTGTTCATGGGGTTCTCAAGGCAAGAATACTGAAGTGGTTTGCCGTTCTCTTCTCCAGTGGACCACATTCTGTCAGACCTCTCCACCATTACCTGACCATCTTGGGTGGCCCCACATGGTGTGGTTTAGTTTCATTGAGTTAGACAAGACTGTGGTCCTGTGATCAAGTTGCCTAGTTTTCTGTGATTATGGTTTTAGTGTGTCTGCCCTCTGATGCCCTCTCGCAACACCTACCATCTTTCTTGGGTTTTTGTTACCTTGGACGTGGGGTATCTCTTCACAGCATCTTCTCACGGCCACCCCTCCTGACCTTGAACGTGGAGTAGCTCCTCTCGGCCCTCCTGCGCCGGTGCAGCAGCCGCTCCTTGGAGGTGGGGTAGCTCCTCTCGGGCGGGGCCCCTGACCTGCTGGTTGGGGTAGTTCCTCTCAGCTGCGGCCCCTGACCTCGGGCGTGTGGTAGCTCTTCTTGGCTGCTGCCCCTTACCTTGAACGTGGGGAAGCTCCTCTCGGCCGCCACTCCTGTGCTGTCGCAGCCGGGCGCTCTCGGTCGCTATCCCTGACCTTGGGCTAGGGTTAGCGCCTCACGGCCACGCTTCTGCGCGGTCCGCCGCAGCCAGCGCGCTTCTGCGCGCTCCATCATACGCTTAGCACTCAACAAAATCTATTGGGAAGTTTCTATGACTTGACATCAGGAGGAAGTGACTGTCATGGAGGTTAATTCCCTAGAGACAGTTCTCCCTAAGCTGAATTTACATTTCCTCTTTATTTTTGTCCCAGAGAACTTAAGGGGTTACCTTTCTTTCTAATCTCTTTTCATCTGCTTTCCTCTTAGTATTCTCTCTCCTGGTTGTGCAAAAGAGCAATGAGATAAGATATATCTTTTTTGACCTCGAAAATAAATCCCATAAACCCTTTTGCCAGTTTTGTTTTGTTTTGAGATTTGTTACTGCTTGTATCTATAGGGAATAGACAGCTATTAACAAAAATAATAAGCAATGAGAACATTACAAATTCCCAAGAAATCTATATTCTGCACGGCATTCTGGCCTCCATTTATATGAAATGAAGGCTAATTTTTTTTTCATTTTATCTTCTCTGACTTCCTAGTTAGCTGTACCTCTTGATTTCTTCTAATTCTTATTTTGAAATGGATAGTCCCAACTCTGTGTAGGTGGGGCCTTAGACCCAATAATGTAAGGTTTAGCTCAAGAACCACCAACAAGGTGTATCTAAAAACTCCATTAGGAACAGGAAGATGGAAAAAAAGAGACTCCTTTTGGAGTGCAGGTTGTATAAAGATGACATGAGACAGAGAAAGTGGGATTACTCATCGCCTGTTTCCTGTTTGTCTCCCTCCCTTCCTTCCTTCCTTGCCTACCTTCTTTCTTACTACTGTTCACAAGTCCTTTAGGGTAGATATTCCTACCTGAGAAATGGGCCTGCTTGCATCTTCTTCCTGTTTCATCTTGTTTTCCCTCCATCCTGGGTGTCTCAGCAAGTTCCCGTCTCTTCTTGGAAGCCTGCCTGGGCTCTGTGGCCCTTGCCTTTCCCCAGTGCCCCATGAGGAAGTCTCTCACATCCAGAGGTACTTGCCCATCATGTCGGCAGCAGTATTTATAGAGTCACCAGCCTAATTGTGTTTCTCTGGGAGAATTCTACCTCAAAAGATATATAGGAAACTTTTATTTCTCAGGTGACTTATCGTAGAGAACAACTTCACACACCAATGCTAACACCAGAGGGAAGGCAAATTTGGGGGAGACTAGACAGTGTATCAAGAGATAGTTATTGGAATAACCACTTTTATCTTAAAAAGTAAATCAATCTGTTTGATGCTTAAATCCTTAAACATGCTGTGAAAATAATGTTTGGTTCCCAAGGGAGGAGTAGATTTGTTGCTTATTTATTCATAACAATGTTCATAACTTTGTATAACCTTGAGGTGATTAGCCAGATTTCAATATGGCTTAAAATTTAAAGATATAATAAGCAGTGGGCTTAGGGGTTAATATGGCATAGTACCAAGGTCTGAGCTTGTGTTTGCAGAGTTGGTCTTGTTTTAAAAACTACATTTATTGAAGTGATTTCTATCAACAACTTGATATTTAGAGGAGTTGCTCTAGGCAGAAAAAGAAAAGATTCACTGTAGCCGATAAATATCTTTGCCATTTGTCCCATCATATCTGAGCTTAATTTTTTTCAGGAGAAACCACAAAAAATACCTACTATAGTTGTGTTGAAGGCCCTTGAGGTAACTGCTAGGAGTTGTGGTGGAGGAAGGGTTCTTGTGGAGCTGTGATTGAATTACCTCCAGGACCAGTGGAAGGTCACTAGCACTTCTTGCCTTAGAGACATTTATTTCTCTTCTAACTTGACCTTAAGTCTTGCCAGGGTGAAACAAACTCAAATTTCTCTTGGTCTGTCATTTCAGTAGAATTCTTTTTCTGTTTTTTGGGAGTGTGAATGATATGAATTGTGCTAATTATGTTAAGACCTCATCTGTTGTTATTTGTAGATTTTCATGAAACCTGGGATGCATCTCAGAGAGCTGTCCCCTGCATGCAATCCTCTGAAACAAAGGGGTCAATGAAGCCAGCAGTGGGAAGAAAGCTTGCCAAAGGAAATGCTTATATCCTCGGAGGGTACTCAATAGCCAGGCCATTCAGCCAACTCCAAACATTTATGGAGCATCTTTTGGATACCAGAGCTCCACTGTAAGACTATTTGCAAGCAATGGGTAGAAGGCAAAAAGAAAGCCAGGTGGGGTCTGACTACTGAGCTAGGAAACTGAAGACCATAGCTGTGGTGGTAACTGAAGAACAGTTTTCCACGCTCATCCCTAGCTGGTAGCATCCCAAGTTGAAAGAAAAGTCATACCTTCTCTCTCTCTTAAACCCAATTTCAAGTTGGTGAGTGTTGCTCTGCCTACATCTACAACTGAACCATGATACAAAGGGCCCCCAAAGGAGCAGGGCTAGACTTTGGCTTGCTCTGTTGGCAAAGCTGTGTGCTCTGGTGAGGGTCTGGGTCTGCTTATAGGGCGCACTTTTTCTCATTCTCCCAGAGGTGCCCCACAGGTTTGTGACTTTGAATTTGATTCACTGAAGTGTCCTGCTAGCCAGCTACCTAGGAAACACTGGACAGGGAAATAAAGAAGCAGATGATGTCTGTGTGTCAACTGAGGCAGAAAACTGTAAGTAGAGACCTGAAGATATTCCTGGGTCTTCTCAAAAGCTGCTCTGAGAACACCCACACACACAAACACACACACAGGCTTTCCCTTCTCTGACTTCTGGCTCTGTTTTTTTATTTGGAAAGGCATCAAGGTTTTTATCTCAGGGAGGACTCTGATAAAAGCCAAGGTGTGTAACACCTTCTGATAAAAACTGGAGCTCTCAAATGCTCAGTGCTGCTTCTTTGCTCCTAAGACATGTTGCTAAATTCTCCACATGGACCTTTCCAGTTCCTGCGGTTTGCGGCACCTGATACCACTTTTTCCACACGGCCTTAGAGTCTACCTGCTCAGCGATACGTGCTTCTCCCTTCCTGAAGAGCTGTACTTCGGAACAGCTCGGGGCTCCGGTGAGAACCAGGACTGAGCTCCCCTGCAGGTGATGACTGAGACATGACGCCTGGCAGCTTCTCAGAGCTGGCACACCTGGGCCCAGGCAGAGATGTCTTAGCTCTCAGGAAGTGAAGGAATACTTTCTTTCACTTGTATTGTATTGTGTCAGCTCTTGTATTAATGGAGCTGATATTGCAGGCATCTGGGGAAAGAAAAAGAAAACTGTGTTCTTTATATCTCCATCTACTTTTGAAGAAAAACAAAATCCTACACTAAACACTGCAAATAAAAAGAGAAACAGGGCTTGCCTATGGGACATGATCCACATACCCAGAGCAAATTGGGCCCGATTCTGTTTCAACATAATTAACACTTGTGCTAATTACAAATGGTTTCCTGTCTTCAGGACTGATGCTAGGCTTGGCTGCCCCCCGCTCTGGCCTTGGCATTTGACTCCTGCCTTTGTCAGGAGAAGCAAAGGAAGCAAAGACCCATAGAACCCACCCTTGCCTTCCCCTCTGTTCCTGCTTGCACACCCCTGCACCTCCACGCTGACACACACACTGAGCCCCTTTCATATTCAGAGGTGCTGATGGAGGCTGGAGGCATCAACACCTGGCATTTCTAGGGCCAAGAATTTCATCAGATTTTGCCCAGCTGAGCTGTCAGCAATGTCATGATTTGAACATTTTTGGAAAAGGAAATAGACTATTTTTGAGCAGTGATCACTAAGTGTACCATATACATTGGTTTGTATACACAAGTATGTGTGCACACACCTGCAGGTAGGCACTAAAGCCCACCCACTGCTGTCTCAAAATCCTTGTCAGTTAGCACTTTCTCCAGTAACAGAAGTGATTACTCTGATGGGAAATGCAAAATTAAGCTCTGGAGTGATTTCCTTAGAAATCAGTAAGGAGGGTTTCCTGGAACCTTTTTTTTAAGATGAAAAGCTTGTTTTCCCTTAAGAGTTTGCTCCAAAAAAAGCAGCTCTCACCATATGTTTTCCTGGAGGGAAGAAGGAGGGGACAGAATGTACAAGCCGAATGCTAACTAAATATTGCAGCCCTGGATTCCATTGGCAGCTAGTCACTAGGATCCTGGAAAGACCTTGGCCAGTCTGTCAAGTTGAAGGCTGTTTAGGAAAGTCCTGGGCAGCATCAGTGCCTCATAAGTATCAGAGTGGCCAGGAGCTAAATGTATGATCAATAAGAGCAGTTTTTCCCCAGGGATAAGTGAGGAGGGGATCAGTGTATGACAAGTTTTTAAGATTCACTGAGCCAGAGTTTTACACATTTTAATGAAAAACTTTGACCTGTGACTCGAACATGGTGAGTGGGCAGGCTCAGTGAAACCAGTACTGGACAAAGAACCATAAAACCATAGAATCAGGACCCTAAGTAACCGAGTTCCTTGGTCCTAGTCTTGTCTTCCAAGTAGTACTATTGCTGAACTCGTGTGGATAAGTCCCTGCCTGCCCTTCTCTTAAAGTTTTCCAGGAAATAAAAATTTACAAGCTACACTGTTAATTCCCCAGAGGGATTATCATAAATTCATTCAACAAATATTTATCAAATGTGCACTTTGTGCCTGGCCTTTTTCTGAGCTCTGGTGATATAATAATTAATTAAGTGCCCCAATCTCAGCCTTTATTGGGCTTATATTCTAAATGGGGGGAGGGGAAAATTTAGAAAATGTAAGGCTAGAAAAGAAACAAAAGTGAGTTAAATATAGAGTTTGTTATTAATAAATGGTGAAAAGTGCTATTATGAGTAGCACTAAAATGCTTTACATGAGACTTCATCATTTCCTTGGGCCAGGATGTGTATATTCTATGTGATTTTCACAAGAGAAAACTGCCTGGAATATCACGGAAATCCCTCAGGTTCACATGAGTAAAAGTGACTTTTCTGGAATTAGAATGCATGTCACGGGATGCCCAGTGGCCTCCCCTTCTATAAAACTTAACTATAGAAATTCAAACACCTGTCTTTTCTTAGTACTCACTGAAGACTTGAATTTTAGGGTCATTCAGTAATACTGACTTTAGTTGCAAGGGCCCATGAGGGCTAAACAGAAATAACCACAGAAGGATGGCATCAGAGCAACACCACCCAGGAGGCCAAGTCTTCCCTTTAGCCAGAAAGAGTCCTATTGGGGAGGGAACAAATGATTACACTTTTTCAAATGTTTTCAGAGGGGGAACGTGAAAAGACAGCCTAGGCCAGGCTCTGCCCATGTCATGTCCCTGTGACACAAACTGGAAACAAGAAGGGATTTAAGAGAATAAGGAACTGAGCGCTTACTGTTGTAATACACTGTGCTTCCTTGCACTAGGAAATCCAATTCCCCCTTTTATTCCTACCTATTTCCCCCCCACTATAAAACAGGGGCAAAAAGAGACCCAGGTGTTTCCTTGCTGTTCAGTCACTAAATTGTGTCTGACTATTTGTGACCTCATGGACTGTAGCACACCAAGGTTCCCTGTCCTCCACTATCTCCAGGAAAGTGAAAGTGTTCGTTGCTCAGTCCTGTCTGACTCTTTGTGACCTCATGGACTGTAGATGACCAGGGTCCTCTGTCCACAGAATTCTCCAGGCAAGTATATTGGAGTGGGTTGCCATTTCCTTCTCCAGGGGATCTTCCTGACTCAGGGATAGAACCACGGTCTCCCACACCGTGGGCAGATTCTTTACCATCTAAGGCACCAGAGAAGCCTCTATCTTCTGGAGTTTGCTCAGATTCATGTCCACTGAGTTGGTGATGCTATCTAACCGTCTCATCCTCTGCCGCCCCCTTCGCCTGCTCTCAGTCTTTCCCAGCATCAGGGTCTTTTCCAGTGAGTCAGCTCTTGGCAACAGGTGGCCAAAGAATTGGAGCTTCAGCATCAACCCTTCCAAATGAATATTCAGGGTTGATTTCCTTTAGGCTTGACTGGTTTGATCTCCTTGCTTTCCAAGGGACTCTCAAAAGTCTTCTCCAGCACCACAGTTCAAAAGCATGAATTCTTCAGTGTTCAGCTTTCTTTATGGTCCAACTCTCATATCTGTACATGCTGGTGTTCTATAATAGTCATCAAAATAATTAAATAAGTTCAATAGTTCTCTCTGAACTCAAGTTGGAGAGAATCATGTGTTTTTCATTCTTAAGGGGAGGGAGGATTCATGAGGAAACATGAATATTTGGGACTGATATTGGTACACTATAAGGCATGGGAAATAAAAGAGTACGAATTTTGGAATCAGGCAGAACTGGATGTGAATTCCAGCTCTGCCACTCAATAACCTTGAACCTCAGACCCAGTTTTAAAACTTCAAGACCCTGTTCACATCATAGAGATATTATCTACCTGGCAAAACTGTTTCAAAGACTGAATGAGATTAATTGACATCTATGAGACATGGCAGCAACTCAATAAGTATTACAAATCAGTCATATCACATGTGAGTTAGAACTTTGCAAATTCAACTGCTCATACTTGGCAAAGAAAGAGTGTTGAAGAAGTTAAAATAACATGAGTAGTTCCAGTTTGTGTAAAAATCTTGTTCAAACAAGGCAGCTTGAAAATCTCCTGAGTTTATTTGCTCTTTCACTCAATGAACTTGTATTTGGGGGTAAGCGTCTGCTATTCCCTAACAGAACTTAGCTCCCACACCCCCCTCAATGTGAGTATCTCACCATGCCAAGTGTCACTCTAGCATTTAAAGCTGTGTACATTTCATATCTCATGTGCCCTTTCTGCAATTCAACTGTGTCATCAGGGGCTCAATTAAAGAAACAGTAATCAATGGTCATTTTGACACTGTGTAATTTTTGTTGTTTTTTCTTAAACCAGAGAATTATGAAATAATTAAAAGAAGTTATGATGTCCCCCTGTCACAGTAATAAAGATCTTTGAAAAAATGATAGCATTTAGGGTCTGCCAAGACCCTCACTGCTGATAGTTCAAATGGGATTTCTCTGGAGGACACAATAATAGGTATAAAAAAGCGTAAAAGTATTCTGGCCTTTTGATGCCATAATTTTACTTACAGGAATGTTTTTGACGGGGTAATTAAATAGGACCTCATTGTTTTCTAAATAGGAAAGTTCATCACAAAGTAATGTTTAGACCAAAGTACTGCAAATGACTTCAATGCTCACCCATGTAGGACTAACCAAGTGAATCATTTGTTGAACACCCCACTACAGTGCCCATTGATGTTCCAGCCCTGGGCCTGCTTCAGGCAGCTGCTTCTCAGACATGTGGCCTGAAGGTGAATTTTGACCTAATGTTGAACGCACACATTTGTCAATGGATATTCTATCAAGGCCACATACTGCCATCTTAGAACTTCCAGGTTATATAGATACATCTGAAACTTTATTTAAAAAGGAAAATAACATTTTGATATTCACTTAAGGACTTTAGTAAATTTTTTAGCAGTTTAAAAATTAAAAAAAATTTTTTAAACTAATTAATTACTTTCGTCTGTGCTGGGTCTTTGCTGGGCATGTGGGTTTTCTCTAATTACACAGAGCGGGAGCTACTCTTCATTGTGGTGCATGGGCTTCTCGAGTGGCGGTGTGTGGGCTTCAGTAATTGTAGCACATGAGCTTAGGAGTTGTGGCGCACCTGCTTAGTCGCCCCATGACATGTGGAATCTTCCTGGACCAGGGATCGAACCTGTGTCCTCTGCATTGGCAGGCAGATTCCTAACCACCATACCATCAGGGAAGGCCAGGAGTTAAATTTTTTAATTTGGATAGTACAGTACAGTAATAACGATGTCTCAACACCATCAACCGGCAGAGGGCCCCTTGGTGCAGTGCTCACACGTGTGAGCAAAACAGAAGCCTGTTTCCAACGGAAATCAGTGGGGAGTGTGGTGTATTTGGCAGCTTTGTCATTGTTGTGTTCTGAAGAAGTCACTAGGGCCTGAGGAGAATTAATGGCAGCATCTTTATGAAGGGTTATCATGTACCTTTAGAAATATCTGTACTGTTATTAAGATTTCTTTCTTGTAAACCAGTGATTTTCAGGGTGATTTTAGGTTTTGCCCCCTAGGAGACATTAGGAAATGTCTAGAGACAATTTTGGTTGTAATAATCAGGGGAGACATGTTACTGACATATAGTGAATAGAGGCCAGGGATGCTGCTAAACATCCTACAGTGCATAGGACAGCCAGCAGCTCACAGCGAAGAATTATTGATTTACAATATCAATAGTGCAGATGTTAAGAAAACTTGCTCTAAACATTATAGCTAAAGTCAAGTCTTTCCCCCTCTTCATCTCCTGGGCTTGAAGATTTGGTTTAGGGAGCTGAAGCAACACTCAAACCAAAGCTGTATGCCCTTCTTAGAGAGGGTTTCTGAGTATTTCAGAAGCAGAACTTCGACTATTGCCTTCACTTGGTCATCTTTGCTTCTGCATGGACTTCAGGAAAATTTTGTCCTTAAATGTTCAATCTAAGAATGGAACAATGTATAAATATCCCCAGCTCTTCCAAAGTTCACTTTTCACCACTTTGCTTTTATGGAACTCCTACGTTAGTACCTCCTTTAGCCAACAGAGAGAGATTTGAAGAGGTTTTCAACTTTATGGGAAAAGGTAAAACTGCAAAATGGCGTCAGTATTTGTTTTGCAGTGAGTTGTTATAGTCGGTGGATACTCCACGCTCCTCCCCAGGGAACTGCATCTCAGCCTCAAGTTGCTATATCTTTGAAATGTGTTGTGAGTAACTGTGCTGTATCTCTAGTTATTCTATGTCTGCATTAGCAAGATATGTCCTGAGGTAATTACTTCTTAGCTTCATACTATAAAAGATTTCATAGGAATACTCTACTTTTGGATAGTGGGGGAAACTTGTAATTTGCTTTCAAGATAGCACTATCATCCGGGAATTTCCACCTGCTGCTCAGCTTCCCTTGCCAAGTCCAGCACCTTTTCAGCAGTAGGAACATAGGAGGACCTTAAAGCAAGTTCGAGAATGAAATACTTGCCTTCTTAAAATCCGTTAGGTGATTTACTTCTTCGGCATGTTTCACAAATAAACTACTTTCTCTGGAAGCAACGTTTGGCTGTTAGTACCCATGCTGAACTGGCATGCTGAAAGATACAATATCAAGATTTTTTGGTACAAGTAGCCTTTGAACACACAATAGCTGCTGTTCTAGTTTGTTGGAACGTTTAATAAATTTGTGTGATAAGGCAGTTCCAAAATCTCTTCTATATCATGTAATATATCTTTGGATGAAAAAGAATGATGAAGGGGGGCCCGTCCCTGCTGACTACAGGCAGCAATTCTGTGCCATAATAGCTTTTTCAACATGCAACTGAAGAGTGTGAACAACATGGGGTGCTTGTGATCCTTAAATCACTCGTAGCCTTTCCTGTGTTTGTTCCATTGTCAGAGACAATTGCCCAACAATTTTCCTGATGGACTTTTCATTTCATAAATATTTCTTCAATCTGATTCACTATGCTGGGAAGAACCAGAACCTCTTGGCACCAAAATAAAGATGAAGTGCACTTGACTTCATCACTAATCCACGGTGCTGTCAACTGTTGTAAAAAGTACAAAAGTAGCATGTTTAATAACACCACTATGCTTCATGTACACAGCAGAATATGATTCAGGAAAATGAGTTAAAAAACATTATGCTTCCTGGAAGGAACTTTGTAGCTAATCACTTGAGTAAATCACAGAGCCCTTTGTCTTCATCTACTGAAAACAGTTTTCAGTAAAGTCTTCATGGCTGTCTGGGTGCGTGTGCCGGCTGGTCACTAAACCATGGCTTTGGAACAGCAGTCAGGGTCTTCAGGGCTCGGGTAGTGGTCAGTGGGGAGGGCCTTCCTGGAACCATCTGGGGCAGCGGTGCCTACCCATGGTGCAGAAATGCTGTCCAGGGGCAAGAGTGCTTTTAGTTGACGGTTCTTAGTAACAGCAGTGACCACCCTGAAGCAAGGACCATGCCTGCCCTTCTCTCCGAAAGCACAATAGCCTAGAGTTCTTAGTTGATCCCATTATAAGGCATAAGACAGAGTCCCCAAGGGACTGACCTTGGCCGTCTCACCAGGCTCAGCCAGAATGCAAATTTGCATTAGAAAAAGAAATGTGACCTCTCTAGAAGCCAAATGTCAAGGAATTGTTATCATGTGACAGGTAGTATGTACAGACAAAACCATACTCTATATATAGCAACAGAGTGATAGTAGTTTCTCTAGGTAAGAAGGTCAGGGGAGATTTTAATTTTAATTTCTAGGATGAATTTGTGTTAATTTTACAATCCAGAAAAATAATTCTAGTAAGTTAGCAGATGATTTTAAAGAAAATCTACAGGTAATCAAGAAATTCAGAATGGCAAGAATTATGTCTTACCACCTATTGCAACTCTTTTGTTTCAGCATTGAAATAAATAATCAGATAACAGATATTTTAGTCTATGAAGGCTCTAGGGTCTCTGTTACAACTACAAAACTCTACCATTGCCGTGCAAAAGCAGACACAGGCAACATGTAAATGAATGAATGTGGCTGGGTTCCAATAAAACATTATTTAGGAAAGCTGGCAATGGGTTGGAGCCAGCCCACAGGCTGTGATTTGCTGACCCCTGCTATGGAGGAAGAAAATAGCATAAACATAAAACTTCCTAAATTAATGCCTCATTTAATGCAATTCTAATCAGGAATTTAGGATAATGTTTTTCAGCATTTCAGAGGGGTCACCTTTTTAAGCAAGGCAGGAAACTGAAAAGTCTTAAGGGAAACATTTGACAAGCCTAACTCCATAAAAATTCAATATTTTTGTGTGGCCAAAGATAATACAAAAATATTGACAAAGATGATGAGACTAGAGAAAATATTTGGAACACAGATGATAGAGTATTAATCTCCCTAATATTGATAGCCTCATAAATTACTAAGCAGAAAAAAATAGGACAGTGAGCAGTTCAATGAATAAGTATCAATTGAAAATATGCCCAACATTACTAGCAGGCAGAATGCTATATAAGAATAAAGAGAGCCAATAGTTTGCCAATCAGTTTGGCAAAAATTAGTGGTAATATTCAATGCCAGTAAAGGTGTGGGAAACTTCTCTCTCATGTCTTATAATGCCAGTGGGGCCTGGACTGGCACACATTTTGGGAAAATAATTTGGTGGTACCTATTAAAATGAAGAAAAGGGCAAATTTAAAATGATAAATTATCTAGAAATTAAAGAAAAGGAAGATACTTTATATCAAAAACTATGATTATGGTCAGGGCTGTGTGCTGAGCAACATTTATAGTCTTCAAAAGACATTCATGTTTTTCAAAAGAATGTTGTACTCCATTTCTATTTTATACGTCTTATAGTTAAGATTGCTAGTCTCTTTGTGACCTCCGGAGGATGGGTACTTCCTAACTTTGATTGAAGTGGGGCCTTTCCAGGCACACTTCTTTTAAAGTGCTTCCCTTTACTTGTCTCTTATGCCCATTCTGGGGTTTACTTTGTTTTGTGCCGTGTGGTTCTACCCTTTTGTAGCAATGTTGGTGGTATTGGCTCATGACGTTACCTGCTAAGAGTTTGTGCCTCTCTACCAGGGCATATCCAAGTGTTAATGTCCAATCACTTCTGGTCTCACAAACAGCACTCATGATCTGAGCAACACTAGGGCATTTTATCAAAAAAAGGTCCTATAAAACTCCAAGCCAAAAGTTAGTACTCAAAGGAACAGAGGCGTGGATGGAGTCAGGGGTGGGCAAAATGACTTCTTAAGGTCCCTAAAGCCTTTTGCTCTAATAATTATGCAACTTCAAGGCATGATTTATTAAAATGAAAAAGCGTAGTTCATATTCTTCCAAATCAGGATAGTGATAGCCTTTCTGTGAACTCAGGCTAGAAGCTGCAAAAAAATAAATGCAATGAGTTTATATTATGTCTTCCTCTGTCTTCAAAGATGAGCACACATCTGTCGGCCCCTTAGCCCACCCATATATCCACAGCTGAAAGTTGCCTATGAATCTTGCTAAATAATCTCCCACAACCAACTAAATGTGTTGCAGGGCCTGAATCAAACAGAATTCGAATGTGAATTGGGTCGAACTGAGTGAGAAAGAAGATTGGAATTTACTCCATATGGTTCTGTCTCTAGAAATGTCACTAGGCAAAAAGTGACGGGTGGTAGGAAAAGGTTGTGGGCACAAGGCTTGGAAGTCTGATCCAGACTTGCATATTATGCTCTAGCCACTTATCTGAACTTCTTTAATAGGAAAGACGTTCCCTTTATATCTGCTTGGCCTTCCCAATCATCACATCAGTGCTGTGTTTTCACTCCCACAGTTGTAGTAGGGAAGTGTCAGACCTTATATAGAGTATTTCTTATGACTATTTAATGCTATACCCTCCACGTGAAGAGTTAGAGGTCTAGTTCTTTACTTTAGTAAAAAGTGGACAAGGATTTGTTCCAGCTGATCCTGGTGCAGCCGCCTTTCCCTCCAGTGCCGGCCAGTTTTCTCCTCCTGGCCAGGACTTACCCTTCCAGCCCTGGTTCAGCAATGTCTCAGGAGGATGCCAAGTGGGGACTAAAGCACAATATCACTCTTTATTTGGCCTGAATTTCAGGGGGGAAGTATCACTGATGCATTAAAATGTGTGTTTTGTTGGGTCACACATGTCCCAGGGCCCTGTTTGCAAATGTCCATTGGAACACCCCAGGGCCACCTCCCTTCCTCCTGGAGATGGTCTGCAGCAGGCTCTGGGTGGTGTGGTGTTTTAGATCCCATCAGAAATCTAAAACCTGTAAACACACTGACAGCAGTCAGCTGAGGGATGTGAGAAACTTGCAAATGAACAACAAATGCAGGGAGAGAAAGGCCAGACCAAATGGACTGATGTTTTTCACAACCGTGGAGGGTTTAATCCACTGGTCTCAAACCATATGGCATGCTGAACACGAGCCGGGAGAGGCTGGGAGGTACTTGGCGGCAGACCATGGAAACATAAACGCAAGGCATTTTGTTTCCTTGTGTGTGCTTTTCTCCCTTTAAATATTTACTTTTTGTGTTTTGCCAGGACGCAGTTTCCATCACATATGCAGAACAGGCTGCTTTAGCAGACGGGGGTGGGTAGGCAGGGGACAGCTCGATCCAGGGGACCTGTCATAGGGTATTGATTCTGTCCTGTCCAGGTTGCTGGCTTTCCTGCCCAGGGTGGCTCTGAGCAAAAGCCTTCTACAATCTTTGTGTCTGGGCTTGGTGGCTCCTGGAAAAACGAGCCCAGGCCCACACCCTCATGGTTAGCGGTGCACTCAGACAGAGAAGGCTGACTTGCTTGTGGAAAATGTGGGCCTTTGTTGGGCCAGCAGTAGGTGGTCTCTGCCTGTCAGGTCTGAGGCTGTGGGTGGGCGGCGGAACGTGCGAGTGAACCGCAGTGGCAGAGAACAGAGTCTGTGGCATGGAGGCTGCTGATGGGGGCATCTTTCACAAACTTTCCACCCGACCGGAGAGGCAGGCCTGGGAAGAAGGGTGGCAAGAGGGGGTGGGTGGGCGAAGGGAGAGCAGCTGGAAGAGGGAATGGGGGGTGGCAAATTCCCAAGTGAAATAGAAATGTACCATATAAAAATAAATAAATTACTCCTGGGCTGTGAGCCATGTTTCAACCAAAATAATGTAAGCAATCAAATGCTTACTGTCTCTGATTCACTCAAGCTTCCAAACACATTACTTAACAGAAAATGGAAGGTTTTGTCATAAAGGAGTATAGTAGTTGCACAATGCTGGCCACATGGTTAGAAGGCGGGCTTGGAGCTGGCAAATGTAGATGTCCTCAACTAAAAATACACAATCCTGGCATTTTTTCATTGGTTATAAGGGATGAGGGCTGGAAGAAGCTTCCTGAGATTCTCAGGAGGTCCCTGAGGTCTTCCGTCTGTTCCACCCACAACCAGAGGAGTAGATGTGAGAGGTGCCGTGCTAAATACTATGATCTGTATACAACTAGGAGGGAGGGCAGATGCTCCTCCACCAATATACAGAGCAAGCCCATGGGAACAAGACTCCAGCTAGGAAGAGGAATGCTAGTTTATGCCTGTGAACTGCTTTGTAGTTTATGACATCTTTTCATGGTCACCATCACAGACACTGACTTTATCGTCTTTCTATTCTAATGCAGTGCTTCTTAAACTGTGGTGTGCAAAAGCAGGACAGGTTCAGGGGGCCTACTTCCAGAGTTCCTGATCTAGTTGGTCTGGATAGGACACAAGAATGTACATCTCTAACAAGCTCTCAGGTGACCCTGATGCTGCTGATCATGGACCACACCTTTGAACCCTGCCGTTCTCAATGAGCTTCAGTAACAAGAGCCTTTATTCAACCAGGGTAGCTGGACTCTAAGTCCAGGTTTCCCACCAATATCATGATGCTTCTTACTCCTCACATGCTCTCCCTGCCAGTCATGGTGCCCACGTCAGTTGAGCCTCGACTTGTACTCAGAATCCATCCTGGCACAGCCTTCTTAGCAGCCAAAAGCAACTGACCAGAGTTGGTGGTGCTGGTGGTAAAGAACTCGCCCACCAATGTAGGAGACATAAGAGACACAGGTTCAATCCCTGGGTCAGGAAGATCGCCTAGAGGATGGCAACCCACTCTGGTATACTTGCCTGGAGAATTCCACAGAGAAGCCTGGAGGGCTACAGTCCATAGGGTTGCAAAGTGACTTAGCATGCACGCACACACATTCATAATATATACAAATAATGTTATCTGTCATCTTTGAGTTGGTGGAATGGGCACTGGTCTAAAATCCAGAGAACTTGGACGTAATAATGACTAGGCCATTAACTGGCTTCCCTGGTGGCTTAGTTGGTAAAGAATCTGCCTGCAATGTGGGAGACCTGGGCTTGATCCCTGGGTCAGGAAGATCCCTCAGAGAAGGGAATCGCAACCCACTCCAGTATTCTTGCCTGGAGAATTCCATGGACAGAGGAGGCTGGCGGGCTACAGTCCATAGGATTGCCAAGAGCTGGATGCAACTGAGTGACTTTCACTTTTAGGCTATTAACTAGATGTGGGGACACCAGATGAGATTCACTAACCTGCCTAAATATGTACAAATTCTGCAATAATATGAGGCCTTTGGTATTGTATGATGTTGAATTCAGAGAGGTGACAGAACTTATTAAAGTGGATAAAGTGAAAATTGTAGCCTGTGATGGTAAAAATACTGGCTCCAAAACTACAGAATGACTAGGAAAAAAAATAGCTTTTTATATCATCCTCTGTTATTCATCTCTTTTAAAAGAGAAGCACAGAAGAAACTTTAAAAAAAATTTGTTCTGCACTGTGTTAGGCTATCAGAGAATTTCAGTAGAAAGAGGTTTATAACTCCATACCCTCTTACATTACCTTCATTATACAGCACAAAGAAACAGAACATTTAAAAAATGATGAATCAAATGTCGTTGCCTTCCTAAAACCATTCTTTAATAAATTCATTTTAAAACTAAAAAAAACAAGTTTCCTTACCTGTCAAATGAGAGGGCTGAACTGGGTCAATGGTTCTCAATTGATATGACTCTAAGAATCACATTGTATTATCGTATTAGTTTGCTCAGGTTGCCATGAAAAAATGCCAGAGACTGGGTGACAAACAGCAGGAATTTATTTCTTACACTTCTGGAGGCTAGAATTCCAAGATCAGGGTGTTGGCTGATTCAGTTCCTGCTGGCAACTCTCTCCTTGCCTGGCAGACAGTTCTGGGGGCAAGAAGTCTGAGATCGAGATGTCAGCAGGTTTGGTTTCTTCTGAGGCCTCTCTGTTTGGCTGGCAGATAGCCACCTTCTCTCTGTCCTCACATGGTTGTTTATCAGTGTGTATGCATGCCTTGTGTCTCTTTTTAAATGGGCACAAATCCCTCCATGTGGGTCCCACCCTCATGACCTCACCTAAACCCAACTACCTTCTAAAAGCCCACCTCACTGCATCATCACGGGCTTTCCAGGTGGTGCCAGGGATAAACTGCCTGCCTGCCAATGCAGGAAGACATAAGAGATGCGGGTTTGATTCCCTGGTTGGGAAGATCCCCTGGAGGAGGGCATGGCAACCCATTCCAGTATTTTTCCGGGGAATACCCAAGGACAGAGGAGCCTGGTGAGCTACAGTCCATGGGGTCACAAAGAGTTGGACACGACTAAAGTGGCTTAGCATGCATGCACACATGAATCATGACATTGGGTGTAGGGCTTCAACATATGAATTTGAGGTGGGGGGACACATTTCAGTCCATCACACATGTGAATACTTTCTATAAAATACAGCTTCCTGGGTCTTTCCTCCAGAGGTGCTAATTTGGTCTGTTAGGGCTAGTATACAGAAATTTTTTTTTAGCAGCCACACCACATGATTCTCAGGCTCACTCAGGCTTGAGAAGCTCTGGGTAAGTTGCTCACTGAGTTTCCTGACTCCCAGGCAATGAGCTTTGGGCCCTTAGGAATCCAGCAGCTGCTTGCTCACCTCTCTGCATAAGCACTTCACCTGTCTCACTCATAGCTGCTGACACTGAATGGAGAGCCTGAGTTATTAAGATTCGCATCTCTAACCTAGCACTTCTTTCAGAGCAGGGCATACAGTAGGCACATAATCAATGTTTATTGAGAGCCTTGTCCAGCACCCTTTCTAGTTTTAAAAGTCTTTGGAATGTGTAGATCATTTTTGAAGAGCTCTCAAAGGGGTTATGTGACATTATCTAAGATAAAGGCAGCACAGCTGCCTTTGTTTTACTGTCCAGGAGGCTTAAACAACAGAGAGTACATTTCCATTTCCCTCTTTCCCTGAGCAGTGGAAAGCAAAACAACTTGAGCTGTGACTAGAAAATGAATATACACAGGCACAAAGAACAGACCTCCTCCTCTTAGCCCTCTGGCCAGCTGCTTCTTTCTTTTATGCCCTGCTGACTACAAAGCCAATGGTTAAAGCAAATAAAGGATGATAAAACTGAGACTTCATTAGGACAGTATAACCCAAGAGAAAATGAGAAGGGTTTTTTTTTTTTTTTACATTTTTTAGTCCCATGAGGAGTAATGAAGCGAGGAAAGGGAAGGGAATGTGAGAGTAAGAGGAAGAAGATAGCAATGCAAAGTAGTTGATCTACTACATAGCAAATTATAAATCATCCCTGAAAAATCACAATGAGATATAACTACATATCTGTTAGAAGAGTGAATATAAAAAGCAGTGACAATATCAAATGCTGTTGATAATATAGAAAAACTGGATGTCTCTCAGACATTATTTATGGGAATGTAAAATGGCATAGCCATTCTGAAAAATAGTTTAGCAATTTCTTACAAAACTAAACATACCGTGGAATCCAGCCATTGCACTCCTGGGCATTTATCTCAGAGAAAATAAAATTTATGTCCACACAAAAACATGTACAGGAATCTTTATACTAGCTTTATTTGTTGTAACCAAAAATTGTAAACAACCCAAATATCATCAATGGGTGAATGTTTAACATATTGGAATATTCATACCATTGCTGACTTAAAAAATGCACAACATAATAGTTCTGGGTTAAGATTTATTTGGGGCAAAATGAGGATGATAGCCCAGGAGACAGCATTTCTGAGAGCTCTGAGAAATTGCTCTTAAGAGGTAGGGGAAGGTCAGTATATATATGATTTTGGGAGAGGAGGAGTACATGCAATCAAGCACATATTTTTGCAGCCATGAAGGAATTTATTGCTTTTCTAGATGTGAAGAGATGCAAGAATTGGGCTTATAAAATTATCTCCTGGAAATATGTAACTATCTGAAGACCCGTTCTGCCAGTTTTCTGGAACACAGAGTGCCTCATTCCTGATCTCCACCCTGAACTCCCTTCAGGGGTTGTTGAAGGTCAGCAGCCATGACAGCAGGTTTGATTTAATCCTTGTAAGAATGCACAGCAAGCACCCATGGCAAGTGCCAGTTTGTAGTAGACGCCATGGAATACAACGTGGAAGTGTTAGTCAACTATTAACACATGCAACAAGTAGGATGGATCTCAAGGTAATAATGCTGAGTAAAAAAAAAGTAATCTCCAAACGTTTCATACTATATGATTTCACTTTTATAATATTTTTGAAATGACAAAAATCATAGAGATGGAGGGGAGATCAGTGGTTATAGTGTGTGTACTTAGTCAATCAGTCGTGTCTGACTCCTTGCAACCCTATGGACTGTAGCCTGCCAGACTCCTCTGTCCATGGGGTTTTCTAGGCAAGAATACTAGAGTAGGTTGCTGTTTCCTTCTCCAGGGGATCTTCCTGACTCAGGAATCAAACCCGCATCTCCTGTGGCTCCTACATTTTCAGGCAGATTCTTTACCACTGAGCCACCTGGGAAGCCCGTGATTATAATGGTGATTACACAAATCTACACATGTAATAATACAAGTGTAAAGAACTACATCTACATGCAGATGAATGCATGTAAAACTGATGAAGTCAGAATAAGATCTGGGATTGTACTAACATAAATTTCTTGGTTTTGATACTGTACTACATATAGGTAAGATGTACCATTGGGTGAAGATGGGTGGAGGATACACAGGACTTCAGTACGATTTTTGCAATCTCCTGTGAACCTATATTTAAAAAAACATTCCTGGATAGAAAAATAAATATATAAGGAATGTACTTTCTCTCATTGGAACTTCATTATAATTACTGAGAAAAGCAATTTAATTTCTTTCTCTTTTGGAGTAGCACAGACCATCTTTGTTTCTTCAGTATAATTGTTAGTCACCTTAAAAGACTAACATTATATAGAAGAGATAGCCCAGAAATAAACCTTCTCACATATAGTCAAATGATTTTTGACAAGGGTGTCAAGACCACTCAGTGGGGAAAATATATTCTTTTCAACAAATGGTGCTCAGGAAATCTACATGGAAGAGTGAAGTTAGAGCCTTCCCTTATGTAATATGCAAAAATTAGCTCAAAATGGATCCAAGATCTAAGTGTAAGAGTTAAAATTATCAAACTCTTAGAAGAAAACATATAGAAAAGCTTTATTTGGCAATGATTTCTTGAATATGACACGAAAACCAGAGAGGCAGTGAAAGAGTAGATAAATTGGACCTAATCAAAATTAAAAAATTTTGTGTGTCAAAGGAAAACAGAGTGAAAAGGTAACCCACAGAATGGAAGAAAATATTTATCAGATACCTGATAATGGATGAATATCCATAATCTATAAATAACTCGTACAACTTAACAGCAAAAAAAAAAAACCCTAATAACCAAGTTCTTTTAAAAAAAAAAAAGCACAAAGAACTTGAATAGACATTTATTAGAAAATATGCAAATGACCAAAAAGCACATGAAAAGATGCTCAGCATCACTAATCATTAATCAAATGCAAATCAAAAGCACATTGTGACACCACTTCACACTCATTAAGGTTTTTATTAAGAAAAAAACAAAACAAAAGATAAAATTGGAAACTCGTACTTTGCAGGTGTAATATAAAATAGTGCAGGCTCTGTGGAAAATGGTATGGTTAGTTCAAAGAAAACACCAAAATTAAACATAGAATTATCATACGATTCAGCAATTTCACCTCTGGGTATGTACCCAAAGAATTAAAAACAAGGGCCTGATCAGGTATTTGTATACCCATGGTCATAGAGGCATTATTCCCAATAGCCAAAAAATGAAAACAATTCAAATATCTGTTGACAGGTAAATAGATAAATAAAATGTGGCATATACATACAATGAATTCCGCCTTAAAAAGAAATGAAATTCTGACATATGCTACAACATGGATGAATCTTGAAGACATTATGCTAAAAAACTGTACACAGAGGACAAATACCGTATGATTCCATTTGTGTGAGGTACCTAGAGGAGGCAAAATCATAAAGACAGTGGTTACCAGAAGCTAGGGCAGGAGAAATGGGCATTACTGTTTAATGGGTATCAAGTTTCAATTTGGCAAGATGAAAAGTTCTGGATATTGGGGATTGTTGACCAATAATGTGAATGTACTTCATACTACTTAACTCTAAAATGGTAAATTTGTGGTACTAATGGTAAAGAATCTGTCTGCCAATGCAGGAGACACTGGTTCAATCCTTGGGTCAGGAAGATCCCTTGGAGTCAGAATTAGCAACCTTCTCCACTCTTCTTTCCTGGAAAATCCCATGGACAGAGGAGCCTGATGGGTTACAGTTCATGGGGTCATAAAGAGTTGGACACAACTGAGCGCACACAGTATTTTTAAGAAGTATTACTAGAGACAGTCTCACACACACATAGGTCAAACTTTGCCAGGTTTTCCCCTTCATTCTCTGTATTTCTTTCAGTCCTCAAGAAAAGTGTTTTATCACAGGCTCAAGAAAAATAATAACAGGATTTATGACAGACTGAAATGATGCCAAGCAACAATTAAAAAAGGTAAAGCTTTCAGCATAGCATTTGTAGTCCTGTGCATTTCAACTTAAAATCACTATTCCTGCCTCCTCAAACAATTCAGTCTGACAGGGCTCTGAATCCTTCCTAGAATGACCTCTGTTCTCTTCTTCTCCATCTGTCCAAAGCTGGCCTTTCTCCAGATCTCGCTCACATTTCACCTTCACTGTGACAAGTTCATTCAGTGATTTCTCCCTCTCTTCTACTCACCTGGAACCCTTCTTGTCCAGCCCCATTTTTGGCATCTGTATTTTTTAGACAGATTTACAAGCAAAAATTTCAAATTCCTTCAATCAGTGTAAGATCCTCAAGGCACAAACCAAATCATTCATCTTTGTTCACCACCAAGTCATTCACTGTTGTGATTTTCACAGAGTGGGTACTTACTTGGGACTAGAATCCCTGTCTTCTAAGTTCCCACTTTTTCTTTTACTTACCAGAGCTGCCTAATGGTATGTCTATTTGTGTGTGTAGAAATAATAAATGTCCATCACAATATTCCACATGCAGATGAAACAAATCAATGGTAGAAATAACCTTGCATGTTTCAAATTGGCAGGTCTTTGGGTTGAGAACATCTTCCTGCTGAATGAGCCGAGATGTAGACTGTTTGTAATGTGGAAATAAACAAAGACCACCCAGAGAGAATAAACAAAGGCTATTTATTCAGAACTGGCTCCAGCAAGAGGGTCAGCCACTATCACTCACATTTGGCAGAGACTCAAAGACAGGCAGAAGAGTTGCAAAGCTTTATAGTCGTGGAAAAAAAGAAAGGCTTCAGGTGTTCCCTGTCTGGAGGTCCTGGGCCTGGGGAAGCCAGAAGAAGAGTAACTAGAAGAGGGGCCTCCTATATAGTTGGCTGGGGTGTTAATTTGGCTTTTGCTTCTAAGACCTCTTTGGTTTTAAGCTGGAAGTAGAGAGAAAATTTAGGGAAGCTGTCAGTTACTAATAATGTCCTGGCTGTTCTGAACTGACTTTTACAGTTCATTTTTTGGCTTCCTGGACCAGTGGCTAGAGACAGTGGTATAACTTCCTGTAAGCATTATAGATAGCAGGCTGCCTGTGGGTCGGTATCCTAGGTGGGTGATGCAGATTGTGGGTCAGAGCTATTTTTGTATATGGTCTGGCCATTGCCTGCTTGTGTATTCTGTCTCTCAGTGGTTACACTTAGGGAAACTGACCACATCTTGGTCTCTGAATAAACAACACCATCCTTTCCAAGACTGAAATGAAGAGGCATATTCAGGAACCATGCCTCCACCTACGGATGAGCAGATCCTGTGCTGTATACTCTGTCCCCACAAGACTTTCTTAAACACTACTTTTCTTATGTTAATTCCCTGCTTAAAAAATGTGCACTAATGCTGGACTAAGTTAACCGTGCTGTGTCTGTCATGCTCAGCCAATCTTTGCTTCCCTCCTGCTCAATGCTTCACTCAGGTGGGCATCCTTGCCTCCCCCCACCACCCCTGTGCTTATCTTATTTCTTTGCCCTTTCCTCCATGGCTTCCCCCTTCCTGCAATGCTTTCTGCTTGCTTCTCCAAACCCACCACTTGTATGAACCATCTCCTCATGCTCTGGTGATATCAGCATATTTTCCAAATCCTGAAAGGCTGGACTTGCTTTCTTCACTGCGGGGGTTGCCAATGGCTTCACATCAGAGTCTTGCCTGGGAAAGCTGGTTAAGATGCAGTTATGGGTCTTCCCTCAGAGATTCTGATTTGTTAGGTTTAGGTAGGAGGGGAAAGTCATATCTGAGTCGGAAGGAACAAGAAGAAAGAGTACTTTGAGTAAATGGCTTATGGGTGGGAAAACACAAAAGGTGTGTTTATGTGTGCATGTGTGCTAAGTTGCTTCAGTCGTGTCTGACTCTGAGCAATCCTATGGACAATAGCCTGCCACACTCCTCTGCCATGGGGCTCTCCAGGCAGGAATCCTGGAGTGGGTTGCCATTTCTTACTCTAGGAGATCTTCTCCACCCAGGGATCGAACCTGCATCTCTTACATCTCTTTTATTGGCAGACAGTTGTTTACCACTAGCACCACCTGGGAAGCCTGTGTGTATGTGTACATATTACATATTGAGGAAAAACTGTGAAAGACTTATAAATGGACCAAAAAAGACCAAAAGAGTGTCTTCACACGGGAAACCAGGCATTGTCTGGCACACTCTTTTAGATTATTGGGTTCCATAGGGTCTCTGCTCCTCTCATTGTCTTTGAGCTTTTCAGAACTCTAAAAATTGTAGATGACTAATACCAGTGCAAACAAATTTTGCGCATGGGTGGAGATCCCATTGATTTCCCTCCCAACTGTAGAAGAAGTAACTTTTTCATCTATTAAGCAAATTCATTTCTGTATTCTTGATGGCCTATATGTGTGCTGGTTCTTTGGGTTCTCCTTTAAACCAGTTCTAACATCTCACCAGGTCTCTCATTAATTAATAAGTTAAATAAAGTCCTTGGCACACGTTCATTTTATTAATATATAGGTTTTCCCTGCTATCTAAAGTGGAGCATTCTTTATGAAATCTTTCATAAGCTGAAATGGCAAAAAATAAAGAAGATCCATCAATGGATGCATGAAATAAATCTAAATAAAGCTCAGAGGCTCATTGACACAATTGAGAGCTATTAGGGCTTGAGACTGAGACGCTGAGTGTAGCTCCTGGGGAGGGAGCTTGGGGGTGCCACTCTTGCTGCTTGGGGTTGGCACTGCCTCTAACTATTTGTTGTGAAACAAACACTGAGCACTATTTTTGCTTTTCCCCTTTTCCCATAACAGCCAAAATCCTCTTTGGATTTCTTTCAGTTAGCAAAAACAGGTACTCAAGTAGGTCTTTAATAAAAAGAGTGACCTAAAGTGAACTTTCGAAAAGTGGGGGACACCTGTAGTTCTTTGAGTCTTGGTTTTACCTTGTAAAAAGTGCTCTCTCACGCATACATGTGCACACACACACACACACATTGTCACTGCTTAGTTGCTAAGTTGTGTCCAGCTCTTTTATGACCTCATAGACTATTGGCTGCCAGGCTCCCCTGTCCATGAGATTTCCCAGGCAAGAATCCTGGAGTGGGTTGCCATTTCCTTCTCCAGGGGATCTTCCCTACCCTGTAGTCTACATGTACATGTGTGCATGCTAAGTTGCTTCAGTCATGTCTGACTCTTGGCGACCAAATGGACTGTAACCCATCAGGCTCCTCTGTCCATGGAATTCTCCAGACAAGAATGTTAGAGTGGGTTGCCATGCCCTCCTCTGGGGATCTTCCCAAACCAGAGATTGAACCCGCGTCTCCCAGGGATCAAACCCGCGTCTCTTGTGTCCCCTGCATTGGCAGGTGGGTTCTTCACCACTAGTGCCACCTGGGACGCCCCTACATATTCATACATAGGCCCTATTTGACTCAGCCATCTCAGCCTGGGTTAAACGGGTTAGTTTCATGGGAAAGACAGATTGGGAACTACTGAAAGGCCAAAACATGCAACTGGGGCTTTATTGGATAATTTGCTTTTAAAATGGTCATTCAAGATGCTGGCATCATCATTTTATAATTATTCACCCATCTCAGATGCCTTTGAGTAAGAATGAGTAGTAGGTAGTGTTACTCTTAGCTTTTCCATACATCTCTGGGAGCTCGCCTCTGAAAATCTCAAAGTGCCACACAAGAGGAAGCATCAGATGTTCTCACTGCTCTCTCTCAGAGTGTAGTCACAAAATATCTTGATTCTTTAATCTGTCAGAGGCCAGGGAGATTCTGTCTCAGGATCCCTCCTGGAATGCCTTCCTCCTCCTCCTGGGTCTCATTTGGCCAGGTGACTGTCTGCTTTGCTATCCAGAAGCCAGCAGTGCACCAGCCAAGCCACATGCACTCCAAAGGACCCTCACCCACCTCTCTAGGCCCGGCACTGCTTCATTCCTCTTCTGGTCCTTGTTTTAAGAGCATTAGGCAAAAGGTCCAGGTGCTGCCTGCACCTTTTACCTTTTGACTTTTCATGGATGAAGATGCTCCTTGACCACACTTTGGTAATATTCGTCTGAACTCTCTTCTTGATGAGGCCTCAGCCTTGGGCCTGTCTTCAGCCCACCTCAGGCTGTTTTATTAATAACAAGAATCCTGCTAACCAGTTTAGAGAGAATCCCAGCACCCTTGGTATCTGATCACCCTGGCCTGCCTTCAGCAAGAATCTTAAGTTGGTTTAGGAAGAATCCCCCTACCCTTGCTGTCTCTGCTGAGTACTTTTCTATTCACTGACCCCCCCACTCTGCTCCATTGCTATAAATCCCTAGCTGTCTTAGCTGAATTCAGAGTTGAGCCCCATGTCTCTTCCTTATTGCCGTAGTCATGATGCCTCTTGCATCAGTCCTGAAAAGTCTTACTTACTATTTAACAAGGGTAAGAAAAAATTTTTTTGTGTACCATCACTAGGGTATGAGCTCAAAGGGCTGACACCCTGGCTATTCTGACCCCTAAGCAAAGCCGACTCAAGCTGACTTAGGCTGCTTTTGGGGACCCATTCACACCAAATCACCATCTCCTCTTCTTTCAAGTCATCTTGTTGTGCATTGGCATTCCTGGAAGAGAATCATCTGTTCCTCTTTTGCTCTTGAGAATCTGCTAATGTTCCAATTGCTGGGATGGCCTGGAGCTAAAGGCCCAGTGAGAGTGTGTTGACTGCTGGACATGGCTGAGGACTGGGCAGCCAGAGGTTCACAGGTCACCTTTCTTCATGGGTTTAGAAGGGCCCTGATGATTTTGTGGCCCACCTCGCAGGGCTCCCTTTGGGAGATATCTGATTCTTTCGAAGGGGGACATTTAAAACTCTCTCATAGAACTCAGTCGACCCCCAAAATGTGCGAGAACAAAAGGGGGTAGGAAATGTGCCTAAACGGCTGAAACAACAAACCATTTTCCTAAAGGGCAAAGAATGATTTCCTATGTGGGAAAGAATTTACAACCTTGGTTGCTTTCTTTTCTGTTTTCTTTTTTCCAGCTTCCTCCTCGTGCAATAAAGGAGATCAGTTAGTCCGGGCGCGCCTTCTTCTTGATGAGAGCCTGTCTCTGGGAAAGGGATTGAGCTTCAAGGAATACATAAAAGAAAGTAGTAAAAAACACAACCCAGCCCCGTGCAGTGCCGCCACGTCCCCAGTGACTGGCAGGACCCTCGCCCAGAAGCAGCCTCCGGTGTCCAAGCTCGGATCTCAAGGAGAGGGTTTGTGAGTGAGGTCAGCCTAATTAGCCAGGCTAATGTCTGGTTTCCTGGGGAGAGCTTTTGTGAAGTAATTGCCTGCCTTGGGGTCAAAATGCAGTAATTACAGGTCTTTTTTTTTTTTTTTTCTTTTACTAAATGAGATAAACAGCTTTTGAATTCTTCCAGCAAGGAAGCCAATCACACTGAGAGACTTCTCTTTGTGCCCCAGAACTGCAGTGGATATTTTGACAGGTGATTTCAATACCATGCAGCTATTTATTTATGCTGGGCTAGGGACATAAACACAAACATCTTGGCCTACAATTCTATACATTAAAAGACTATCAGACTCTGTCAGAACCAAATGTGGGGATTTTGTGGCCAAGGGTCCATTTAAAATGCTGACACAGGAGAATAAGATTGGCAGATATTTTGAGCTAAAGCAGAAATTCCATCACAGTTTTAAAGTTAGCAGAGAAGCAGAGCCATCCATGTAAACCAGCTCCCTTTCTCCTAGTTATTTGCTTATTTTCTCTGTTAAAAGCAACAACCAACAGTCTGGGAAGACTGTGGGAAGTTAATAAAGTAGGAAACGTTGTTTCCATCTCCTGAGGTGGACAATAGAGGCAGGCAGACCGAATTAATTCCGAGCACAACAGAAACATATTTTTACCAGTCCCAGTTGAGGTGAAGGTGACTGACCCCAGAGTGTGAATAAACTGGTGTGGAGACCCAGAAATAGGAAATGGGAATATGTCTTATAAATAAAATGAGTACCATTTTGAGGATTTTGTTGCTTCCTGGGGTCCCCACAACCCCACCCCATAGGCAGCCAGCTGGCTAACCCTGGTTGGTAACCCAAAACCCACGTGTTGCTCATAGACTGACAGTATCAATATCACTGGGAAGTTTGCTTGAAATGCCGAGTCTCAGGCCCCACTGGAGACCTCCTGAGTCACAATGTACATTTTCGTAAATTGAACTATAGCTGATTTACAGTAAATACTAGTGTTTCAGGTGTACACCAAAGTGCATAATCCATAGTTTAATGTGATTCCCCAAGAGTTCCTACAGTTAGTCAAGTTGAGAGGCTCTGGCTTAAATTACCCTGGGATAGGGTTTCATCCGATAGGAGTGGCTCATTTTGAGCAAAGATATTGAGATGGCCTCAGTGTGGGGACAAACATGAACAGGTAAGTACCAGGGTGGTGACCTACAACATTTTGGTCTCTTCCGAAGACAAGTGATTTGTACATGACTATAACCTACTTTTAAAATAAAAAAAAAACCCTCAGTTGCACATGGGAATTCCAGCCACCACCTACCCATATTCCTCCCTGTTCTCCCTAGGCAACATGACCCCCAAAGGTGAAGGATATAGGCTCACTCCATCCCCAAATCTATTGATGCAACTTGGTGCTATAGGTCAACTACTTTTTGAACGTGTGGCTGGGGCACGTCTGTTATCACTTCTGTCCGCATGTCTTTGGAGGAAGGGTCATTCAAACAGAATCCTGGTAATTAACAATGTAGGTAACTCTCTCTATAGCACCACAAACCTTAATGATTAGAAAGAACTGCCTGCTGAGGTGTGGTCAGAAGGAGGTGCAGTTCAGACCGTTTCCAAATCCCACATCAAATGCACCAAATTGTGGTTGAGAGCTCTGCAGAGCTTACCTACTAGATTCCTCTCATATTTTTTCTATTAGATGTGTGAGAGTTTTAAAGACTGCCTTAAGACAGTGTCAGCAAAGGTAGGCAACCCCTTATGATATAGAGCATGGATGTTTTCAATCATTTAAAGACGTTGATTGAGCCCAACTCAAGGTATTGTGTAGCTTGCATCTACACACTAAAACCAAGACCTCAACCAGCAGTCAGCATTCTCTAAGGAAAAGGAAGGAATTAGATTCAGTTCAGTTCAGTCACTCAGTCGTGTCCAACTCTTTTCGACCCCATGGACTGCAGCATGCCAGGCTTCCCTGTCCATCAGCAACTCCCGGAGCTTGCTCAAACTCATGTGCATTGAATCGGTGATGCCATCCAACCATCTCATCCTCTGTCGTCCCCTTCTCCTGCCCTCAATCCCTCCCAGGATCAGGGTCTTTTCGAATGTCAGTTCTTCACATCAGGTGGCCAAAGTTTTGGAGTTTCAGCTTCAGCATCAGTCCTTCCAATGAATATTCAGGTCTGATTTCCTTTAGAATTTCCTTTAGGATCTCCTTGCAGTCCAAGAGACTCTCAAGAGTGTTCTCCAACACACAATGTAGTTACATTATTTTAATTGTATTTTAGAACTTGAAAGTCAAAATGTTTCTAAAGCCTTCTGAAAATGTTACTCCAAAATCACCTGTTATCAAGAAAATTCTAACTGATGACACACATTCTATTCCAGAAATCAGAGCTCTTTTCCAAGCTATCCTCAAGGAAATCTATTCTTAATTCTGCATAGAATACACAAGCGTTATCTATTCAGGCAAATAGATGGGGAAACAGTGGAAATAGTGACAAGCTTTATTTTCTTGAACTCCAGAATCACTGCAGATGGTGACTACAGCCATGAAATTAAGACACTTACTCCTTGGAAAAAAAGGTGTGACAAACCTAGATAGCATATTAAAAAGCAGAGATATTACTTAGCCAACAAAGGTCCATTTAGTCAAAGCTATGATTTTTCCAGTAGTCATATATGGATGTGAGAGTTGGACTATAAAGAAACCTGAACGCTGAAGAATTGATGCTTTTGAATTGTGGTGTTGGAGAAGACTCTTGAGAGTCCCTTGGACTGCAAGGAGATCTAAGCAGTCCATCCTAAAGGAAATCAGTCCTGAATATTCATTGGAAGGACTGATGCTGAAGCTGAAGCTCCAAAACTTTGGCCACCTGATGTGAAGAACTGACTCATTGGAAAAGACCCTGATACTGGGAAAAATTGAAGGCAGGAGGAGAAGGGGACGACGGAGGATGAAATGGTTGGATGGCATCACTGACTTGATGGACATGAGTTTGAGCAAGCTCTGGGAGATGGTGATGGACAGGGAAGCCTGGCATGCTGCAGTCTATAGGGTCACAAAGAGTTGGACACAACTGAGCAACTGATCTGAACTGATCTACTCAGGACTCTCTGCCTGGGTATGGAAGGGAAGCATCACTAAGTGCTAGCTGTTGGGCATATGTAAGCCACAATACTAAACAGGGTAAAGAGTATTCTTCATTCAATAAGTGTTTATTTCATACATAATGTCTAGATACGATCAATGAATAAATATAATAGCAGTTAGAATTCTGTAAATGTCTTCTATCAGGCATGCTCTATGTAGTTCTCACTTGTTATCTAACTGTAAAATAATCCCATGAGAAAGATTTTGTAGACTTGGAGGCTGACACTCAGAAAGTCCAAATAATTTGTGTGAGGTCACGTATCTATTAACTGGTGGAGCTGAGATTCAGACCTAGGGAGTTATTGCATGTATTGGTACTCTTAATCCTAATACAACCCATGTCTCCAGGAAGACTAGCCCTACCCTTGCTCTCATGATGCTTACTATCTTCACAGGGAAGATAGATATTAAACCACTAATCGCGAGTCTGATGAGTTTTACAAAAGGTTGCTGTGGAAGCATACCAGTAGGGGACTGAAGACTTCCTGAAGAAGTCATAAATTTAAGTTGCAATTGAGGACTCTAGGGTTAGAGTTTCCATAGTGAGGCCAGAGCATGAAACTGGAGCCTGATTAGGGGAAGCCTGGGTGAGCTATGGTAATGATGTTGAATTTTGTTTGAAAAGTAAAGAAAAGCTGTTATACTCAGGGAGAGAGTGACCCAATCCAACTAAAACAATAGCAGGGCTGGGGCTTGGAGCTGGGTGGTTTGGAGGTGGTATACGGGAGGCCTCAGCAGGAAACTGTTGCAGTGGGGTGGTGATGGCTGGGCCAGAGTGTTGGCTGTGGGGATGGGACACATGGTCATGAGATGTGATCACTGGAACTTTTAACTTGAGGAGCGAGAGAAAGGACGTTGGGTTCTAAGATATAAAACATAAACAGTAGAGTTAAATACAGATTCATTGACTTGATAAAGTATAATCAGGTATACAAATCATACTGTAGAGTCCCTCCTTCCGATTTTATCACCCACACTATGAACCTGGAACCCGGCAAAGGGGTTGATATGCATTTTATCATTAATCTTCATAGCAACCCTGTGACACTAGCCCTGCTATGATTCCCATTTTACAAATGAGGTAGGTGAGGAGGATTAAGCAGAGGGCCCAAGGTCACAAGAAAAGCGGTAGGAACAGCGCTAAAGCTCTAGTTTTTATCTGATTCCACAAACCACAGTCTTCTGTATCTATTTCCTGAACCTACCTGATAAGACTCAACTGGGATATTTGTTGAGTGACTGTGTTGCTGGGCTCCACCCCTGGATGGCTGACTCAGTGAGTCTGGGGCCCAGGATCTGTGTGTTCACAGGCCTGTCACCAGGCCACTCTGGGTGGCACTAGCCCACGCTGATTAGGAAGCAGAGGGCAGGGGCAGGAGGTCAGCATGGTCACTTTCTAATGTGGGTCAGTCATTTTGCTCTCTTCTTAGCAGTATTTCTCATTTGCCTTCTCCTTTCCCTTCATTCTGCTTAGTGCTATTCACTGAATTCATCACAACTTGGCATTTTATTGTATTATGTATGGATTGGTTGTCTGGAAGCCCCTCTAGAACATAAATCCCAAGAGGGCAGGGCCTAGCTGGCTCCTGGCACGTGTCAGGACTGACCCTGTCTTCCATGCTCTCCTCTTACTCTGGACCATGGGAGCCCTGGGCTGGTCCCCCTCCTTCCTTCCACTCTCTCTTTCCTGGCCAGGCTCCCTCCTGAGCCTGTGTGATCTCTGTGAGACGCCCGTCAATTCTTTGCTCTTCGTCCTTAAAACAAGACAAGCTGTGCTTTGGCCCTGACCTCCCCTTCCTTCCTCCCACGGCCCCTTGGCTTCAGCCAGACACACTGGCTCCCAGTCACCCCAAGTGATGTCTTTGAGCTCCCCCAGGTAGTCTGAGCCATCAAGGGTCACATGTGAAGCTCCAAAAGAGACCTTCCTGGAGGTGCCAGCGCTGCCCTCCATCTGCGCCCTGTGGAGGCAGTGAGGCTGGCAGCCACGCTCTTGGGTGAACCCTCCTCTGCCCACTTCCTTTCTGGACTCCTGCTGGGCCCTTTAGGAGAGGGCTGCTTGCTCCATGGCTCGCAGAGAGGCTATGCTGCTGACGAGGGATAGAAGGCTCGAGAAGGTGCCCTGAGCAGGAGGTCAGGAGGGCTACTGGCCATCCTGGTGGGGAGCCAGGGGCGGGTGGGCAAGGGGAGGGGGGGAATGCAGGGAGGCCGCCTGCTTGCACAGAGCTCTGCGTGGCTGCTCCCTGGGTGGCCCAGGCTGTTGTGCTCTGTGGAGTTAAAAGAAAACTGCAGGGTGGAGGGAGCTTGCTTCTCAGGGCCTCGACCACGGCTTACACCACACATGGCTAAAGTACACAGACGATTAGCAATCAAGGGAAGGACCTCCCTGTGAGAGAAAATGACACGGGTTACTTCTCTGTAAACAGCTCCAGAAAAAGCACTGGTTCCTTTTACGGGCTCTTTACTTCCTTTGAGAAGCTGCAAATGTACCCACCGTGTGCTTTAGCTCTCAGCTCTGCAATGGAGAGGAGGGACGAACTCACAGACACACATACTCACTTGCAAACCTATACAACCCCCCCAATAGAAGAAACCCCCGAAGGCCATCAGGGCTTCTCAGCAGCCTGTGCCCTGAGATTGGGTCCCCTGATTCACAGAATCAGTGCTGCCTGAAACAAAACATGGGTTTGCCTCCGGGTGATGCACACAGTCCTGGTGGCTGGCGTAGTGGCATTCTTCGGAGGTGTTTTGTCCCAGCAACTCCATTTCACAGGTTACTTGTAAGCAAACAACATAGATTGTTTGCATGTTGCTTTTGTAATTTACTCCAAATTTAAGTCACATGGGTAATCTATCAGGCCCTCTTGAGAAAAGGTGGGACAGAGACTTCGGGGTTTTCATGCTTACTTTGTGAACCCCATCTGTGAAGCCAGAGACTTTTGGGGTCTTTGCAAAGGAGTGATTACAAGTTTCCCTCTACCTGTGAAGCCTGAAAACAACATTATTTGGGAATAAAGAGTTCTGGTTGTGGTAATGGCTACTACACTTGTGAGTGAAAGAAGGCCCCACCCTGGCCAAAGCAGCAAAGGAAATTTCTAGGCTTCTGCAGCTGGAAGTCCAGATTAGCTCAGGCACTCCAGTGAGATGAATGAAAGTGAACATGTATTGAGCCCTGAACACGGGATGCACACGCCCAGGCCTCTAACCTCCACCCACACAATGACCCAGGCTCTCTCCTCATCTCATTTTCTGAGGGACAGGTTGAGAAGCAAGATCCACAGCTGGAAAGCGGCAGGCCCATGGCACAGATGGGGCCATGAGGGTGTAAACGGCTGAGTACCTGAGCACTGCTCAGTCTTACCTCCGGTGTCCATTCTTTCCGCTTCTTGGATCTGTTAGCCTCTGAATTTCTCCCATTCTCCCCTCCCGGGCACAGGCTTCCTCCCTGCTTGGAGAAGCCCTCACTGGACAGCTTTCTTACCCAGGGTCTCCAGGCCAGGGCAGTTTCTCCCAGCTCTATAGAGAAGGAACTGGTCTAGACAAGAGATATAACCAAGTGACAAGGGTGCCAGGCACGGTGACAAACAAATTCCAACAACAGCCATGGCTAGCCCAGGGTCGCCAGATCCTCCAATTTTCAAGAAAACCCTGATATCTGGATTTTTCATATAAAACTTTCTGCTTTTTAAAATGCCATGTAGGCCTAATGAAATACATTTTGGAGTCATCAGTGTTCAACCTCTGCTCTCTAAGAATAGTCCTGGAGAACCAGCCTTAGCTGCTCACTTATTCTTGAAGCAGTTACTTTGGTCAGTCCAGGGCCTGGGGTTCTCCACCCTTCTGGGAACTGTGTTCACTGCCTGGTGGAGGAGGGGCTGTGATGGACAGACTGCCCCCCTCCCTCCGACCACCCTGCATGAAGATGGAGTTCCCAAAGGAGAAGCGATTGAATAAACTTTAGAACTTCCATAGAACTGCTTGTAAGAGTCCCTAGTCCCACAAAACAAACTGTAAAAGAAAAAAAAATTCCATTCAAAAGTTAAAGTTGGTTGTTATTTTTTTTGGGGGGGAGGGGAATAACTTCAAAGCAGAGATGAATATACCAGTCTAAGAGAAGGCTGACGTAAGCAGTAGTGACATTTCTGCAGCTTCTAATGAATATCCTTTGGTCAGAAATTAGGGGACCATCTGAGATGGAGTTGGAGGTTTGGTTTCTATTTCCTATTCAAATTTTGGTCTGTCTGATGAAATAAATACAAAGGAACCAGATGTGGCCCCTTTGTAACATTTGCTGATTATACTAGAGAATTTGCCTGCAAGGCTGTTGCACCTGGGGCAAGATTTGGATTATCATTAGCAACTTTTGGGACCTTTCTAACTTGGGTTTTAACAGCCTAGACAATCTAGAAGAAAAAAATAGTGTGTTTACACATGGTAGACTTCAAATACATTATTGAATGATTCTGCAGACATGAATCTGAATATTCCTTGATGTGTAAGTGTATGCTCAGTTCAGTTCAGTTCACTCACTCAGGTGTGTCTGACTCTTTGCGACCAATAGGATTGCAGCACGCCAGGCTTCCCTGTCCAACACCAACTCCTGGAGCTTACTTAAACTCATGTCCATAGAGTCAGTGATGCCATGCAACCATCTCATCCTCTGTCGTCCCCTTCTCCTCCTGCCCTCAATCTTTCCCAGCATCAGGGGCTTTTCCAATGAGTCAGTTCTTCGCATCAGATGGCCAAAGTATTGGAGTTTCAGCTTCACCATCAGTCCTTCCAATGAATATTGAGGACTGATCTCCCTTAGGATGGACTGGCTGGATCTCCTTGCTGTCCAAGAGACTCTCAAGAGTCTTCTCCAACACCACAGTTCAAAAGCATCAATTCCCCAGCCCTCAGCTTTATGGTCCAACTCTCACATCCATACATAACTACTGGAAAAACCATAGCTTTGACTAGATGGACCTTTTTCGGCAAAGTAATGTCTCTCCTTTATAATATAATGTCTAGGTTGGTCATAACTTTCTTCCAAGGAGCAAACGTCTTTTAATTTCATGGCTGCAGTCATTATCTGCAGCGATATCGGAGCTAAAAAAAAATAAAATCTGTCACTGTTTCCATTGTTTCCCCATCTATTTGCCATAAAGTGATGGGACCAGATGCCATGATCTTAGCTTTCTGAAAGTTGAGTTTTAAGCCAATTTTTTTGCTCTCCTCTGTCAAGATTCTTTAGTTCTTCCTTGCTTTCTGACATAAGGGTGGTGTCATCTGAAAATCTGAGGTTATTGATATTTCTCCTGATATTTCAAGATTATTGATAATCTTGATTCCAGCTTGTGCTTCATCCACACCAGCATTTCTTATGATGTACTCTGCATGTAAGTTAAATAAGCAGGGTGACAATATATAGTCTTGATGTACTCCTTTTCTGATTTGGAACCAGTCTGTTGTTTCATGACCAGTTCTAACTGTTGCTTCTTGACCTGCATACAGATTTCTCAGGAGGCAGATCAGGTGGTCTGGTATTCCCATCTCTTTCAGAATTTTCCAGTTTGTTGTGATCCACACAGTCAAAGGCTTTGGCATAGTCAATAAATTAGAAGTAGATGTTTTTCTGGAACTCTCTTGCTTTTTCAATGAGCCAAGAGATGTTAGCAATTCGATCCCTGATTCCCCTGCCTTTTCTAAAAATAGCTTGAACATCTGTAAGTTCACAGTTCACATACTGTTGAGGCCTGGCTTGGAGAATTTTGAGCATTATTTTGCCAGTGTGTGAGATGAGTGCAGTTGTGCAGTAGTTTGAACATTCTTTTGTATTGCCTTTCTTTGGGATTGGAATGAAACCTGAACTTTTCCAGTTCCGTGGCCACTGCTGAGTTTTCCAGATTTGCTGGCATATTGAGTGCAGCACTTTCACAGCATCATCTTTTAGGATTTGAAATAACTCAACTGGAATTCCATCACCTCCACTAGCTTTGTTCGTAGTGATGCTTTCTAAGGCCCTCTTGCCTTTGCATTCCAGGATGTCTGGCCCTAGGTGAGTGATCACACCATTGTGGTTATCTGAGTCATGAAGATCTTTTTTGTACAGTTCTTCTGTGTATTCTTGCCACCTTGTCTTAATATCTTCTGCTTCTGTTAGATCCATACCATTTCTGTCCTTTATTGTGCTCATCTTTGCATGAAATGTTCCCATGGTATCTCTTATTTTCTTGAAGAGATCTCTAGTCTTTCCCATTTTATTGTTTTCCTCTGTTTCTTTGCATTGATCGCTGAGGAAGGCTTTCTTATCTCTCCTTGCTATTCTTTGAAACTCTACATTCAGATGGGAATATCTTTCCTTTTCTCCTTTGCCTTTGGTGTCTTGTTGTTTCTCAGCTATTTGTAAGCCCTCCTTGAACAACCATTTTGCCTTTTTGCATTTCTTTTCTTGGGGATGGTCTTGATCCCTGCCTCCTGTACAATGTCACGAACCTCCATCCATAGTTCCTCAGGCACTCTGTTTATCAGACCTAATCCCTTGAGTCTATTTGTCACTTCCATTGTATAATCGTAAGGGATTTGATTTAGGGCATACCTGAATGGTCTAATGGTTTTCCCTACTTTCTTCAAATTAAGTCTGAATTTGGCAATAAGGAGTTCACGATTAGAGCCACAGTCACCTCCAGGTCTTGTTTTTGCTGACTGTATAGAGGTTTTCCATGTTTGGCTGCAAATAATATAATCAATCTGATTTCAGTATTGACCATCTGGTGATGTCCATGTGCAGAGTCTTCTCTTGTGTTGTTGGAAGATGGTGTTTGCTTTGACCAGTGTGTTCTCTTGGCAAAACTCTGTTAGACTTTGATCTGCTTCGTTTTGTACTCCAAGGCCAAATTTGCCTGTTACTCCAGGTATCTCTTGAATTCCTACTTTTGCATTTCAGTCCCCTATAATGAAAAGGACATCTTTTTGGGGTGTTAGTTCTAGAAGGTCTTGTAGGTCTTCATAGAACCGTTCAACCTCAGCTTCTTCAGTGTTACTGGTCAGGGCATAGGCTTGGATTACTGTGATATTGAACGGTTTGCGTTGGAAATGAGCAGAGGTCATTCTATTGTTTTTGAGACTGCATCCAAGTACTGCATGTTGGATTCTTTTTTTGACCATGATGGCTACTCCATTTCTCCTAAGGGATTCTTGCCCACAGTAGTAGATATAATGGTAATCTGAGTTAAATTCATCCATCCCAGTCGATTTTAGTTCACTGATTCCTAAAATGTCAATGTTCACTCTTGCCATCTCCTGTTTGACCACTTCCAATTTGCCTTGATTCATGAGCCTAACGTTCCAGGTTCCTATGCAGTATTGCTCTTTACAGCATCGGACTTTATTTCCATCACCAGTCACATCCACAACTGGGTTGTTTTTGCCTTGGCTCCGTCTTTTCATTCTGGAGTTATTTCTCCACTGATTTTCAGTAGCATATTGGGTACCTACCAACCTGGGGAGTTCATCTTTCAGTGTCTTATCTTTTTACCTTTTCATACTGTTCATGGGGTTCTCAAGGCAAGAATACTGAAGTGGTTTGCCATTCCCTTCTCCGTTGGACCATGTTTTGTCAGAACTCTCCACCATGACCCGTCCATCTTGGGTGGCCCTACGTGGCATGGCTCATAGTTTCATTGAGTTAGACAAGGCTGTGGTCCAAGTGATCAGATTGGTTAGCTTTCTGTGATTGTGGTTTTTGGTCTATCTGCCCTCTAATGGAAAAGGATAAGAGACTTATGAGGAGACTTTTGAAACTTATCAGGAAGTTACCTGATGCGAGAGACTGACTGGGCGAAACTGGGTCTTGTTCTGATGGGCCATGCTCAGTAAATATCTTTAATCCAATTTTCTGTTGATGGGTGGGGCTGTGTTCCCTCCCTGTTGCTTGACCTGAGGCCAAACTATGGTGGAGGTAATGAAGATAATGGTGACCTCCTTCAAAAGGAGGTCACGCAGTGTCCCCAGCCCTGCAGGAGGCCACCGCCAACCCACACCTCCACCAGAGACTCCTCGACATTCATGGGCAAGTCTGGGTCAGTCTCCTGTGGGGCCACTGCTCCTTTCTCCTGGGTCCTGGTGCACACAAGCTTTTGTTTGTTCCCTTCAAGAGACCTGTGTTAGTTCTGGTGGCTCTCTGGTGGGTTAATGGTGACCTCCTCCAAGAGGGCTTATGCCATACCCAGGTCTGCTGCACCCAGAGCTCCTGCCCCTGCAGCAGTCCACTGCTGACCCATACCTCCACAGGAGACACTCTAAGTTATGTCTCGCTCTGCGATCCCAGGGACGATACTCCACCAGGCTCCTCTCTCCACTGGATTTCCCAGGCAAAAATACTGGAGTGGGTTGCCATTTCCTACTCCAGGGGATCTTCCTAACCCAGGGATTGAACCCAGGTCTACTGCATTGAAGGCAGAATTTTTTTTTTTTTTTTTTTAACCACTGAGCCTCCTGGGAAGCCCCATTCCTTGGTAGGAATCATCATTTCACTCAGAGTGAAACAACCTGTGGTACAATGACCTGAGCACCAGCAGGGGTCCCTTTGCACTTAGTCCTCATGTCTCAGTCTTCTGGTCACAAAGCCTAAGATTGTACTAGTACTGTTTTTCCTCAGACTCAGTTCATTGTATGTCTGTGTGTTCTATACCAACCTGGAAAGATGGTATATTAGTACATATAACATGACCTCCTATGTATTGTGCCTGCCCTGTTTCAGGTGCTATTTATACCCTTCCTCTTATAAAGTATCTAATAACCATTTAAAAATTTTAAAACTGAGCCTCCAGGAGTTGGAGTGAAACTATAAATACAAATTACATGTATCATATAGCCAGTACTGGCAGAGGCAAGGCACTAGCAGTATCATATAGGATGTTTTTAGATACAGCTAACAGAATGACTCATAAGGAGATGTATTTTCTAACGTAACTGTAAATCCGGAAGTGAGACAGTTCTAGGACTGCTTAATTTCATAGCTCAGATGATACCATCAAGAACCCAGGTTCTTTCTTCCTGCTTGTCATCCTTCACAAGTTAGCCTTGGCTTCCATCCTCATTGTTGCAAGTTGGCTGCATCCTGTGCAGACGTGGCCACACCTAGAGCCAGGGGGCAGTGAGAGAGCCTCACTGGTGCTCACTCCCTTTTCTCACACTGGGTTTTTAATGGTCTGCAGCTCTAGATTGTAATCTCACATCTTACAATTCTTTCAGTATTTGATAGTCTTTATGTTACTAGTGACTTAGTGAAGTCACTCAGTCGTGTCCAACTCTTTGCAACCCCATGGACTGTAGCCTACCAGTCTCCTCTGTCCTTGGAATTTCCCAGGCAAGAGTACTGGAGTGGGTTGCCATTTCCTTCTCCAGGGGATCTTCCCGACCCAGGGATCGAACCTGGGTCTCCCACATAGCAGGCAGACGCTTTACCATCTGAGCCACCATGGAAGCCCCAGTCTTTATGTTACTGAACTCTTTATAATGAAAATTTGGAAGAACAAATAACACCTTTAGGAGCTAACTCTGCTTCAATACACACAAAAAACTTTCTTGCTACTTCTTTGATGATACAAGTATTCAGTTCAGTTCAGTTGCTCAGTCGTGTCCGACTCTTTGTGACACCGTGAACTGCAGTACGCCAGGCCTCCCTGTCCGTCACCAACTTCCAGAGTCCACCCAAGCCCATGCCCATTGAGTCGGTGATGCCACCCAGCCATCTCATCCTCTGTCGTCCCCTTCTCCTCCTGCCCTCAATCTTTCCCAGCATCAGGGTCTTTTCCAATAAGTCAGTTCTCAGCATCAGATGGTCAAAGTATTGGGGTTTCAGCTTCAACATCAGTCCTTCCAATGAACACCCAAGGACTTATCTCCCTTAGGATGGACTGGTTGTATCTCCTTGCAGTCCAAGGGACTCTCAAGAGTCTTCTCCAACACCACAGTTCAACAGCATCAATTCTTCGGTGCTCAGCTTTCTTTATAGTCCAACTCTCACATCCATACATGACTACTGGAAAAACCATAGCTTTGACTAGATGGACCTTTTTCGGCAAAGTAATGTCTCTGCTTTTTATTATGCTGTCTAGGTTGGTCATAACTTTCCTTCCAAGGAGTAAGTGTCTTTTAATTTCATGGCTGCAATCACCATCTGCAGTGACTCTGGAGCCCAGAAAAAGAAAATTAGCCACTGTTTCCACTGTTTTCCCATCTATTTGCCATGAAGTGATGGGACCAGATGCCATGATCTTAGTTTTCTGAATGTTGAGCTTTAAGCCAACTTTTTCACTCTCCTCTTTCACTTTCATCAAGAGACTCTTTAGTTCTTCTTCACTTTCTGCCGTAGGGGTGGTGTCATCTGCATATCTGAGATTATTGATATTTCTCCCGGCAATCTTGATTCCAGCTTGTGCTTCATCCAGCCCAGCATTTCTCATGATAAGTTAAATAAGCAGGGTGACAATATACAGCCTTGACGTACTTCTTTTCCTATTTGGAACCAGTCTGTTGTTCCATGTTCAATTCTAACTGTTGCTTCCTGACCTGCATACAGGTTTCTCAAGAGGCAGATCAGGTGGTCTGGTATTCCCATCTCTTCCAGAATTTTCCACAGTTTATTGTGATCCACACAGTCAAAGGCTTTGGTGTAGTCAATAAAGCAGAAATAGATGTTTTTCTGGAATTCTCTTGCTTTTTCGATGATCCAGCAGGTATTGGCAATTTGATCTCTGGTTCCTCTCCCTTTTCTAAAACCAGCTTGAACATCTGGAAGTTCTCGGTTCACATACTGTTGAGGCCTGGCTTGGAGAATTTTGAGCATTACTTTACTACAGTGTGAGATGAGTGCAATTGTGTGGTAGTTTGAGCATTCTTTGGCATTATCTTTCTTTGGGGTTGGAATGAAAACTGACCTTTTCCAGTCTTGTGGCCCCTGCTGAGTTTTCCAAACTTGCTGGTGTATTGAGTGCAGCACTTTCACAGCATCATCTTTTAGGATTTGAAATAACTCAACTGGAATTCCATCACCTCCACTAGCTTTGTTCGTAGTGATGCTTTCTAAGGCCCACTTGACTTTGCATTCCAGGATGTCTGGCTCTAGGTGAGTGGGAGTAATCACACCATCGTGATAATCTGGGTCATGAAGATCTTTTTTGTACAGTTCTTCTATGTATTCTTGCCACCTCTTAATATCTTCTGCTTCTGTTAGGTCCATACCATTTCTGTCCTTTATTGTGCTCATCTTTGCATGAAATGTTCCCTTGGTATCTCTTATTTTCTTGAAGAGATCTCTAGTCTTCCCCATTCTATTGTTTTCCTCTGTTTCTTTGCATTGATCACTGAGGAAGGCTTTCTTATCTCTCCTTGCTAGTCTTTGGAACCCTGCACGCAGATACTTATATCTTTCTTTTTCTCCTTTGCTTTTCACTTCTCTTCTTTTCACAGCTACTTTTAAGGCCTCCTCAGACAGCCATTTTGCTTTTTTGCATTTCTTTTCCATGGGGATGGTCTTGCTCCCTGCCTCCTGTACAATGTGACGAACCTCCGTCCATAGTTCATCAGGCACTCTGTCGATGATCTAGTCCCTTAAATCTATTTCATATTTCCACTGTATAGTCATAAGGGATTATGTACACGTATTAGGTGTGAAAAAGTGTGACAAATCGAACTAAAGTGGACAGTAAAGTCTGTCTCATTCGGGTACGGTTCATAATGTGCCCTGGCTTCAGAAACACAAGCAGCATTAAAGTCTAAACGGCTGCCCCAGGATGTGTGCGTCTTCCACAGCACCGTGGGCTTCTTCCCAGCATGGCACATGCCACAGGGTTGGGCTACGCTGCCAGACCGTGGGGTCTTCCTGTAGGTGTGAAGACAGAGCTTTATCATCTTTGCACCTCCAGCCTCCACTGCAGTGACAGAGCACAGAGGAAGCTCTGTTATGGTGTTTTGAAGAAAATTGATAATGTATATAAAAACATATTTTCTAAAGAGCAGTTTAGTGTAAATAATTTTTATGAAGGCTAAAACTTGCTATGTACGAGCACGTACTTAGTAAGGACTTTTTTACACTAATTTAATTTTTTACTGTAAGAGCCACAGACCGTCAACAAACATTTTTCATTTAATTTTCATTTTTGTCAACACATGTGCATAGTTTTAAAAGTGAAACAGTTTTACAACAACAACAAAAAATCAAAGCAATCTTTGCCCACCCCGCCTCACCTATCCCAGTTTCTACTCCTGTGGCAAATATTTAACTCTTTTAGTTCTTTTTGTTTTTTGGTTCTTATCTTCACGTTGTAAACTAATAAGCTTACTTGCTATTTTTTTAATCGTACAGTTTAGACATTGTCTTAGCCCATTCAGGTTGCTATAACAAAGTATCATAGTTTGGGTAGTTTATGAACAACACAAGTTTATTTCTCATACTTCCGGAGGCTGGAAGTCTGAGACCAGGTCACCAGCATGGTTGGGTTCTGGAAGGACCCTTTTGTGGGCTGCAGAATGCCACCTTCTCATTGTGTTCATGAGTGGAGGAGAGCAGAGAGAGGAAACATGCTAAAGCCTGACTCTTCAGGGGCACTAATCACATTTATGAGGGCTCTTCCTTCATAACCTCATCTAATTATTTCCCAAAGGCCACACCTCCTGACATAATCACATGGTGGTTAGTGTTTCCAAATACGAGTTTCGGGGGAAAACAAACATTCAGTCATAATAGACACCATCTTATTAACTTATAACTATAGAATCCCCTGGAGGCAACCCACTCCAGTATTCTTGCCTGGAAAATCCCATGGACAGAGGAGGATGGTGGACTGCAGTCTATGGGGTCACAAAGAGTCAGACACGATGCACCGACTAAGCACAGCACATCTAGAATGTGAAGTTTAACTCCTTTCATAAGTTTAATTCCTTTCATACCCCTCCTTACATTCTCCCAAAATAGCTAATCCTATAGATTAATTTTTGATTAAACCAAAATTCTATTTTCCAGCATCATGATTGCATAAACAACTATGTTGTGTAGTATACTGTAACTATTTTCTTTTACTGTTACTGTTTTGTTTCCCTGGGAATTAATATTTCCCTCAAATTTTCCCAATTTTGTAAAGTACCCATCCTTTATTGTATATCCTCAAATTCTTTGCCAGAGTATAAACTTCCTAAAATGTTTCAACATATCAAGTAGTCTATGTGATTCATATTTTTCTTGGTTAACATCCTTCTAGAGATTTCTATTTCAGTCTATCAAGCATTTTACTTCATCCTCATTTTCCCATAGATTTTTGTCCCCTCAAGCTTTTCTTTTTCTACTTCCAGTACTAGACTGGTACTTTCTTAGGCCAGTTGTAGAGTCTCTGTCATCAGTCTGGAGATCTTATCCACCACTCTACGAATTCTCATCTGTGTTGGATATCCTGTTACCTGGATCCCATATCTTTCTTATTCTTGGTGTATTTCTTTGCTTTGGTTAATTACAACCTCTAATAGTTCCTTTCTTTCTTTCTTTTTTTGAGACTGGCTTGTCTGAAAAACTATTTATTTTACTTTCATATTTTGATTGATGTTTTGGGATGATGTTTTCAACTTAAAGATTCTATGCTGAAAATCATTTTGAAGGCCTTACTCTTCTGGCTGCTGAAAAGTCTAGTGCCATTCTGATTCCTGGTCCACTGTGTGTGCCTGGTTTTCTCTCTAGAACATACTGGAATCTCCTCACTTTCCCCAGTATTCTGAAATTTTAAGGTGGCCTGCTTTGATGTGCTTTGTTTACTGTTATTTCAATTATTGTGGCAGGCTATTGGTTGGCCTTTTCAGTCAGGAAACTTAGGTCCTTCAGTTCTGGAAAATTCTATTTCTCTGGTAATTTTCTTCATTCAGAGTGAAGAAAGTCAAGCTCTCAAATTAGGTGTACTAGTTTTCTTGTATTTTCTCTCATTTTTCAATCCCTTGTTTATATGTTCTTCATTTAAAAAAAATAAATTTCTTCAACTTTTGTAATAGTTTTAAAAATTCAGGCTATTTATATTTGTATATATTCCCCTTTATATGACAACTTGATCATGCTTTATGGATGCAATATCTCCTTTTTCTTCATTTAAAAAATGGATTACAGTTATTAAAAAGATATCTTGATTTCTACATTATCTCTTTCCTTTTCTTTCTTTCTTTTTTTTTTTTCTATTATTCTTCACAAAGACTTTCCTCCAGTTTCTGCTAATCCTTGAGTTCTTACATATTTAAGAGTGATAAAGTATTACAACACTAAGAGAAACTCTGCATGGAAGGGTTTGCTTTTGGTGGGGTTGCCCAGAGAGTAGCTGGCTATTCCAGGGAGAAACCCTCGAATGTCAATACATCAAGGCTACAGTTCATCAGTGTTTTCCCCAGAGAGGCATTCTCTGATTTCCTGCTGTGGGATGTGGTGGAGAGGAGGGCCTATGCCTGAATTTCAGAGTTGGAAGCCAAGTGAGGACAAGGACTTGACTTTTGCCTCATGCTCTGTTTATACCTGGGCCTAGACTCTCTTTGCTATATCATCTCTAAACAGTGATTCTCCTCATGGTTGAGGGAGGGGTGGTCCCATGCTGTGAGGAGTGGGCAAAGGGACTCATGACACTTTTGTCCATTTTCATTGAATCCTCTTGTTCTCAGCTCACTGGGACCTCCGCGTGAGAATCACCAGATGCTTCTACTCCCTGAGACCTCCTGGGTTCTGAGGTGTGAACCTGCCCTAAGCCCCCGGCCCAAGCCCTGCAGCCCTGGCTCTCTGCCTCCTCCTGTCTGTTCAATTAATCACCACTAGCTCTGATCACTGCTTTTGGAAGTTTAGCTGACCTCTTTCTGCTCTAACTCCTTTCATGCTCTCTTTGCCTTTGTGGGTTGATGTCTCTTTAATTTCTTTTCTGTCACTTTAATGGGGTATTGTGAGGGAGAAGAGAAAATGTGTTTGTGCTTACATACATTTCCATAAAGCCATAACACCTGAAGTCATTTACCAACCCACCTGTGTGTCTCTTGTCCACATTTGGGACAATTCCATTGTCTCCTTGCTGCCCACCACATTTCCATTGAAATGGCCTCCCCTCTTATTTGGAGTTAAATGGGGCAAGGGACAGGGGTGGGTGGGATCTGCATGACTAGGACCCTCACTTTCAATGCAGAATTGGAATGGGGGTGTGTGTCAAGCAACCCCTGCTAGTTTTCAGAGTATCAGACACTACTCTTGGGTCTAAGTAACTCTAAGAATATATCAGAATTTAATCAAGGAGTAAAACAGTAAGCTAATCCTTAAAGCTGCCAAATTTAAAATGATGCTGTATGAGGGAAAAACTCCCACAATGAAACATTTTGGTGCCCATATAAAAGAACAGCCATTGCTCTTTTTAGTACTTTGCCTAAAAAAAAATGGTTTCTGACTATAATGAAAAAGTAGGGTTGGGGGATGGAAAGACTTGAAAGTCCCCCCTTTGCATAAGAACTGCCTGAAATGGTGGTTACTGAGCCAAAAGTGAACCTTCTACTTTAAGCAGTTTGCAGATGAAGAATTTGGATGAGCCGTATCTGTTTCTTCTCCAGGCTGTGTCTGTTTCTTCACAGGCCATCTGCTGGATTCCAGTGGCGGGCACAGTGATCAAGGACTCATGGACAAGGCAGCATAAGAAGAACCACGGCCCCCTCCCCCCAGTCCCATGACGGGGCGGAGTAAGAATCCTGGAGCTGGATTCTTGGCGGACCCTGACGGTTCTTTGCTGAGAGGTTGCCAGGAGACCTGTGGGGATATTGGGAAAGGTACCAGCTGGGACTGGGCTTGCTCCTGGGAACAGAATGTTTTATTCAGCGGGGAAAAGTAGTGTTGGACCATATGAATAAAGACTTCAGATTCTGGGTAGGGGACTGTTTAACTCTCTCCTTCCTTGGGCTCTAAACGCAGCCTAAGGCACTTGGAATTTGGCCCACACTCATCATAATATAGGTGACAATGAAATCTGGGCCACCCCAAATCAATGAATCCTTAACAAGCCACAACTGGCTGTTGGGGCTTGTCTGAAGAATTGTGACGTTGCCAGTTGGGTAAATATCCTTTGTATAAATACACTCAGTAATGGGTAAACTATTTTCTTCCCGGTTAGCAGGTTCTTTATAAGACGGCTCTTGTTTCTACTTGGAGGCTGAAAAAGTTATTCTCCCTAAGCACTTAGGGTCCTGAGGTAGGAACAAGATGAAATGTCTGATTCAGCAACATTTGGTTTTAATCCAGCCCAGGGTTCTGTGGCCAAGGCCTGAGAAGAGAAAGGAGGACAGTAGCAATGTGAAGGTGAGCGATGGTAGGGAGGAGGCATGTGGGAATGGTGGACAGAAAAGTGGTCCTCAAAAGATATATCCAAGTCTTAACTTATAGAACCTGTGGATATGACCTTATTTAGAAAATAGAGCCTTTACAGGTGTAACTATGTTAAAAATCTCAAGCTGAGATCATCCTGGATATAGGGAGCCTAAATCCCCAATGACTGATAGGAATCCTTGTAAGAGAAAGGAGAGGAAGATTTGAAACACGTAGAGAATATAGTCATGTGGAGATGCAGGCAGAGAATTGGAGGGATACTGCCAAGGCCAAGGAACTGCCAGAAGCCAGAAGAGGCAGGAAGAATTCTCTTCTAGAACCTTCAGGGAGAGTGTGGTCCTGCTGACACCTTGATTTCACACTTCCTCAGAACTGCGAGAAAATAACTTTTATCCCACCAGGTTTGTGGTCATTCGTTACAGCAACCCTTGAAAACAAATTCAGTGGGGCAGATCTGGAAAGAAAGAGACAGGTGTAGAAATGTGTAGGCAAGGGCAAGGACAGCCACGGGGACTGAGGCAGGGAGAGACGGGCTGTGTAATAACTCCTCCTCCCCCACCTGTCTTAGTCTGCTGTGGTGGCCACACAAAAGAACATTGACTGGCTGTCTTAAGTGACAAAAATTAATTTTCTGGAGTCTGGATGTTAAAGGTCAAGGTACCAGCATGGTCAGTTTTCAGTGAAAACTCTCTTCCCAGCTTGTAGATGGCCAGTTCCTCACTGTGTCCTCATAAGGCAGAGACAGCAAGTTCTCTGGTATATTTTCTTGGAGACACTAATCCCATCACCAGGGTCCCACCCTCATGACCTGATCTAAACCTAATTATCTTCCGAAGTGCCCACCTCTAAATAACATCTCATCTCCTGCATTTGATTTTTGAGGAGATGCAATTCAATCCATAGCACTCTCCTACTGCATGGATTCCCATCATAGGTCTGGCAACTTAGTAGCTGAGACCGGACAGAACTCTGCTGTATGAAACAGGGAAAACCACTCTTGATTGAAGGATGAATTAACTTGAAGAGAAGAGGTTATGTTAAGAATCAAAGAGGAACGCACTTGTCTCAGGTTCTAAATAACAATTATTCCAACAGTTTGGATGACAGTGAAGGCAGCCAGGGCATCATTCAGTAGCTCTGTGAAGTGGAGGCTGGGAATTATCTTTTAGGGTCCCATTAACTTCCTCTTCTAACATTTTCCTGCCAGGAGGGATTCCTTGACTGGTACACTCCTATTATGAGCTGAATTGAGTCATCCCCAGAACTCATATGTTGAAGTTCTCAGACATCAGAATATAAATGTCTTTGGAGATAGGGTCTTTAAAGGGGTAAATAAGTTAAAACGAAGTCGTTAGGATAGCCTAATCTAATCTGACTGTTTTCCTTGTTAGAAGAGATTAGGACACAGACAGTCACAGAAGAAAGACCCTATGAAGACAGAGGAAGATGATGATCATTTACAAGCAAACTAAAGAGAGACCTCAGAAGGAACCAAACTCTGCTGATACCTGATTTTGAACTTCCAGCCTCCAGAACTTTGAGAAAATAAACTTCTCTTGGTTAGCCCACCTAGTCTCTATGCTTTGTATGGCTATGTCTGAGGAAACTAATGCTTCTTCAAGCCCAGTGCTTCAAACAGAACCTTCCTTGCTCTATAAACAGGCTCATGACTCCAGACCATGTGCATTCTAGCATCCTCATCCCCTTGGCCTGTTTAAGCTTCCAGGAACATGTTGGAATTCCTGTTCATTCATTCTCACCTAACCAACGAGAGTTTTAGCAAGTTATTCAATCTCTTGGAATCTTTTCTTCATCCATAAAACTGAAGATAATTAAGTCTCCCCGGTTGTGCAATTAAATGAATTCACATACACAAAAGTGTAACCAAGCAAGACCCCTATGTGGCCTTCCCGGAACAGGCCCCATCACCTTCCAAGTCCTCCTGCCTCTTTTATGTGGAAAAATTTAGCCTTCTAAGCCTTCCCGGAGTTCCAAAAAGTAAATTTAATCAGAGAAGTGAGAAGATACAGAAAGGAAAACAGTCAAAGAAGACAAAATAAGAGTTAAGCCACTAAAAAAAGTCAAGGACCTTAATTCCTCCTCAAAGGCTATAGATAATAATCTGAGCCATATCCTTTGAGCTATTATTCAGATACTCAAACCCCCATCAGGCGGAAGAAGTTAACTATATGCTGCCCACAAGCATGTAGACTCCAGACTGGTTGGAAGCAGAAGGTTGATGATGTTGATTCCTGGTTGCCACACCACCAACTTATCAGAAGAATGTCCCTGAGCTGATCATACTTTTGACAACCACATCCCTCACTCTATCTTTGAAAGTATTCCCTGAAAGGATTTAGGGAGTTTGGGGCCTTTTAAGCACTAGCTTCCTGGACTTCCTGCTTGGCACACTTCACTTTCCTTCACGTTAACCCGCTGTCAGTAGCTTGGCTTTACTGCTTGTGGGCAAGCAGACCCAAATTTGCTTTGGTAACAAAAGGATTAAATAAAGCTGAGGCCCAGTCACTCTAGCACCTTCTTCAATTTTATCTACATTAGAGGACATTTGCCATGTTTTTCAGCCCATCAGTAGGTAGTCTGCCTCTTTGGAGGAAAAGCAGATAATTTATGAGAGTTATGGCCTTGTCTCCCACTGTGTGAAGACAAATCTGGAAGTGGAGCAGGCAGTGTCACTTATCCAGATTCTCCCACTTCCTGAGGTGCTTTTCAAATGTCAATCCATGTTGCTTCCAGGAATGTTTTCAAACTCACTATCTGACCAGTCAGGATCACTTCTCCAAGTCATAACTGCTCCTCCCTTTCTGTGGCTCCCCAAGTCTATCAGTGACTGACACCTCTGTGCAGAATCTCCCTTAGTATTCAATCCCACTGATTCTACTTTGTTTCTCCTCTTACCATTTCTGTCTCCAGTTCTGTCAATAGACTTCTTAGGGATCCTTCAGCTTCTTGATTGTTCTCCTCAGCTCAACCCATCTTGTCCACAGTTTCCAGATTAATAAAAAACTATCAAAGCTGCCACATTATATACAAAATATTAAGACTGAGAGTCAAGTTCTTACTCAAATTGAGTTATTTAAGATACTCCACTACTTTCTTTCACTATTATGTGCTCAGTATGGGCACTCTTAAATTTCACTGTGTTTTGGGATTAACCGCATTGTAGAGACACAGAAAGATATAAGAAATAAATTGAGAAAAGATCCATAGAAACAGATTTTACACCATAAAAGAGTAAATTATTAGGTGTTAGAAAAATATAAATGTTGCAAGCAGTGTGTTTTATATGCTGTTTCCAAGAATAAAAATATGCCAAATCTGTGGGTAAAGGAGTTGGTTAGTCAGATTTCTGGATGGCCCTTCCTTTAAACTGTCAGTACTGCTGGGCTGCTTTATAGGCAATAACCAGTCACCAAAGAGAAGAAAATCTGAATAGAGGCCTTGGAGGAAATGCCAATTTGAGGACCAATTATTGCCTTGTTAAGCAGTAATATGGGGTTATTGTAGATTTGGGGGAGTATAGTGGTTAAAATGTACCTTTAAAAACAACCTTCTAGAAACCAAGAATTTTCCAAACTTAAGAAGTAGCTGAAAGAATAATTTAAAGAAACGCAGTCTCCCCATGGAACCAGATTCTGAAGCAAAAAAAGGAAAAGGAATGATGTTAAATGGAAACAAAAAAGAAGTGACCCTTCCAGGTGGTTATTTTGAAACTCCTTTCGAAGAAGCTCTCTGCTGGACAATGCTACCAAGTGGCCTGTGTGTCTGTTGTTTCATGTTTCTAGAGGCTAGAAGTCTGAAATCAAGATGTCAACAGGGTCGTGCTATCTCTGAAAGCCCTAAGGAATGTTCTTCCTTGATCTTCCAGCATCACTGGTGTTCCTTGGTTTGTAGTCCTATGGGGTCACATGGACTCTTACTCTGTGTTCATCTGTGTCTACATTTTCCTCTTTTTTGTAAGGACTTTAGTCATTGGATTAGGCCCACACTCACCAAGTATACTCTTATCTTAACTTGGTTATCTCTGCAAAGGCCCTTTTTTAAATGAGGTCACATTCAAAGGTATTGGGGGCTAGGATTTCAAGACTTCATTCTGAGTCAATGATATCACAATGAAGAGAGCATGCCAGAAGTTCTTTGTTATTAACACAAAGATAGTATTAATAATAGCTACATACTCAAAAGTACCCAGAATAAGATCAACTTCTGGCATGACAGCATGAGGAGCTCTACTGACCCACTTACTCAGTGAAACTGGTGAAAGACTGTTAAAAAACTCAACAATTTAAGGCTCCTGGAAATGATCCTAAGGGGGGAAAATAGCAAAGGGAAAGTTGGCTCTTCAAGAAAACGTATGAAAATTTGGTAGGAATGGTGACAGTTTGTGGTATTTGAACTGAGACTGCTTCCTTCTGACTCACTTAGTTAGGTAGGGTGGAGACTCCATTCCAGAATTCTGCAACTAAGTACAAGGGCTCCTTTTCCCAACCCTCCGAGCACGTGGAAGTCTTTCTTCTCCAGAGGAGCAGGTTGGCAATGTTTCTTATCCTGTCCACAGATCCCATTGCCAAGACTCAGTTCCAGATGAGTGTGATTAAGAGGTCAGCTTTCTGGTGGATTGGAGGGTCTACTTTGGGCACAGAATACTGAAAGGACTCTCCCTAGTCATTCTTTCCTTGACTTGTGAGGTGCTGCTTCCATGTCAGAAGATGCAAGCTGGGAGGACCTCTGGCTGCCCTACTTCTCCACCAACTATTCAGCTCCTAGAGTGGGGGTATCACTCAGAGAGGAGCCTGCCATTGTTCCCACCCCCAACTCCAGAGTCCTGAATCAGATATTTTGCTGGAGAATGGGACTGGGAAAAGGGTAAGAAGGAGACCATTAAAAAAAGATAGTTTCTAACATTTTTCCGAAGGAATTGAAAGTCAAGCCTAAGGATGCTCTCAAAAACTGTGGAGGTTATGGTAAAAGGCAAATGGGAGGAGATTGAAAATATATGCTAAACCTGTCAGCCTGTTAGTTTGTGGGAGAAAACTCAGAATGAGTCACTAGGAAGGAGTCTTCTTGGGTTCAGAACAAATATCAAACACTGACCTCAGAAACTATTCCTTCAAAGGAGTCACAACTTAATTGGATTAGCTTGTAGAGCAATTTATGCTTTAGGGCATTGCTGGAAGAACTATAGCAATCAGCCAACAATTAGTAGAGTTTTACAACTGGATGTGGTCGGAGAAAAAGTAGCCGAGAACCCTAGCAAGATCACTGTCATCCAAGCATGACTGTGGTTATAACCAAAGCTGTGCTTCTTTGAGAAGAAAAATCAGAGGCTGAATACTATGGAAGGGGAAATAGATTTCAAGAAAATAATCCAGCCATTTGCTAAACAAACAAACAGTTAAATAACAGTAACAAGCCCTGGAGGAAGGGAGGAAGATGAATATCTAGAATTGCTACAATATTTCCAACAAAAATTTTAAGGCATGCAAACAAATATAAAAGTATGATTCATACAGCTGGAAAAAGCCAGAAAAGAACCCACCTGTGAGAGTGACCACTACTGTATTGTCAGAAAACTTCAAAAGATTCATTGTAAACATGTTCATAGGGCCAAAAGAAAATATGATGGCCATGTTGCATCAATAAAGAATATCAATAAGGAGATAAAAGTTATAAAAAAAGAACCAAATGGAAATTCTGGAGTTGAAAAGTGCAATAACAGAAATAAAAAATTCACTAGAGAGACTCAACAGTAGGTTTGAACTGGCAGAAGAGAGAATAAATAAACTTGAAGATAAATCAGTAGAAACCTTGCAAGCTGAAGAACAGGGAAAAAGTATACCAAAACACATGTAGTGGAAGTACCAGAAAAAAATGAGAGAAGGGAGCAGAAAGAACATTTGAAGAAATAATGGCTGAAAACCCGTCACAAATTTGTTGAGAGATACTGGTCTGTGGTTTCGTTGCAATGTCTTTTCTAGTTTTGTTACTAGGGTAATGCTAGCCTCATAAAATGAGTTAGGAAGCATTCCTTCTGCTTCTATCTTCTGAAAGAGCTTGTAGAAAGTCGGTACAATTTCTTCTTTAAATATGTGTTAAAATTGACCAGTGCACCCACCTCGGACTGATGCTGTCTTTTTTAGAAGGTTGCATGCATGCTAAGTCACTTCAGTTGTGCGACCCTGTAGACTGTAACCCACCAGGCTCCTCTGTCCAAGGGATTCTCCATGTAAGAATGCTGCAGTGGTTTGGCATGCCCTCCTCCAGGGGAGCTTCCTGACACAGGGATTGAACCTGTGTCTCTTTATATCTCCTTCATTGGCAAGCAAGTTCTTTACCACTGGCACTACCTAGGAAGCCTCATTTCAGAAGGTTATTAATCATCAATTTAATTGTTTTAGGCCCATTCAGAGTGCCTGCGTCTTCTTGTGTGAGTTTAGGCAGACTGTGTCTTTCAAGGATTAAAAGAATCACCTGGGTTGTCAAATTTATGGGGTTCCCTGGTGGCGCAGTGATAAAGGATTCACCTGCAATGCTGGAGATGCAGGTACAATCCCTGAGTCGGGAATATCCCCTGGAGAAAAAAATGACCACCATATAGCTGTTCATAGCATTCCCAGTTTTATTGAAAAACAGTGAACTTACACATCCAGGAAGTTCAACAAACTTTAAGTAGGATAAATGCAAAGAAATCCACAAACAGACACATCATAGTAAAAATGTTGAAAGTTAAAGCCAAGGAGAAAATCTTGAAAGCAGCAAAAGAAAACTGTCTTATTACTTACAAAGAAACTCCAATAAGACTGGAGCTGACTTTCCAGCTGAGATAATGGAGGCTGGAAAGTATTGGAAGAACATAAAATAGTCCATGAAAAAAATAGAAAAAACTGTAAATTAATAAAAGTCTCTATAATCAAAACCATCTTTTAAAAATGAAGGTGAAATAAAGACTTTCCCAGGTATACAAAATCTGAGAGAATTTGTTGGTTGGTAGAACAAATCATTTTATGAGAAATAAAAAATTCAAATATCCTATAAGAAATGCTAAAGGAACTTTTTCAGACTGAAAGCAAGCATCCCCAAATGGTAATTCAAATTAACATGAAAAACAAATACCACAGGAAAAGGTATCTATGTAATTATAAGATACAGTTTAAATACAGATTTTCTTCCCTCTTAACTGATTTTAAAACACTAGCATAAAGTAATGTGTATAAAAATACATTTGGGGGCCTGCAATGCATAAATAATAGAATATGTGTGATTGTTTGCCAATAATAGTAAAAGAAGGAAGGTGGGTGGGAGGAAAGCCTTAACTGGGCTAAGGAAATGTCTACAGATTGTAAAGTAATAACTATAACAATGCATTGTTGGGTTTGTAACATCAATAGCTCTACTGTGTACAAAAATAATATGATAAGAGAGAATGAGAAATATAACTATATTAATATTTCTATAAATCAATGAAATGAAACTAGTATAAACCAGGAACCAATTCTGACAAGGTAAGATATATACAGTAAGTCATATACATCTTATCTAAATCACTAAAAATCTTTCAAAATGTAGTGGGAAAAAAGTATAGAAGTTAAAATGCTACATAACAAAATATTTACTTAATGTAAAATAATAGTAAAGAAGGAATGTGAAGTTAGGTTTAACATCCAGTAATCAATTAATGTAAACCATCATATCAATAGAATAAAAAACAAATATCATATGATTATCCCATAGATACAGAAACAAGCATTTGACAAAATCCAACAGTTTTCGTGGGCTTCCCTGGCGGCTCAGGTGGTAAAGAATCTGCTTGCAATGCAGGAGACCTGGTTCAGTCCCTGGGTTGGGAATAGCCCCTGGAGGAGGGCATGGCAACCCACTCCAGTATTCTTGCCTGGAGAATCTCATGGACAGAGGAGCCTGGCAGACTGTAATCCATGGGGTTGCAAAGAGTCAGACACAACTGAGCAACTAAGCATACAGCACAACATTTCATAAAAAGACTGAACACGTGCGGAATAGAGAAGTTCTTCAAACCAATAAAGGGTTTGAAAGGCTATGAAAAACTCATAGTCATCGTCATATTTAATGATGCTTTTCTACCACTATCAGGAACAAAGCAAAGATGTTAGCTCTTGCCACTTCTATTCAGTATTATACTTGATGTTCTAGCTGGGGCAATTAAGCAAGAGAAAGTAATAAAAGGCATATGGGTTGGAAAGGAAGAAATAAAACTATGTCTATTTTCAGATGACATGATCTTGTATATAGCAAATCCTAGGAATCCACTAAAAAGCATTTGGAAAAAATAAATAAGCTTAGTAAGTTTTCAGGATGCAAGGCTAATATGCTGCAAAGAATTATATTTCTATACACTTGCAATGAGGGCTTCCCTGATGGCCCAGTGGTAAAGAACCCACCTGCCAATTCAGGAGACAAGGGTTCAATCCCTGGGTCGAGAGGATTTCCTGGAGAAGGAAATGGCAATCCATTCCCATATTCTTGTCTGGGAAATTCTATGGACAGAGGAGCCTGGTGGGCTACAGTCCATGGGGTCACAAAAGAGTCAGACATGATCTAGTGACTAAATAGCAACAATACAACACTTGCAGTGAATGATCTGAAAATTAAAATAAAAATTCCATTTACACCAATAAAAAAATAACTTAGAAATAAACCTAACAAAAGAAGTGTATAACCTATCCTCTGAAAACTGCAAAACATTGTGGAAGAAATTAAAGGTCATCTCAATAATTGGAAAAGCATTTTATGTTTGCAGATCAGAAGGTTTAACATTTTTAAAAATACAGCTGTATGTTTATTTTCAGTGAAACCATAATTTGTATTCTAGACTATCTCTTCTGAGGATAAGCATACTTTAAATAACTTGTACATTGTCTATTTAAGTGCTCAAATACTAAAATACTCAAATTCAACTACATTCCAAATAATTTTTCCTAATATTTATCAGATATATAACAGATCAGGCCTGCCTAACCCCTCCACACCCACTGACAAACAAGTTTAATCCTGCTAAGAACACACCCATACTCACCCATCCTACCAGACAAAAAGCAGAGAAAAGAAAGGCAACCACTTCTTTAAAGCTATTTTTTTTTAATGTGGATCATTTTTAAAGTCTTTTTTTTTTTTAAGTTTCTTTTTATTTACTTATTTGACTGTGCCAAGTCTTGGTTGCAGCATGTGAACTCTTAGTTGCAGCATGTGGAATTTAGTTCCCTGACCAAGGATCGAACCCAGGCCCCTGCATTGGGAGCACAGAGTCTTAGCCACTGGACTAGAGAAGTCCCATTTTTAAAGTCTTTATTGAATTTGTTAGCATATTGCATCTGTTTTATGTTTTGGTTTTTTGGTTGCAAGTCATGTGAGGTCTCAGCTCCCTGACCAGGGATCAAACCGGCACCCCTTGTGTTGAAAGGTAAAGTCTTAAAAACTGGACCACCAGGGAAGTCCTGGTGCAGCCACATTTGAAAATAATCTGGCAATTCCTCAAATGATTAAACATAGAGTTACCATATATCCCAGTAATCCTACTCTTAGGTATTAATATATACCCAAGAGAAATAAAATTATTTAATCACATATAAGTTTGTACATGAATGTTCATAGCCATATTATTCATAATAGCCAAATGGGGAAAAAAACCGAAATGCCTATCAATGACAAATGAATAAACAGAATGTGATATAACAATGCAACAGAATATTATTCAACCATAAAAAGAAATGAAGTACAGATACCTGCTACAACATGAATAAATCTCAAAAACATTATTCTAAGTGAAGGAAGTCACAAAAGATCTCATATTATATTATCTTATTATTATGAAATGTCCAGAAGAAAATTTATAGGGACAGAAAGTAGATTAGTGGTTGCCTAGGGGTTAACAACTGACTGGTTCAAAATTGGAAAAGGGGTATGACAAAGCTGTGTATTGTTACCCTGTTTATTTAATTTATATGCAGAGTATGCTATGCAAAATGCTGGGCTGGATGAGTTATAAGTTGGAATCCAGATTACCAGGAGAAACATCAACAACCTCTGATATTCAGATGATACCACGTGGTAGAAAGTAACTAAGAAGCCTCCTGATGAAGGTGAAAGAGGAGAGTGAAAAAGCTGGCCTGAAACTCAGCATTTAAAAATTGAAGATCATGGCATCCAGTCCCATCACTTCATGGCAAATAGATGAGGAAACAATGGAAACAGTGACAGGCTTTATTTTCTTGGGCTCCAAAATCACTGTGTATGGTGACTGCAGACATGAAATTAGATGATGCTTGTTTCTTGGAAGGAAGGCTATGACAAACTAGATAGCATATAAAAAACATGGACCAACAAAAGTCCATATAGTCAAAGCTATGGGATCTTTCCAGTAGTCATGTACAGATATGAGAGTTCGACCGTAAAGAAGGCTAAGTGCTGAAGAATTGATGCTTTGAACTGTGGTGCTGGAGAAGACTCTTGAGAGTCCCTTTTACAGTAAGGAGGTTAAACCAGTCAATTCTAAAGGAAATCAACCCTGAATGTTCATTGGAAAGACTGATGCTGAAGCTGATGCTCCAGTAGTTTGGCCACTTGATGCAAAGAGCTGACTCCCTGGAAAAGACCTTGATGTTGGGAAAGATCGAGGGCAGGAGGAGAAGGGAACAGCAGAGGATTAGATGGTTAGATGGCATCATTGACTCAATGGACATGAGTTTGAGGAAACTCAGGGACCTAGTGAAGGACAGGGAAGCCTGGCGTGCTGCAGTACATGGAGATGCAAAGAGTCAGACACGACTTAGGGACTGAACAGCACAACAGAGGTGGGGAGGTGGGGCTGGCAGGTAGGAGGTACTAGGCTTCTTTCTGAGTTGATAGAAATATTCTAAAATTGATTGCGGTGATGGTTGCACTTATCTGTGAAAATACTTTTGAATTTTATACTTTAAATGGGATTGTATGTGAGCTAGTTCTTAATTACCCAGAGTGAAAGATTAGCCCAGCACTAGGACTCCGTCAATTTAATGCACCCCCTGGGCTTCCCTGGTGGCTCAGATGGTAAAGAATCTGCCTGCAATGCAGGAGACCCGGATTTGATCCTTGGGTTAGGAAGATCCCCTGGAGAAGGGAATGGCAACCCACTCCAGTATTCTTACCTGGAGAATTCTATGGACAGATGAGCCTGGCGGGCTACAGTCCATGGGGTCACAAAGAGCTGGACACGATTGAGCAATTAACACCGCAATAAAGGCAGACCAATGCAGGGTAACCACCTAGGGAATCCCTATAAGCTGGAGTATTGCTGACGCTGGACTTTGCAGGGGGTGCTAGTTGTAAAGAACCCACCTACCAATACAGGAGACGTAAGAGAAGCAATTTCAATCCCTGAGTCAGGAAGATCCCTGGTGGAGGGCCTGACAACTCACTCAAGTATTCTTGCCTGGAGAATCCCATAGAGAGACAAACCTGGCGAGCTACAGTCCATAGGGTTGCCAAGAGTCAGACACAACTGAAGCGACTTAGCACACACCTGCTGAAGGTAGAAGATGGGGCTCTTTTATTACACTTCGTATTACTGAATATGTGCAAAATGCGTTGGGGTGCTCCACCTACCTTCTTCTTATTGTTTTCCTCCTGTTCTATTATTCTTCCTCCATTAAGCTACATAAAACCTGAAGCAGACAATCAATGGAATTGGGATAGTCATCTTTCTGAGGACTGGGGAAGGAAGAACCATTTCATCTCCCATTTGTCTGACTGCGCTGTGTTCTTAGCAAGAACTGGTTGCGGTAATAGAGAATCTGGTCAGGCAAAGAACGGAAGAGCCATCTCGGATCCTTCCCATTACCTTCAACTCTCCCACAGTTTATAAGCTCCATGGTTTATTTGTAATTTTAAAATCCTTTTTTCCTTTTCTTTTGTTTTATATAATGCACATTTATGTTGTAATAGAGCCTGATTTTCTACAATAGGCTTTTATGTGTGTTTTTGATTCAAATATAAAAAGATCCACTTCAATGTAATAAACAAATACCCAGCTGTTATTGTACTAAATAATTGACAAAGCCTCAAACACATTTGGACTCAAACAAACTTCTTGTCCTCCCTGCAGAGTCCACCAGCATACCCCCCACCCCTTAACCTCACTAAGGAGCTTGAGAACAAATCACCCTACTTTTGGAGAATGAGTCTGTGCCTCACTATTTTAAACATAAATAAATTTGAATTTGGAGCATTAGTGTGTCTCATTGCCGTTCCTGATGGAGGCCATACATGCAAAATCTAGATTTGGGGTTTGGATATGCCACTGATTTATTTGTGGGCTGATTCTGTTTGGAGCATTTCTTATGCTGTAAGCAAGACCCCCCACTTTCACCCCCATATGCTGTGGGAGACTTGGAGAGGAAAGTCCACTCGGGTCTGCAGTGTGGGTTATTCTCCCCAGCACACATCATGCATCTATTTATCTCTCACCCTGAACTCATTTTGCTTCTGCCCTTCCGCATATACTGTGTTCCTCATCTTAATGGATGGGCCACTGTATCAGTCCACACCAGTAATTTTCCTACTTATTCCATGAGGGAGATACAAACTTGAATTGGTTTAAGCTGTCATATTTTGGGGGCCCATTTTTCACTTGGCCTAACTGTGCTAACTGTGTATCTATACACGAATAATGCTCAGGCTCAAGCTGTTGGCCACAAGGGAGGCCACCACCAAGCTAAATTTCAGAGAGTCTGTCATTAAAAAAAGAAGGGGAGAATGGATACTGAGAAACACAATACTTCATATGAACAACTCCAAGCCCAGTTGATGGAATTCACCAGAAATCCAGAACCTCCTGAAATGGCTTCCTTGATTTGTTTGATGTCCTCAAAGATACTTCAGTGTTGGGTCCTCAGTCTCCCCCGAGGAGCAGGAACTTGGGTGGATTTCCTACAGAGGCTAGAGAACTTCATCCACGTGGGGATGCATGCAGGTCCTTTAGCAGCCGAGGCCTGTGCTCTCCCTCCACTGCTGCTGGTGGCCCCCAGAATACTGACCTACAGGCATAGCTCTTCCCGGTGATGGCCGAAGGGAGGGACAAGGTTCTCCTCTGAGCCGGCCCTTCCCCTTAATTCTCCATACCCAGAAAAGAATAGACTATATCTTTTTTGAGAATTTACTGAAGTTTGAGAAAAGTAAGATGGAAGCACAACAAGGAGGAGAGCTTTCAGGGAGTGCACAGGCCTGGCACCTTCTGGGATTCTTTATCAGGCTACTTCCTCCTTATGCCATCAAAAATGCTCTGAGTATCTCTGTTCTTCAGAGACCCTAAGAACTGGGGAGGAGAAAATATACAATGTCATCTCAAAGGTCCACTTCTAGAGCCCCTATTCATTTTCCCAGGGGTGTGACGACATCTATTCCCTACAGAACCACCCACAGGGTGTGGTATTAACCCATGGTCCCAATAAGAACTTCATAATTCTCAGAACAGTCCCTAAAGTCTGGACTATTGCACTGTAAGTACCATCACATAAGAACAGCTCAACCCAGCAGGGCTACAATAACTTCATTCCGGCTTCTGTATACTCTCATGAACTATTCAACTGAATTATTCAATCTCAAACATGTCATTAAAAACTGTTTTGCTTTCTTTCCCTTGGACTCAGATGTAATCCACAGATTTTAGCAAAGCAGACCTCATGTCACTCTCTACATGTCTCCATCTCTCTAGATGCATGATCTTTATCAACTAGGATGTGTTTGACTGGAAGTCAAGCCTCTCACAGTCATGATTTCTAAGTTTGGCACCTTTCCTGGGGAGAAAGAGAGGTTAGAAGGTAAGACATGGCAGTAAGCCATATAGTAGCCCTGTTTGAGAAATTTATATTCTGAGATTGGCCTTCTGGAAGTTCTGTCTGTTTAATTTATGGTGATAATATCTCTAACAATAGTACTAGTAGACAGATATGATGGGATTTAGGGAGGGGGTATGTGTCTTTCTGGACCCAGTAACTTCTATAACCCAGAGTATCTTCTTAAAACTATTTCTGCCTTCTAAGGTAATAATCCCAACCTGATTTATAAAAAAACTTGCGATCTCACCTCTGAGAATTCTAGAAAGATATGGTCTAGCTGAAAAAGGGCAGCTCTGGGTTGTACCTAACATCATGTAGGTTTTTGTTCTTGTTTTTAATGATACCAGTGCAATGCAAGGGTTCATCAGTTAGAAATGTAAAGTCAAGTGACATGACTGTTTTAATGGGGTTTTCTGCTAATAGCAGGCTGATGATCCCCATAGATCCTCAGCACATCTGAAACTCCATGTCACTGGAATCTCAAATGTTTATTTTATGTGAAAAGGAAAACCCATGTTGAACTTTGTAAATGCTTTACATGTTTGAAATTATGCCTTTTCTTCTATTTGTTGGTGCACGTTTGTATCGTGTGCTCCCGGTTCCTATATCAGAAGTTTATCACTCATGGGAATTAACTTGCTATTTGAACTTAGAGTTTCTTTAGCTGGAATCTCAACTGTGGGAAGACAGTGGAAGAAAATTCTTATCTTCAGTGGTGATGATACTTTCAGCCAAAAGAAATGGAAAAGGGAAAACTGGAAGAGAAGAGATTGTGGGCCAAATAAAGGGTGTTCTTTTCTATATTTAGCAGAAAATGTCCCCATGTGAGAGGAAAGGAAGCCTCTGAGGACCCCATGAAGTGATACCCAGCAGGGAACTGCATTTATTACTCTGGAGAATTCTCTTCTTCCAGGTCCTGGAGAAGCAGGCAGGAATTTTCTCTACTTGGATATTTTTGTTGTTGAAAAAGAAAAGCAGAAAAGTAGAGATGATAATAAACAGGTATCCAAGACTCAGCCATACTAAATGAACAGATGTTATTCAGATACATTTACTTCTGACCCTTTTTTAAAAAAGTAAAATATTATACATATTTTGAAGTCTATGAAGTCCCTCCTCCCAGTCCTCCTCCCCAACAGCAATTGCTATGGCATCATTCCAGCCCACAAATCAAAATTTACATTTGTATGTACATAATAAAGAGATTTATTTTGTAGGTTGAGAAACATACCACATAAATGGCATCAGATTATATTAACATTCTGCAGCTAGCTTTCTCCAGTCTAGATTTTTTTCTAGCTTCATTCATGTTGGGACATGTAAATCTAATCATTCATTCTGACTGTTGCATAATATTTCTTCATGTGACTACATCAAATTTATTTACCCATTTCTCTACTAATGGACGTCTGGAGTGTTCTCTCTAAAAACTAGTGCACTTGTGCTATTATTCCTAGAATTGGAATTAGTGGGGTACTGAGTATTGACCAAGGTCACAAGAGATGCCGTAACAAACTCATACATATAATGGCTCAAATATCCCGAGATGCTCAGAAGAGCACCCCTGACTGCTTTTGAGCAATAACAGCAAAGTTGAGCTGTCCCATGAGGGATTGTATGGCCCACAAAGTCTAAAATATCTACTGTTTGATCCTTTATTGGAAAAGTCTGGCAACACTTATCTAGACTATGAAGGTTCAAATCCTGGTTTCTTGATTTACTAGCTGGATGACTTGATCAAGATTCTTTATGTGTGCTTCTGTCTTCATGTATAAAATGGAGATAACAATAAAGCAGACCTTTCTCCAAGAAGCTGTGAAGATCGAATGAAATAGTGCATATCAACCACAGAGCCAGTGTTAAATGCATCACCATCATCATCATCATCTCTTTCAGATGACATAACTAGAGATCAGAGAAGTTATATATGGTCTAGGATCACTGTCACACAGCTCAAATCCAACTCTTGAGTCTTCTAATTCATAGTTTATCTCATTGGAAATCTCTTACAACAAAACAAAAGCCCTTAAAAATAGATTTTCAAAAATAGATTTCTGGGAGGGTAAATTCATGGCTTGCATATACTCCTCTCCCTTCTCAGATGTGGCCTTAGAATCATTCTCAACACAGTTGAGAGTAAACACAACTGGACTTGCCATATGACCTGAAACCTCTTTATTATCCCCATCTCTGTTCCAAATACATGGGCTTCAAGGTTAGTTGGATAGAAAAACTCCAATATAAATAACTCTCAGCATATCAAATGAAAATAAATTATACTTTTGGAGTTACAAAGTGTTGTAGCAATAAAAATGTATTGGGTACATAATGCAAATAACAGTACTTCTCATTTACAAAGTCTTTTGAAATTTATAAAACATTCATAAAAGGTTAAGAGGGCTTCTCAGAGGGCACAGTGGTAAAGAATCCACCTGCCAAAGCAGAAGACACATGAGATCTGGGTTCAATCCCTGGGTCATGAAGATCCCTTGGAATAGGAAATGGCAACCTGCTCTAGTATTCTTACCTGAAAAATTCCATGGACAGAGGAACCATGAAGTTGCAAAGAGTTGGACATGACTGAGAGACTGAGAACAACAAATAAGGTTAAGAGAACAGATACTTTTATTCTATTTTCATAGATGGGAAAATTGAAGGCCAGAGAATTGGTTGAAGGCCATTAGAGAACTGGTGAGCAGCACAGACTAGGCCCTGATCTGCAGGCCCTATTTTCTTGTATCTATGAACACAGTTTCCCTGAGAGCCAGAGTCCTCAACCAAAGTGCTTTGGAGAGTGGCTAGTGTGAATCTGTGAAGCAAGCTGGGAATTTACATACAAGGAAAACCCTTCAGTTTCAAAAAGAATTACTTCCTTTTTCTTGGGACATGTAGCCTTCTGACCTACCTTATTTCCTCCAAACTTTGATAATGATAAGGTTTTTTTTTTTTTTTAACTACTGCTGCAGAACAAACATCCCCAAACTTGGAGGCTTAAAATAACCACAGCCATTTACTGTCTAACAATTCTGTGTGTGGACTGGACTCTGCTGAGCATTTCCTTGGCTCCATATGGTGTCAGCCAGGGCAGGGGTCATCTGGAGGCTTAAGTAGGCTGGAGTGTCCAGGATTGCTCACTTTTACATGGCTAGGAGTTGGGCTGGCTGTTGCCTGGGAGCTCAACTGGGGTTGTGGAATGGAATGTTCCAGTTCTTTCCAGAAAGTCTCTATGAGTGGTGTGAGCTTCTCACAGTGTAATAGCTGAGTTCCAAGAGGGATTGTTCCAAGTATGTGCAAGCAGAGACTGGTTATGTGAAGGTCCAGTTCTGAAGTTATGCGGCATCACTTCTACCACATTCTATTGGACAGAGCAAGTCACAGGACAGCCTGATTCAAGAGGAGGGGAAATCTACTTCACTTTTCCATGGGCAGAAGGATAATGAATTTGCAGCCATCTTCAATCTGTCTATGCTGTTGGAAAAGCAGCAAACACAATGATAAATGGCAACTGACATTCACCCTTGGTCTCAGAGACATAAAAGGAAGTGTGAGACCAACAACTTTTGGGGCAGGCATGCCCAGGTGAAATGGTAGATCCACCCTCTCCAGAAAACCTCTCAATTTCCAAAAGAGCAAACTATGAATTTTCATGTGAAGTCCCTGCTTTTTCAGTGTGAGCTTGACCTTTACAGTCATGTTGCATCAGGCAAATTGACCCTTGAGCTTCCAGTTTTCAACATCTGCCTTACGTCTTCATGGGACAGCTCATCTTTTATGTGAAACACCTGTCAGCAAGACAGTCGTGGGCAGCTCATTTATTAGAGAATGTCACTGCTCTGTGGTTGGTAAGAAGAGGGAGGAGAAAAGAACAAGTCAATTATCGTGAGGTTGAGTAGTTGCCAGGGGAAAAAGGCTTTTTTGTCATTTATTTACTACTGTGTACGCCTAGGATGATAAATCAAAGTCTTCAGTTGGCCAGGAGAAGCGGTACTGGCAGCAGCTGTGCCAGACAGCACAATCTTTTGTATATGATGAGCACCTGGGGAGGGTTGGTTTCCAAATATTTCCTGCAGCTTTTATCAGGTTCCAGGTCAGAGAAGTCAAGGGAAGGGACGAGAAGGGAAGACAAAGGAAAAGAGGAAGAGGAGAGAAGCCTCAGTCCCAGGGGAGAGGTACTCTGTCTCGAGCAGGCACATGAGGCCCACCTCGGCTCCAGGAGTCCCCAGAGCCACGTGGACCCTTTACCTGGCAGGAGATCCTTCTACCCTCCCAGCCCTATTTCCAAGCCCTGGATCTTTTTTCACCATGGACATCAAAGAGCATTCAGTTCAGCAATGTGAACAATCTTTCTTGCTGTACAGTGAAGAGACACCCATTGGTAAATCTCCCAATCTGACACTGGCTGGAGTTGATGGTGGAGAGTTTTGAAATCTGAATCCTGGCAGCACTGCACACACCAAACAATTCCTAGCATTAAAACCTCGGGACCAGGCTTTCTGATGGGAACCTCAGGGGAGGGGAGCCTCTGTGGGGACAACGTACTCTTTCAAGGGTCTGCTTGAGGGACTCTGGGTGGGAGAAAGAGCTGGGGATCTCTCCCAGCCCACCTGCCACCTTCCCTGCCACAAGAGTATCTCTGTGTGTATGTTCCAGGGGCAGGTCTGCTTTGAACAATGTTCATCTAGTCATTCAAGTCATTCATTCAAGTGTTCATTAAGTGTCTAAATGACTGGGTGCTTTTCCAGCCTCCGGGGAACACACAGGGACCTGCGATGTGCACAGGCTCTGCTCTCAGGCCCTGACCTCACAGCCCAGGAGGACAGGGTTGCTGATTATGGGTCACTGAGGTGGATGAGGGATGGGGATGCTTCCTCCCACCCCACCATGACCTCAGTGAGCTGGAAGGCCATCAGGGTATACAGTGGTCCTAGTTTCCAGGTGTGAAAAAGAGTGTCTAAACTAAAAACACTTTTTCATGGGCTCCATTTCTGGGTGAAAAAAGTAGTCTGAGAGATGCAGTTTCTGTGATGAGAAGAACTCTATAGCAAATTCCTTATTATGTGGGGAAAAATACATGTGGGAAGAACATTAGAAATAAGGAAATATGAAGGAACGAGATTTGTCATTCTGGGGACAGAATCCTTATTTGTAAGATTTAGGTACCATGGCTGAATGGGAAAACAGTTTATTTTGCATATGAACAATGGTACAAGTAATTAGTAGCTAATAACATATATATAACTAACATTTATTGAGCTCTTACTCTGTGCCAGATTACTAACTTTGCATATACTATGTCATTTAACTCTTGCAGCAACCGCCTGGGATGGGTATTCTTACTATTCCCAGTTTCCTGTTCATATCTGGCAGAACCTAAAATCAAACTCAGAAAATCCTGCCTCTTAGAGGAGCTCTTGCACCAGAGCTGTATTTTGGTTTAGGGGAACAGGCTGTCTACCAGGTCTAGTGAAAATAAATGACTGCACATTGTGAGGCAAGGCTGGGATTGGAGGCAGAAAAACTGCTCTGAATCTCTAGGTCACCTGGTTAGCTGAGTGACCTGGGCCCAGCTCCCTCTTCATTCATTCACCCTGCCTCTTTCTCCCACATGGAGGAAACACTGTTTACTGTGCTCTAGATGAGATAGCCCCTGGGGGAGGGGTCATTTTGGGGGGCCAAAGATGAGGGCAGCCAGGTCATGCACTCAAGATGGGGCAAGAAACTGAGAGCAAAGCACCACAGTCCCATGTGATGGTGAAATCTGCTGAGGAGCCAGAGTGTGAGCTGGCCACTGCTAGGCTGCATCCAGGACACACGCTCTCCAGGTGGGGAGTCAGGAGGAATGGCAGGGCATGAATGGCCACTGTCTAGCAGTATGACTGCATAGCAGTGAGAACATGGGCCCTCCCAGCAATGCAGTGAGCCCAAGGGTGCAAAGAAGGGCCTTGGATGCTGTATGCTGGGCTGTGGTCTTGATCAAGCTGTCAGTGAGGAGCCTGCTGGAGGCAAGTCATAGCAGAAGAGTGCTATAGTAACCAATGGGTGATAAATTCTCACGGTAGGGTGTGAAGCTCAGAGGGTCCGGAGGGGTTGGGCGGGGTGGGGAGAAAGGGAAATAGTGAGAAGCCTGGGTCACACCCCTTCTGAATGCTTTCCCAACTTGCCGTCATACAAACCCGCATCTAGTAAAGTTCTGATAAAGTGCAGTAACTGGATTTCAAACACCAGACTAGAGCTTCCCTTTTGTTATATTTCCTTTTTTAAAAAAGTGATTACCTTTAAACAAATTTACAAGATGGCTTGGGCTTCCCTGGTAGCTCAGCTGGTAAAGAATCTGCCTGCAATGCAAGAGACCCTGTTGTGATTCCTGGGTCGGGAAGATCCCCTGGAGAAGGGATAGGCTACCTACTCCAGTATTCTTGGGCTTCCCTGGTGGCTCAGATGGTAAAAAAAAAAAAATCTGCCTGCAATGTGGGAGACTTGGGTTGGGAAGATCACCTGGAGGAGGGTTTGGCAATATTCTTTTCATGGAGAATATCCATGGACAGAGATGTCTGGCAGGCTATAGTCCATGGGATCGGAAAGAGTCGGACACGACTGAGCAACTAAGCACTGCACAGCACGAGATGGCCTGAGAAGTGTTTATTGGAAAGAGCAAACCGTTTTCTAATGCTTGTCACATTATGGTGATAAGCCACATATGATGTACAGAGGACCTTGCCTGTTTATTAAAGCACATTGTCCAGAGAGTCTCCAGTAACACTGTTCTCCATGAATATGTTTACTGCTATGTTTGGAAGCTACATGACCACGTGGCTGCATATTTCAACATTTATTGTATGACATCATCAGTTCCCTAAGTCTTTGTCTATGTTCTCCTCACACACACCCCCCATTAGCCTATATCAGTGCAATTTAATTATAATCTCCAGCCATTTCCATTTTAGCACAATAAAAGCTAAAGGGCTTTAATGGCTAGCAAGTGAGGGTTCTGGTGAAATTTTCATCTGGGGACAGATGTAGAGATAAAGCTTTTGATCAGCTTGCCTGCAGGCTGTTGTGGTAGTCTGGACTTACTCTGTGTTTATAGGAGTGGCCCTGCCATCCTGGTCTTCCACATCTGCAGTGCCTCTGGTTTGGGAGCCTGCAACTGAAGCACTAAAAATGTTACATTTATTCCCCGATGCCCACCCCTGATTTTAGGTTTTTCTTTCTTCTTATCCCCAGAGGGGAACCGTCTATTTTTGGTTAGATAAATGGTTCATCATCTATTGCAGTTGACTTCCTTTTATGATCAATTAGTTTAAGGTTGTCAGCGCTGTTTCAAAGCCACTATGTATCTTTCACACCGTTCTATCCTATAATTTATAAGCACTATGGTTTCCAAAAAAAGAAGAAAAACAGCCCCTCTAGTACTTTTATTAGCTGCTGAAATGCATTAGGGTATATACACTTTGAACTGTGCAGAAGAAGATAACCATGCTTGGAATAATTCACATTGGTCCCCTCTCGGCTCCCTTTAATAACTTCTGCATTGTTTTATCCCCAGGATTTACTGATGACCTGCAATAGCCTTCTCCTAGGCCCAGGCCCACTGGGGTGTTTGTGGGGGAAAGGGCAATGCGCGTGGCCGACTCCCTGACCCGAGCCGCTCCATAAATCAGGGCCTGCATTCGTCTGTGATGGTGAGCCAGATGGCAGCTGTTATTGGAGGAGCTCAACAGGAATCAAGGCCTGTGATCTTTCCTGTTGCTAACAGGCCTGATTTTTTATGGCTGTCAGCATCCCTGGAATGGCTGCGGGAGGCACCAAGGGAGGTGGGGGTGGGGTGTCGGCGGGGCCTGATGGCTCTAGATCTGTTTTCATCTCCCAAGGGGACAAGCCACAGAGGTCTTTCTTTCTCACCGGCCAGGGGTCTTGGCCTCATGCTCTGTTTCTGAAGAAGTTTCCTGGCATGTGTGAGTGACAAAGTAAACGTGATCAAACACCTTCTAGAAAGGAAAATGGTGGCTGGCTTCCCTTTGCTGTTGGTTCATGGCCCCTTAGCATTGCCCTACCTGGGAGATAATAGTTGGCTTTTCCCTCAGAGTAGCGTCTAATATTCAGCGGGTTGCTTGGAACACAGTCTTGGGTGCCCTTGATACAGAAATGAAAGCAACTACTTAAAGCTTCTTGGTGGGTCCAACATTTGAATTTCTTTGCTTTTTCAGAATGACAGAACAGAAAATTCAGGAAGGATGAGCAGTTCGGATGTAAGGGTACAGGATGAAAAGGAAAGCACTTGCCAGACAGAAGAAAGAAACTCCAGCCAGTTTTGAGGTACCTGATTAGGGGATGTTAGCTGCAGAGATCCGGTCATTAAGGTTGAGTTTGGACCACAGTGGGTGTACCGGCCCGAACACCACTGTGGAACAAACAGTTTATTCACAGTCCTTGTGTGGTCCGGCAGCCTGCCTCCAACAGACGCAACCTCCTAGCAAGAACAGAGCCGCCACAGGGCAGGGCTGTGTGACCCACACCAAACAGAGGCTGCAGAAGCCCAGACAGATAGTAATAGAATCCCAGATGCAGCCAAGCAGTTTCCAGGGCAGGAGCGAGAATCTATTTATTTATTTATGCAGAGCTTGAAGCTAGTGTCAGACCATGGATATGGTAAGCTTACAGATAAAACATATGCAGAAAGTTCCAAGGGGACACATGTTTTTTTAAATATTTTGGGTCCACTGAGACTTGCTGTAACTCTATTTGTGACAGTGGGATTTAGCAAGTATGTCCATTTCTTAAGCTCTGAGTCTTTTTTATTTTATTTTATTTTTTCTATTTATTTTTATTAGTTGGAGGCTAATTACTTTACAATATTGTAGTGGTTTTTGCCATACATTGACATGAAGCTCTGAGTCTTATGACAGATGGGTATGTAGACGACAATTTCATTCCCAGTTAGGATCATCCATAGGCCAGTGATATGACAACCACAACTCATCATGTCCAGAGGTCTCACTCATTCAAAAGGAAAATTATTCAAACAGCCTCAGGATAGTTTACTAGTACAAAAGCAAAGTCAAGTGAAAGTGTTAGCCTCTCAGCCATGTCCGACTCTCTGTGACCCCACGGACTGTAGCCCTCCCGGCTCCTCTGACCATGGGATTCTTCAGGCAAGAATACTGGAGTGGGTTGCCATTCCCTTCTCCAGGGTATCTTCCCCACCCAGGGATCAAACCCAGGTCTTCTGTATTGCAGGAAGATTCCTTACCATCTGAGCTACTAGGGAAGCCCTGTTTACTAGTACAGGGCAGGTAAATAATGGACTGGCTGGAGAAAGGCCATTCTGATGTTTCCCAGAAAGGCTGGTGCTCTGCATTTCCCCAGACCAGTCACCAGGGAAGACCTCATTGTGGTCATCAAGGGGGTCAGGTCATAGGCTCAGATCTTCCTGACTAACACAGCCCCCAGGTAGACAGGTGCACGGGTTATTGTATTCTGTCCTCAGAGTCAGGGCTTTGGGCCCTCTGAGACACCTGGGAGATTGGCCATTGACTTGCATTGTAAAAATGGTGGTGAGACCCTGCCTTCAGCTCTCCCTTCTTCTGGGCCCACTGAAGCAGAGGCAGTAGAAGGAGCAAACAGGCAGAAATATTTTGTTCCTCCTTGATACAGCTGCTCTGATGGAGGCTCCATGTGGATCCCTCACTCCCAACTTTAAGGCATTCGGCAAGGCCTTTCAGGAAAGGCATATGGACCCAATGCTTACATTGGGCCTTATGGGGAGGGAAGAGTCTTGCAAGCTCCTTCCCAACATGAGGGAAGGTCCCGCAGTACAGGCACCTTCACAGGGGTTATAGTGAGAGCCCCCAGATCCTGAACAGATGGAATACCCACTGCAGTGGGCAGAATAATGACCCCCAGAGAAGTTCCCCAGAAACTGTGAATATGTTACCTCACATGACAAAAGAGGCTCTGCAGGTGTGACAAAGTTAAGGATCTTGAGATGGGGAGTTTATCCTGGTGGGTCAAGGGAATCACAAGTGAAAGAGGGAGGAGAAGTCAGAGAAGGAGCTCTGACAATGAAAGCAGAGGTTGGAGAGATGCAACTTCTGGCAGGAAAAGGCCAAGGGCCAAGGAACATGACAGCTTCTAGAAGATGGAAAAACAAGGAAATGAATTCTCCCCTGGAGCCTCCGGAAGGGACGCAGCCCTGCTGACACCTCGATTTTGGCTCAGGAGACCCATTTTGGACTGCTGGTGTCCAAAACTATAAGATAATAAATTTGTGTTGTTTTAAGCCTCTACGTCTGTGGTAACTTATAACAGCAGCAGCAGGAAACAAGTACGCTCATCACTCATGAAATGGTCTTTCCATGTGTTAACCTCACTTTGAAAAAAGCATTGTTTCTCCTCACACAAACTCTCAGTCCCCGCGTGATTTGATACCAATGGTGTTCTGAATAACCCAGGAGAAAAGTGAAGAATTGAGGTGGAATTTGTTATTTGAGAACAGATACAGTAGCTATGCTAACAATCAGAACAAATTAATCTTGAGTATGAGAGCCAAGTGCAGGAGCCAGCAAGGACGAACAAAGGGGTGGAGACTCAGGGTGGGAGCCCCCTTTCACTCTGGGGGTGATTTTGCTAGTGCAGAGTTTTGTAAAGGGCCCTCTAGGCATCTCTGTCTTTTAGGCTTGATTCATTCTCTGAAAAAGAAATGCTTACGATGTTTTTCTTAATTGATAAATCTGATTTAAGCAAACACACCCAACAGACACAGATCCACACACAATTTGGTCCTTGCTAAATTTCAGTAATGCCCAATGTATTGAGCTCAGCTTTACCTGTGAGCCGATGTTATAGGAAAATAGGAACTCATAGTGGTGTGAGCATGGGCTATGGAGCTGGAGAGCTGGTATAAATAAACAGCCTTTTTTGACACTAGTGAATGACCTTGGGTAGTTGATTACTATCCCTGACTCCATTCCCTTCATGTAGATAGATGCTAATTCTATCCCCTACTTCTTAACATCATTGAAAACATTAAATACTGGTGCTTGCCGGGCCCTTATCACAGTGTTCAGCTCATGGGCACATAGCTGGTACTCTGCAAAGGTGAATTAGTTATTTTGATAACTGCTATTTGGTACAAATGAATGTGCAGTTTATTTAATTATTCATTAACGAAGCTCACAAACTGATCCAAAGGTGATGAAAGTGGCAATGATAAAAATAGCGAGCATGAATTAATCGTCTATGATGTATCAGACACTCTTTGAAGCATTTTACATATGATGTAATGGATGCTCAGGGAGTTTGAGTAACTTGTCTTCGTCATCTTGATAGTCAGCAGCAGAACTTGGATCTAAACCAAAGCAGTCTAAGCTCAGAGGCTGACTAACCACCTTGCCACGCTGTTGTCAAGGGAGACCCTCTCAAGGCTTATGCCTTGACCTATATAACCATGGAACGGTGGGTGGATTCACTTCTGCTCTTGATTTCCTTATATCCTACACGGTCAGTGCACTACCCTGAGCATTTTCCTTAAATACTTAGATGACACTGATTAATATCTCGGAAATGTTGGCCAGTGAATTCTTGGCTTCCCAATGGAATGAGATATGCCGAAAGGTAAATGATTGTTTAGCCAAATGAGCTTGAGGTAAGTCTTCCAGGCATCTCTCCAGCATCATGGCCAGGGTAATCCCCATGACTAGTTATCATTTAGGAATGATTTACCTTGGCATTATCTTCTGAACACAAGGTGAGAACCAGGGTGCTCATCTCTGGAGAGTAGTCATTTCCATGATTACAAGCAAGAATGACTGTGCTTTCCAGGATTCTGGAAAGTGTGGGTAACTGGGCTCAGAGCAAGTCATCTTAAGGAAGAGGGTGACAACCTGGAGAGGTGAGCAGATCACTTGGAAAACTCCAGGAAAAGTAGGAGTCAGGAAAAATAGGTAACACCAAATATCCTAGAAATAGGAGAGCAAAGTTTTCGTGAATATCTAGGAAAGAATAAATCCTAGAAGAGATTAAGAATTGAGTTCCAAAAACTGAAAAAAGAAGTGAACAAAATGATTAAAATTCTAGTTCTTGATGAGAATGGGAGGAGAAAGATTTCAAGATGAGATGGCCAGTGGTGCTCAAAGACCTTCCCCACCCCTTCCAACTCAGATTGTAAGTGAAAAGTGAAAGTGAAAGTCACTCAGTCATGTCCAACTCTTTGCGACCCCATGGACTATACAGTCCATGGAATTCTCCAGGCCAGAATACTGGAGTGGGTGGCCTTTCCCCTCTCCAGGGGATTTACCCAACCCAGGGATCGAAACCAGGTCTCCCACATTGCAGATGGATTCCTTACCAGCTGAGCTATCAGGTGGTAAGACAATAACTAAGTGATTTATCACATGATTCTATCATGTCAATTAAGTGACCATGATTTCCTTTGCCCAAAATAGCAGCTGCTCCACCTGACCTGCAGCATAAAACATTTCTGAATAGTTTCCAAACCAACTGAATCCGGCTTTGCAGTCCTGATGGCTTAAGAAGTTCCTTTTCTTTAGAAATTCCTCTTCTCCCTCTCATTTTCTCTCCTCTCTCTGCTTCCTTCCTTCTCCTCCCCGCCTCCTTCCTCCTACCTCCTCTTCCTCCACATTCCCTGCTGAGATTTCTGGCTGTGGTATAATTTAATTCCAATAGGATACAAAGCAAATGCCCTGGCTTAGAAGCTGTAAGTGAGATTTAACACCACTTTACTCTCAGCCATTAGTGGCGCAGTAAAGACAATGATTTTCCTTTAGAAATGAAATTTTTTAAAAAAAATTTTTTTAAATTTTTTTGCTGTCAATTTTGAGTTTAAAGTTAAAGTTTTATTTTCATAAGAGAGAAGAAAGTAAAGGAAAAGAAAGGAAAGAAAAGAGAGTTCTTATGTATTGTGGTGTGATTAGGCTGTCCTTGGGGTTGAAGAAAAGCAGAGTGTGACTGTGTTAAAGTTCATGTCCTGATTCCATAGTGAGGAGGCTGCAGATTTTCATTGCAAAATAATAACATTTCAGCCATGGCTTGTGAACCCTGGTGGGGCTGTTGCTCTGCATATAATTTTCATTGGATTATGCTGCGTTGAGGCCTGGGTTTTGTTAATATTGATATTTAAAAAATCTTATCTCAGCTATCAACTGTTTTAAAGACCAGGAAGAATTTTATGGTGACACCAAGGTTACATAGATGACATGAACTGCATTAAAAGGAGCTGTTCTTCCTCCCTCATCAGTTATGTTGCAGATTTGGAGTCAGCGACTCTTGTCTCAGAAACAAACTTGAGCAACGCAGTGCAAGCAGGAGCCTGTGGGAAGAGGCAAGGAACCTTAATTAAACAACAGAGACCAGGGAGGAGCCAAGCTAATAGAAACCAAGGACAGGGAAAAATAAACGAACCATAGACTAAGTAGGGAAAAGTCGATTTCATATCCTCTTTATCTCTTCTTGCATACCCCAAATATCCTTTTCAGTAATCATTCATTCATTTATTCACTTTCAGAAGAGATTAAGAGAAAACAGAACTTTGAAAAATAAAAGCAACAGCATGAATTAAATGAATGGGGGAAACAGAGGAGGCAAACTAAGGCATGAAACTTATAGAGGAGTTAGACAAAGGAACACTTTTTTGCAATTCAACAAAATCAAATCTCAGAGTGGCATATTTTATGCCTTTTGGCCTAAGTATGTTTATGATGCCTGATGAAAAAATAGAATAAAATCAACTGCTTTATTTTTATATTCCTCACTTGAAAAAATGGAAGGATGAGGAAATGAGCTGAGTGGTGAGCTCTATAAATGTGAAAACGAAGAGCATTAACAAGAGTGGAAATAAAATGGGAAATGCAGCAGAGGATGAACCAGGGAAGAGGGAAAGCAGATGAAGGAGCCACAGAGAAAGGGCTGTGCAGAGCAGAGCTTCACAGAGAGGAAGAATCCTTCTGTGCTTTCCCAGCATCATGAACAACTTTCATCAGAAGGTTGGGAGTCACTGAAATGTTCTGTACCACCACCTCCCCTATTAGTCTATCAATTTGTCCCTAGGGCAGCCTCTAACCCATAGGAGATGCCCAGTAAATGTTTGTTGGACTCAGGTCTAAAAGATAAAAATGGAAGAACAAGTATAAGACAAAATACCAAATGCCAAGTGAAATAAAGGTGATGAAAAATAGTAATTAGAGATAAACAGTAAGAAACAAAAAGAAAGAGATATCTTTCAAGTGTTGCTTCGGAGCTTTCCTTCTCTGGAAATCCCTTCCTGACCTTCTAGAACAAATGCCCCTCATGTGGGCTTCCATCACCCTTTACAGCAACCTAGACTATGCCTGCATGACTGTCTCTCTTCTCCTTTGGATGTTCGACTTTGAGCAAATGCCAAGTGTGTCCATCCAACTCACTATGGTGCCCACGGAATCTAGCACAGCAGCTGGCTCATTGTAATTGCTCAATATATGTCGTTTTGAATGAGACAAAAGTTAAAGGAAGTATCTCATGAAGAAACAGGAGAAATTAAAAAAGAAATGATAGAGGGCATAAGAGGCTGTTTAGGCACCTTTAAATGAAGGAATTTAACTTGAAAAATTCAATAAAATAGAGACTGTTTCATAAAAAGTGGGGAAGGTTCTCCCACGCCATTGGTGGGAATGTATGCAACCAGTATGGAAACCAGTATGGAGATTCCTTAAAAGGTCAAAACAGAGTTACCATATGATATGGCAACTTGGGCATGTATCCAGAGGAAATTCTAATTTGAAGAGATACATGCTCCTCAACATTCATAGCAGCACTATTTACAATAGCCAAGACATGGAAGCAACTTAAATGTTTTATTGACAGATGAATAAATAAAAAGATGTGGTATTGTCTTGCTGATCCTGTTCCTGACACCAATTGTCTTGCTGTATCCCACTGTGCATACTGTTCTTTGAACCCAGGGTAGGCAAGGCGTGAGCTAAGAGGCTGGAAGGAGACTCAAGGAGCGGTAGGAACTGCAGACACGTTTATTCTCTCCTGGCTGGCACAAGAGCCATAACACAGCCTCTCTCCTGGCTGGCGCAGCAGTCATGGCAGCAGACATGCTATATTATCTCCTCTCATGGCTGATGCAATAGACACAGCCATGAGGCAGCAGTAATGCTGCTGCTTTCTAGGTGGAGCTCATATATCCCTACAGCACAAAGTAGCTTGTGACCAAGTGAGTACCTCATGATGTGCATGCACAGTGCTACAAATGATCTCAGCTGTCACATGGTCATTATTTATGAAACGTGGGATGAGAGAGACTGAACAAACCACCTTGGCTAATTTGCTCTCTCTCCCCATAGGTATATACACAGTGGAATATTACTCAGTCATAAAGAAGAATGAAATAACGCCATTTGCAGCAACATGGATGCACCTAGAAATTATTATACTGAGTGAAGTAAGTCAGAAAGAGAAAGACAAATATCATTTTATATCACTTGTCTGTGTGGGTTCTAAAATATGACACAAAGGAACTTACTTACAAAAACAGAAACAGACTCACAGATCCAGAAAACAAACATGGTTACCAAAGGGGAGTAGGATTTCAGGGAGGAATAAATTAAGAGCTTGAGATCAGCAAATATATAATAGTACTATGTATAAAACAGATTCTACTAAAGGACCTAAACAAAGTCTTACTGTATAGCACATACTATATACTCAATATCTTGTAATAAACCATACTGGAAAAGAATATAGATACATACAATTGAACCACTTTGCTGTACACCAGTAATTAACACATTGTAAGTCAACTAAATTTTTAAAAATCAAATCAAATTTAACAAAATCATATCAATTAAAATTTTTTTTAAAAAACAGGGAAGGTGCTTTTATAGTAAGGTATAATCTCCTGGAATTTTTGTCTCTTTATCTATAAAATGGAATGAACAATTACTATCTCCTAGGTTTTTTGTGAGGATTAAGTGAGACTGTGTAAAGTGTTGAGCACATCTTAGTCTGTACAGTTAATGAAAGCTGTTCAGTTCAGTTCAGTTCAGTTCAGTCGCTCAGTCGTGTCCGACTCTTTGCGAACCCATGAATCGCAGCACGCCAGGCCTCCCTGTCCATCACCAACTCCCAGAATTTACTCAAACTCATGTCCATCGAGTCAGTGATGCCATCCAGCCATCTCATCCTCTGTTGTCCACTCCTCCTGCTCCCAATCCCTCCCAGCATCAGGGTCTTTTCCAATGAGTCAACTCTTCGCATGAGGTGGCCAAAGTATTGGAGTTTCAGCTTCAGCATCAGTCCTTCCAATGAACACCCAGGACTGATCTCCTTTAGGATGGACTGGTTGGATCTCTGTGCAGTCCAAGGGACTCTCAAGAGTCTTCTCCAACACCACAGTTCAAAAGCATCAATTCTTTGGGGCTCAGCTTTCTTCACAGTCCATCTCTCACATCTATACATGACCACTGGAAGAACCATAGCCTTGACCAGACGGACCTTTGTTGGCAAAGTAATGTCTCTGCTTTTTAATATGCTGTCCAAGTTGGTCATAACTTTCCTTCCAAGGAGTAAGTGTCTTTTAATTTCATGGCTGCAGTCACCATCTGCAGTGATTTTGGAGCCCCCCAAAATAAAGTCTGATACTGCTTCCATTATTTCCCCATCTATTTGCCATGAAGTGATGGGACCAGATGCCATGATCTTAGTTTTCTGAATGTTGAGCTGTAAGCCAACTTTTTCACTCTCCTCTTTCAATTTCATCAAGAGACTTTTTAGTTCCTCTTCAGTTTCTTCCATAAGAGTGGTGTCATCTTCATATCTGAGGTTATTGATGTTTCTCCTGGCAATCTTGATTCCAGCTCGTGCTTCTTCCAGCCCAGCATTTCTCATGATGTACTCTGCATATAAGTTAAATAAGCAGGGTGACAATATACAGCTTTGACGTACTCCTTTTCCTATTTGGAACCAGTCTATTGTTCCATGTGCAGTTCTAACTGTTGCTTCCTGATCTGCATATAGGTTTCTCAAGAGGTGGGTCAGGTGTTAGGTTGAGGGACTTTGCTGGTGGTATAATGCTTAGGACTCTTGTGCTTTCACTGCTGGGAACCTAGTTTCAAATCCCTGGTTGGGGAAATAGGATCCTGAAAGCTGAATTGTGAGGCCAAAAACAAAAGAAAAAACAAGATGGTTAGGTTGAAAGTGATAGAAGTCCAGTTTGAACTTATGAAAAAAAAAAAAAGAAGAAGGGGAAGTTGCAGTTGCTTTGCTGGTTTGTGTAGCCAAGCCAGGAGGAGGACAGGACAGGGCTGGGGCGGGGGGTGGGCGGGGAGGGGAGTGTGAGTGCAGTGAGGATCCCCTGATTCGCTCAGTTTGTTGGATTCCTCCTGTCCTACTCTAGCTGTCTCACACACCAGTCACTGTGACTGCCAGTAGCTCCTGATACATATGTTGACAATTGCACAAGTAGAGAGAAAATCAGGGTTTCCCTCTCCTGGTCCCAATTCAACAGACTCCAAGGAGGTCTCTGATGAGTTCCACTCAAGCTGTGTCCTCACCTCTGCTCCTCACTGTGCTCAGGGACCTGACTTACCTTGAGTGCCCTACTCTGGATCACATGCTCACCTTTCAAAAGAGGGACTGAGGAAATCATTGTTGTCCAGGCAGTCATCCCAAACTGTGTCTATGATATTCAAAAAAATGGAAGTTATTAAATGTTACTAGCAAATGCAGTATGGAGAAGGCAATGACACCCCACTCCAGCACTCTTGCCTGGAAAATCGCATGGACGGAGGAGCCTGTGGGCTGCAGTCCATGGGGCTGCTAAGAGTTCGACACAACTGAGCAACTTCACTTTCACTTTTCACTTTCATGCATTGGAGAAGGAAATGGCAACCCACTCCAGTGTTCTTGCCTGGAGAATCCCAGGGACGGGGGAACCTGGTGGGCTGCCGTCTATGGGGTCGCACAGAGTCGAACATGACTGAAGCAACTTAGTAGCAGCAGCAGCAGCAAATGCAGTGAAGAAAGCAAAGGAGACCAACCATAGCTTAAATATTTGTTGTTGTTGTTGTTCATTGTTCAGTTGCTCAGTCACGTCTGACTATTTGCAACTCCATGGATTGCAGCATGCCAGGCTTCCCCACCCTTCTCTATCTCCTGGAGTTTGCTCAAACTCATGTCCATTGAGTCGGTGATGTCATCCAATCATCTCATCCTCTGTCGTCCCCTTCTCTTCCTGCCTTCAATCTTTCTGAGTGTAAAGGTCTTTTCCTATGAATCAGCTCTTCACATCAGGTGGCCAAAGTATTGGAGCTTCAGCTTTAGCATCAGTCCTTCCAATGTATACTCTTTACTTGGTTTAATAACATGGCCCCATACATGTGTTGTCCTTAGTCACTTAGTCATGTCCGACCCTCTGTGGTCCCATGGACTGTAGGCTGCCAGGCTCTTCTGCCCATGGAATTTTCCAGGCAAGAATACTGGAATGGATTGTCATTTCCTACTCCAGGGGATCTTCCCCACTGAGGGATCGAACCCACATCTCTTCCATCTCCTGCACTGGCAGGCAGATTCTTTACCATGAGCACCACCTGGGAAACCCAACATAGCCCTTGCTGTGGCTTTGAACTTTGATCCCTGTTCTGTATCTAAAAACGTCAAGAGTGGGAAGCCACGTGTTGCGCTGGGTAAAATTCAGTGTCCAAATTGGCTGGTCTGCCAGCCAGCCAGAAGCAAGGCAACTGGTACCTTGGAGCTGCTTCTCTTTTCCCTCCTCCTCTTGTTTGAATGAATAAATTTCAAGCTCCACGAAAACAGGCACCATGGCGTCTACTTTCTTTTGTGTACCTTGCCTTACCCACAGAGTGGCATGTACCCAGGAAATGTTTATTGAGTGCTTTTTAATGATTGAATTAACAAGCAAACAGATGAGTAACAGCATCAGGCATCAACCATGTTGTGAAATGAAATGCTTGTGTCAAAATTTTTCTGTGAAAGTAACTCACTGAAAAGAACTGAAAATATTGCTTCAGAAAATGTGTCTCCTAAGCCAGTTAAACATGTTTGCTGAATGCCTAAGATGTACAGATTTGTAAATTTGGCGCACTTCCTGATGAAACAGAAGATTTGGCCTCTGAGAAGATTCCAATTAAATGACTTCTTTATTGTTTCTAAAGTAAGCTGTTTTAATATTTCTCAGTGAAAGATTAATTTATCTCCTTGTATTTCAACTCTGAACTCTTTTTGCTAATCCTACATGTAAAATCTAGTCTGAAAAGGCAGCATAGAAATCCAAAGAACACATTTACAAAAGAGCTCATCAACAAGAGAATGTTAACACAGTCCTCAGGATTAGCTAAGTTCCGGGGATGGGGGGCAACAAACTAAGGAATGACCCAATTCATGTGCAATCAGTCCTGAAATGACTCCTGAACGAAGTGAGTTTGGAGTCATATTTTAAAGGAAGTTAGAACCATGCACTGAAGCTAGGAGTGGGGACAGGAAACTAGGAAAAGGAATGATCTAGTCACAAATGTGAATTTTAAAGCAAGACAGATGGATCTGTCTCTGTCCTTAGGAAAATATATTACCTCTGAGATTAATGAGAGGAAGGGAGGTGGAGTGTGAGGGATCAGATGGGGGAAACTGATGGGAAGTTGCTCCAATGAGTCTTCTCCTCTTTCTGGGCTGTTTCCAGAAGCAGGATTGCTGTGAGAGGTCAGGACTAAGAGGAGGGCATGGGAAGCTAGGGCCAGTGTTTGAATACTTGGAGGAGGCAGACAAACTGCAGAAACTTGGGAGCTCTTAAAGAAAAAGAGATCACCACTGGGATGGCTGGGGATAGAGATCAAGATAAATGGAATAAGCAATAAAATGTGGGAGACACATTGAAAGCCCACTCAATCTGAATTTACAAAGGTGATTGGAGTGAAAAAGAAGCCCAAGGAAGAGGCAGAGTGCTGACTGCTCAGGTGGCTGAGGTTCTGCTTCAGCAACACTGTTTCCACATCCCTGTGGCTGAAACAACTAAGGTCTGCTTCTTGCTGACCTGCTTGTCTGTTGCATGTTGGTATCATAGTCACTTGGGGACCTAGGCTGATGGGAGCCCCCTCTTGACTTTTGCTACCACCATCAAGACAGGACAAAGGGTACTCGTAGAATATTTTACACTGTTTCTCGAAACTTCTGCCCAGAAATGACACACATTTCTTCCACTCATAGCTAGAACAGGTCACATGATCATCTATAACTTCAAAGTTCCTGACCATCTCTTTTAATTTCGAAGTAAGATGCTCTTCAAATTCCCAAGCTTAACATTTAAAGATATTCTTCACCTGAGTTTATTTTCATATCTGTGAATAAAGAAGCTATAGTACATGAAGAAGGCCTGCATTGTGTTCTATGATGAGTCATCTTCTACGCCGAATGAACGATCTTGTTACAATAGAATATTCTTGGGGAGGCAGAGGTGTAGAGTGAGAGGCTGACATGGTTGAGCAAGACTTGCCAAAGGGAATTCCTTGAATAGAAGAACCTTTGCTTTGCATTATGCAAGAGCAGGTCCAAAGCCAATGCCACGGCAGCGCTCAGGGAGAGCCTGCTTGCTCCATGGAGCTGCCCTGAGAGTAAATTGTGTACCTCTGGGGGAATGGGGCCATGGAGCATTTGATAATGTGTGTCTCTGTCAGGCTCTCAGGTGTGGCAGTAAGACACTTGGGATAGTGAAGATCTGTCCCTGATCTGCTCCAAAATTAATGAAAAAATGTGTCCTGTGGGGACTGAAATTCAAGATTAAGCAAAGTGGTTTGAAGTGGTAATATGTAATGGTGACTTGAAGGAGATGAGCTGCCTCTGAAGCCACTAACACCTGTATGAAACATTCATCTATCTGTCAAAAATTACTGAGTACTTCCCATGGACCGCGTGCTGTTACGGGCACTTGGAATGCAGTGATGAACAAGATAGATGTGGTGGCTACTGTGAGGTGCCACCAGTTCCCCTTACAGAATGAAGCTGCTGCAAGCGTTGCTGGCAGATGGCCCTCAGCTCTCAGGTCCTCTGGGGGCTGCTGCTCAGAGGCAGAGAGGTCACATCCTCAAGATCACATCCCCTTTGGCAGGCAGCCCTCATCCAGTGACTGACCAGTGAGGGGCAATATCCCAGGGAGAGGAGGACAAGTGCAAGTGTTTTGAGGTGGAAATGGGCTTCAGGAAGGTGTGGAAGAGAGAAATGTGCTGTGGCTGGGTGACATGAACACCGGGAGTATTCATGGAGTTCATGGAGTAGTCACCTTGAGATCAGTGAAATGGTGGGGACAGACCATGGACAGACCAAATCACCTTTGGCCATGGCAGGTGATTTTAAGGGCAATGAGAGATAGGGGCCACTAGTCCCTACAGTAGTTTTCCATGATTTCAAAAAAGGCACCCCTCTCTCAAGTTACAAAAAAAAAAAAGTTGGGACTTTCCTGGTGGTCCTGTGCTTAAGAATCTGCCTTGTAATGTAGGGGACTAAGATCCCACGTGTGCTGGAGCAACTAAGCCTGCTCACCAAAACGAGAGTATGTATGCTGCAACAAAAAATCTGCATGGTAACTAAGACCCAGTGCAGTCAAACAAATAAATACATTTTTTTTTTCCAAGTTGGGGACTAGTTTAGTGCATGAGTTGAAGAGCAGGGATGCAGAAGTTTGTGGCAGCTGAGACACATAACTGGAAGAGGAGTGGGGGGTGAGGGGGTAGGAAGGACATCAGCTCTGGAGTTTAATCAGCAGCATCCAGCCCAGGTTCACCCAAAGAGGGATTCCATAATTCAACCTGCATTTTAAATCACTAACCAGACATATGCATCTTATTAGGAATTAGGCAAAGCTGCTGCTGTGAGGACATACCCCTTGACTCGGCCTGGCTCTCCCCATGTGCTCACTCATCACCTCTCAATGTGGGGGTGCACGAGCAGGCAGTAGTATGCACACGCCTCCCACACACTCCCCTCCGCCCCTGCATGTCCCAAGTTGTTTAACACAGCTGGAGAGGGAAGGGCTTCTTTGATTGGTTAGTTGTATATCTCTAAATAAAACGCTGTGGGGTTTTTTTTGTATCAGATAGGGATTGTGTTCAGCTGCCAGTACAGAGATCCAGCAAAATCTGTTTAAACAAGATAAAGATTTGTTTATCTCTCACATAGGAGAAACCAGGCACAAGGAGCAGAAAGACAGAAAGAATTTGGATTCCAAATGATTACAGAGCCACTGTAGAAACCCCAGACTGTCTATATCTGGCTGGAAAGGAGACAAGGGAAAGGAAGACAGGAATGCCCCCACATGTTTTCTGACCTTTTAAGGAGCTTTTCCATAAGTCCTACCAACAACTTAGGCTCAGATTTCATTGGCCCTAACTTAGCTACATCTCCTCTCCACCTCTGTCCTGATATAGGTATATCACTATTTCTAGTTATTGATAATAATCAAAATTTTGATTTTTATGATTTACTTCAGCTACAAGAAATGAACCATGTCTATTCTTATAAAGAACATCTCTTATCAAGGTTTTATTCTTTCCTAGAGTTTGAAACAGCCTTTATTTTTGATACTATCTGCCATTATTATAAGTTCAGCTTTTTTCTCCACCCCCACCCTGCCCTGGAATCTCCATCATTTCAGGTATGCACTCTTTTTTTCTGCATCACAGAGTCCTTTCTCCCTAGACTTTCTGTTCCTTGGTCTCATCCTTTAAGGTTTTATCTCAAGATCTGCAGCTCTACTGTCTTCCTTGGACTTGCCATTCCACTCTTGTGAGTTGGAGGCATTGTTTCCAGGGTCCCATTTCTTCTTTCTTCATTTGTTCCACATTTTGCTAGAACTTTACTACTAATTAATTCTAGATCAGCACCCAACTAATTAGCACCCAACCAAAGAGGTACCCAACTAGGCACCAGACAGACAGAGATGAATGAAATATATTTCCTGTCCTAAAGTGTTTCACAGCCAAGTGATGGAGACAGACACGCAGAAAGATGAGTAATAATACTTCAGTGCACTTACACACTCTCAAAGCTAAAGTGTGAGGCAGTGTCTGAGCAAGAAAAATGAAATCTATTTGTGGTATCAAGAAAGGCTTCATAGTAAAGGTGACACCGGGCCTTAAAAGAGACTAAGTTTTCATTTATTGGAGAAGTGGAGGAAGGGAATTCCAGGCAGAGGTAACAGCATGGGCAAAGGCATAGAGGCATGAAAGAGAAAGCCAGTTAGAAGAATGGCAAATTCAATGATACTGGAGTATAAAATCCAAAGGGGAGAGTCAGCTAGGCTTAAAGTAGGTTATGGCCAGAGGATACAAGACCTAGTACGCTTTCCAAGTTCCAAACAACCCGTTTATAAACTTACGAGCATGTCTTATTTGCAAGTTGCGGGTGGCCTAAGTAGGTCTATAAATGTAGGCAGCGCATTAAAAAACCCCAACATTTCTGTACAAGAAATAAAGTCTCTTCAATTCTGTTTGTTGGTTTTGCAGTCCTAGCTCAGAACCAGGAGACTGCCATGCTTCCATCAGGCCTACGCATCCCTGACTAACAAACAGGTCACTCCAGGCTTCTCAAGAGATAAGGTGTTTCATTAAAATGTAAAAAAGAATAATTAATCTAGTATGCAACATCTTTGGTATGCCTATGTCACTAGGAAATGTTAGGATTCCAAACAACTTAAAACCTCTTTAGCACTTAAAATCTTGCCTGCCTTAAAATGATAAAATGTTTCTTAGATACATACTCTGCTTTCCCTTCAAGAGACAAAGCAAACCCAAGTCACCCAGGGCAAAGACCCTTGCCTTTTCCACCTTTCCAGATTATTGGGTTTATTCTATATTTGCAACATTTCTAAGGGCTTCAAAGGGGACTAGGGCAGACATAACCTCACCTCATAGACTCCTCTGGCTCCACATCACAAGTCTCCTGGGCACTTTTACAATATTATTGGTCGAAAATCATTTAAAATGCCTTTCCTCTATAAATGCATGGGCATATAGCTTTCCTGTTTCCCTGCAATGCCCACGTTATAGGTAGGAAATAGCCAGTTGGGCAACTGTTTTATGGAGAGACTCAGACCTCCAGAAAAAAATACCTTCACACTCCTTAATGGTGGAATCCAATATAAGGTAGTTCATGGTTACTCTTTTTTCAAATTATTTTTTGCCCTTACAGATCAAGGTGTTTGTCTTAATAGCTCTTTAGGAGGAAAGAATGAGAGAGGAAAATAGTTTAATTGGTTAGGGGAAGTGTGGAAAAGTGTGAGGGGGCAAGTAACACTTAATGTTTTGAAACCTTCTTCTAAACCTAAAACCTCATTCATAATTATAGTTATGAACATTTGAAAGTGTTTGGTTCATTTATTTATTTTTCTGGCTAATACTGAGTGTGCATCTGGTTTGATGTGGACACTTGCTGGATGATGAGAACGAGATGAAGAGGAGGACCAGATCTGCAGGGAACTTGGGGTCCACTGCCCAGCAGGAGAGAACTTCTGCCACTGGTGCTGTCAGTGCTAGGAAGGCTGAGAGGTGCCAGGCTGTGTGCCCTATACTTGGGCTCACGTTTTCAAATTTAATTTCCATCTCTGAAATGACAGCTTCTGTCCACTTTAACAAGTTCCACTATTATAAAACATTTTTTTGTTGTTTAGTAGCTAATCATGTCCAACACTTTTGCGACCCCAGGGACTGTAGCCTATCAGGCTCCTCTGTTCAAGAGATTCCCCAGACAAGAATATTGGAGTGGGTAGCCATTCCCTTCTCCAGGGGATTTTTCCAAACCCAGGGATCGAACATGAGTCTCCTCTATTGGCAGGTGGTTCTTTCTACTGATCCACCTGGGAAGCCCCTACAGAACATTTTAGATTTTTTTTTAAAAAAGGCTTTTTGATCATTGTTCAACTGCAGGTGATTTTCTTTGGGCTTAACCTATCTTACTATAGTTTCCCTTGGCTTAAAAATCCCAGCATTGCCACTGAGGATTCTCTTTGCTTCTGGGAGGGAATGTTGACTGCCCAGTCTCTCATTCCAAAATTATAACCCATCCACTATAATTCTGGAATCATTTCTAGGCATGTGTTTGTGTACATACATATATGTGCATATAGTATGTTGTGTATATGTATAGATGTATATATACTCATATATGTATGTATAGTACATATTATACACATAAAATATGTATACACATATAGCCATGTATACATATATATGTGTGTGAATGTGTGTGTGTATATATATATATTTCTGTTTGTGTCCCTCTTTTCTTCATACGAGAAAGAAATGCAGCATTAACAAAGAAACCAAAATATTAACTGGTTTATGGCTCTAGATTTCACAACTCAATGAATGTGCAGAAGTTTGTAGCGACCAAAAGAAGAGTGTCCCATGATCTCCTCATCTCTAAGCCTGGGAGGGAGTCACCCTCTGGGGACAGAAACTACCAAGCTGACTGGCCTTCAATCTGTCTCTTTTCTTGGAGTGGAACATCCTGGAAAGAAACGGCACAGGCAATGTGCACTGATGCTAGAAGACCTCAGGCCTGGGATTCCTTCAGGGAGCCTGTGGCCCTGCCTGGGTGGAGGCTGCCACACACCAGCCTGCCGCACGCCACACACGTGGACTGTCTTAATTGTGTAAGATAAGCTCCTGGAATTGAAAAGAGGCAGCCTGACTTTGTGGGTTCTTGGGCCAAAACAGGAGGTCTCAAAACCACATGGTGGGGGCAATATTGTTTGTGGACAGAAGAAACCAAAGGACAAGAGGACTCTGTTTCAGCAGAATCATTTATAAGGAAAATATCAGAGGCAAAAGGCACACATGGGAATATTGTTATTGGAAAGAGCATTTTGCTGAAGAATTTTTATAAATGGAAACTGCTTCAAGTTCAAGCCATATTTAAAAACACAACCACATGGGTGGCAGGGAGGAGGGTAACAGCTGTGTTCAAATATTTTTCTGAAGGGATGAACACCCGACCTCATTCAGCTGTCTCTCTCAAGGGACTGAAGTGGCTCTGTGTGGGTCCTGGTATGTTTGGACCTGCCCCCAGCCCCTTCCGAGGCCTCTCTGACCCAGTGAAGATGATGAAATATGGTAGCCAGGTAAAGAGCTATCCATTCGGGTACTGCAGGGAGAAATGGACGCAAACTTTGTGTGAATTAGTGAAAAGTCAAGGGATCCAATTCCCTGTGAAACGCATACCCCGGGGCAGCTTGAGCTTTGTGATATTTGGCTCAGGGATTGCTCAGGGACTTGGTCTCGCCCCCTGTGACCCACAGCACAAAGGACTGGGTTAATTTGGGGGTATTTGGGGGAGTTTGGGAACGGAGGTTGGGGGGATTGGGGGAAACTGGGGGCAATCGCTGTTCCTGAAGGGACCAGAGTGTTTGCTGTGGTGTGCAGCCCAGAATCTGGTGTAGGCCCTCCTCTGTGGGAATTTTGGAAATTTCTATGGTTTGACACAACCGTCTTTGGCCTGATAGAACTTTGCTTTTCTAGAAAACCACATTTCTGTGTTAAACGAGGTGTATGCTCCACTGCTGGATGCCAGGTCCACCAGGGCAGGCATTTTTCCACCCTCCCCAGTGGGGTCTGCCTCACGCCCTGAGCTGCTGGCACAGGGGGCAGGCACTCCAAACATTTGTTGAACAAGTGAAAGGGTAAATGTCTCCCCTGAAAACTTCCAGGGAACATTTCTGAAGTAGACAAAAGACCCTTAGTACACATGTTGCCCCGAATTAGTCATTTCAGTTCTCAGAAAACAAAAAACTATCTGACTTTCTCTTTGCCATCTCATATCATACTGTTTTTGTTGTTCAGTCACTCAGTCATGTCCAACTCTTTGTGACCCCATGGACTGCAGCACGCCAGGCTTCCCTGTCCATCACCAACTCCTGGAGTTTGCTCAAACTCATGTCCATTGATTCAGTGATGCCAACCATCTCATCCTCTGTCGTCCCCTTATCCTCCTACCCTCAATCTTTCCCAGCATCAGGGTCTTTTCCGATGAGTTGGCTCTTCGCATCAGGTGGCCAAGGTATTGGAGCTTCAGCATCAGTCCTTCCAATGAATATTCAGGGTTGATTTCCTTTAAGATTGACTGGTTTGATCTCCCTGCTGTCCAAGGAACTCTCAAGAGCCTTCTCCAACACCACAGTTTGAAACAATTAATTCAATAAAATCTGTTCTTCCTACTGATGATAGCTAACACTGAGCACACAATATGGAATCAGGCAGTATTTAAAGGGGGTTGTATTTATTACCCCCTTTTTGCTTTCACAACTGTGTAGGAACAGCTATGCACATTTCACAGATGAGGAAATGGAGGCACAGAGGATTTAATATCTTACTTTAGAAACTCTTCTAGTGAGTGGTGGAATTAGGAGCCCAGCCCAGGCAGTCTGCTTGTGGATCTTGTCCCCCTGCCCACCACCCTGCCCTGTGTCTAGGGGTCAGAGAGTTGATGCTGTGGTTTTGCTTGCCCAGCACCCCCCTCCTTCCTTCTGGATACCCTGGCTGACTCCATCAATATGGTTTATGTTCTCCTATGATCTTGTCCCCAACCTTAGTTCATTGAACTATGAATGTGCCCCTGATTCATCGATTTATGACTTCTTCCCCCCAAAGTTTTTGACCTTGAAATTAGTAAGGAGTCAGGTCTATTTCTCTCAAATAACTATAAAATCCAGGAGCTATTGGCAACCCCATCTACCACTGCAAGGAGAAAGCTCCCTGCAACCAGAGGGAGGAAGGAAGCCAGGCCCTCAGAGAAATGGGACAGAGAGGCCAGCAATCCTGGAACACTAAGGCTCTGGTTCTTTATGTTCCCAAGGGCCGCCACCTTCTTATGTAGGATCCTTCCTCTCTGTGACATTTCTCCTTCTGGCCGAAGCTACTTTGAATGAGGTTTCTGTCAATTACAACTTAGGTACTTCTAACTAGGAAAGGCAGAAGCTCAACTCTGAGCCCTAAACCAAAGACTTCAGAGCACTTTTGCCTTTTCATAAACAAAGAAGGCCTTTGTCTAGAGAGGGATGTAAGCCTTCCCCATGTGGCCTCTCCCACAAGACAGGGACTGTTCAAGAGCGCTTCACACCTGCATTGCTACTCCAGATGTTTTCAAAGATGCTGCAGCGACCGTGGTCTCTTACAAGGGGACTCTGCCACTCCTTCCATCAACAGGCAAAGTCTGTTTCCCTTTCCCTTAAATTTGGGCATGGCCCTTGACTTACTTCGACTAACAGGCTACACCAGAGGTGGGTTATGTGACCTCCTAGGCTAGGCCTTGAAAGGCCTTGCAGCTTTTGCTCTTGCCATTTTGGAGCACTGCCCTGAGGCTGCCAAGTAAGGAAGCCAGCCCAGCCTCCTGGGGAGTGAAAAGCCAGGTAGAGGAGAGCTGAAGCACCTGGCTATGAGCCTGTGGCATCTGCCAGACTTACAAGTGAGCCCCTTTTTAACTTTCTGACCCAGCTGACCCTCCAGCTACGTGCAGCCACGTGAGTGAGTCTAAATGAGGCAGCAGAGAGAGAAACCTACCTTCAGAATCTAAAGAAATAATACATCATTGTTCTAAGCCACTAAGTTTTGGGGTGGTTTCTTTCCCAGCAATAGATAAGTGATACAGTCCATTTCCATGTTTAGATTTTTCAAGTTTTGTATTGAATATTCCTAATGAAAACACAGCTGGCAGCTAACAGGGAGCCTCTGAATAGAGACAAGAAGATGTGACAGGAGAAAAAAGTTATCTCTTCCAAGGCAGATAGGGGATAATTTCCCTGTATTTCCTGGCCTGCAATATCCTTTGGGACAGAGAGGGGTCAGAAAGTGTTCTTGCCACTTAGCAGGCTGTATGGAGTCTGAGTGTTTAAATGTCAGACACTTAAACACGTGTGTAATGAGAAACCATACTTGATGGCTCCTGAGTTAGTTGTACAACATCACCATGGGTGGAGAAAGCCCTGGGTGTCATCTGAGTGCTGGTCCGGTGAAGCAGGAAAGGAATGTTCTGGGTGAGCTCTGAACGTTTGCCTGCGGAGTCCCAGGATCGCTTGGCTTTATGGTCCTTCTTCCAGGCCCTGTAGTACTCTCGCTTCAGGCACAACTGGTCCAGGTCTAACTATTGGGAGCAAATCAAACCTGTGATATGTTAAGCTTACAAACTTAAGAGTTCGTGATTCAGCCAGGATGGCTTTGTGACTTTCTCCTCACTGCATTAGTTATTCAGCAAAGATCTTTTCTAACCTTTCGCTGTTTCTCCTCCTGGTTACTGAGAGAAAACCATGGGTGTGTAGAGCTGCAGAGTTTTGAGGGTACAATGGAGCAAAGCTCCTTGTTTTTCATGAAGTTTGGGAGTCTTGGTGATTTGAAACAGACTTGGCAGAGTGTGGAATTGGGTGTTGGTTCCCAGTGGGCTTCTGTGTGTTCAGGGCACACAAAACCACTTTGCTGTTATTGTTCAGTCACCGTGTCTGACTCTTTGCAACACCATGGGCTGCAGCATGCAGGCCTCCCTGTCCCTCACCCCCAGAGTTTGCCCAAGTTCATGTCCATCGCATCAGTGATGCCATCCAACTATCTCATCCTCTGTTGTCCTCTTCTCCTTCTGCCTTAAATCTTTCCCTGCTTCAGGGTCTTTCCCAATGAGTCGGCTGTTTGCATCAGGCAGCCAAAGTATTGGAACCATCTTAACTGTGACCAAATTCTCAAGTTCTCGTAAACTAGTATCCAGCTAGCTCTGTTGGTTTTACTGAGATCCCACTAAAAAGGACTTAAGCCTCCATGAGAGACAGGTGTCTGAAGGTCTCAGAACCCTCCAGGAAACAGGATTGCAGAGAAACCGCCCAGTGGAAGGTTTCCCAGTGTGAGGAAGGCATTTGGTACACTGTAGGCAGAATGTCACGTACAGTGTGAGGAAGGAATGGGAGTCCAGGCAGGAATGTCCCCCTCTAGTCCCTGGTGTACCAACAAGAGGACACCGTAGAGCCCACAGACCAAGTCTAGCCCAGGCCTCTACTTGTGTATAAAATTCCACTGGCTCTCAGCTATGCCAGTTTATTGTAACAGTACTTACAGAGGAAAAGTGTACATAATTCCATCAAGAACTTCATTCTAGAGGTGGAGGCATCCCCACCCTTTCTGCAGGAATGCAGAAAATGGACAAGGGTAAAAAAAAACACAATCAATGATGAATCTGAATAGGTGTTATCTAAATAAGGAAGTCTTGGAGCAAAAGATCTTAGTCCCAAGTAACACATAGCATCTAGGGCTGAGAACTTTACTAAAGTAGCCCTCAGCACCCACGCTGAATCAGTGTCTTGGGATGGAGTCCATACAAAAAGCAGGGGCACTGTGGATTCCTCAAATTGGCATCGTTTAAGTTAACTTGTTCATGCTAATAACATGCAACAGCTTGAACTTCAGTTGTTGCAAGTTTCTCATGCCAAGAGAGGGAGGAAATGAAAGAAAAAATATAAGAAACCTGTGAAAAGTTACTAGAGAGGACATGACCCAGTCTTTGGCAATACTGGTTGGATCCAGAGCCTTGTAAAACCCAAAGCACCAGGATTATCTTTACCTTTGTGCACTACAGATGCACCAGAGAGTGGTACAGGAAGATTTAGAGAGAGGAGGGGAATGGCAGAGAACGAAGGAGACCCAAGAACTTTATACTCTTCAAATGACTGCTTCAGAACATCTGGACCTTGACAGTCCCCAGGAATCCATCAATCAATCCCCCCGGTCACAGGTCACAGGGGCGGCCCAGGAGCAAATGGACACATGGCCAGTGCAGTCAATGCCAGGCTGTGCCCCAGAAGAGGGCGAGAACTGCATGTGCCCCTGGGCCTGATGGCCCTGCCCCGCACACACAGCTCCGTCTGATGCCCTCAGAGTCACAGCAGCTCTGGTCCTTCTTCAGTAGTAGAAATGTAGCATCACAGCTTCAGCCTTCTTCCTTTTCTTTCTTCACATTCTCCAGCCTCCAAGAAAGCAAAATGTGAGTCACAGGGAAAGGCCTGGAGACTGCAAAGCACTCGTTTCTGTGGGCATCAGCATTCTCATCTGTGAAAGGGGAGAGATGTGGATGAGAACAATGGATTTCCAACATTTTTGTTTTAAACAAACAGGTGTCATTTTTTCAAATAAAAAGTTAATCAAAACCAGGTGGCAACATTTCAGCTGAAGAAAGGGGAGGGAGAGGGAGAGGGCTGCGAGGGCTGTCATGACAAAGGACCACCAACAGAAATGTGCTGTCTCCCCGCTCTAGGGGCAGACGTCTTAAATCGGTCTTCCGAGAGCACGAGTATGAGGGACGGATGTGTGCAGGCCTCTCTCTTTACCTTGGAGATGGCCATCTTCTCTCCTCACACTGTCTTCCTCCAAGGATGTCTCCATGTCCACATGCCCCCTTTTTGGAAGGATCCCAGTTATGTTGGATTACGTTCACACTAAGACCTCACCTTAACTTAGTTACCTCTGTAAAGACCCTATCTTCAAATAAGTTCACATTCTCTGGGTGCTGGGACTTACATGAATTTGGCAGGCGGTCGGGGTGGGAGTGGGACACAATTCAACCCATAACAAAGTCTTTCCTGCTCTGACCCCATGTCTTCTCACGTAGGTTCCTAGGACAGAACCACAGAGCTCAGACAGTCTGCAAAAGCTGATAGGAGAGTCAGACCCTTCTTTCCGCTCTGACAGCCTATCCGTCGGTGAATGGCTCTGCTTTTGAGAATATGTGTGTCTTCACCTAGTACCCAGATCTTGGTTTCTAAATAACAGTCCCCATGGAGTGAAACCAGGTTTCCTTGAAGAAATGGTAGATTCTAGAATGGCACGGAAAAAGTATGAGATGTATCTGAAACAGATTTTGGTGCTAGAATGTAATGATGGGAACACAATGAGAGAACGTAGGGTAGGGGTAGGGAGCAGAGAGAGACAGAAGAAAAAAGGAGAAAAAAGGACACTAAAGTCTGTCTGAAGGGGCCCCAGTGGCTAAATCTAGGGTAACATGGATGTTAAAATAAACAGTGATTGTAACAGGTTATAACCTTTTGAATAAAAGCAATCTACGAGTCTGTATGATAGAAATAAGTGACTAAATAAAGAAACAAATGTGGAGAGGGAATGTGGTTTCTTATGGTCATATGCCAATGAATAAACTTGTAATTAGACAGATTTTGAAAATCACCTTTGGAACCATCACAGTAATAATTTCAGGCAAGAATCATCATGAGATGCTAAAACTGTGGGGGATGTATGATGACAAATGAGATGTTTATATCGGGTCTGATAGAATCTCCCCACAAGTTATCCATTAATTTCAGATGGGTAAATAAAAATTCTATGGTAAAGAAACATAGAGAACATCACCTTAACTGATTAACAAAAGGAGCAATGGGACAAACTTCCTGTATGAGGCACCAAGAAGGACAAAACATTTTTGTGCTATTTCTGCTGTATTAGTTTCCTGTAGATGCTATAAAGAAAATTACTATGAGCTTGGTAGCTTAACAAAATAGAAATTTATTCTCTCACAGTTCTGGAAGCCAGAAGTCTGAAGGCAGTGTCAATGGGCAAAATCAAAGTGTCAGTGGTTGCTCCTTCTAGAGGCTCTATAGGAAAATCCATTCTTTGCCTCTCCCAGTTTCTGCTGGTTGCCAACCTTCCTTGGCTTGGAGTCCATCACTCCAGTCTCTGCTTCTGTGGTCACATCACCTCCTTCTCTTCTGTCAGTGTGAAAACTCCCTCTGACTTCCTCTTACAAGAATTCACATGACTGCGCTAAGGGACCACCCAGATAATTCAGGACAAGTGCTTCATCTCAACATCCTTAACTTGATTACATCTGCAAGGGTCCCTTTTCCATATAAGATAATGCTTCCAGGTTCCAGGGATGAAGACCTGCTATCTTTGGAGGACCATTTGTTAATGTTACTCAACATCTTTTAAAAATGCAAAATCAAATTGTTTTCTGAGGACACATCAGACAGACCCAAACTGAGGGGATTTGACAGGACAACTAGCCTGTGCTCTTCAAAAAATTTGATGTTATGAAAGAAAAAAAAAGTGGGGATCAGTTTGAGACTAAAGGAGACCAAAGAGACAAAAGGAGACTAAAGAGACATGACAGACATTTCCATGTATAATCCTGGAGGGATCATGAGTGGGTGGCGGGGATGTCATAAGGACAATATCAAAAAAATTGGAAAAATTTAATGCTACAATAAATAATGGTAATGCACTAATGCTAAAACTACTAACTTCTAAGCTATATAAGAGAATGTTCTAGTTCTGAGGTAATGAATGGCATAGTATTTGAGGGTACAGAAGCATCACTTAAGTTTAAAAGGATATCTCAACTAGTTCTAAAAAAATGCTGGCAGTAGATATAAACATAGCTATAGAGAGATAAAGTAAATTTGGCAAAATGATTCTGGTGAAGGTTATATGGGAGTTCTTTATACTATTCCTGCAAATCTTCTCTAAGATTTCTGTAAGTTTGAGTTACAAAAGAACATAGAGTATGTGCTTTAATTATCAAAGTGGGTACAACTTCATGTCATTGGAAAGTTCAGATGTAGTGACTTTGTTAAGTTGGGGAGCAGGAGTATATCTTCACTAATAGTGAGGCTGACTTATTAATAATTGTTCTAGTGGTAATATGCTGGTGTGGAAGGGCCAGGCTATTGATAATGAAACATTAGAGGTGAAGAAGGCAGCCTGCAGGTGGAGTCTTTTTTTTTAAGCTTTTTTTTTTTCTTTTTGGAACACTTTATTATGAGATATAATCCATATATATATATATATATATATATATATATATAATTCATGAATTTAAAGTGTACAATTCAATGCCTTTTAGCATATTTACTGTTGTGCAACTATCATCACAGTCAATTTTGGAACACTGTCATCTCCCCCAGAAAAAAATCCTTCCATCTATCTTATCTATCACCCGATCTCCTCAACCTTCACTCAGCAGAGGCAACCACTAATCTGCTTTCTGACTCTATTGATTTACTTAATTGGTGCATTTCATATGGAATTATATAATATGTAGTCTTTTGTGACTGGATTCTTTTGCTTAGCATGTTTTCAAGATTCATCCATGTTGTAGTGTTTATCAGTATTTCATTCCTATTGTACAAATGAGCCATGATGAACTTAGCTTGTTTATTTCTTCACAGCAGGCTGAGACCTCTTACCTCAAAAGTCTACAGGTGCCACACTCAAAATTTTACACATCTAATTGTTTTGAGAGTACCCCAAACAAGCAGACTTTTAGCCATATAGGATCTGCCTGTTTTGCATATCCTGAGGAAACTACACACAGCTTTTGCTGGCCATTGACAAGATAGAGCCTTGCGGTTTTAAGATTCCATGGTGCTACTGCTCTTCAGATGGTCAACACTGAAATCAGACTGATTTTATTCTTTGCAGCCAAAAATGGAGAAACTCTATACAGTCAGCAAAAACAAGACTGGGAGCTGACTATGGCTCAGATCATCAACTCCTTATTGCCAAACTCAGACTTAAATTGAAGAAAGTAGGGAAAACCACTAGACCATTCAGGTATGACCTAAATCGAATCCCTTATGCCTATACAGTGGAAGTGAGAAATAGATTTAAGGGACTAGATCTGATAGACAGAGTGCCGGATGAACTATGGACGGAGGTTTGTGACATTGTACAGGAGACAGGGATCAAGACCATCCCCATGGAAAAGAAATGCAAAAAGGCAAAATGGTTGTCTCAGGAGGCCTTACAAATAGCTGTGAAAAGAAGAGAAGTGAAAAGCAAAGGAGAAAAGGAAAGATATTCCCATTTGAATGTTCCAAAGAATAGCAAGGAGAGAAAAGAAAGCCTTCCTCAGTGATCAATGCAAAGAAATAGAGGAAAACAACAGAATGGGAAAGACTAGAGATCTCTTCAAGAAAATTAGAGATACCAAGGGAACATTTCATGCAAAGATGGGTTTGATAAAGGACAGAAATGATATGGACCTAACAGAAGCAGAAGATATTAAGAAGAGGTGGCAAGAATACATAGAAGAACTGTACAAAAAAGATCTTCATGACCCGGATAATCACAATGGTGTGATCACTCACCTAGAGCCAGACATCCTGGAATGTGAAGTCAAGTGGGCCTTAGAAAGCATCACTATGAACAAAACTAGTGGAGGTGATGGAATTCCAGTTGAGCTATTTCAAATTCTGAAAGATGATGCTGTGAAAGTGCTGCACTCAATATGCCAACAAATTTGGAAAACTCAGCAGTGGCCACAGGACTGGAAAAGGTCAGTTTTCATTCCAAAGAAAGGCAATCCCAAAGAATGCTCAAACTATCGCACAATTGTACTTATCTCACACGCTAGTAAAGTCATGCTCAAAATTCTCCAAGTCAGGCTTCAGCAATACATGAACTGTCAACTTCTAGATGTTCAAGCTGGTTTTAGAAAAGGCAGAGGAACCAGTGATCAAATTTCCAACATCCGCTGGATCATCAAAAAAGCAAGAGAGTTAGAGAAAAACATCTATTTCTGCCTTATTGACTACACCAAAGCCTTTGACAGAATAAACTGTGGAAAATTCTGAAAGAGATGGGAATACCAGGCCACCTGATTTCCCTCTTGAGGCAGATATACAGGTCAGGAAGCAACAGTTAGGATTGGACATGGAACAGACTGGTTCCAAATAGGAATAGGAGTACGTCAAGACTGTATATTGTCACCCTGCTTATTTAACTTATATGCAGAGTACATCATGAGACACGCTGGGCTGGAAGAAGCACAAGCTGGAATCAAGATTGCTGGGAGAAATATCAATAATCTCAGATATGCAGATGATACCACCCTTATGGCAGAAAGTGAAGAGGAACTAAAAAAACCTCTTGATGAAAGTGAAAGAGGAGAGTGAAAAAGTTGGCTTAAAGCTCAACATTCAGAAAACTAAGATCATGGCATCCAGTCCCATCACTTCATGGCAAATAATGGGGAAACAGTGGAAACAGTGTCAGACTTTATTTTTTGGGGCTCCAAAATCACTGCAGATAGTGATTGCAGCCATGAAATTAAAAGACGCTTACTCCTTGGAAGGAAAGTTATGACCAACCTAGATAGCATATTAAAAAGCAGAGACATTACTTTGCCAACAAAGGTCCGTCTAGTCAAGGCTATGGTTTTTCCAGTGGTCATGTATGGATGTGAGAGTCAATCCTAAAGGAAGTCAATACTGAAGGGGACGACAGAGGATGAGATGGTTGGATGGCATCACTGACTCAGTGGACATGGGTTTGGGTGGACTCCGGGAGCTGGTGATGGACAGGGAGGCCTGGCGTGCTGCAGTTCATGGGGTCGCAAACAGTCGGACATGACTGAGCGACTGAACTGAACTGATTGCTCTTCAGAGCTCTCCAACTCAAAAATTCATTGCTGTGCTTCTAATCAAGGTCACCTAGACACATATGCTCTTATTCTGGCCACGCTTCTCTGGGATTTTCTTGCCCTCTTCCTCTTTGGGGGTGTCTTAAGCCTGTGCACCATCTCATCTTGTAACGAACTTCCCCTCGTATAGAACCCTGTCCAAATGCTGCCCAAGAAAGCTTGTGTGTTACTCCCTCTTTTGGTCATCTTTTTCCTCCATTCCCCCCAAATCACACATAACCTCTATAATTTCTTTTTATTGTCGAATAGCATTCAATTGTATGGATAGACCACATTTTCTTTACTCATTAATCCCTTGATGGACATTTTGGTTGTTTCCAACTATGGGCTATTATTTTTCCTGCTATGAATATTTATGTCCAAGTTTTTATTTGAACATTTAGTTTTATTTCTCTTGCTACCTAAGTGTAGCACTGCTGGATCATAGGGTAACTGTATGCTTAAACCTTTGATAAACTGCCAGACTGCTTTCCAAAGTGGCTGTAATATTTTCTATTCCTGCCAGCAGTGGACAAGGGTTCCAATTATTCCACCTCCTTGCCAACACGTTATTATCTGACTTTTTTATTATAGTCATCCTAGTGGGTATAAAGTGGTAACTTGTTTTGATTTGCATTTTCCTGATCAGTAATGATGTTGAGCATCTTTTCATGTGCTATTGGCCATTTGTATATTTTCCTTGGAGAAATGTCTATTCAGATTATTTGATCATTTTAAAATTAAGTTATTTTATTATTAAGCTGTAAGAACTACTCATATATTCTGGATCCAAGTTCCTTATCAGATATGTGATTTTTAAATATTTTCTTATATTCCATGGATTATCTTTTTATTTCTTGGTGATCATCACAAAAGTGTAGAATTTCATTCATGTCTAATTTATATAGAATCATATATATATATACACACATATATACTTTTTTCTTTTGTTGCTTAAGCTCTTGATGCTATATCTAAGAATCTATTGCCAAATCCAGAATCACAAAGATTTAGCCCTCTGTTGTCTTCTAAGAGTTTTACAGGTTTAGTTTACATTTAGATCTTTGATCCATTTTGAGTTAATTTTTCTGTAGTGTAGGTTCATTTATATGTGGTGATTATTTCCCTATGTCTAGAATATCCTTTTCATGCTTCACTAGACTGCTTCACACCTTGGCCTCAACTTTGGTATTTTCAAATCAGAACCAAAAAAGTGAAACAGAGTCAACACCCAAAGACCAGTGTCAGTGGGAGACAGGGAATGCAGACGAACCCACCCTCCCCGATTTCCCGTAGACTATGAGTTTTGTCATTGCCGTTCACCAGTCTCTTACTGTTTCAAGTTATAAAGCTTTTGTTCAGCACCATTTGTTGAAAAGACAATTCTTTCCCCATTGAATTGTCTTGGCATCCTTGTCCAAAATCAGTTGAACATAGATTTATTGATTTGTTTTTGAACTTTCATTTCTATTCCTTTGATCTGCAAATTTATACTTATGTCAGGACCACAGTGTTTTGATGCTTGGAGTGAAGACTTTTATGTGACTGATTCCCTTAACTAACGAACTGAGGTGAGTTGAGGCATCACCCTAGGCCCTGTGTCCTATATATAAGAGTATAGTGCCTTTTAAAGGAGCTGCTGCCTTAGGTCCTCAGCCTTGTGCTGTATCCCTGTCCATGTCTTTTGTTTCTCCTCCTTTCTCGCTTTTGTTGGACATTCTATACTCAGAGCATTTCCCTTAGGGGGGTGGCAGTGGCTCATGATGACTTGAAACAGTAAGAGACCTGGTGAAGGGCAGTGATTAAACTCAGTCTACAGGAGATGGGGGCATTCCTCTGCACTCCCTGCCTCCCACTGACACTGGCCTTTGACTCTGCTTCACTTTTGGGGTTTTAATTTGAAAATACAAAAGTTGAAGCCAAGGTGTGAAACGGTCTAGTGAAGCAAGGAAAAAAGTTCCAGAAGTAGGGAAATAGTCCCTGGGAGGAAAAAGACAAGGGCTCAATTCCTCAATACTTGGGCCTTTAGCCGCATAGGTTCTCTAGACTTCCATCCCTTTGAAGTGAGGTAAAAAAAACAGATGCTGAGAAGGAATCCATTTGCAATGAGTAGTACCATGGCTTTAAAAACCTTCATCAACCTGAAGCATTTCCTAAAAGGGATATTTTACAGACTCGCTAGGGAACATAACAGAATCTGGACCTGGAAAAGCAACTGAAAAGAGGCAAAGATCATTGCCTTCAGGACAGAAACACTGGGGAAAGGAGACATCCCCAAAGAGTGTTTTCACATGGAAGAGGGACGTGAGGAGCACTCAGGTCATACATCTCCAGAATGAGGTCACTTCAGGTGTTTTGCTGGGAACCAAGAAGACCTTATATCATCTGGGAATATCTTTAATGAAAGCATCACCGGCGATGATTTTAGACAGAGGAAGTGTTGCTTAATATTTCTCATCTGGAGCCCAGCTGGAACAGGATGGGGTGGAGGAAGGAGTCCAGGGACATCTAGAAGGACCTCTTTCCTAGATGAGAAAATTTTGCAAATAGGAAGCGAAACATAAAGAAGGCAAGGACCATGCCAGCTTTAAGTTGTCCTATCAGAATTCCAGAGTCCATATCAGCACTATAACCACCAGTCCCTGATTCTAGAGGCCATGGGGAGGAAAAACGTGAAAGGCAAAGAGACAAGGCTTAGTTTAGACTGGAACATCATGTCTAGAGTGGCTCACTTTGGCTTTCCCTATTGGGACACTGAGGCCAAACCTTTCTTCCCTTGCCTAAAATGATACGTGTTTTTAATACCAGGTAGCCAAGGGCTGGGATGAAGACTCTAAGTGTCCCCTTAGCACAGGGTGTGGAGGACACAGTGTGACAAGAGTCCCTAGAGCTGTGCCCTGAGGGGACCCTGGGAATTTGGTCTGTCCCCAAGGTGTTGTAAGCAGGACATTTTTTATACCTTAATAATTTTCTTTCACGTTAATTATATGCTGATTTAAACAGTGCAAGAAATAAAAAAAAAGTGATGATAACCTGGAATTCCACCTGATAGCTATTGAGGATATTTTCACATCTACTCTCTATGACTTAAAAATACATACTCACTTACAACACACACACACAGACACATAAAATTTCTTTAAAAACTGAGTTTCACTGTAGGTTTTTTTCCACTCAATTGTATATAAGGAATATCTTCTCATCTCTACATGATGAATATTTTCGCATGTCAACTGACATCTTCCACAACACCATTTTTTAATTGAAGTTAAAAATTAATTAATGGGTTGATTGATTAATTGATTTATAATGTGATAGTTTCTGGTATAGAACAAAGTGATTCAATTATATAACATACATATATAAACATATATATATATACTTTTACATATTCTTTTCCAATATAGTTTATTATAGAATATAGAATATTGTTCCCTCTTATATAATGTAAGACTCTGTTGTTTATCCATTTTATATATAATAGCTTATATATTCTAATCTCAAACTCCCAATTATCTGCCCCCTGACCTTTACCCTCTAGCAAGCCCAAGCTTGTATTGTATGTCTGTAAGTCTGGTTCTGTTTTATAAATAAGTTTATTTGCATCATGTGCATCATTTTTAGTGCTTATTTAGCATTCCAACCCATGGATGGTTCACAACCTTCTAGTGGGTAGTATATTACACTAATAATTATAATCAGAGCAACACATTTTTGACCCTCCTAAGCAAAGCCAGAATAAGGATATCTGTTAGACATTCATCTTCTATCTCCCAACTTTTCTTAAAGAAATAAGGGTTCATAAAAAGGAAGACCAGGGAAAACAGTGATCCCATACTGAGTAAATACTGAATCCTGTTTAAGAATTCTTTATATCTGATGGTTCCCTTAAGCTTCAGTGAAATTCATGGCTTCCCTGGAATAGATAATATTGGTGGCTCAGAGGGTAAAGCATCTGCCTGCAATGCAGGAGACCCAGGTTCAATCCCTGGGTTGGGAAGATATCCTGGAGAAGGAAATGGCAACTCATTCCAGTAGTGTTGCCTGGAGAATCCCATGGACGGAGGAGCCTGGTAGGCTACAGTCCACGACTGTAGAGTCTGACACGACTAAGCGACTTCAATTTCAAATGAGAGAATACATTTAAAGTTATCTGTGAGATATCAGATTGCTATTTAAATATAATGATAGCACAAAAATAATAGCATTTTTATTATAAATTAAGTTCTAGACTTTGGGTCTATAGCAAGAACCTATAGAAGATTTAGAATTACACAAAGCAATAGTGTGTTTCACCTTAGCCATATATGCTCCAAAAAGATTGGGACAAAATAAATGTTTAGTAAATTAAACCATACATTCATGCTGAAACTTGAAAATGGTTCTGAAAATGGTTCTATTTTCCTTTCTGATTGGTGTGCAATTTTCTCTGCTGTTAAAATTTTAGTTTCAAGTTCCTCCAAGAGGCTAAGGTTAGGCAAACACTTATACCTTCCAGGGGAACCTCCTAAAGGACTGGTCCAAGTGTAGGACATCCTGTTTGCTGCCTTCTGCCTCCTGCCATCCACCTTCACCCTCCTGACCCACCCCTGACCTAGGAGTCCGGCATGCATGGACTGCATTCTACAGCTTCAAGTGCTCAGGCTTCTCGGTGGGCTTGGCCAATGGAGGCCCTAAGAGGAGATCCGAAGGAGGGGGAAGATGGAGGCCAGGGTATCCATTGCTCTGGCTTCCTCCCTACAAAGTCACCTTTTGAGAAGGCATCTTCCTCACAACTCTTTCCTTCTTCATCCTGTAACTTTTTTCCCTTCCTTATCTCACTGGGTTTAATGGTGCTAACAGCTCCTCTGCCCTAGCTTACACCTTGTAAGTAGCCCCTTTGTAATCTAAAGAAACCCTGTTCTAAGTATTGTAATTTGAGTGTACCTTCTCTTTCCTATTGGGGCCCTGCCTGATAAAGTCTGGAGGGCTCAGGAATCCTTTGATAATAGATTGCACTGGTGGCTAGAAGCCAGTGGAAGCTTTGCTATTTTTTTCAAGGGCTCTGTGAATTAAAGACATGGACACAAAATAGGGAGGACCATCAAGGATCTAGGTGCTAGACAAAAATGGCAAAGCTATCAGTGGGAGAAGATGATAGTGGTTAGGTGTATAAGCTGTGGTGCCATGCTGCCCACATTCAAATTCAGCACAGTGCTCACTTGAAGGTGGCCTCCATTTACCCTGGTTCCTGCATTTTGCCTCTGTGCCAACCCTCCCTTTGAGTGTGGTAACGTTGAACTGCTTCTAACCAACAGAATATGATAAAGGTGATAAGGTACCATTTCTGTGATTATGTTGCTTTAGTTTGTAACCTCTTTCCTAGTAGACCCTCTCCCAGTAGCTTTGATGGTGCAAGCTAATGTGCTGAGTATCATCATAAAAAGAGGCCCATGAGGCAAGGAAATGAGGTGGTCTTTGGCCAACAGTCTACAGGGAACTGAAGATTTGACTACAACAGTGCTCAAGAATCTGCCACATCCAACAACTCTGTGAATGTGGAAGGAAATCCTTCCCCAGTCGAGTCTCCAGATGAAATCCCAGCCCTGGTGACAACTTGATTGCAGCCTCATAAGAGACCTCGAGCCAGATGATTCAGCTAAGTTGTGCCTGGGTTCCTGACCTATAGAAGCTGTGAGATAATAAACGAGGATTGTTTTAAGTCACTAACTTTGTGGTAATTTGTTAGCCAACAAAAGATAATGGTAAACTTTCTACCTGTGTAACTGCAGAGAAGTTACTAAACCAATTTATGTCTTAGTTTCCTCATCTTTAAAACTGGAATTAAGATAATAATTACACATTTCTGCTTTTTAGGGCTGGAGTAAGGATAAAATGGGTGAACTGTAACATGCCTAATACAGCATCTGTCATAGAGGTGGCTGATTACATCAAGTCAAGTCAAGTGTTAGTTGCTGAGTTGTGTCCAACACTTTGCGACTCCATGGGCTGTAGCCTGCCAGGCTCCTCTTTGTCCATGGGATTCTCCAGGCAAGAATACTGGAGTGGGTTGTCAGGCTGGTTACATAATGTTGGCTAATATTTTTAGATCAGACTATGTAATCCCTTCAGGGATATGCTGCCTTCCTTGATAACAAGATTCCATTGATCCTGAACCCCAATTTTCCTCCCTCATTTGTCTCTTCAGTAAGTTTGCTGTTTAATAACAGATTTTCACAGAGCAGAAAGATCTGCAAGCTTGCAGAGCCCTAGAGCATGAAAGCATTGCCCTGGACTTTTTCCAAGACTCAGCCAACCTCTCTATCATCCATTCTATGGACTCAACCCCACTGTGATCTCTGAATTCCGAAAATCAGCTGGAGACACAGCTTGGCTAACTTGCAGAGCTCAGGATCATAGCATAAATCTGGATGTTTGTTTGGTGACATTTATTATAATTCACCTCTCTAGGGGCCAAAAGAGCATCGAAGACCCGTGGCATTCGGAAGCTGGAGAGGAGGGTCTCCAGCTCTGCATCCCCCAAAACAAAGTGCTCCTACAGTGCCAATTCAGTGTTCTGCCCAGATCTTGGGTCCTTCTCTCTTCCTCAGGTCTGAGAGATTCTGGATTTTGAGGATCTTTTCTTATTGATCCTCTTTCTCCATACCTTCTCCCCATACACTTTAAACTTTCATTCAGATCCATCTTCTTATCAGCATGAGGCATAGGCCTCTGAGCTCCGTCCTTTCTCCTGGTACCCACATGCTCCTTTTTCTTCATTAACATTTTATCTTTCCAACCAGTCAGCCCTCTCTTTTACCTCCTGTTCCTACCTACATGGATTTGGTAGACACGGGTTTTCCCCATTGTCCCAAAAGCCACCTCTCCCCAAATAAGCACATGTATACCTATGTAAATATGCAAAATATACTTGCTTCAAGTATAAGCTGCCCCACAAGCTGTGGTAGAGAAAACAGATCAAAAGAGGAAGAAATGACTCCCCAAATTAGGGGATCACTTCAGCTAGTGATCATTACCCCAGGAATTAAATCCAGGTGTCCTGACCCAGAGTAGACACTATCAGACAACAGAGCTGGCCTTGTCGCTGGGTCCAGTCAACTGTGAGATAGTTATGGTTACTTTTTGACCCCATGAGATGGGGCAGAGATGGACATGGGAAGCACTCAGGAAATGTGCGTTTACTCGTCATTTCTTTCAGAGGGCAGGGAAGCTGAGAGGTTGGAGCTCATCTGGAAAAAAGCCCACATTTTCCAGTGGAGCCTTTCCAGGGGGTGCATTTCATACATTTCACAATCGCTGTTTACCTTTAAGCACGCTGTCAGCTCTCAGGGCCTCTGCTGTTCCAGGGCCAGGCAAGAGGATTCTTTTCACTGCCAACTGTGCTTTTCTAATATGCGAGTAAGCAGCTCCCTTGCATCTTTTAAATCTCCCTCTGCTGTTTGGATGTTTCGAGAGAACAGCATCGAAACATGTATATTATCTAGGGTGAAACAGATCACCAGCCCAGGTTGGGTACATGAGACAAGTGCTCGGGCCTGGTGCACTGGGAAGACCCAGAGGAATCGGGTGGAGAGGGAGGTGGGAGGGGGGATCGGGATGGGGAATACATGTAAATCCATGGCTGATTCATGTCAATGTATGACAAAAACCACTACAATATTGTAAAGTAATTAGCCTCCAACTAATAAAAAATAAATGAAAAAAATAAAAATAAATAAATCAATAAATCTCCCTCTGCTGAGCTCTGGGCTGCAGCACTGAGGACAGCAAGGAAGAAACAGTGGGTTTGTTCACAGGGATATTTTCTTAGTAGAAGGACGGCTTCCTTTCCTTTCCCCCTTATTTTTAAGGAGGGCAGTGGGTAGACATGGCAGTCCTGTGAGTAGGTGGGGAGATGAGTGAGTGGATAGACAGAAGAAGGAGTTTCCTTCTTGGGATTCTTATTGGTTTGACTGGTCTATGGTTTACATCCCATTCATCGGGAAGGCACTGAGATTAATCAGAAACAGCTTGAGCTGAAACTGCCTTTGCTGTCACAAACTTGCTGAACTCCATCAGGATCTCTTCTCTCTTTCCCACCAATCAACTCTTGCTTTATTTTAAACAAAACTCCCTCCAAGTGTCCTTAACCTCAGGTAACCAACACATATAAATTCATCATTTAAACTAAAAGCAGTAGGTACACAGAGTTTAAATAAAAAGACAAAAACAGTACAGAAAAATGTACAATAAAATTATAGGTGCTCCCTTCAAAAGAAACTTTTAGAGATTGGACATTTACAGAAAAATGCGGCTACTAAACCAAGAAAGCTTATGTACTTTTTATTTATATAAAAAGATTTTCTCTACATTCACAATTCTGGTCCTTGCTTTCTACTGGATTTTACTTTCTCCACATTAGAGATCTTTTCAGATGTGATCACTCTAATTCTTTCCTTATAACAGTTGCTGTTGTTCAGTCATTTAGTTGCTCTGTCCTGTCCAACTCTTTGCAACCCCATGGACTGCAGTGAACCAGGCTTCCCTGTCCTTCACTATCACCTGGAGTTTGCTCAGATTCATTTCCAGTGAGTCGGTGATGCCATCCAATCATCTCATACTCTGTTGCCTGCTTCTGCTCCTGCCCTCAATCTTTCCCAGCATCAGGGTCTTTTCCAATGAGTTGGCTCTTCACATCAGGTGGCCAAAGTATTGGAACTGCAGCATCAGTCCTTCCAATGAGTATTCAGGGTTGATTTCCTTTAGTATCAACTGCTTTGATCTCCTTGCAGTCCAAGGGACTCTCAAAGAGGCTTCTCCAGCACCACAGTTTGAAAGCATCAGTTCTTCAGTGCTCAGTCTTCTTTATGGTCCAACTCTCACATCCATATATGACTACTGGAAAAACCACAGCTTTGACTAGACAGACCTTTGTCAGCAAAGTGATATCTCTGCTTTTTAATATGCTGTCTAGGTTTGTCATAGGTTTTCTTCCAAGGAGCAAGCGTCTTTTAATTTTATGGTAGCAGTCACTGTCCATAGTGATTTTGGAGCCCAGGGAAAAAAAGTCTGTCACTGTTTTCAGTTTTTCTCTATCTATTACCCTCTCTATTTGCTCCTTGGAAAAAAAGCTATGACCAACCTAGACAGCATATTAAAGAGCAGAGACATTACTTTGCCGACAAAGGTCCATCTAGTCAAAGCTATGGTTTTTCCAGTAGTCATGTATGGATGTGAGAGTTGGACCATAAAGAAAGCTGGGCACCAAAGAATTGATGCTTTTGAACTGTGGTGTTGGAGAAGACTCTTGAGAGTCCCTTGGACTGCAAGGAGATCCAACCAGTTGACCCTAAAGGAAATCAGTCCTGAATATTCACTGGAAGGACTGATGCTGAAGCTCCAATACTTTGGCCACCTGATGCAAGAACTGACTCCTTAGAAAAGACCCTGATGCTGGGAAAGATTGAAGGCAGGAGGAGAAGGGGATGACAGAGGATGTAATGATTGGATGGCATCACCAAGTCGATGGACATGAGTTGAGCAAGCTCCAGGAGTTGGTGATGGACAGGGAAGCCTGGCATGCTGCAGTCCATGGGGCACAAAGAGTTGGACATGACTGAGCGACGGACATGAACTGAACTGATTAGCCATGAAGTGACAGGACTGGATGACATGATCTTAGTTTTTAAATGTTGAGTTTTAAGCCTGCTTTTTCATTTTCCTTTTCAGCTTCATCAAGAGACTCTTTAGTTCCTCTTCACTTTCTGCCATTAGGTTGGCATCATTTGCATATCTGAGGTTATTGATATATCTCCCAGCAACCTAGATTCCAGCTTGAGCTTCATCCAGGCATTTCACATAATATACTCTGCAAATAAGTTAAATAAGAACAGTGACAATATTCAGCTTTGAGGTACTCCTTTCCCAATTTTGAACCAGTCTGTTGTTCCATGTTCAGTTCTGACTGATGCTTCTTGTCCTGCATACAGGTTTCTCAGGAGGCAGGTAAGGTGGTCTGGTATTTCCATTTCTTTAAGAATTTTCACAGTATGTTGTGATCCAAACAGGCAAAGGATTTAGTATAGTCATTGAAGCAGAAATAGATGTTTTTCTGGAATTCCGTTGCTTTTTCTAAGGTCCAGAGGATGTTTGCAATTTGATCTCTGGTTTCTCTGCCTTTTCTAAATCCAGCTTGAACATCTAGAAGTTCTCAGGTCACATACTGTTGAAGCCTAGCTTGCAGGAGTTTGAATATTACTTTGCTAACATGTGAAATGATAGCAACTGTGTTGTAGTTTGAACATTCTTTGGCACTGCCTTCCTTTGGGACTGGAATGAAACCTGACCTTTTTCAGTCCTGTGGCCACTGCTGAGTTTTCCAAATTTGCAGGCATATTGAGTGCAGCACTTTAACAGCATCGTCTTTTAGGATTTTAAATAGCTCAATTGGAATTTCATCACCTCCTTTAGTTTTGTTCATAGTAATGCTTCCTAAGGTCCACTCAAGGATATCTGGTTCTAGGTAAATGATTGCCATCATAGTTATCTGGGTCATTAAGACCTCTTTTGTATAGTTCTTCTAGGTATTCTTGCCACTTCTTCTCAACATCTCTTCTTCTTTTGTGTCCATACCGCTTCTGTCCTTTACTGTGCCCATCTTTACTTGAAATGTTCCCTCGGTATCTCTTATTTTCTTAAAGAGATCTCTAGTCTTTCCCATTCCATTGTTTTCCTCTATTGCTTTGCATTGTTCACTTAAGAAGGCTTTTTTATCTCTCCTTGCTATTCTTTGGAACTCTGCATTCAGATGGGAATATCTTTCCTTTTCTCCTTTGCGTTTCAGCTCTCTTCTTTTCTCAGCTATTTGTAAGGCCTCCTCAGACAACCAATTTGCCTTTTTGCATTTCTTTTTCTTGGGGATGGTTTTGTTCACCACCTCCTGTACAATGTTATGAACCTCCATCCATAGTTCTTCAGGCTCTCTGTCTATCAGATCTAATCCCTTAAATCTATTTGTCACTTCCACTGTATAATCATAAGGGATTTGATTTAGGGCATACCTGAATGGTCTAGTGGTTTTCCCTACTTTCTTCAATCTAAGACTGAATGTTGCAATAAGCTCATAATCTGAGCCACAGTCAGCTCCTGGTCTTGTTTTTGCTGACTGTGTAGAGCTTCTCCATCTTTGGCTACAAAGAATATAATCAGTCTGATTTCGGTATTGACCATCTGGTGATGCCCATGTGCAGAGTCTTCTCTTGTGTTATTGGAAGAGGGTGTTTGCTATGACCAGTGTGTTCTCTTGGCAAAACTCCTTTGACCTGCTTCACTTTGTACTCCAAGGCCAAATTTGCCTGTTCTCTAGGTATTTCCTGACTTCCTACTTTTGCATTCCAGGCCCCTATGATGAAAAGGACACCTTTTTTTAGTGTTAGTTCTAGAAGGTCTTGTAGGACTTCACAGAACCTACTTCAGCTTCTTCGGCATTAATGCTTGGGGCATAGTCTTAGATTATTGTGATACTGACTGGTTTGCCTTGGAAATGAACAGAGATCATCCTGCTGTTTTTGAGATTGCACCTAAGTACTGCATTTCAGACTCTTTTGTTGACTATGAGGGTTACTATATTTCTTCTAAGGGATTATTGCCCACAGTAATAGATATGTCATCTAAATTAAATTCACCCACTCCCTTGCATTTCAGTTCACTGATGCCTAGAATGTTAATGTTCACTCTTGCCACCTCCTATTCGACCACTTCCAATTTACCTTGATTCTTGGTCCTAACATTCCAGGTTCCTATGCAATATATATATATATATATTACTGCTTCCATTCCTTTTAGAGCTATATCTCTGGGTTCTCCAGTAGCATACTGGACACCTACCAATCTGGGGGTGGGGTTCATCTTTCAGTGTCATATCTTTTCATCTTTTCATACTGTTCGTGGGGTTCTCAAGGCAGAAAATGCAGAAGTTCTATATCATTCCCTTCTCCAGTGGGCCACATTTTGTCAGAACTCTCCACCATGACCCATCCCTCTTGGGCTGCTCTACACAGCACGGCTCATAGTTTCATTGAGTGACACAGAGCTACAATCCATGTGATCATTTTGGTTAGTTTTCTATGATTGTGGTTTGCATCCTGTCTGCCCTCTGATGGGTGTGGATAAGAGGCTTGTGCAAGCTTCCTGATGGGAGAGACTGGCTGTGACAGTCTTGGTGTCTTGGTCTGGTGACCAGGGCTGTGCGCAGGGCCATTCCTTATAGTGGCTGGATTGTATTCCATCATATGGTCACTTCTAATTTATTCAATCAGATTTTTGTTGATCATTGTTTTGGTGGTTTGCAGTTTTTCATGTGGCAGCTTCAGTGGCAGAAGTCTCTGACAGGAATGTGAGCCCTGGTGATCATTGGCATAATTCTCCTGCTTAAGGAGTCTACCATCCAGGGGCTGAGCCCATGGACTCTCAGAGATGCTCCCTCCTGCAGCAAATTCCCATCACAGGAGGGACACGGCCCAGGCACTGCATGCCAAAGAAATGTAGGAAAACGAAATTGAGCTCCAGGGTCCTAAATTGGGGCACCATTACACAAGATCTCCAGAGTGAGCAGGGAGAACATTCTCTGGGAGCCTGTGCCATGGGCTCTGGTCTTCCTGCTACACAAGAGTAAGAAATTTAGGGGGCATGGACCAAGGGTTCACTGTGCTCTGACTCAGATCCAGTCACTTCGCACAGGCCATGGCCTCTCCTGCTCATTATGGGGGTAGGTATGTGAGTGTGGGGACTGAAGCATCAGTGCTAAGTCTCCTGCCGTAGGTCAACACTATTCTTGTCCTAGTGGCAAATGCCAGGGGTCACTTCTGTAATAATTCTGAGTTTTAATTCTTTCCTTCCCACCCTCACTTTGCTCTTCTTTTTGCCACTCTTTCCTCATTTTTCCTGCCCTCTCCTTTCAGGATAAACTAAATAAGACCAACAAGTTTTCACTGAGCACCTGTTCTTTGCAGAATATTTCTTTTTATCTTTATCCTGTAGGTTTCCAAATGGGAAGTAAAATTGTCTAAATGATTATATGGTCTCAAATCATGCCCCTTGGACCACAGACTCAAGAAGTCTGCCTTCTTAGTACTCAACATTGCTAATTATCAGAAATGCAAATCAAAACTATGAGGTACCACTCCACACTGGTCAGAATGGCCATAATTAAAATGTCTACAAATAAGAAATGCAGGAGAGGGTGTGGAGAAAAGAGAACCCTCCCACACTGTTGGTGGGAATAAAAATTGGTGCAGCCACAATGAAAAACAGTATGGAGATTCCTTTAAAAATAAAAACAGAGTTGCCATACGATCCAGCAATCTCACTCCTGGGCATATGTCTGGAGGAAACTCAAATTCCAAAACATACACACACCTCAGTGTTCACTGCAGCACTGTAATAAAACAGCCAAGAAACAGAAGCTATATATATATATATGATATATATATAAAAAATATATATATGATATATATATATGGTATATATAATAGATTACTACTCAGCCATAAAGCAACATGGGTGGACTAGAGATTACCATACTAAGTAAAATAAGAAAGAGAAAGACTCACAGACATAGAAGACAAATTTATGGCTACCAAAGGAGAAAGGGGATGCATGAGGGATAAAGTAGGAGTTTGCGATTAGCACATACAAACTATTATAAGGAAAACAGATAAACAGCAAGGACCTATTGTATAGCACAGGGAATTATATTCTATATCCTATAAGAAATCATAATTGAAAAGAATGTGAAAAAGTTGTACATATAGTATATATACGCATAACTGAATCACTTTGTTGTACACCTAAAATTAACACAACATTGTAAATAAACTATATTTCAATTAACAACAAGAACAAAACGTCTACCTTCTCAAGGTCTCCTTGGGGAGAACTCACAGGATGCCCTCATGGCATATAATACAGTAAAAGGGGTTTGAAGAGGGGGGCTGGTGGTGAAGGGGGTCCTCCCTGCCTTCATGTGTCTCCAGCCCGTGCAATGAGCCCAGGGCTTCTCCAGGCTGCACTCTGAGCGTCAAAGCTAAGCGTGTCTCAGGCTGGGAGGCTGGAGGCTGCACCAGGGCTCAGGCCACAGAGGGCTTAGAGGGGAGGGACCTGAGGTCCCTGGGGCAGGGTGAAGACAGCATGCTAGTGTCTGCAGGGCTGGAGACCGAAGGAGGAGGTATATGCAGTCAAGAAGCCAGACACCCAAGCCCTGTCCCCACCACCCACCCCACCAGGCCCTGTGGGAAGTGGGCTCTGGGGAGTGAATTGACAGCAAGTAGCACAGCCCTAGGCCCCTTGCCGCCATCAAAATCTGGCCTGTCAGCAAGTCTATGGGACCTCCCCAATCGCTTCAAAGTCTGAATGCGGCAGCCATTGACTGGGCAGTTGCTGAGGCCAGGCACTAGCTAAGCTGGGCCCTTTTCTAAACCCACAACAGCCCTGTAAGTCACCTAGCAACAGTCACATTTTAAAAACAGCAAGACAGAAGTTAAAGCTGGTCCACTGTGTGTCCCACAACATGAAGCCCGTATAAGCCAGGCAGACAAACTGCGAGCCTGACGTGGGGAAACCTGGGTGGCAGCCTGGGGTGGACAGGGGGTGGCCCTGGCTAGGGTGCGGGACGCAATGGCATTAAAGAGCCCTTTGGGCCTTGTCTTCCCTGAATGGGGCTATTTATTGGTGAATCCATAACACTGGAGCAGATTGGCCTCTTTGGCAAATCTCTTGGCAAACCCCTTGGCAGGCTCTCCCTAATGGAACATCCAGAGAGAAAAAGTCCCCTGTCCTCCTCCGTGTCCCTCGTAACCTCTGCCCCAACCACAGGGACCTTGTTTGCTCTGGCAGACAGGGAGCCCATTCAGAGCCCTGGGGTGGCACAGACCGAGTCTGGCTTGGGAGCCTGGACCCCACGTCTAGTTCTCAGGGGCGGGGGGCAGGGACTGGCAGGGGCCTCTGGAAGCCTCTCTTGGCTTGAGGTGGGAGGGTGCTGACTTTATTCTGGCTGATGAGAAAGACTGGCTTTACGGTTCCATCCTGCCCATAAATCAGAAAGCCACTTCCAGCCGGTGGAACGGGCCCTGCTGGGAGGGTGTCTGGGGCCAGCCTGCTGCAGGAGGGTAGCAGGCTGGTGGGACTGTGGTCTCCATTGGTCACAGGGAGGGAGATTCCAGGGCCAAGAGCACCCCAGAGGGGGCCTGGCCACATCTCTGGGGATAATATTTGCTGTACCTGCTTGGGACCTCAGCCTAGTATTTCATTTATGCTGCCAGCTGACTGGTTTTTTTTGTTTTTTGGTTTTTTTTTTACACAAGGAGGAGCTGCCCAGAACCTTTTATTTTCCCAAGGGTGGAAACAGGACCTTTACCTTGGGCTCCAACCACAGCTGATCATGAAGGGGCTGAGAGTGAATCTCACACAAGCTGCCACCCAAACTGCCCCTGGGCTCTCTCCGCCTTGGAGGCCAGACAGGCCATTTCCTCCTCCTGGCACCAGCAGCCCAGCCCCCAGTGAGGAAGAAGCTGGGCTGCCCAGGCCAGCCCTTCCGAGGAACAATACGGGCACCGGGAGGAAGGAGCATTCACAGCTTTCCCCCTCTCGCCTTCTTGTTGGCCAGAGCTGTGCACAACGAGCTGAAGGTTATTATGTTTAAATATTCGAACATGCTTGGCTAAATATGTCGTCGGCTTGTTTTCTTTTGCTGATAGTAACAGTCTACCCACAGAGCCATTTCAAACCTCAGCAGTGTTTGGGAAAGTGGACAAGGGACTCATTCAGTGACGTGCAAGTTTGAGCGGAGCCAAGAATGAAGCATGGATTTCACGAAATGAGGAGTAGCCTTGGACCACACACAGAGCCGGTTCTGAACTGGGGCTGCCTGCCTGCCCCTTCACATCACACACACACACACACACACACACCACACATACTCACTCCCTCTCCTCACCCTGACAAGACGGCCCTGACTAACAGCAAGAAAGCTCACTGGTGTCCACATGAGGGATGCGGGGGTGTCTTGGGCTTAGGCAGCCCTTTGTTAGCAACAAGTTGATGAAAAAATGGATTACTACAGTGTATGCAACCCATCCTAAAGAGAGCTCACACAAAAGCCAGAGCCAGAGCTGTTAGAGAGAAAAACGGAGCTGAACAAAAATTGTTGAAATCATTTTTGTCTGGGGACGCATGAAACATCCAAGTTTTCCCTTGGAATGAGGCCCGTTTTCGGAGACTTGCCCTGAGTTCAGCAAGTCCAGAGGATGCCCCTACCCCTACCCTGTATGTGTGTGCCCCCATATGAGATTATCAGAACTCTAGGAATATGTTTCTTCTAGGAGACATTGGGGCAAAATTATATATTGTCTCCTTGCTGTTTTTCTGGTCATTGACTGCAAATTTCATGCAGTGTGAACTGAATCTGACTGATGCCCTGTTTGAAATTTAGAAGATTTAGGCTTTTTTTTTCCCTTTTGAACTTTTATTTAAATGTAGGTTCCAGTGTATCCAGGCAGATTGAGCAGTTACACTCAAGAAATATTTATGGTACTTCAGTGAACTGGGATAAATATGTGGGTTGGGGCCACAGGCGGGCAGGGTAATGGAGGCAGTCCCAGCCCCCATAGCCCCTCCTCCCTCCTAGTCTTTATCAAGGGGATGTGTCTCCCAAAGCTTAGGCCCAGGCAGACATCATTGTCACATCTAACTTGGCAAAGACTGCAACAATGTTTCATGGTTTCTGTTTTTCCTTCCCCATTCTCTACCTCTCCTCCCCTCTCCCCCTCATCCCTGGCACAGTGGAGTGGTTGACCCTGGAGAGGTATGGGGGAGGCGGAGTGCCAGCACCTTCTCAGGCTGTCTCCACTTGCCTTCCACTAGGATGCTTGAAGGAGAGCCACCTGGAGAGAAAACTTGTGTGCCTTCTTTCTTTTTACACCCACAGTTTTTGAAATGAGAAGATGATTTTGCCAAGAATAAATACAAAGTTAGAAGCCAAGGGATTCTGGTTTGGTCTGGAACGCGAACCACGCAGTTCCAGGATGTCTCAATGGGGCACACAAATTCTTAACCTCAAGTAGTGCAGATGGTCAGGAGGATGAGTTCTCTCTTTTGAGCTTTCTTGGGGTTTTCCTGAAGCTTCCTCTTAGTCTGTGACCATGCTGGTGAAATCATTGACCTCAGCTTCCCTAGCCCAGAGCATGAACCGCAGAGATGGGACAAGGGCCAAAGGTTCCTGGCTGAGTGGTCACTTCACATCCAGGAAGGTTTCCTCCCTCCATCCTGGGTTGATGGAGCCAGCTACCACTTCAGATGATGACGACACCTCCCACAGTAACTCCTATTCTAACTCAAGAGCTGCTCTTTAATCCTTCCGCTCTGTATTCTTGGGAATCCATGTCCTTGCTGCCTTGCTAAATAGATGGCCAACCTTCTGCTCCTCTGGCATCTCTATTCCTGCACATTTACCTCTCTCAATCCTGCTGCTCCTGACCATGGAACACCAGGTAAATGGAGAGGTGGGCAGGTAGCATCCACATATCCTCCTCCTTCACATGTCCCAGTGTCTCACGTGTGGCCGGGGGGTGGGGGGGGGTCACACTTAGGTCAACCCTCCTCCGAAGGTCTCCTGAGGGCGCAGAAAAACACAGCTTCCTCGAGCAGTAAAACAGAGATCATGACTTGAATCTTCCAGGACGATGTGAAGATAAGTAAGATTCCCCCCTTTTTTAAGTCAACAAATATTTATCAAGTACCTATTACATTCCAGGTACAGAAACATTGCCAGTTCCCAGTTATTTGACAAATATTTTGGAACACGTTAACAGAACAAGAAGTAACTTTTTCAGACGTTATAACTAGGTATAACAGTTAATCGCCAATAACAGCTCGCCAGTACCTCGTACCTGTAATCCTCTCTTCCCGCTGCTCTCGCTCCTGGAATACTGTCCCAGCCGCCCTTGCGGCCAGGTGGAGCCATGTGACTGGTCCTAGCCAATGAAATGTGTGCCACGCCCAGGTCCAGCCCATAAGAACCTCCCACACTTTACAAAAATGAACACAAAATGCGTCACAGACTTAAGCATAAAACTAAAAAGCCTTTAGAAAAAGAAAACAAAGCAGAAAATTTTTGGAATCCAGGACTAAGCAAAGAGTTCTTAAGCTTGACTAAAGTCACAGTCCATAAAAGGAAATAAATTCTTTAAACCTCCTAAATTAGGCTTCATCAAAATGAACACCTTTGTTCAGAGAAAGACTCTACTAAGAAAATGAGAAGACAAGCTACAGACTGGGAGAAAATATCTGTAAATCATATACACATATATCTAGAATGCAAACTTCTCAAAACTCAGTAGTTTAAAAGCAAACAATCTAATTATAAAACTGCAGAAAAATAAATGTAAACAAAGAAAATAGGCAGAGTGCATAAGAGATATTTCACTGAAAGGGTTTATAGAAACAGATAAGCACATAAAAGACGCTCAGTATCACTAACCATTATGGAAATACAAATTCAAATGACAATGAAATAATCACACTGGAAAACAGTTTGGCAGTTCCAAATATTGCCTACTCTAGTGATAAGATCCATGAGCATTTTATAGCAAAGAAATGAAGACTTTTGTACTTATGTTCACATACAAACCTTTATGCAAATGTTTACAACAACTTTATTCATAGTAGCCAAAAATGGGAAACAACCCTTATCTCTTCCAGTGGGTGAACAGTTAGCAAACTGTGGCATATCTATACCATGGCACACTGGTTCAGCAATAAAAAAGAATAAACTATTGCTAGAAGAATCTCTCAGGCATTATGGTGAGTGAAAAAATCCAGTCTCAAAAGGTTACATATATACTATGTGATTTCACATACACAATATGATTGAAATAACAAAATTATAGAACTGGAGAACAGGTTGGCTTGCCAGGGATCAAGGAGGGAATGGAGGCAGGAGGGAATGGAGTTAGGAGGGAAGCAGGTGTGGCTGTAAAAGGGTAGCATGAAGGATCCTTGTGTGATGGAGCTGTTCTCTAACTTGACAGTACTGATGTCAGCATTGGCTGAAATAGACTGAACTAGAGATTTGTGATGTTACCATTGGAGAAAACTGGATGAAGCATCTGTGGACTCTCTGTTTTACTTTTTACAACGTTATGTAAATTTACAATTGTCTCAAAATAACAAGTTTGATTACTGCCTCCCAAATATCCTTAAGATATATGATCTTTGCTATCTTTCCCACATTCACTGGATGGATGAATACAGAGGGTCAAGCCCCAAAAGTGTCCCTGATGGCCATGTACAGTAAAGTTGTTTCCTCAACCTCCCACACTGGGCTGAGATGTAATAAAAATTTTTTTTTTTCTTGTGTTAAATCACTGATGTTGGGGGATTGCTTGTTACTGCAGTCACTTCTACTTATCCTGACTAATGACACATTGAGGATCTGGGACTTTAACCCAAATTTGGGTTCCACAGGGAACTCCATGACTTGGTCTTGAGGTTCTGTATCCCTCACTGGAGGCATGACCTCAGAAGCAATACGTAGGTGGGGCCTGGGCTTTACCTGCTTCTGAATGGCTTCACAAGCTGGGCTCTGCGGAGAGTGCTCCTGTCCATCATCTTACCTGTTACATAAAATGTCCCTCTGTAGAGTGGGAAGTTCTGGCACGCTCTTTTGAGGGTGGGCTCCTAAAGTTAGGGGCCCCCAGACCTCAATCAGGCCACAATGAAGTGTCACTGGTTGCGCTAGTCTTGCATCACTGCTGTAACAAATTACCATAAACTCAGTGGTTGAAAACAACATGGATACATTACATCTTCCTGTTCTGGAAGGTTCCAGGTCTCACTAGGTTAAAATACAGATGTCAGCTGGGCTGCATTCTTTCCTGGAGGCTCTGGAGGAGAATCCCTTCTCTTGCCTTTCCAGCTTCAAGAGTCTACCCTCCTGCCTTGGCTGATGGCCTCCTCCTCCATCGTCACAGTCACAGCAGTGGGTGGAGGGCTTCTGCCTATGGTATCACTCCGACATCCTCTTTTGCTTCCTTCCGTTTAAGATTACATTGGACTTGTGACTGCATTGGGCCCACGTGGATAATCCAAGACAATCTCCTCATTTTAAGATCTGTTTGTGAACAACCTTAATCCTATCTGCTACCTGAATTCCCTTCTGCCATTTAAAGTAATACATTCACTGGGTCCAGGGATTAGGAGGTAGTCATTAGACCTAACACATTGGTCCACAGCAAAGTGAGAAAAATAACAGTGAGTGATCTTCCTATGAAGCTATTTTTTTTAAGTTATAATTCTTAACATATGCTTTTGCAATTTGGGGGGAGGGGTGTTAAACAGTATGAAATGTCCTTTTGAGAAAAAAATTTAAATTTGGCAAACTGATATCTTCCCGGTCCATGAAGATCCAACCTGTGGGAAACAATGTGCCGTGCTGTGCTAAGTCATTTCAGACTCTTTGTGACCCCATGGACTGTAGCCCTCCAGGTTCCTCTGTCCATGGGGATTCTTCAGGCAAGAAAACTGGAGTGGGTTGCTATCCTTCAAGGGATCTTCCCAACTCAGGGATGGAACCTGGGTCTCCCGCATTGCTGGCAGATTTTTTTACCATTTGAACCACCTGGGAAGTCCAAGAATACTGGTTCAGTTCAGTTCAGTCGCTCAGTCGTGTCTGACTCTTTGTGACCCCATGAATCACAGCACACCAGGCCTCCCTGTCCGTCACCAACTCCCAGAGTCCACCTAAACCCATGTCCATCAAGTTGGTGATGCCATCCAACCATCTCATCCTCTGTCATCCCCTTCTCCTCCTGCCCTCAATCTTTCCCAGCATCAGGGTATTTTCCAATGAGTCAGCTCTTCACATCAGGTGGCCAAAGTATTGGAGTTTCAGCTTCAACATCAGCCCTTCCAATGAAGACCCAGGACTGATCTCCTTTAGGATGAACTGGTTGGATCTCCTTGCAGTCCAAGGGACTCTCAAGAGTCTTCTCCAACACCACAGTTCGAAAGCATCAATTCTTCTGTGCTCAGCCTTGTTTATAGTCCAGCTCTCACATCCATACATGACCACTGGAAAACCCATAGCCTTGACTGGACAGACCTTTATTGGCAAAAGAATACTGGGGTGGGTAGCCTATTCCTTCTCCAGGGGATCTTCCCAACCCAGGAATTGAACTGGGGTCTCCTGCATTGCAGGAAAATTCTTTACCAGCTGAGTTACCAGGGATGCCTGTGGGAAACAATGCTATGGGCCAAATTGTCCCTTGGACATGCTCTCTCAGAGCATCACCAGCTCAGCAACCAGAGACTAGCAACCTCAGCTGAGAATCAGGAGAGGTAAGGGATCAATGACAGGAGCTTACCATCTCATTCAGATGGACTCCCTGATTAGTACACGATGGGTTAAGCAGGGGGAGGGCAGGGATGGCTACAGGAGGCAGGCTGGTGCAATGTGTCATAATCCTTAGCTGACAGGTGCAGCAAGGCAGATGTGTACTTGTGTTTGTCTAAGGCAAATGTGGTTCCATGGATGGAATAGAGGGCTGGGGTGAAGCCCTCTGAAGAAGCCACTCAACCTCTCTGAGACTGTTTCCTCATTGTCAATTAAATAAAGAGCCACAATACCTTCTTCAAGGGCCTTATGAGGCCAAATGAGATCCCACATGAGAGGAACTTTGTGTGGCCCACACACTTATACTATGTGTGTGTTCTTAGTCGCTCAGTTGTGTCCGACTCTTTGTGACCCCTTGGACTGTAGCCCGCCAGGCTCCTCTGTCCACGAGGATTCTCCAGGCAAGAATACTAGAGTGGACTGCCGTGCCCTCCTCCAGGGGATCTTCCCAACCCAGGGATCAAACCTAGGTCTCCAGCATTGCAGGCAGATTTAAGCAAATAAAACAAATACCAGTTTTTAGCTTTCCTTGTAAAGAGGACTCGATATTTCTGAGGGTTAGTAATAACTGTAGGGCTTCCCCAGTGGCTCAGTGGTAAAGAAGTCACCTGTAATGTAGGAGACCTGGAATCGATGCCTGGGTTGGGAAGATCCCTTGGAGGAGGGCACGGCAGTCCACTTTAGTTTTCTTGCCTGGAGAATCCCAAGGATAGAGGAACCTGGCAGGCTACAGTCCATAGGGTCACAAAGAGTCAGACATGACTGAAGTGACTGAACACGCACGCACATGCAATAATTGTAATCTTTAACAAAATCTGCTTCTTGGTTTTTGCTATTGTCATTTGTTTTAAGAGAAGCAAGTTAAACCAGACAGCTTTAAAATAACTTCTAAATCAACATTTAAAGTTTCAAGATGTTGATAGACAAATTTACTCAAGAGATGAGATGAAATTCAGCCATTGGCAAGCAGATGAATTTGGTTCAGCTGTTGTGTGTTTATAATATTTTGAAAATGTTTAATAATCTATTAGTTCCACAGGTAAGGATTTACCTATTGGTGAGACCTTTAAAAATATCAGCAAATGATTTGAAAGAATAAAAAGAATGAAAAAAAAGAGAAAACATTTGGTTTTGGTTGATTACCTTAAAAATCATATAAATGGCTTTTTTTTACAGATAGGAAAATTAATATAGAGATACTGATGGATATATAAATATGGATATATTGATGGATACAATGTAAGGCTGAAAATAATAGTCACTCTTATTCCCATGCCCCAGAACACTGCTGACATTTTATTGTGTTCTCTCTGTTGTTTCCTTTTTAACCAGCAAGAATAAAGTGATTTGCATACTGTATTGCTACCCCACAGAATCCTACCAGTGCAAACAAATGACTTTAGCTGAACAACAGAAGACCTTGCTTGTGGGGTTTTCTAATTATTACAAAATTTATATTTACCATCTAATATTTCTAGATGTCTATCTGCTTTGATTCCATGCATATTTTCCATTTTTCCTCTCTCCTAGAGATTCCTTGAAACTGTCTTTCTTTTTAAAAAGCTTTTTAAAAATTTTCATGTAGAGACATTTCTAAGTGTTTTCTTTTTAAAAAGTCTTTATTTATTTATTATTTTTGGCTGCACTGGGTCTTCATTGCTGTCGGCTAGCTTTGTCTAGTTGCAACGAGTGGGGGCTGCTCTCTAGTTGCAAAATGTGGGCTTCTCGTCGACGTGGCTCTTCTTGTTGATGAGCACAGGCTCATCATCATAGTTGTGCACAAGTTTAGCTGTTCTGTGGCCTATGGGCTCTTCCCCGACCAGGGATCAAACCTGAGTCCCCTGCATTGGCAGCTTTTAGAACCATGGGATTTGCCCATGGCCACAGATGCCGAGGAACCCAAGGATGATGAAGGCAGGGAGAGTTGGAGACACGAGTCCCATACCCCTTCTCCCAGTCCTTGGGCATTTATCTTGTGACCACCGAGGTAGCATGGTGCCTAGGCCTCAGCCCTTGTCCCACTTTCTGCTCATACTCCTGATCTGCTGGGGTGGAATCCTAAACAACTGTACCAAACTCTCTTGTACCTGAGTGTTTGCATATGAATTTGATGAAGTTGGCCACTCAGATACATCTATGACAGGCGTGGAAGATAAGAATGAGGCAAGGCTGGTGTCTGTGGTTTCTGCACAGGCTTGTGGACATCAGGAGGTGGAGGCATGGGAGCCTTCCATTTAGTTGGGGTGGGTGGTAGCAAGCAGGTGTGACTTCTAGAGCGGGCAGCTGTAGTGGCTGTTTCTTGATTTCACAAGAGGCAGCGGCTCTTTGATATCTCCATTCTGAAGTGTGGCTTTGAGAATCACCCCTGAAAGCTCCCCATAGAGGTAGCTTTCAGCCCTTCTGCTGATTCTATAAGCCATTTTGCTTAATTAAGCTCAACTCACTTACGCCAGCTGTAATAGCTTCTCTTCTCTGCAACTGAGCCCTCACTGACACTGCTCTTCTACTGATTACATCCATCCTGAGCATCTGCTCTGAGTCCACATTGTACTAGACAAGGAGTCTGTCAGAGAAGGACTAGAATGACTTGCAATGTGCTGCACCAAAGTTACCTTACTCTTCTCCATCACTCCTATCAAACGGAAGAGGAAATAGAGTCACAGATGAATTAAATAACTTGCCTGAGAGATTTTCAAACCTGAACTCAAATGAGGGACCATAAACATCTCTTTCCCATTATGTTTTGCCACACAGTCATGGTCTCTTTCCCACCCCTCTTCCACACCATCCATCAGCAGAATGATATTTCACAAGAAGCCTGTTTAGCTCTTAGAAACTAATTTCTTTATGTCCTATATTTGAAGTCTGGAATATTAACCAAATAGTGCTACTGCAAAAGACATTTTTGGTCTGTGCCTAAAGTGGGCTAGAGTGTGACTCACACACACCGCTACAGTTCTTGCTTTCTTGGTAGGGAGATTAGCAGGGCGAATTACTCTTTTTTTCACTCTTCCTTAGGGACAATTTATCACTATTTGAAGAGTTGTATGTTTCTGTTGATTTCTTGGTTTAGAATTGCAACAGACACTCAGACTTCTGCAAAATTCCAATTACTTTCTGCATGGAATGCAACTGAATGCTTGGATGTCTTCCAGAGAGCAGGTCTTATCAATAACACAATTCTTGGAGCCCATTTTCACTCGAGCCTTGCATTGATGGTTTCAGTAGCTCCAGGTCAGGATGACACTTGACACATCTGAGGTTCGCACTCCCCCTCATCCCTGTCCTGCTCCATCCAGTACAAAAAGAGGCAACGTGAACTTGATGGAACTGAAAATGCCAAAACCACACAAAAGAATGCAGGCCTGGGTGCAGCACTCAACTGCCAAGTATGAGATCTTTCCCCCCAGTGAGTCCTCCACAAACAAGGTCAGTCTTGAAAGCCGAGACTACCTTAACCAGGGAGGGGCCAACGGCGCCATTAAAAACTCTTGCCAGTAGTTACCTCAGACAATGTAAACACAAAATTGGTGCTTATGTTTATTTAAAGTTATTGGCATTGCGCTTATTCCTGGTAGACAAAGATTATCTTGTTTACAGCAGCATCCAGTTGATGGACAAGACTCCGTATAACATAAATCAAACTGTGTGGTGGGGGCGGGGGGTGGTGCAGCGGGGTGGGGGTGGGGGGCACCCGTTAGCATAAACAACTTCCCTCAAGCAAAACAAATCCTGCCAAGACTCAAGCTGGAATTCATTTATTATACAGTTTCAAGTTGACTTGTTTCAACATTAAACAACTGCAAAAGCAGAAGGATAAGCACTGATGTCCAAGGCCATGACAAGCCTGTCCTTCTTACTCCTAGCAGTTTTTGCAGAAGGGGTTTCTGGCTTTGTGCTGTTGTGACATTCACTTTTCTGCAAATGTTGCTGTTTGTGTCACTCCGCAGGGAAAGTGTGTGGACCGTACCTGTGTATAGACGACAGGAAGGGGCAAGGGGACCACCTAAAGTTTGCCACAGTCCTTTCAGAGGTATTTGGCCTGGTGGACAAACCCAGACTTGGGAATCTTAGTGAGTTTAACAATATAGAGACAAGATGCTAGGGTTTCAGGGCAAATGTACAGAGCTCTGCTTCTGCTAAGTCACTTCAGTCGTGCCTGACTCTATGCGACCCCATAGACAGTAGCCCACCAGGCTCCCACATCCCTGGGATTCTCCAGGATGGGAGTGGGTTGCCATTCCCCCTCTCCAATTCATGAAAGTGAGAAGTGAAAGTGAAGTCGCTCAGTCATGTCCAACTCTGAGCAATCCCATGGACTGCAAGCCTACCAGGCTCCTCGGTCCATGGGATTCTCCAGGCAAGAGTACTGGAGTGGGTTGCCATTTCCTTCTCTGGTACAGAGCTCTACCGGGGGTCAAAGCTTGGCGATGACCTCAGCCTCCTCCTGGGGTTCAGATGTGTTGGCACTGGTGGCAGGGTCTTGCTGAAGTTTACTCACAGGGGAAACTGCAGGGCCTCCTGGGAAAGACTCATGTCAGTGAATATATAGTCTAGCAGACAAGCAGGCCCCAGAGATAGCAGTGGTCCTAGGGCCTACCTGGTGACACAGTAGCACAGACTCTCAGCAGGAAGTTGTGCCTGGGGAACACAGCAACCCTCAGAAAAGTGGGGTATGGACAGGAGTAGGAAGAACAGCAGTGGTGGTGGTGGTACACGTGGTGGGGGTGGGAGGCACCCAAGGGAAAAAGAAACACTGTGTGTCGGGGGAGGAAACAGGATATGAGGAGTAACAGGATCCTGCCTCAGAAAGTGGGAGAGGAGGATGGAGGGATGGAGGGATGGATAGATGGGTGGATGAAGAGGCCCCTCATTCCAGCACAGTACATGTGACATAGGAATAGGAGGGAGACTGGCCAGGAGGGGCTGGCAGGACTTTGTTTTTCAGAAACTCAGTTCCCATTCTTTGTTTTTCTCCCTTTGCTGTCTGTTTCTCCTCTAGTTAGGACACGTCTTCATCTCAATGTCCCTGGCATCCCACAGAGCGTGGGGTTGACACTGGGCTTGACTCCATGTCCATCTGCTCTGTCCTGGCCACACTACCATGCCTGCAGCGCTTTTGAGCCCGGGGCATCCTTGGCTATGCACAGGCTGTTATGGCTCCACTCTTTGGAAAAACTTCCCTGAAGCCTCAGGCTACCCAGAGATGCCAGCTTTATCCCGTCACCTTTTGGCTCACACTCACCCATACATATTAAGACCTTTGATATCTGAATGTAGGTTCTTCTCTCCAACCTAAGCCCCACCTCTGTCCTGGCTGCCTTGACTGTCCATGAACCTTAAGGCCAGTGACCTCAACACCTCAACTTCCCTTAACCTTCACCCTGACTGCCCTGAGCACTGTTCACCCAAACATGTTCCCCTCAAACCAGAAACAACACTGCCTGACTCCCCTACACTTCACCCACTCACCCCACTCCTATACATATGCTCTTTGGTTCCTCCAGGCCTGTGCCCTCTCCATCACCTTCTCACCTGCAAGGTGCCCCCTGGCCCTACTTCATTCTCTTCTCATGTCACCAATCACCCTTTCCCCCTGTTTCTCTGGCCTCTGCCAGGGTCCACCTGCCAAACCTGAGCCTGGATCAGTCCCACTGTCTGCCTTCTCTGCGCTCACATTTGGACAGTATATTGGTTATCAGTTGTTCATAAGAAATTACTCCAAAGCTTAATGGCTTAAAACAGCAAACATTTATTTTTCTTTATTTAGCTTCTGTGGGCTGATCTGGGTGTCTGTGATTCAGGGCCCCTCAGGAGGTTGCAGTGAAGATGTTGGCCAGGGCTGCAGCCACCTAAAGGCTGGACTGGGGCTGGAGGGTTTGTCTCCATGCATAGCTATTGACAGGAGGCCTCAGCTCCTTGCCATTGGGCCTCTTCATAAGGCTGCTTGAGCATCCTCAGGGTCGGAGAGCTGGCTACCCCCCAAACAAGTGATCTAATAAGGAGAAAGGGCAAGGAGAAGCCTCGAGTCTCCTGTGACCTAGAGTCAGACCTTACACATTGTCACTGACACTTCTGCTATGTTCTGTTCCTTAGAAGCAAGTTGCCAGTCCAGCCCACACTCTGAGTTAGGGGAATTAGATTCAACCATTTGAAGGAGGAGTGTCAGGAATATGTGGAGATTTGAAATAACCACCTAAACTTCATTCTTTTACTTTCATGACAGCAATCACTCCAATTTCCTGCCTACTTGACTACAGTCAGAGTCACCTTGTGAAATCTTCAGTTCAGTTCAGTTCAGTTGCTCAGTCATGTCTCACTCTTTGCAACCTCATCGGCTGCAGCACTCCAGGCTTCCCTTGTCATCACCAACTCCCAGAGCCTACTCAAACTCACATCCATTGTGTCGGTGATGCCATCCAATAATCTCATCCTCTGTCGTCCCCTTCTCCTCCTGCCTCCAATCCTTCCCAGCATCAGAGCCTTTTCAAATGAGTCGGTTCTTTGCATCAGGGGCCAAAGTATTGAAGTTTCAGCTTTAACATCAGCCCTTCCAATGAATATTCAGGACTGATATCCTTTAGAATTGATTGGTTGGATCTCCTTGCAGTCCAAGGGACTCTCAAGAGTCTTCTCCAACACCACAGTTCAAAAGCATCAATTCTTCAGCACTCAGCTTTCTTTATAGTCCAACTCTCACATCCATACATGACTACTGGAAAAACTACAGTTTTGACTAGATGGACCTTTGTTGGCAAAGTAATGTCTCTGCTTTTTAATATGCTGTCTAGGTTGGTCATAGCTTTTCTTCCAAGGAGCAAATGTCTTTTAATTTCATGGCTGCAATCACCATCTGCAGTGATTTTGGAGCCACAAAAAATAAAGTCTGTCACTGTTTCCAATGTTTCCCCATCTATTTGCCCTGAAGTGATGGGACCAGATGCCATAATCTTTGTTTTCTGAATGTTGAGTTTTAAGCCAACTTTCTCCCTCTTCTCTTTCACGTTCATCAACATGCTCTTTAGTTCTTCACTTTCTGCCATAATGCTGGTGTCATCTGCATATCTGAGGTTATTGATATTTCTCCTGACAATCTTGATTCCAGTTTGTGCTTCATACAGCCTGGCATTTCACATGATGTACTCTGCATATAAATTAAATAAGCAGGGTGACAATATACAGCCTTGATGTACTCCTTTTCTGATTTGGAACCAATCTGTTGTTCCATGTCCAGTTCTAACTGTTGCTTCTTGACCTGCATATAGATTTCCCAAGAGGCAGGTAAGGTGGTCTGGTATTCCCATCTCTTTCAGAATTTTCCAGTTTGTTGTGATCCACACAGTCAAAGGCTTTGGCATAGTCAATAAAGCAGAAGTAGATGTTTTTCTGGAACTCTCTTGCTTTTTCAGTGATCTAATGGATGTTGGCAATTTGATCTCTGGTTCCTCTGCCTTTTCTAAGTCCAGCTTGAAAATCTGGAAGTTCATGGTTCACATATTGCTGAAGACTGGCTTGGAGAATTTTGAGCATTACTTTGCTAGTGGGTGAGATGAGTGCAGTTATGCGGTAGTTTGAACATTCTTTTTGGCATTGCATTTCTTTGGGATTGGAATGAAACCTGACCGTTTCCAGTCCTGTGGAAAATTTTCCAAATTTGCTAGCATATTGAGTGCAGCACTTTCACAGCATCATCTTTTAGGATTTGAAATAGCTCAGCTGGAATTCCATCATCTCTATTAGGTTTGTTCATAGTAATGCTTCCTAAGGCCCACTTGACTTTGCATTCCAGGATGTCTGGCTCTAGGTGAGTGATCACACCATCATGGTTATCTGGGTCATAAAGATCTTTTTTGTACAGTTTTTCTGTGTATTGTTGCCACCTCTTCTTATTTCTGCTTCTGTTAGGTCCATACCATTTCTGTCCTTTATTGTGCTCATCTTTGCATGAAATGTTCCCTTGGTATCTCTTATTTTCTTGAAGAGATCTCTAGTCTTTCCCATTCTGATGTTTTCCTCTATTTCTTTGCATTGATCACTGAGGAAGGCTTCCTTATTTCTCTTTGCTAGTCTTTGGAACTCTGCATTTGAATGGGTTTACCTTTCCCCTTCTCCTTTGCCTTTAGTGTCTCTTCTTTTCTCAGCTATTTAGTCCTCCTCAGACAACCATGTTGCCTTTTTGCATTTCTTTTTCTTGGAGATGGTCTTGATCCCTGTCTCCTGTACAATGTAATGAACCTCCGTCCATAGTTCTTCAGGCACTCTGTCTATCAGATTAGTCCTTTGAATCTATTTGTCATTTCCATTGTATAATCATAAGGGATTTGACTTAGGTCATACCTGAATGGTCTAATGGTTCTCCCTACTTTCTTCAATTTAAGCCTGAATTTGGCAATAAGGAGCTCATGATCTGAGCCACAGTCAGCTCCTGGTCTTGTTTTTGTTGACTGTATGGAGCTTCTCCATCTTTGGCTGCAAAGAATATAATCAATCTGTTTTCAGTATTGACCATCTGGCAATGTACATGTGTAGAGTTTTCTCTTGTGTTGTTGGAAGAGGGTGTTTGCTTTGACCAGTGCATTCTCTTGGCAAAGCTCTGTTAGCCTTTGACCTGCTTCATTTTGTACTCCAATGCCAAATTTCCCTGTTACTCCAGCTCTCTTTTGACTTCCTACTTTTGCATTCCAGTTACCCATAATGAAAAGGACATCTTTTGGGGGTGTTAGTTCTAGAAGGTCTTGTAGTTCTTCATAGAACATTCAACTTCAGTTTCTTCAGCATTACTGGTTGGGGCATAGACTTGGATTACTGTGATAATGAATGGTTTGCCTTGGAAATGAACAGAGATGATAATGTCCTTTTTGAGACTGCATCCAATTACTGCATTTCGGACTCTTTTATTGACTAGGATGGCTACTCCATTTCTTCTAAGGGATTCTTGCCCACAGTAGTAGATAAAATGGTCATCTGAGTTAAATTTATCTATTTCAGTCCATTTTAGTCCACTGATTAATAAAATGTTGATGTTCACTCTTGCCATCTCCCAACTGATCACATCCAATTCACCTTGATTCATGGACCTAACATTCCAGGTTCCTGTGCAATATTGCTCTTTATAGCATCAGACTTTACTTCCATCACCAGTCACATCCACAACTGGGTGTTGTTTTTGCTTTGACTCCATCTCTTCTTTCTGGAGTTATTTCTCCACTCTTCTCCTGGAGTATTCTGAGCACCTACTGACCTGGAGAGCTCATCTTTCAGTGTCCTATCTTTTTGCCTTTTTCATACTGTTCATGGGGTTCTCAAGGCAAGAATACTGAAGTGGATTGCCATTCCCTTCTCCAGTGGACCATGTTTTGTCAGAACTTTCCTGCCCACTTGACTACAGTCAGAGCCAACTTGTGAAATCTTAACTGGAACCAGTCTTGTCATCCACCTTCTCTGAGCCCTGATGGAGGAAAATCCCACAAATGGGTGATAGGGTTTATGCAGATGTATTTTCTTCCTGCTTCTGCTGCATCTTCTCTGTGGCCCTAGGTGACTCTCACTGCTGTTTCTTGGTGGCACAACCAGAGTTCACCTCCCTCCGCTGTGCCTCCTCTGGATGCACACACCACACACGGTCAGCAGGCAGCTGCCTTCAGCATTGCTGATGGCAGCACTCCTCCCCTCTCTCCAAATGACTTTGTGTCATAAACTACTTCCCCTCCCTTCTTAGGGCAAAGGCGGCTTCTCTCCTTTATTCAAGCTTGATTTTCTCTGATTCAATCCCCTATTCCTCTAGCAATCAGCACAGATTCCTTTTAATCTTTCACCTTTCTGGTGGGTTCCCATGTCCCGCTATGACCCCCAAACTAAGAGCAAACTCATGTTTGTTCTAGCTTTTTACTTTAAGGCAAGACAAAATAACAATCCATCCTTGGCCACACAAGATACCCACAGCTATCTTCCACAGATGGCCTTGTGTCTCCTCCACTTCAAAGCTGCGCTTCTAGAAAGAGTGGTCTGCACTCTTGGGCTCTTCTTCTACCCTCCCACCACCACCCAGCTCTCAATCCTTCGCAGCCTAGCCTCCCCTCCCTGGTTTCCGTGATACTCCTGGGGCCACCACACTGCTGGCTCCACTGATTATCTGGTCTTGTGTGGCTCCTTGTAGCCCTGGACTCTCTGTCAATACCTCCTTCCCTTCGACACTCTCTCCTCATTCCTGTTTGTCTCTTCAGCCCCTTCGGGCTCCCCTACTTCTTCCTAGCGTGTTCTTGGTCTTTCTGAGGAATCTCACAACTCACATTACTTGCCGTGGCTTTCTGCAGCTGCACTTCCAGCCCTGTCCTTGTTAAGCAGCTCACAGCTATTGCCCATGGCCCTGCTCCCCCTGCATGTCACATTCAAAACTTAACCTTGACACAGTCAAGTCTAGACTGATCACATTTCCTCCCAAACTTGGTATCCCTAGCCACTCAAACCAGGACCTAGGAGCCTTCCATCTTACACACATATGACCAATAAATTAAGTAATCTTGGGAAATAAACAAAACAACAATAATAACAAAAATGTGCTTAGTCGCTCAGTCATGTCTGACTCTTTGCAACCCCATGGACTGTAGCCTGCCAGGCAGCTCTGTCCATGGGGATTCTCCCGGCAAGAATGCTGGAGTGGGTTGCTGTGCCCTCCTCCAGGGGATCTTCCCAACCAGGGAATGAACCCAGGTCTCCCACATTGCACGTGGATTCTTTACCATCTGAGCCACCAGGACAGCCCAGCTTCCCTTCACAGCTATCTTGGCCACCTCTTTTCCTAGTGGCATGAGCCGCTGCTTCCTCATCAGTAAACTGGGCATAATAACAATATTCACTTGTGCTGGCTTCATGATGATACATGTAGTGCCAGAGAGTAAGAGCTCAGTAAAGGTTGGCTCTGACCATCGCTGCTCTTCACCCCCAGGGGCAGACACGGCTCAGGCAGAGACACTCAAATTCTGGCCCACAGACTGGGGCCAGTTTGGGAAATATCTGTCATTGGTTTGCAATGGGATAAATTCAGAAGTTGAGAGTAAGAATTTAAACTCTTTTAAATTATTGTAACCCTGAAGCATTCTAAACTGTTACAGGGTCTGATGGGTAATTTTATACAGATTGAATCTAAAGAGGAAAAAAAGGGCTTCTCCGCACACTCATAAGGATGTGTGACCAGAAGACCAGAAGATAACAAATGCTGGTGAGGATGTGAAGACACCAGAACACTGTGAACTACTGGTGGGAACGTAAATGGTGCCAGCACTGTGGAAGAGTATTGCAGTTCCTAAAAATTTTTTAAAAATTACCATATGATTGGCAATTCTACTTCTGGGTATAAACCCCAAAGAACTGAAAGCAGAGAGTTAAACAGATATTCACACACCCATATTCATAGCATGGGCTTCCCCAGTGGCAGTCTTGGTAAAGAACCTGCCTGCCAATGCATGAGACGTAAAAGATGCAGGTTTGATCCCTGAATCAGGAAAATTACCCTAGAGCAGGGCATGGCAACCTACTCCAGTATTCTTGGAGAATACCATGGACAGAGGAGTCTGGCAGACTATGTAGTCCATGGGGGTCGCAAAAAGTCGGACACAACTGAGGCAACTTAGCCCATATGCATTCATAGCATCATTATTCATTAGTTAAAAGATGGATGAATCACAAGTGCCCATTGCAGGATGAAAGGATAAACAAAATGTGGAATATTATTCAGCCTGAAAAAGGAAGGAAATTCTGCCTTCCTGAGGGCATTATGCTGGGTGAAATAAGCCACACCACACACAAAAGGACAGATACAGTATCATCCCACTTGAATTAGATTTCTAGAGAAGTCGAATTCAGAGACAGAAAGTAGAAGGGTGGTTGCCAGGGACTGGGACAAGAGAAAATAGGTAGTTGTTTAATGGTTAGTTTCAGTTTTGCAAGGTGGAAAAGTTCTGGAGATTGGTTACATAGCAGTGTGATTGTACTTAACACTACTGAACTGAACATGATAAAAAATGGTTAGGATGGTAAATTTTATATTATGTACATTTGATCCCAATTTTAAAAACTATTTTGATAAAAAACTAGACCTAGAAGACCTCCTAGAACTGACACCAAAAAAAAGATATCCTATTCATTTTAGGGGATTGGAATGCAAAGGTAGGAAGTCAAGAGATCCCTAGAGTAAGAGGCAAGTTTGGCTTCGGAGTACAAAATGAAGCAGGGCAAAGGCTAAAAGAGTTCTGCCGAAAGAACACACTGGTCATAGCAAACACCCTTTTTCAACAACACAAGAGATGACTTTACACATGGACATCACCAAATGGTCAATACTGAAATCAGATTGATTATATTCTTTGTAGCCGAAGATGGAGAAGCCGTATACAGTCAGCAAAAACAAGATCTGAAGCTGACTGTGGTTCAGATCATCAGCTTCTCATAGCAAAATTCAGGCTTAAACTACAGAAAGCAGGGAAAACCATGAGGCCAGCCAGGTATGACTTAAATCAAATCCCCTATGAATATACAATGGAGGTGACAAATAGATTCAAGGGATTAGAGTGCCTGAAGAACTATGGACAGAGGTCCATAATATTGTACAGGAGGCAGCAAACAAAAGCATCCCAAAGAAAAAGAAAAGCAAGAAGGCAAAATGGCTGTGTGAGGAGGCTTTACAAATAGCTGAAGAAAAGAAGCAAAAAGCAAGGGGAAAGGGAAAGGTACACCCAACTAAACAGAGTTTCAGAGAATAGTAAGGGGAGACAAGAAGGCCTTCTTCAATGACTAATGTAAAGAAATAGAGGAAAACAACAGAAGGGAAAGACTAGAGATCTCCAAGAAAATTGGAAATATCAAAGGATGGGCACAATATCTGTGGGTGTCAAATATCCAAAGATGGGCAAAATAAAGGACAGAAATGGTAAAGACCTAATAGAAGCAGAAGAGATCAAGAAGAGAATGTACAGAAGAAGTGTACAAAAAGATTTTAGTGAACTGGGTAACTACGATGGGGTGGTCAGTCACCCAGAGCCAGACATTCTGGAGTGTGAAGTCAATTGGGCCTTAGGAAGCACTGCTGTCAATAAAGCTAGTGGAGGTGATGGAACTCAAGCAGAGCTATTTTAAATTCTAAAAGATGTTGCTATCAAAGTACTACACTCAATATGTCAGCAAATCTGGAAGACTCAGCAGCGGCCACAGGACTAGGAAAGGTCAATCCTTACTCCAAACCTCAAGAAGGGTAGTACTAAAGAATGTTCAAACCATTGGGCAGTTGCACTCATCTCCCATGCTAGTAAGGTTACGCTCAAAATCCTTCAAGCTAGGCTTCAGCATTACATGAATTGAAAGTTTCCCAATATCCAAGCAGCATTTAGAAAAGGCAGAGGAAACAGAAAGCAAATTGCCAACATTCACTGAATCACAGAGAAAGCAAGGGAATTCCAGAAAAACATCTACCTTTGTTTCACTGACTATGCTAAAGCCTTTGACTGTGTGGATCATAACAAATTACGGAAAACTCTTAAAGAGATGGGAATACCAGACCATCTTACCTGTCTCCTGAGAAACCTGTATGTTAGTCAAGAAGCAACAGTTAGAACTCTGTGTGGAACAACTGACTGGTTTAGGATTGATAAAGGAGTATGACAAGGTTGTTTATTGTAACCCTGTTTATTGAACTTATATGCAAAGCAATCATGAGAAATGCTGGGCTGGATGAGTTACAAGCTGGAATCGAGATTGCCAGGAGAAATATCAACAACCTCAGATATGCAGATGATACCAGTGTAATGGCAGAAAGCAAAGAGGAACTAAAGAACCTCGTCATGAGAGTGAAGGACGAGAGTGAAAAAGCCAGCTTAAAACTCAGCATTCAAAAAACTAAGATCATGGCATCTGGCCCCATCACTTAGTGGCAAAAAGAAAGGGAAAAGGTGGAAGTGGTGACAGATTTTCTCTTCTTGGGCTCTAAAATCACTGTGGATTGTGACTGCAGTCATGAAATTAGAAGACGGTTACTTCTTGGAAGGAAAGCTATGACAAACCTAGACAGTGTGTTAAAAAGCAGAGTCATCACTTTGCCGACGAAAGTCCATATAGTCAAGGCTGTGGTCTTTCCAGTAGTCAGGTATGGTTGTGGGACCGTAAAGAAGACTGAGTGCTGAAGAATTGATGCTTTTGAACTGTGGTGTTGGAGAAGACTCTTGAGAGTCCCTTGGACTGCAAAGAAATCAAACTAGTCAATCTTAAAGGAAATCAACCCTGAATATTCATTGGAAGGACTGATGCTGAAGTTGGAGCTCCAATACTTTGGCCACTTGATGCGAAGAACCGACTCATTGGAAAAGATCCTGATGTTAGGAAAGATTGAAGGCAGAAAGAGAAGAAGGTGACAGAGGATGAGATGGTTAGGTGGCATCACTGAATGCAATGGACATGAATTTGGGCAAACTCTGGGAGATGGTGAGAGACAGTGAAGCCTGGCATGCTGCATACCATGGGGTCACAAAGAGTCGGACATGTCTTGGTGACTGAACAACAATAACGACATCTGGTCCCAATTTTAAAACAACTTTGATAAAAAGTTAGGGCTTATATTTTGTATGTTCTTTTAAATTCTCATTTTTTCCTGATAACACGTTTTACAAAAGTATCTGCCCAAGAAGTATTGGAAACAAAATGGGTCCTTCAGTGAACACTACATATGCTTTCATAAGCTCTGCCTGGGGTCAGGCTCCTGACCAATCCTACTGGTTTGCCTGCCTGCACTGTCTCACCCCTCTCCAATCCATTTCTCGCCCTGTGGCCACAGTAAGCTTTCTAAAGGGCGAGTCTAACTTCATGTCTGTCATGGGGAAAGTTCTTAGTTGCTTTTTGCTTGCTTTGAGAAAAGCTTCCAGCTCCTCAGCTGACACTCCTCTGAGCTCCAGTCTGTGCCCCTGCCCAGCCTCATGGCTCCTTGCTTGTGGATGGACCTCAGAGCATCCCCGGGCCCCTGAATCTCCTGGTGGGGCGCTGGCTACCCTTTTGCTCGTAACGCCTTTGCCCCTGTGTCCCACCCACCTAACTGGCTTGTCTGTAAAAGACCACCTTTTCCCGAAAGCCTTCTCTGAAAGTCTAGGAAACCACTAGGAGTATGACGAACCATGGGAAAATGAGCTTCCTTGGCATGGACACAAATATGAGAGGCTGGGAAGTAAGAGGTCATGCACTCTGATGTGCCAGAGGAGGGAAGCTGCTCCTTTGCAGTCCCCAAGTGATGCCTGGAGGGTCCTCCGCCACTTGCTATGTGTTTCCGTGTCTGTTTCCTCCTCCAGATACTTTAGCAAATCAGAGTTTCTTCACAGCTGGTGGGATGGTGTCAGACAAAGGCGCCCCGAGGGTGTGACCATCTAGGGGACCCCAAGCCAGGACTTGCCGTATTGCGACTCCACACCACATGGAGAAGGCAGGCAGTGCAGAGTCCCCTGGGCCTCTCAGGCCCCGAAGGTTGCCGTCTCTCCTTTCAACTTGGGACAAGAAAGAGAGACTTCAGGCCAGGTTTCCAATGTGCTTCTCAGTGAGTGGGGAGCGGCCAGGCAAAGCTGGCCGCCCCAACGCAGCAGTTGGGCTCTGTGGACAGCAGGCCCTTCCAAGGCTGCTTCTTGCCTGTGGTCCTGCAGTGGCCTTGACCTCTCAGCCCCATCCTATGGGGTCAGCAGGGGGAACCCTACTTCCCGCAGGATGTAGGATGGCCCACATCCTGCTTCAAGCACCTGGATTCATATCATGTGCCCAAACCTCCAAATACATTTGAATGATCTGCCCAAATGACCACTGCAGGCATCTCTTTTATTTCAAGATGAATACAAGAAGGGGCAGCGCTGTCCTGGCCAGACTTCCTTCCCAGCTGCCTGCTTCCCAGCCTCCTCCTGTGGGTGGGGAATTTTAAAAAATCATTATTATATGTAGACCCAGTGTAGAAATTAGGAATTATTTATGATTTCCTGCAATCCTCTCAGGTATAATATGTCAGATTCAAACTAGAAGCTCTGTCTGGGATGAGATCCTGCTTGAAATGGTTTTTTGTGGTTCATATTAATGACTGGTTTCTGGCAGGTTTACACAAACAAAATTAATATTATAATTTGATGGGTAAGCAAATAAATTACTTTTATAGGATTTAGGCACTTTCCATGGAAGCTTTGATTTATCCAAAAAGGCACCTATGCATGCAGATTGCTAAATAGCCAACTTGTGACCCTTGAGGCCTGGTTCTTAGATTAAACAGGAGGGCCCATGCCTCTGCAGGCTTTCTGCTTAAATAGAGAAATACAGGATGCCTGATAAGTAGAAGATGCTTTGTTGATTTTTAAGCCAGCTGGGAGCCTTGAGACTTTGAGACTTGACCTACATACAAGGGGATGGACATTTTCACAGGCCATCAAGTGTCTGGAAGAGTTTGTGGAGGACAATGACATTTTAGAGATGGCCAGCATTATTTCTTGGCCACACAGAAGCTCTCTTGGGCTCTGCTAGCCCTGGGCTTCCATGAGATCTCTGCTGGTTTTAAGTTGCTGCAAGGTATAAGAGGGTCCTTTAGAGTTTTCATAGCTCTGAAGCATGATATTACTGACAGATAAAAAGGCTCCCACAGGACAGCTATCAAAGCTGAAGGGCTCTGTTTGTATAAATACCCAAACAAACCCTCCAGGGAGATATATGATGAGAGACAAACTCGGAATCTGAGGCAAAGATAAACAAGCCAGTTGCAGTGACAGAACCAGAGCACCACCAGGTTCCTAGGGAATGCTCTGTGAGGAGCTGTTGCTGGCACAGACCCCCGAGGAGAGGGGCTGTGGAAAAAGAGCCTGAGTAAGATGCCATGTGTAGCTCCCACATAGCAGGCCCCGCTTGGCCCAGCTCCCGTGGCCCCAGGTGAAATGGACCTGCTCTTCCCTGGAGGCTCCCAGGGGAGCCATGCCCTGCTCCCAGAGCCTAGTCCTTCTTTGATGGAGGCAGGTGTATGGAGCGCTGGTCTTGGGGCCCAGGGCATGTGTGGAAGGATCCCAAGTGCGGAAGGGCCCAGGCCCAGCCCGGGAGCTCTGAGGACGGGGAATGTGGGCGCTGCCAGCCCCCTCCGCCCTCAGACATGCACACCCTCAGTCGCAGGCCTCCAGACAGACCTGCGCCTCGTCGATGATCTGCTGTACTGTGCCACTCATGAGTTGAGCGCCTGAGATTTAGTTTTTCCGCCCTTATTTGATTGAAACCTACTTTGATTGTCCAAAGTAAGTTGAATCTTTAAAAAAGAACAGGTGGGAATGTTGTGTGCTTTTAATGTGGATGGAGGATGGCTGGAGTGCCCTTCCTGGGGTGGGTCTGGGGCAGGGGGCAGGCAGGGAGGCAGTTAGGTCTGCAGTGACCAGGGAAGTCTTCTGTTGCTGCTGAGCTGAACCAGGCAGTGGGTCCTCAGTAACGGGGAGCGAAGAGGGCTCGGGGCTCCACACACTTACTTTTTATTTGCAAAGTTATGTAAACACATATGCAGGCTGGTTGCTGCCTCGGGGGATCTGGCGTGTAACCAATCCATCCCTTGGGTCCTGGTGCTTGGGCGCCTCCACTTTACAGCATTTGGAAGGCAACTTGATTGGAGCAGGCTGTGGACTTCACTGATGCGGGGAAGTAATTTTCTCTTGGAGTCAAGCCCTCCTTTGCTTGTTGAGAAAGGGAGAACGTTTGTTCTGGATGAGTATTGGCCAGAGATATGTCATTCTGGTTATTTCAGATGCCTTTAGGCACCCAACACTGACCTCCAAGGGTACCCTTGGTGTACAAGCAACTATTGAGGCCAAATGTTTGACCCATTTGCCTGGGTCAAATATCACCTCCTTAAGGAGAACTTTTCTGACCAATCTTACTAGAAAACAAACAAAAAACCCCAAACAACATAAAATGACTCATCCTGGCCTATTTCATTCATACCACCTTAACTCTATCTGGAAATATTTATTTCTTTGCTTGTTTATTGTCTCTGTCCTATTAGACATGAGCTCTGTGAGAGAATGGACCTTGTTTGAATGATCTCTGCTCTATCCTTGGCATGTTCCTGAAATATAGTAGGTGCTTAAAAAAATTGTGGAATGAATGAAAGTGCTTTTAAAAGTACACAGGACTTGTTTTATCAGGTTGGTAAGGCTATGCAGAAATGATTGCCATTGAAGAAGAAGTCTATATTCACAGATCCCTGGAAACCAAAGGCACAGCATACCATGCAAGGCCCTGTGGGGAAGCACAAGGGTCCACCAGGAGGCAGAAGGAGAGTAAAGCATGGGGCAAAAGGCTTTACTGCGACTTCTGTGGGAAGGGATGGATGAATGAGTGAACAGCTGAACAGGTTTAAGATTGACTGGTTTAGAGCTCTAGGGGTGGTCCCTCATTGTCTAGTAGTTGGTTATTAAGGCAGAGGATATTGCCTCTGAGAGTGTAAAAACTAGACAGAGGAGGTGGTTTGGAGTGTAGTCTCTGGATGTGTTTGCATATGAAAGACACGCAGGCAAGTTGTTTGCTGCCTGGAGATATTATCTAACCCTGGGAGGGGCAGTCCCTCACTGGGTCCCCAAAGTCCCTAGATGTCGAAGTATCATAAAATATAGGAAATAAAAAACATGATTAATGCAGAATGACTCTTTGACATGCAAAGAAATGTAAAAGCTGTGGGTATAGTATGTGTTTAGACAAACGTGATGACCAAACACACTTGGAGTGAGCTAAGACAGGTGAAGCTATCATTCTATTTCTATTGGTCTTGTAATCAGCATATTTCCCCTGGGTGGTTTTGCTAATGGGATTGTCAGTGGGAAATGATCTTTTCTGACACCAGCCCTCTAAAACAATTTATTGGAGTATAACACATACAGAGGATTGCATCTAACATAAGGTCTGAGTCATGAATATTCACAAACTGAACACACCCAGGAAGCCAGCCCTCTTGTACCCTGTTCATTTCCTATGGTCACCACCATCTTGATCTCTAATAGCATAGGTTAGTTTTGTCCATTTTTACCTTCATATAAATGGATTAATATGGTGCTTCACTTTTTTTTTCTAATTATATTTGTGAAATTCACACATATTATTGCCCTTGTGGAAAATAGTCCATTCTCATCACTATAAGGTATCCCATTGTGTGTGGATACACCACAATTTACTTATTCATTCAAATGTAAGGAGCATTTGGGAAACTTCCAGTTTGTGTCTCTGGCCCCTCCTTTTTGCCCACTGGTGTGTCAGTCAACAGAACTGTTACCAATAGAACTTACTGTGGACAAATTGGTTTAGAAGGCAGATTTATTGGAACCATTCTAAGGAGCTCACAGAATACTATAAAAGGAAGAGAGGGAACAGCCAGGCTTTGAAAAGGATATGAGTCAAGGCTCCCCCTACTAGGGGATCTTGGTGCCCACAACTTGTGGATGACCTTTTAAGGTGGAACAGTAAGTTAAGTCGCCCCACCTGCATAGAGCAGAGTTGCTTATCTGTTGTGTAAACACTAGCGGCTCACAGGAATTTTGTAAGTGACATTGAAAAACAAAACAAAACAAAACTGGTGGCAAAGGTAGTTGAAAAACTGGTAAAAAAAAAAAAAAAAGTTTATACTTCTCAGGACCTTTAATATAAAAAAATATATTTTAACTTTGCAGGAGGACAGCATTTTCCAAACTTGACTTTTTTCATGGAGCATCAACTTCTATTGTAAGGGCCCCGAGAGTTCCAAGGAAGACAGCTTTGGGAAAGAGCAGAGTGTGAATGAAAGGGGGGTAGTGGGAAATACACCTTGGGCTGAATTTTTAATGCAAAGACAGGGATTTGGATTTTTTTTTTTCCCCTTAGAAAATAGGGAACTTTGGAAATAGATGATCAGTGTTATACTTCAGGAATAACAATCTGGCAAGTGTTATACTAACAACATTATGTGAGTTTTGCAGTCTGCAAAGTATCTTCAAGTACATTACCCCTGTCGCTCTGAGGGTGGGAGTTATTAGCCCAATGTGCTCTTAGAAAACTGAAGGTCAGAGGGACAGAGAAGGATTCAGATGTGTAATACTGACTCAGGCTGTCCATCGACTCTCTGATAGATGCCAATTTAAGACTTGGTTCTAGATTGCCTTTGTGATTTAAGTCATGGGTGTGGATGGGATCACTTGGGAGAATGTGGAGCAGAAGACCTAAGGGTAAGATTTGGACAATCCTCATGCATAAATGCCACGTGGATGAAGATGAACCTGCAAAAAAGAAAGAACATCCAGCAACATCTGAGGCAAACCAGGAAAATACTGAGATACAGAAGCCAAGACAAGATTATGTCTTAGGAGAAGGGACCAGTCAACAGTCTCAATGTTCAGAGAAGTCAGGTGAGACCAAGGCTGGAGGATGACGCTGGGTTTGTTGGAACAGTGGCCATGGCCGTGTGGCAGTGTACCACTCAGATCTCCCTGCCAGAGAGGACCTGGGCCAAGGAGTGCAGTTTCTTTCTCGTTTTTGGCTGCATCACATGTAGTATCTTAGTTCCCCGACTAGGGATCAAACTTGTACTCCCTGCATTGGAAGTGCAGTGTCTTAACCACTGGATCACTTAACCAGGGAAGTCCACAAGGAGTAAAGTTTCTGACAGCCCCTAGCTCTGTGTGGTCAGGATCTGGTGTGTTGGAGCAAGGCCACGTTTCTTCAGGGCAGCCCTCAGCCAGTGAATGAGCAGACGGGTCATGCTAGGGCTCACACTTCTGGCCAATGTAGTTAAACTTCACGCTACAGCTCCATAGGGGCTGCCCCAGACTGCCCGAAGCCCAGTGTCCTTCCTACCCTCTCCCTTTCCTGCCCTCTTTTCTTCACAGGAGTCAGATCCACATCACAGTCTCCTAACTGCTTTATCTTTCACAAGGGTCACCCCAATGAAGCTTCTGCACCGCTAACTCTTATAGTCTGCTTCTATTAATAGAAGGACCTGAATTGACACAGAGGTCATTGGTGACTTCAGTGAAGGATGTTTAGATAGAATTATGAGGCTGGAAACCAAACAAGGGTGAATTAAGAGTGAGTAGAAAATGATAAAACAGAACTAGAGTGTATAAACAAATTTGAGGAGGCTTAGATGAGGATAGAAACTTGTGGTGAGTATCCCGTAGTCCATGAATCATTTTCTCTTTTGTAGGCACATTTTTTTCAAAGCTAGATTTTCTTTATGTCTTTGCACAAAGGATCATCCAAAGCAAAGCTGGTTGATTAGCATTGCCTCCTCTGTTCCATTTATTGAAAAGCCTTCAACTTCTCAGTTTCTTTACCATCTTTACCAGATGATACAAAGGCAATTCAAAAGACCTTTTAGGATATGAAAGAACTAATAAAGTGCTGAAATCAGCACTTTTCAGAAAAATATAAACTTAGAGTTTTTTCTCCAACAGATGTTAACTAAAGGAAATTCTCAGATGCACTTCAGATAGAGAGAAAAAGGTCCCTGAGGGACAAAGAAGCAATAAGGATTGATGAACAAAGGAAATGAAAATATGGGCATAAATGTAAGCAGAATTACCTGTATCAAATCAAAACAACAGTAATGTTCTATGGGTTGTTTTTTTTTTAAAGAGATAAAACCTAATTTAAAAAGTACATAATTTGGGGAAGGAGACTCAAAGTTAAAATGTTCTAAAGTCCCTGAATTGTTTAGAAGGAGGGTAAAAATATTGATTATCCACAGATTTAATATGTAGAGTATGCATGCTAAAATGTTTAGGGAAGCAAAACAAGGGAAGTAGAAAGGAAACAAAGCAAAACAAGTTCAGCTTTTCCCCAAGAAGAGAGAAAAACTGAAATGATAAGAATACTCCACTATTTCCAAGGCTCAGGCAGGTCTCTTTCCTAGAGTGTACCCCTGATATATGGTAGGGACTCCTGGGCCTCAGGGATGGCCAAGGGATATGTATTTGGTGGAGCTAGAAGTTATATGCAGGCTTCCCTGGTGGCTCAGAGGTATAGAATCTGCCTGCAATACAGGAGATCTGGCTTCCATCCCTGGGTTGGGAGATACCCTGGAGGAGGGCAGGGCAACCCACTGCAGTACTCTCACCTGGAGTAATCCCATGGGCAGAGGAAGCCGGTGGGATATAGTCCATAGGGTCACACAGTGTCACACAGAGTCGGACATGACTAAAGCGACTAAGCAGCAGAAGTTACATGGACAGAACTGGATGTCCACACCATTGCATGTGGGCTCCATTCTTTCCTCCTTGAATCTATTTTCACCCAGAAGCCAATGTGATCTTTTACAATTGCAAATCTGATCATATGATGGCCTGACTAAAAGCTTTCAATGGCTGAGATCTTACAATCATTATTAACATATTCCATATATCTTCTAATGCCCTAAATAATCCAGTCTCCTAATTACCTTAGAAAACCTACTACTGTGTCACCTTCCTCTCTGTTGGATGCAGTGAGCTACACTGAATTAAATTTATTTTTAATTAGAGGATAATTGCTTTACAGATTTCCCAGGTAGCTCAATGGCAAAGAATCCACCTTCCAATCCACCAATCCAGGAAGAAATGAGTTCGATCCCTGGGTTGGGAAGATCCCTGGAGAAGGAAGTGGTAACCCACTCCAATATTCTCGCCTAGGAAATCCTATGGATGTGGGGGTGGGGTGTGCTGACTGGTGATAGTCCACGGGATCGCAAAGAGTCGGTGATGATTTAGCCACTCAACAAGAACAACTTTGTTTTACAATGTTGTGTTGGCTTCTGCTGTACACCAATGTGAATCAGCCATTTCCTCTTCCTGTTAAACCTCCCTCCAACCTCCCACTCGCCCATCCCAGCCCTGTAGCTCATCATAGAGCACTGGGCTGAGCTCCCTGTGTTATACAGAAGCTTCCCACTAGCTATTTATTTTACACCTGGTCATGTATACATTTCAATGCTACTGTCTCAATTCGTCCCACCCTCTCCTTCCCTCGCTGTGTCCACAAGTCCATTCTCTACATCTGGATCTCTTTTCTTGCCCTGAAAATAGGCGTTCTCTGTATAACAGGTTCTAGGTTCACTCACCTCAGTTCCACTGACTCAAATTTGTTCCTTTTTATGGGTGGGTAATATTCCATTGTGTACATGTACCACAACTTCTTAATCTATTCATCTGTCAGTGTATATCTCAGTTGCTTTCATGTCCTGGCTCTTGTAAACATAGCTGCAATGAACACTGGGGTGCACGTGTCTTTTTGAATTGTTTTCTCAGGGTATATGCCCAGTAGTGGGATTGCTGTGTTACATGGTAGTTTTATTCCTAGCTTTTAGGAATCTTCATACTGTTCTTCATAGTGGTTGCATCAATTCACATTCCCACCAATAATGCACCAGGGTTCCCTTTTCTCCACATCTTCTCTGGAATTTATGTTTTGTAATTTTTTTGATGATGGCTATTTAATTATCTTAAGTACATTAATTTAAATTTATAAAATTAAATACTATGAACCCATTAAACACAATGAGGATATATTTAATATAATATTATAAAAAATATTACCATGAGATATTTTAAGTAAAAAAAGCAAATGTTAGTATGTATATAGTATGGTACCATCCGTGTAAAAGGAGACGGAAATAAAATGTATTTGTATTTACTTCTATTTGCATAAAATACCTCTGAAATATGCATTCTCATTGGCATGATATCACTCCCAAAGGGGTAAAAATTGGTTTGGTGTGGGAGGAATCTTAAATTTTATGTATAGAACATATTTCTATACATAAAAGGAGATAAACAATACAAAAGGAGATACGCAATATACTTGGGTATGCAAATTAAAAGTTCAGTGCAGTTCAGTCGCTCAGTCATGCATGAACCACAGCACGCCAGGTCTCCCTGTCCAGCACCAACTCCCGGAGTCCACCCAAACCCATGTCCATTGAGTCAGTGATGCCATCCAACCATCTCATCCTCTATTGTCCTCTTCTCCTCCTGCTCTCAATCCCTCCCAGCATCAGGGTCTTTTCCAATGAGTCAGCTCTCCGAATCAGGTGGCCAAAGCACTGGAGTTTCATCTTCAACATCAGTCCTTCCAATGAACACCCAGGACTGATTTCCTTAAGGATAGACTGATTGGATCTCCTTGCAGTCCAAGGGACTCTCAAGAGTCTTCTCCAACACCACAGTTCAAAAGCATCAATTCTTCAGCACTCACCTTTCTTTATAGTCCAATTCTCACATCCATACATGACCACTGGAAAAACCATAGCCTTTGACTAGACGGACCTTTGTTGACAAAGTAATGTCTCTGCTTTTAAATATGCTATCTAGGTTGGTCATAACTTTCCTTCCAAGGAGTAAGCGTCTTTTAATTTCATGGCTGCAATCACCATCTGCAGTGATTTTGGAGCCCCCCAAAATAAAGTCAGCCACTGTTTCCCCATCTATTTCCCATGAAGTGATGGGTGGGACCAGATGCCATGGTCTTTGTCTTCTGAATTTTGTGCTTTAAGCCAACTTTTTCACTCTCCTCTTTCACTTTCATCAAGAGGCTTTTTAGTTCTTCTTCACTTTCTGCCATAAGGGTGGTATCATCTGCATATCTGAGATTATTGATATTTCTCCCGGCAATCTTGATTCCAGCTTGTGCTTCATCCAGCCCAGCGTTTCACATGATGTACTCTGCATAGAAGTTAAATAAGCAGGGTGACAATATATAGCCTTGATGTACTCCTTTTCCTATTTGGAACCAGTCTGTTGTTTCATGTCCGGTTCTAACTGTTGCTTCCTGACCTGCATACAGGTTTCTCAAGAGGCAGGTCAGGTGGTCTGGTATTCCCATCTCTTTCAGAATTTTCCACAGTTTAGCCAATAATCAGAAAAAATGTCTCCAAAGACTCCTTAGGAGAGTGGTGATCAAAAAAAAAAAAAAAAAAAAGGTTGAGAAGCACTTTTCTAGAAGGATGTAAATAAATGAATCCATATGGTGCCTGAGAGAGCAGAAATGAATTACTAGGAGAAGGAAGTGATGAGAATTAACACTGTTCAGTGTGTGCTCTTTCATATTTTTGGTATTAGAACCATTGGAAGATAGTATCTATCAAAATTTAAATTATAAACAAACCTTAAAAAGGAATACAAGAAATATTTAAGAGGTAAAATTTGGAAGACTTGATTACTGAATAAACAGTGAATGAGAGAAATGGATGTATCCAATGAAAAAGACGGTGCTGAGATTTGGGTAATTAGGTCAAGGATTGACAGTAAAATCATTGACTTAGGAGAAGAACGAGTAGAGAGTTAAAGAATTTCATTTTGGATATGTGTGTGAGGTGCCCATAGATCACCCAAGGCAGTGTGCTTACACCAAAGCAATTGGATGTTGAGTCTGAAACTCAGAAGAGAAGTCAGAGTTGTGCTGATGACTTACAATCACCTCCAAGTAGATTAATTAGAAGCCTAAAGATGAACAGGGATTGTGTGGTGTGAGACTAACCCTACCCTGGAGGCAGCATCCTAAGAAACACAAGGGCAGCTGAGAAGTGGGAGCCCGCCAAGGGGACCAAGAAGAGATTGATAGAGAGGTGGAGGACATCCAGGAGCACAGCCTTCTAGTTAAGGGAGCTCTGCTGCGTGACGTCATGTCACCCTGTCCCATCTAGGAAAGCAAAATGCATACTTTTCTAACGACACTGGGACTGATCAGGCAGATTTTAAACAATCTGAGTCCCTGACTTCCCTTCATCCACTCTGGTTACACCTTCTCCTCATCCTGATCACCACTGCCTCCACCAAAGGATGGAGGAAAAAGTAACGAGACAGGGACTTTGACCAGCGAATGCAAATCTTTGGGATGGCAGCCTCTCTTTACGAAGTCACTGGACTAGAGGAGCTGAATCAGACCGGTCACTGCAGCAATAGTGAGTAGTGACTTTATAGGTGGTTGCCTCAGTTCATTTCTGGGAAGCAATTAGTGTTCAGGACACCTGAGACTCAGTTAGTCTCTGGCAGATAAAACTGATACTAAAACACCCCTCCCCAGAAAAAATTTTAAATTTATCTTGAGAAAGAAAAGGCCACTCTTGCTTGGTTATGTTGCTTGGTTACTCCTTCATCTGATCAACAACCAGGTTGTTTGAACATGCGGTTACTGCAGTGATAGATTCTAGCACCCAGAAACTCCTCCCATCACAATTAAGTTTAATCTTGCACATTTCACATTCTCCTGCATTTTTTGTTCTGCAACCAGAGATTATTGGGGAAGTCTTTCAGTCTCTATCTGAGGCAGATGCCTCCTCATTCTGGCCACTTGCCATTTGATTAATAGTTTGAACCATGGGCATGTTGAGAATCTCAGACCTTCATTCTGAAACTGCTGATTTTTTTTCAAAGCATCAATTATTATATGTTTTAGGTGCAAACACAGAAGCATCCAGGTAAAGAGAAATGAGGCATGTTTATAAATGTGTGGACTATTTCCAAAAGAGACCCACAATAGTGGTAACAGTGCAGGTAACAGTGAAGATGGCAGAGCTTGCCCCTGGGTGATGAGGGAAATTGCTCTTTTTTACCCTTTTAATTTCATATTATGAATCTATACAGAAAAAAAATTTAAAATTATATAAAAAAGCAATAAAGCCACTAGTAGGACATGTATTACAGAAACTGGAATACATATATTTCCAAAAAGAAAGCAAAAGTATTACATAACAGGCAAGTTCACAGAAATTAAAATTGGGGATTCACATGAGCAAATGCTAACCAGATGGCCCCTGTTTACTATCTCCAAATGTCTGTCCATCTTATCTAGGTTATAGAAGGTCCGGTGGGGAGGAATCACCTTAATTCCTAGATAAGAAGTGGAGGCTAGGGACACTTGTGGTGCCAGTGTGGCTCTTGGAAGGGGAAGCAGTGCTGACACTTGTTTTTCCAGCCACTAATTAATGATAGAATTCCCACCCTCTCCCAGGACAAAGGACTTCCCTGGTGGCTCAGATGGTCAAGAATCCACCTGCAATGCAGGAGACCTGGGTTTGATCTCTAGGTTGTGAAGCTCCCCTGGAGAAGGATAGGGCTACCCATTCCAGTATTCTTGCCTGGAGAATTCCACGGACAGAGAAGCCTGGCAGGGCTACAGTCCATGGGGTTGCAAAGAGTTCTACACACACACAGTTCTGAGCCACTTTCGGTTTCACTTCTCAGAGTTGGTCTCATTCACTGGGCAAAGGAACTGGCCAGAGGCTGATGCTTGCCTGGGCTGGGATGAGAGGGGGTGGAGGGTGGAAGATGGGGGTGTGAAGCGGATTGTGAGGTGGAGCGGTGTGTGTTGGAAATGGAGGGTTCTCGAGCCTGTGTTTGTAGAGTGAGGAGAATGGCAGAAGTCTGCTCTGGGGATTGGATTAGACACCTGTGTTGTCTCCAGCATGCTGCCGGGTAAGAGGAGAAGCCTAAGGATGGTAGGTGAGTGTCAGGAAGAGGAGTCAAAAGTGGAGACTCTTCTGAGAAACTGAGTTTCTTCTAGAAACTCAGACCCTAAGCCACTAACATCCACCTGCCCTAGCCACTTGGTACTGCCTCTAGGACACCGGCCTCTAGGACACAGCTGGTGCTGTGGGTCACCCCACCCCTGTTGGGAGGGTCAGGGCTTTCTGCAGTGGTGCAGAAATGACTGGGGGCAGCGGTGGGCTGGGGGGGGGGGGGGGGGGGGCGGGGGAGGGGCGGTGCAGGACTGCCTGGCTCCGAGTGCCTCTGCCACCCACAAGCTGTGTGATCCTCTGGCTGCAGTTTCTTCCTTCATAATAATAGATGATAATAATAATAATAGATAATAACACAATAATTCCTACTCAGAAGGGTTCTTGGACAGTCAAATGAGAATATGCACTTGAAATGCTTAACGAATGACATAGTAAGCGCTCAATGAATGAGACCCGAAGCCCTCAGAACTTCCATTCCTCAGCGCAAGCACACTTAGTTTGCTTAACAGAGGAAATACGAGGTTTACCACCACCGGGATCCCGTTGGGCTTCAACAGGCTCTTGGAAGCAGTGTGGAAAATGGATTAGGGAGGGAGGAGAAGCAAGAGTAGAAATCCAAAGAGAAGGCTGCAGGCATCCAGATGGGAGCTGGAGGGGCGGGACCTCGGACCCTTGGCAGTGAGAGACATTATTTCGGAGAAAATTTCTCTAGGACTCTAGGCTGGGAAAGGGCCCTTGGCGAAGGGCCCGGCTTGGGTGGCGGGAGAAAGATGGAAGGGAGGGAGGGCAGCAGCAGGGAAGATCTTGGGCGGGGGTGGGGGGGGCTGCGGGGGTGCGACACGTGCGGTCTGGGACTGGAGACAGAAGCTGCCAGCGCAGAGGCGGCTGTGAGTGCCGCGGTGGAGTTAGGGTAGGAAGTGGAGCAGTTTTGCACGTGGGGGGCCCGCTTCCCGGCGCAGCTGGCCGGGATCTAGGTTCTGTGCGAGGAGGTGCTAAGCCCGATTTCCTCCCCGGACCGTCGGCTCCGCCGCCGTCGGGTGTGCCCCGCCGAGCCGCCCAGGGGCGCTCGCAGGCGCCGAGCTCGGGACCCGCCAGGAGGCGTTCCATCTGGCCGGCTGGCTTCCTTCCTAGCGCCCTCCGTACCTCGCGGTCCTCAGTCAGAGCTCGCATTCCGCCCACCTACCCGGGGCCCCCGTCCTCCTGCTTCCCGTGACCTCAGAGGAGTTGGGGATCAAATTGAGGCTGGTTTTCCAGCCGGCCGCCGGCCAGACCGCAGAAACCTTCGCCGTTCACGCCCGGCGGCCTCGCGCCCTCCGCGGCCAGGGCGGGACGCGAGCGGGCGGCCGGAAGGGGTCCCCCTCTCGGCTCGACTCCCCCAGTCTCCGCGCGGCCCACGGATGGGTGGGTGTCTGACCTTTCACTACCCGCCGAGTTCTGACCCTGCAGGCGCGGGCAGTGTCTGCGTGCTGGGCGATCGCGGCTGTGCTCACCGAGGGGACCCCCACCTCCGTTTGTCCCCGGCTGGATCGCAAGTTCCTGCGGGTTCACCAGACCAGGGTTGGGGATTATCACGCGCTCGCGGCGCCCGGAATCTCGAGGGGAATTAGGATACCCCCACAACCACCCCAAAGGGCACCCCCTCTACCTTCCTTGCCTCACTTTTCACGGTGGAAGAGATCCCAGGGCCCGGTGGAGATCGGCAACCCAATGCTTGCTGCTCAGAGGGGCTCGCGGACTTTCTCGAGGTTTGCAGCTAACGGGAGATCAAGTGCCCTCGAGGCACGAGGCTCCGGAGTTTGCTTTTCATGTTTTCCATCAATACAGCCAAAGCATAATTTAATCCGCTTTCTTTTTTCTCCCCAAAGGGAGAAGGTAAACCTAGTTTGGCGGATGACTCCCCCTTCTTGGGGGTGGTGAATCCTCGCTCGGGATGTGTGGCACCGCAGCAGAGGCTTCTAGTGACGACCCTCAGCAGCGGCGGGTGGCTTGGAAACTCGCTGAGGAAAATTCAAATGGAGCGATTTCTCCATACAGTGTCTAATATATGCCTGCCACGAGGGAGAGAGAGGAAGGTGGAACCAGGAGCGAGGTGGATTCCCCGATGGCGCTCTGGGGGAAAAGGCGCGCAGAGAGAAGCGGAGGGGAGGTGGGGGGCGGGAGGCCTCGCAGAGCGCGATAGTGGTCCTGTCCTCAGGTCCGCTGGCAGCTCTGCTGCTGGTGCCGACACCATCCACCGAGTAACAGGTGAGGGGGGAAAGCCCATCAGCCACCCCCTTGCCCAGAGAGGCAAGTCCCTGCGTGATGCTGCCGGTTCTCTGACATTCAGGACTTCCAATCACTGACACTCAACTCTGTCTCTCCCTTGTCCTCCACCCAGCCTTCTTACATATTTTTGAGGTTAGTAAGTCGTCAGAAGCATTTTTATGTTGGCAATCCAAGGCTCCAACTTCTGTCCTAGTCCCACCATTCCTGCTCACTTGAGGTTTTAAAGGCCAAGGGAAGAAATGTTTTGGCCTTCCAGTTCATTCAGGCCTGGCCACCAACCCAATCCCAGAATGTGGGGGGTGATCTGCTGATATCACATCAGCCCAACACATGCTTCTTCCCTGTTTTGCACTTAGGAAGCCTACCTTTTCCACCACTCAAAGAGACCACCCTTCATTTGTGCCTGGGTTCCTTGGTGGGTGTTCTTCCCTTACTCACACGCCTTCCTAGGGGACACTTGAAGCTTCCCCAGACCTGCCTGCCCTCCCCCAAAAACATTTCCCCAACATGGGCTGTGCCCTGTAGGGTCTCTTAGGACTACAGAAGTTGTTATGCCTTTCAGGGCAATGTGGCAGCCCTGGGACATTTCAGGCAGTAAATGGCACCTCTGCAAAGTCCCCACTAACTGGTCAGTTTTGCCTTTTCCTGCCTGGAAAGTCATACCTCTGGGTATGACTTGCCTGGTGATATGACCTCTGGAGTCTCCCAAGTATGACAATCAGAGCTCATTCACTGGTGGCATTTCCCAGTATATGAACAGGAGGATGAGGTATCTACTAACCAGGGAAACTGGGGAGTTAAGAAGTCTGAGATGCAGGTTGGATGAAGTATCTGGGGAGACTGGGGAAAACTGATTGAGGAGGGGAAGATATTAGGTTGCTGGGCAGGGCACTGGGGGCTCCACTGATATTGGTGAACAGGATGCTTGGTGGGGCAGATAGGAACTGAGCTGGGAAAACCCTGGGGCTTTGCTAGGCAGTGCTAAAGGGAGACCATTTAGGGCACTGGCTCTGGGTCTGGAAGGCGGTGAGTGCGGGCTGGTATGGTGAGACAGCTGAGTGTGGGAGGCAGTGAGGGCACTGGCAGGTGAGCAACGCGGGTGGACTCTGATCATGTAAGATCAGAAGTTCCCATGACTACATGTTGACATTTATGTTTTGAAAAATTAAGATTTTTTCTGTTGTTTTTATCAATACTTTCATTAATAGTTTTAGGAAAGAGGAAAATATATACAGATTAGCTTAATGAGGCCTCTTTTCAAGTCCATCTTTCAGTCCAGAGGCATGTCTCACTTTACAAAAACTAAAGAAAAATCCAAAGTTTAAAAGATACCAGTTCAGTTCAGTTGCTCAGTCGTGCCCGACTCTGTGACCCCATGAACTGCAGCACAACAGGCCTCCCTGTCCATCACCAACTCCCAGAGCCTACTCAAACTCATGTCCATTGAGTCGGTGATGCCATCTAACCATCTTATCCTCTGTCGTCCCCTTCTGCTCTTGCCTTCAGTCTTTCCCAACATCAGGGTCTTTTCAAATGAGCCAGCTCTTCGAATGAGGTGGCCAAAGTATTGGAGTTTCAGCTTCAACATCATCCTTCCAATGAACACTCAGGACTGATCTCCTTTAGGATAGACTGGTTGGATCTCCTTGCAGTCCAAGGGACTCTCAAGAGTCTTCTCCAACACCACAGTTCAAAAGCATCAGTTCTTTGGTGCTCAGCTTTCTTTATAGTCCAACTCTCACATCCATACAGGATTACTAGAAAAACCATAGCCATGACTAGACAGACTTTTGCTGACAAAGTAATGTCTCTGCTTTTTAATATGCTGTCTAGGTTGGTCATAACTTTCCTTCCAAGGAGTAAAGTCAAGTTGCTCAGTTGTGTCCGACTCTTTGCGACCCCATGGACTGTAGCCTACCAGGTTCCTCTGTCCATGGGATTTTCCAGGCAAGAGTACTGGAGTGGGTTGCCATTTCCTTCTCCACGAGTAAGCGTCTTTTAATTTCATGGCTGCAGTCACCATCTGCAGTGATTTTGGAGCCCAGAAAAATAAAGTCGGCCACTGTTTCCCCATCTATTTGCCATGAAGTGATGGGACCGGATGCCATGATCTTAGTTTCCTGAGTGTTGAGCTTTAAGCTAACTTTTACGCTCTCCTCTTTCACTTTCATCAAGAGGCACTTTAGTTCTTCTTCACTTTCTGCCATAAGGGTGGTGTCATCTATGTATCTGAGGTTATTGATATTTCTCCCAGCAATCTTGATTCCGGCCTGTGCTTCATCCAGTCCAGGGTTTCTCATGATGTACTCTGCATATAAGTTAAATAAGCAGGGTGACAATATACAGTCTTGACATACTCCTTTTCCTATTTGGAACCAGTCTGTTGTTCCATGTCCAGTTCTAACTGTTGCTTCCTGACCTGCATACAGATTTCTCAATAAGCAGGTCAGGTGGTCTGGTATTCCCATCTCTTTCAGGATTTTCCAGCTTATTGTGATCCACACAGTCAAAGGCTTTGGCATAGTCAATAAAGCAGAAATAGATGTTTAAAGATATTAAAGATATAGATGTTAAAAGATATAGGGGAGGACAAAAATTTGTATTTGACAAGAGAGCTCACTGGAGTTTCCTTAGAGATGTACAGGATATTCCAAGATGCACCCTTTCTTTCCCCCTTGCTATTTATATATTTAATATAAACAATGTAAATTGAGTTTCAGTTATTTCTTTCAATGAGAGGAGGTGGGCCAAAGACATCTATAGAGACAGGCATTCTTGATTTTTTTAACTATGAGAGAAAACAGTACAAAACCAAGAATGTCCATTGGGCATTATCTATGTCAGTGATATGAGGCCACCATGCTCATATAATTAAGACTGGTCTTAAATCTGGAAACTCAGGGGATAAATATTCTGACAAAAATTGTTAACCTACATGAAAAGAAATACTTTTGATAAAGTTTCATCAGAGAAACAGTTGTGTGTGTGGATATTTTTATGGGAACATAACAATCACTTTGGAGCCTAAAAAAATAGAATGGCTTCAGCTTGAGCTCAGTTTTATGTCCACTGGTTTCATGTGGGTTGGGGGCTTACTGGAGAGGTTGAGTCCTGTCCAGCAACAATGTCTCAGATGAAACATTAACGTATCAGAATTACTATGAAACTTTCAAAATGGCTGCCTAGAATCTTCTAGGAAGGGACCTGGGCACTTGCGTGTGGAAAAGCTTCTGCAGGTGGTTCTGACTTGCCACTTGAGGGCTGGGAACCACACAGCCTCAGACTTCTGCGCTTCCAAAGGGAGGGCCAGTCTGAGTCTTTCTCTCTAGGGGCAGAGAGTAAACACTTTTTTCATACTTAACACTCTGCAAGATCCTGTAAGGCAAGATTCTATGGTTGATCTTTAACAGAGAAAAAGTGCAGTGTCCTTTTTACCTGCCACAAACACCATGTGGAGCCAGCACTGGGAGAGGGCTGGGGCAAGGGCAGTGTATGGGGCTGTCACCCAGGGCAAATGCAGTGTCCCCAGGGCTAAGACTGGTTCCTGAGCTTACGAGCCTTTCCTTTAAGGCCTTCCAGAAAGTTTTGGGTAAAGCATGTTTTGCAAAAGAAGGTGGGAATAGAACTGGGAAAGATCACATCAATGATGATTAAATGAGAATTAGGTGAGGAGCCTAAAAAGTGCTTTGCACTCTGGGTTCTTTGATGGTGGATGCATCTTATAGTATCTCAGGTTCACTGACATCTTCAGTAGATCCCCAATCCACTGTTAACTGGATTTATGACATAGTGACTGTGGAATCAGTTGCCTCACATGTGAAAAACGACCTTTGAGGGAGGCACTGAATATCATTCTTTCAGATTTTGAAGATCAGTAAATGTCAAAACTTTTGGAAACTGACATATGGTTAGCAACTTTTACATCAAGTAAAGATGATGAAATAGGTGAAAAACTATATCATTTTGTAAGATTATTTTGTATCATAAAGGAAGAATAACTTCAGAATCTTAAAACTGCATAATCAACTTTAAAACAACTATATACTGTCCTTGGCTTTCTCATACTCTATGGATTGATGAAAAGTTTATCACCAACTCATCTCTGCAAACTAAGCTTCTGTCACCTTGAACACATAGGGGCAGCTGCACTGCTTGTAGATGATGTTAATTTACCCAACTAAGTGGTTTCAGGGCTTGAAGGGAACTCTGAGGAATTCAAATGCAAAGATTTCACAGTATCTTGCCTCAGTTTCCAATAATGACAACTGTGTGTTGAGTGCTAGCAGCCAGAAACTGTCATTGCTTTGAAGAGAAGTAAAAAAATACAGATTGTGGCAAATAGAACCATGGAAACTTGAAGTTGGAAGGTTTTTTAACAATGATGTTATTCCTTTTCAAACTAATACTCCACGGAGCTACAGTAGTGCTCCTTGAATCAATGGACCTCCATTTTAATTGTTATAATTGAGCCTCCACTTAAAGTGGACTTCAACTGCTTAAAAAAATGCTTGACCCACCACTGATTTAGTCCATCTCCAATTTGAAGAGGAAACGGAGGCTGAAAGAAACCCTGGCATTTGCCTGTGGCCACCTACTTAGCTGGCAGAACGAGGCAGCACACCACCAGTGCAGCAGGAAGGAAGGACTGTGCCTGTCCCCATATTCATCAATGGCTGAACCACATGTTCTCACTGCTCCATGGCAAGGAGATTCAACCCTTACAGTCACCCTTCTGGAATGTTCTGACTGGCTCCTTTCCACACCTAACCCCATACTCTGCTTGGCATACCGTTCCTGCATGATAATTATGACAAAACATTTCACTGACAACTGTTGGAAACTACTTTCTTAACTCCAGGTCTGTATTTTTACTCCCATTTTGACCGTCATTGATAAAAATCTCTTTTAATAGCATTTCACTATATTTGAAGAGTACAGAGCTAATATTTGTATGAACATCATCTTATGTTTCTAAGGTCAAGTCTATGTAAGAAAATTAAAAAGTACCTGATTTTACAAAAAATATACTTTTATTAAAATGACTGGACTCTACTGTCTGATATGTAAGCTGAGTTGAAGAGGTAGCTACTTTCTTTCTGAGGTCCTGGTAGAGCTGATCCCACAACAGTCTAACACGATTTATATATTAAGTCTGCCACAGACTACACAGCACATTCATTTTGCAGCAAGCTCTTGGTGGTGAAATGTAGCATCTAGGAAGTCTGGATACCATTCCGCTGCAAGTAGCAAAAGAGAAAAAAAGGAAAAAAACCCAACTAACATGACTCTTTATAGACATGGTTTCCTTTGTTTTATCAGTAGCAGTGCCTCACCTGTACATCTGGTGTTCATAGCACAGTACACAGGGGCTGAGTGAATGTTTCCAAACAAGTGAATTCAACAACAAGCACATTTCATTGGTTATAAAGCATGTTAAATTCAACAAAATATAAAAGTTTTAAATAAAATCAAATGTTTACTTATTTATTCATACCTAAGAGAAATACAAAAGTACTATACAAAGTTTTATATACTTGTATAAAAAGTTGAGGCACTGGTGTTCTGTGGCTAATAATTATATTACTTTAGCATCATACATCATATAATGATAGTAAACAACATTAACTCTTTGCTTTTGAGCAGTTATGAGCTTACTATTTTAATATACATCATGTATTTAGTATTCATTATTACTTTTGTATAAATAAGTTCATAATGGTAGCACATGATACTGAGGGAAAAGGAAAACAGTTAATAATCTTCCAAATGCTAGTAAGAAAGAAACTCATTAATGTACACTTGATTTGGGGGATAAGCATAATTTGGTTCTATGACTTAATGGAATCGAGAGTGAAACAAAGTGTTTTTAAACTAGAAGATACTCATGTTCATCAATTTCAAGCCCTTCATCTTCCATATGAGGAAATGGCTGCACACTAGCCTAAATGACTTATCTAAGGTCACATAGTTATACAATGAGAGACGCCCCAGGTCTCCTAGTCACAAATCTAGGATCTTTTCCATTTCATAATAGAGGTTTATACTATAATACTATCATATATTTTTTTTAAAGATCAAATCAGCTATCAAGGAAAACTAATACATGGTAACATTTGAGACTTAAAAAAAATCCAGAGCAAGAGTTTATTAAAAATATATATTGACAACTTTGTAACATAATTAGTGTGGAATACAGAGTTGTAAACATTGATGGCAGAAATTCACTGGTTGTAGTAATTCATCTATATGTTTATAAGAGCTCATCACTCTTGTGTATGAGCTGTGCTTTCATCTGTATCACTTGAGTCAAATTTTTTCCACAAAAATTTCTCGTTTGATTTCCAAAGAGAAGCTTCAAGATCCTCCTTCCTTTTGGAAGAAGAAGCAAAAGGCACTTTTTCACAGAGAGTCTCTATTACTGCCAAGTCGGTGAGTTTACTAAGACTGTCGTCATTTTGGTCATTCAAGATGTCCCAGAAATCTTTTGGTTTCTGTTTCGCTTTTTCGATGGACCCAGAAAGAATCTTCTTCGGCAGTTGTGTGGGTCTATTCTCATGACTTTTAAAGAGGTCATCAAGAATAGAGGTGTCACCAAGTAAGCCTACCACAGAAGTGTTTTCTAACACTGGATTTTCTATTGTTTTGTTTTCCACTTTGAAGGTGGGTCCATTTCTTGAAATACTCAAACCGGTGAGATCCTGTTGGTCTGTCCTGGCATTTTCCAACTTTCCCACCTTATCTGCTCCAGACTTACTGTTCAGGGAACAGGATGCAGCAGTGTCTTTGGCTGCTTGGCTGCTGTCCCCACTGTCAGTCTCCTGGGTACAGTTTATAGGTAATTTCTTAGGTTCCACATCACTGGAAAGCACCTTTTCTTTACAGGAACTGTTATTTTGAAACTTAACTGACTTTTTTTTACATATGTTGGGGCTGAAAATTGGAGAAATTTTTTTGGTAGAATTTTTAAATGACACAGTTTCAGAATCTGATAGCTGTTCTTTCATAAGAGATTCTCTTTTTTCAGACTTATTCTTGACTCTCTCTCCTTTCTCATAGGCAGACTTAGTGCATTCTGAGGAAGAATCCACAAAAAATTCTCTTACCTCTGGATACTGAGAAGTATAAAAGTCTCTTAGCATTTTCTGTCGTTCTTCTGATGTGGCATTAGTTACATGTTTAGCAAATTCCTTTACAGAAGACAACTTAAAATAAGAAGCCATTTCTTCAAATTGTTTTCTGAAGATTTAATGAACAAATCCAATGGTTATTTTCACTATATTTTACTTTTAAAGAACTTGTCATCAATGTTATGCTATGTAGCAACAAAGCTATGTAAATATATTCATTAGCATATATCACAATGAACATACATTTTGCACTTAAGAGAATGTGAACTCTTCCCTTACACTACTGAAAAAAAGTATTTTAGTTCATGAAAAGTTCATTTACCAACTTTTTAAGTTATTCTGACTTTTATTATCAGGTATTTCCTGGGAATTGTATGATCTCAGCATGCTGCTCTTCCAGTCAGATAATTTATGATTTACAGCAGAATTATAATTTATATAATCTGTGTTTGAAAATCTATACTGCATACAAGATACGTAAAATAAAATTGTCAAAGAGGGTATCAATAAATAGAAAAGAGAAAATGCCCCCAAATTAATAATGTTTAAGAATTTTTCTCTTCTATGTCCTTTATTCTCTTTCTTCAACAAATATAATATAGAAATTTCACACGCCTTTTTGATAAGCATAAAGGGAAGTTCTAGGAGACCAGGGTTCGATCCCTGGGTAGGGAAGATCCTCTGGAGAAAGGAATGGCAATCCACTCCAGTATTCTTGCCTGGAGAATCCCATAGACAGAGAAGCCTGGCGGGCCACAGTCCACAGGGTCACAAAGAGTTGGACATGACTGAGCGACTAATAAACACACACACACACACACACACACACACACAGAGGGAAGTTCTAAACTGATAAGCCTAGATTCTCTCTCAGTTTTGATCCGATGGATCTGACCTTCAGTATAGGTAACTAAACTAATGTCAGATGGTATTTGAAGAAATGAGTTTCAGAGTTAGCATCAGATATTAATAAAAGCCACTGAAGAACTGCGCCTTCTGAAACCCTATTAAGATGGAGGTGGAAAGCCTGTTTAGGAACCTGGGCACTAGACTCTGCTCCTTTCCCTAGGTGAGGGTTCTATAGACTGAACCGTGCCACCCACCCCAAATCCATATGTGGAAGCCCTAAATCCCAATGTGACTATATTTGGAGACGGGGGCCGTTAGGAGGTAATTAAGGTTAAAAGAGGTCATAAGAAGTCACCAGAAGACTTCTCTGGTGGTCCACTGGTGAAGAATCTGCTGCCAATGCAGGAGTCACAGGTTCAGCCCCTGGTCTGGGAAGATTCCACACGCTGTGGAGCAACTACACCTGTGTGCCGTAACTACTGAGGCTGTGCTCTAGAACCTGTGCTCCGCGACAAGAGAAGCCTCCGCAGTGAGAAGCCTGTGCACCGCAACTAGAGGAAGCCTGCACGCAGCAACAAAGACTTGGTACAGCCAAAAATTAATAAATAAATGAAATTTTAGAAAAAAAAAGTCACCAGTGAGCTCTCTCTCTGCCACAGGAGGACACAGTGAGAAGGTGGCTGTCTGTAAGCCAGGAGTCCAATCAGCTGGCTCCCTGATCCTGGGACTTCCCAGGCTTCAGTACTGTGAGAACATATTTCTATCTTTTAAGCAGCAGCCTGTGGTATTCAGCCCAGGCAGACTAAGAGGGTTTTCCTTTGCTGATGTTGAGTTTAGGCCATGAGTCAGGAAAGCTCACTGTTCATAAATGTTTTTATAAACAAAAGCTACAGATGCTGCTGCTGCAGCAAATGATTACAAGTCCCCAAATTGAAGACTTACATCTATTTTTATCTATTTTCTTAAAACTTTGATTTATTGACTGAAAAAATATTTATAGAGCTCTCTTATCTGCAAGGCACTGTAAGAGAAACTATACAACAGTCAACAAATCCCAGTTCCCTGTCTTCAAGGAGTTTATAGTCTGGTTGGCAGAGACAGATACATGAAGATCAAACCAGAAGGGAGGGATAAATCCTATGATGGAGGTAAGTATGGTGCCCTGTCGGCACCCACAAAAGGGTGTCTAAGCCAGTGACTGGCAGTGGGGTGGACAGCAGGGAAGGCTTCACTCCTGTCACCTCAAGCCAGTCAGGTAAAGATGAGCCAAGACGCCTCCTGAAGAGAGAGGAACATGCACAGGCCCAGTTCCAAGATGTGGCGGATAGAGGGGCAGGAGGAACTGCCAGGGAAGAGGATGGAAATCACGAGGGGTCTGTATGCCAATTTAAGAAGTTTGAATTTCATTCTGTACAAAACAGAGAATCCTGAGGGCAAAAAAAAAGTGATTTTTTAAATGCACATAAACAGGAGCTTTACTTATTAAAGCCACTCTTACTTTTGCCACTGAGACCAGGTTGTATAAAGTCTGTGTTTCCTTTGATTTTAGTGGCAATCCATACCATATACTCAGAACTTTCTTCTGTAGTTTCAGATGAGCACCCTGAGCACCCTAGAGCACACTAGAGCACCCTGGCCTCTAGTCCTCACCACACTGGTCCTGTTACTTGTTTCCAAATCTAGGTACTAGCTATGCCTGATCAACAGTCACTCTCATTGCCAAGAGAATATTTAAAACAACACAAAAACAAGTTTCCAAATTTCTGTCCTGTTGTAAAGCATCAAGTATGTTCTCAAGAGGTTCCAGTTTTAACTTCACAGGAAGGAATGACGTATCATTATTTTGTTTATTAATCATTTCTGAATCCATTTTCATGGCCTTTCTAATAAGTATTTGTGCTGAGAAGATTAAGTTATTGGCAAAGCTACAGGCTGATGTCTTTTATTTATCTGAGACTTGGTGGTGTATCAGCAGTTGCCAAAGTACTTTCCGCTTTGCTGTGCTGACCTCACCTATGACCCTGTGCCTCTGTCAGCTCTGGGAGGAGAGGTGCTTCTGTCAGCTCTGGGAGGAGAGGTGCTTCTGACCTTATTCTGTCTGAGTGGTATACCAGGATACCAGCTGTGTGATTACCCTTTACAGGATGAGTTATGACTACAATTCATTTTATTTTCACCTTCTAAACTTGCTTTCATAATTCTTGGTCTTGAAAAGAGTTTTCTTTAAATATTTAATGACTGCAAGGTACAACCAGGGAATATAAGCTAGCCACTCTGTGAGGAAAATTTTGTAGACACTCATAAGCCACTTAGGGAAAGGGGTGTAGATGGGGGAAGAAATCAAAGTTGGGTATCTTTGTCTTTCAGCAAGTAGATGAAGAGTAGCTGTGGAAAAATTCAATTCCTCTCCCTTGTTCTTGAGGAACTGAAGGAGAAGGGGTGGAAACACAGCTAAATACCATGCTGTTTCTGCCTGAACTTTCTGAAGTGAAGGTAGGACTGAAACTTCATTCAGATGATCCGTGGGACTGCATCATTGTATAAATTCTTGATTCATGTAGAGTAGAATGGTTAACAGGAAAGAGGTGCCAGCAGTTCGGGCACTGTTCCCTAGCTCAGATGTTGGCATTCTAATATTAGACACCCTTCACCTTTTTATTAAGCATGAGACACTTATCCTGAGGCTAATATAGAGGGAAAAAAAAGAGGTAAAAAAATAATCATTGTTAATTCTTTCTTTCTTCCTTCCTTTCTTTAATTTTTTGGCCACGGTGCGAGACATACAGGATCTTAGTTCCCCCACCGGGGTTTGAACCCAGGCCCTCTGCAGTGCAAGTGTGGCGTCTTAACCACTAGACTACCAGGGCAGTCCCAATACTCTTATTTTTATATACAGTGCCAAAGGGGATAAGACGCTTTTGCTTCTCAAAGATTGGTAAAAATCTATATAGTGAGACTCCTAGCAAAATAATTGCCCATACAAAATTGCCCCAACTTTACTCCAAATCATTGCTGTAAATATGTCTGTGAGGAGCTGCAACGCTGTAGCAGTGTGGGATGTTCACCTTTCTGGGCAATGGGGGGCAGCTCAGGGGTGTGATCCAATCTGCCACACCAGGACCTGAGGAGCTAAGGGACCAGTTGCCTGGGAGTTGCCAAAACCCTGAGGGAAGCATCTGGAACAGACAGAGCGACCAGCACTTTCCTACTGTCTGTAGAAGCCATCAGGACCTTGCTTCCTCCCCTGTGTACCTCAGTCACCACGCCACAGGTCCCCGGACCACTGGCTTCTCATCCTCCTCCTGGCCTCTACATCCTGGATCTGATCCAGTCCCTCATCCTTCCAGACCGTTCCTTGGTGCCCCTGGAACCAGGCTATGACCTACCAGCTCTCCTGTGTCTTCTACCCAAGGAGTCCCTCTGTCTCCTCCTTATACTGCCTCCTCCTATGCAGGCTTCACAAGTCAAAATACTTACACCTCTCATCCTTAAGCCTCAGCGTTCAAGCTTCCCACTGCTGTTTCCAGATTATTTTTTCTTAAAAACTCCTCCCACTCTTTAAGGTTTATGCTATCTAGCTGAACCATTCTCACTCCCACCCCATCTTGTTAACTGACTTCCTAGTTGCTCCCTGCTGGAGACTGACACTCAAGATCCTGGATTAATGTTGCTTCCTTTCCCATCTTCTGCTATCATTCTTGATAACATCAGTATCCGTGTGGATGTCCCACCCAACTTCTGGCCCACCAGTTTCTTTACCTCACCTCCAAAGACTCAATTTCATGTCAGGTCCCTATCGCCAAGATCATCCCACTAAGGTCATTACCATTAACTGCACAACTTCCAAATTCCTGAATTCAGTCACATCATGCTCCAGTTCAACTACTCAATTATCCCCATGACAACTATGTTAGATTGTACCTTTCATCTCATCGAGTCCTCCAATTTGCTGACTCTTCTGCTTTCTCACTATCATCAACATCCCTTTGTTCAGTTTAGGTTCAACTTTATAATCACTTCTTTGCAAACATCCTTCAGCTTCCTTTCTTTTCTCACCTTCTCCTGGTAAAACTCAGCTGTTTCCCTATTCTGTGTCTGTCACTGAGCAACTGAAACTTGAATAAAGTCTGTACAACTACACAGATGGTTTTACTGTAATTACTCTCAAAGAGGGACTTAACATCACTCAGGAATTCTAGCCCCCCAAGCTTGCTTTACTACTTTATAAATTACTTCTTTCATAATTTCTTTCCCCCCAAATCTCTCTCCCTCAATACTGATGCTTTAATTCTCAAAAAAGGAAATACCCATTGTATCTGGGCCTTTCTTTACGCCTTTCTCTTGTTGTTCAGTTGCTCAGTCATATCCGACTCTTTGCAACCCCATGGACTGCAGCACGGCAGGCTTCCCTGTCCTTCACCATGTCCTGGAGCTTGCTCAAACTCGTGTCCATTGAGTTGGTGATGCCATCCAACCATCTCGTCCTCTGTCGTCTCCTTTTCCTCATGCCTTCAATCTTTCCCAGCATCAGGGTCTTATTTCCCAATGAGTCGACTCTTTGAATCAGGTGACCAAAGTATTGAAGCTTCAGCTTCAGCATCAGTCCTTCCAATGAATATTCAGGGTTGATTTCTTTCAGGATTGACTGGTTGGATCTCCTTGCAGTCCAAAGGACTCTCAAGAGTCTTCTCCAACACAACAGTTCAAAACCATTAATTCTTCAGCATCCACCCTTCATTATGGTTCAACCCTCACATCCATATGTGACTACTGGAAAAACCATAGCTTTGACTATACCGACTTTTGTCAGCAAAGTAATGCCTCTGCTTTTTAATATGCTGTTTAGGTTGTTCCTTTCTCTCAGTACCTCTCAAAGGCTAGACTTTCGCCTGTGGTCTGCATCCCATCTTCTTCTGCCTTCAGGACTTCACTCTTTCTGTTGTCACCTCCCTGGGATAATCTCTTTTTCCCCTATTAGTCTTTTTCCTTGATACACAAACAGGTTTTCGGGGGTTGGCAATCTTACAGAAAAACTTGAATGAACTTTTTGGCCAAGCCAATATTATCTTCTCAACTTAAAAACAAACTATCCTTGATCCCACAATGCCCTTGAGCTACTGCCAGTTTCCCCATCCAGATTTAAGGAGCAGTCCCAGGGGCTTGTCCTTTCACTGCCTGCCCACCTCACCTTGGCATCTGCCTACTTAAGAGTGCTCACGTGGAGGCGACTGAAGAGTCTTTCGGCTCCAGGGCCTTTCCCCCTTCTGCTTCTGCTTCTCAGCAGCAGTCAGTAAAGTCAGCGTTCCCTCCTTTCTGAAACTCTCCCTTCTCTTGGGTTTCAGGGTCTCGCACGGGGCCTCCTACCCAGCAGGAGGACATAGTCACCCTCCAGGCTCAGTCCTGGGGCGTCTCCTCTCCTCTCTGTGTTCTGTTTCTAGGCTGCTCACAGTCTATGGCTGTAAAGACCATTTGTAAGCGATTTCTAATCTCAACGCTGATAACTTCTAAATTTAGATCTCCAGTCCCCGAATCTCAGGGTGGCATTATCCACTGCCTATGTGACATTTCCCCACATCGTCAAATTTAATGTGAATGAAAGAGAACTCTTGATTTTGTTTTTACTCCAACCTTTTGTCTCTCCTAGTTTTCCCTATTCAGTGAATCCAATCTCTTGTTTAAGGCAGAAAATTGGGAGTAAACCTGTCTTGTCCCTTTCCCAACAACCGGTTCAACACCGAACTGAATTTATACAATTGGCTCTGTCTCCATGGCAACTACTCTACTCTAGCAAACCACCACCACCCAGTTCCCTATGGTTTCCCCTAGTCCGCTCTGCCCTCTTCCAGGCAGAAGCTGGAAAAACCTTTTAGAAACATATTAATACATCAAATCATGTCATGCTTCAACAATTTCTACTGCGGTTGGAACAAAATCCAAATTCTTTTCTACAGTCTACAAGGCTTTGCATGCTCCAGGCTCATTTAAGTCTCTCCCTTCATCTCATGCCATTCTCTCCTTGATTTATTATGCGCTAAGTACACTAGCCTTCTTTCAAAAGCCCCGCCCTCTTCAGAAAGTTCTCACTCCGCTCTTTGCCTGTTTATCCTTCAAGTCTTAACTCACATGTCACTTGTGTAGAGAGTCTTCCCTGACTACCCGCTAGAAAGGACGCGGTGCCCCTCCTGAACCCGCTATTCTCTATAATGGAAGCTGTCCATTTCTTTCCTACAGCACACTATTTCATAATTATTTATAAGCTTTAGCACTTTTGAAAATTTTATGGTTTGATGACAAACCTCATCTCATTGTACTGTAAGCTCTTTGTCTCTTTTTTGACACTGTATATTCAGCACTTAGCACAATGCCTGAGTGCATATCAGGTGCTCAATAAATATTCAACGACTAAATGAACAGAATGCACTTAAGTATTTCATTTACCTATATAAAATTTACCTATTTCATTTACCTGTACTTCATCTTTTATCAATTCAGGCATTAACCTTCTTAAAACACTAAAACATTTCAGATTTTTTTTTTGGCCATGCTGCAATGCTTGGGGAATCTTAGTTCCCCAATCAGTGATTGAACCCGGGCCACTACAGTGCAAGTGCAGAGTTCTAACCACTGGATTACGAGGGAATTTGGGGATTTGTTTTTTAAAGTGTACAAATTCAGATTTTTCTGAAATATTCAGATGCCAAGTGTAGTTAACATTCAAATAATTTGTGTATTTACCTAGGTAGTTATATTTCTTTTGAGAAATATTCACAAAGCCAGGTGTTATCACAGATGACATACCTGCGGATCCCCTTCGGTGTTTCTCCAATTATGAAGGTGGTCTGGTCTGTTCGGCAGACTTTTTTCTTCTTCTGGCTTACAGGGTGTGAAATGTAAAGAGGAAATGAAATGCCACCTTCACTTGGTGGTTGGCATTCCTTTGTACATGTTGATATATCGCCCTTCATTTTTTCCTTATGTGTCTGAAACAAGGAATGAGAGCAAAAACTGAAAAAATATTCATTTTTAGTCAAATAAGGAGTCTGTCTTACTTTTTCTCAATATTCTTTACAATCTCGTATATCATATTCATGGGCTTCCCTCGTAGCTCAGTCGGTAAAGAATCTGCCTGCAATGCAGGAGACCTGGGTTTGATTCCTGGGGCGGGAAGATCCCCTGGAGAAGGAAATGGCAACCCATTCCAGTATTATTGCTTGGAGAATCCCATGGACAGAGAAGCCTGGCAAGCTACAGCCCATGGGGTTGCAAGAGTCGGACACAACTTAGCAACTAAACCACCAAACCATATCATATCCTCCAAGTGACATCATTGCCAGATTGTTAGATCTTTAAAAAGATACTACATTTAGCAGTAATGTAATGCTTCTATTTTCATTAAGATATATGCTAAAGATATATCATTCTTAAAGATACACTAAAGGTAATGGTAATATGATGTTTCTATTGTCAAGACTGTGGGTATACTGATACACATGCTGGCATCTACTTTCCTAAAGATACAAACTAGTGATGTAAATAATGGTATAAAATGAGATATTAAAAATTTTTTAATTTAGTAATTTTTCTCAATATTACTAAGCAGACTTTCAGTTATTTAACTTTATATAAGTAGTCAAACTTTTAAAAATAACAATCTTTATATGATAATGAAATAAACTAGTTTCATAAATCCTACTTCAATCTCTACTGAGTTGCAAGAAGTAATTGTTAAGATGTTTATATTAGGGCATTGAAATTACAGAGAGAATAATATTTAATTTATAGACTAAGGGTTGCTTGCTTAACACAAATTGTTAAAAACAGTGAGTCAATAAAAAAATAATTTTAAACTGTATGATTCCAATTTCCTTGATAAAATGATATGGTGAATACATGGAAAGTCCCCGAGAAATGTGTGCATGCTCAGTTGTTCAGTCATGGACTCTTTTGTGACCCCATGGACTGTAGCCTGCCAGGCACCTCTGTCTGTGGAATTCTCCAGGCAAGAATACTGGAGTGGGTAGCCACACCCTTCTCCAGGGGATCTTCCAGACCCAGGGATTGAAGCTGGGTCTCTGGCCTCTCCTGTATTGGCAGGTAGATTCTTTACCACTGAGCCACCTGGGAAATATTGGATGCAATTTGACAACAATGATAAAATTATATTTGAGCTCAAAAATAAGACAGGAAAATCTCTAGACGCCCAAATTAAAGTAACAGCAGCAGCAGGTGGGAGCTGAAGCTCAGCAGCCGCCAAGGATGGGTCCTAAGTTCTGGACGGCAGGACTCCATGTGTGGAGGGAAAATGGAAAAGATTTAACTCTCTGAGTTAAACAATCAACAAACCAAAAACACAGTAGGAATTAAAAAGGATATCCAATTTTCAAATTAAAGCTAGGAAAGCCCAAACTGGGGCACAGGATAGAAACAGCCAACTTTTTCGGTCTTGATAGAAGCACTGGTGAAAACACAGAATGCCCAGCCTGTGCGATTTGTGGAACACACTTGCATTGTAAGGAAAATCTAAACTAAAAACCAACATAAAAAACTAGCCCAGAATCAAAGAAAACCATAGATCTCAATGAGGGGTAAATACATAGGAACACTTTTTAAGTTTAGAGAATGCTTGTGATTCTAATGGGGAGGGCAGGGAGAAGAGCTCAGGTGAAATTATAAAGAACATACAAAACCCACTGCCATGAAAGTGGGCAGATACAACAAATGTGAGAGTCTGTATCTGAGGAATTATAGATTACAAAGTAATGTGAAAGAGACTTTAAATCTTTAGCACGTCCAGAAAGATAAAGGAAGTACTAGGTATTATAAAATACCAGATCTGAGAAAGAACCAAATACAAACTCTAGAAGGGAAATATAGGTTTGGAAAAAAAGGATATAGAAAAAAATATGTGTTAAGAAGCAGGCTAAATAGCCTTACAATGATAGTTTATAGACTGGTAGAATAAATTACTCAGAATGCTGTGCAGAGATTAAAAAAGAAAAACAAGAAAGAAAAATTAAGAGACAGAAGACCTGTCAGAAGATAAACCAAATTTATAAAATATTAGAATGATAGAATAGAGAAAATAGAAGACATAATGCCCAAGATATAATGGCAGAGAGCTGGAGAAAGCATGAAACTTCACACTAAAGAAGGAGAATCTCTAGTGTGAAAAATGAAAATAAATCTGTACCTTGTTATATCACAGAAAAGAGACTATCTTATAAACAAACAGAGAAAAAAGATAAGCTATCCCACAAAGAAATAATAATCAAACTAAAGGCAGACTTCTCATTACCACTACTACTATCACCACCACTGCCACCAGAAGATAGTGAGGTTATCTTCAACATGCAGGGAGGGAAAAAACCTATCAACCTAGAATTCTATACCCAGTTAAACTACCATTTAATAAATTTGCAGGCATACAAATACGGCAAAACACAGATTAGTAATTCTCAGTAAGACAATTATTCTTTCTTTTATAGGTGTTCAATGGGATTGAAGTAGTACATATCATTGAATGTGGCTGGGGAGTGGCTTTCATTCCACATATATATACAAAGCACCTATTATGTTCCTGCCACTATGCAATGTAATTGAGAACCAAAATATTTATGTACAGAAAGAGGCTTGTACTCTTAAGGGACTTAAAAATGCTGAGTTACCCCTCCCTTTTTAAGATGTCACATTTAGTTTATTTCTTTTTACAATTAAATTATCTCTAATTTATATTCATTTCCTTGAAATAAACTGAACAAGAGAAATAACTGTATTTTTTTAAAAAAGCAAACCATTCCTAATCAAAAGAAACTGACTTCTTCAAAATCTACTGTGATTCAGATGTACATCACAAAATGCCAGGTTGTCAGTTTGAACCAGGGCTTTGCATCAGTCAATAATGCTGAAAGTACTTTCCTCAAAGACATCATTTCCTAAATCTTAAAACATTATTAATAAAGAGAGAAAAATGTTCATCACTAAAGATAAGTTTGAAAGAGATTTGATGCATTTACTTTCACAAGAAAATAAGATGAATTTTAAAAGTTCCTAATAAATAAGCTCATTATCTTTGATGATTCCCAAGAAATAACTGTCCATTATTATAAGGAGGAATGGTAATGTCTATGTGGGGATAAAGAGAGTAAGCCAAAAGAGAAGGAACTGGGCCAGCCAGGAACATGCCCTCCTCATATACCATAATTTCTGAAGCCATGGAGAAACCATGCCAGGCAATGGCAATCTTCAATTATTTACATGATTACTCTGGGTCTTTCTGACTCTGGAAGCATTATAAAGCTCATATTTCAAACCCCAGATACATTTTTTCTTAAATTAGTTTCACATATTCTTCAGGAAAATTCAACTTTTCCAATCATAGCTATCAGACATGTGAATTTTAAATTTTAAATTTAATGACAAATATTCTATACTTTAAAACCTGATTATTTTAGATAATAATGAAAAGAAAAAAGCATTTTTCTCTCACGTGGGCTCAATATTACATCTTTTATTTTAAAAAAATATCTAGGTTCAGATTTCCATTTTAAGTAGCTTAGTTTAACACTTACTGAAACAAGGCTGTGAAACAAAATTTTGTTTACTAATTTGTTTAATAAACACTTTGATGCCCTGGTTATAAAAGCTGGTGTCACTATTTTGTAGTAAAATAGTATCTTTTACAATAGATAATATGAGGAAAATAGTGACATAATGCAGTTGAAATTCCAGGGGCAGTTATAATTTATTATAAAGCAAAATACAAGGCCTGCAACCAAGATGAAAAGATTCCAAATTATGTGAAATTAGATGAAAACTCGTTTACTACCACTTATGTCAAAGCTGGGAAGTCATATGACACTGGGGCAACAGTATGAAGTAGCAACAGTAATGAAAGGTCAAGAAATGAAAATTTCAGTAAAATGAGCTGGATTAGGAATTAAAAGATAATATTATTGCTTCTTAACATTATGGTAGAGGGTAAGACTGCCAGCTAAGGAAAGCAAAATAAATCCACTCTTCTTTCCACCAGAGAACAGGATGGCCAACAGTTGGAACTCTATGCCTGTATTCGATAGGAAATTTTGAGATCATTTAACATGAAGAAAGGAGAAAGCCTAGTGTCCATAAAAACCTCTAATTGTTCCTTTTTCCTAAAAAGTTTCTTCAAAATTATCCAAGATTTGCTTTGAGGAATTATCTCTACACTCCATGATACTGATATAGATTTCCTTTCTCTTAAGATTTATGGTTATAATATTAAGGAGGAAATTATGAAGAAAAGAACTTTGCATAGTATTTGTATAATATAAATAATGTCTGCTAATAAGTATTTTACAAAGCTTGACACTGAGTTTATAACAGTAACTGCTATGTTCATGATTATTTTCATGAATTATTGGATATTGTTAGGTATTTCTACTATGGTACTTTTATGAAAATAATCAAATTTAAATTATGGAATATTTATTAAAAATAAAACTCAGTAAGTATAAAGAATATAGTAATTATTCCTAAATAATTTAAATATATAGTTTAAAAATCCATTTGATGATGAGATTAACTGAATGGAAATGTGGGGTTACTTGTGCTGTGCTGTGCTAAGTCACTTCAGTCATGTACAACTCTTGGGAATCCTGTGGACTGTAGTCTACCAGGCTCCTCTGTTCATGGGATTCTCCAGGCAAGAATACTGGAGTGGGTTGCCATGCCCTCCTCCAGGGGATCTTCCCAACCAGGGATCGAACCCAGGTCTCTCTCATTGCAGGCAGATTCTTTACCAGCTGCACTACCAGGGAAGCTCCATGGGTTACTTAAGAAAGCTGAATCTATCAGAGAATATTGAAATAATAATTCCAATTTATGAGCAGTAATATATCTTCCTCCTTTGGCTGTTTCCTATGTGGAGCAGCCAATTGAAAGTTGAAAAAGTAGAGGAAAAATTCTCTCCCTTCAGAATTAAACAGGTCTAAAAAGGTAAAAGGTGGGCCATGGCTAATTGTGTTAAATCCTAATCTGATTTATATAATTAAAAAAACTTAAATGTTATTGTCAGAAAAAGAAATATTTGTTATTAAAAACAAAATTCAGAATACAAAAATTATTTAATTCAACCAAAAACACTATATATATATATTATTTCTACAAGTGGTAATTATTTTAATATATTTTGGCCAAAATAATCTCCTTACCTATCCACAATTAAGTGTTTACTGTGGAAATAGCTCACTTCAAAGACTTCATAAATATCTACTTTTTAAATAATGGGAGCATAGTTCATTTACAATATTATATTAGTTTTAGGTATAAAACATAGTAATTCATTATTTTTTATAGATTATACTCCATTTAAAATTACTATAAAACACAGTAACATGCTATGCTGCACAATATATCATGAATATCTGCTTTGACTTAATTTTGATAAAATTATAAAATCATTATCCATTTTTCTAAAGTCTCTATAAAATACATTTGAAAATATATCATAAAAATTATTATTGAAACACGTATAAAGTATACATTCTGTAAAATAAAAGCTATAATTTTAAGTGTAAAAGGTATACATTATAACAAATAAGAGGGTACTTTTACAGGGAAGCATTTCTTCTTTTAGAGTAGTCAAAATGAATTTACACTAGACCTAGTCAACTATATACAATCCTGTACAACTTATTTATTTCTTATTGTAAAGTTTTAGATTTATATTGATTCTAGGAGGAAAGTTTCTTATCTTTAGATTAATAGTATGAGACATTCAAAAGACTTTTGATAGTAAGTATCTTTTTTCTTTTAATCCCAAAGTGTACTGTCTGTATTACAAGGCATTAGACCTAAGCCAACAGCATTATTTTAATTGAATCAGTAGTTATTTTCTGAAAGGCATAACTGAAAAAAGAAGATAAGATATACATAGATTTTCAATTGAATGAGTAAGAAAAATAAAAAACAAAAAAGTTTGCAAATAATCTTTGTTGCCAGTGTACTGGGAAAAGGAAAAAAGGGAATATTCCCCCTACCTCACAACCATATGACTACAATTAGCATTTTTCTATTTACTCTGTTACACATGAAATTTATCTTTACATAATAGAAAACCCTCCAGGTGGCTTCCCAGGTGGCTCAGTGGTAAAGAATCTGCCTGCAATGCAGGAGACACAGGTTGGATCTCTGGGTTAGGAAGATCCCCTGGAGACGGAATTGGCAACCCACTCCAGTATTCTTGCCTGGGAAATCCCATGAACAGAGGAGCCTGGCAGGCTACAGTCCATGGGGGTAGCAAAAGAGTTGGACACAACTTGGAGACTAGACAACAATAACAACAACAAATAGAAAACTTCACTGGAATAGTGCAGAGAATGTGGTCTTTTAGATATATTTTTTTAGAAATTTTAAAAATAAATTTTAAAAATAAATTAAAATTTTTTTAATCTATTAATTAAGTTTTGTCTGTGCTGGGTCTTCATTGCTGCTTAAACTTTTCTCTAGCTGCAATGCGAGAGCTTCTCACTGCGGTGGCTTCTCTTGTTGCAGAGAAAAGGCTCGAGGCACGTGGGCTTCAGTAGTTGCAGCACATGGGCGCAATAGTTGCAGATCCTAGGCTCTAGAGCACAGTCTCAGCAGTTGTGGTGTGCAAAAGCTTAGTTACTCCGAGGCATGTGGGATCTTCTCGGATCAGGGATCATACCTATGTCTCCTGCACTGGCAGGTGGGTTTTTACCACTGACCCACCAGGAAAGCCTCAGTGCAGAGAATGTTTAAGGGAAAAAACCCCTCTTTCTCTGAAGTAAAAAACAATTTTGGAGGCAAATTACTAAAGAACTATAGAGGGCATCTAGGTAGGAATAGCAAGGAAAAGGGAAAAGTTGATAGGAATCAGTTTTCCCATACACTCCCAGCCGTGGGCAACAAATGGGGGCAGGAAACATTACAATCCAGGAGACTGAGTTTCAAAAACAACCACGAACGGCCTCTAGTTTCCATTTTTGCAGGAGAAATACTATTGTAATCTGTGCCATCTTTCTAAATCTCTTTGAGGCTAATTACTGGAGACACATTCATAGCTGGTGCAGATAATGCCGATTCCTATTCTGCTCATTTGTACCCCTCACAAGTAGAGGAAGCTCTGAAGGGGATAATGTACGATGAAAAACAGCCTGATAGGATGGGTAGCCTGTCTGTGGGAGATTACCAGGAGGTAGTGAAATTTTTATTAACCAATTTTGGAATGGATCTGTCTGCTGAGCTGGTTTTTCTCACCTTAGAAAACATATTACAGGGCATACACCAGAGCAAAGAGCAATGTATATTTAACAGCCACATTCACCATTTTTTCCATAATCAGATGATTAGCCTTGACTTTTTGCTGTTGTAGTTTAGTTGCTAAGTCGTGCCTGACTCTTTTATGACCCCATGGACTGCAGCCCACCAAGCTCCTCTGTCCATGGGATTTCCCAAGCAAGAACACTAGAGTGGGTTGCCATTTCCTTCTCCAGGGTATCTTCCCAACCCAGGGATCCAATCTGCATCTCCTGCTTAGCAGGTGGGTTCTTTACCACTGAGCCACCAGGGAAGTCCTTAGCCTTATAGTCACTGAGAAAATGGAAATCAGGGAGGACATTTTCAAAGGAAATGGAAGGTCCCAATGGCTCTGACCCAGTGAGAAGCATGAGTGTGGATCCTAAGAATCACCAGAGGTTCTGCCCCTTCCAGGAAGCTTCACTTGTTCCTGAGATCACAAGGCAGTCTATGGTCACTGTCAGAACAGGGCATGCTGTGTAGCCAAAGTCCCTCACACTGGTCTGATCACACTAACTTTGCCATAAAGACTTTATTTAAAAAAAGTGCTCTTTCACTTTTTTTCTTCATTAAACCTTAAATAGTTAAGTCTGAGAGGCAGCAATGCTTTTGTTTACACATCTGTTCAAACAAAAGATTAAAAAAGAAATCTCTCTTTGGGTAAAGGCCAAACCCTGTAAACACGTAAAAAAAGTCATAAACTTGCTTATCTTTGCAAAGCAGGGAATCAGGAGTTCTATAAAAACATATAGCACATGTAAATAACATATAGCACATTCAAATGGCATCTGAGGGTCCAAAATGACAAAGAACTTCAAGGATCTTTGCACAAGTGTGAAAAAGTCCTTATCCTTCAAGTGATCATTCAAAGTTTCTGCCTGGAGGTAGAAAATATTACTGTAAATGCAGTTTTCCAATACTCAACAAAAACCTAAGGCAACTGTGAGACACCCCTGAATTGCCTTCACTCAGACTCTGGAGAAAAGCCAGCTGGTTAGAGGACCCACCACAAATATACAATGAAGTATAATTTTCTGCATATGTTTAAAAATGTCATTCAAATCTGAAAAAACAAACTTAGATTCAAACCCAAACCTTCCCTCCCTCCCCTTTTTTTAGGTGGTAAAGGGAGATTAAAGTTTGTAATTATGGGTCTGTTTTCCTCCTGGAAGGAGTAACAGTTACAATTCAGTTTTTTATATACACACACACACACACACACACACACACACACACACACACAGAGAGAGATATGTATGTATTTTTTTTTTTTGGTAGTACTTTGCTTTCTGAGTGAGCCACAAAAGGACAGGCTGCCCTGAGCCTAGCTTCCTTTTTCTGTGCACAACATCCATTTCTCACTGTCCAAGAAACTCATCTATCTGAAAGAACAAAGCGATGGCCTCAGGAATACAGATGACTACTGTGGGGCACACAGTACAAACAGAAATGCAGAAGCCCTATCTCCCTGGGACTCAGGACCCTCAAGGGACTGACACAGCAGTCAAGATGCAGGAAAGAGCCAGGTGAGATGGTGGCAATCACCTTCCAAAAAGCCTGTGGACCAGCAACGAGGAGTGTCTGCTAATACAATCTCAGACCTTCGTGGAAGGATGGTCAGGCAGTAGATTCCCCTCAATACCTCCTACAAACAAAGGCTAGAACAAGATCTAGGGCCTTTTGGGGTAGCTGTCTGAGCAAGGACTCGGCACTACAAGTCCTGGTGTCTAGGCCTTCCTTGGTCATTTATTGTGTAAATTTGGGGCAAGTCTTTTTTCTTTTTTTTAATCTTTTTGAGCCTCATTATCCTAAGGAATAATGATGGATTTGGAGGTCAGGATCTAAGGGGATAAAAATTTGGATCCGGGACCCCCATCAGTCTCTTCCATATTTAAAGCTCACAATTCTACTAGTCTTTTTAGGATCTTGAGTAAGTTGCAATGAATAAGGTCCTTAGTATCTTATAATCCTGACTCAATTTTAAATCTTTACATATAACATTTATGTTAATATAAAAATGTCTGTAAAGATTACTTGAAGGTTCTACACTAAATAATACTTGTTAGTGAAAAGATCACAGAAGGGTGGTGCTGATGGAAAATTTTTAGTCTTTCTTGTCAGGCACCCGCCCCTGCTTGCCTTTCCAGTGGCTGGCACTTCCCACAGGGAGCTTAGGCTCTCACTTCCTTTCTCTAGGCCTCGAGCTAGAGTAAGCGTAGGCTTCTATGTAGGCTGATTCAGTTACAAGGCCAAGGATGGCTCTCCAGTGTCTAGGAAAGAACATTTCAAGCACCGTGCCACAAATGACACTGGGACATTGTTACTAGTTGTGAAGTTGGATGCAGATTATTGTTTATAATCAAGTACTGAAAACTGTGAATAATTCTCCTTTTTAGTGAATTAGAGTAGGTTTCCTATAACCACATCATTTTCACTCTCTTCTATTCTGATATGCTTTCATGAGGCACGTAGCAGAGGAAGTAAAGTGTTCACACAGAGAAAGACCAAGTGAAAGCATGTTCCACTAGAACTGAATTTAATAATCAAGTGGCCCTGTCCACATGGTCTAAGATGGCAATTCTGAACCTTTTTGGTTTTAGGCTGCTTTATAGTTTAAAAATTAATGAGGAACCCAAAGAGATTTTGTTTATGTGGGTTATAGCTATTGAAAGTATAAAACAATTAATTCATTAAAAATAAAAATAAGCCAATTACATGTTAACTTAAATCACTCTTTTTACCAACAAAAAAGTTTATATTTTCCAAGGTCAACAAACAAAAAACTAACCAGAAGAGTGATTACATCTTACATTTTTACAAATGTCTTTAGTAGCTGGCTTAATAAAAGACAGCTGAGTTCTCATATCTTCTTCTGCATTCAGTCCTGCTGCAATACTGTCTTAGTTGGAGTATATGAAGAAAATCAGCTTCATATAGATATGTAATTGAAAAAGGGAAGAATATTTACATAGCCTTTTCAGATAACTATAGATATTCCTTTTTGATACTTTATCAAAATTCAGTTAAGGTTAGTTTCATGTAATACTTGAAACCACATCAGAATTTTTTACATTACTAAAATTAAAATTCATTGGTATATTTTGCACTTTGGCTGAATTTTTTCCCCAAGCATGATTTTGTAATATAATTCACTGTTCATCTGGAAAACAGTAAGTCAGTTATGCGTATCTTCAAAATGTTGACACATTCAAATTATACAACATCAAAAAATCATATTTGTTGTTAAATATTTAAATATTGGGAATGGGTCATGGTCATGTGCTCAGGAAAGGTTGATTGCCCTCTCAGTTCTTAGCAGATGAACTGAGATTAGTCAAGCCAATTACATCCTGCCAGAAAGATTTTCCTCCAAAACAAAAGGAGAGACACATGAAGAGAAGCACAGCTTCCTGTCCTTGCATACTTTTGTATGAGGAAACAGGTTCTTGAGATGTAGCAGTCATCTTGTAACATGAGGAGAAAGGCCTCATGGAACTAAAAATTAACTCGCTAAAGACAGTGAAGAAGAAAATCAGACAGGCTGATATCTTATGATGTCACTGGACTGTAGCATTACACCTGGAAATATTTCTCTCCAGACTTGCTGTCATGTGAATTAGTTAATAGCTTATTGCATAGGTTATTTTCAGATGTTTATTCTATTCTATGCTACTGAATGCATCCTGTGAAGTGAAGTGAAAGTCACTCAGTCGTGTCTGACTCTTTGCAATCCCATGGACTATACAGTCCATGGAATTCTCCAGGCCAGAATACTGGAGTGGGTAGCCTTTCCCTTCTGCAGATATATATAAAGTGTCACATAATACAATAAGTGCTATAGCATACATACATGCATATACACACACAAGTAAAGATGAATTTGAGGAAAACATTTATATCGCTTTGGAGATGATAGAGAAGAAATGTCACCAATGATACAAGGAGTTGGAGTTCAACAGGCAGGCACAGGTAAAATGGAATTTTAAACAAAAGAAACACAAGAGCAAAGACATAGAAGGGTAAAAATCCATGGTGTGCTTGAAGACTGATTCATAAACTGAAGGATGACTAGGAAGAACCTGTTCAGCTTGCTATCCTCAGGGTCTAGTACAGTGCCTGGCACAAAGTTACTGTCAGTAATTCTGAATGAGTGTCTCAGAATGAGACTGGAAAAGCAGGCTAGCACCAAATTGAGACACGCCTTACATGCCATACAATAAAGAAACAGAACAGATATTTTATAGAACTTTGGAACACAGAAAACTACTCCCCAAGATGGCTGCTTGGATTTGTTAGTGCTAGATGAGGAAAGCTCACAAAGTCACACATGGGTGGGGATATCTTTCTGACACCATTCTCCATGTTTTCCCTTCTTGAGTGGGTTTCCTATACTAGAACTATGGTCAACAGAAGAGAGATAATGAGTGACGATGAAGAATACCAACATTTATGCCGCTCTAAAATGACTAACATCTTTACATCATCTGCTAGAATATGCCTTTTAACATTAACTTGTGGAACCTATATAAACAGTGAAAACTGTTATGGGCATCTGCATTATGTAGTAATTTCTTGTAGGAATTACCAATAACAAATGTTTTCCGAACTTCCTCTCTGTATTGCCTGTTGCTAAGTGGTGATGCTAATGGACATGAACGCTGTGGTCCTGATCCGTAGGAAGTTTGTAACATACGTGAGGAGAGAGCAAACACTAACACGGTGTCCACCATGTCTACAATGATGTTAGGCACAGAGAATGGGTGTGAAAGGAGCTTGCTGATCTCCAAAGAGTGAGGTTTTATGGAGGGAGAGAAACTTGAATTGGTAGTGAAGGATCAGCCAGTAGATCATTTGGTTGGAGGTGTAGATTGAGTAAGTTTATTGAAGACCACAAATGACAGGCAAACCTTCTAATTCAGATAAGGAGGGATTGTTTCCCTTGGCTAATTGTAAATACATTTAGTAGCTCAACAATGCCAAGCCATTGCCAGAGGATTTTTAGGAAAATTCTGATATTTGTTTATAGAAAAGACAGTTTAAACTATTTACTTTTCAGAACATAGTGTGGGGGTTCAGTATACCCTGACAACAACTGAAAACCTAAATTATTAAAAAAAGTATCAATTATATACAAGACATTATTTTAGGTCTCCAGAGTTATCAAATGAGAATCAGAGACATATTCTGCTATTTTTATTTTTAAATATACTTTTTATTTATTTATTTATTTTCCCCTTTTTTCTTTCATTTATTTTTATTAGTTGGAGGCTAATTACTTTACAATACTGTAGTGGGTTTTGTCATACATTGACATGAATCAGCCATGGATTTACATGTGTTCCCCATCCCGATCCCCACTCCCACCTCCCTCTCTACCTGCTCCCTCTGGGTCTTCCCAGTGCACCAGCTCTGAGCACCCGTCTAATGCATCCAACCTGGGCTGGTGATCTGTTTCACCCTAGATAATATACATGTTTCAATGCTGTTCTCTCGAAACATCCCACCCTCGCCTTCTCCCACAGAGTCCAAAAGTCTGTTCTGTACATCTGTGTCTCTTTTTCTGTTTTGCATATAGGGTATCATTACCATCTTTCTAAATCCCATATATATGTGTTAGTATACTGTAATGTTCTTTATCTTTCTGGCTTACTTCACTCTGTATAATGGGCTTCAGTTTCATCCATCTCATTAGAACTGACTCAAATGAATTCTTTTTAATGGCTGAGTAATATTCCATGGTGTATATGTACCACAGCTTTCTTATCCATTCGTCTGCTGTTGGGCATCTAGGTTGCTTCCATGTCCTGGCTATTATAAACAGTGCTGCGATTATTTTTAAAGTCCAGAGTTTACTAGAAAAGAAGATGTATACTTACCTAACTGATAAAAATTTGGAAGTCATATGTTAGAATAACTAGGTCAAAGTACTATTACATAAAGCAGAAAAAGCATTAAGAAGGACAGCTTACCTATACAGCTTATGTTGGAATTGGGGCAGGCTTTGTGAAAGAGTGACACATCTGAGTTACATGCTGAGAGGTAGAGAAGTTTGGAGATTTGGGAGGTTAGGACAACTAAGGTTGAGTAGATACTGCCAAGTCTTACGGTATTTCTTGAGTCCAGATAGTTTTAACTATCTAAAAAAAGATTTTTAAAGGGAAAGATACATTTAGTCCACCCGAATTTTTTAACTGCTAAAGTGAGGGTAATTCTTAATAGACAAGTTATCTTGAAAAATTAGACTGATTTGTCATATTGGAAAAGCAAAATAGACTTTAAAAAAAAAAAGGAAAATCTCCAAAGCAAAATAGAAAGTAAAAGAACTGGGGGAAAGCACAGGAGAAACCAGAAGGATTGAAAGACTGCAGGGATTTAAGCTGACTGCCACTGCTGAGCCTGAGGGAAATCATATACCATCTCATTAAAATAAAAAAGTCAGTAAAACGGTATTGTTTGCATTAGTCTCCAAGAATCTTTGAAGTTCTGAAATACTATGATTCCCTATCCTTGTAATTTCACTTCATTCATCCTATAAAACTCAGAATTCATATGTGTGGAGGCAGGAGTCTCAGATGACAAGGCAATAGGTGCTTCCGTTAAGTGGCCATGTCCAACTGATACCATGGTTTTCAGAGAGGGATAAAATACACATTTGAAAAGGGCTATTAAGTGCTTAACATTCTCTTAAGTCACTAGGTAAAGTCAATCAGAATTCAATGAGGCCTCATATCTCTAAGCCTTTATATTGTTACTTATGCTCAGATGCTCAGTCATGTCAGACTCTCTGCGACCTCATGAATTATAGCCTACCAGGCTCCTCTGTCTATGGCATTCTCCCAGCCAGGATACTGGAGTGGGGTGCCATTTTCTCCTCCGGGGATCTTATCGATCCAGGAATTGAACCAGTGTCTCTTGCATCTCCTACACTGGCAAGTGGATTCTTTTAGAAAGCACTATTTGAAGAAATACTATTTTTAAACTATTTATAATCTTCCAACAATTCTAAACAGAGAAACTGTTCAAAGAAGCCTTATCAATCTTCTAAGCAATTGGAACAATGACCAGCTAGAAGAGTTAGAATCAAGCTACTTCCTAATTAGCAAAGAATATTTTTATCAGCCCAGGCCATTGTCACATTAGCTTATAATTACTGTCAAATATAATTTTTTTCTATAGTATTCTTTATGATAAACCAGGCACAGTTCAAGGTGGGTCCTTCATCTATAAAATTTGAGGATTGAACTAGATATCTTTTAGGGTATTCTAATGTATTTTATTACTGGTGCTACTAACAGAGCCTGGCAGGCTATAGGGTCCATGCAGTCACAAAGAGTCGGACAAAACTGAGCAACTAACACACACACTAATAACAAAAATAATAACAGGTCTTCGTATAGAAAAAGAGAAAGAGCTTCACTCATCCATCAACCCTACTAGTAAGCAATAAGCAATAATCACAAATACAATAATAACCACGTATGCCTTTCGGGCAAGAATTGAATGTGGTTTTGTCCCCATTAGCTCATTAGTGACATTACTCCACCAAGCCTGGTAACATCACTGTGAGGAAGGATGCCACAGCTCCTTGTCGCCACTAGCTAGAAGTGGAATACATGTTTATAGGTAACGCCAGATTCTCATTCCTTTGACTAGGTAATAGGTGATTTTCACAAATGACACACTCTCTCTCTCAATCAATCCTACTTCTAAGAATAGAAATACAAAAGCCTTCTTCATGCCAACACTGGTCCCGTAATTTTATACGTATACATACACAACTTTATAAATCTGATCTTTACTAAAATCACTAGGAAGAAAAACTTTCTGATGCAAATACTATAAAGTTAACATCTCAAGACAGAAAAATGATAAGACCATGAAAAATCCCACCCAGCAAGAGTTAATTCCATTGCATGGTGAAATCATACACCTTACTTACTGGACTACTTCATAAACCAGTCGTTTGTGAACAATTACTTTAAACCATCATGCCATTCACTATCCTGAAAAACAGGCTAATGGAAAGCTGTATCTCCCCAAAGTCTGCTTATTGTAAATAGCCCATCTCTCCTCCTGACGCCAAAAGCTGTATACACACACTGCAATTGAATCTACCATAGCTCAAAAAAATCCTTTCTTTAAGTAACCTACAAAATGCCAATCTAATACAAATACGAGAAAGAGAAGTTCTTACTAAGACAACATTTTGTATTTACAGTATTCTGAACAGTGCTTAAACTTGCGCTGGTTATATAAAAGACTCTCCCCCACGCCACCTCCGCCCCCAGGCTGACAGCATGCTTAGTTCTCTCATTTACACCATGCGGCAGTAACATAAAGAAGGGTTTACTATTAATCCAGGTTTTACTACAAAGCGGCCCGTTATTTCTCTGTCAAACACTGGCAAGAGTGCCAAGTGTCTGTCATACCATTCAGGGGATTAAGTCTCCTTTTATAGTCTGATACTTGTACCAATTTATAAAAATACAGATATAGTTTCTTCGAGTTGGTCACAGTCTATATTTTGGCTTGGATTCAGGCAACAGAGGCTGACTATGACAGCTGGCAGGAAACTGAGGGGAGAGTACATCCTCCCCCTTTCAGTCGCATCTCAGTTGCCATAGTGATTAATCCTTAATTGAATGCTGTCTTTGTATAATCTTTTCAGAAAACTTTAAGTAAGCTTAAGTTGAAAACATAACAGTTGACTGAAAAAATGAGGTACCACATCACACAGGTATAGCTAAGTTTTACGACATACTTCCATATAGTGAAAGAACAAGTTAACTTTAACAAAGGTATTATCCATTCCTTCCAGCGCTTAAATATTTCTGTTTGGTCTAAGCTTAAACCTAAATCACACAGGTTTTCCCTCTTGTTATCAGGCATCTTATCTTTTAAAATAAGTTGTTCTCATATGGTTCTGAAATATCCAAGCACAACTGAATGTAAAGCAAGTTCTTATTTTACATAGTTTTGTATTGCTAAATTAAACAGGCATAATTAGAAATTTAAGGTTTTAATTCAACATATCTATCTAATACGTTCTATAAGTAAATTAATTTATAAAAGTATACACTAAGAAACCAAAGGAAATATGGGACAGACAGTATATTTTAGAACTTTTCTTAACATATGGTTGAATTTTATTTGATTCACAGCTTTTGCCATTTTGGTTTCTAATAATTACATCAAAGGACTGAGAAACTCTGAAAGACTACAATATGTTATTTATAATTGCAGTGTACATTATTTCTCCTTTGTAAGTTTTTCATTTAGTATATTCCTTTGCAATTTAGTTAAAGGCTCTCACTTAGACTCAATTACAGTATTCCTTGGGAAGTAAAATACTTGCATATTGTGGCCACTGTTAATCTTGTGTTGCCTTCATACAAATAAATAGGACTTGTTTTGTTTTCTTAGGAACTGAGGCAGCACATCTGCATCTGGCTGCAGACACAGACACATACACTAAGAGACCACACACAGACATCACACACACACGTCACACAGACATCACACACACACATCACACACACACACACACAAACTCTTTTTGAACACAAAGGTCTCTAATAAATCTTTGATGACAGACATGAAGCACTCAAAAGAATTCTCAGTAATCAAAAAGATTCTGGATGTAAACCCTAGAAGAAAGATACTGTACTGAAGCTGGGAGGTCTAGGGATATTTGGAGATTTCAGAAAGAAAAGGGTTGTCAATATTTCTAGTACTATGGCTGAGCCTTTTTGCCTTCATCTTGTTTTATTTACCTTTATTCTCTTTTCCTTCCATAATGGTTTAAAAGGTTTTTGCTAGACTGCAACTCCATCATTGCCACCTATCACCACACAGCAAGCTGCAAAACCTCTCAGTGAGTGACATACATATCTCTAACCAAAGATGGTGGTATGTTTCAACGATTTACTCATTAAAGGTGTTGAAGTATCATCAACCAGATACGATAAAATCAGTGACTGTGAACAGTTTTTCTCCTTAGAAATTCTGTGAATGAAATGTCATCAATATCTCAAATCATCTTTACAAATAGTTTTAGTAAAGAGAAACATGACACTACCATCATTCCATCTCACTGACTTTATTAGTTTCTAGTTTCCGGAAGAATTATAGTGAAGAAAACCCTAGCACTACGTACATAGATGCAAAACAACTAATTTGATGGCAGAATGCAGTCTCACTCATTTGAATGAATGTTGGCAGCCATGGAGATATCATGAATTAGAAGCAATCACTTAAACTGATGAACCTAAACAGAAACTAGATCTATCAGCTCTACACAGAAAAGTCACTAATAATTTTCACTCTATTACAGAAAAGGCCTAAAATAAAATTAATATAAATTATAAAGCACTGGGTGACTTTGTTTTCATAAACAAAAACTTAGTCACATATAAAAATTTTAAAAATACTATATCAATAGCATAAGCATTCTTACTTTTTTATTTAAAAGGAAGTTCAAAGCCCCAGAGGGACTAGCATCACCCATTCTTTTACTTATAGTTAAATATGATTGCAGGGCTTCCCTGGTGGCTCAGTGGTAAAGAATTTGCCTGCAATGCAGGAGATGCAGGTTTGATCCCTAGGTCAGAGAGATCCCCTAGAGGAGGGCACGGCAGCCCACTCCACTATTCTTGCCTGGAGAATCCCATGCACAGAGGAGCCTGGCAGGCTCCTGGCAGTCCATGAGGCTTGCAAAGAGTCAGACATGACTGAAGCGACTGGGCACGCAAGACTGCTTATGGATTATTTGTCCTTGTTGATTTTCACCTTCTAGGGAAGTTAAAGACCTGACATCAGTCTTACCCACTGGTTGCAATAACAATACTTATTATTCATTAACTGCTTACTTTGTGTCAGATACTGTTCAGAGCATTTTATAGGCATTACCTCATTTAGTCTTCACAAGAACCTTTTGAGGTAAGAAGTATAATTACTTGTATTTTAAGCACAAGAAAATTGAGGCACAGAGAAGGTAAGTAACTTTTTCATGGTCACAAAGGAAGTATCAGGTAGAGTTACAATTCAAATTGACATCTGAATAGACTCCATGACATAGACCAGTTATAACCATCAAAATTCCTCTGCCTTGAGAAGACTACAGAGCTCAACAAATTGAAGATGTCTCATTTTATGAATTCTTTTATTTATTTCTAAATAAACTAAAAGGAGAAAAGCATAAGGTATGTCCAGGGACTGGGTTTTATGTAAAAAATACAACAGGTTTAGTTTTTGACATTGGTGAAAATTTAAGAACATCCCAAGTATGTATGATCACTATCTATTTTGAAAACTGATTTTCATATATCAAGATCTTTCTTTTTATGAATCTATCTATTCATTTATTTAAATTTTTGTTGGAGTATAGTTGATTCATAATGCTGTGTTAGTTAAGGATGGACAGCGAAGTTCACTGCTGATTCATCAATTATACATATACACATATCCCTTCTTCTTTAGATTCTTATCCCATGTAAGTCACTATGGAGGACTGAGAAAAGTTCCCTGTGCTATACACCAGGTCCTAATTAGTTATCTATTTTATATATAGCAGTATATACCCAAGATCTTTCTTTTTTGAGGGAAAGTTTATAATTCTGTCCTCAAGTGGTTGTTGTACACAAATAACACAACTTTCAAGATGCTGAAAGACAACGATACTGCTAACTTGATGTGTTAAACGATGCCGGTCAAACCTGAGGGGCTCAGTCTTACTGTCAGAATTTACTGTATCAAGCACTGATTTGAAGTTAGCTGATGAGATGAGTATGTTTATATAGACTGTTCTTGCCCTGCTACCATTGGTGGCATGGGACTGGCCTTCCAGCTTAATGGCTTTAAAACTCCCCTGAGTATTTTTTATACCCACCATGATTCAGTCATTAAACACCAGATTTCTTCATATTCCTTGAAAAAGTTCTGCTAAATTGGTCTGCGTGTGATGGGGGAGATATATGGCCTCAAAAGGCACATCAGACACTCCAGGGGCAGGGTATTCCAATTTGTTTCTCCTGGCAAGAAACGTCCCTCACTCTGAACATCACTGTGAAGAAACAAGGTTTCTGATGAGATTGTACTGTCCATCTCAAGAATGTTCAGGCTAAAAAAGGTTGAAAACTATCAGTACTGCTAATGTAAAGATGAAACTCCCTTCCCACCATTCCCAATTAAAAGCACAGTATATTTCCATCAGTGGCTTCCCTGGTGGCTTAGTGGTAAAGAATCTACCTGCAGTGCAGGAGACGTGGGTTTGGTCCCTGGGTTGGGAAGATCCCCTGGAGAAGGAAATAGCAACCAACTTCAGTATATTTGACTGGAAAAGCCCATGGAGAGAGGAGCCTGGCGGCCTACGGTCCATGGGGTCGCAAAAAGGTCGGACATGACTTAACAACTAAACAGCAAACAACAAAAAGTATTTCCACCATGTTTGTTTTTACAACTTTCCTTATGAAGGTTCCAGAGGGACTTTTTACTGCTTCTTGATCCATTTTGGGAGGTATTATATGGCGATAAACTTCTTCTCTGAGAAATACTTAAATAAGTTAGTGACCAATATCCAGTGAAATTACTGCATTAACATGTACTACAGAATTTGCCAAGTTTTCTGACCTTTCACATTAAAATCTGTTTGGAAAAGAGCATGGTTTTAATAAAAGGCATGGTTTAAAAGAAAGAAAAAAAAACCTAATAAAAAATTAGCTGTCTATTTAAAAGATTCTGATATGCTCCTCATTTTAGTATAGCAAATTTCTGGCAAACCCAGCACATTTCTGCCTACCTTTTTCATATAGCTTCTACAAGGTAGTACAACTGTAGAAATGCTATCTACAGTACTGCTTGACATATGGTATACTCCTAAGTAAAGTGAGAATATAAAAAAGTAGCATACTTGGGTCATGAAAGTGCTTTTATATGATTTGCATTTTGGAACTAGGCCTTTGGATTATATCAAAAAAAGCTAAAAGCATAGCCTTTCAAAGCACAATATTACAATAACTCTAAGAATATTACAAGACAATGTGCTCAGTTGCCTCAGTTGTGTCCAACTCTTTGCAACTCCATGGACCGTATCCTGCCAGGCTCCTCTGTCCATGGGATTGTCCAGGTAAGAATGCTAGAGTGGGTTGCCACGCCCTCCTCCAGGGGATCTTCCTGACCCAGGGACTGTATCTCCTGTGTTTCCTGCATTGCAGGCAGATTCTTTACCATTGAGCCACCAAGGAAATTATAAGACAACTGACTTTTGTCATGTAGTGGTCCCCATCCAAAATGCCAGGTGACAAATTCTTTCAAATTAAGCACTAGGAAAAGCTTTGCTCCTTTTCAGAAGAACTGTTTTTCTGTGTGTGTTTGTTTTCACTTTTTTTTTTGTCTTTAAGGACATTTAGCTCAGCGTTTCTCAGTAGGGTGTTATGGCATTTTGGGCAGAACAATTCTTGGCATGTGGGATGCTTCCCCACCTACCCTCCTGGGCCTCCCGACACCCCATGACAGCGCTGCCTCCAGACTTTAATGCCAGTCAGGCATTTTGTCATCGTGACCACCCAAACTGTCCAACATTTCCAAATGGATTAGTTAAGAAAATACTAAATACATTGTTCACTTCCTTTGTGTTGTCTACCAGGAGACTCAATCAAATTTGCCATTAAAAAATGTATCTGGGTAAGTGTAGTATATCTTACATACCTGCATTATAATCTTATATATCTGCATTCTAACTTCCTCCCAGCCTTGAACTTCTATCTTAATTTCTATTTTCCTTGGTCATGAATTTTTATTCTGATTTAATTAAAACGATCCAAAATCTTTGTCAAACCAGATGTGTTTGTGTGCTCAGTCATGTCCAATTCTCTGTGACCCCATAGACTGTAGCCCTCCAGGCTCCTCTGTCCATGGAATATTCCAGGCAGGAATACTGGAGTGGACTGCCATTTCCTTCTCCAGATGATCTTTCCAACCCAGGGATCGAACCCACATCTTCTCCATTGGCAGGCAGATTCTATATGACTGTGCCACCTGGATAGCCCCCAAACCAGATGGGGTACAAATAAATGAAGACAGCTTGACAGTTCAGAGGTATTTTATCCACTTCACTCCAAAAGTAGCACTAACTTGAAACAGAGTGTCACTGTTATATACAATACCAATTTTCCACTTGTACACATAAAGTGGTAGAAAAATTACTCTTCAGACATTTAGCTCTCAGGAATTAAGAAAGAATAATAAGCCAAAGGTCAAGCCAAAGGTCAGGAAGCAACAGTTAGAACTGGACATGGAACAATAGACTGGTTCCAAATTGGGAAAGGAGTACGTCAAGGCTGTATTTTGTCACCCTGCTTATTTAACTTATATGCAGAGTACATCGTGCGAAATGCCAGGCTGGAGGAAGCACAAGCTGGAATCAAGATTGCCGGAAGAAATGTCAATAACCTCAGATATGCAGATGACACCACCCTTATGGCAGAAAGCAAAGAAGAACTAAAGAGCCTCTTAATGAAAGTAAAAGAGGAGAGTGAAAAAGTTGGCTTAAAGCTCAACATTCAGAAAACCAAGATCATGGCATCTCGTCCCATCACATCATGGCAAACAGATGGGGAAACAGTGAGAGACTATTTTTTGGGGCTCCAAAATCACTGCAGATGGTGACTGCAGCCATGAAATTAAAAGATGCTTGCTCCTTGGAAGAAAAGTTATGACCAACCTAGAAGGCATGTTAAAAAGCAGAGACGTTACTTTGCCAACAAAGGTCCATCTAGTCAAAGCTATGGTTTTTCCAGTACTCATGGATGGATGTGAGAGTTGGACTATAAAGAAAGTTGAGTGCAGAAGAACTGATGCTTTTGAACTGTGGTGTTGAAGAAGACTCTTGAGAGTCCCTTGGACAGCAAGGAGATCCAACCAGTCCATCCTAAAAAAGATCAATCCTGAGTATTCACTGGCAGGACTGATTGATGCTGAAGCTGAAACTCCAATACTTTGGCCACCTGATGTGAAGAGCTGACTCACTGGAAAAGACCTTGATGCTACGAAAGATTGAAGGTGGGAGGATAAGGGGACAACAGAGGATAAAATGGTTGGATGGCATCACCAACTTAATGGACATGAGTTTGAGTAGGTTCTGGGAGATGGTGATGGCCAGGGAAGTTTGGCGTGCTGTAGTCCATGGGCTTGCAAAGAGTTGGACACAACTGAATGACTGAACTGAATAAGCCAAAGAGAAGAAGATACTTATTAAAAACTTTTGATATAAGTGTGTAAATAAAATATCACTTTCATACAAGCCATATTTCTACAAAGCAGCAATTTTAAATGAGAAGAGCCCACGGCTCAGGAAACTCAAACAGGGGCTCTGTATCAACCTAGAGGGGTGGGATGGGGAGGGAGATGGGAGGGAGTTTCAAAAGGGAGGGGATATTTGTATACCTATGGCTCATTCATGTTGAGGTTTGACAGAAAACAGCAAAATTCTGTAAAGCAATTATCCTTCAATAAAAAATAAAATTAATAAAAAAAATCCTTTTGTTAAAAATACAAATTCTAGATGTAGTTTTTGTATGTGTCTTCATTTTAGATGAAAAATTATGGAAGAAATCTGATGATACACTTTCCTTTTTTCCATATAAGCAGTAGTAGTTTTGGTTCTGATTAAACTAATTCCCTCAGAGTCCTCATTTTTGGCAAACTTTCATTAAGGAAATTATTAAGCAACTCAACATTATTAGGCATTTAGATACAGATTTGTCTTTTAATATAAAACATTTTGTGAATACAGTGCCCCAAATAGTATTTTGCTTTTTACACTTATTTGTAAGTCATTTATAATCTTGTTGGTACTTTTGAGGGGGTACTTAGAGAAGATCCTATCAAGGAACTTCTGTGAAAATGATATAAAAACTAGAGGTATATTATCTTCTTACCTTAGAAGTGCAAACAGCTATGTTAGCAGGAAGCTGAGAAAACTGCTTCAGTTCAAATACATCACGTGCTGCCCATCGACTCATGTGATTTTCAGCTTTGCTTGATCCAATCACATTCTGGTTTGAGTGAATGTAAGCCACCTCCTGAACACCATCTATGAAGTAATTGATGTTTATTAACTGGTGTCTTATGATGAAACAATATAGTTCAAGATATACTTTAAAAATTATCAGCAACACATTTAAAACAGGTTATGCTTATTTTATTTTTAATCAAGAAAAACACTGAGTTTATATGTCAATATCTCAATATTCTTTTTTTAAAAATTGAAAAAAGTTCAAATATATTTTTTAACTCTTAGGTTAACTTAGAAATGACTCTTCCCTCTCATATAAAAATTTCTGATATCAGGTAATAATTTTTAGATTTAAGGTGAAATGAGGAAAGTCATTGTAGAAGGTTGTTTCTATGAATTTGCCATCTCTGTTGATGTAAAAAAAAAGTTTACTAATTTAAAAGTAGTGCTAACCTCATCTGTTCCTTTAAACAAGTACTTGATTACAATTATGAGGTAGGAGCATGGGGTTTATGACCAGGGAGTTTTGTTTGGTCAGCTTCGTTCAGTTTTATTGTTTGTATATTGTCTTTTTTGTACATATGCCCAGAGATTGTCAAGATTTGGAGGTTTTTAGGAAATGAAAAAAATTAACTTACAGCTTTTATCTAAAAGAAGTTAAAAAATGGCTACTTTTTTTTTTATTGCTTTGCTTCTAGGCACCTATAATTTACTTTTAAATTGTGGTCATTAAAAGAGAAGGCTAGAATTGAAGTCTATAAAAGCTCCCTCAAACACCTCTGACAGTGAACCTCAATTATGCCCTCAACACTTGTGCTTTTTCAGCCCTGAAACTCTCTCAATCAGAATCGCCAATCATGAGAAAACAAGATGTTAAATGACTAAAAGAGCAACCAAGATAATATTCTCCTTAAATTCTGAAATATCAGTTAGGGTGTATACAGCAATAGTTTAAACCTGCCAAAGAATTCTTCTGGTAAAAAATTGACTGAGATATTGTTCTTAATTTTAATGACACATGATATACCTTCAAAATAGAATGAGTTCCACACAAACTATTACATCTTTTATATAGTAAAACAACAACAACAACAACTTGGCTGCTCTTTAAAACAAACGTTCACGCAATAATTCTTCAAACCTAAAATCTAATTGCCGCACACAAACCAAAGGACAGTCCAGTATCCGTATCCCCTACTTCTTGAACATTGGCTTTTTACCACTTAGCTTTTCTGAAAGACTTACATTAGTACCTGTTCTTACTCTAACAGAAAGAAATCCAAAGAGGATTTTCACTTTTATGAAAAAGGGCAAAAAGCAAAACAGCGTTTGTCACCAGACCTTGAAGAGGCAGCATGCTCCCCGGCAGCAAGCGTGGCTCTGCCAAGCTCCTTTACCAGGAATAACACTTAGCATCTCAGCATTAGGCCATCAGAACTTCGAATTGTGTTGGTGAGTATCTGTGAGTTCCCTGGACTTACCTTGTGCGACCATTAACAAGATGTATCCGAAGGTAATTTCTTCTTTGCTTTATGCCGTTTCAGTTTATGAAAAATTACATAGGAAGGCTCTACTTTCCCATAGCAGGGCAAGGGTATCAAAAGATGTATCATAATGAACTTTTAAATGAGGACGACTAAAAACCACAAAAGAAAGCTTGTTTTGTCAAACACAATTATTAAGGTTTCTAAATCAAAATATCAGATTCTTTCTGGTGATTTTTTGGGGGAATATATCAAGACACTTCTGAAAGCAATGGTAACTCAAAAATCACTAATCAGACTGTCAGCAGATGATGGTAAGGGGAAGAAGTTTTTCTAGCTCTAAAACATGAGAGCAACTAGACTGCAAAACCAAAAGCCAAGGACAACACTTAAACAAATCAGATGACAAGACATTCCTACTAGCTCCAAAATACAAGAAGCCAGGTTCAGCTCACTAGTAGCTATACACTCTGTAGGCACCAGGGCCTGTGTGAAGGAAGAAGGAAGTGGCACGGTGGCATCTGATGGGTCTGAGAACAGGACACTCTAGCACAATGGGCTACCTGGAGATCAGCAGCTATATTTGGGAAGATGTTCCATTCTCTAAAGCTGAGTACAGGTTACAGGGGGCTTGCCTACGAGGCTGGGGCAGGCTAGCCCTAAGCAACTCCCCAAATCGACCCCCCAGGGCTCCCAGGCCAGGGTCAAATAAGAAGGAAAAACTGTTGTAGTGAAGTAAAAGTGAACAGAATAGTAAGAACAGGAATGAGGAAAAGAGATGGTCGAGAGCAAAGCAGGAAAAACGGTTAGAAACAAGAAATCCCACTACTGTTTTGAACACTATGCAAAAATTACAAATATGAATCTCTGTGCAATTAGAAAAGACTTCCTAAATTCTGCCTCATTTTAAAAAATTCAGGGGAAAGAATTTGTATATCAATGAGCAAAGGGTCAAATCTCATAAAAATTATAATGGAAAAGAAAATAAGCAGAATAACATCCCTAAATGTCAGAAAAATAAACTTACAAAACAAAATTGTAACTAATTTCAGAATTAGGTAAAAGACTTCAAGAAAATGGTAAAACATAGGGATCAGCAATACAAATCAGACTTTTAAATATAAAGGGCACAAACTGTTATTAACAAGAATCTCAGAGAATATTACTCTCATGAGTACTTTTCTGGGATCTACTAGAAATAAGAGATCTATTAGAATATAAGCTTCAGACAATCAAAATGATGAGAGAGACACTGACATGAAGACTAATGAGAAGCATTAAATTTATAGTTACCTGCAAACCAAGAATAAATGAGGTCCAAGAGGAGAGCGTATAATGCAGTAACCGTGTATTCTGACAATGAACACATAACATATCCATTTTAAAAACAGGCAGAAATTGGAGAGCAAATGGGAAGTCTGCCCCAAACATTAATGTTTTCAGGAATCACACTACAGTAGTATTGGTATTTTTATTATTTTACTTCTGTGTAATATGGATACAAAATGACTAATTATGGGACATTATAATTAAATCATCCCCTATATGCTGAAGAACCAGGATTATCAGTGGAGAAGAAAAAGTACGTGAATATGACAGAGAAGAGGTTAAGGATAAGCTCTAGGTATACTCAGTCACTTAGTTGTGTCCAAGTATTTGCGACCTCATGTAGCCCGCCAGGCCCCTCTGTCCATGGGATTCTCCAGGCAAGAATACTGGAGTGAGTTGCCATGCCCTCCTCCAGGGGATCTTCCGAACCCAGAGATCGAACCCAGGTCTCCCACATTGCAGGCAGATTCTCTACCATCTGAGCCACCAGGGAAGCCCAAGAATACTGGAGTGGGCAGCCTATCCCTCCTCTATGCCCCCAAATAAAGAATAAATATGGAAGCATGAAAATGAACTCATGAAGTATTTTATCTCATATATAAAAATACATACATGTCACACATATATAAACTCACATATACATATATATATACACACACAGACACACAATTTATAATAAACACAATTTATCCACTGAAAAGACCCAGAAATAATAACTAAGCAAGCAGTAGCAATGATCATTTCTAGCACTAGACTGTGGTCTTGAAACACACTTTTTCACTAAAAGAAACCAAGACTTCTTAGAGAAATAACTGATTTTAGGTCTGAGGCAGAAAATGCATGAGATGATCCTGGAGTATTGTGTAACACTAGATCGCTATCAAAGATGATTAGCATCACATCAAAGATCTAAGGAATCAAAATGCTCATGTTTAAAGGCTCCCACTGTGCAAAGATGGGAAAACTGAGCCTCAATAATGGTACTAATTGAAATGAATTTAGACTCATTAAATGTGCTTGAATCAATTAATTCACAATGATAAGAAATTGAAGGATAATAGAAAATTCATTTACTAAAGTTGGTAAAGAAATGACTTTTCCTATCTTATCTATATGAACTGTATCACGGGGTAAGTAATAGTAGATGAGGGGAAGTACTGCCTCACAAAAGCATTCTAACAAATGAAAAAGAAATGAGAAGTAGAAACCATCATTGTGCTACTCTGAGTGAATAAATGGCTGCTAAGATCATAAAGAGACAAACCAGCAAACATTCTGTCAAACACTAACTTTTGCCTTGCCAAGGGGACTGAACCTGAGTTTGACACAGTGTCAGAGGTCAACTGCTCCTTTTCAGGAAGTACAGAGGGGTGAGGAATATGTTCACCTGCACCAATAGCACACAATCAGCAAAATGCAAACTGCAGAAAATAACTGGCCTGGTTTCTTCAACAAAGAAATCATATAAAGAGAAAAAAAGAAAAAAAAATCTTATAAACTGTAAAGAAAGGGATGGAGGAAGAATCTTATACATTAAAATAAACTATATAAAAATTTTTAATGAGACTAAACTATAATGTTAAGGGTTATACACTGTATCAAATATATATACATTTGATAAAACCATAAAAATGCAAAAAAGTTAAAATAATTAGTTTATAGTGATTCAGATGGGTTACATAGAAGGAGTCTGGTATACATGACAAGCTTCTCTATCCTGACCTAGGTCTTCCCTTTATCCTGCCACTACCCACTTCCTCATTTGTATCTCAATATAGCACCTCGATTGCAGAGTTAATTCAAACTAATTCAAGCATCTCTTAAGAGCTATTTGATTGTATACAACAAATATGTAAAGAAAAGTTTTCAGAATGGATTTGCAGTTACCTAAAAATTTATCCATTGATTCACATATCCGATTCTGATTGACAATGTTCTCATTTGAAAATTTCATTGGTTTTCTTGGTATGAAAGTGTTATTTCTTTTATGGTTAGCTAATTTTGAAGAGACACTGATTTCATCTTTTATAGTTTTTGGTCTATGGTTTTGTTTAGAGAAACTGATGTGGCCAACAGATAAATTATCATCTGAGGATGAAAACTCATCAATAGTCTGAGAGTTACAGTCTTCATCTGCTGCACACCCTTGGTTTGCTTTCTTCCTTGTTTTTGGAAAAGTGTAACGTTCCCTTTTATTTTCCTTTTTTCTCTTAAACCTCAGAGAACTAGTAGCTCTTTGCTTTCTTACTCTTGGCTTGCAGAAAACTTCAATGTCATCAGATTCATCACTAATATCACTACTACCTTTTCCTTTTGTATTAGATTTCAGGGTCTCAATCTCAAGATTTAATTGTTTTGAAATTAGTCCATTTCCTCTGACATTGGTCTTTGTATCATCACCATTATTTTTTATATTTACAGGATTTTCTGATTCAGAATCTTCAGATCCATCCACAGGTAGCTTAAACCTTATATTCTTCTTAAGGAATCTCTGAGTTGTATACTGTGTGGGAAAGATGATATCACTATCTTCTGATTCTGTGACATTCTGTAAAATGCAATGGTGGTCAACTGTGTTTTTAAAGTTTTTCTCATCACCAGACTCAGAAGGAATATTTTCTTCTAAAATTTTCTCACTTTTATCAAAAACACATTCTCCATTTGGATTTAGGACATTAGCTAATTTCTGATGTTTCAAAGTACCAAGAGAGTCTTGACTCTTCTGACAACCAGCATTTTTGGCTTCTGTTGAAAGGTATGTGGGCTGTTTATCAGAACTTTCATTGTCAGAGGCAATATTTTCATCAACATCCTCAACTGTTTCACATTTTGTCTCAAACAATTTAGAGAAACCGCACTGGAAAAGGCTAAGCTGCCCAGGAGAAACTGAAGCTTTACTTGAGTAAGATGCTTTGTTTTTAGCAGGCTTTGTTACTGAGCTGCCTGCTGATTCATCTTCACTAAAATCACTGCAAAGATCACATGCTGCTTCTGCTAATTGTTCTGGACCTCTGTGTTCCTGACAGTCCGGCTCCCTAGCCTATAGAAGAGGCAATGACAGAAACATTAGAAAATGTCAAAATAACGATATCAAACCTATTACACTGGAAGGGAATTAATTTGGGCAGATAATTTATATACAAGTATATCACTTGGTATTTTCTAAAAGTAAAACATGTGGCAAACAAATATAAAGGATTTAATATTACAGTCTGGTATACTCTTTTCAAGTTGAATAACTTTCCGAATAAATAAAAGTTAAAACTAGAATATAAAGTGATTAAATTATTTACAGGGAAAACACAGAGCAGAACTGTTAGCTTCAAAGATGCAGAGATTGAATCTGGCCTCAAAGTGAAAAGCACATAACCTGTTGCTTACTACAGTCCAGCTGATACCTTCAACCATGCTTTAAAAGCAAAACAAATTTGTAGGAGTTAAAGAATTCCCAACTAGAAAATATTTCTAGTTCATTAAAAATAAGATTGGACAGGATCTTGACCACCATAAATAAATAAGATACTAGAGCCATTTTGAAGTAAAATTTATTATAAATTTAAACCTAATATTTATTTTTTTCACATCAATTAGAGCTAAATATATTCTTCAGTTTCTGAAAACTGAGGCTTCATTAGTGAAAGATTTGGGGAAGTATTATTCAGTAATCTGGTAATACTTCTGCCAACATTTGATATTCATGTATTTCTATAAATTAAAAAAAATATTCACCACATAATGGATGATATAAATTTATAGGGGTATTACAAATTAATAGTTATCACTGCATGTAGTTATCATACAGCTATATAATATACTGCTGCATCATATGTATATTATATCATAACATATAGTTATCATATAGCCCATTATATCTTTGGGCTACTATAAATTTAGAGTTAAAATTCTTAAAAAAAAAAGACAAAAATAGCAACTGCAATTAAAATTTTACACACACTCTTTACTTTTAAAAAGGCTTTATGATGACAACATAAATTTTTGTAGAATATGAGATGACAAACTACTAAAACTGTCACAGGACAAAGGACTCAAATATCTGCTTGAGTCAGAGAATGAGTTTGATGTCTGGATTTAATAATCTTAAATATATACGATTGAGATTTTTCCATTTAATTTGTTGCTTAGGTTAGATTGGTCATCTACACAGTGCATTTATTTTTGGACTTATAGTTTGGTATAGTTAAAATTCCAGTTTGGATCTAAACACTTGAAGATTGCTCCTGAATTTTTTTTAATGATATAAAATATTAGCCTAAATTATTAATTTTACTGACAGTCCTTTGACTTTGTGTCCCTAACTTTTTAAAAAATTCATTTTCATTACATATTGAAAAATGAAGGAAAAAGTAAAGAAACTTAAAATCATCATGTGCATGTTTCCCAGGAGCTCTAGATTCAAAAACTGCTTACTGTTTCTAGCTTGTGTACTGGAGGCTCCTCTTTCAACCACGTTGTAGCTGTCATGATCCCAGCTTCCACCTTGCCTTCTCTCTGCAAAAAATGTAAACCACTGTATAAAATATATAAAGTAGAAACAACCAGATAAACAAGGGCAATGGCATGATGAAACTTAAGAGTTAGGAAAACTGAATGCAGGGAATTCCCTGGCAGTTCAGTGGAGAAGGGAGCGGCTACCCACTCCAGCATTCTTGCCTGAAGAATCCCACGGACAGAGGAGCCTGGCGGGCTGCAGTCCACGGAGTCGCAAAGAGTCTGACATGACTGAGCAACTTTCACTTTCTTTCACTTCCACTTTCTCAGTGGTTATGACTCTGCAATTTCACTGCTGTGGGCCTGGTTCAACCCCTGTCTGGGGAACTAAGATCCTTCAGACCACATGGGGTGGCAAAAACACAAATAAATAAGTAAACTGAGTACAGCTTGCTTCAACTCTCTTAATGCTATTTTTCAATTTGCTAATTAAGGAATTCATATATATATATATATTTTTAAATGCTCATAATTCTTAGATAGTATAGAAGCAAGTAGAAATCTGCTGGGCAAATAAAAAACTCATTCTTATCATAGGCTTACATTTTCAGATAGAAAATTAATACCATTTTTCAGGAAACTCCACTAAAAGCCCTAGGAGGGAGGGAGAGTGAAAAAAATGCTAAAAATTTACCCAGTAGCCCATAATAACCATGTCTATATAACTATATAACTCGGTGTGTAATATAATATTTTATATAATGTAAATAAATAAATATTCTATACATTGCAGTAACTCTAAGGTTACATCGTCATAGAAAATACTGGGCATTGGGAACTTAGTATTTTAGCTTATGTTGCTAGTGTGCTTATCTTTCATATTCATTAAAAGATGTTTATTGATTTCTTCAGTGAAGCAGATATCAAAAGGAAAATGTCCATCTTATATAAAACTAAAAAGATCATAATATTATAAGAGGCTAGCTACATCTTTTAGGAAAAGTATGCTTTTACAGCTTTTGGTATATCATTTAGCAGAGATATATTTAATGGCCTAGATTCTAGAATACTAAATTCTTCTTCAAAAGGAAATACATTTATTGCTCTTTTCAAGTCTATCTGTTGATAGAACAAGGGGAAATAACATTATCATCACCAGAGTTACAAATATCCAATTTATGAATACACCAGTGTTCATAATACACCAGTGATATGGTCCCGGTTACCTGGTACCCAGGGCAACAAGTGAGAATCTCCCCTACTGAATTTGAAAGAATGATGAAGAGTTCCTGAATAAGATCTTTTCTACCAATGCCCAGAGGCTATCACGTTAAGGGAGTGAGGAGCCTCCTTCCTGGTACTCCTTTTTTTCTCATCAACAGAAATCAAATACAATAGGAGTAACTGGCAGCACCAGAAGTCTTCAAGCTGTCAGAGCCCCTCAGTGATAGGTAAATGGCAACTCCACTCTCTGTCGCTCAGTCCAAACACCCCGGTGTGCATGTGCGTTAAGTCACTTCAGTCATGTCTGACTCTTTGGGACTCTATGGGCCATAGCCCACCAGGCTTCGTCCAAGAGCTTCTGCAGCCAAGAATACTGGAGTGGACTGCTATGCCCTCCTCCAGGGGATCTTCCTGACTCGGAGATCGAACCTGCATCTCTTGGTGTCTCCTGAATTGACAGATGGATTCTTTAGCACCAGTGCCACATGGGAAGACCATAAATACCCTGGAGTCATCCTTCATTGCTTTTTCTACATACCTTATATCTGCTCCATCAGCAGATGCTGTCAGTGCCTCAGGGTACACACCACTATCCTCTGGCCCAAACCACCATCTCTTGGCTAGACTGTTGCAGTATCTTCCTACCTGGCTTCTTGCTTCTGCTCTTGTACTTCTATAGTCCAATTCTTAATCTTTAGAATAAACAGTATAGATTATACTATGTCATTCTGCTATTCAGAACTCCAATTGCTTTTGTTCTCACTCAAAGTCAAAGCCAAAGTTCCTGCAGGATCTGGCTTCCTGTCTCACTGGCTCCATCTTTGGCTCTCTTGTTACTACACTCTGGCCACTTCGGCTTCCTTGACATTTTGAAATCATGCTGAGCATGCTCTGAGGACCTTTGCATTGCTTTTCTGTCTAAAACTCTTCTTCATTGTCTCTTCAAAGAGTCAAATGCAACCTCACAGTGAATGCTTCCTCGGCTACTCCATCTAAAATTGTAATGTTCTTTCCTTGACAGTCTCCCCATTTTGTTTCCTGGCTCTATCTTTTTTTTTTTTTTGAGATATATTTTACATATTACAGCATGTATACTTAAGGTCTACAAAGTATTAATTTCATATATTTATATATTGTAATGTGGGGCTTCTCAAGTGGCTCAGTGGTAAAGAATTCGCCTAGCAATGCAGGAAATGCAAGAGACACGGGTTTGATCCTTGGGTCAGGAAGATCCCCTGGAGTAGGAAACGGCAACCCAGGGACAGAGGAGCTTGGTGGGCTACAGTCGATTGTGCCACAAACAGTCAGACATGACTGAGCACGCATGTGCATATATTGTAATATGATTACCATCATAGCTTTAGCTAACACCTCTAATGTATCATATAATTATCATTTCTTTTATGTGGTGAGAACATTTAAGATCTAGTCCTTAGGTAGTTCTGGGGTATATAACATAGTATTGTTGACAATACTCACCAAGCTGTGTATTAGATCTCTAGAATTTATTCATCTTCTACTTGCTCTATATTTATCTTTAGAATCTGTCATCATGATATACTAACTTCAGTTATTTTTTCTCTTTATTATTGTTTCTCCCAAATAGAATGTAAATTTTTATAGGTAGGACTTTTTATCTATTTTATTAATTTCTGTATGCCTAGCTCTATGATGTATAGTATTGGACATTTAGCACATACTCAATATTTGTGAAATTAGTTCTCTCTATATATTCTAAAGGGAAACCATTAAAAGAAAGTCAATGTTAGACAGAACAAAAATGCACAGAAATCTTCATATTAAAAGTGCTCTATAAATTCAAATTTCTGTATCTTAAAACATTTTAAAATGGGATTTTTCTATAACCTTGAAAAATTAAAAATGCATCACAGAAAGTAAAACACTTCTTTTACTTTATGGTATATGCTTCCCTTATATAGGGCTTGGACTAATAATATTTTAAAACATAATTTGGCCAAAAGCACAACATGAATTTACTAAATTCTGACTGATAACAAATCAGCAATTTTAATTCAAAATTTAATTTAATAATTGAATGCCAATGATGTTCCTAGCAAGAAATTAAGCATATTTTGCCATAAATGAAATATAAGATTATGGAGGGTCCTGTCATTAATAAACAATCCTGGAGGAAAAACAACATATATTGAGAACAACCAGAGAATAAGAGAACTTTCTGTCTAATAACCTGTCAAATACAATGTCTTACATAACACTTTTTAAACAGAGGAACAGTGGCTATTTTGATTAAAAACAGAGAACAAAAACTATTTTATATACAGCAGAAAACAGAAAGGCTGAGCACAAAGAATTGATGTTTTGTAATTGTGGTGCTGGAAAAGACTCTTCAGAGTTCCTTGGACAGCAAGGAAATTCAATTAGTCAATCCTAAAGAAAATCAACCCTGAACATTCACTGGAAGGACTTATGCTGAAGCTCAGTCTCCAATACTGTCCATCTGATGGGAAGAGCCAACTCACTGGAAAAGACCCTGATGTGGGGAAAGACTGAGGGCAAGAGGAGAAGGAGATGGCAGAGGATGAGATGGCACGACCAACTCAATGGACATGATTTGAGCAAATTCCAGCAGGTAGTGAAGGATAGTAAAAGACAGTGAAGGATAGTAAAAGATAAATGAAGGATAATAAAAGATGATGCTGTGAAAGTGCTGCACGCAATATGCTAGCAAATTTGGAAAACTCAGCAGTGGCCACAGGATGGATGAAGTCAGTTTTCATTCCAATCCCAAAGAAAGGAAATGCCAAAGAATGCTCAAACTACCGCACAATTGCATTCATCTCACATGCTAGCAAAGTAATGCTCAAAATTCTCCAAGCCAGGCTTCAACAGTATATGAACCATGAACTTCCAGATGTTCAAGCTGGATTTAGGAAAGGCAGAGGAACCAGAGATAAAATTGTGAAAATCCAATGGATCATCAGAAAAGCAAGAGAGTTCCAGATAAACACCTACTTCTGTTTTATTGACAATGCCAAAGCCTTTGCCTGTGTGGATCACAATACACTGTGGAAAATTCTTCAAGAGATGGGAATACCAGACTACCTTACCTGCCTCTTGAGAAATCTGTATGCAGGTCAGGAAGCAACAGTTAGAACTGGACATGGAACAATGGACTGGTTCCAAATTGGGAAAGGAGTATGTCAAGGCTTATTTTGTCACCCTGCTTATTTAATTTTTAGGCAGAGTACATCATGAGAAATGCTGGGCTGGATGAAGCACAAGCTGGAATCAAGACTGCCAGGATAACCTGGCAATATCAATATCCTCAATAATCAATATCAGTATCAATAACCTCAGACATGCAGATGACATCACCGTTATGGCAGAAAGTGAAGAACTAAAGAGCCTCTTGATGAAAGTGAAAGAAGAGAGTGAAACAGTTGGCTTAAAACTCATCATTCAGAAAACCAAGATCATGGCATCTGGTCCCATCATTTCATGGCAAATAGATGGGGAAACACTGACAACAGTGAGAGACTATCTTTTTGGGCTCCAAAATCACTGCAGATGGTGACTGCAGCCATGAAATTAAAAGACGCTTGCTCCTTGGAAGAAAAGTTATGACCAACGTAGATAGCATATTAAAAAGCAGAGACATTATTTTGCCAACAAAGGTCCGTCTAGTCAAGGCTATGGTTTTTCCAGTAGTCATGTATGGATGTGAGAGTTGGACTAAAAGAAAGTTGAACACCGAAGAATGGATGCTTTTGAACTGTGGTGTTGGAGAAGACTCAAGAGTCCCTTGGACAGCAAAGAGATCCAATCAGTCCATCCTAAAGGAAATCAGTCCTGAATATTCATTGGAAGGACTGATGCTGAAGCTGAAACTCCAATACTTTGGTCACCTAATACAAAGAACTGACTCATTGGAAAAGATCCTGATGCTGGGAAAGATTGAAGGCAAGAGGAGAAGGGGACAACAGAGGATGAGATGGTTGGATGGCATCACTGACTCAATGGACATGAGTCTGAGTAAACTCTGGGTGTTGGTGATGGACAGGGAGGCCTGGAGTGCTGCAGTCCATGCAGTTGCAGAGCCAGGCAGGACTCAGTGACTGAACAACAACAGAAAACAGGAAAAGTAATGTAATACTAATATATTTTACAGATAATGATTTCAAATTAGAAACACGAATATACATTAGTATGTTGCGCAGTACTCTGTGAAGGAGGTACGATCTGAGGGGGGCCTGAAGGACACAAAGTCATTGATTAGAGAAGAGGAATGGGAAAGAACAAGTCCATGAAAGAACCAGCATATACAAAACAAGAAAAAGGGGAACCTTACATGGGTCACTCAATTCAGAATCAAAGAATTACTATAAAATAAAACTCAGCAGTAAACATCAGACATTGTATAACAGTTGTAATATTCACGACATACAAATAACATATACCTTCCTCTTCTCCAACTACTGGTGATCACATTTGAACCACTGAACCACTACCGAACTTACTTAACGTATGCTTACCAATGCTACGTGTACATTAGATAAATATTCTCTTCCATCTGCCATAAACATGGTCTAAATTCTTTAAGGACAGAGACTAAGACAGAGACTAACTGCTCCTTGAACTGTTTCTATGGCACTATTAAATAAATGCAGTACATAAAGGTTTCACTACAAAGTTCTGGAAGTTAAGGGAAATATCCTAAAGGTTTTCAAGACTCAGTTTCCTCAGCTTTATGGTGAAGGGATTTAAAAAAAGTATAGGCCAAGACTTCATGATACTCATATCAATAGTAAGTGAAAAACAGGTCTTAGTATTCTAGTATATTAAAGAATTTTAAAGTTTTTTTTAAAGGATATAAATATCCTGTTACGAATAAGAAACATCTGTATCCTGAGGATGAACATAACTGGGAGAGTTTGAAAATAACTGGGAGAGTTTGAAATATTGGTGTGTAATTTTTATTGGGAACAGAAAAAGAAAGTCTCCACAAGACATGAGAGTGCATCTCAGGGAGTATTTGCTAACTTTTAATCAAAACACATTTTATATTTTTGTTTACTTAGGAAAGTCTCTTTTTTTAGTTCCTGACTTCAACAGCTGTTTTCCAAATGATAAATTTCTCTTTACCAGTCTGAAAATGGCCTTGGAAGGTCATACTATCTTGTATATGTATCTGAATTTAACTATGCATGGGGAAAATCTTCGATTAGAGGTATAATAATTCATTTCCAATTTCTCTAAAAGTAGAAGTTCTAAATATAGGACTTTTTAAATGAAGAAAACCAAAAATTTCTCTGAAAAGGCACCAGCAATTTTCCTGAGGTAGAAAACCGTGTTTAAAATACTGAAAAGATCAAAGAAAAATTTCACACCTCCAGGATGTCCCTTGTAAGACAAGACCCTTGGGATCTCAGTTTGAAGAGATTATAGACTCCAAAAAGTTCTCCTCGATGCTCTTTTGATCCTTGAACTGCTTCAAAATATCGCTTGGCATTTTCACTTCCAACCACCACACAGTGAAGTTGCTATAACAGAAAAAACACAAGATATTTTTGAAGTGTTTGCTCCAACAATATGTCAGAATTTCCTGGCATTCCCTGTATATACACAGCTTTAGCTCGAGCAGGCAGAATCTCCGTAGGGAGGAAATTTTATTTTAATTTCCCTGGCAGATGTTGCCATTATGGTGAAATAATCTGTCCAGTTTTATTAAAGAACAAAATCTTACATTTCCTATTTTATCTGTTTTCTAACAACTGACTCAAGATGATCTCTCTATGGCCTAGCCACCTGATGTAAAATGTAAAAGGAACACATTTGAAAACACTCTTCTCCTTTCTAAACTCTTACTTCAATAGAAACTACTAAAACTGGAAGAAATAGTCCCTACATCACCAAAGTTAAATTATAATCTAAAGTAGTTATACAATAACCACATTGGTATCAAACTAATTGTGGCCATGGTTACACTGTCAACTAACAGCAAAAATCCAACCATTGTTTAGAAACACTGCATCCCTGAAACAATTGTGAATTCAGCAAGAACACTGACATGGAACCCTTAAAGACATATACCACTTTAGTATCAACTTAATGTGTCTCCTAACTGATTAGATATTTTACTGTATATACTAAATACACTTTGATTAATCCCATGTACACTCTAACTTTTCTTAAAAGAAACGAAGAGTGAAAAATAACCTTAATTCTATTGCTGATGGAAGGATTAGTAAGAAGTTATACTTTGTGATTTTCACCAGACTGATTTGTACTATCAGTTCAGTTCAGTTCAATTCAGTCGCTCAGTCGTGTCCGACTCTTTGTGACCCCACGAACTGCAGCACGCAGGGCCCTATAACTCGTTGTTTTAGGGGCTTCCTTGGTGGCTCAGTGTAAAGAATTCAGCTGCCAAAGCAGGAGATGCGGGTTAGATCCCTGAATTAGGAAGTTCCCCTGGAGAAGGAAACAGCAACCCAACTCCAGTATTCTTGGTATTCCCTGGTGGCTGAGACAGTAAAGAATCTGCCTGCAATGGAGGAGACCTGGGTTCGATCCTTGGGTTGGGAAGATCCCCTGGAGAAGGGAATAGCTACCCATTCCAATATCCTTGGAGCTTCCTCAGTGGTTCAGTGTAAAGAATTCACCTGCCAATGCAGGAAATGCAGGAGACTCAGGTTTGATCCCTGGGTTGGGAAGATCCCCTGGAGGAGGAAATGGAAACTGACTCCAGTACTCTTGTCTGGAAAATTCCATGGACAGAGGAGCCTGGCCAGCTACAGTCTATGGCATCACAGAGAGTCGGACAAACCTGGTGACTGGACAACAACAAGCAGTATTCTTGCCTGAGAAATCCCACGCACAGAGGAACCTGGTGGGCTGGAGCCCAGTGGGTCGTAAAAGAGTCAGAGACTGAACGACAACAGCAAAAACTGCTTTAGGTAACTAAAATTATTCTTACTAATAATAGCTTCTATTTACTGGATATATGTGTAGCATTTTTATATTCTCATTTAACTCCTACGATCCTATATTATCTTCTCCCTTCTAGAAATAAAAGAACTTAAATTTAGAGAAATTAAGTGTCTTTCTCACAGCTGCCCCACTAGGAAGCATCATTTGTAGAATTTATACCTGAGTTTGGCTGAACACAAGATTTATACTTGTATCAATTTCTCATTGCCAGATGTCCCTCTTAAAACAAGGCCCTTGGGACCTAAATTTGAATAAGTTATGGATCAATACACTGATTTGATTAGTTTTATATGTGTCCCCAAAATACAGGTTATAGTCCTGGAAATACATAATCACGACAGAAACTGATTTACTTGATGGCCCAGTTACTGATGATTTTACCCTTGCTACTGACACTTCCTTAAACACTGTATTCCTTAAACACTTCCTTAAAGTCTCTATTGTCAGATGGTTGTACTAAATACAATCACCAAAGTAACTTGTAAGCATTCATCTGAATCTTTGTCTCCTAGCAAAGCTTTATCACAAAATTTATAAAAGACATTATTTTGTACTTAAAATTTAAGTTTTCCAAAGTGGCCCAAGTAAAATTGAAGGCCTGATGCATCCATCTCTAGGGTAACTATAACAAAACCATATTTACAAGTCAAGAGGGTAAGGGGAAAAATATCAGTATTTGGAAAATGTAGCTTCTAGCGTAAGAAAAAACCCATGGAAGGCTACCGAAATGCTTAGACTTCTTCACAATATACAGGATATGCAAGAAGTAAAAAAGGAACATTCACCACGTTAAGAGTACATGACCCCACCCTCCACCTTCAAGGCCAGTAATGAGGCATCTTCACATCGTTCTCCCGGACCCTCTGCTTCTGTCATCATGTTGCCTTCTTCTTCCCTTTTTCTGACCCTACTGCTACCCCCTCCCTTTATAAGGACCCTTGTGATTACAATAGGCCCACCCACATAATCCAGGTGTGTTCAGGGAATTAGGGTGTGGGTATATGTGGAGGACTATTATTCAGCCCACCACAGTAAGGAGGTGCAATAAGCATGATGAGAGCTTGCCAAAATGAGACAGAAGCTCCCTTGAAGGGGTTCTCACTGGTCACAAAATGAAAGTTTGAACATAAAAACAATTCATGATATTCAGTGTGTTCCTAAAATTTGTTACTAAAATACTAGCTCATGAGTCCACACAGATTAAATCAATGGAAGAGAAAGAAAAGCTCTCTTTTTGGTAGAATGCCAACAGATATAAAAGAAGTAATAATGGAAATAGAAAAATCACCATCTGACAAACCATCACAGTGGTAGCTGATTCAGGTAGGAATCATCAATGAACACTAAAGCTGATGAGGAACAGGGTACAGCTGTCCCTCATCCCTTGGTATCAGGGGGACTGGTTCTGGGACCCCCATGTATATCAGAACCATGCATGCTCAAGCTGCTTTTATGAGATGGCCTAGTATCTGCATATAAGCTAAGCATTACCTTCCTATATGCTTTAAATCATCTCTAGATTACTTATAACACCTAATACAATGTAAACTGTGTGTGCAGTGCTGTGCTGTGCTTGGTCGCTCAGTCGTGTCTGATTCTTTGCAGCCCCATGGACTGTATGTAGCCTGCCAGGCTTCTCTGTCCATGGGGATTCTCCAGGCAAGAATACTGGAGTGGGTTACCAGGCCCTCCTTCGGGGATCTTCCCAACCCAGGGATCGAACCTAGGTCTCCCACACTGCAGGCGGATTCTTCACCATCTGAGCCACCGGGGAAGCCCAAGAATACTGGAGTGGGTAGCCTATCCCTTCTCCAGGGGATCTTCCTCACCCAGGAATTAAACTGGGGTCTGCTGCATTGCAGGAAGATTCTTTACCAGCTGAGCTACTAGGGAAGCCCAAACTCTGTGTAAACACATGTAAATACAATGGACAGGGAAGCCTGGTGCAGTCCATGGGGTCACAAAGAGCCGGACACAACTGAGCGACTGAACTGAACTGAACAACATAAATGCCATACAAATAGCTAGTACAGAGCAAATTCAAGTGTCACTTTAATCCACAGCTGTTTGAATCTGTGAAAGAAGAACCATGGAAACAGAGGACTGACTATATTGGCATGGTCTCTGATGATCTTCCCATAAAATATACATTTCAACTTAGAATTGTAAAAAGTGGTAACTCTGCAGTGGAGAAAGCTGGTAGACATGAACTTGACAGGTGATCAAGATTAGCATCACTGGCGGGCCAGGTCATCTAGGCATTAGGTGCCTTCTGACAGTACGATCAGAAGAGCACAGCGCTCTCTGTGCCATTCTTGTGAAAGCTGCTTGTCTTGAGTTGGGACATGAGGAAACAACAAATGGACATGTTGAGAGAAAGTATATACAAGGAAAGGCTTTACTTTTTAAAACTGTCAAGGTCATGAAAGACCAGGAAAGCCTGCGTAACTTAAGGTTGAAGAAAACTTAGGAGACAAAAAAAGAAATGTAATTATGATCCCGGATTGGATTCTGAGCCAGAAGGAGAAACGAGACGTTGCCAGGAAAGTTGATGAAATCTGCATGGGTTCTATGAATTATAAGGTAATGCTGTAAGTGTTAGTTTCTTGATTTGGATACCTACATTTTTGAGAATAGAGTAGGGGATGAAGGAGAAGAAAGCTGCAGAAAAGTATGCAAAACTGAGTGTTTATAATGCATAAAGCTATTTTTATATGTACATATAAACAGAGAAATACAGAGAAGTTAGAGGTGACAAGTTTACAACTTCCAAATGGTTCAGAAAAAGAATAAAGATCATGGCTGAGTGAGAGAAGGAAAAAGCAAATGTGGTAAAATGTTAACAACTGGAGAAGTTGGGTGAAGTTAATTGGGAGTTCTCTGTGCTATTCTTGCAACTCTTTTGTAAATACATATTTACTTCTAAATAAATTACATATACGTGAAAGATGAATTTCTGAATGTCAAACTAGATTGTATGCAATGCTCCAAACCAGAAGGAGCACAGTCATTGTATCACTGTATTTTTTTTTTAAGTATAAAACACCTGAAGATTTTTATGGTAAACAAACGTAAACAAAAACATCAAAGGGCAAGTCTCCCTGAACAATACAGATTATCCCTTATCAATCTAACCAATACTGTAATATTTAGGTTTATCCTTCCTAGAGCTTTTTCAATGCCGTTAGAGCTATCTTTATATACATAAATAGTTTTATAAACAAACACAACTGGTATACATGTTCTGCAAGTTACTTTTTTTGCCCCACTTAAAATGTCTTAAAGATTGTGTCACATAGGTATATTTACTCTATAATCTTTTAAAAAAATTCTTGCTGTTGCAAGGTATTCCATAAAGTGGTATATCAGAATATATGTTATTCTGTTACTGTTAGACATCTAGGCTGTTCTTTTTTTCAATTTTTCAAACAAATACTAACAATTCTGAACATAAATCTTTGTCATTCTTCACTGTGCATATGTGAGAATATTTCTACATTTTAAAGTGCATTTTAAAATGCTGTTAAACTAACTTTTAAAATAAGTGCACGCTGTATTCCAAAAACACTGTATGAGCATCTCTTTAAAAGTATCTCCACCAATAATGAGCAACATTAATCTCCCCAACTCCCTAAAAAATACCCCATAGAAAAAAAAGTCTTTTGCAGAACATGTAGAACGCAATCTTATTTTATTTTGTATTTCTCAATTGTAAGTGTGGTTAAGCATCTTTTCATATGCATTATGTATATATTAGTATTTTTTCTTCACTAAAATGTCTAATCATAGTCTTTTTATTGGTTTGTAGGAGTTCTTTATATATTATAGATGCTAATCCTTTGTTTATTTATAGCAAATATTTCCTCCTGAGTGTCCTTTAATTTGGCTTATACTTCCTTTGTCATATAGAAGTTTCATATAAAAATGTAGTCAAATTTGCAAAATTTGCCTTAGAGGCTGCATCAGTATCCTAAGGCTGCTGTAACAAAGTACCGTAAACCACATGGTATAAAACAACAGAAATTTATTCTCTCTCAGTTCTGGAGTCTAAGTCTGAAATCAAGATACTGGCAGGGCCATACTCTCTCTGAAAGTTCTAAGGGAAGGAAAATCCTTCCTTTCTTTTTCCTAGTTTCTGGTAGTTGCAGGCAATCCTACGCATTCCTTGGTTCGCGGCTTTATCACTCCAGTCTTTGCCTCTATCATTACATGGCATCCTCCTTCTGTGTTTGTCTGCATCCAAATTTCCCTTTTGTAAGAATATCAGTCATACCAGAATTTAGGGCCCACCCTAATAGAGTATAACATTATTTAACTAGATTACATCAGCAAAGATCTTACTTCCAAGTAAGATCCCATTCACAGCTACCAGAGGTTATGGACTTCACCATGTTTTTTATTTCATTTTTTTGTGGTGGTGGGGGGGGGGGCACAATTCAACTTCTAACAGAGGCTTTGTTAAAGATTTTTACGTTTATGCTCATGAGACATATTTGTCTATAATTTTCTGTTCTTTTAATGTCTTTGCCAATTTTGGCTTCAGTATTCTTCTATCTTTCTAAAGTAGGCTGGAATTGTTCTCTTCTCTGTTCTCAAGAAGAATATTAAACGTTTGGTATAATTCACTACCAAAGGAAAAGTTTCCACCACTGTGGAAAACTTTTGAATTAAAAATTCATTCACATTCTCTGACAACACAGAGCTATAATTTCCCCTCACTGTAAGTTACTGCTCCTAAATACCCAATATTGCTAAAAACAATTAGGTATCTACCTAATTCTAGTACTCTTATAATTTTTTTTCCTCTCCATAAAGTTTATTTCTGGGAATTTTAAGGATTTATCTCTTTATCTTTGGTATTTTACAATTATAAAAAGACAATCTAAGTGTGGATCTATTTTCATTTATCCTATTTAGCACTCAGTAGGCTCATATAATCGATGGACTCTTATTTTCTACTACTTAAAAGTTTCATCCTTTATTTGGGCTTCTTTCTCCTGTTAACTTCTTCAACTATAAGACTGACACTGAAAGTCCTAGATGTAACCTTCATTTCTCCTAAGTTTTCTTACATGTATTCTATCTCTGTCTTTTTGCTCTGTTATCTAGAAGAACTGTGTGGCTCATTTTTTTAGATGAAACTTTGCTCTTTGATATTCAGCCTATTGCTGGAGTTTTTCTTTTTTTAGAGTCTGGCAATTCTTTATTTTTTTTTTTTGACTGTAGCTTTTATATTTTTAGGACATTTTTAAGGGGAAGATAGTTTAATATTACATCAGCTTATCCTTCATGATGGAGTTTTTCATTTTCTGGCTCTCTAATGGATTTTTTTCTAGTAGTCTTTTCTTATTTCCAGGATCCTATAACCTCACTTACCTTTTGAATACTTATAGTTTTTAAAAAATCTTCTACTCTTTTCTATTACTTTTGTTTTCTCTGATGTTATTTTTTCAGTGCCTATAATAGTTCCTAGGGGATTCCCAGGTAGAACAGTGATAAAGACTCTGCCTGCCAATGCAGGAGATACCAGAGACATGGGTTGGGAAGTTCCCCTGGAGGAAGAAATGACAATCCACTCCAGAATTCTTGCTGGAAAAATTCCATAGAGAGAGGAGTCTGGCAGGCTACAGTCCAAGGGGTTGAAGAGAGTCAAATACAACACGCACATATTAGTTCCTGTATCTCTTGTAACAAATTAGCATAAACTCGATGGCTTAAAACAATAGAAATTTATTCTCCTACAGGAGGCTGTAAGTCTGGTATCAGTATCACTGGAATAAAATCAAGCTTTGCAGAGCCACGTTCTCTTCCCAAGCTCTAGAGGAGGATCCACTCTTTGCCTCTTTTCACTTCCGGCGGCTGTCAGCATTCCTTAGTTTGTGACTACCTAGCTCTAATCTCTGCCTCTGTGGTACACTGCCTTCTCTTCTGTCTGTATCAGATTTCCCTTTGCTTCTTATTTATAAAAACACTTGTGACTTAGGGCCCATCTCAAAAAATCCTTAATCACATCTGCAAAGATCCTTTTCTCCATATAAAGTAACATTTACAGGTTCCAGGGATTAGGACCTGGTATCTCTGAGGGACACTTTCATAGTGTTTATTTTCCAAAACTGTTCCATACTAACTATTTGGGGGGGGAGGGGGTTTCATCTGACTTCAAATGTCTTACATGCTTATCTAGGCCAACTGCAATAATTATTTAAAGCAGGGAGCAGGTGGAGGGGTTTGTAGGCATCTTATTTTGGACTTTCTTCTCTATTTCAGCAAAAATTTGGAGCTTTGCTTCTTTCCGTCCAGTATTTCTATGTTTTGTTCCTAGTTGAGAGCAGACATTTCCATTGGCTGCAGTTTGGTACAATGGGGGAAAGATCATGTTAGATTATTAATAATTCCCCAAAGAGGGGGCATTATACTTAACCCAAGGCTCCTTTCTTTTTTTAGTATCTATGACTCTAAGCTTGGAATATTCATAAGTTGCACCTATCTTTTCCAGTAATCTTCTCATGACTGATTTCTTCCTTTAATCTGATCTCAGCTGCCCTTTGTCTTTCAGGGTTCCTTATCATTTCCGGCCCACAGAGAAAACTCTTGTGCTTTCCAATATTTTTATAGGTTTTTTCAAACATTATTTTAGATCCTGCCCAACCCCCCAGGAGATCTGAGAACACTTGTGAGGCTAGAATGTGTTTGTCATTTGCACCCTTGGTTCAAAATCTAATCAATCAATCTTTTAATCACATTTATGCCATTTCTCACATGATGGCCACCTTATCTTTATTTGTGCCTACCAAGTTGTATGGCTGAATGTTCCCTAAGGTTTATTTTAATAAGCAATTAGATCATACAAACTTCTGAAAACTTTAATTACTTTCATGTTCTGAAGACTTTTTATTACATATTATTATGTAACAGACCAAATAGACAAAAGGAAATATATATAATGGGATTGAGAAAAGAGTCTTGTGACAAGTCAAAGATAGTATTTTAAAGAGCTGCTCCAAGGATGCAAAAAATAATATTCTACTTTTTTCCAAGATTACTTAAATATGTCTGAAAAGATAATTTTCAGGCATTGTGCTACACCAAAGAACAAAAAGATTAAAAGTTTCTTACAGAGCTAAATGCTTTAAGAAAAACAAAAATTTCTGTGTACAATTCTACTTTTAGAATTAAGAAAATAGCATAAATTTAAGGTTGGATCATTCTTAGGTTAACTACCACCACATGTAGCAGATGTTTGCTTTTAAACAGATTCCAACTAAATATATAGGGAGTAATTCAAATTTAACATTTATAATTAAACTTGAACCTCATTCCAGATCTTCTCAAGTGGGCAGTTATAGACTAAATAAACTTTGTTTAGAGGAATAAATGGAGCAGTAATTGATACCCTAAGGATATCACAGAGTTAATGCAATTTTAGATGAATATTAAAAACACCAGCACAGTAGTTACTATACTCGAGTTCTATTCCTATGATTCCATTTATTGGAGCATCCTGGGTCCTGGTTTCATTATATACAACATGAAACCTTTGTATTAGATATCTCTGTGGTATTCCTCTCCAGTCTTCATGTTAAGGCACATACAGAAAATGGTAACATGTGAATATCTACTCTGAGAAGGAGGATACTCAAGGATGGAGCCTGGCTCAGGTAATCTTGCTGTCCAGAGAGCGGAGGATGTCTGGGTGCCCCAGGACCACATCTGTGGCAAACACTTAGCTGTGACCTTGCTACTCAAACCATGGTCTGTAGACTAGTAGTGCTAGCACTTCCGGGAGCTTGTTAAAAATGCAGAATCTTGGGCTCTACCCAGTACTACTAGATGAGAATCTGTATTTTAAAGATCCCAAGATGATTTGTGTGTACGGTAAAGTATTGCTGTAAGAAACTTTCAGCTCTAAAATTCAATGAACCTAAGAATTAGTTTTATAGAAGTGTATTCTAGAGTATATTTCATCATCTTATTAAATTCATTATTATAGCTAGAAAAAATAAAAATATATTTGTATACAAATTTATTATTAATTTTTTAACACTGACAAATATTAACTTTTGAATAGAAAAAGGGAAATACATTCACCTGCTTGTATACTTGTCGTAAGTACATGATCTCCTCCACGGTTCCCAAGGATATCAGCCTAAGCACTTTGACATCTCTACACTGCCCGATCCTATATGCTCTGTAGAAAAATTAAAAACAAAAGGCAACCAAGATCAAGTGAAATTTCAAGTTCAGGAGGTAGCTTCATGGATATAAAAATGAAACATCATTAAAATTTTAATTGAAAAAAAATCTCATGTTTAGGTATGTGCTGAGCTTTGTGCTTAGTCACTTAGTCGTGTCCGACTCTCTGCGATCCCATGAACCGTAGCCTGCCGGGCTCCTCTGTCCATGTTTACACTGGCTGTATTATTTAATAATAACGTAAAAACAGAAATTCATACAAAAAGGAGTAGAAAACATATACGTATCAACTTCATTTCTGTTATAAACATCACCTTCTACTGTACAAAACTTTTCTTAGATTCAGATTTTTCTTTTATGGTAGTCTTAAGCTTACAAAGGACTCCAAAAAAAACAAAACAAAAAAAAAAAACCCTCTCAAAAACGCAAACTAATCCATAGTGACAGAAAGCAGATCAGTGGTTGCTTGGGAATAGGGGCCTGAGGAGGGGAAAGAGGGATGGATTACCAAGTGGCACAAAGAAAATTTGAAGGGTGATGGATATGCTTACTATTTTGATTGTGGTTATGGGTTCATGCTATATTCTTATATCAAGACTTATCAACTGTACACTTCAAATATGTGCAGTTTATTGTATGTTAACTATACTTCAATGAGACTGTTAAAAAAAAAAACAACAACCCTGAGGGAAAACAGTTAATCAACTGGCAAGCCTAAAGAAACACAGATTTATACCTTTCATATACTGAGATTTCCACACAGTCTGTCTGACTGGATCACTCAGTTGATTAGCACCCCAGGTGTTTTGATATGGACTGCAGTGCTAATTAAAACTCTAACCTGACTCACCACACTGGTTAACTATAGGTACAATCCCTGTCGCTTTTCCCAGGTGGAGGTTTTATTGGATGTTCTGAATGAGATCACCTGCTTCTAAATACCTGTTACAGTCATGGGGGATCATGGGCAAGGCCATACTGCCTCATGCTTGAAAATGTTATAAATTGGGATAAATTTAATTTTGACCTTATAAAGTCACACTATGTTTTTATATTTGGTGCTTCCTCTGCCTCCTTTGCCCATTCCTTCTCCCAGAGAAGGGCTTTTACTAGAGGACATACTGGGGTACTGGAAATCTTGCTGTCCCAGAAAAAAATGAGTGCTCTTGTGGCACAGCAAAGCCAGGGATAAGTTACTGCATTGTCACTTGCATCCTGCAGACTGGATAGAGAGGGGCTCATAATCCCTTTCTCTTCCACAAGGCATTTGGGTCTAAGGATAATGGATCTAAGGAAATGTCCTTTGGTGTAAGTCAACTGTTTGCTGAGTGACAGACTGTGTTAGAACATTTACTCTTTAATCTTTACAGATAAAACCTTGTAACATATTATACTGGGCCCATGCGTCATCAATTTCTAAGTCTATAAAGTACAAATATGTAAAAGGTCTTTAATCATGTAAAGATGAGTGTCAAGAAATTGATATACAGTGTGGAGGTCAGTATCTTCACTTTTCTTCTCAGTTCCTCCAGTCAGAGTCAACAGAAGGAGAGGGAGAAGAAGAGGAATCCTGTTCATTTACTTTTATCATCAACTTTCACTGAATGCCAAAGCAGAGTGAACTGTACTTTGAGGGACCACTGGGATAAGTAAGATAGGCCCCGATGGCCTAGATGAAAAAGAACAAAATTACAACAAATGTTGTTAAGTCAAAAGGAAATGGAAATTTTTCTGTGGTTTTCATTTGACCGTTTTCCTGAGCAGCTGTCTCTGGGAAGAGGCTGGTTGAAAGTCTAGGCTCTGCAAGTCAGACTGCATGGGTTCAAATTTATCCTGTCTTAAGCTGACAACAACTTAATTTCAACTACATTAAACCACCTTTACAGCTCTGCTATCACTCTTTATTTTATTGATGTTACAAATTTTATTTTTATATGCCATGTATTCATGAGCAGAACAGTTATAATTGTTTTTATGCACTTGTCTTTTAAAATTGTATAGAAAATAAGAATTATAACTCAAAGTTAAAATAATACTGATTTTGATGTTTGTCTGTGTATCAATCGGAATTCAGATGACTATTATACCTCTACTGTGGGCAAGAATCCCTTAGAAGAAATGGAGGAGCCCTTGCATTACCCAAGAGTCCAAAATGCAGTACACAAGAGTCAGAAATGTAGTACTTGAGTACAATCTCAAAAACAACAGAATGATCCTGGTTTGTTTCCAAGGCAAATCATTCAATGTCACAGTAATCCAAGTCTATGCACCAACCACCAGTGCTGAAGAAGCTGAAGTTGAATGGCTCTATTAAGATCTACAAGACCTTCTAAAACTATCACCAAAAAAAGATTCCAGCGGACTGGAATGCAAAAATAGGGAATGAAGAGGTATCTGGAGTAACAGGCAAGTTTGGCCTTGGAGTACAAAATGAAGCAGGACAAAGGCTAACAGAGTTTTGCCAAGAGAACATACTGGTCATACCAAACACCCTCTTTCAACAACAAAAGAGAAGACTCTGCCCATCACCAGATGTTCAATATTGAAATCAGATTGACTATATTCTTTGCAGCTGAAAAGGGAGAAGCGCTATACAGTCAGCAAAAACAAGACTGGGAGCTCACTGTGGGTCAGATCATAAACTCCTTATTGCCAAACTCAGACTTAAATTGAAGAAAGTAGGGAAAACCATGAGGCCATTCAGGTAGGACCTAAATTAAATCCTTATGATTATACACTGAAAGTGACAAATAGATTCAAGGGATTAGATCTGATAGACAGAATGTATGAAGAACTATGGATGGAGATTCCTAACACTGTACAGGAGGCAGTAATCAAAACCATCCCCAAGAAAAAGAAATGCAAAAAGGCAAAATGGTTGTCTGATGAGGCCTCACAAATAGCTAAGAAAAGAAGAGAAGTGAAACACAAAGGATAAAAGGATAGATATTCCCATCTGAATGCAGAGTTCCAAAGAAGAGCAAGGAGAGATAAGAAAGCCATCTTAAGTGAACAATGGAAAGAAAGAGAGGAAAACAACAGAATGGGAAAGACTAAAGATCTCTTCAAGAAAATTAGAGATACCAAGGGAACATTTCATGCAAAGATGGGTATAATAAAGGACAGAAACGGTATGGACCTAACAGAAGCAGAAGATACTAAAAAGAGGAGGCAGGAACACACAGATTAATCGTACAAAAAAGGTCATAATGATCCAGATAACCATGACGGTGTGATCACTTACCTAGAGGCAGACATCCAGGAGTGTGAAATCAAGTGGACCTTAGGAAGCATTACTACAAACAAAGCTAGTGAGGGTGATGGAATTCCAGCTGAGCTATTTCAGATCCCAAAAGATGATGCTGTTTAAGTGCTACACTCAATATGCCAGCAAATTTAGAAAACTCAGCAGTGGCCACAGGACTGGAATAGGTCAGGTTTCATTCCAATCTCAAAGAAGGGTAATGCCAAAGAATATTCAAACTGCAGCACAATTGTACTCATCTACCATGCTAGTAAAGTGAAAGTCACTTAGTTGTGTCCGACTCTTTGCAACCCCATGGACTATACAGTCCCTGGAATTCTCTAGGCCAGAATACTGGAGTGGGTAGGCTTTCCCTTCTCTAGGGGATCTTCCCAACCCAGGGGTCGAACCCAGGTCTCCCATATTGCAGGTGGATTCTTTACCAGCTGAGTCACAAGGAAAGCCCACCATGCTAGTAAGAGAATGCTCAAAATCCTTCAGGCTAGGCTTTAACAGTACATGAACCGAGAACTTCCAGATGTACAAGTTAGATTTAGAAAAGGCAGAAGAGCCAGAAATCAAATTGCCAACATCCATGAGATCACAGAAAAAGCAAGGGAATTTAAAAAAAAAATCTACTTCTGCTTCATTGACTACATTAAAGATTTTGACTGTGTGGATCACAACAAGCTATGGAAAATTCTTCAAGAGATGGGAATACCAGACCACCTTTCCTGCCTCCAGAGAAACCTGTATACAGGTCAAGAAGCAACAGTTAAAACCAGGCATGGAACAATGAACTGGTTCAAAATTGGGAAAGGAGTATGTCAAGGTTGTATACTGTCACCTTGCTTATTTGATGTCTGTGTAGAGTACATCATGTGAAATGCTGGGCAGAAGGAAGCTCAAGCTGGAATCAAGATTGCTGTGGGAAATATCAATGATCTCAGATATGCAGATGATACCACCCTAATGGCAGGAAGTGAAGAGGAACTAAAGAACCTCTTGATGAAGGTGAAAGAGGAAAGGGAAAAAGCTGGCTTAAAACTCAACATTAAAAAACTAAGACCATGGCATCCAGTCCCATCACTTCATGAAAAACAGATGTGGAAAAAATAGATACAATGACAGACTTTATTTTCTTGGGCTCCAAAATCACTGTAGACGGTGCTGCCATAAAATTAAAAGATGCTTGCAAATCACTGTAGACGGTGCTGCCATAAAATTAAAAGATGCTTGCTTCTTGGAAGAAAGCTATGACAAACCTACAGCAGAGACATCACTTTGCCAACAAAGTTCCTTATGGTCAAAGCTATAGTTTTTCCAGTAGTTATGTATTAATGTGAGAGTAGGACCATAAAGATGGCTGAGCACCAAAGTATTGATGCTTTTGAACTGTGGTGATGGAGAAGACTCTTGAGAGTCTCTTGGACAGCAAGGAGATCAAACTAGTCAATCCTAAAGGAAATCAACCCTGAATATTCATTGGAAGGACTGATGCTGAAGCTGAAGCTCCAATACACTGATCACCTGATGGGAAGAGCTGACTCACTGGAAAAGACCCTGATGCTGGGAAAGATTGAGGGCAATAGGAACAGGGAGCGACAGAGGATAAGATGGTTGAATGGCATCATCAACTCAATGGACAGGAGTTTGAGCAAACTCTGGGATATGGTGAAAGACAGGGAAGCCTGGCATGCTGCAGTCCATGAGGTTGCAAAGAGCTGGATGGGACTGAAGGACTGAACAACAACATGACATTGAGTTATCAGAGTCCCTTCATCTGAAATTGAAACTCTCTCCCAAACACTTTACATATCAATAGAACAGAATAAAGAGCCCAGAAATAAACTCATGCACCTGTAGACAACTAATCTATGACAAAGATGGCAAAAATATATAATGGACAAATAGTCTCTTCAACAAGTGGTTCTTGGAAAACTGAACAGCCACATGGAAAACAATGAGAACAGAACATTTCCTCACCACCAACAAAATAATCAAAATGTATTAAAGACCTAAATCTATGTTCTGAAACCATAAAATTCCTAGAAGAGAACAGAGAACAATCTATGATATAAACTATATCAACTGTTTTTAGATCAGTTTCCTAAGGCAAGGGAAACAACAGCAAACATAAACAAATTAAATTTAATTAAACTTACAAGGTATTGCACAGCAAAGGAAACCATTGACAAAATGAGACAATGACCTAAGGAATGGGAGAAAATATTTGCAAATGATGTGACCAACACGGGGTTATTATCTAAAAAATATAAATAGCTCATACAACTGAGTATCAAAAAAGCAATGTCAAAAAACCAAACCACCCAATCAAAAATGGGGCAGACAACCTGCAGAGAAATCTTCCTAAGAAGCTAACAGGAACCTGAAAAGATGGTCAATGTCACTAATTATTAGAGAAATGCAAATCAAAGCCAAAATGAGCTATCGGCTAACACCTCTTAGAATAGCTGTCATCACAAGACCACAAACAACTGTTGGCAAGGATGGAGAAAAAAAAGGAACCCTTGTACACTACTGGTAGGAATGTAAATCGGTGCAGACACTATGGGAAACAGTATGGAGATTCCTCCAAAAACTAAAAATAGAACTGTGATATGATCTAGCAATCCCACTTTTGTGTATATATCTAAAAAAAATGAAAACACTAATTTAAATAGACTCACGCACTCCAATGTCCATAGAAGTATTAACTACAAAAGCCAAGGTATGGAAGCAATCCAGCGTCCATCAACATACAAATGGATAAAGATGTGGTATACATATAAGAATAGATTATTGTTGTTGTTCAGTCACCCAGTCATATCCGACTTTTTGTGACCCCATGGACTGCAGCACACCAGGCCTCCCTGTCCGTTACTATCTCCTGAAGTTTGTCAAGTTCATGTCCATTGCATCAGTGATGCCATCCAGCCATCTCATCCTCTGACGCCCTCTTCTTCTGCCCTCAATCTTTCCCAGCACCAGGGACCTTTCAAATGAGTTGGCTATTCACATCACATAACCAAAATACTGGAGCTTCAGCTTCAGTATCAGTCCTTCCAATGAATACTCAAGGTTGATTTCCCTTATGATTGACTGGTTTGATCTCCCTGCTGTCCAAGGGACTTTCAGGAGTCTTCTCCACCAAAATTTGAAGGCATCAATTCTTTGGTGCTCTGCCTTCTTTACGGTCCAGCTCTCACAACTGTACATCACCACTGGGAAGACCACAGCCCTGACTATACAGGGCAGGCAGAGTAATGTCTCTGCTTTTCAACACACTGTCTAGGTCTGTCATAGCTTTCCTATGGATTATTTCTCAGCCATGAAAAAGAATGAAATTCTGCCAATTACAGCATCATGGATGAACCTAGAGAACATTATGCTTACTGAATTAAATCAGAGAAAGAAAAATACTATATGATATCACTTAGATGTGGAACCTAAGAAATAAAACAAATGAATACATATATAGGAAAACAGAAACACAATTACAAAAACAGAAAACAAGTGTTTGCCCCTGGGGTCAGGGAAGGGGATAGGGACAAGATAGGGTAATGGGATTAAGAAATACAAACTACTGTATATAAAATAGATTAGCAACAAGAAGATATTGCATAGTACAGGGAATTATAGCCATTATCTTGTAATAACTTTCAATGAAGTACAATCTGTAAAAATATTGAATCACTATCTGACCCAAAACTAATATAATACTGTAAATCAACAATACTTTGTTTATAGAACACAATATGTTATATGTCAGTTACACTGCAATAATAAAAATAAAAAATACAACTTTAAAATATACTAAAATGAACTGACAGTTGATCATATGATACAGAAGAATGGATCAGTGAGCTGGCAGACACAGCAGTGGAAATCACTGAAGCTGAACAGAAAAAGGAAAAACAATAAAAAGTAAGAAGGACAGTTTGAGACCTCTGGAGCTATATGAAACATACTAGCATTCACATAATAGGGGTCCCAGAGAAAGGGGCAGAGGCCATATTTGAAGACATAGCTGTAAAATTCCCTAACTTGGAAAAAAAGATATTCAGGTCCAGAAAGCGCAAAAAGTTCCAAATAGGACCAAACCAAACAGGATCACACCAAGAAATGTTGTAATTAAAATGTCAAAAATTAAAGATAAAGAGAAAAAGGAAAAGCAACAAGTTATATACCAAGGCAAATCCATAATGCTATGAGCATTGTGGAGAAACGGTGCAGGCCAGAAGGGAGTGACACAATATACTTAAAGTGATGAAAGGGAAAAACCTACAAATAAGAATATTCTAATTAGCAAAGCTTTCATATAGATCTGGAGAGATCAAAAGTTTCACAGATAAGTAAAAGCTAAGAGTTCTGTGCCACCAAACCAAATTCCAAGCAATGTTACAGAGACTTTTCTGTGTGAAAAAGAAAAGGCCACAACTAGATACATGAAAATTACGGAAGGAAAAAATCTCACTGGTAAAGGCAAATATACAGTAAAGGTAGTAAATCAACTATGTATAAAGCTATTAGGAAGGTTAAAAGGCAAAAGTAGTAGAATTATGTATATCCATAAAAGTAGTTAAGGGACACACAAAACAAAAAGATATAAAATATGATGTAAAAAATAATAAACATTCTGGGGGGGGAAGAGTAAACATTTAGGGTTGTTAAGTGTGTGTGAACTTAAAAGATCAGCAACTTAAAATAATCATTAAACTTAAAAGCTTTTTCACAACAAAGGAAACTATAAGCAAGGTGAAAAGACAGCCTTCAGAATGGGAGAAAATAATAGCAAATGAAGAAACAGACAAAGGATTAATCTCAAAAATATACAAGCAACTCCTCCAGCTCAACTCCAGAAAAATAAATGACCCAATCAAAAAATGGGCCAAAGAACTAAACAGACATTTCTCCAAAGAAGAAATAGAGATGGCTAACAAACACATGAAAAGATGCTCAACATCACTCATTATCAGAGAAATGCAAATCAAAACCACAATGAGGTACCATTACACGCCAGTCAGAATGGCTGCTATCCAAAAGTCTACAAGCAATAAATGCTGGAGAGGGTGTGGAGAAAAGGGAACCCTCCTACACTGTTGGTGGGAATGCAAACTAGTACAGCCACTATGGAGAACAGTGTGGAGATTCCTTAAAAACTGGAAATAGAACTGCCATACGACCCAGCAGTACCACTCCTGGGCATACACACTGAGGAAACCAGATCAGAAAGAGACACGTGCACCCAATGGTCATCGCAGCACTGTTTATAATGGCCAGGACATGGAAGCAACCTGGATGCCCATCAGCAGACGAATGGATAAGAACGATAAACACCAATACACCAGAAAGATAAACACCAATACAGTATACTAATGCATATATATGGAATTTAAAAAGATGGTAACGATAACCCTATATGCAGGACAGAAAAAGAGACACAGATGTATAGAACAGACTTTTGGACTCTGTGGGAGAAGGCGAGGGTGGGATGATCTGAGAGAATAGCATTGAAACATGTATATTATCAAGTGTGAAACAGATCACCAGCCCAGGTTGGATGCATGAGACAAGTGCTCAGGGCTGGTGCACTGGGATGACCCAAAAGGATGGGATGGGGAGGGAGGTGGGAGGGGGGATCAGGATGGGGAACACATGTAAATCCATGGCTGATTCATGTCAATGTATGGCAAAAACCACTACAATACTGTAAAGTAATTAGCCCCCAACTAATAAAAATAAATGAAAAAAAAATCATGTACATAGACAGTTGTTGTTTAGTCGCTAAGTCATGTCTGACTCTGACTGTAGCCTGCCAGGCTCCCCTCTCTCCATGGGATTTCCCAGGCAAGAATACTGGAGTGGGTTGCCATTTCCTCCTCCAGGGAATCTTCTTGACCAGGGATCGAACCCATGCCTCCTGCCTTGGCAGGCTAATTCTTTACCATGAGCCATTAGGGAAGCCCCATAAATAGACAGAGTGCTCTATTAAATCTTAGAGTAGCCACAAACCAAAAATCTAAACATATGGAAAAAAGAGAAAGGAATACCAACGTAACACTAGATATACCTATCAAAGCACAAAGAAGGTAACAAAAGAAGAAAGGAATAAAAAAGAACTACAGAAACAACCACAGCACAAGAAAATGTAAAGGAGAACATATCTATCAATAACTACTTTAAAAGAACATGGACTAAATGCTGCAATCAAAAGACACAGAGTAGCTGGATGGATACAAAAACAAGAGCCATCTATATGCTACCTGTAAGAGGCTCACTCTTGAGTTACAGACACGCAGACTGAAACTGAGGAGATGGGAAAGGATATTCCTTCCAAATGCAAAAGCAAAGAAAACTGGGTAGCAACACACACCAGAAAAAATAAGACTTTAAAACAAAGATTGCAGAAGTGACAAAGACATTACATAATGATCAAGGGATCAATTCAAGAAGGAGGTGTAACAATTGTAAATGCATATGCATCTGGCAAAGAAGTACCTACATACATAAAGCAAATATTAACAGACATAAAAGGAGAGACTGATAGTAACACTATTAATAGTAGGGAACTTTAACACCCCACTGACATTACTGAGGTTAGTGAACATCCAGAAAGAAAATGAATTAGGAAACACTGATCTTAAACAACATATTATACCAGATGGACTAAATAGATAAAGATAGAATATTTCATCCAAAAGCAGAAGAATGACCTTTGTTTCAAGTTCACACGGAACACTGTCCAGGACAGACCATATGTTATGCAACAAAACAAGTAAATTTAGTAAATTTTAGATTGGAATCATATCAAGCATCTTTTTCTGACCATAACCATAGAGAGGATAAATCAACCAGCTAAAAACAAATCTGCAAAAACACAACTATGTGAGTTTAAACAATACATTATTAAAAAAACAATGAATCACTGAAGAAATCCATGAACAAATAAAAATATACCTGCAGACAAATGAAACTGGAAACACAATGATCCAAAATGTATGAGATTCAGTAAGAGCAGTTTCAAGGCTTATACCATTACAAGCTTCCCTCAAGAAACAAGAAAAAACCCAAATGAAAAACCTAAACCTAACTTACACCTCAAGGAACTAGAAAAAGAACAAAACTGAAAGTTAGTGAAGGAAAAAAATAAACATCAGAGCAGAAATAAATGACACAGAGACTAAAAAATTTGAACAGATTAATGAAACTAGGAGCTGGTTCTTCAAAAGGATAACAAAAATTGATTTAGCCAGATTCTTCAAGGAAAAAAGGGAGAAAACTAAAATCAATAAAATCAGAAATGAAAATGGAGAAGTCACAACTGACATCACAGAAATACAAAGGATCATAAAAGATTACTACAATTATACACCAATATAGTGAATAACTAAGAAATGAACAAAATAGTAGAAATGAATCTCAAGACTGAACCATGAACAAACAGAAATTTTGAACAGACTAATTACTAGTAATAATATTGAATTGATAATCAAAAAACTACCAACAACAAAGAAGTCTAGGATCAGACAGCTTCACAGATAAATTCAACATTCAGAGAAGAGTTAACACTATCTTTCTCAAACTACTCTCATTTTGAACTCATTCTATGAGGTCAGCATTGCCCTGATACCAAAACCAGACAAACATATCATAAAAATCACATATAGTATCACTGATGAACACAGAAGCAAAAATCCTCAACAAAATGTAGCAAACTGAATTCAACAACACGTTAAAAGGATCATACATCATGATCAAGTGAGATTTATCCCAGGGATGCAAGGGATTCAATATCTGCAAATCAACTGATATACCATGTTAACATATAGAAGAATAAAAATTATATTAATAAATGTGGAAAAAGCTTTCAACAAAATTTAACACCCATTTATGATAAAAAAAAAAAAACTCAATAAACTGAAAATAGAGGGAACATGCCCCAACATAAAAAAGGCCATATATGATAAGGCCACAGCTAACAATATACTCAAACCCAAGTTAGAGGGGAAGAAGTAAAACTCAGTGTTTATAGATGATGACACTATATACAGAAAATCCTAAAGATGCAAGAAAAAAATATTACAGCTCATCAATGAATCTGGTAAAGCTGCAGAATACAAAATTAATATACAGAAGTCTGTTGCATTTTATACATTAAAAATGCTCTATTAGAGAAATAACAAAAATCTCATTTACAATCATATCAAAAAGAATAAAATATCTAGAAATAAATTTAACTAAAGAGGTAAAAGAATTGTATTCAGAAAACTTTCAGACAATGATGAAATGGACAGCATAAGAAAGCTGGGTTTCTGGCCTTCCTGGTAGCTCAGGCAGTAGAGAAAGCCGGGTTTCCATGCTTTATAATCTGGTGCAAACAACCATTGTAAGAGTATTTTGTCAGTCTGATTTCCCACTTATTTATAAAATTTATGAAATGATTCTTCCAGTTTTGATCAAGGAGCTCATGTTATAGGTCAATCCCTTTTTATGTACAAAGTATGGGACAGGAATCTGTTTTAGAGTCAGCACATTAATTTCCTGGAATGATGTACTCTGGTCTACTCTCATATCCTGAAGTTGCTGATCACATGCTTGTAAATTCTCCATGCTCTCCAGTTGACTTTGGATTGTGGCTTTTCTCTGCTGGTCGCTTCATCATAAAAAATTTTTTCATGAGTTTCTTAAAACTTCTGATCCACTAGTAGTGGCCTTTTACACTTTCCTGCAGGAGTAGGGATTTATTCTCTCTTCTAAATTAATCTTGTCACAATAATGAGATTTTGAGATGGAGGGGAAATAAATGACTAACAGCCTGCCATTTGGATTTAAAAGTTCAGGGTTATCTTAAACAAAAGTTTAAAAATATTTGACAATGGTTTCCTTATCTTCTAATCACAGTCACATTACAGGCAACCTAAAAAATTCAGGAGCATTTTTAGATTAACGTATTTATAGATCACATCAAATTTTGTCGCCATTGTACCTGTCAATTGCTTGAAGATCATTGGCTGGATTCCATGTAGGATCAAATAATACAACCACATTGGCACCAACAAAATTAAGGCCTAGTCCACCAGCCCTGGAGTAAATTTAAAAAAAAGCACATTAAAACAGTAAAAATAAATTTTTCTCTGCAACTCAATGATGCCAGGTTTCTATAACAAAATAAATACAATATTACATTAACATTATAAAAGTAAGGTAATTAAAATACAAATATACCACAAGGAAAATTGCTATGGAACATTTTTTTTTGGTACTATTCTAGAATATTCCTGAAGAACTATGGACAGATGATCATAACATTGTATAGGAGGCAGTGATCAAAACCATCCCAAAGAAAAAGTAATGCAAGAAGGCAAAATGGCTGTCTCAGGAGGCTTCACAAATAGATGAGAAAAGAAGAGAAGGGAAAGGCAAAGGAGAAAGGGAAAGATAGACTCAAGTGAATGCAGAGTTCCAGAGAAGAGCAAGGAGAGGTAAGAAGGCCTTCTCAAATGGACAATGCAAACAAATAGAAGAAAACAACAGAATGAGAAAGATTAGAGATCTCTTCAAGAAAACTGGAGATACCAAGGGAACATTTCATGCAAGGATGGACAGGATAAAGGACAAAAATAGTAAGGACCTGACAGAAGCAGAAGAGATTAAGAAGAGGTGGCAAGAACACAGAGAACTACCCAAAAAAGATCCTAATGACCCAGAAAACCACGAACGTATGGTCACTCAACTGGAGCCAGACACCCTGGAGTGTGAAGTCAAGTGGGCCTTAGGAAGCATTACTAAGAACAAAGCTAGTGGAGGTAATGGAATTATAGCTGAGCTATTTCAAATCCTAAAAGATGATGATGTTAAAATGCTACACTCAATATGTCAGCAAATTTGGAATACTCAGCAGTGCCGACAGGACTAGAAAAGGTCAGGTTTCATTTCAATCTCAAAGAAGGGCAATGCCAAAAAATGTTCAAACTACCATATAACTGCACTCAGTTCACATGCTAGCAAGCTTATGCTCAAAATCCTACAAGCTAGGCTTCAGCAGTACATGAACTGAGAACTTCCAGATGTACAAGCTGGGTTTAGAAAAGGCAGAGGAACTAGAGATCAAATTGCTAACATTTGTTGGATCATAGAGAAAGTAAGGGAAATCCAGAAAAACATCAATTTGTGCTTCAATCACTATGCTAAAGCCTTTGACAGTGTGGATAACAGCAAACAACAGAAATTCCTAGAGAGGGGAATACCAGACCACCTTACCTGTCTCCTGAGAAACCTGTATGCAGATCAAGAAGCAACAGTTAGAATCAGCCATGGAACAATGGACTGGTTCAGGACTGGGACGGGAGTATGACAAGGCTCTGTATTGTCACCCTGCTATGCAGATTACCTCATGCAAAATGCTGGGCTGGATGAAGCTCAAGCTGGAATCAGGACTGCCAGGAGAAATATCAACAACCTCACACATGCAGATGATACCACTCTGATGGCATAAAGTGAAGAGGAACTAAAGAGCCTCTCTTTGTGGGTGAAAGAGGAGAGTGGAAAAGCTGGCTTAAAACTCATCATTCAAATACTAAGATCACAGCATACAGTCTCATCACTTCACAGCAAATAGAAGGGGAAAAAGTGGAAGCAGTGACAAATTTTCTTTTCTTGGGCTCCAAAATCACTATGGACAGTGACTGCAACAATGAAATTAGAAGACGCTTGCTCCTTGGAAGGAAAGCTATAACAGACCCAGGCAGTATATTAAAAAGCAACGAAATCACTTTGCCAGCAAAGGTCTGTATAGTCAAAGCTGCAGCTTTTCCAGCAGCCATATACGGATATAAGAGCTGGAGCATAAAGAAGGCTGAGCACCAAAGAATTGATGCTTTTGAATTGTGGCACTGGAGAAGACTCTTGAGAGTCCTTGGACTACAAGGAGATCTGACCAGCCAATCCTAAAGGAAATCAACCCTGAATATACATTGGAAGGACTGATTCTGAAGTAGAAGCTCCAATACTTTGGCCACCTGATGCAAAGAGATGACTCACTGGAAAAGATCCTGATTCTGGGAAAGACTGAAGGCAAAAGAAGGGGGAATCAGAGGATGAGATGTTTAGAGACATCACTGACTCCATGCACATGCATCTTAGCAAATTCTGGGAGACAGTGAAGGACAGGAGAGACTGGCATGCTGCAGTCCATGGGGTTGCAAACAGTGGGACATGACTTAGTGACTGAACAAGAATAACAGAATATCTCTAAGAAGTTTGAGCGCTAGAGCTCATTTAAGTAGGCTGTGCTGATTTTTACATTTTTTGGATACTCAAATACTATTATCTAGGATTTTCCTAACAGAACTCTTAAAAACTAATAGACTCTAGCTAAATAAATATACACACTTAAAAAATGCACTTGTCTTTATTCCTATAAGTGCAGCTGAAAACCCTGGATATTATATATAAAATGAAACACAAGGTTATGAAAGCTGGAGGGAACACAGATTGGTTACAGACCACAAGAGAAATGACATGGCAGTGAGTTTCCTGGCTGTATTTTTGCCTAATATATCCCAGACTGGAATACCAGAGTGGATTTCCATGGCCTTCTCCAGGGAAATCTTCTCCACCCAGGGATCGAACCTGGGCCTCTTGCATTGCAGGCAGATTCTTTACTGTCTGAGTCACCTGAGAAGTCACTGAACTGGAAACGCCAAGAGCAAACAGTCAGAGAGCAAAAAAAAGAAAGAAACCTAAGAAAGCCTCTTCCTTTAGGCAAAGAACCAGGAAGGGCATAGAGTTTTAAGACAGAAAAATGAAGACAATTAACCAGCCTATTATTGCAAACACCATAGAAAAAAAAATCTGTGGCCCTAACCCTCACTTGGTCATCCAAGACTGAGTGGGGAGACTGAACTTCCGTCTTTGCCTGACAGTAAAGAGGGGCCTCTCATGCTCATTCAGGTGGTGTCAGGGAAGACCGATAAAGGAGCTGGAACTTCTGACTTCTGCCAAGCTATAACCAAGGTCCCCTCTGCAGTGCAGGGGTAAGCCATGCAGAAGGAGCGATAAAGTGCCTCAATCTCAGGATACCAACACAGGCCAAGCAAGAGACGTGGATTTCTACCTCACGTGGCTGGCATGGTGTCTGGCTAAAAGAGAAGTTTTAAATAAGATAGAGTCTCATAACATAATACTCAAAACATCAAGTATACAATAAAAAATTACTACTCTTACCAAGATCTAGGAAAATCTCAATTTCTATGAGAAAAGACAATTAACATTTGACAACACTGCAAAGAATCAGATGTTCGAATTATCTGACAAGGATTTACATGCAGCTACAATAAAAATGCTTCAAAAATGCTTGAAATATGCTTGAAACAAATAAAAATATTAAGTCTCAGCAAAGAAAGAGAGAATACCAAACAAAAATTTTAGAACTGAAAAATAACTGCATAACAAAACTTGCTAGTTGGATTTGGTACTACAGTGGAGATGACAGACAACAGAATCAATAAACATAGGAGCAGGTTAATATTATTTGCCCAATCTAAACAACAGAAAGAAAATGTTCAGGAAAAAAAAAGTCTTAGAGGCCTGAGAGACAGCAATAAAAGACTAATATTTGTATCACAGTAGTCCCAAGAGAAAAGAGAGAGTAATATTGAATGAAAAGGTACTGAAAGAAATACAGCTGAAAACTTCCCAAATTTGGGGAAAAAGATAAACCTATAGAATGCAAAAATTGCGTGAACTCCAAAATGATAAACCCAAAGAAAACTATGTTCAGATATAGTGTAATTAAACTTCCGCAAACAGAAGACAAACTCTTGTGAGCAGTCAGAGAGAAACTGTATCAACATATTACTTTTAAGGGAACATAAATTCAAATAACAGTAGATTTCTCATTAGAAACCAAGGTGGCCAGGAGGAAGCAGTACATCTTTCAAGTGCTAAAAGAACTGTCAACACAAAATTCTATATCCAGTAAAAACACCCTTCAGGAATGAAAGGGAAATCATGACACTGTCAGACTAAGGAAAATGAACAGAATCTGTCACCAACAGACTTAGAAGCAAGATAAAACAACTAAAGAAGCCAACCAATATCCAGTCCTATCAAATTTACCACAAAAAAGTTTTTTTTTTTCTTTTTCATGAGTCCCTTCTTCATCTCTATTTTCCCTTCCCATATTGCAAACCTTGATATCATACCTGTATGTATTACTTCATTGGCCTCCAGTCTTCCCTTACCTCAGATCCATTCCCACAGTACATAAAATAATTTAAAGTACAGAATATAGAAAACTAGGGGCTTCCCAGGTGGCCCAGTGGTAAAGAATCTGCCTGACAATGGAGGAGACACTGGAAATGCAGGTTTGATCCCTGGGTCAAGAAGATCGCCTGGAGGAAGAAACAACAGCCCACTCCAGTACTCTTGCCTGGGAAAATCCCACGGACAGAGGAGCCTAGTGGCTACAGCCCGTGGGGTCACAAAGAGTCAGACGTGACTGAGCTAGTGAGCACACATGCAGAGAAAACGAAGGATGCCATTCGTCTATTTAAAACTTCTCAATTCTGTGAGGAGTCAAAGTTTTGTCTTCATTTAATTTGACCTCTGTTAAAATATACAGTGAAAAGAAGCCACAAAAGATATATGCATATTTTGACAGTTTTAAAAATATGGAATTATTTAATGGATCTGACAAATTCATTTTTCTATCAGCCAAAACATATCAGAAGACAAATAATTCATTTTGGAATGAAGTTATTTATAATGATTTTTTTTTTCTAAATATATCTAGCAAAACTGAATAATAAAATGTCTATTGATTTATTAAAGATTTCAGCTGCCTACACAGCTTTTTAGATTTTACCTAATAATAACTGTTATCCTCTCATATTTTGAACTTTCTGTGTCTAAATACCCTACATTTAGCAATTATTTTATTATACAATAATAAAATTTTGTATTTTTAAAAAGGAAAACTTAAAATCCAAGAATAAAACCATTTCTTTTATAGTCTATTCTAATCTCAACCTTCAAAGCCTTTCACTGAGGCTTTCTCTTGCTGTTTTTCCCTTTTCAGAATCTTTATACTAGATACTATTCATCCAGGGAGAGAAAATGTTAACAGTCTTCTCTTACACAGTTTCTGTCAAAAATAGAAAGAAATTAATATTTATAGAGCATCTACTATATACCAGGAATGGCATGAGAAATTTTCATATATCCTATACTTTCATCCTCAACATAGTTCTATGAGCTATTATTCTCATTTTTACAGATGAGGAAATTGAGAATCAGAAATATTAATTTACTTGCTTAAAAGTCATTGAAGTGGCTAACGTCTGGATTCAAACCCAGGCATCCTGACTTAAGGATCAATATTCAATAGAAATTGAATTAGCTTCTTTGGAAAATAACTTATTAGAGGCAATAGCAAAAAGGTATCACAGAGACTTAAACTCAAAGAAAGGAATGAGGTGGGATAAAGAGTAAGGTTGGAAAAAAATTCTAAAAATAAGTAAATTAGGGGAGTAGGTGATTTAGATACCAAACAAGTAGAAGAAAAGTTAGTTTACCTGTCTACTATCATGATGGGGAAATTTTTTAAAAATCAAGGTTCATAAGATTACATAATTAGACTATTATGTGAAAAATCAACTAGTTATGATTAAAACAAAATTGGATTGTAAGAAATATTTTCTAACACTTAATACCAAAAATAATCTAGTCAACTGTTCTGTAAGTTGTGACATGAATTTACCTCAGATGTCCTAAATAAGTCACAGGAAGGTCACCACTAGTTGAGGTAACAATCTTCAAAGATATTTTGAAGACTGTCCAAGTTAATTCAGAGGCAATATTTCTTTTAAAGAAAAAAAATAATCTCTAAACTCTATCTCTAGACATGAGATGATTCTCTATTTGATGATAATACAATTGAGAAGTGCAAACTTTTCAAATCTGTCACTCCTCTCATATGACTAAGAGCAAAAGCTTACTCCTTATGCAATAAAATACAAAAAGAATATAGCTCTTTTCAGCCTGAGAAATGGTATAAAGACAGACACATAATCAACATGCAGGCTATTCATTCTTTAGGTCTTTCACATTCTATTTTGTATCAAAAATACATAAAAATTATACTTAACCATATCTTAATGTTACACACAAAAAATGCCAACAATGAATTAAATTTTATTGTTATGTATTAACTATTATAAAAATCCTGCATGCCATAATGAAGATCGAAGATACTGCATGCTACAACAAAGACCTGGCACCGCCAAATAGGTATTTTTTTAAAGGTCGAATAAAGTATTCACTTACTGAGAAGCCTAAATATATTTAACCAATACCATGCTCATAGATAGGAAGGTTCGAAAGCATTAAAATGTCATTTTTCTACAAAGTCATTTATAAATTCAGTGATTCCAATAAAAATTCCAACCCCAGGAAAAATGCCAGAAAACCCTCCCTTGATGAGCTGAGTGAGATGATCATTGAAAGCTAAGCTTTAATGTATTGACATTCCAGAGTAAAGATTATTCACAAAATGAGAGTTCAAAGCAAAAAAATAAAGACGTAATTTAAAAGACTGAAACTTAGTTATTTAAAATAAAATAATAAGATTGGAAAATGCCATTTTTTTTTTCTCAGAAATAGAGCCAAAAAAAGATAAGAACACAAAGTAAGAGATCCAAGTTCACAGGTTTAAAGAATCATCCGAGGGGAATTCCCTGGTGGTCCAGTGGTGAGGACTCCGAGCTTTCACTGCTGAGGGCCTGTGTTTACTCCTGGGTGAGGAACTACGATTCCACAAGCTACGCAGTGCAACTCTGTCCTCCCCCCAAAAAAGAATCATTGTAGGGACACTAAAATCAGATAACCTAGTGACCAAGAGATACACTAGAAAAACGTGAAGAGAAGCCATTGTCAAAGAAATAATCAAAGAGAATTTCCCAGTCCTGGGTGTTCATTGGAAGGACTGATGTTGAAGCTGAAACTCCAATATTTTGGCCACCTAATGCGAAGAGCTGACTCATTTGAAAAGACCCTGATACTGGGAAAGACTGAAGGCAGGAGGAGAAGGGGACAACAGAGGATGAGATGGTTGGATGGCATCACCGATTCAATGGACATGAATTTGGGTAAACTCTGGGAGTTGGTGATGGACAGGGAAGCTTGGCGTGCTGCGGTTCATGGGGTCACAAGGAGTTGGACACGACTGAGCGACTGAACTGAACTGAATTGAATACCTACAAAGATCTGAAAAGAAATTCCCTACAGTTGGCCAAAGCAATTACATGAGAGATCACATAGAAGACATTTTATGATATTCAAAAATACATAAAATTTATTTTCTATATATTCTGGCATGCAAAGTTATTTGCTAAAATAGCTGACAGATAATATAGACAGATGACAAAAGTAGAAGACACGGTGGATATGTGCTAATGTTAATACCACACATTACAAGTACTTAGAAGATACTGTAGAAAGTTGCTGGACTAAAAATCAAAGATTAAAGTATATTATTTAAGGCTAAAACTTAATTAATAGACAAAAAATAAAAAGAGTAAAGACTACATGGAAAATGGGGAGGGGGAAGTAAAAGAAAACCAAATTTCCCTTTAACATAACACAAAGTCCAAGCTGTTGATAAACTAAAAGATAATGAAGAATTAGGATTATGGCAAAAATAATGAACTGAGCCAGTGTGAAAGTCTTTTGTTTCAACACCCAGAAATTAAATATAAATTTTTGCAAAACAAGAAAAACAAAACAAAAACTGAGTGTATCTCTTTTGAAAAATATAGCTGACAAACGTACTTATTATGTTTTGTAAAGTTCTCTATGTAACAAATATAAGGACTTAGATAACAAATCATCCTTTGAATTCAGTCACAGGAAAACAGGAATCCAAAACTTCTTGTGCCCTGGCTGGGATACCTAACAGAGAAGTCAAAGTAAAACCACAGTAATGAAGAACTCCTACAACCAGTCTCCTAAGGATTAACAGAGAAAAAAGCCCCACTGAAGATAAACTCAAAATAAAAAATTACAAAATGTGTGAAGAAACCATCTAAAATGAGCAAGAGCCAGAGGGAAGAACAAATAGAAGGATTAGCACCTCCCCAAAATAGGAATTAAATAGAGTAAAAATGCCATTCAAAAAGATATTTTTAAAAATGACTAAAACTACTAAAGAAATAAAAGCTAGAAACCATAAAAAACAAAAAAAATATATAAATGGTCAGCTAGATTTGAAAAATATAAGGAAGATCTTTTTAAAAATTTGAGTATATTCTATGCTATACACTGTATCTGCATGACTTCTTTATTTTGACTCCCTCAATCGCCTGCACCTTTTAACCCCTTCTCCCTACTCCTTCCTTTTGGGCAACCACTAGCCTGTTCTCTGTATCTGAGTCTGTTTTGCTATGTTTGTCCTTTTATTTTTTAGATACTATATGTAAGTGAAATCATATAGTACTTGTCTTTCTCCATCTGATTTACTTCACTTAGATTATACACTGTAGATTCACCCATGTTGTCACAAAGGGCAAGATTTCATCCTTTTTATGGCTAAGTAATATTCTATTATATACATATATATGTATATATACATAAAGTATATATATATCTATATGTGTGTGTGTAATCATTATCCATTTTATTTATCAATAGACACTTAGGTTGCTTCTGTGTCAGTTATTATATATACTGCTGCAGTGAACATACATATATATATTCAAATTAGTGTTTTTCCTTTTCTTCAGATAAATGACCAAAAGTGAAATTGCTAGATTGTATGACAGTTGTACTTTTAATTTTTTGAGGAACCTCCATACTGGTTTTCATAGTGACTGTATTAGCTTAGATTCCCACCAACAGTGCAGAATGGTTGCCTTTTCCCCACATCCTCAACAACACCTGTTATCTGTGTTCTGTTTTTTTGGTAAAAGTTACCCTGACAAGTGTGAGGTGCTATCTTTCTGGTTTGATCTGCATTTCCCTGATGATTAGTAATGTTGAGCACCTCATCATGAGCCTGTTGGCCATCTGTATGTCTTCTTTGGAAATATATCTATTTGGGACCTCTGCTGATTTCTTAATTGGATTATTTGGCTTTTTTATATTGAGTTTTATGAGTTCCTTATATATTTTGGATATTAACCCCTTATTGAACATATCATTTAGAATATCTTCTCCCATTCAGTAGGTTGCCTTTTTCTTTTATTGATAGTTTCCTTCACTGTGCCAAAGCTCTTTAGTTTGATGTAGTCACATGTTTATTTTTCTTCTTACTATCCTTGCCCAGAAAGATTAAAAAAACATTACAAAGATCAACACCAAAGAGGTCACTGCTTATATTTTCTTCTAGGAGTTTTATGGTTTTAGGCCTAACATTAAATGTTTAATCCACTTTGCATTTATTTTTGTATCTGGTATTAGAAGACACTCTACTTTCACTCTCTTACATCTATCTGTCTGATTTTCCCAATATCACTTATTGAAAAGACTTTCTCCCCCACTGAATATTCTTGGCTGCTTTATGATAGATTAGTTGACCATATAAATGTGGGTTTATTTATGGGCTCTCTATTCTATTCCACTGATCCATGTGTCTGGTTTCATACCAGTACCATATTGTTTTGATTACTATGGCTTTGTATACCACACAAATTTGATTTTGAAATCAGGAAGCAAGACAACTCTAGCCTTGTACATTCTCAAGCTCTCTTTGGCTATCTGGGGTCTTCTGTGGTTCCACACAAATTTTAGGACTATCTGTTCTGTGAAAAATGCAATGGGTATTTTGACAGTGATTGTATTGAATATGAAGATTACTTTGGGCTATACAGACATTTTAACAATGTTAATTCTTTCAATCCATTACCATGTGTATCTTTACCTTTATTTGTGTTCAATTTCTTTCATACTTGTGTTATAGTTTTCAGTGAACATGTCATTTACCTCCGTGGTTAAATTATTCCTAACTATTTTATTCTTTCTGATGTAGTTGTAAAAGAAATAGTTCACTTAATTTCTCTGACAGCACATTATTTGTTATAGAAATGCAACAGATTTCTGTATGATAATGCCATCTCCTGCAACTTTGTTGCTGTTGTTTAGTTTCTAAGTCATGTCCAACTCTTTGCAACCCCATGGACTGTAAGCTCACCAGGCTCCTCTGTGCATGGGATTTTCTAGGCAAGAATACTGGAGTGGGTTGCCATTTCCTCCTTCAGGGGATTTTCTCAACCCAGGGATCCAACCTGCATCTCCTGCTTGGCAGGCAGATTCTTCACCTCTGAGCCACCAGGGAAGCATCCTGCAACTTTACTGAATTCATTTATTAGTTCTTATAGTTTTCTGGTAGTGTCCTCAGGGTTTTCTATATATAGAATCATGATATCTACAAATAGCGACAGTTTTGCTTCTTCTGTTCCTATTTGGATTCCTTTTATTTATCTTTCTTACCTGATTACTGTGGCCAGGAATTACTGTACCATGTTGAATAAAACTGGTAAGAGTGGGCGTCCTTGTTTTGTTCCTGACCTTAAAGTTTTAAGCTTTTTACCACTGAGTATATTATTAGCTGTTGGTTCTTCATATATGGCCTTTATTATGTTATGTTCCCTCTATGACCACTCTATTGAAGGTTTTATGATAAACAGACATTGAATTTTGTCAAAATCTTTTTCTGCATCTATTGAGATGATCATACGATTTTTCTTCTTCAATGTGTTAATGTGATCTATGGCATTGATTTGATTTGTGGGTACTGACTCCTACTTGCATCTCTGAGATAAATCTTACTTCATCTTGGTGTTTAATCCTTTCAACTATTATTGAATTTCATTTGCTAATATTTGTTGAAGATTTTTAGATCTCACCAGGTATCACTGCCTTGTGATTTTCTTTTTTGTGTGATATCTTTGTCTGGTTTTGGTATCAAGGTTAATGCTGGCCTTGTAAAATGAGTTTCAAAGTGTTTCTTTTGCTTCAATATTTTTGGAATAGTTGGACAAGACTAGGTATTATCTGTTCTTTATTTGGCCAAGCCACTTGACTTACGGGATCTTAGTTCCCCAACCAGAGATCAAACCTGGGCCCCCTATAGTGGAAGCATGAAGTCCTAACCACTGGACATCCAGGAAAATCCCAACCGGTTCTTTAAATACTTGGCAGAATTCCTCTGTGAAGCCATCTGATTATGGATTTTTGTTTGTTAAGAGTTTTTTGACTACTGATTCAAATTCATTACAGCAATCAGCCAGTTCAGGTATTTTATTTCTTCCTGATTCAGTCTTTGAAGACTGTATGTCTCTAAGAATTTATACATTTTTTTCCAAGTTGTCCAATCTGTTGGCACATAATTGTCTACAGCAGTTTCTTATGAGTGTTTGTATTTCTGTGATATTGGCTGTAACTTCTCTTTTATCTCTGACTTCATTGATAGGTGTATACTGCTGTTGTTCAGTTGCCCAGCTGTGTCTGTCTCTCTGTGAACCCATGGAACGCAGCATCCAGGCTTCCCTGTCCTTCACTATCTCCCGAAGTTTGCCCGAGTTTCTGTCCATTGCACTGTTGATGCCATTCAGCCATCTTCTGCTTTGACGCCCTCCTCTCCTTCTGCCCTCAGTCTTTCCCAGCATCAGGGACTTTTCCAATGAGTGAGCTATTCTCATCAGGTGACCAAAATACTGGAGCATCAACTTCAGCATCAGCCCTTCCAATGAATATAAGGGGCTGGTTTCCTTTAAGATTGACTGGTTTGATCTCTTTGTTGTCCAAGGGACTCTCAGGAGTCTTCTCCAGCACCACAGTTCAAAGGCATCAATTCTTTGGCACTCTGCCTTCTTTATGGCCCAGTTCTTACAACTGTATATGACCACTGGGAAGACCATAGACTTGACTATATGGACCTCTGTCAGCTGAGTAATGTCTCTGTTTTTCAACACACTGTCTAGGGTTGTCATAGCTTTTCTGAAAAGAAGCAATCGTCTTCTGATTTCATGGCTGCAGTCACTATCTGCTGTGATTTTAGAGCCCAAGAAGAGGAAATCTGTGACTACTTCCACCTTTTCCCCTTCTATTTGCCATGAAGTAATGGAGCCAGATGCCATGATCTTAGCTTTTTTAATATTTAGTTTTAAGCCAAGTTTTTTCACTCTTCACCTTCACTCTCCTCAAGAGGTTCTTTAGTTCCTCTTCACTTTCTGCCATTAGTGTGATATCATCTGCATATCTGAGGTTGTTGATGTTTCTCCTGCCTATCTTGATTATAGCTTATAACTCATCCAGTCTGGCATTTCTCATGGTGTGCTCAGTTTATAGGTTAAATAAACAGGTTGACAGCAGAGAGCCCTGTGATATTCCTTTCTCAATCCTGAACCAATCAGTTGTTCCATACAGGGTTCTAACTGTTGCTTCCTAACCCACATACAGGTTTCTCAGGAGAGAGGTAAGATGGTCTGGTACTCCCACCTCTTTAAGAACTTTTCACGGTTTGTTATAATCCACACAGTAAAAGGCTTTAGCACAGTCAATGAAACAGAGGTAGATATTTTTCTGATATTCTCTTGCTTTCTCTATGATCCAGTGAACGCTGGCAACCTGATCTCTGGCTCTTCTGCCTTTTCTAAATCCAGCTTGAACATCTGGAAGTTCTTGGCTCACGTAATGCTGAAGCCTAGCATGAAACAGTTTAATTAGGACCTTACTAGCATAGCATCAGAGATGAGTGCAACTGTCAGATGGTTTGAAGACTGTAGGTGTATACTTACTGACACTGACATTTTGTTAACTGTTTTACTGCTTGCTTTTGTAATACCTCTTTGCTCTTCTTTTAGTCTCTTCCCTTGTGGTATGATAACTTTCTTTAGTGTTATGTTTGGGTTTTTTTCCCTTTAATTTTTCTGTATCTATTGCAAATTTTTGGTTTAGGATTATTGTTCAGTCACCCAGTCTTGTCTGAATCTTTGAGACCCCATGGACCCAACACAACACCTCTCTGTCCCACACCATCTCTCGAAATTTGCCCAAGTTCGTATCCATTGCGTTGGTGATGCTATCCAGCCATCTCACCCTCACATGCCCTCTTCTCCTTTTGCCCTCAATCTTTCCCAGCATCAGGGACTTTTCCAAAGAGTCAGCTGTTTGCACCAGATAACCAAAATACTGGAGGTTCAGCTTTAGCATCAGTCCTTCCAATGAGCATTCAGGGTTGATTTCCCTTAAGGTTGACTGGTTTGATCTCCTTGCTGCCCACGGGACTCTCAGGAGTCTTCTCCTATACTGTAATTCAAAGGCATCAATTCTTTGGCATTCTGCCTTGTTTACAGTCCAGCTCATATATACACATACATATATATGTATACTTACATATATATTTATATACACATATATACACAATTTTTTATATATATATACACACACACACATTACATAAATCGGTTTTAAAATGACAGTTATTTAAGTTCGAATGCTTTTAAGCACTACATCTTTACTCCCCCACTCCATGTTTTATGTTTTGAATATCATATTTTACATCTTTCTATTTTTTGTATTACCTAACTACTTAATGTAGTTGTAGTTATTTTTACAACTTTTCCTTCTTTAAAAAAATTGAAGTATATTTGATTTAGAATGTTGCGTTAGTTTCTCATGCATAGTAAAGTGATTCAGTTACATTGTTTTTCAGATTTTTTCCATTTTAAATATTGAAGATAGTTCTGCAACTTCTGTCTTTTAATCTTCATTCTACCTCTTTTTAAGGGTTTGAAAGGCTGCCTTTACCATATATTTGTCTTTATTAGTGAGAGTTTTTTTCTTTCATATATTTTGTTATTTTTGGTTATGGCCTTTTCCTTTCACTTGAAGAAGATCCTTTCACATTTGTTATAGGATCCATTTTGTGATGATGAACTTTTAGTTTCTGCTTGTGTGGCAAACTTCTCTCCTTCAATTCTGAATGACAGCCTTGCTGGGTAAAGTATTCTTGGCCGTAAGTTTTTTTTTTCCCATTTCAGTACTTTAAATATAATAACTCCCTCCTGTCTTACAAAGTTTTGCTGAATAATCAGCTGACAGGACTTCTAAACATAAAAAATAGATTTTAAAATTAAAAATTCAATGGACAGATTAAATAGCAATTTGCAATATAGCTGAAGTGATAATTAGGAACTTTAGGGCAGAGCTTATCAAACTGGACTACAGGTGAGCAGAACAGGAATGAAAGATAATTGGTTGTCATGATAAATCCTGTACTATTTGAACTGTTGTTGAAGGCATTTATTACCTTTAAAACATTATTTAAAAATTAAGAATGCTTATGTATGTTTGATAAAACTTAGCTGAAGACAGTGTTCTATGTCATTTAATACTGAGTATTTAAGGACTCATTTGTGAAATTCTTCTTGAAATCATTCACAGGTAGATGGAAATCTAGAGCTTCTCAGGCCTTAGTTGCAAGAATTCAAGAATAATTTTGGTCCTCAGCAGTTAAGTAGCTCACTCACCATATATATTTGATTTCTCACTGTAATTTTTCTGTTTTTTGGCCATGCTGTATAACTTGTATGATCTTAGATCCTTTACTGGGGACTGAACATGTCCCATGGCAGTGAAAGCACTAAGTCCTAATAACTGGACCTCCAGGGAATTTCCAAAGAAATTTTTTTTTTAAACTTACTTTTTCCTTTCTTGTATTTTATACGTTTTTTAAAAAGTCACTTGAGATTAATTTCAAAAATATACAAACAGCTCATAAAGCTCAATATCAAGAACAACAACAAACAATCCAATCAAAAAATGGGCAAAAGACCTAACCAGACATTTCTTCAAAGAAGACATACAGATGGCCAACAGGCACATAAAAAAATGTGTAAAATCACTAATTATTAGATAAATGCAAATCAAAATTACAATGAGGTACCACTTTACTCCAGTCAGAATGGCTATCATCAAAAAGTCTACAAATAATAAATGCTGGAGAGAGAAAAGGGAACCCTCCTACACTGTTGGTGGGAATGTAAACTGGTATAACCACTATGAAAAACAGTGTAACTACCATATGATCCTACAATTCCACTCCTGGGCATATATCTGGAGAAAACTATTACTGGAAAAGATACATTCATCCCAGTATTCATTGCAGGACTATCTATAAGAGCCAAGATATGGAAGTAACCTAAATGTCCATCCACAGATGAATGGATAAATTCATATATATACAATGTAGAAACATGGATGGACTTTGAGGTTATCTTACTAAGTGAAGTAAGCCAGATAAAGATAAATATCATATGATATCACTTACACATGGAATAAAAAAAAAGATACAAATGAACTTATATTTAAAACAGAAGAAGACTCACAGATCAAGGGAGGGGAGGGATATATTAGGAGGATGGGATTAACATATATACACTACTATATATAAGACAGATAACCAACAAGAACCTACTGTATAGCATAGAGAACTATACTCAGTATTTTGCAATAACAAAAAAGGGAAAAGAACCTGAAAAATAATATAGGTTATTGAATCTTTCTGTGGTACACCTGAAACTTACATGACATTATAAGTCAACTATACTACAAACTTGAATAAATAAATAAATAAACGTCCTGTGAAATTCCTTTTGAAAGACAGTGGGAGTATATCTATAAAATACTTATTATTATATTAGATGTTAAGAACAGATTTGTTACCCCCGCCAAAAGAGACTAATCTTCTCAGGTGTTTATAGCAACTTAAATTTTTCTCTATGTGTATGTCTTAAAAAGTTCACTGAGATTCATAAACAGGTGTTAGAACTGATTTAACTTTATAAAACCTATAAATGTTCAGCTGCTCTCCTTGAGACCAGGTAGAGACAGAGGAGCGAAACTCCTGGTCCATTAAGCCTTACGGGTTCTCAAGGGTTCCCTGACCAGTTTGAAAATCACTGACACATGTGACTCTCAACTATTCAATTAATAACTTGATTATTCAATTAAGTCTGACTGTTCTAACCACAACACATGAGCCAAGCATTCACTTTTCGGATATTTTAAAAAACAAAGCTAGACATATAAAGAGGATGAAAATAATGGAAGTGACAGAAAAGTTTAGATAAAACTCAATATTGTTATCCCAGTCAAAATTAATAGCATTTCTGTTGCTTCTCCTTAAAGCTAAATGAAACACAGCAATAGAAGCATAACCACTGAAAATCCAGTAATAGTTTAAGGATTATCTTAAATCTTAAGAGCAATTAGATAGAAATCAAGTTATAAAATTTTATTTTCTTACATTGTAGAGACAAGGCAAATGTTTACATCTTGAGTACTGTTGAATTCTTTCACAATCTTGATTCTTTCCTCTGATTTTGTACTTCCATCAAGTCGTCGGTAATCAAGTCCAGATGCCATACAGTATTGCTGTAGCACATCAAGCAACTAGAGGAAAGATACAGAGACATGCAAAGATAAACTCATGGTTTAGTAAGTTTCCTACCATTATACAGATGAGCTTTACCAAGTATTAATATCGCTGTTCACAATTTCCTTCTTATAATTACAACGGCAACAAATATTTTTCTAATTTCTGACTCATACATCTTCCTACTATTATACTGAAACTGATTTTAACATTGGGCAACCTTTGTTTTAAAAAAAGAAAAATCAATCTTTCAAGGGAAAAAATCAATCTTTAGCTTTCAAAACTACAAAAAAAAAAGGAATAAAAAGAAAAGTACTGCCCAACTCATTTATCTAATTATATTCATTATTTTTGCTATAGTCCATATTCTAAAATATCTTAAATATCTTAAAGAACATTTTAATTGTTAACAAAAATATCTTAAGTAGAGAATTAGAAATTTATGTTTGCTATTTGATAGCTGATATTAAGTAATTCTTATATAACTGAGATTTAAGTATCTGTTTTAAAAGTTGTTTGCCTCATTTCCATTTCCTACAGAAATTATTAAGAAGCAGAAGATATTAGGAAGAGGTGGTAAGAATATACCACCCTGGAATGTGAAGTCAAGTGGGTCTTAAGAAGCATCACTACGAACAAAGCTAGTGGAAGTGATTGAAATCCAGTTGAACTACTTCAAATCCTAAAAGATGATGCTGTGAAAATGCTGCACTCAATAAGCTAGCAAATTTGGAAAACTCAGCAGTGGCCAGAGGACTGGAAAAGGGCAGTTTTCATTCCAATCCCAAAGAAAGGAAATACCAAAGAATGCTCAAACTACCACACAATTGCACTCATCTCACATGCTGGCAAAGTAATGCACAAAATTCTCCAAGCCAGGCTTCAGCAATATGTGAACTGTGAACTTCCAGATGTTCAAGCTGATTTTAGAAAAGGCAGAGGAACCAGAGATCAAATTGCCAACATCTGCTGGATCACTGAAAAAGCATGAGAGTTCCAGAAAAACATCTACTTCTGCTTTATTGACTATGCCAAAGCCTTTGCCTGTGTGGATCACAACAAACTATGGAAAATTCTTCAAAAGGTGGAAACACCAGACCACCTTACCTGCCTCCTGAGAAATCTGTATACAGCTAAAGAAGCAACAGTTAGAAATGGCCATGGAACAACAGACTGATTCCAAATAGGGAAAGGAGGACGTCAAGGCTGTATATTGTCACCCTGCTTATTTAACTTATATACATCATGAGAAATGCTGGACTGGATGAAGCACAAGCTGGAATCAAGATTACTGGGAGAAATATCAATAACTTCAAATGTGCAGATGACACCACTCTTATGGTAGAAAGTGAAGAAGAACTAAAGAGCCTCTTGATCAAAGTGAAAGAGGAGAGTGAAAAAGCTGGCTTAAAGCTCAACATTCAAAAAACTAAGATCATGACATCCAGTCCCATCACTTCATGCAAATAGATGGGTTAACAGTGACAGATTTTATTTTTTGGACTCCAAAATCGCTGCAGATGGTGACCGCAGTCAAGAAATTAAAAGACGCTTGCTCCTTGCAGGAAAAGTTATAACCAACCTAGACAGCATATTTAAAAGCAGAGACATTACTTTGCCAACAAAGTAATCTAGTCATCTAGTCCATCTAGTCAAAGCTATGGTTCTTCCAGTAGTCACGTATGGATGTGAGAGTTGGACTATAAAGAAAGCTGAGCGCCAAAGAATTGATGCTTTTGAACAGTGGTGTTGGAGAAGATTCCTAAGAGTCTCTTGGACAGCAAGGAGATCAAACCAGTCAATCCTAAAGGAAATCAGTCCTGAATATTCACTGGAAGGACTAATGCTAAAGCTGAAACTCCAATACTCTGGTCACCTGATGCAAAGAACTGACTCATTTGAAGAGACTCTGATGCTGGGAATGATTGAAGGTGGGAGGAGAAGGGGATGACAGAGGATGAGATGGTTGGATGGTATCACCAACTCGATAGCTCCAGGAGCTGGGGATGGACAGGGAAGCTTGGCGTGCTGCAGTCCACGGGGTCAGAAAGAGTTGGACACGACTGAGAGACTGAACTGAACTGAACTGAACTGACAGAAGATACATAAGCAGTAAATGTGGCTGGAAGCTCTTTTTATCTCTTTAAGCTACAGAGATCTCTTTATAGACTTTTAAGCCTCAAGAACTAGACCTGAGTCAATAAAAAATATGCTTCAGACAAAACTCACCTTGGTGGAAAAGGAGAAAAGAAGAACTTTATCTTTGTTTTTCCTGCAATGATTTAAAAGCTGCTGAAGAACCTGGAAGGGAACCACAAGAACATCAGTGAACCAGTTTCAATAAAAAGTATACTTTATATACATAAACATCACTTAAGAATTTTTTTAAAATTATTTTATACAATATTAGTCTCAGTAATCTTTGATAATTTCCTTCATTTTTTCCAAGTTTAAAGTATTAGATATTACATGAAATTCATCTTCATATTGTTAAAAGTGAGGTAAATTAAATTGCTCAAGGACTTAGCTCATCTCATCTGGTTTTAATAAAAAGGAAGCATTTTAGATTATGAGATGCATTTAAATGGATTAATTTAATTTCCAAAGACACTTTTTTATACTTACAGTATGTTCACAAACTAAATTGCAGAACAGAATTTCTTTTAGGACTTGGGCCTAGATATCTATCTAGTATCAAGAAAACTAGAGATTATCAAGGGAACATTTCATGCAAGTATGGGCATAATGAAGGACAGAAATGATATGGACCTAACAGAAGCAGAAGAGATTAAGAAAAGGTGTACACAGAAGGACTGTACAAAAAAAGCTCTTAATGACCCATATAACCGCAATGGTGCACTTACCTAGAGCAAGACACCCTGCAGTGTTAAGTCATGTGAGCCTTAGGAAGCATTACTAATTACTATGAACAAAGCTAGTGGAGGTAACAGAACTGCAGCTGAGTTATTTATAATCCTAAAAGATGACGCTGTTAAAGCGCTGTACTCAGTATGTCAGCAAATTTGGAAAACTCAGCAGTGGCTGCAGGACTGGAAAAGGTCAGCTTTCATTCTAATCCCAAAGAAGGACAATGCCAAAGAATGTTCAAACTACCATACAATTGTGCTCATTTCACATACTAGCAAGGTGATGCGCAAATTCCTCCAAGCTAGGCTTCAGCACTACATAAACCACACATATAGGCTGGGTTTCAAAGAGGCAGAGGAAGCAGAAATCAAATTGCCAACAGTTGTTGGATCATGGAGAAAGCAAGCGAGTTCCAGAAAAACGTCTACTTCTGCCTCATTGACTAGGCTAAGGCCTTTGACTTTGTGGATCACTATAAACTATAGAAAATTCTAAAAGAGATGGGAGTACCATACCCCCTTTTCTGCCTCCTGAGAAACCTGTATGTGGTTCAAGATGTAATAGGTAGAACGAGACATGGAACAACTGACTGATTCAATGTTGAGAAAGGCATAAGACAAGGCTGTATATTGTTACACTGCTTATTTAACTTCTGTGCAGAGTATATCATGCGAAATGCTGGGCTAGATGAATCTCAAGCTGGAATCAAGATTGCCAGGAGAAATATCAACAACCTCAGATATACATATTATACCATTCTAATTGCATAAAGTGAAGAGGAACCAAAGAGCCTTTTGATGACGGTGAAGAGGAGAGTGAAAAAGCTGGCTTGAAACTCAACATTAATAAAAACTAAAATCATGGCTTAGTTGGGGCTTCCCTGGTGGCTCAGAGGGTACAGCATCTGCCTGCAATGCGGGAGACCCAAGTTCGATCCCTGGGTTGGGAAGATCCCCTGGGGAAGGAAATGGCAACCCACTCCAGTATTCTTGTCTGGAAAATCCCATGGATGGAGGAGCCTGATAGTCTACAGTCCTATACCTGGAGAATCCCATGGACAAGAGACTGGCAGGCTACACCCCACGGGGTCGTAAAGAGTCGGACACAACTGAGCAACTCACACACACATACACAAGATCATGGCATCCAGTCCCATCACTTCATGGCAAAATAAAAGGTAAAATGTGGAAGCAGTGACAGATTTTCTTTTCTTAGGCTGCAAAATCACTGCAGTGACTGCAGCCATGAAATCAGAAGACACGTGCTCCTTGAAAGAAAAGCTATGACAAACCTAGACAGCATGCTACAAAGCAGAGACATCACTGTGCCTACAAAGCTATGGTTTTTCCAGTAGTCATGTACAGTTGTGAGAGTTGGACCAAAAAGGCAGCTGAGTGCTGAAGAATTGATGTTTCTGAATTGTAGTGCTAGAGAAAGAAGACGTTTTAGAGTCCCTTGGACTGCAAGGAGATCCAGTCAGTCAATCCTAAAGGAAATTGATCATGAATATTCATTGGAAGGAATGATGCTGAAGCCGAAGCTGAAGGTTTGCCGTCTGATGCGAAGAGCCAATTCACTGGAAAAGACCCTGATGCTGGCAAAGATTGAAGGCAAAATGAGAAGGGGGTGACAGAGAACGAGATAGTTGGATAGCATTACCAACTCAATGAACATGAATTCGAGCAAATCCAGGAGACAGAGGATGGCAGAGGAGCATGGATTGCTGCAGGTCCATGCTGTTGCAAAGAGGAGGACATAACTTAGAGACTGAACGATAACAAATTCCTTTTAGTAAATATTCAAATTTTCTTTATGTAATAAAATGTATTTAATTATACCTAGGCTCTAAAAACTCTGATATTTGTTTTCTATAATAATCAGTCAAATATATACCTCTTCTCATTTTATCCCCTCTGTTTCTCTATTACAGTAAGTCCTGAATTCCAGATTTGATTTGATGCCAAAATGCCAATAATTTGCCCCCATATGCAGTGTGTTTAGAGAGGAAGCAAATAATCCAAAGCCTATGTAATAATAGTGATACTGTTATTTTTAAAACAGGCATTTACACATTTGGCAATGACAGCTCCAAACACCATGGAAAAGAAAACCACAAAGGAAAGAAAAGAAATTTTCTGTACTAAGCATAAGGTTTTTCTGAAGTATATAATGAAGACAACCCATTTTATTTATTTAAATGATAAATATATAAACTTTTAAATACATCATCCTTGCATGTATGCAAACTGAAAGAACAACACTTACTTTCATTTTTCCGCTGTATTTTGGGTCAGAAAGTGTTTCAAAGGCTGCATCCTTGCTTTTTTGCACAAAATCTGGGAATCTGGAAAATACCTGATCACATATCCTTTTGATAAGTGTTTCCTTAAGGGAAAAAGGAAGAAGAAAAGAAATCTCAGCACTTTTAAACCTGTATACTTTGAAAATATTTATAAAAAATATATTTAGAAGGAATGTATTAGGTTGAAAGTTTTACCTTCTTTAACTCAAAATACCTTAAAGTGATATGTTAAACATGTAAGGCTTTGACAAGTTCTGAGATAGTGATATGGTTACTAATTTTACCGTTACTTTTTTAAGATTTTCAAAATAAGGAACTGAATACTTCTCAAAGAGTAGTCTTTTAAAATTACATTTCAACAACCTCAAGCTTATCACACAAAAACAAAATATGAAAACATTATATAAAAAGCTTTTAAAAAGATCTTTTTATTTACATTGTGCTTTAGACACAACTGACATGACTAAAGCCAATGACTCCATGTGTGCCTAAATTTTGAAATTACTGATTTTTACTAAATATTTAATATACAGATTATTATAAAGCCTCATTGTAACACAGTAGATTAGATAATTAGATATATTATTGGTGGAATTAGGATGGACTCATCAAATATCTTTAGTTGGTAATATATCAAAAGTTATTAGGAAAATGAAAATAGTATGAACATATCAGAGGCATAAAAAAGATTTACTTTAAGGTTAACTTTTCTCACTTTGATTAAAAGTTTAAATGCATAAACTTCTCTGACATCTAAATTAAAAAACAAGCAGGTCAGTTACCTCTTCAATTTCATACAAAGATAAGGATATTTGGCTAAGAAATTTTATACCAAATACACTAAATAGCATCACAAAGAAATTTAAAATCCAACCCAAACCTGTTGTTTAGAGGTGCTAGCAGTCTGCAGTAACGCCACATGGTTAGCTACCTTCTGAAGGACTGCAAGGTAACTGAAATACAATGTTTTCACTGTTTCGCCCTGTGAATTGGTCTGTAACCATAAAAGTACAGAAAATAAAAATAAGCAAGGGACTAACACGGCTATGTAACTAATTATACCAAAAATATATCACTTACAATAATATTTATTATCCGGTTACTATCAGCACAATACATTATGAGAAAATAATGGTCAAATGATACACAAAATATCCATGAATCACTAATGTGGAGTTGTACTTTTGGTCAACCATAACACAATGATGTTTTTAACAAAAGAGGAGAGAAAGTCCTCATTCCAGGAAGTATATATGGTGACACAGCTTCTACAGATAAAAAACCACGTGAGGAAAAGTTCTATTAGCTGCTACTTACTCTGATACTAGACTTGAGTACTATATAATCAAAAATAAGACAGTAAAGATATCATGTAATGTGCTTAGTCACTCAGCTGTGTCAGATTCTGTGACCCCATGGACTGTAGCCCATCAGGCTCCTCTGTCCATGGGGATTCTCCAGGCAAGAATACTAGAGGGCATTACCATGCCCTGCTCCAGGGGATCTTCCCAACCCAGGGAGTGAACCCAAGTCTCCTGCATTGCAGGGGGATTCTTTTATCATCTGAGCTAACAGGGAAACATACCATACTGAAATGCTTACCTTATAACAACAATTTCTCCTTTTTTGGCCACTACTGCAGGTACAAGGCTCAGAAGATTGAAGTATCAAAGACACATCTTCAGTTTCTAATACCGTTTGATAGACAGCTTTTTGAAAATCTGTCAGAGAACAGTATACCATCTGTCAAGATAAAAAAGAAGGTAGTTATTAGTATTTTTATAGCAATGATAATTACAATGCACATCAGGTTTCACAGACTGTAAGAGTGAAAACTGCTCATAAACTGTAATTTTTCTTACATGATTAGCCCATGTAATCATTATATGGGATTCCCAGATGGCGGTAGTGGTAAAGAACCTGCCTGCCAATGCAGGAGACATGGATTCGATCCTTGGGTAGGGAAGATGCCCTGAAGGGCATGGCAACCTACTGCAGTAATTTTGCCTGGAGAATCCCACAGACCGAGAAGCCTGGGGGACTATGGTCCATAGGTTTACAAAGAGTTAGACACTACTGACGCAACTTAGCACATATGCATGCACATCACTGTATAACAAGAATACAAGAAAATTTCTCCTAATTCTATGCTACAACCTTACCATAAACTATACAAATTATAACTTACTTTTCAAATAAATCTCACAGTTTGTTCTTTAATTTTAAAAACTCAAAATATGAAAAAGCTAAGAGGAAAAAGCTTATAAATTTCTCAACATATTACTGTGGGTCTTTTCAGCATTCCACATTATTAGCCCATCATGCAAATAAGTGATTAAAGTTTAGGTCAAATAAAAAACTAGAAAAGGAAAGATAATACTTAGTGAGTTACTTGAAAATCTGGAAAAAAAATTTTAAACATCCTATTACTGAAGATAGGATAAAGTATTTTTGCTACAAATTCCCAAAATTAGTAAATATAAGAATTAAACAAATACACATGAAGGCAAAACTTGTAAAATTGCCACCTTGTGCCCAAATTCAAGAAAAGAAGAAAACACAAGAAAATAATGCCACTAACAGGGGATACATTTTGCCTTATGCTTCTGGTAGTCTGGAAATTGGTAAAATTCTTTGCAATATAGCTGTATGTAATCAGGGTCATAAAACTAAATATATACATGGTAGGACTTTGAGGAATGTGAATAAGAGGGAAAGCCATCTATTTAAAAATATTTATATGTGTGTATCGTTACTACAGAACATTACTGCAAAAAGAAGAAATATTGTGGATATAAGAATAAAAAGAGAATATTGAAGATAGGGTCAATGATTAAGGTATGGGGGAAATTCTGAGTTATTATTTTATCCCAAGTTTATTAAGATAAATTAACATATAAGTTTATAGTATATAACATTATGATTTGATATGTGTTTTTATTGTAAAATTATAAGCACAGCAATATGGCTAGTTAACACATTCATCACGTCACATAACTACTTTTTGTGTGTATGGTGAGAACATTTAACATTTATTCTCAGAGGCAGGGACTTTTAAGATGATGGAGGAATAAGACAGGGAGATTACCGTCCCCTCCATAAATACATCAAAAATTCATCTGCATGTGGAACAACTCCTACAGAACACATTCTGGATGCTGGCAGAAGACCCTGGGGATTTCCAAAAAGGCAAATCAATCTCCACAGAATGAGATGGGGCAGAAGATAAGGATAAAAAAAGAGACAAAGGATTTCAGGACCAGGACCTGTGCCACGGGGAAGGGAGTTTTGAAGGTGGAAATGTTTCCACACTCTCTGAAGCCTTCTCACAGGCAGAGTCTGGGAGGAGCTTTGGACCCTCAACAGGTGCTGGGGAGGCAAAATGGAGAGAATTCCCCAGACTGTAACCAAACGGCACTCCTCAGGCAAGAAGTGGCTTACATGCCCACAGCAGCAAGTGCAGGCTCAGAGCTCAGGCTTCAGGGGTCAGACCCCAGGGAAAGGACTGGCGTTGGCTGTCATGAAGGTATTCTGAGGGGACTAGTGAAACACAGCTGAGGGAGTCCAGAGAAGAGCCTGGGCCCACCAGAGAGGCAAGAGACTATTGCCATGGGAATGCTCTAACTCTGCACGCGTAGAATGCAGGACCCCGCCTTCACAAGTGGCGTAGGTGGGATAAGCCAGCTGCAGTCTGTGACCCCAGAAGGAGAAAAGCAGGTGTGAATGCCAAAGGCAGAAGACAGGAGGCCACTACGGTTTCGACTCCAAGAGGTCACAGCTGCCACCATGCTGTGAGCGAGTGCGGGTCACTGACCACACCTTCCTGGGAGCCTGAGCAGCTTGGCTCTACTGGGGACCCACAACCCAGGGCCAAACCCCCTGGGGAAGCACACAATCCACCCCAGACTTCAGGGATTTCCTGCGGGTCTCAGTCACAGCGGGCACTCCCCACACACCCCAACTGTGTCTGCCCGACCCCTCTCTCTCCCCAGCCCAACGGAGCAAGTGAGCCCTAATAAGCTGCTACTTTCGCCCCCTCCTGTCTGGGCAGGGGACAGACACCAGAGGGCAGTCTACAAGCAGAGACAGGGCCAGAACCAGAGTGGAACACCAGGAGCTCTGCGAGCAAAGGAGAAATCGCTCCTGCAGCCGCAGATGCAATAGATTAAATCCCCACAATCAGCCTGAGACTGTGAACTCTAGGGGCAGGTGTGGCTTTGGGGAGCAAGTATAAGCTGGAGTAAGGGAAGATCTGAATCTGAGCCAACCTCACACTGTCAACAACAGATCCAGAGATTTCCCTAGAAATATTGGAGGACTTTCTGAGTGGCAGATTGACTACAGCACACTGTGTGGAGAAGTCAATGGAGAAATCATGAAGACATTCTTCTTAATATCATTCTATATATATTTTTTCTTTTCCATATTGCTCTAATGTTGTTTATCTTATTCAGTTCAGTTCAGCCATTCAGCTGTGTCTGACTCTTTGTGACGCCATGGACTGCAGCACAACAGGCTTCCCTGTGTCCATCAACAACTCCCAGAGCTTGTTCACATTCATATCCATCTAGTCGGTGATGCCATCCAACCATCTCGTCTTCTGTCGTCCCCTTCTCCTCCTGCCTTCAGTCTTTCCCAGCATCAGGGTCTTTTCCAAGGAGTCAGTTCTTCACATCAGGTGGCCAAAGTATTTTCTTCATTACTCTTTTAATTTTTCTTTTTTATAATGTATTTTTTCTTATTTTTGAAACATCTTATTTTTAAATAAATTCATTTTATTTTCCTACTTTTACAGTACTCTTTAGTTATATTGTATTTTCCCATATTTTTGATTTTGTGTTTTTGCTAGTCTAGTTTTTAGTATTCATTTTCATGTGTAAGTTTATCTATTGGTTTGCCTGCTCTCTTTTGACTCCTGTTTTTATCCTTTCTGTTTTTCCTTTCTCTTTTGTAAGTATGTGAGTTTCTTTGGGTGCTCTGGGCTGTTGAGTGTTGCTTTTACCATTATTCTTGGGGTTTTGTTTTCTGTGCTGTGTGACCTGTGAAGTCTTGGTGCTACCGTAAGGAGCTGGACCTAAACTCCCGAGGTGGGAGACCCGAGTCCAAAGAACTCCCAAATCCATGGAACATTAATCAATGAGAATACTCCCAAAGGCCTCTATCTCAACGCTAAGACCAAGCCCCCCTCAAAGGCCAGCAAGCTTCAGAGCCACACATCTCAGGTCAAAACTTCAGCAAAACAGGAACTCAACTCTGCCCAGTAGCAGACAGGCTGCCCAAAGCCATACCAAGCCAACAGACACCCCAGCACACTACTGGATATGGCACTGCTCTTCAGAGAAACAAGATCCAGCTCCATCAACCAGAACAGAGACCCAAATCCCCCAAAATAGGAAGCCTTCACAATCACTGGTCCAACCTCACCCACGGAGGTAGACTCCACAATTATGAAAAACTATGACCTTCCAGTCTGCAGAAAGGAGACCCCAAACACAGTAAATTAAATGAAATGAAAAGACAGATAAACAGGTAAGATTTGAAGGAACATGGTAAAAACTCACAAGACCAAACAAATGAAGAGAAAATATTCAGTCTACCTGAAAAAGAATGCAGAAGAATGATTGTAATGATGATCCACATCTTGGAAATAAGATGGAGGCACAGATAAATATAATGAAGGGGGTGACTGAGAAGATACAAGCAATGTTTAACAAGAACCTAGAAGGAATAAAGAATAGACAATCAACAATGAACAACACAATAACTGAGATTAAAATTAAACTAGAGGGAACCAACAGCAGAATAACTGAGAAAGTAGAGTGTATATGTGAGCTGAAAGACAGAATGGTAGAAATAACTGAAGCAGAGCAGAATAAAGAAAAAAGACTAAAAAGGAATGAGGAGAGCCTCAGAGACCTCTAGACAACACTAAGTGCACCAACATCCAAATTATAGGGTTCCCAGAAGAAGAAAAAAAGTAAGGGTATGAGAAAGTATTTGAGGAGATTAGAGTCAAAAACTTTCCGAACATGGAAAAGGAAATAGCCACCCGAGGCCAGGAAGCCCAGAGAGTCCCATGTAGGATAAACCCAAGGAGAAAGATGCCAAGACACATATTAATCAAACTAACAAAAATTAAACACAAAGAACAAATATTAAAAGCAGCAAAGGAAAACCAACAAGTAACATACAAGGCGATCCTTATAAGGCTAACAACTGATTTTTCAACAGAAATTGTAGGCTAGAAGGAAGTGGCAGGATACTTAAAGTGATGAAAGGAAAAAGGTACAACCAAGATCACTCTATCTAGCAAGGATTTCATTCAGATTCAGAGGAGAAATCAAAAGCTTCACAGACAAGCAAAGTTAAGAGAATTCGCACCACCAAACCAGTTTTATAACAAATACTAAAGGTATTTCTCTAGACAAGAAACGTAAGTGAAAGAAAAGGCCTACAAAAACAAACCCAAAACAATTAAGTAAATGGTAATAGGATCAATAATTACCTTAAATGTAAATGGATTAAATGCTCCAACCAAAAGATATAGATTGGTTCAATAGATACATAAACAAGACCCCTATATATGCTGTCTAAAAGAGAACCACCTCAGATATACAGACACACACAGACTGAAAGAGTGTGGCTGAAAAAAGATATTCCATGCAAATGGACAAGAAAAGAAAATGGGAGTACCAATACTCGTATGAAATAAAACAGATGTTAAAGACCATTATAAGAGACAATGAAGGATCATGTCATCTGCAAACAGAGAGAGTTTCACTTCTTCTTTTCCTATCTGGATTCCTTTTGCTTCTTTTTCTGTTCTGATTGCTGTGGCCAACACTTCCACAACTATGTTGAATAGTAGTGGTCAGAGTGGGCACCCTTGTCTTGTTCCTGATTTTAGGGGAAATGCTTTCAATTTTTCACCATTGAGGGTAATGCTTGCTGTGGGTTTGTCATATATAGCTTTTATTATGTTGAGGTATGTTCCTTCTATTCCTGCTTTCTGGAGAGTTTTAATCATAAATGGGTGTTGAATGTTGTCAAAGGCTTTCTCTGTATCTATTGAGATAATCATATGGTTTTTATCTTTCAATTTGTTAATGTGGTGTATTACATTGATTGATTTGCAGATATTAAAGAATCCTTGCATTCCTGGGATAAAGCCCACTTGGTCATGGTGTATGATTTTTTTAATATGTTGCTGGATTCTGTTTGCTAGAATTTTGTTAAGGATTTTTGCATCTATGTTCATCAGTGATATTGGCCTGTAGTTTTCTATTTTTGTGGCATCTTTGTCTGGTTTTGGAATTAGGGTGATGGTGGCCTCATAGAATGAGTTTGGAAGTTTACCTTCTTCTGCAATTTTCTGGAAGAGTTTGAGTAAGATAGGTGTTAGCTCTTCCCTAAATTTTTGGTAGAATTCAGCTGTGAAGCCATCTGGTCCTGGGCTTTTGTTTGCTGGAAGATTTCTGATTACAGTTTCGATTTCCTTGCTTGTGATGGGTTTGTTAAGATCTTCTATTTCTTCCTGGTTCAGTTTTGGGAAGTTATACTTCTCTAAGAACTTGTCCATTTATTCCAAGTTGTCCATTTGATTGGCATAGAGCTGCTGGTAGTAGTCTCTTATGATCCTTTGTATTTCAGTGTTGTCTGTTGTGATCTCTCCATTTTCATTTCTAATTTTGTTAATTTGGTTCTTCTCTGTTTCTTAATGACTCTTGCTAATGGTCTGTCAATTTTGTTTATTTTTTCAAAAAATCAGCTTTTAGCTTTGTTGATTTTTGCTATGGTCTCTTCAGTTTCTCTTGCATTTATTTCTGCCCTAATTTGTAAGATTTCTTTCCTTCTACTAACCCTGGGGTTCTTCATTTCTTCCTTCTCTAATTGCTTTAGGTGTAGAGTTAGGTTATTTATTTGACTTTTTTCTTGTTTCTTGAGGTAGGCCTGTAATGCTATGAATCTTCCCCTTAGCACTGCTTTTACAGTGTCCCATAGGTTTTGGGTTTTTTTGTTTTCATTTTCATTCATTTCTATGCATATTTTGATTTCTTTTTTGATTTCTTCTATGATTTGTTGGTTATTCAGAAGCGTGTTGTTTAGCCTCCATATGTTTGAATTTTTAATAATTTTTTTCCTGTAATTGAGATCTAATGTTACTGCATTGTGGTCAGAAAAGATGACTGGAATGATTTCAATTTTTTTGAATTTACCAAGACTAGATTTATGGCCCAGGATGTGATCTATTCTGGAGAAGGTTCCGTGTGCACTTGAAAAAAAGGTGAAGTTGATTGTTTTAGGGTGAAACGTCCTATAGATGTCAATTAGGTCTAGCTGGTCCATTGTGTCCTTTAAAGTTTGTGTTTCCTTGTTAATTTTCTGTTTAGTTGATCTATCCATAGGATCCTCTACATAGAAAACCCTAAAGACTCTACCAGAAAATTACTAGAGCTAATCAATGAATATAGTAAAGTTGCAGGATATAAAATTAACACACAGAAATCTCTTGCATTCCTATACACTAACAATGAGAAAACAGAAAGAGAAATTAAGGAAACAATACCATTCACCATTGCAACAAAAAGAATAAAATACTTAGGAGTATATCTACCTAAAGAAACAAAAGACTTATACATAGAAAACTATAAATCACTGATGAAAGAAATCAAAGAGGACACAAACAGATGGAGAAATATACCGTGTTCATGGATTGGAAGAATCAATATTGTCAAAACGACTGTACTACCCAAAGCAGTCTATAGATTCAATGCAATCCCTATCAAGCTACCAACGGTATTTTTCACAGAACTAGAACAAATAATCTCACAATTTGTATGGAAATACAAAAAAACTCGAATAGCCAAAGTAATCTTGAGAAAGAAGAATGGAACTGGAGGAATCAACCTGCCTGACTTCAGACTCTACTACAAAGCCACAGTCATCAAGACAGTATGGTACTGGCACAAAGACAGAAATATAGATCAATGGAACAGAATAGAAAGCCCAGAGATAAATCCACAAACCTATGGACACCTTATCTTCGACAAAGGAGGCAAGGATATACAATGGAAAAACGACAACCTCTTTAACAAGTGGTGCTGGGAAAACTGGTCAACCACCTGTAAAAGAATGAAACTAGAACACTTTCTAACACCATACACAAAAATAAACTCAAAATGGATTAAAGATCTAAACGTAAGACCAGAAACTATAAAACTCCTAGAGGAGAACATAGGCAAAACACTCTCCGACATAAATCACAGCAGGATCCTCTATGACCCACACCCCAGAATATTAGAAACAAAAGCGAAAATAAACAAATAGGACTTTATGAAACTTAAAAGCTTTTGCACAACAAAGGAAACTATAAGCAAGGTGAAAAGACAGCCCTCAGAATGGGAGAAAATAATAGCAAACGAAGCAACAGACAAAGGATTAATCTCAAAAATATACAAGCAACTCCTGCAGCTCAATTCCAGAAAAATAAATGACCCAATCAAAAAATGGGCCAAAGAACTAAACAGACATTTCTCCAAGGAAGACATACAGATGGCTAACAAACACATGAAAAGATGCTCAACATCACTCATTATCAGAGAAATGCAAATCAAAACCACAATGAGGTACCATTACACGCCAGTCAGGATGGCTGCTATCCAAAAGTCTACAAGCAATAAATGCTGGAGAGGGTGTGGAGAAAAGGGAACCCTCTTACACTGTTGGTGGGAAAGCAAACTAGTACAACCACTATGGAGAATAGTGTGGAGATTTCTTAAAAAGCTGAAAATAGAACTGCCATATGACCCAGCAATCCCACTCCTGGGCATACACACCGAGGAAACCAGATCTGAAAGAGACACATGCACCCCAATGTTCATCACAGCACTGTTTATAATAGCTAGGACATGGAAGCAACCTAGATGCCTAGCAGCAGACGAATGGATAAGGAAGCAGTGGTACATATACACCATGGAATATTACTCAGCCATTAAAAAGAATTCATTTGAGTCAGTTCTAATGAGATGGATGAAACTGGAGCTCATTATACAGAGTGAAGTAAGCCAGAAAGATAAAGACCATTACAGTATACTAACACATATATATGGAATTTAGAAAGATGGTAACTTTAACCCTATATGCAAAACAGAAAAAGAGACACAGATGTATATATAGAACAGACTTTTGGACTCTGTGGGAGAAGGTGAGGGTGGGATGTCTCAAGAGAACAGTATCAAAACATGTATACTATCTAGGGTGAAACAGATCACCAGCCCAGGTTGGATGCATGAGATAAGTGCTTGGGCCTGGTGCACTGGGAAGACCCAGAGGGATCAGGTGGAGAGGGAGGTGGGAGGGGGAATCAGGATGGGGAATACATGTAAATCCATGGCTAATTCATGTCAGTGTATGACAAAAACCACTACAATATTGTAAAGTAATTAGCCTCCAATTAATAAAAATAAATTTAAAAAAAAGAGACAATGAAGGACACTACATAGTGACTGAGGAATCAGTTGAAGAAGATATAAGAATCATAAATATATATGCACCCAAAACTGGAGCACCTCAATACAGGAGGCAAATTCTAACAACTATTAAAGGGAAAATGGACAGAAACTCAATAATAGTGGGGGACTTTAACACCCCACTGACACCAATGGTCAGATCATCCAAACAAAAAATTAATAAGAGAAACAAGCTTTAAACAATACATTGAAATGGTTGGACCTAATTGATATGTAGAGGGGATTTCATTTAAAAACGGTAGATTTCACTTATTTCTCAAATGCACATAGAACATTCTCCAGAACAGATCACACCTTAGGTCATAAATCAAGCCTTGGTAAATTTTAAAAAAGGGAGGTCATTTCAAGCATCTTTTCTGACTACAACACTGTAAGATTAGATAACAACTACAGGAAAAAAAGCTATTAAAAAAACAACAAACACATGGAGGATAAACAATATGCTTCTGAGTAACTTAGAGGTCACTGAAGAAACTAAAGAGGAAATCAAAAAATACCTAGAAGGAAACAACAGTGAAAACAAGACAATTCAAAATCTGCGGGATGTAGGAAAAGCAGCGCCGTTAAGAGGCAAGTTCATAGCAATACAATCCTACTTCAAGAAACAAGAGAAACACCAAATAAGCAACCTAACTCTACACCTAAAGCAACTAGAAAAAGATGAGCGAAAAAAAAAAAGCCCCTAAAGTTAGTAGAAGGAAAGAAATCATAAAGACCAAAGTAGAAATAAATGAAAAAGAAATGAAGGAGATAATATCAAAGATCAATAAAACTAAATGCTGGTTCTTTGAGAAAATAAAATTGATAACTCATTAGCTAGACTCAACGAGGAAAAAAGGGAAGGGAAGGGAAATGTTAGTCGCTCAGTCATGTCCGACTCTTTGTGACCCCACAGACTGTAGCCCACCAGGCTTCTCTGGGATTCTCCAGGCAAGAATACTGGAGTGGATTGCCATTCCCTTCCCCAGAGGATCTTTCTGACTCAGGGATCAAACCCTGGTCTCCTGCATTGCAGGCAGATTCTTTACCGTTTGAGCTACAGGGAAGTCCTACAAAAAAAAAAAAAAAAAAAAGAAGAGAAGTCAAATCAAGAAAACTAGAAATGAAAAAGAAGGTTACAACAGACAATGCAGAAATACAAAGGACAAAAATACTGTCAAAACAAAAATTTTCACAATGTGTGTGGAAACAGAAAAGACCTCAAACAGCCAAAGTTATCTTGAGAAAGAACAATGGAGCTGGAAGAATCAATCTTCCTGACTTCAGACTATACTATAAAGCTATAGTTATCAAGACAGTATGGTACTGGCACAAAATCAGAAATACAGACGAATGGAACAATATAGAAAGCCCAGAGATAAAGCCACATGCCTATGGATACCTTATCTTTGACAAAGGAGGTAGGAATATACAGTGGAGAAAAGACAGTCTCTTCAATGAGTGGTACTGGGAAAGCTGGACAGTTACATGAAAAAGAATGAAACCAGAACATCTCCTAAAATTATACACAAAAATAAACTCAGAATGGATTTAAGACTTAACTGTAAGGCCAGAAACTGTAAATCTCTTAGAGGCAAACACAGACACTACAGTCCTTGACATAAATCAGTGAGACCCTCTATGAACCACATCTTAGAGCAATGGAAATAAAAATAAACAAAAGGGACCTAATTAAACTTAAAAGCTTTTGCACAGCAAAGGAAACTATAAACAATGTGAAAAGACAACCCTAAAATGGGAGAAAATGATAGCAAATGAAACAACTGACAAAGAATTAATCTCCAAAATATCAATCAGCTCATGCAGCTCAATACCAGAAAAACAAACAATCCAATCAAAAACTGGCACAAGACCTGAACAGATATTTCCCCAAAGAAGACATATACATGGCTAATAAACACATTAAACGATGCTCAAATCAACTATACTCCCATACAAAATAAAAGGTTTAACACTTGAAAAAAATAAAAATAAAAGAGATCCTCTTAAAGTCAAATCCTCAAATTTTCTTATACAATTAACAGAATTTAACTGCAATTTTCATGCAAACTCTTAAAATTAGTTGCGCAAATATACACTACATTCTACAGGAAATGTACCTATTAAAAAGAAGCTTTTAACTACTTGTTCTGTAGTGAGAATTAAATTACCAAAGAATATACTGGATTATGGGCTTCCCTTGTGACTCAGCTGATAAAGAACCTGACTGCAATGCAGGAGACCAGGGTTCAATCCCTGGGTTGGGAAGACCACCTGGAGAAGGAAAGGCTACCCACTCCAGTATTCTGGCCTGGAGAATTCCATGGACTGTATGGTCCATGGGGTCACAAAGAGTCGGACACGACTGAGTGACTTTCATGTTCACTTTTCATACTGGGTTATGGGCTTCCCAGGTAGCTTAGCTGGTAAAGAATCTGCCTGCAATGCAGGAGATTGCACTGATCCAGTTTGACTCCTGGGTCAGGAAGATTCCCTGGAGAAGGGATAAGCTACCCTCTCCAGTATTCTTGGGCTTCCCTGGTAGCTCAGATGGTAAAGAATCCTCTTACAATGCAGGAGACCTGGCTTTGATCCCTGGGTTGGGAAGATCCTCTGGAGGAAGGCATGGCAACCCACTCCAGAATTCTTGCCTGGAGAATCCCCATGGACAGAAGAGCCTGGCAGGGTACAGTCCATGGGGTGGCAAAGAGTCAGACACCACAGTGACTAAGTACAGCACAGCACATACTGGGTTATAGATGGTACACAGTATAAGATGGGCAAAATATGAACAGAAAACACATTAGAGCAAGAAGCTCTTTCTTTGTTGAGGAAGAATTACATCAAAAGCCTTCGTGTTCTAAAATAAGAGAAATGAGTTTAATGTATACTAATAATAGACCTGTTAGATAAAACGTTAGTAAAGTTAGGAAGATTTCTCAGGCTCGATTAATATTTTATGAAATTCTGCACATAATTTTTTTCACACTGAGTAAAATGCAAAAAACCGTAATCATAAAACACCACAGGAGATAGATTTCCACTTCAAAAGAAGTATTTTCAGAATAAATAAAACATGACAAGGAATTGCTAATATACACAAAAGCGGTTCTCACCCGGTCTTCCTTCTTAGGCAATTGATCCTTGATTAGAGTCTTGGTTCGTCTGAGAAACCACCCAGACATCTTTCTTGCAAGCCTTTTCATGGCCTTTCGGCCAGTAGCTAGTTCCCTTTTTGTTGCTGTGTGTCTCTGACCATGTTCTACTGGGTCAGAAAACTGCTTCTTGAAGTGGATCCTGCTACCTAATAGTCCTGGCACAGCCCTTTATAAAGGCAATAAGAAAAATGTTAAGGCTTTATTAAACTAATAAGAAACAGACTTCTTTTTGCTCTTAAGAAGTACAATAAGTCACTTGTTTATTAAGGATAACAGTAAAAAAGGCAAAAAAGCAGAACGTTCTTTATGACAATTTCAGTGAATAACTATAAGATGATGGGACTGGTAAATTACTTCAGATATTTACTTCAGGGACCAAGAGTAATACATAAAGCTGGGTTTTCAGGGGGCTCTTTACTGTGCATACTATGTATAGGATAAAACACATCTGCAAACAGACAACTAATTTTTTTTCAGAAACAAATAATTAGGAAAAAAGGTTAAGAAAGTAGAAAATAATTTTCTAAACTCACCAGTCCATAACACACCACAATTCTTTCATGTTGTTCTGAAGAATGGTTCCAGTGAGGCCAATTCGGACATTACATTTTAAAGCTTTCATAATTTCTGTTACTCTAGCCTTTGGATTCTTGATTCTATGAACCTCATCTACAATGATAGCTGACCATTCCAAACTATAAAGTGAAACAAAAAGGAAAAAAGGTTGAAAAAACTTCCCTTTCTTAGTCTACATAATTTTTAGAGGCCAGTTTTCTCTACCAAAGTTTTGGAGTTTTCTCTTCTTTACTATCTGATGATTTCACAGAATTTTCACTTAGTTGTTTAAATGATCACAAGTTTGGACAACCCATGAAAATAAAATGCGTAGGGAGACCAAAGGGCAGAGATTCTGTTTAGGGACAATGAAAAGAAATAACTCATTTAAACATGACTAAAATCACAAAAGGAATCTTTTAAAAGTAATAAAAAATAAATATAAAATAAGCAAAACTTATAATGCTAATTATGAATGAAAAATATCAATATAAACTCATGATTTCTGCAAAGTTGCACTACATAGCTCTGCCTGCTAAAAAGGTTTAGGATTGATTATTACCCCAATAGCAATGAACAACCACAGTGGTCAATCCACTGAACGGAAGCAGGATCCCAGGGAGAAATAGTTGGTCTCAGGTATGCAGCAAGGGAAATAGTGGAGATTGAGAAAGCATGATTGAGAAAGGAACACAGGAGCAAAACTAATTAGAAAATTAAAGCATCATTAAAAATAATGAATATAGGGTAGTATAAAACACTGAATATATAAAAATCCAAGGGTTGTATGAAAAAAATTCACTTTAGCCTCTTATCTCATGACATATATAAAAATTAACTCAAAATAGATAGTAGACTAAAAAAAGAGATAAATTATAAAAGTTAAAAATGTAGGGAAAATTCTTGTGACTTTGGGTTAGAGAAAAGTTTCTTAGATCTACGACACCAAAAGCATGGTCAATAAAAAACAAATTGGTAAACTGAACTTCATCCAAGTTAAAAAAAACTTTTGCTCTTCCAAAGACATCATTAAGAAAATGAAAAGACATGATACAGACATGCTACAAGAAAATATTTGCAAATCATAATCTGATAAAAGAATTTGCATACAGAATTATATAAAGAGCTACTACAACTCAACAGAAGTTAAAACAATCCAATTTAAAAGATGCTAAAATATTTTAATAGATACTTCACCAAAGAAGATATATTAAGGCCAATAAGTTGGTGATGGACAGGGAAGCCTGGCGTGCTGCAGTTCATGGGGTCGCAAAGAGTCAGACACGACTGAGCGACTGAACTGAACTGAACTGAAGCACATAAAAAAGTTCATAATTAGAAAAAAAAAAAAAGAGAGAGATAGCACCACAAACCTATTTGACTGGCAATCAGGAAAGACTGACAAAATTAAGTGTTCACAAGGAAAACTGGACACACTGCTTTTGGCAAAATACAGACATTTTTCTGAAACACTCTGGCTGTTTCTTAAACGGTTAAAACTCCTTATACCACTCAGCAATTTCATTCCTAGATATCTTTCCCAGAGAAATAAAAAATTTACATTTACTCAAGGATTTGTACATAAATGTTCACAGCAGCATTATTCATAATAGCCCCAAACTGGAAACAATCTAAACATCCATCCATTAGATAAACAAAATGAGGTACATACAATAGTATTGTTCAACAATAAAAAGGAATAAACTACTGAAACATGTTATAGGAGGAGCCTCAAAAATGTTAAGTGAAAGAAGCCTGATACAAAAGACTACCTATTATATGAAATTTACATGAAATCTCCAGAAAAGGCAATTCTATAGAGACAGAAAGCAGACTGGTGGTTGCCTAGAACTACAGATGGGATGAAAGACTGACTGAAAACAAAAAGCTGTTTGAGGTGGTGAAAATGTTCTTAAACTGGGTTGTGGTGATGACTGCACAACTTTCTAAATTTACTAAAAACCATTCTATACTTAAAATTGGTACATTCTATGGCATATCAATTGCACCTCAATAATCTATAAGTCCATACTGATAATCAAAAAAAGGGGGTTGAGGAATGGAAGAGAAACTTTGTGGATGACCACTGTACCAATGTGTTAGTCTGAAAATTGGAAATGGCAGCAAAAGAATCAGGCATTCACCTTGCTGTGTCAGTTGAAACTGTGGATAATTTCTAATTGTAGTAGAATGCTGTTAATAAGTATAGAAGAAATGATAAATTTAGGAAAACATTATTTTGAAAATCCAATAAAATAACTGATTCAGACAACAATAATTTCTGAATATTAATACCACTAAGCAAAAGGACTGAAGGACAAGAATATTTAACTAGTAGAAAAGTATAACCCCATAATTTACTTCTAACTGTAAAGGGGGAAACATATCTTTAAAATGAAGAGATCAGATGATCATCTCCTTAACCTATGGGACAAACTTTGCAACCTTAACAGTAGAACAACATGACATTAACATTTCCTGATGTAACATAATATGAAGTCCACACTATCATTTATGAAGTATTCTAGTCAAAAATGTCTGATCTGAATCTAATGAAGCCTTTAGATCAAAATCAGGTTACCAAAAAAACATATGGTAGAGGGATACACAGCCCTCTTTGAAAAAGCAATCAGATAAATCTGTGAGACACCCTAAGAAACAACTGGCCCAGTCTCCTCAAAATGTCTTACATTAAAAAATTAAAGTTGAGGGAATGTTCTACATTAGAAGAGACTAAACAGATTTAACAGTCAACACACATGTTAACTTACATCTTTCCCCCCAAAAAGCACACATACAACCAGTGAATATAGGTATATAGATATTCATGTAGTATCACTTCAATTTTTCTATAGGATTTCTTAACATAAAGTTGAATAAAGGAAAAGAGATTAAGAACAAAGGAAAAGAGGAAAAAACAATCACAAGATTTTAAAAGCAGGGAAGAAGATGAACAAAATAACTTATGAAACAGAGGAAGGCGTATCCCATGCCAGTAGCAGAGAAAGCCAAGAAACAATCTGATTAATGTTATCGAGTTCTTAAATGGTACGACCAGATGCCTGTAGAAACTGGATTAGGTAAATGTTCAACACTGACAAAATGTGGTCCACTGGAGGAGGGAATGTCAAACCCTTCCAGGATTCTTGTTGTGAGAAACCCATGAACGGTATGAAAGGCAAAAAGATGTGATGCTGGAAGATGAGCCCCCCAGGTCAGAAGGTGTCTAGCATGCTACTAGGGAAGAGGGCAATTACTAATAGCTCCAGAGACTGAAGAGGCTGGGCCAAAGTAGAAATGATGCTCAGCTGCAGTTGTGTCTGGTGTTGAAAGTAAAGTCCAATGTTGTAAAGAACAACATTGCAAATGAACCTGGAATGTTAGGTCCATGAATCAGGTAAACTGGATGTGCTCAAGCAGGAGATGGCAAAAATGAACATCGACACCTCAGGAATTGATAAACTAAAATGGACGGGAATGGGCAAATTTAATTCAGTTCAGTTCAGTTCAGTTGCTCAGTCGTGTCCGACTCTTTGCAACCCAAAGAATTGCAGCACGCCAGGCCTCCCTGTCCACTACCACCTCCCGGAGTCCACCCAAACCATGTCCATTGAGTCGGTGATGCCATCCAACCATCTCATCCTCTGTCATCCTCTTCTCCTCCTGCCCTCAATCTTTCCCAGCATCAGGGTCTTTTCAAATGAGTCAGCTCTCCGCATCAGTTGGCCAAAGTACTGGAATTTCAGCTTCAGCATCAGTCCTTCCAATGAACACCCAGGACTGATCTCCTTGAGGATGGACTTGGTGGATCTCCTTGCAGTCCAAGGGACTCTCAAGAGTCTTCTCCAACACCACAGTTCAGAAGCATCGATTCTTTGGTGCTCTGCTTTTTTCACAGTCCAACTCTCACATCCATACATGACCACTGGAAAAACCACAGCTTTGACTAGACGGACCTTTGTGGACAAAGTAACATCTCTATTTTTTAATATGCTGTCTAGGTTGGTCATAACTTTCCTTCCAAGGAGCAAGCATCTTTTAATTTCATGGCTGCAGTCACCATCTGCAGTGATTTTGGAGCCCAGAAAAATAAAGTCAGCCACTGTTTCCACTGTTCCCCCATCTATTTGCCATGAAGTGATGGGACCGGATGCCATGATCTTAGTTTTCTGAATGTTGAGCTTTAAGCCAACTTTTTCACTCTCCTCTTTCACTTTCATCAAGAGGCTTTTTAGTTCTTCTTCACTTTCTGCCATAAGGGTGGTATCATCTGCATATCTGAGGTTACTGATATTTCTCCTGGCAATCTTGATTCCAATTCAGGTTATCATTATATCTGCTACTGTGGGTAAGAATCCCTTAGAAGAAATGGAGTAACCCTCATAGTCAACAAAAGCCTAAAATGCAGCACTTGGGTGCAATCACAAAAACGATAAATCTTGGCTGTTTCCAAGGCAAACCATTTCAACATCACAGTAATCCAAGTCTATGCCCTAATCACTAATGCCAAATGGTTCTGTGAAGATCTAAAAGACATTCTAGAACTAACACCAAAAAATGATGTCTTTTTCATCTTAGGGGATTGGAATGCAAAAGCAGGAAGGCAAGAGATACTTGGAGTAAAAGGCAAGTTTGGCCTTGGAGTACAAAATGAAGCAGGACAAAGATTAATAGAGTTTTGTCAAAAGAACACACTGGTCATACCAAACACCCTCTTCCAACAATGCAAGAGTCAACTCTACACATGGACACCATCAGATGGTCAATACTGAAATCAGATTGATTATAGTCCTTGCAGCCGAATACGGAGAAGCTCTAAATAGTCAGCAAAAAAAAAAAAAGACTGGGAACTGACTATGGCTCAGATCATCAGCTCCACATTGTAAAATTCAGGCTTAAATTGAAGAAAGTAGGGAAAATCACTAGGCATTCAGGTATGACCTAAATCAAATCCCTTATGATTATATAGTAGAGATGGTAAAAAGATTCAAGGGATTAGATCTGATAGACAGAGTACCTGAAGAACTACAGACAGGGGTTTATAACATTGTACAAGAGGCAGTGACCAAAATCACAAGAAAAAAAAAAATGCAAAAAGGCAAAATGGTTGTCTGAGCAAGCTTCACAAATAGCTGAAAAAAGAAGAGAAGTGAAAGGCAAGGGAGAAAGGGAAAGATATATCCAACTGAATGCAGAGTTCCAGAGAATAGAAAGCAGAGACAAGAAAGCCTTCTTAAGTGAACAATGTAGAGAAAGAGGAAAAGAATAGAATGTGACAGACTAGAGATCTTGCCAAGTAAATGATATACTAAGGGAACATTTCATGCAAGGATGAGCAAGATAAAGGAAAGAAATGGTAAGGAACTAACAAAAGTAAAAGAGATTAAGAAGAGGTGGCAAGAAGAACTACACAAAAAAGCTCTTAAAGACTGGGATAACCACAATGATGTGTTCACTCACTTAGAGCCAGACATCCTAGAGTGTGAAGTCAAGTAGGCCTTAGGAAGCTTACTATAAACAAAGCTAGAGGAAGTGATAGAATTCCAGCTGAAGTATTTCAAATCCTAAAAGATGTTAAAGTGCTGCACTCAATATGCCAGCAAATTTAGAAAACTCAGCAATGGCTACCAGGCTAGAAAAGGTCAGTTTCCATTCCAATCCCAAAGAAGGGCAATGACAAAGAATGTTCAAACTATTATACAATTGCACTCATTTCACATGCTATCAAGGTAATGCTCAATTTCCTTCAGGCGAGGTGTCAGCAGTACATGAACCAAGAACTTTCAGATGAATAAGATGGGTTTAGAAAAGGCAGAGGAACCAGAGATCAAATTGCTAACATTTGATGGATCATAGAGAAAGCAACAGAATTCCAGAAAAACATCTACTTCTGCTTCATTGACTACGCTAAGGACCTTGAGTGTGTGGATCTCAACAAATTGTGGAAAATTCTTAGAGATGGGAAAACCAGACCTTACCTGTGTCCTGAGAAACCTGTATGCAGGTCAATAATCAACCGTTAGACCTGGAGATGGAACAACAGAATGGCTCAAAATTGGGAAAAGAGTATGACAAGGCTGTATGGTGTCACTCTGCTTATTTAACTTCTATGCAGAGTACATAAAGCAAAATGCTGGGCTGGATGAATCACAGGATGGAATCCAGATTGCCAGCAGAAATATTAATAACCTTAGATATGCAGATGAAACCATTCCAATGGCAGAAAGTGACGAGGAAGCAAAAAGCCTTTTGATGAGGGTGAAAGAGGAAAGTGAAAAAGCTGGCTTAATACTAAACATTCAATAAACTAAAATCATGGTTTCTGGCCCCATCACTTCATGGCAAACAGATGAGGAAAAGGTGACAGATTTTATTTTCTTGGGCTCCAAAATCACTATGGACAGTGACTACAGCCATGAATTAAAAGACACTTGCTTCATGGGAGGAAAGCTATGACAAACCAAGACTGCATATTTAAAACCAGAGAAATTACTTTGCCAGCAAAGGTCCATATTCAAAGCTATGGTTTTTCAATTAATCATGTACCTATGTCAGAGATGGACCATAAAGAAGGCTGAGCACTGAAAAACTGATGCTTTCAAATCATGGTGCTGGAGAAGACTCTTGAGAGTCCCTTGGACAGAAAAGAAATCAAACCAGTCAATACTAAAGGAAATTAATCCTGAATATTCATTTGAGGGAATGATGCTGAAGATCCAATATTTTGGCCACCTGATGGGAAGAGCTGACTCACTGGGAAAGACCCTGATGCTGGGAAAGACTGACGGCAAAAAGAAAAGGGGCAGCAGAGGATGAGATGGTTAGATAGCATCACTGATTCCCAGGACCTGAATTTGAGCAAACTTTGGAAGACAATGAAGGACAGTGAAGCTTGGAACACTCTAGTCCATGGGGTTGCAAAGAGTAGGACTTGACTTAGTGACTGAACAACCACAAAATGTTCTACAGCCTGTTTAAGAAGTTGTTGGATCTCCTATATACTATTTCCTATTACACAAACTATCCCAGCCAGGACACTGTAAAGCAAGCAGGAGGCAAAATACAACAAAATCATCATTTTTCATTATAGTAAATCAACAAGTGATGCTGAAAACTGAAATAAGTTTTAAGTTGCAGCATGAATGTGATCTTTGAGATATGGAAGTAAAAACTAAAAAGATAAGTAAAAGAATTGAAGATGACTGTCTCTGAAGAAAAGGCAACGGTTGCGGCAGAGAGGAATGAACTGTGTTCGTATTTGGCTCTTGAAATGAGTATATAACTTTGATAAAAATAAAGTAAAACATTAACAGTAATAACAAAAAGAGATACAGCTCCACTCCTATAGTGTTTATCTACTCTGTATATTGTCTATGATAAGTCTACATTAACAACAGACTCCCATAAGTAAAATCATTCATGAAACTCACTATTTTAGTCTAGAGGCATCAAACACACAAAACATTGTACATGAGATTTAGGACAAGTCTCATTCATTAACAGGCACTGCTTGAAGAGGTAATAGAGGAAATAAGGAATTGTAGAAACACCCTGACTCAGGTTTTCCTTCTTAGAAAATGAATTAATTACTATAAACTGTCTATTTCAATAACTTTGAAATCAAGTTAAATAATGCTACAGAATATTTAGAGCTTAAAAAAAATTACAATATAAAGTGTTCAATTGCTCAGTCATGTCCAACTCTTTGTGACCCCGTAGACTGTAGCTCACCAGGCTCCTCTGTCCTTGGGATTATCCTGGCAAGAATACTGGGTGGGTTTCTCCTCTAGGGTTTCTTCCCAACCCAAGGGTCAAACCTGTGTCTCTTTCAACTCCATGGATTCTTTACCACTGAGCTGCCTGGGGAGTCCCACAATACAAAGGGATAAATACAACTGATATAAGCAGAATACTAATGCAATCACTCCCATTATTCTGATTACCTGTTAAGCTCATCCAGACATAAGCGCAGTGTTTCATAAGTTGTTAGAGCAATTTCACATTTCCTCTGTTTCACACGAATCAGTTCATTATCCTTTTTGTTACCATGTAAAATAGTGACTCTGAAATATCCCCAGGTGTCCAGCTCATCCTTCCAGTTGTAGAGGACAGAAAGAGGAGCAACTATTAAGAACATCTATAAGAAGAAGAAAAATGTATGATATAATTTTTTAAATGAAAAAGAACCCCAAAGTTAAAACAGAATATCAACTATCCTATTCTTTGTTTTTTGACACTGTAGTTAATAAGTATAAATACAATTAAGCAACTGAATATATCTAACTTAGAAGACCATCAAACATTACTTTGTTGTTATTCTTAAGAAAAAAATAGATACACAGCCCTGTCCAAAGTAACAGCTATTTTTTTATACTCCCTCCCTCAAGGGGGTTGAGGAATAAGAAAAAAAAATAATTCTCTGAAACAGAAGAGTATAATCACGATCCCAATATTAACTTCAAGGGCCACACTGGTAATAGAAATATGTAAAGAAGGCCAAGTTTTTTTTTCTTGAAATGTATGGTCTTCCAGAGCTCTCTTCATTTCACTTTCCTAGTCCATTTCTTTCCCCTCTCTTTCAGATACTATCAGTTGATGACCTGGAAAATTAAAGCAATTAGAGGAAAACCTCCTCGTCTCTCACCACTGGATCAATAACCTACCTATATTTACTTGCATATATTCTGTCCTCCCATCTATTACCATGGGTGTACTGTCCATGTCCTTATTTAAAGACAAACTCAGCTTACACAGTGGCTCCCATTACTTCCTGTCAACCTGAAGTCAATGCTGAAGAAACCATCCCCAATCTGCCCAACATGATTAAATTTTGCTTTTTAACAGAAAACATACAAATACAAACATGTTCTAATATCTCTCAATAAATAAAACAAATCAAATTTATTGTTCTCAATAAAACATAACAAAAAAGTTCTTCCTACATCTCTCTCAAGCTATTAAACCTGCATCTCTCTCAAACTATCACCCATTACTTTACTTCCTTTATAGCAATGATCCTCAGGAGTTATCAGTACTTACTGTCTCTACTTATTCTCTTCCTGTTCTCTCTTAACTCACATAAGTCCTAAGCCATTGAGATTAACAACATATATCTGTTGCGTCTTCAAATAAATGTTTTGGGGTTTCACTGACCTTTCCTATACCAACCTGAAATCCTGCTGTCATGACCATTTTAATTTCTAATATTTTAATCTTTAATGTTACCACTGTTCTTGAGCTATTATCTTTAACAGGGTTTAAGTAAGTTTCTTTCCTAAAGTTTTATACTTGATCCTACTGATAAAGATGAACTAATTAAACATACTGAAAAATTTCAGTTTAACAAAAAAAATAAAATAATACAATATTACTCTAAATCCTACACTCTCTTCTATGAAGCATTTCAGCTGGGCCACTTATTAGCCGTAGGATATCAAGTCTGTGACTTTGTTTTAGAAACAGAAAAAAGAAAGAGAACAGAAGATTAATTCTGAAACAGTTTTGTCTTCTACTTGGAATTCATTCTATGAATTCCATTTTTCTCCTTCTATAAAAAATTGGGGCTACAAGTAAAAAGCTTCTGCTCCTACCCTCTTTTCAGTATTATACAATGAAAATGTTATTCAAACACCATCTGAGCGCTCTGAACAGTTTTCCACTTGAGGGGTCATTCACCAAAGGTGTCAGTGAATGTAAAGATTTCTAGAACCAGCTTTAAGATTCCAATATAAGTTCAAAAATTAAGACATTCCTTATAGACATTACTGATCTTCAAAACTGCGACCATGAGGTAGCAGAGTCAGAAACAACTAAGCAACTGAACTGACTGAAAACATAATAAACAAAACATGAGAATGGAAATGACAAGTAAAATTATAACTATTTGAAGAAAACATAAACAAAGCAAATAAATGAACAGTAAATCAACGACCAAGAACATTCAAGAAAAAAGAAAGTCAAATCTATAAATACACGCGGCACCTCAATGACTCAGATCAGACTGACTTAAAACTTACATACTGAACATTTCAGCAACAGCATAATATATTCTTAAATTCACATGGAACATTCTCTAGAAAAGATCATATGTTAAGCTACAAGAAAGTCCTAATATATTTATGAAGGTTGAAATCATGTAAACACATTTCCTGACAACAATGGTATGAAACTAGACATCAATTCTATGAGGACTGCTCAATTCTATGAGGAAAGTTTAGTGATAAACAACTACCTCAAGAAATATGAAAATTTTCAAATATGCAACCAAACTCTACACCTTAAGAAACTAGAAAAACACACATTACAAAATCAAGCCCAAAGTTAGTAGAATGAGGAAAATAATAAAGATCAGAGAGGAAATATATGAAATAGAGATTAACAAGGCAACAGACAAGGTTAATAAAAGCAAAAACTGATTCTTTGCCAATACAAACAAAATTAGAAAACCTTTAGTCAGACATAGTAGAAAGAAAGAAAGAAGGCTCAAACAAAATCAGAAATAAAAGAGAACTTAAAGCAGATCAGTGCAGTTCAGTCGCTCAGTCGTATCCAACTCTTTGCAACCTCATGAACTGCAGCACGCCAGGCCTCCCTGCTCATCACCAACTCCCGGAGTTCACCCAAACTCATGTCCATTGAGTCAGTGATGCCATCCAACCATCTCATCCTCTGTTGTCCCCTTCTCCTCCCACCTTCAGTCTTTGCTAGCATCAGGGTCTTTTCAAACAAGTCAGCTCTTCACATCAGGTGGCCAAAGTATTGGAGTTAAGCTTCAACATCAGTCCTTCCAACGAACACCCAGGACTGATCTCCCTTAGGATGGACTGGCTAGATCTCCTTGCAGTCCAAGGGACTCTCAAGAGTCTTCTCCAACACCATAGTTCAAAAGCATCAATTCTTCAGTGCTCAGCTTTCTTTATAGTTCAACTCTCACATCCATACATGACCACTGGAAAAACCATAGCCTTGACGAGATAGACCTTTGTTGACAAAGTAATGTTTTTGCTTTTTCATATGCTGTCTAGGTTGCTCATAACTTTTCTTCCAAAGAGTTAGCGTCTTTCAATTTCATGGCTGCAGTCACCATCTGCAGTGATTTTGGAGCACCCCCAAAACAAAGTCTGTCACTGTTTCCCCATCTATTTGCCATGAAGTGATGGGACTGGATGCCATGATCTTAGTTTTCTGAATATTGAGTTTTAAGCCAACTTTTCCACTCTCCTCTTTCACTTTCATCATGAGGCTCTTTAGTTCTTCGCTTTCTGCCATAAGGGTGGTGTCATCTGCATATGTGAGGTTATTGATAGTTCTCCCAGCAATCTTGATTCCAGCTTGTGCTTCATCCAGCCCAGCATGATGATGTACCCTGCATATAAGTTAAATAAGCAGGGTGACAATATACAGCCTTGACGTACTCCTTTTCTTATTTGGAACCAGTCTGTTGTTCCATGTCCACTTCTAACTGTTGCTTCCTGACCTGCATACAGGTTTCTCAAGAGGCAGGTCAGGTGGTCTGGTATTCCCATCTCTTTCAGAATTTTCCGTAGTTTATTGTGATCCACACAGGCAAAGGCTTTGGCATAATCAATAAAGCAGAAATAGCTGTTTTTCTGGAACTCTCTTGCATTTTCAATAATGCAGCAGATGTTGGCAATTTGATCTCTGGTTCCTCTGCCTTTTCTAAAACCAGCTTGAACATCTGGAAGTTCACGGTTCATGTATTGCTGAAGCCTGGCTTAGAGAACTTTAAGCATCACTTTACTAGTGTGTGAGATGAGTGCAATTGTGTGGTAGTTTGAGCATTCTTTGGCATTTCCTTTCTTTGGGATTGGAATGAAAACTAACCTTTTCCAGTTGTGGCCACTGCTGAATTTTCAAAATATTGACTGCATACTGAGTGCAGCACTCTCACAGCATCATCTTTCAGGATTTGAAATAGCTCAAGTGGAATTCCATCACCTCCACTAGTTTTGTTTGCAGTGATGCTTCCTAAGGCCTACTTGACTTCACATTCCAGGATGTCTGGCTCTAGGTGAGTGATCACACCATCGTGATTATCTGGGTCGTGAAGATCTTTTTTGTATAGTTCTTCTGTGTATTCTTGCCACTTCTTCTTAATAAGAGACTACTATGAATCATTTTATACCAACAAACTGGACAACTAGAAGAAATTTATCATATATCATTCTTAGAAACATACAACCTACTAAGACTGAATCACAAAGAAATAGAAAATGTGAACACAGCAGCTCCAAGTAAGGAAATTGAATCAGTAACCAAAAACCTCCAAATTAAATGAGGAACAGACAGATTCACTGGTAAAATCTACCAAACATTCAACGAAGAAATAACACCAATCCTTCTCAAACACTTCAAAGAAATGCAAGAGCTGGAGATGCTTTCAAACTTATTTTATGAGGTCTGATACCAAGATCAGATCAGGATACCACAAGAAAGGAAAATTATAGCCCTGATGAACTTAAATACAAAAATCCTCAGTGAAATATTAGCAAACTGAATCCAACAGTACATCAAAATGACCTTACACTTTGGACAAGTGAGATTTATTCCAGGGAAGCAAGGATGATTCAACATATGCAAATCAATCACATGATACACCACAGTGACAAAATGAAGAATAAAAATCATACAGTCATCTCAATGGAGCAGAAAAAGCATTTGAGGAAATTCAATATCCATTTATGAGAAAAACTCAACAAATTTGGTATAGAGGGAACATACATCAACGTAGTAAAGGCTATATATAACCAGCACACAGGTAAGATCATACTTAATGGTGAGAACTGAAAACTTTGCACGTAAGACAAGGAAAAAAACAGAGATGTCCACTTCTACAGCTTTTATTCCCATAGTACTGAAAGTCCTAATAAGAGGGGTAAAAATCCAAACTAGAAAGGAAGTAAATTGTCGCTATTTGCCAATGACATAGAAACACATAGAAAACCCTAAACACTCCACCAGAAAACTGAAAACCCTAAACACTCCACCAGAAAACTGAAAAAACTGATAGAAAAACCGAGCAAAGTTACAGGATATTCAATACAAAAATCTGTTTTATTTTTATATTCTAACAACAAACTATTAGAAAGAGCAATTAAGCAAACAATCCCATTTATAATTGTATCAAAAAGAATAAAACAACTAGGAATAAATTTAAACAAAGAAATAAAAGACTTGTACACTGAAAACTACAAGATATTGATTAAAAAAATTTTAATGTCATAAATAAATGGAAAGAAAATCCATGCTCATGGACAAATAAATATTGCTGAGAAATCAATAAGTGGTGCTGAAAAAACTGGATACCACATCGTATAACTGGGCTACTATCTTATACCACACACAAAAATGAACTCGAAATGAATTAAAGATTTGAAACTAAGACCTGAAACCATAGAACTTCTGAGGAAAACATAGGCTGTAAGCTCTTTAACATCTTGACATGATTTTTTTGAATTAACACCAAAAGCAAAAACAAAAAAGCAGGACGACATCAAACTAAGAATCTTCTGCCCAGCAAAGGAAATAAACAAAATGAATATGAAACCTACTGAATGGAAGAAAATATTTGCAGATTATGTATAGAACAAGGGGTTAAGATCCAAAGTATATGAAGACTGTAACAGCAGAAAATCAAGCAAGTAGCATCATTTACAAGACAATAAACTAAAGAAATAGTGTACAGTAAGTAAAATACTGGAAAAATTTCTTGTCTAATAACCAATGAAATTGCAGCTGATTCTGATATTATAATTGCTAGAAAAATCATCCTTCTCTGCTTTAATCTGATTATGAATTTTATATAGAATGACTAAAGTTTTACCATACAAGATTGTAGTATTTTTAAAGTTTTGCCAAACAAGATAGTAGTATTTGATTCATCTTCATAAAGACTGAATTTCAATCTTAACAGACTAAATCTAAATAATCATTCCAAGAATTAGTATTTGAAATGCAAAGTTTGTATCTTTTCCTCTAGGAACTTATTCTTAGCACAAAACCTCAATTTCACACATTCTTAGATGATTTATTCACCCCTGAAAATGTTAAAAATACATATAAGATGTATCATGTAACACACATACATAACTCAAACTCATCACTCCTTAACTGATAACATTTAAAACTCATTAAAAGGATGTTTTTAAGTGGTTCTAACATTAATTTTTCAGGATTCTACTGTAATTTTGGCATAAGCATATTAATAAATACAAGGAAATTTATTTCTCTTCCAGCTATTTCACAGACTATCCTTTAAAAATGCACAAAGTTTTAAATCAATCAAAACAAATTTATCTTTCATAAATTTCATCACACAAAATTATAATTTTTGTTCACATAGGCTTCTGAGGGATACTGTAGAATATCACTGGTGATCTCATCAAAACCCTTTCTTATAGAATTCCAGTTCTAATGACCAACTAAATTCATTTATTGATGTCATTAAAACAAAAGAATATAAAAATATATATCTAATAGTGGTAAAATGCGTGGAAGGGCACTACCAAATACTCTTCATAACATTTTTGAAGACATATTTGAGGACCTGAGGAATTCATCCTTTACCTATGTAAGAGAAAACTCCTCCCTACCCCCCAAAAAAACTCCACAAAGTGAATTTTCCTAGAAGAAACCTAAATACAACAACAAACAACAAAATAAAATAATATAAGCTCAACAAAGAACAGGCAGTTGGAAGGACTGGGTCATGGAAAGTAATGGCATGTTAAATGTAAATAGATTAAATTATCCAACTAAAAGACACTGTGGTTGATTAGACTTTTAAAAAAAATAAAAGACCCAAATATATACTACCTACAAGAGATTCACTTCAGCTTTAAAGACACAAATAGACTGAAGATGAGTGAATGGAAAATGATATTCCACGCAAATGGAAACCAAAAAAAGGCAGGCTTTTACAAAATAGGCTTTAACCCAAGTACTGTAAGAAGAATGCTTGAATTGACAGAGTCAATTTAAGAGGGTGTAACAAGTATATTTCTACACCCAATATCAGAATATCTTAAATATATAAAGCAAATTATTTACAGACCCGAAGAGAAAAAAAGGTCAGCAATAAGTGACTTCAACACTTCACGTTCAACTATGGATCACTCAGAGAGGAAATCAATAAAGAAATACTGAACTTAAACTATGCTTGGATCAGACTGACCTAGTGACACATACAAGATGCATCTGACAATAGCAGAATACTTATTTGTCTCAATCACATATGGAACATTCTCCAGGATAGAGAAAATGTTAAAACACAAGACAAATCTTAATAATCTTATCAAGAGGACTAAAATCATATCAAACATCTTATCTGACCTCAATGGTATAAAATCAATCAAAGGGGAAAACTAAAAAATTCACAAATAAGTGAAGATTAAATAAAATACTCCTCAACAACCAGTGGGTTGAAGAAGAAATAAAAAGTGAATTTAAAAATACCTAAGACAAATGAAAACTGAAATAGAACATACCAAAACATATGGGACACAGCCAAAGGAGTTATGAGAGGGAAGTATACAATGATAAGTGCCTACATTAAAAAAAAAGATATCATATAAACAACTAAAATTTATGCCTCAAGAATTTAGAAAAAGAACAAATTAAGCTCAAAGTTAGTAAAGTGGAAGAAATAACAAAAACTCAGAAGGTATAAGTGAAATAGAGAGTAGACAATAGAAAAGATGAATAAAACTAAGGGCTTTTTTTTTTAAAGATACACAAAACTGACACCTTTAATTAGACTAAGAAAAAGAAGATTCAAATAAATATAATTAGAATGAAGAACACATTACAAATAATAACCCAGAAATAGAATAATAAAAATTACTCTGCATAATTCAGTTCAGTTCAGTTGCTCAGTCGTGTCCGACTCTTTGTGACCCCATGAATTGCAGCACGCCAGGCCTCCCTGTTCATTACAAACTCCCAGAGTTTACTCAAACTCATGTGATGCCATCCAGCCATCTCATCCTCTGTCGTTCCCTTCTCCTTCCGCCCCTAATCCCTCCCAGCATCAGGGTCTTTTCCAACAAGTCAACTCTTCACATGAGGTGGCCAAAGTATTGGAGTTTCAGTTTCAACATCAGTCCTTCCAATGAACACCCAGGACTGATCTCCTTGAGGATGGACTGCTTGGATCTCCTTGCAGTCAAAGGGACTCTGAAGAGTCTTTTCCAACACCACAGTTCAAAAGCATCAATTCTTTGGCGCTCAGCTTTCATTATAGTCCAACTCTCCCATCCACACATGACCACTGGAAAAACCACAGCCTTGACTAGACAGACCTTTGCTGGCAAAGTAATGTCTCTGCTTTTTAATATACTATCTAGGTTGGTCATAACTTTCCTTCCAAGGAGTAAGCATCTTTTAATTTCATGGCTGCAATCACCATCTGCAGTGATTTTGGAGCCCCAAAAAATAAACTCTGCATAATTATATACCAACAAATCAGATAAGCCAGAATAAATGGTAGGTAGAAATAAATTCCTATAAATATACAACCTACCAAGACTGAATTATGAAGAAACAGCAAATCTGAACTAGTACAAAGATTCAATCAGTAACCAATACCTCCAAACAAACAAAAATCTAGGACCAAACACCTTCACTGGTAAATTCTACCAAATAAAACCAGTTCTTTGCAAATTCTTCCAACAACAATAAAAAAAGGAGATGATGCTTCCAAACTCATTCACAAAGCCAGCATTATCCTGATACCAAAACCAGATAAGGATATCACAAGAATGGAAAACAGGCTAATATGACCAATGAACATAAATGCAAAAAATCCTCAATGAAATATTAGCAAACTAAATTCAACAATACATTAAAAGGATCATACACCATCAAGTGAGATTTATTCCAGGGATAAAAGGATGGTTCAACATACTCAAATCAATCTGAAAACAAAGTGAAAAACAGTACTTGGACTCTTGAAAACTTAAAACATATTAAGAATTATAATTATAGTGTTAAATTTACACTAAGAATGTGTTTATGCTACTGAAAATAATAGGAAATTTAAAGTAACAATAATTATTACTAATAATACCTTAGGCCAATGCTTCTCAAAATTTTACACTGAAATGTCCCAAATTATAGACAAAAGTAAACTTGACCTTCTCAGAAATTCTAGGTATGAGAATTATATATAAAAGATACTGTTTTAAAACTTGTAGAAAGTAATTTATTACCATAATATGATAAGGACTTCATGAAATCACTTCAACTTCATTTTTATCCAGTTTCCTGGATGCTGAGGACAAAAGTCAGACACACACCTCTGTGTCTGTGTGTCTGTGCGCGCACGCGCACTCGCACACTCAGTTGCAGTTATGTTCAACTCCTTGCAACTCTGTGGACTAGAGCCCACTGAGCTCCTCTGTCCACATTATTTTGCAGGCAAGAATACTGGAGCAGGTTGCCATTTCCTACTCCAGGAGATCTTCCTGACCCAAGGATTGAACCCGCATCTCCCGTCTCCTGCATTGGCAGGTGGATTCTTTACCACTGAGCCACCCAGGAAGCTGCACAGATACCTACAGTTCACCCTTTCTGTGGATTTCTTTTTTTTAAAGAAATCTCTCGGAGAGGAGGAGCCAAGATGGCGGAGGAATAGGTAGGGAGACCACTTTGTCTCCTACAAATTCATGGAAAGAATAATTGAACGCAGAGCAGACTTCACAAAACAACTTCTGATCGTTAGCTGAGGACATCAAACACCCAGAAACGCAGCCCATTGTCTTCGAAAGGAGGTAGGACAAAATATAAAAGATAAAAAGAAAGACAATAGAGTTAGGTACGGAGACCTGTCCCGGGAAGGGAGTCTTAATAGAGGAACTTTCCAAACACCAGGAAACGCTCGCACTGGCGGGTCTGTGGGTAGTTTTTCAATCTTGGAGGGCAACCTGACTGGGGTGGGGGAAGAATAAATAAAACCCACAGAATACGTGACTAAAAGCAACTCCCTGCAGAAAAGTAACCCAGACGCCCGCATCCGCCAACAGCAAGTGGGGGTAGAACGGAGAGGAGCCGGCGGCATTGCTAAGGGTAAAGACCAGGCCCGAATGCCCTCAGGACAATCGGAGGGAGCTTTTGTGAGTTACCCACTTAAACTGTGGGATAGCAAAAGAGAGAGAGAAAATTAACCGGCCCGAACACACTGCCGGCTGTAGAACAAAGGGTCTGAGCAAGTCCAGAAAAGAGCTCGCAGGCAGCAGACCGACCCAGCCCTGCCGGAGGCAGGAGGCAGGGGGGAAGGGAAAGAGGCAGGCTCGGCCCCAAGGACCGCATCTCCTACAGCACTGCAAACAGGCCTCCAGTTTCTAGCCAAAGACTTCCTGAGATTCTGGATGGTCGACATCCGCTGGCTCCGCTGCTGACCGGCTTGGGCAGGGACTGGGGTTGGGGACGCGGAGGGGAGAAGGCGCGCCGAACCCGGGGAGAGTGCGCCCGTCAAGCTCCTGGCTGCCTGAGCTCAGATGGGGAAGGCGCAAAAAGCAGGCGCAGCTTTTTGTTCCGCGCTTTTGTGGAACACCCGAGGGCTGGAACTGCTCGCAGCGCAGGGCACGCTCCACATACAGCAGCCGGGAGCCTGAGCAGCGCAGACGGGGAAAGCAGCGCAAGTCCCTCCCCGCAGCACGACGGAACTAGCAACCTGAATGAGACCACCTCCGCCTGCCTGTGTCAGGGCAGAAATTTGGCACTGAAGAGACCGGCAAACAGAAGCTAAATAAACAATGGGAACCGCTCCAGAAGGGACCTGTGCAACAGATTAAAATCCCTATAGATAACACCGACTACACCGGAAGGGGCCTGTAGATATCAAGAAGTGTAAGCTAGAAGGAGGAGCTATCTAAAACTGAACCGAACCCACACTGACCGCAACAGCTCCAGCGAAATTCCTAGATATATTTTTACTTTTTTTCTTTAAGGGAAAAAAAAAATTTTTTTTCTTTTTTATTTTCTTTTAAAATTCCCTATTACTCCCCCATTACTCCTTAACTTTCATTTTCATAGATTTTTCCGATTTTTTTAATTAGGAAAATTTTTTTTCTTTCCTTTTTCTCTTCTTTTTTAATTTTTCTCTTATTTCCTCTTAAAGTCCTCTATTACTCCTCTACTACTCCTAAATTTTCATTTTCATTTCACTATAACCTTGCAAAAAAAAAAAAAAAAAGAGAGAAGCCCTATTTTTAAACCAAACTTCATATATAGTTCTAAAATTTTTCTGTGTGTTTTTGTTTTGGTTTTTAACATTGTATTTTTAAGAGTCTAACCTCTACTCTAGATTTTTAATCTTTGTTTTTCAATATATGATATAAATTGTGGACATTTAAGACTCCAATATTCAGTTCCCATTTTTATTCAGGAGTCTGTTGATTACTCTCTTCCAATCTTGACTCTCCGTTTTCTACCTCAGAACACCTCTATTTCCTCCTTTCCCCTTCTCTTCCCAATCCAATTCTGTTACTCTTTGTGGGTGTCTGGGCTACGGAGAACACTCTGGGAACAGACAACTGTGTAGATCTGTCCCTCTCCTCTTGAGTCCCCCCTTTTCTCCTCCTGCTCATCTCTATCTCCCTCCTCCCTCTCCTCTTCTTCATGTAACTCTGTGAACCTCTCTGGGTGTCTCTCACGGAGGACAATCTTTTTACCATTAACCTAGAAGTCTTATTATAAGTGCTGTATAGTTGGAGAAGTCTTGAGACTACTAGAAGAATAAAACTGAAATCCAGAGGCAGGAGACTTAAGCCCAAAAACCTGAGAACACCAGAAAACTCCTGACTACATCGAACATTAAGTAATAAGAGACCGTCCAAAAGCCTCCATACCTACACTGAAACAAACCACCACCCAAGAGCCAATAAGTTTTAGAGCAAGACATACCAAGCAAATTCCCCAGCAACACAGGAACATAGCCCTGAACGTCAACATACAGGCTACCCAAGGTCACACCTAACACACAGCCCCATGTCGAAACTCATTACTGGGCACTCCATTGCACTCCAGAGAGAAGAAATCCAGTTCCACGCACAAGAACACCAACGCAAGCTTCCCTAACCAGGAAACCTTGACAAGCCAATCATCCAACCCAACCCACTGGGTAAAAACCTCCACAGTAAAAAGGAACCACAGACCTCCAGAATACAGAAAGCCCACTCCAGACACAGCAATCTAAACAAGATGAAAAGGCAGAGAAATAACCAACAGGTCAAGGAACATGAAAAACGCCCACCAAGTCAAACAAAAGAGGAGGAGATAGGGAATCTACCTGAAAAAGAATTTAGAATAATGATAATAAAAATGATCCAAAATCTTGAAAACAAAATGGAGTTACAGATAAATAGCCTGGAGACAAAGATTGAGAAGATGCAAGAAATGTTTAATAAAGACCTAGAAGAAATAAAAAAGAGTCAAATAAAAATGAATAATGCAATGCATGAGATCAAAAACACTCTGGAGGGAACCAAGAGTAGAATAACAGAGACAGAAGATAGGATAAGTGAGGTAGAAGATAAAATGGTGGAAATAAATGAAGCAGAGAGGAAAAAAGAAAAAAGAATCAAAAGAAATGAGGACAACCTCAGGGACCTCTGGGACAATGTGAAACACCCCAACAGTCGAATCATAGGAGTCCCAGAAGAAGAGGACAAAAAGAAAGGCCATGAGAAAATACTCGAGGAGATAATAGCTGAAAACTGCCTTAAAATGGGGAAGGAAATAGCCACCCAAGTCCAAGAAACCCAGAGAGTCCCAAACAGGATAAACCCAAGGTGAAACACCCCAAGACACATGCTAATCAAATTAACAAAGATCAGACACAAAGAACAAATATTAAAAGCAGCAAGGGAGAAACAACAAATAACACACAAAGGGATTCCCATAAGGATAACAGCTGATATATCAATAGAAACCTTCCAGGCCAGAAGGGAATGGCAGGACATACTTAAAGTAATGAAAGAGAATAACCTACAACCTAGATTACTGTACCCAGCAAGGATCTCATTCAGATATGAAGGAGAATTCAAAAGCTTGGCAAGCAAAAGCTGAGAGAATTCAGCACCACCAAACCAGCTCTTCAACAAATGCTAAAGGATCTTCTCTAGACAGGAAATGCAGAAAGGTTGTATAAACGTGAACCCAAAACAACAAAGTAAATGGCAACGGGACCACACCTATCAATAATTACCTTAAATGTAAATGGGTTGAATGCCCCAACCAAAAGACAAAGATTGGTTGAATGGAGACAAAAACAAGACCCCTATATATGCTGTCTACAAGAGACCCACCTCAAAACAAGAGACACATACAGACTAAAAGTGAAGGGCTGGAAAAAAATATTTCACGCAAACAGAGAACAAAAGAAAGCAGGAGTCGCAATACTAATATCAGAAAAAATAGACTTTCAAATAAAAGATGTGAAAAGAGACAAAGAAGGACACTACATAATGATCAAAGGATCAATCAAAGAAGAGTATATAACAATTATAAATATGTATGCACCCAACATAGGAGCACCGCAATATGTATGGCAAACGCTAACGAGTATGAAAGAGGAAATTAATAGTAACACAATAATAGTGGGAGACTTTAATACCCCACTCACAACTATGGATAGATCAACTAAACAGAAAATTAACAAGGAAACACAAACCTTAAATGACACAATGGACCAGCTAGACCTAATTGATATCTATAGGACATTTCACCCCAAAACAATCAACTTCACCTTTTTCTCAAGTGCACACGGAACTTTCTCCAGAATAGATCACATCCTGGGCCATGAATCTGGTCTTCGAAAATTCAAAAAAATTGAAATCATTCCAGTCATCTTTTCTGACCACAGTGCAGTAACATTAGATCTCAATTACAGGAAAAAAATTATTAAAAATTCAAACATATGGAGGCTAAATAACATGCTTCTGAATAACCAACAAATCATATAAGAAATAAAAAAAGAAGTCAAAATATGCATAGAAATGAATGAAAACACAACAAACCAAAACCTATGGGACACTGTAAAAGCAGTGCTAAGAGGAAGGTTTATAGCATTACAGGCTTAACATCAAGAAACAAGAAAAAAGCCAAATAAATAACCTAACTCTACACCTAAAGCAATTAGAGAAGGAAGAAATGAAGAACTCCAGGGTTAGTAAAGGAAAGAAATCTTAAAAATTAGGGCAGAAATAAATGCAAAAGAAACTAAAGAGACCATAGCAAAAATCAACAAAGCTAAAAGCTGGCTTTTTGAAAAAATAAGCAAAATTGAGAAACCATTAGAAGACTCACTAAGAAACAAAGAGAGAAGAACCAAATTAACAAAATTAGAAATGAAAATGGAGAGATCACAACAGACAACACTGAAATACAAAGGATCATAAGACTACTACCAGCAGCTCTATGCCAATAAAATGGACAACTTGGAAGAAATGGACAAATTCTTGGGAAAGTATAACTTTCCAAATCTGAACCAGGAAGAAATAGAAGATCTTAACAGAGCCATCACAAGCAAGGAAATCAAAACTGTAATCAGAAATCCTCCAGCAAACAAAAGCCCAGAACCAGATGGCTTCACAGCTGAATTCTACCAAAAATTTAGAGAAGAGCTAACACCTATCTTACTCAGAAAACTGCAGAAGAAGGTAAACTTCCAAACTCATTCTATGAGGCCACCATCACCCTAATTCCAAAACCAGACAAAGATGCCACAAAAAAAGAAAACTACAGGCCAATATCACTGATGAACATAGATGCAAAAATCCTTAACAAAATTCTAGCAAACACAATCCAGCAACATATTAAAAAAACCATACACCATGACCAAGTGGGCTTTATCCCAGGAATGCAAGGATTCTTTAATATCTGCAAATCAATCAATGTAATACACCACATTAACAAATTGAAAGATAAAAACCATATGATTATCTCAATAGATGCAGAGAAAGCCTTTGACAACATTCAACACCCATTTATGATTAAAACTCTCCAGAAAGCAGGAATAGAAGGAACATACCTCAACATAATAAAAGCTATATATGACAAACCCACAGCAAGCATCACCCTCAATGGTTAAAAATTGAAAATATTTCCCCTAAAATCAGGAACAAGACAAGGGTGCCCACTCTAACCACTACTATTCAACATAGTTGTGGAAGTGTTGGCCACAGCAATCAGAGCAGAAAAAGAAGTAAAAGGAATCCAGATAGGAAAAGAAGAAGTGAAACTCTCACTGTTTGCAGATGACATGATCCTCTACATAGAAAACCCTAAAGACTCTACCAGAAAATTACTAGAGCTAATCAACAAATATAGTAAAGTTGCAGGATATAAAATTAACACACAGAAATCTCTTGCATTCCTATACACTAACAATGAGAAAACAGAAAGAGAAATTAAGGAAACAATACCATTCACCATTGCAACAAAAAGAATAAAATACTTAGGAGTATATCTACCTAAAGAAACAAAAGACCTATACATAGAAAACTATAAAAGACTGATGAAAGAAATCAAAGAGGACACAAACAGATGGAGAAATATACCGTGTTCATGGATTGGAAGAATCAATATTGTCAAAATGGCTATACTACCCAAAGCAATCTATAGATTCAATGCAATCCCTATCAAACTACCAACGGTATTTTTCACAGAACTAGAACAAATAATCTCACAATTTGTATGGAAATACAAAAAAACTCGAATAGCCAAAGTAATCTTGAGAAAGAAGAATGGAACTGGAGGAATCAACCTGCCTGACTTCAGACTCTACTACAAAGCCACAGTCATCAAGACAGTATGGTACTGGCACAAAGACAGAAATATAGATCAATGGAACAGAATAGAAAGCCCAGAGATAAATCCACAAACCTATGGACACCTTATCTTTGACAAAGGAGGCAAGGATATACAATGGAAAAAAGACAACCTCTTTAACAAGTGGTGCTGGGAAAACTGGTCAACCACCTTAAAAGAATGAAACTAGAACACTTTCTAACACCATACACAAAAATAAACTCAAAATGGATTAAAGATCTAAATGTAAGACCAAAAACTATAAAACTCCTAGAGGAGAACATAGGCAAAACACTCTCCGACATGAATCACAGCAGGATCCTCTATGACCAACCTCCCAGAATACTGGAAATAAAAGCAAAAATAAACAAATGGGACCTAATGAAACTTAAAAGCTTGTACACAACAAAGGAAACTATAAGTAAGGTGAAAAGACAGCCCTCAGATTGGGAGAAAATAATAGCAAATGACGCAACAGACAAAGGATTAATCTCAAAAATATACAAGCAACTCCTGCAGCTCAATTCCAGAAAAATAAATGACCCAATCAAAAAATGGGCCAAAGAACTAAACAGACATTTCTCCAAAGAAGACATACAGATGGCTAACAAACACATGAAAAGATGCTCAACATCACTCATTATCAGAGAAATGCAAATCAAAACCACAATGAGGTACCATTACACGCCAGTCAGGATGGCTGCTATCCAAAAGTCTACAAGCAATAAATGCTGGAGAGAGTGTGCAGAAAAGGGAACCCTCTTACACTGCTGGTGGGAAAGCAAACTAGTACAACCACTATGGAGAACAGTGTGGAGATTACTTAAAAAACTGGAAATAGAACTGCCATAGGACCCAGCAGTACCACTTCTGGGCATACACACGGAGGAAACCAGATCTGAAAGAGACACGTGCACCCCAGTGTTTATCGCAGCACTGCTTATAATAGCCAGGACATGGAAGCAACCTAGATGCCCAACTGCAGACGAATGGGTAAGGAAGCTGTGGTACATATACACCATGGAATATTACTCAGCCATTAAAAAGAATTCATTTTAATCAGTTCTAATGAGATGGATGAAACTGGAGCCCATTATACAGAGTGAAGTAAACCAGAAAGATAAGAAACATTACAGTATACTAACACATATATATGGAATTTAGAAAGATGGTAACGATAACCCTATATGCAAAACAGAAAAAGAGACACAGATGTACAGAACAGACTTTTGGACTCTGTGGGAGAAGGCGAGGGTGGGATATTTACAGAGAACAGCATGTATATTATCTATAGTGAAACAGATCACCAGCCCAGGTGGGATGCATGAGACAAGTGCTCGGGCCTGGTGCACTGGCAAGACCCAGAGGAATCGGATGGAGAGGGAGGTGGGAGGGGGGATCGGGATGGGGAATACAGGTAAATCCATGGCTGATTCACGTCAATGTATGACAAAACCCACTGCAATGCTGTGAAATGGTTGGCCTCCAACTAATAAAAATAAATGAAAAAAAAAAAAAAGTTCCTGCTAGAGAATTGCAAAAAAAAAAAAAAAGCTCTCATTTTTTATAAGAATTATGCATAAGATATTCATAAATGTATATTTACAAAGGAGAAAGCTTAAGAATGGTTATGAATAGCATTAACAGTCACATGGTCACAGACAGACAAGCCCAGGTCTTAGCTTTTCTGACTCCAACTTCAATGGTCCTTGTTCAGGGAGGATTTGCTTCATATTTCAGGAGGTGGTTATTTTGCTAAACAACTTCATCAGGAAATACCTTTGTTAGAAATATCTACAACTGTCTGTTTTTCATTATCAAATAAAAAACAATACAATGGACTTCAATTAATTTTACATACACATTCATGGAAATTTAACAAATGAATCAAATTAACTGAAAATTTTGACAAGCAAAAGATTGAAAGCCTCCCCACAATTCAAATAAACTATATTTTACTATTTTGAGAGTAAATCAAATCTAATTTGAGGATGAAACGGATAATCCTTCAGAAATTAGGTTTGTAAAACAAACATTGATTGTCTATAAATTCTTGTTTTAAATTTATCCTATAATGTGTAATGCTTCTAAGTTTCCATACACCTTTGCAGTACCAGCTTCATGAAGTTTACATTTCTAGATATCTTACCTTTTTTGCTGTACAAGGTGGATCCTTTTTCATATTTCTCAGTAAAAACTCTGGCATGTTATTTTCAATATCTTCACGAGTTCCCTTTTTACCCAAAACTGCAGCTAAAAATGAAATAACCTAGGGAGGAAAAAATCCAACAGTTTTAATCACTGTGTATTGTGATGAACAAAATTTTATGACTCACATGAATAGCTACTCAATTAGAATATGAGTGTGTACAAATTGGTTTTCTTTATTTTCATTAACAAATATATAATATAAAAATTACCACTGAATGCAGAAAACAAAAATCCTCACATTGCCATCTCTTCCATGATAATTTTTTAAATAGATATATTTTATTGAAGTACAGTTGACTTACAATGTTGTACACTCTACGAATTCTTTCTCAGTCTCATTAGCTGAGATATTATTTTCTTATGTATTTCTATTCATGGAATCTATCTCTTCATTATTGGCTATTACAATAAACTATGTACATTCCTTTTTCCTGGTAGAAAATAAACTCCTTAAGGGAATAATATATGGGTTAATAAGTTTGTCTATTTTTTTTTATACAATAAATATAGGTAACTCAAGGATGCATATTACAATATCTAAGGTAATCACTAGAGAAAAATACAACAGTGTGTAACTACTTGTTATGGGAAGAATAATAGAATAATATGAACAATCTATACAAACACAGGAGGAAAATGAATAGATGACAGGCAATAATTAAAAAGCATATAGTAAAACAGTAGGTTTAAATCTAAATATATTTAAGTGGATATGTGTATATGTATAATTGAACCACTTTTCTGTACACCTGAAACACACTGTAAATCAACTGTACTCCAATATCAAATAAAAATCTTAAATTAAATAAATCTAAATATATTAGAAAGTGAATTACATGGAAGTAGACTAAATAGTTTAATTAAAAGACAAGATTTTCAAAAACATAAAACGTGTGCTTTACACACAAGAAACCTAAGACATAGAGAAAATGTGTGATAAAATGAAAAAAGAGAGACCATGCAAACAAAAACCAAAGAAAGTTAATATATTTATATTAATATCAGATAAGACTGAGGCAAAAAGCATTACTAAATTACGGAGGGACATGATATTGACAAAAATTATTTCATCTGCAAGTTATAAGAAGTGTAAATTATTAAAGAAAAAAATCTACTGAAACAAAATAAGTAAACAAATTCATAAGCACAGTGATAGATTCTGAAATAACTTAATAAGAGAAAATAATCAGTAAAGATATAGAATGTATTAGTAAAATGATAAACAAACTTGACCTAATATACATTTGACAGACGATGGTAAAATACAGCAAAACATACTTTATACTTAAAGTACACATTAAATATTTACCGAAATTGACATGGAAAGTCATAGAACAAATCTTAATCCGTCCAATAGACAAAAATCATACAGAATATATTCTTTGGTCACAGTATAAGAAATTAAAAAATATAAACAGAAAATCCCCAAATATTTGGAAAGTAAGGAATATATTTTAAACTAGAATTCACAATGGAGATTAGAAAATATTTAAGGTGAATAACAGTGTGTAATAATCACATATTAAACTTATGAAATACACTTAAATCCATGCCTTATGAACTTAAATGCATATGGACACACACTAGGACATAAGAGGAGCTGTTAATAAAATACCTAACCATAGATCTGAAAATTGTATAAAAATAACAGAATTTATTTTAATTAAAATTTTATTTAAATTTTAAGAAAACTTAAATACACAAAGATAGAATTATAAAACATGAAAAAGCATAAAATAAAAAGGACTGACAAAGTCAAATGATCATATTATGAAAAAATTTTTTAAAGTGATAACTCTAGAAAATTGATAAAAGGAAAAAGAGAAACTAAGAGAACAGGCAAACACACACAAAAGTATGTATAGTACACAACAAGCAATGTTATGCCAATACCTGTGAAATTTTAGGTGAAATGGAAAACCGGAACTTACCAACAATGAAACAAGAAACAGAAATTTTACACTCAAATGACTATTAAAGAAATCTAAATACGTAATTACAGACCTTCCACGAGAAAACTAGGGATAAAGCCTACCAAGGCTTCAGAGAGACAGAATGCCAATCTTAAACAAACTCCTCCATATTTTAGAGAAAGGGAAAAATGTTCTCAACTCATTTTATGAGTACAACACAATCTTGATAAATTCTAGCAAAAATACTGTTTCATAAATTTACAGGCCAACTTCTCACACTCACATAGGAGCAAACCTCTTAAATATTAGTAAATGGAACACAGAAATGTAAAAAAGAAATACATACCAAAACCATCTTGGGTTGATTCTGAATATGTAATGCTAGTTTAACCTTCAAAATTTAGATACTACATAGGTATTAAGTACTATCTTAGGTATTACACTTAGCTTTCCTCTTAGTTTCCTTAAGATAAAAATAAATAAAAACAGGACAACCTATTTCATTACAAGATACTTATATTTTATATGAAGTCATACATTATTAGCTTTAAGCACATTATGAAACATCAGAACTGTGTATCTTTATTACTTACTAGAGCAAACATCAAAAAATAATGCAAAGTACAGTTAACAATCAATAGAAGAATTAAAATGGAATTTTAAAAAATACCCTGTCAACCCAAAATAATGCAGGAAAGAATAACAATTAAAAGAGAAAGCAGTCTGTTCAAACAGAAAACAAATAACAAAACAATATACCCAAATTGAAACATAACAGAAATTATACCAAATGTAAATGAACTAAATGGTCCAATTAAATATCAGAGATTGCCAGAATAGATAAAAGATTTATCTATGAGACATATTTTAAATATAAAGACACAGATAGCTTGAAATAAAGGCTTAGGAAAAGACAAACCATTCAAACATTAAGCATAAGAATACTGAAGTAGTTATCAAAATATCAGATAAAGTAGTTTTCGAATAGTATTACCAGAAATATAAAAACATTTAATAATGATAAGCGGGTCAGGAAGACAAAGTGATCATAAAGATTATGACCTAATAACAGAGCTTCAAAATACATAAAGACAAAACTGACAAAATTAAATGGGGAAAGAGACAAACCCACAATCACAGCAGGAGATTTGAACTTCCCACCCTCACCCATTAAGGCTTCTCTGGCGGCTCAGCGGTAAAGAATCTATCTGCAATGCAGGAGCCACAGGAAACATGGGTTCAGGTTTCATCCCTGGGCTGGGAAGATCTCCTGGAGGAGGGCATGGCAACCCACTCCAGTATTCTTGCCTGAATAATCCCGTGGACAGAGGAGCCTGGCAGGCTACAGTCCATACATTCATGAAGAGTCAGATACAACTGAAGTGACTGAGCATGCATGCATTCACCTATTAATATTAAAAACAGAAAATCTGAATATTATCATTTATCTTGATCTGCTAATTGGTATTTATATATAATAGTACATCCAACTGCAGAAATGACTGCAAAATAATTGCAGAAATCAATGAAGTACCAAACAACAGAGAAAATTAACAAAGTTAAAAGTTGACTCTGAAAAGATCAACAAAATCAATATGCCTTAAGTTATGCTAAGTTAGAATAAAATAGAATACAAAAGGTCCTCATTAAGATGCAGAGAGATATCACTCATGTCCCACAAATACTAAAAGAATAAAAAAGGAATATGGAGAAGTATTTTATGCCAATCAATTTGATAACATGGATAAATTCTTTGAAAAATACAATTTACCAAAACTGACACAGCAAGAAACAGAAAATCTGAATGGTCACATATCTATTAAAGAAACTGAACTCAGGGCTTCCCTGGTGGTTCAGTGGTTAAGAATCCATCTTGCAATGTAGGGGACGCTGGTTCAATCCCTAGTCTGGGAAGATCCCACATGCTATGGGGGAACTAAGCCTGTGCATCACAACTACTTAGCCTGTGATCCAACACTCCTGAGCCCATGTGCTGCAAATACTGAAGCCTATACATCCTAGAGACTGCGCTCGACAACAAGAGAAGCCACTGCAACGCGAAGGCCATGCACTGAAACTAGAAAATAGCCCTCACTCTCTGCAACTAGAGAAAGTCTGAGAAAGCAATGAAGACCGAGAGCAGATATAAATAAATAAATAAAACATTTTAAAGTAATTGAATTCAGTATCCAAAAAAAAAATCTTAAAGAAAATTCCAGGTCTAAGATTTCACATTGCTAATATGAAATTAGTAAATCTCATAAAATATTTAATTATAAAATAACTTAAATACACAATGTTTTTAGAAAAGAGAGAGGAAACACTTCCTACTTTGTTTTGAATCCTGTGCAATCCAGACACCAAAACCAGACAAACACATTGCAAGAAAAGAAAATTACAGACCAATATCCATAATAAACATAAATGCAAAAATTATTCAAATATTAAGCAACTGAATCCAGCAATATAAAAAAAAAAAACCTCATGATCAAACTGGGTTTATCACAGGAATACGAAGGTTTAACATTTAAAAACCAACTAACATAAATCATATTAGTCCATATAATAATTTATTAACTTAATAAATGGGGGAAAATATGGTTATCTCAACAGATATCAAAAAAAATTTTATAAAATTCATTACACATTGTTTTTAAAAATCTCAGAAATAAGGACTAGACGGAAACATCCTAAATCTAATAAAAGATACTAAGAAAATCCTGCAGCTAATATACTTACTGCTAAAATATTAAATGCTTCCTCCCTAAAAGTAGGAATGAGATAAAGATGTTACTCCCACTGTGTTGTGTGTGTGGGGGGGGGGGGGGGCAGTGCGTGCACTCACACGCTCAGTCACTTCAGTCCGGTCCCACTCTTTGCAACCCTATGGACTGTAACCCGCCAGGGTCCTCAGTCCGTGGGATTCTTCAGGCAAGAATACTTCAGGAGTGGGTTGCCATGCCCTGCTCCAGGAGATCTTCCTGACCCAGGGGCTGAAGCCCCGTCTCCTCCATCTCCTGCACTGCAGGCAGATTCTTTACCACTGAGCCATCCCAGAAGCTCCGTCACTCCCACCACTGCTGTCCAAAATGTACTGAGATCATACTTAGATAGTGAAATAGGGCAAAAAAAAGAAAGAAAGAAAAGGGCATAAAGTAGAAGAACTAAAACTCTATTTGTGGATGCCATAATTGTTTACACAGAAAAATCCTAAAACATCTACAAAATAACTACTAGAACTAATAACTGAAGAATTTAGCAACATACAGAACATACAAAAATAAATTTGATTTTACATACTACCAATCAAAAAATCTGAAGTTAAATGGGAAAAAATCCACTTACAATGGCATCAAAAATGAGAGACTAAATTTAACAAAATACGTGTAAGGCTCACACACAAAGCTATAAAACAATGCTGAGAGAAATTAAAGACCTAAATAAGGGAGCTATCACTTTATGATAATTCTCCCCAAACTCTTGTACAAATTCAGGGTAACTGAACCCCACAATCCTAACCAAATCCAGACAGATCTGTTCACGGAACTTGACAAATTGGTCAAAACTGTAAATGGAAATGCAAAGGGATAAAAATAGGAGATAGCAAGAAAGTGCTTAACACAAAACTGAATATAAGTACAGCAAAACTGAACAGCGATACAGAAGAAAAAGACTAGAAACAAGACTCATACATATATGGACAGCCAATTCAACTAAAAAATGGGCAAAGGACTTGTATCTTAGACACTCTGGAGTGCTATACAAATTATCAGAGACTGGATAGCTTAAACAACAAACTTTCAATGCTGGAGGCTACGAATTTCAAACTCAAGGTGCTGGCAGACCTGATGTCTGGTGAGAGCCCACTTCCTGTTTTGCAGATGGCAGTCATCTTATATTCTCAGAAGACAGAAAGCAGAGTGAGTAGACAAGCTCCCTAGTATCTCTTCTTACAAAGCCACTAACCCCATCATGAGAGTTTCAGAGTCATGACCTAACTACCTTCCAAAGGCCCCATCTCCAAATACCATCAGGTTGGGAATTAGAGTTTCCCAACACATGAATTTTGGGGAGACAGAAACATTCAATCTATGGCAACATGAATACACAATTCTCAAAGAATATATACAAAAGTCAAAAAAAGTACATACAAAATTGTTCAACATCATTGATCATTTCAGAAACGCAAATCAAAACCCCAGTGAGGTACCACTTCATATGCAACAGGATGGCTATGATGAAAAAAAAAAACAGAAAATAACAATGTTGACAAGGACTGGAGAAAAATAAAACCTCATACATTGCTACTAGAAATGTAATATGGTGCAGTCATTATAGAAAATCATTATACAGTTCCACAAAAAATAAAACATAGAATTACCACTGATCCAGTAATTCCACTCCTCTGTGTGTGTGTGTGTGTATAAATGAAATGGAAGTATGTCCACACAGAAACTTATACACAAGTGCATATAATAGCATCGTAATAGTCAAAAGGTGCAAACAACCCAGATGTCCATCAAAGGATAAATGGATAAACAGAATTACTGTTATTTACATGCAACTGAATGTTATTCAGCCATAAAAAGGAGGAAGTACTGATACATGCTATAACTTGGATGAGCTTGGAGAACATTACAAGTGAAAGCACCAAATACAAAAGGTCACTACTACATGATTTCCTTTATATGAAATATTCAGAAAAGGCAAATCCATGAATGCAGAAGATCAGTTAATGGTTGCCAAGGGATGGTGGGAAGGGGAAAATAAAAGTGATTACTTAATATGTATGGGGTATTGTTCTGTGAAGATGAAAACGTTGTGAAACCAGAGATGGGGGTTGCACAGCACTGTGAATGCACTAAATGCCACTGAACTGCATAATTTACGAGTTTGTTATGTGACTTTCAAGTCAAAATATTATAATTACATTTTTATGAGTATGCATTTATGTATGTATGGTATAATCACTATTATTTCAGTTCTTGTAAAAAAAAAAACAGAGGAAAAAATATGTAAAATATCAAGCGAGTACAGAAGAATGACTCAATAAACAAGAACTATTTTTTGTTAGAATCATTCCACTGAGGTAAGGATCCTTTATACCCTGTATACAGTCTTGAATATTACAATAAACTAAGTATATTTTCAACAAAATATGTCATCTAAAAGATTATAAAATAATGATGGGTCTTCCCTGATGGCTCAATGGCAAAGAATCCACCTGAAATATAGGAGACACAGGAGTTATGGGTTCAATTCCTGGGTTGGGATGATTCCCTGGAGGAGGAAACGGCAACTCACTCCAGTATTCTTGCCTGGAAAATCCCAAGGACAGAGGAGTCTGGCTGGCTAAGGTCACAAACAGTCAGACATGACTGAGCATGCACACACACACATGCACACACACATGAATGGTCAAAACCTATGCTGAGTTCTAAAATATTTTTTAAAAATCTGCATTCTGAACCCAAATTATATAAGGCAGTGTATTGCAGGAGTTATAACAAAGACTTTGAAGTCTGACCAACCAGTGTTCTACTACCTACGTGACCCTGTGCAATTTCTCTGATGTCTCCATAAGTTTCTACTTTTTCATCAATAAAATGAGTGAATAATGCCTAATTAACATGTATGCTTAATGGAAAATGTCTATCATAGAACAAGGCACTTAGGTTGTGTGTGTGCGTGCATGCTAAGTCACTTCAGACCTGTATGACTTTTCACAACTCTATGGACTGTAGCCCACCAGGCTCTTCTGTCCATGGGATTCTCCAGGCAAGAAAACACTGGAGTGGGTTGTCAGGCCCTCCTTCAGGGGATCCTCTCAACCCAGGGATTGAACTCAAGTCTCCTGTATCTCCTGCACTGGCGGGTAGGTTCTCCACCACTATCGCCACCTGGGAAGCCCAGCACATAGGTTAGGGGATCATTAAATACAAGATAAAATCACAGAAATATACAACTACTCAATTCAACTTAAAATTAATTAATGCACTCAATAAAATATATATTGCCATGCCAGGTACTATGCTGGCTACTGCAAAAGTTTAGATAAAAGGCTTATTTCTATCCTCTAACAGTTCAAAATCCATCTGAGTTGGCATGGAGGAGTGAGGCGGGGAATGGAGGGGAAGACTTGAAGCATGGTTGAGGAAAAAAAAATACAGATACTGAAGAATTCAGCAAGAGACTGAAGGAAGAAAAATGACAGATGTGATAGGAATAACAGATTAAAGAAGGCATAAAGGATGTTTCACAAATGACTGGACATTTTAAGCCCTGAGCAATTTTTTTTAATTGAAGTATAGTTGATTTACAATATTTTTGGTTTCAGGTGTTCAGCACAGTGATTCAGTTACTTTTCTCAGATTATATTCCCTTATAATTTATTATAAGATTTTGAATATAATGCCCTGTTGTTCAGTCACTCAGTCATGTCCAACCCTTGAGACCCCATGGACTGCAATATACCAGATTTCCTGATCTTCACTATCTTCTGGCATTTGCTCAAATCCATGTCCATTGAGTCAGTGGTACTATCTAAACATCTAATCCTCTACCGCCCTCATCTCCTTTTGCCCTCAATCTGTCCCAGCATCAGGGTATTTTCCAGTGAGTCAGCTCCTTGCATCAGGTGGCCAAAGTATTGGAGCTTCAGCATCTCCTTCCAATGAACACTCAGGGTTTACTTCCTTTAGGATTGACTGGTTGGATCTCCTTGCTGTCCAACTGACTCTCAAGAGTCTCTTCCAGCACCACAATTCAAAAGCATCATTTCTCTGGTGCTCAGTCTTCTTCATGGTCCAACTCTCACATCCATACATGACTACTGGAAAAACCATAGCTTTGCCTATAGTCACCTTTGCCAGCCAACTGATGTTCCTGCTTAGCTATCCATGTTTGTCATAGCTTTCCTTCCAAGGAGCAAGCATCTTTCAACTTTATGACTGCAGTCACTATCAGCAGTGATTCCCTGTTCAGTACAGTTCAGTTCAATCGCTCAGTCATGTCCAACTCTTTGCAACCCCATGGATGGCAGCACCAGGCTTCCCTGGCCATCACCAACTCCCGGAGTTTACTCAAACTCAAGTCCAGTGAGTCTGTGATACCATCCAACCAACTCATCCTCTGTTTGCCCCCTTCTCCTCCTGCCTTCAATCTTTCACAGCATCAGGGTCTTTTCAAATGAGTCAGTTCTTCACATCCGCTGGCCAAACTATTGGACTTTCAGCTTTAGCATCAGTCCTTCCAATGAATATTCAGGACTGATTTCCTTTAGCATGGACTGGTTGGATCTCCTTGCAGTCCAAGGGACTCTCAAGAGTCTTCTCCAACACCACAGTTCAAAAGCATCAATTCTTCAGTGCTCAGCTTTCTTTATAGACCAACTCTCACATCCATACATGACTGCTGGAAAAACCATAGTCTTGACTAGATGGACTTTTGTTGGCAAAGTAATGTCTCTGCTTTTTAATATGCTGTCTAGGTTGGTTCTAACTTTCCTTCCAAGGAGCAAGCGTCTTTTAATTTCATGGCTGCAATCACCATCTGCAGTGACTTTGGAGCTCCAAAAAATAAAGTCTGTCACTGTTTCCACTGTTTCCCCATCTATTTGCCATGAAGTGATGGTAGCAGAAACCATGATCTTAGGTTTCTGAATTCTGAGTTTTAAGCCAACTTTTTTTAACTTAAAAACTGAAGGAACTTTCGGACAATCTATTATAATAGAAACACACTCTGAGATATGGAAAACAAACTTATAGTAACCAAAGGGAAATGAGAACAAGGAGGGACAAATTAGCAATAGGGGATTAACAGATTAAAAACTACTACATATAAAATGGGTTTCTCAGGTGGCACTGGTGGTAAAGAACCTGCCTGTCAAGGTAGGAGACATAAGAAATGGGAGTTCAATCCCTGGATAGGGAAGATCCTCTGGAGGAGGGCTTGGCAATCCATTCGATTATTCTTGCCTAGAGAATCCCATGGATTCCAGCTTGTGCTTCATCCAGTCCAACATTTCTCATGATGTACTCTGCATGTAAGTTAAATAAGTAGGGTGACACTAAACAGCCTTGACATATTCCTTTCCCGATCTGGAACCAGTCTTCTGTTCCACATCCAGTTCTAACTGTGGCTTCTTGACCTGCATACAGATTTCTCAGGAGGCAGGTCAGGTGGTCTGGTATTCCCATCTCTTTCAGAATTTTCCATAGTTTGTTGTGATCCACACAGTCAAAGTCTTTGGCATAGTCAATAAAGCAGAAATAGATGTTTTTCTGGAATCTCTTGCTTTTTCGATGATCCAATGGATGTCGGCAATTTGATCTCTGGTTCCTCTGCCTTTTCTAAATCCATCTTGAACATCTGGAAGTTCACAGTTCACATGCTGTTGAAGCTTGGCTTGGAGAATTTTGAGCATTACTTTACTAGCATGTGAGATGAGTGCAGTTGTGCAGTAGTCTGAGCATTCTTTGGCACTGCCTTTCTTCGGGATTGGAATGAAAACTGACCTTTTCCAGTCCTGTGGCCACTGCTGAGCTTTCCAAATTTGCTGGCATATTGAGTGCAGCACTTTCAAAGCATCATCTTTTAGGATTTCATATAGCTCAATGGAATTCCATCATCACCTCCACTAGCTTTGTTCATAGTGATGCTTTCTAAAGCCCACTGGACTTCACATCCCAGGATGTCTGACTCTAGGTGAGTGATCACACCATTGTGATTACCTGGGACATGAAGATCTTTTGTATAGTTCTTCTGTGTATTCTTGCCATCTCTTAATATCTTCTGCTTCTGTTAGGTCCATACCATTTCTGTCCTTTATTGTGCCCTTCTTTGCATGAAAAGTTTCCTTGGTATCTCCAATTTTCTTGAAGAGATCTCTAGTCTTTCCCATTCTATTGTTTTCTTCTATTTCTTTGCACTGATCGCTGAGGAAGGCTTTCTTGTCTCTCCTGGCTATTCTTTGGAACTCTGCATTCAGATGGGTATATCTTTCCTTTTCTCCTTTGCCTTTCACTTCTCTTCTATTCACAGCTATTTGTAAGGCCTCCTCAGACAGCCATTTTGCCTTTTGCATTTCTTTTTCTTGGAGATGGTCTTAATCTCTGACTCCTGTACAATGTCATGAATCTCCATCCATAGTTCTTTAGGCACTCTATCATATCTAATCCCTTGAATCTATCTATCACTTTCATTGCATAATCATAAGCAATTTGATTTAGGTCATATCTGAATGGTCTAGTGGTTTTCCATACGTTCTTCAATTTAAGTCTGAATTTGGCAATAAGGTGTTCATGATTTGAGCCACAGTCAGTTCCCGGTCTTGCTTTTGCTGACTGTATAGAGCTTCTCCATCTTTGGCTGCAAAGAATATAGTCAATCTGATTTTGGTACTGACCATCTGGTGATGGCCATGTGTAGAGTTTCTTCTTGTGTCATTGGAAGAGGGTGTTTTCTATGACCAGTGCGTTCTCTTGGCAAAACTCTGTTAGCCTTTGCCCTGCTTCATTCTGTACTCCAAGGCTGAATTTGCCTGTGACTCCAGGTATTTCTTGACTTCACTGTGCTAAACAGTAAATCCTTGTTGCTTTATTTACATATGTATATGTGCGTGCACGCCAAGTCACTTCAGTCATGTCTGACTCTTTGTAACCCTAAGGACTGTAGTCTGCCAGGCTCCTCTGTCCATGAGATTCTTTAGGCGAGAATGCTGGAATGGGTTGCCATGCCCTCCTCCAGAGGATCTTCCCGATTCAGGGATCCAACCCCGTCTCTTACGTCTCCTACATTGTCAGGCAGGTTCTTTACCACCAGTGCCACCTGAGAAGCCCATTTTATGTACAGTAGTTTGTATCTGTTAATCCCATATTGTTAATTTGTCCCTCCTTGTTCTCGTTTCCCTTTGGTTACTATAAGTTTGTTTTCCATGTCTCAGAGTGTGTTTCTGTTATATATATACATATTACATTGTCCAAAAGTTCCTTCAGTTTTTAAGTAAAAATAAAAGACATATTTTTTCATTTTCACCAAGAACTTTGTTGAAAAATGAATTCACCATTTTGTTCCACTACCTTCTGCCATTTTTCAGGCAACTTCTTAATTCATCTTCCCCAAATTTTTTACTTTTTGAAGCAAAGAACTATTACAAGTGTCTTTTATAGTCTTACAGAGAACTGAATTTTTTTTTCAATTAAGAAAATTTTGTAAAGTCTAAAATAAATGGAAATCTGAAGGTGCAATATCTGGTGAAGACAGCAGATGAATCAGAACTTCCCAGCCAAGCTGTAACAGTTTTTTCCTGGTCATTTCCAAGACACAACAATATTGAAATTAGGCCCGGTAATACCCTATAATTATCTCTAAGGGTTCAAGTGACAGGAAGAGTCACTCATCTCTCACTTTAAATCAAAATCTAAAAATGATTAAGCTCAGTGAGGAATGCATGTCAAAAGCCAAGAGAGGCCAACAACAAGAAACCCACCAAAGAGCAAAGTTGTGAATGCAAAGGAAAAGTTCTTGAAGGAAATGAGAAGTGCTACTCCAGTGAACATATGAATGACAAGAAAATGAAATAGCCTTCCAGTTGATATTCAGAAGAAAGTTTGAGTGACCTGAATAGAAGATCAAACAAGCCACAATACTCCCTTAAAGCCAAAGCCTAATCTAGAGCAAGGCTCTCTTCAATTCTATGAAGTCTGAGACAAGGGAGGAGGCTTCAGAGTTAGGAGTCTGAAGCTAGCAGTTTCATGAGATTTAAGGAAAGAACCCATCTCCATAACATAAAACTGCAAGGTGAAGCAACAAGTGCTAATGCAGAAACTACAAGAAAATACCTAGATCTAGCTAACTAATTAATGATGGTGGCTACATTAAACAACAGATTTTCAGTGTAGGCAAAACAGCTTTATATTAGAAGAAGATGACATCTAAGACTTTCATAGCTAGAGAGACACTACAAGAAAATACCTAGATCTAGCTAACTAATTAATGATGGTGGCTATATTAAACAACAGATTTTCAGTGTAGGCAAAAGAGCTTTATATTAGAAGAAGATGACATCTAAGACTTTCATAGCTAGAGAGGAGAAACCAGTGCCAGGCTTCAAAACTTCAAAGGAAAGGCTGACTCTCTTAGGGGCTAATGCAGCTGGTAACTTAAAGTTGAAGCCAATGCTCATTAACCATTCTGAAAATTCTGGGGCCCTTAAGAATGATGATAAATCTATTCTGTGTGCATGTGTGCTAAGTCACCTCAGTCATCTCTGACTCTTTGCAACCCTATGGACTGTAGCCTGCCAGGCTCTTCTGTCCATGGAATTCTCCAGGGAAGAATACTGGAGTGAGTTGCCATGTCGTCCTCCAGGGGATCTTCCCAACCCAGGGATTAAACCCGTGTCTCTTAAGTCTCCTGCATTGGTAGGTGGTTTTTTTAACCACTAGTGCCACCTGGGAAGCCGAAATCTATTCTCTCTCTGCTCTACTGATAAAATAACAAAGCCTGGATGACAGCACATCTGTTCACAACATAGCTGACCAAGTATTTTAAGCCCACTGTTGAGACCTACCACTCAGAAAAAAAAAAAGTTTCCTTTCAAAATATTACTGCTCATCAACAATGTACTGGTTAATCCATGAGTTCTAGTGGAGATATACAATAAAATCAGTGTTGCTTTTATAATCTGCTAACACAAAATCCATTCTCCAGCCCATAGATCAGAAGTCATTTCAATTTTCAAGTCTTATTATTTAAGAAATACACTACATAAGGCTATAGCTGTCATAGATAGTGAGTCCTCTGATGGATCTGGGCAAAGTAAACTGAAAATCTTCTGGAAAGGTCTTATTATTCTGAATGCCATTAAGAACATTCATGATTCATGGAAAGAGGTCAAAATATCAACATTCACGGGAATTTAGAAGTTGATTACAATCCTCATGGATGACTCTTGTATGGTTCAAGACTTTAGTGGAGGAAGAAATTACAGATGTGGTGGAAATACGAAGAGAGCTAGAGTTAGAGCCTGATGATGTGACTGAATTGCTACTATATCATGAGAAAACCACAAAGGATGAGGAGGTGCTTCTTACGTATTACTTATGTAAAGAAAGTGGTTTCTTGAGATGGAATCTAATTTGGGGGAAGGTACTGTGAAGATTGTTGAAATGACAGCAAAGGATTTAAAATATTAAATGGATGCTGGGCTGGATGAATCACAAGCTGGAATCACAATTGCTAGAAGAAATATCAATGTCATATATACAGATGATACCACTCTAAAGACAGAAAGTGAAGAAGAACTAAAGAGCCTCTTGATGAGGATGAAAGAGAGTGAAAAAGCTGGCTTAAACTCAACATTCAGAAAACGAAGATCATGGTATCAGGTCTCATCTCTTCATGGCAACCAGAGGGGGAAGAAGTGGAAACAGTGACAGATTTTCTTTTCCTGGGCTCCAAAATCACTGTGGACAGTGACTGCAGCCATGAAATTAAAAGATCTTGCTCCTTGGAAGGAAAGCTGTGACAAACTTAGACAGTATATTAAAAAGCAGAGACATTACTTTGCCAACAAAGGTCTATATAGTCCAAGCTATGGCTTTTCCAGTAGTCATGTATGAATGTGAGAGCTGGACCATAAAGAAGGCTGATAACCGAAGAATTGATGCTTTTGAACTGTGGTGCTGGAGAAGACTCTCGAGAGTCCATTAGATTGCAAAGAGATCAAATCAGTCGATCTTAAAAGAAATCAGTCCTGAATATTCACTGCAAGGATTGAGGCTGAAGCTCCAACAGTGTGGCCACCTGATGCAAAGAGGTGATTCACTGGGAAAGACCCTGATGCTGGTAAAGATTCAGGACAGGAGGAGAAGGGGGTGACAGAGATGAGATGGTTGGATGGCATCACCATCTCAATGGACATGAGTTTGAGCAAACTCAGGGAGAAAGTGAAGGACAAGGAAGCCTGGCCTGCTGCAGTCCATGGGGGTCACAAAGAGTCGGCCATGACTTAGCAACTGAACAAAAACAACAAAAGCAGTGGCAGAGTATTTTTTAATTAAGGTATATACATCATTTTTTCAGAGACAGTGCCACTTATTGCATGTTTAATAGACTATAACATAGTGTAAATATAACTTTCATGTATACTAGGAAACCAAAACATTCTTGTGACTTGCCTTATTATGATGTCACTTTACTGCAGTGGTCTGGAAATGAACCCACAATATCTCTGAGGGATTCCTATACATTTCTAACTATGATAATTCATAATTCAATCTGCTCATCTAACATGATAAAAAATATTAGCTCTAACTTGTCAAATTCCATGAAACAAAGATATATAAATGTCTATTTTATTGAAGAATCTCATCTTTAGAAGAAGTTCCATAAAAGTGATTAAATTTGTAAGCTCTAATTATGGATTAGCTTTACTTAATTCACTAAATACCTTAGTGATTTTAAAGAAAAATCTTTACATCCCTTTAATTTATTTATTGGCCACGCCACGCTACTTATGGGATCTTAGTTCCCTGACCAGAGATTGAACCCAGGCCCTTGGCAGTGAAAGCATGGAATTCTAACCACAGGGAATTCCCATACTTAATTCACTAAATACATTAAAAATTTTAAAGAAAACTCTTTGCATCCCTTTTAAATAATCCACACTCCTCCCTAACAGATTAGTCACCTATCCCCAAAAAGTGACTTGAAATGAAAATAAATTTGAATTTATTTGAGAATACACACTAACTGCAGGAGTTAACGTAAAATCACTGACAAACTTTTTACCTCATTATTTTAAGGTAATGTAGCAGTAATGTCGACATCCAAAAAGCAGATAGACAGAGGGAGAATGTAAAGAACAGCGCAGGTGTACTTTATGTACCAGGAGTGTAAACAGCACTAATTACTTTGACCCTCATCTTTGTTGACAAGCCCAAGAGAAGAAAGGGGAACTGGGAAACCAGTCATTTGGGACTGGGAATGGGAAACTGGGAAACTGTGCCATTTGGTCACAACTCCAAGAAGGCAAAGGGAATACATAATTACGTGTAGATCTAGCCCTCTCTATCACTCATACTAGCACAGTGGAGGTCTATAAAAACCTTAATTCACAGAAGGTGAACAACATATTTACAATGCTGGCTTACAAAACTAATCTGAAAAAAAAAAAAAAAAAGAATCTGCTTTAATGTGGAATACAGTAGTTCTAAAGTTATGGTTAAAGATGAAAAGAACAACTAACTATTTAATCAGCCACCTGCAGAATAGAAAAAGGCCAAAAACTGCATTTCAGAAATGATGCATCACTCTGCAAAAGCTTTGTTTTTACAGACATTCCTCTGGAACTCTGTCAGGCAAACATTTTTATAGTCTATTTTTTTCTCACACACACTCATGATACACAGCATAAATCAGAGATGGGGCAATAAGGCAACAAACATTCTCTCAGACCAACAGAAGGCATAGCAAAAATTGTCTATTCCTTATATAATTTTTTTTAAAGCCTACATTCCTTATTTTTCATCTTTCTGGGAGATAAAAAGGTAAGAGAGTATTTTGGAATCATACTTCACAAAGTATGATGATTTCTGCTTGGTTTAAACAACAACAATAAACAATGTGTTATTTTGAAAGGGAACCTAGCCCATTTATCCTTACAAAGTTCTATTCCTAAAATCTGGACAATTAATACATGCTGAAACAAGAAAATCAATTAACCTTCAAAATGCTAGGACATTTTTGTTTCTGCTTTAAAAGCTTTGTGGCTCTGGAGGTTAATTAACCTTTCACATTGGGTATTATGGCATTTTCTCCATGAATGAAAATAAAGAAAATGTGATTATCTTCTTCATTACTATATTCCTGAGGGAATACCATGACTTGTGATCTAAAGAAGTTTTAAATTTTTGTATAGCTTTTGAATCAACTAAAGATCATATTATGTAAAAAAATGGTATTGATAATAACCAAAGAAAGCTGTAATTATTAGCAATCCCACCATTTGTCTCAGGGTTGAGGTTTCCTATACCTATATTTTAAGCATGTAGAGTAATGACATTTTTTATAATATCAATGAATATAAAATCAAAGATTCAAAGACAATTTTTACAGTTTGAAAAATGTTATCTTTCCTCTGCTGCTCGAAGGCATAATACCATCTTCACATAGCAGATGTAGCACCTCATGTTTCTGATATTGAAGATGATCAGGCATTGACTAGTCAAAATCATGTTGGAAAGAACATTCTAGCATGGGAAAAACAGTAAAAGTATATGTAAAGACAGTCACAGAGGGCTTTATTATTTTCCTCTAGTAGTCATGTGCATATCTCTGTCACAGCTGGTAGTTTCCCAAAGGCTCTTTTCTTTATTCTTTGAATCTATTCTCCTGAGAAAGTAAATTCATTTATTCCACAAGCAATTATTTAACACCTTCAATGTGCAAGTGTCAAACTATGTGCATTGCCTGAGATTAAAGGAAAATAGAGTATGGCTAAAAGTAATACACTATGATTACTGAGGGACTTAATTTTACCCTAACTTTTTACACCAGAACTTTGAACACAGCCATTATTTGGCTATTTTCAAACGTTAATTTGCAAATAAAAGTGAATTTAATTTTTCACTTGCCTCTGAACTCCACTAACAATGGAAGTTTCACGAAGAAAAAATAGCTTAAATTCAGTTGTAAAGAAGGAAACACAAAAGGACTTAATCACACACTAGACAAACACTCCTGAAAATTCAGAATGATTGTTTAGTATAAAGTCTAGATTCAGAACTCTAATCCTTTTGAGTTACAAACCTTTGTGATATACAGCTTCTGACAAGGCTCCCAAAAATTCCCACCTCTTGGTATCCACAACTATATTTCATGCCCACTATGGCCCAGGTGGCAAGCAACCAAGGGAGGGCTTTGCTAATAGCTCATGCAGAAACAGTGGCCCCAGTCGAACAACGCACAAGGAACTGAACCCCGCATCAATCACATGAGATAGGAAGCGAATCCTCCTGATTCTAACTTTGAAATAACTGTAGCCTTAAGAGAAACTCAGCCAGAAGACTCAGATAAATGGTACCCAGATTCCTGATCCACAGAACTATAACATGATAAATGTGTACTGTTTCAAGCTGCCATGTCTTGGAATAATTTGTTATACAGCAATAGATACCTAACAAGCCTATCTGAAGAAAAGTATATACATGTGCTACTTCTGGCACACATTTTAGAGAAACAAGAGGCCTCTCTAAAGTCCACCAACTGAACTCCTGGTGGCCTAGAGATCCCTGACTAAGAAACTTCTGCTGTGATAAACTCCAAACAATATGTACCAAAGGCCTGTATAAAATTTAACCATGCTGTGTAGCTTAACACATGTCAGAATACTTTCCTTCCATAAGGTAGCATTAAGGAAGTTAAATTACTCTAAATATAACTATTATCTTAGTATTAACATTATCAAAGGTAAAAACAAGTCAAATTATACTAAAACATTACTTTAAATAACGTATTTCATAGTACTAAATAAGTACTGAGGGTAAAAAAATGACTAAACACCATCCTTAAGTACTGTGTGAGACAAACACACACAAAAAATAATTATAATAAGTTCTGGGATACAAAGAGAAATCTGAAGATGGTATTCATTCATGTATGTAATACATGTGACATAGTATGCATGACTTTATTAAATTTTAATTACAAAGTAAGTAAATACCTGTACAGTTTTTCCAAGTCCCATGTCATCACCAAGAATACAGCCTCTTCCTCGGATGAAGTGTCCATGGAGAAACTGGGCTCCCTCCCTTTGGTAGTCTCTCAAATACCTATTGATAGTATAAGGAATAGAGTCTCCATTTTCAGATAGTTGAAAAGGAACAGCTGATGATGGAAATTTTCGGTCTGGGAAATAAGGTTTTTCCAAATCTTCATCATCAAATATAAAATTCCTGGAGCAATCTTTAACAGACTTTACTTCTTGAAGTCTTTTAAGAGATACTCTCCTTTCTTGAAAATCTGAATATAAGATGACTGCAAATGACTTCCCATTTTCATCCACTGTGATAGATTTTATGCTTGCTTCACAAAGCTTTTCATTATCTGGAGAAGGGGCAAGGCATCTTTCTCCTGGATGCCATATGTCTGTAATGATAAAGGAGAAAATAAACTTTCCAAATCTAACTTTTAAAGTAACACCTCATTTATCTACTTCTATGAGAAAAAAAATATTCCTCACATAAATACCCTTTCCAAAATCTGAAACAAGACAAATTATACTTATAGATATTTTCCTAAAGTATATTATCATAATAAAGGGTATATAATTTATTTCCAGTTTTTCTCACCCTGACTATGTGTCATAATCTCCCCATACATGCTTAGTCTATTTGTTCTGATTAGGTGGATATGGGTCATGGGCATTTGGCTTTATTATTGTGGTTGGTTATTATTGTTGAATCCAAAAGGTGATTCTGATGCACAGCCAGGATTAAGAACCACTTAGTTAAATATTCATGATGACTCATGAACTTTATGTATAACATTCATAATATGGCAGAATGACTGTGAATAGGATTTGGTAATAGGTAAGCTAAAATCCTCTGAACAGCTATATTTTTGTGATTCTTCTGTCTGCTTTCTTAGTTATCCCATCTCCTTTTTCTGAACAAAGCTATTTCTTCCCACTGTCAATACTGCTGTTTCTAAAACATTCCTTGAATTTGTATATAACTAATCAAGGGAATCTCCAGTTCAACAGCAGAGTGACATGTACCAGCTTTGTCACAGCTTTTTCCATTCAAGGTTTTGAAAAGCTGAGATTCTTAAAAACGAGATGAATTCTAAGATCTCTTTCTGCTATCATTTCATTATTCTTTGAAAAGTCTGACTTCTCTCTATGATGAATTCATTCTGTGCTTAACTATACAGCTATTTTACTTTCTATTCAGAAAACACAGTACTATGGAGTGGGGAGGGAAGCCTCTACAGAGTATAATATTGGTACAATTAAAAGGTACCAAATAGAGGAAATTAAGGAAAAATAATTTCCCTAATGGAATTTCATATAACAAGAATTCCAGAGGAATTGTATGGCTACAACTGTAAGAATACTAGGAATTATTTTTTTCACATATTTCTCACAGAGATCACATGATCATTGGTAGTTTCCCAGGGTCTTTCTAATGATTCTGAATTAGGCTTTTATAACATTCATGATTATAACTGGTATGTCTATATTCTCTTCAGTAAGAATAGCTCATGATGCTATTCCTCATCAGTTGTTCCTCAAAAGTAAAACTATTATTGTTACTTTGATAAAGTTGTTTTTATATAACAATCAGAAACAGTGAAAAAAATCTGTTCTCCCATTATAATTTTGCTTTCAAACTGTTTGAGAATTATTACACTCTTCTAAAAATGTTCTAATGTGAAAATAACTCTGATTCACTATACAGAGATAAGTCAATGGGCCCTATTTTCAAAATAGTACAGTTTGAACCCTAAAACCTATATTAAGCCTTAAGGTAAGTCTTAACACATTACTTGTTTCATATGATTTGTCTGCCTATCCAGCATATATATGCCTTGTAATTTTTTAGAGTTTTAATTCATTAACTTATTTATTATCAGTATATGATTTAATACCAGTTATTCGCCAGATACTGTACCACATTGTGAGTATAAAAATGAACAATGTCAAAAATGATAGTCATTAAACCTTGCTTGAAACGAGTCTTTCCCAATTTCATTAAAAGGAATCACTGTCTAGCCAACTTTTCAAGGTAGAAAACCTTTAGTCAGTCCTTATTCCTCTTTTGATATTACTCCCTATATTCAATCCATCAGAATGCCCTGGTGGTTCTACTTAAAAAAAAAAAAAAAGCATCACTTTCCTCCATGCCACCAACTCTTCAAAATAACTATTGGCAAACTTTCTGTAAAGTCAGATTTTATCTATTTATTATTCTAGATTTTGCAGGTTATACTGTCACTTGCCTTTGTAACACAAAAGTAGCTACAGACACATAATCAAATGGATATGGCTGTGCTCCAATAAAACTTTATCTACAAAAAAAAAACTGTCGGGCTGAATTTGGTCCTGACTGTAATGTGCCATGGGTTTGGGTGGATTCTGGGAGTTGGTGATGGGCAGGGAGGTCTGGCATGCTGCAGTTCATGGGGTCGCAAAGAGCTGGACATGACTGAGCAACTGAACTGAACTGTCATGTGCCAACGTCTGGCTTTCTCCTAAATTACTGCTATAGACTCCATTCTCTACCCATTCTCTCCACTGACACTATCTCCCCGCTACAATCCATTTTCCACATAGCTGCAATCTCGACTACTTAAAAATATTTATTCGTAAACCTTTAATTTAAAATATTTTAATAATTACCCACTGCAAAAAGAATAAATTCCAAGCTCCTTACTATGGTCTATGTAACCCTGTATCATTTTCCCCTACTTAGCTCTCCAACTTAAAATCTATCAATATTCCCCTTGACTCAAGCATACTAGACAGGTCTTCTCTCACTGTTATGTCATTGCCTCATAGATTTTGTTTCTGATCACCTTATTTAAAGTACCCCACTATACTGTAGGGAACCCCACTATTCTGTACCTCAGTATTTTACTGCCTATACAGCACATATCACAATGTTTAATTATCATGTTTACTTTTTAAAAATCTGCCTCTCTCACTAGAGAACAGCATCTTTTCCAAGAAAATGTCTGTATTGTTCAAAATCTTATCCCCAGGGCCAGCACACAATAGGCACTCAATAAATATGCTGAATATATTAACAAAAACACATTTCGAATCTCAAAGAACCTTGATATCTAGCGAGAGAGACAAATACTAAAAAGTTCACACATGTGAAATTGTTGCTTTAAGAGTGCTATAAGAAAGAGGGACTAAAGAAACATTAAAAAGGAAGGAAATCTAAGAAAAGAATGTCAGTCAGGGGGGTACATACAGTGGGTGCAAAAACCTCATGGGCTTCATACAACAATCTATAGAAATCTATTAATATTTGGTTTCTGAGTTTGGGTAACTTCTAGAACTAAAGAGATTCAGTTAAGTTTGATCCAGGGCAGTGTCTCTCAGCATTCAAAGTCCAGAACAAATCGTTTAAATCAGGACAATTTCCTTTTGGACTGAATGGGGGGTAAGGCTCCTTATGATCTGGTCCCTGTGTCCTCTTTAACTTCATTTCCTCCCTTTTTCCTGATTTCATCCCAAACTTGCCTTCTAGCTGTTCTTCAACCATGACCAGCATACTCCCATCTTTGGTCTCTGAGATTTCTGTTCCTTCCACCAACCCTCTCCCTAAATCCCAATGTGACTGATGCTCCCACTTCATTCAGGGTTCTGCTCAAATGGCATCTCCTCAGAGGTATCTTCTCTGATCACTCAATCTAACACAGCACTCCCTGCCACTTTCTCTTCCTTTACCCTGCTTGATTCCATTTTCAGAGAAAAATTTGAAATATCTGTTATTGGTTATCTCCTTAAGTTCCCCAGAGTAGAGACAATTTGTGTTCACTGCCATATTCTGGACACTGAGGACAATGTTGAAACTCAAATACTTGTCAGATTAACAAATATTTATATAGAGCTAACATTTTGAGGTTTATGAGTGCCATACATGCAATTTATACATAGTAGTTCATTTAAGCCTTACAACAACCCATTCACTACTTCATGTAAATACTATTATTATTTCCCTTTTATAAATGGTGAAACAAATAAAGGTTAACCACAGTCACACAGCTAGAAAGTGTCAGAGCCTGGATGTGAATCAAGCTATCTGAACATGCTGTACCAGTACACACATGAATGAACAATTCCTTGGAACTAAGTAGCCCTCAGTTCAATTCAGTTGCTCAGATTCTTTGTGACCCATGGACTGTAGCACACCAGGCTTCCCTGTCCATCACCAACTCCCAGAGCTTACTCAAACTTATGTCCATCAAGTCAGTGATGCCATCCAACCATCTCATCCTCTGTCATCCCCTTTTCCTCCTGCCCTCCACCTTTCCCAGCATCAGGGTCTCTTCCAATGAGTCAGTTCTTCACATCAGGGGGCCAAAGTATGAGTAGCCCTGCCCCCTTTTAAATGAGATAAGAACATCCCAGTTACTATAATCTCCACTCAGCAGCTTCATCTACTTATTTTACCTACCAGGTTTCTAAAGGTATTTGTATTTGTGGTCCTTGAGTGATAGTGTCATCAATTCTAGTCTTCAGAGCTGAGGCTTGTTACTTAAAAGTCTCTGAAGTTTGGTTCTATATTCCTCATCTATTTAATCAGATCAATATCTTCCTCAAAAGAAAACATGTAAACAATCAGCATATTTCTAGGCACAGAACAAGTATTCAATATCTGTAAATTTTTGTTGTATCACTATTAATAATGAAAACTATTAATTTGGGGGCAAGAGGACATCCCAGATGACTTGTGGCAGATAACCATGTTCTCCCTAAACGACTCTTGGTGACCCATTAAAGGTGACCCTGACTCAATACATCACATATATATAAAGCTCCTTGTGTAATAAACTGAATTAATCTCAATCTATATTCATCTACTTAATAATGAACCTACCACTCACTAAGGACTGAGGCATACAATAGAGAATAAAAATACGAAACATTTACTTAGTGTTTACTATAAGCCAGACACTGGGTCACGTTAAGTGCTTTGCATGATACCATCTCAATTAATAGTCAAAAGAATTAAATCAGCAATCATCTCAATTTTACAGATGAGCAAACTACCCAAACTTGCTCAGCAAATGACTGTCAGAGTCAGCACTAGATCCAAGGGCAGTCTGACTTCAGAATTTCTCAACATCGAATCACAAAGAACTAGTCCCAGCTCTAGAGGGGGTACACTATCTCCAGCTGTCACTCACAGAGGCCACAGGGTAAAACCCCGACCCCAAGGGAACTGGCATGAACAGGTCCAATCCTACACAGTCAAGACAGGTGTCTGGGCAGAGAGGCGACCTCGGAGCTTATACCTTTGCTGTTGGTTTCCGCGCGGGGCTTCGGGGCAGACTGATCCATCTGGCCAGGGGGAAGGGCTTGGCAGCCAGGTTGCATTTAACACCCCACAGGCGGCAGAGGACCGCCAGGAGGAGGCGGGCAAGCGGAGGGTGGCAAACTCCACCTTCGGCCACCCTCCGTACATCGCCCTCCCCTGGTGCTCGACGTCACGGCACGGAGGGAGCAAAGGTGGAGCCTGATGGGGCCCAGAGAGAAGGGACGGCGGCCTCTGCGACAGCGGCAGAGCCGGAGGACGCTATGGAAGCTGGCCAGGCAGCGCTCACCTACTAGCCTGGAGCTCCGCCGGCGGGGGAAGACAACAGGCTGGCTACTCGACCCTTTGCCCTCCCTCTCACTGTTAGTTAGGCCTCCCTCTGCAGCCCAGCGTAGCTTCCAACCCGAACTCGGAAAATCCCGCGAGAACTGGCTCCGCTACAGTCCTCGGGATCTCACGATAACAGAATCTTGGCTTACATGGGCGGAGCAATCTTCGAGCCGTCTTTCCTCTAGAAAGCGTGCAACACCAAGATCCGCGATAGTTGCAAGTAGCGCGGGGTTTGGTATCGCTTGCCCGCCTTGTGCGGGTGTTGTGGTTGCAGAGAGAGGCTGGAAGGTGGCCGTGCTCGTGGACCTGCTGAGGGTCTTTTGAGGACTGGTAAGAAAGGTGACGGCCTAGCTGGAGACCATCGTCCCCGCGCTCCTTTGTCCATGGGATTCTCTAGGCAAGAATATTGGAGTGGGTTGCCATGTCCTCCTCCAGGGGATCCATAGTCACGTCTGCCTCTAAGTGCAGTTCGGAAAGATTATTTGGTTTTAAGGGCTCACATGACAAAATTGGGTCCTCCAATAATCCTCTTCCCTTATCAAGATCTATACCCTCAGGCAAATCAATAAGATCCCTTTGCCATATAAAATAACATATTCATGGGTTCTAAGGATTAAGATACGAACATCTTTGGAGATCATTATTCTGCCTACCCCAGCGTCTTAATGAGGAAAACTATGGCTATTTCCTCTGCAAATAGATATCTATTTTTGACAGATACTAAAATTAGCATGTTTTCATAAAATGCTTCATCTAGAATAGCACTTGTTTCTGTTTACCAGCAGGTAGAAATTTTGTATTGAAGAGAAACATCTAATTCATCCACTAACTATATGTGTTACATGTTGGCCCTCACACATGATTCAGAGATTAGACATTTATCCTCACTGCTTCAAAGTCTTCACCTTTGACAGACTCATAATAGTGATCTACCTAAAAAGGATTATTATAATAATTAAAATAAATGCAACACCTAAAACAATACCTATGCATTGTAAGAATTTAGTAAGGAATAGTATTGCAATATACTGTTGTTATCAATGGAATTCGTCCACTTGAAAGTTGCATTCTGCATAGCAATTGCTTCAGTTTAATATTTTGGCCAATAGTTGATAATGCATTATTACTTAGAATTTTAGACTAGATTCTAACTTAAACAGCACGGATTGTAAGGCATATTTTCTAGGTACAGCCAAACAAAACTTACTAGTTTCATTACATGCATCTTGATATTAGAAATTTTAAAATGTAGAAAAAAATCTTCTTGGACTTGATGAAATATATCAGAATTACTTAAATTCTGTAAATTTTGTCCCTGAAATCAATAGCAACTGGAAATTCCAATCTGCTTTTTTTTTTTTTTTTTCCTACAACTATTAGAGAAGACATTTGATTTTTCCCTCCACTGTAACGGAGAAGGCAGTGGCAACCCACTCCAGTATTCTTGCCTGGAAAATCCCATGGACAGAGGAGCCTGGTAGGCTGCAGTCCATGGGGTCACTAAGAGTCGGACATGACTGAGCGACTTCACTTTCACTTTTCACTTTCATGCATTGGAGAAGGAAATGGCAACCCACTCCAGTATTCTTGCCTGGAGAATCCCAGGAATGGGGGAGCCTGGTGGGCTGCCATCTCTGGGGTTGCACAGAGTTGGACACAACTGAAGCGACTTAGCAGCAGCAGCAGCTCCACTGTAATATCATATTTTTCCAGAGGTCCACTGATTTAACAAAAATTTTAGAAATATTGATTTAAATGAAAGGGATCATCTGGTGGATGGAATACTCTTGTGACTAACGGAAGCAGTTGTTTTTGTTGTGCAGTCACCCAGTCATGTCTGGCTCTTTGCAACCCCATGGACTGTAGTATGCCAGGCCTCCCTGTCCCTCACCAATGGAAGCAGAGGGAACCTCAATTTCTGAGCATTTCTTATTTAATCTCACCACCATTGTTATGATACATGGAAGAAGTAGAAATAATCAGGACATAAAAATATGTTTTAGTGAATTAGATGCCTCACAAAATTAGATATCCTCAAACATTCCTTCCCCCATTTAACAATAGTTTTTGTCTCAGCCCATTACAGTGATGTCTTTGTCTAGGTGCTAATATTGTAAACATCCAACACTATAATAGTACACTGCAAAGTGAAATTGAAAGACTTGCAAAATATTCAGGAATTCCTTAAGTCAATATAAATGATATTGGATAGCTACATCACATGTAAAACTGTTGGCAAGGTAGTATCTAGCAAAATTAAGCATGTAAAACCTACAAAAGGAAAAAACAGATGATGGTAGCATAGACATTTCAAAAGAATATTACTTGACTATCAAAGAGACCCTTGAGAAAGATGATTAAACCTTTTAATCTTTTACAAAAAGTAGTCTTTCTTTATGTTCCCACTGCAGAAGTCAAAATTGTGACCTCCAAATTGTGAGTTAATCCAGCAAAAAGGCTCAAGAAAAAAAATAGGTATATGTTTTAGTCCATTTTGGTTGCTACGACAAAATTCTACAGACTAGATAGCTTAATTTCTCACAGTTCTGGAGGCAGGGAAGTCCAAGATCAAGGTGTCGGCATGGGTCTATTCTGGTGAAGGCCCCGTTTCATTCATAGCTGGCCCCTTCTTGCTGTGTCCTCACATGGTGGAATGGACTAAAGAGCTCTGTGGTATCTCTTTTTCAAGAGCACTAATCCTATTAATGAGAACTCCATCTCATGACCCTCTCATCTCCCAAAGACCTCACACTGGGCATTAGAATTTCACATATGAATTTTGAAGGGACACATATTCAGACTATAGCAGTATGAAAATATAAGAAAATGCAAGAAATTGAGCCTCAAGAGTTTTAGTTAGTTGATTTTACATAGTAGCATTTCTTCTCTGATAAAATTTTCCAGTCATTTTATCAAAGGGAAAAAAGGAAGAAGAGCTGACAACAAAGTAGAGATGGTAGAAATAGATGTGCCTTCTTTGCCAAGTCAGTCAGTTCAATCGCTCAGTTGTGTCCCACTCTTTGCAATCCCATGGACTGCAGCACGCCAGGCCTCCCTGTCCATTACCAACTCCCGGAGTTTACTAAACTCATATCCATTGAGTCAGTGATGCCATCCAACCATCTTATCCTCTGTTGTCCCCTTCTCCTCCTTTCTTCAATCTTTCCCAGCATCTAGGTCTTTTCCAGTGAGTCAGCTCCTCGCATCAGGTGGCCAAAGTATTGGAGTTTCAGCTTCAGCATCAGTCCTTCCAATGAACATTCAGGACTGATTTCCTTTAGGATGGGCTGGTTTGATCTCTTTGCACTCCAAGAGATTCTCAAAAGTCTTTTCCAACAACACAGTTAAGCATCAATTCTTCAGCACTCAGCTTTCTTTATAGTCCAACTCTCACATCCATATATCACTACTGAAAAAAACAGCCTTGACTAGACCGACTGTTGTTGGCAAAGTAGTGTCTCTGCTTTTTAATATGCTGTCTAGGTTGGCCATAAGTTTCCTTCCAAGGAGTAAGCGTCTTTTAATTTCATGGCTACAGTCACCATCTGCAGTGATTCTGGAGCCCCCCAAAAAATAAAGTCTGACACTGTTTCCACTGTTTCCCCATCTATTTGCCATGAAGTCATGGGACCAGATGCCATGATCTTTGTTTTCTTAATGTTGAGCTTTAAGCTAACTTTTTCACTCTCCTCTTTCACTTTCATCAAGAGGCTCTTTAGTTCCTCTTCACTTTCTGCCGTAAGGGTGGTGTCATCTGCATATCTCAGGTTATTGATATTTTTCTCTCAGCAATCTTGATTCCAGCTTGTGCTTCATCCAGCCCAGCGTTTCTCATGATGTACTCTGCATATAATTTAAATAAGCACAATGACAGTATACAGCCTTAACATACTCCTTTTCCTATTTGGAACAAGTCTGTTTTTCCATGTCTGGTTCTAACTGTTGCTTCCTGACTTGCATACAGGTTTCTCAAGAGGCAGGTCAGGTGGTCTGGTATTCCCATCTCTTTCAGAATTTTCCACAGTTTATTATGATCCACACAGTCAAAAGCTTTGGCATAGTCAATAAAGAAGAACTAGATGTTCTTCGGGAACTCTCTTGCTTTTGCGATGATCCAGCAGATGTTGGCAATTTGATCTCTGGTTCCCCTGCCTTTTCTAAAGCCAGCTTGAACATTTGGAGGTTCACAGTTCATGTATTGTTGAAGCCTGGCTTGTAGAATTTTGAGCATCACTTTACTAGCGTGTGAGATGAGTGCAATTGTGTGGTAGTCTGGGCATTCTTTGGCATTGCATTTCTTTGGTATCGGAATGAAACCTGACCTTTTCCAGTCCTGTGGCCACTGCTGTTTCCACATTTGCTGGCATATTGAGTGCAGCACTTTCTCAGCATCATCTTTCAGGATTTGAAATAGCTCAACTGGATTTCCATCACCTCCACTAGCTTTGTTTGTAGTGATGCTTCCTAAGACCCACTTGACTTCACATTCCAGGATGTCTGGCTCTAGCTGAGTGATCACACCATCATGATTATCTCAGTCGTGAAGATCTTTTTTGTACAGTTCTTCTGTGTATTCTTGCCACCTCTTCTTAATATCTTCTGCTTCTGTTAGGTCCATACCATTTCTGTCCTTTATTGTGTCCATCTTTGCATGAAAAGTTCCCTTGGTATCTCTAATTTTCTTGAAGAGATCTCTAATCTTTCCCATCTTATTGTTTTTGTCTGTTTCTTTGCACTGATCACTGAGGAAGGCTTTCTTATGTCTCCTTGCTATTCTTTGGAACTCTGCATTCAGATGGATATATCTTTCCTTTTCTCCTTTGCATTTGGCTTCTCTTCTTTTCACAACTATTTATAAGTCCTACTCAGACAGCCATTTTCCTTTTTTGCATTTCTTTTTCTTGGAGATGGTCTTGCTCCCTGTCGTGTACAGTGTCACGAACCTCCATCCATAGTTCATCAGGCACTCTGTCTATCAGATCTAGTCCCTTAAATCTGTTTCTCACTTCCACTGTATAATCCTTAGGGATTTGATTTAGGTCAAACCTGAATGGTCTTGTGGTTTTCCTTACTTTCTTCAGTTTAAGTCTGAATTTGGCAATAAGGAGTTCATGATCTTAGCCACAGTCAGCTCCCATCTTGTTTTTGCTGACTGTATAGAGCTTCTCCATCTTTGGCTGCAAAGAATATAATCAATCTGATTTCAGTATTGACCATCTGGTGACATCCATGTATAGAGTCTTCTCTTGTGTTGCTGGAAGAGGGTGTTTGCTATGACCAGTGTGTTCTCTTGGCAAAACTCTATTAGCCTTTGCCCTGCTTCATTCTGTGCTGCATGGCCAAATTTGCCTGTTACCCCAGGTGTTTCTTGACTTCCTACTTTTGCATTCCGGTCCCCTATAATGAAAAGGACATCTTTTTTGGGTGTTAATTCTAGAAAGTCTTGTCGGTCTTCATAGAACCGTTCAACTTCAGCTTCTTCAGCATTACTGGTCAGGACATAGACTTGGATTACTGTGATATTGAATGGTTTGCCTTGGAAACAAACAGAAATCATTCTGTCATTTTTGAGATTGCATCCAAGTACTGCATTTCAGACTCTCTTGTTGACTATGATGGCTACTCCATTTCTCCTAAGGGATTTTTGCCCACAGTAGTTGATATACTCGTCATCTGAGTTAAATTCACCCATTGCAGTCCATTTTATTTCACTGATTCCTGATATATCAATGTTCACTCTTGCCATCTCCTGCTTGATCATTTCCAATTTGCCTTGATTCATGGACCTAACCTTCCAGGTTCCTATGCAGTATTGCTCCTTACAGCACCAGACCTTGCTTTATAGCATTGGAACTTGCCAATAAGGTACCTAAACCTTTAAGTTTACAAGTCCGTATTATGCTACAATATGACTGTACTTAACATGAATTGTACACTTTAAAATGGGTGAAGAAGTTAAATTTTATGTGATAGGTCTTTTTTTTTTTTAATACTGTCATTAAAGACAAAACAAAAAACTTGGGTCAACAGAAGGACAGTTTGATACTGAAGTCAGGTATAATGAAAGCTACATAGTGAATGGAGGGTTAGTGTTAGGAAGGTGATGAGTGTAACCTCTTGAACCTTTACCAATGCTGTGTTTACTTCAGAGACTCATTAAATATTAGAACTTGAAGTCTTAGGGATTCCATGGTCCTGTGCTCTAATTTAAAGACAAAATAGTTTTAAGAAATGTTAGATTATTTGTTCCAGGTCACAAATAGAAATAACAAAATCAGGATGAGAATATGATTCCTGATATTTATTCCAGTATAATAAGTATACAAAAATATTTGACAGAATATATTTTTAGATTTGAAAAATTAAATCCTGTGATGCAATTTCATGTAATATTTTATATTACATGTCACATAGTATGCCTAACAAATCTGCAACAAAACACGAGGAACTCCAGGTTGAAATAACTTTATAAAAATACTCAAAATGCATAGCTGACCTTGCAAAAAATATGTAAAATACTCATAGGCCAAAAGTAAGGAGGGAGGTGAAAACTAGCTTGTTAAACTGACACTTAGGCCACTGTTGTCATGGGGGCATCACCCATCTCAGCTACCAAAAAGTCTGAGTTTTAACGGTCTTGTGGTAACAGAACACAAGGCCCCCAAATGGAACTGAAACTCTCATGTGAAATCTGAAATATTGAAAGGTAACATCCTCAAGGAAATGGTGGAGTAGAAGAAAACTGGAGAGCAAAAATTTTTTTTGGGGGGGGGGGGGGGCCACAGACTCCAGACAGGTTTGTGTGTGTGTCCTCTGACATTTTGAAACCACAGTCAACCTCCAAATGGATTATGATTTGAATTCACATAATCTGCATGATCTAGTAAACCCCAAGATGCAGTAATAGCATAATGTAGTGCCAGGTTCATTACATCCAGGTTGGTAGAAAGAAAATAGCATATCCTCTCTCAAAGAAAACATTTTGAATCTCAAAATTCTCAGAGATAAAGTCCTATAAAATGGTTCATAATTCCCAAACTGAAAAACACAGAAATGAAACTTCCATGGGCAAAATGCAGTAGGAAAAACATACAAGAAAGAGAGACCCTTAGTAATTTCAGTTATTAGAAGTGTTGCAAAAAAGTATATGTGTACAGATAAAATATTTACTGATATTTTAAAAAATGAAACTGAAAACATGAGAAAGAAAAAAGATAGTGTCAAGAAAAAGCAAGTAGATTTTTTTAGAGGACTAGAACTTCTGGAAGTGAAAATTTTAGTTATTGACATTAAAAACTCATTAGTAAGTTAAATATCAGATTAAACACACCATAATATACCATATAACACAGGGAACTACATTCAGTATCTTAGTCTATAATAGGAAAGAATTTGACCTGAATCACTTTGCTATACACCTGAAACATTTTAAATCAAATATATTTCAAAAATATTTTGAAATAAAAAATTTAAAAAGCAGAGTGGACATATCCAAAAAAAGAAAAAATCCATAATAGAAAAGTCATGAACTGTAAGATCTAAAGAAATGATCTCAAATGCAGGACAAAATGTCAAGTAGATGTAAACTATAAAAGAAAGCTTAAGAAAAATGGAGGTTAGAATTGGATTTTCAGAAGTATTGAAAGGTGAGATTGAAGAACAAAAATTTTCAAAGAAATGATAGCTAAAATCTTCAGATTCAGGAAGCACAATGGATTGAGTACAATATAAAAACATATATGCAAAAAGCTAGACATGTTGAAGTAAAATTACGGAAGACAGTAACAAACAATCTTGAAAGCAGCCATTAAAAAAGACAGATTACCTATATAGAAAAGAACGACACTTTAACTGATAGCAATAGACTTCTCTGTAGTAAGGAGAAGAGTAAGAAGCCAGGAGACAATGGAATAGTACAAAGAGAAAATAACTTTCAACCTAGAATTTTATAGTCTGCTACACTATAATGAAAGCAAAATAAGAATATTTTCAGACAAAAGCATAGAACTAGTAGACTTTCACTACAAAAACTTTTTAAGGATTTTGAACTCCGAAAACATCTGAAATGTAAGAAGAATGATTAGCCTAACAAAATTAGCAAACAACCGTTTACTGTGTAAAACCATAGTAATGATAATATGTAATTTGAATATATAAAAACCTGGGTCAAACTCAGATCAAACCTTGGTCTCCTGTATTGCAGGCAGATTCTTTACCATCTGAGTCATAGAATAGGAAAATAGTAAAGGGGAAAAACTATCAGAAAAGCTCAGAATATTAATATCAGGTAATACAGGGCTTCCTTGGTGGCTCAGCAGTAAAGAATCCACCTGTCAATGTAGGAGATGCAAGAGAGGCAGGTTAATCCCTGGGTTGGGTAGAGCCCCTGGAGTAAGAAGTGGCAACCCACTCCAATATTCTTGGCGTGAAAAATTCCATGGACAGAGCAGCCTGATGGGCTACAATCCATGGGGTTGCAAAGAGTTGGACACAACTGAGCACATACACACAAAGGAAAAAAAATTAGAATAACTCAGAATATTAACATCAGACAATATAAACTTAAATGTGAAAAGCCGTAAGGACAAAGAAATTAGCCACAGAAATGATAAAAGGCATAGTTGTACCAAAGAGACTGGGGGCTTCCCTGGTGGTTCAGCAGTCAAGAATCCACCTGCTAATGCAGGAGACCTGGGTTCAATCCATGGGTTGGATATATCTCCTGGAAAAGGAAATGGCAACCCAATTCAGTATTCTTGCCTGGGAAATCCCATGGACAGAGAAACCTGGTGGGCTATAGTCCATGGGGTTGCAAAGAGTCAGACATGACATAGTGACTAAACAACAACAGTTAAAGGGGAAAAGTTATAGGGTTTTTTCAACTGAGGCCCTAAAATGACAAACTTCACATTTAATGTAAGATAGTCTTCTATGTAAGATACCCAAAGGAAACCATCAACATAGATTTTATGATCCTAATTTCTCATCTTCATTGAGTATATGAAAGTGTTGGATGGAAGGGATTAGAGGATAGGGATGGGAGGTTAGAGAAATAGAAGAAAATGTTTTTGATAGAACTATCGCAGAGCTAAGTTCCATACCTCAAGACAAGCAAAAGGAGATTCAGAGGAATCACATAGAATGTTTAATATGCTTCCCTTGGAATTTGTGGAACATGATGAACTATTTGGCTCGAACCTTAAGAATCTGAAGGGCAACTACTGTGGCTGGCTAATTGCCCTGAAGTCAAGTAAGACATGTTAATGTATTTGGCACCACCTTACTCCCAGAGTTATTGTGACAAAAGGATGCACATTTCTTCAAGATGTGGGCCTTAGGTGACAGAAAGCCAGTAGAGATTTCAAGGTAACCCCAAAAGGGATCCTGGAACAACTGGATACATAGGAGTAAAATAGTGACTCTGAAGAACACAGAAAAGCACCATATGGGGGACATCCAAGGAAGGTCTATGCAGTCTCATGGAAGTACTACTTAAAATGTCCGTTCTTGTTTCTTAATTTTTCCCTTTACCCAAACAATTCTGCAGAAGTCAGGAGCAGCCTAGTAAGTAGGAGAGGAAGGCAGAAGCATAAGTCATATAAAAGAAGTAATTATCCCTACTTTTTCCCCTTACTGTAAACTTTGCTTTGTAAGTCCAAATTTTTCAGCCTAGTTTACGAGACTAATTATTATTATTAGTTGTCCATGTTGGTGGGCATACAGTGTATGCACATGTTATTTTCTGACATCAGAAACCGAAAAGAGTGGGGACAAAGCTTTAAAGGAGCAGAGTTTTTGTATATTATGAAATTAAGCTCATCTAAATTCAAATTAAATGTTTATAACACTAGGATGTTAAATGTAATTCCCATGGTAACCACAAAGAAAATAGCTTTAGAATATACATCCAAAAAATGAGAAAGAAATTTAAACATTTCACTAGAAAAAAATCATTAAAACACCAAAGATAGTAATGCAGGAAATGAAGGACAAAATAGCTATAGAGCATATAGAAAACAAATAGCACAATAAAAGCAGTCCTTCCTTGTCAGTAACTGCTTTAAATGTAAATGGGTTAAAATTCTCCAATCAAAATTGGAGAAAGAGATTGACAGAATGGAGAAAACCACATGAACCAACTACATGCTGTCTACAAGAGACTCATATGAAATCCAAAGACACAAACAGTTAAAAAGGAAAGAATGGAAAAAGACATTTCATGCAAAGAGTAAACAAAAGAGATTGGGGGAAGCTATGCTAGTATCAGGCAAGGTACAGTTTAAATCAAGTAAGTTATAAGTGCCAAGGAAGGACATTATATGAGAGGAAGAGCCCCTGAAGAAGGGAATGGCAACCCACTCCAGTATTCTTACCTGGAGAATCCCATGGATAGAGGAGCCTGGCAGGCTATAATCCGTAGGGTCGCAAACAGTTGGACATGACTGAAGTGGCTCAGTATGCATGCATGCACACACAGGAAGAAGATATATAACAATTATAAACATTTATGCACCTCCAGGGGATCTTCCCAATCCAGGGATAGAACCCAGGTCTCCCACATTGCAGGACTCCTTACCACCTGAGCCACCAGGGAAGCGCAAGAATACTGGAGTGGATAGCCTACCCCTTCTCCAGGAGATCTTCCCAACCTAGGAATTAAACCAGGTCTCCTGCATTGCAGGCAGATTCTTTACCAGCTGAGCCACCAGGGAAGCCCTTTTTGCACCTAATGACGCACTAGCAAAATCCAAAGCAAAAGTTGACAGAATTGAAGAGAAAAACAATTCCATAGTAATAGTTGGAGACTTCAGCACTCCGATAATAGATGGAATGAGACAGAAGATAAGTAAAGAAATAGAGAGTTTAATACAATAAACCAACTAGATCTAATAGATATTCAGAACAATCTTGTTGCTCAGTTGCTGAGTCATGTCTGACACTTATAGAACAGTGTATCCAATAACAATAGCAGACATATTCTTCTCAAGTGCAGATGAGACATTTTTCAGGATAGATCACATTTTAGACCAGAAATCAAGTCTTATAGATTTAAAAATATACAAAACATACAAAGTAAAAAGTATCTTCTTTGACTACAGTGGAATGAAATTAGAAAATAAAACAAAAGTAAAACTGGAAAATTCACACAGTTGTGGAAATTAAACATTACACTCTTAAGTAACTATAGCTCAAAGAAGAAAAACAAGGTAAATTAGAAAATACTTAGAGGCAAATGAAAACAAAAACATGATGTACCAAAACTTACGGGATAAAGCAGAAGCAGTGCTAAGCAGGAAATTTAAAAAGAAAAAAGCTCCCAAATCAACAACTTTACAATTTGAGGAATCGGAGAAAGTACAGTGAAAGTGAAAGTCAACCAGTCATGTCTGACTCCTTGCAGCCCCATGGACTGTAACCCCCGAGGCTCCTCTATCCTTGGGGATTCTTTAGGCAAGAATACTGGATTGGGTTGCCATTCTCTTCTCCAGGGGATCTTCCCAACCCAGGGAACAAACCCAAGTCTCCTGCATTGCAGGTGGATTCTTTACCGTCTAAGCCACCAAGGAAACTCATAATGAGCTAGAGAGAGAAAAACCTAAACCGAAAGCTAGCAAAAAGAAATAATAAAAATAAGAGCAGAGACAAATGAAATAAAAAATAGAAAAACAATAGGGAAAATCAATTTAAAAACATGAATTTTTAGAAAAGAGTAACAAAACTGACAGACCATTAGCTAAATGAACTAAGAAAAAAGAGAAGACTCAAAATTACTAAAATAAGAAAAGTAGGGACACTATTTTTTACAGAAATCAAAAGGATTGTGAGAATACTATGAACAATTGTATGCCAAAAAATTGGGTAACACAGATGAAATAGACAAATTTCCTAGAAACATAAAGCTAACCAAAACTAAATCCCAGAGGAATAGAAAATCTAAGTAGACCTATAACCAGTAATGAGATTGAATCAGTAATCAAAAATCTGCCAACAGAGAAAACCTGGACCTGAGTGTTTCATTTTTGAATTCTGTCAAACATTTAAAGAGGAACCAATACCAATACTTTTAAAACTTATTAAAAGTTGAAGAGGAAAGAACGCTTCCTAGTTTATTTGAATTTATTTGAGGCCAGCATACCTTAATACCAAAGCCAGGTAAAGACATTATGAGGAAAAAAATTATATGCCAAATCCCTATGAACACTGATGCAAAAATCAACAAAATACTAGCAAACAATGTAGCAGCATTTAAAAGAATTTACACCATGATAAATAGAATTTATTCCTGGAATGCAAAGATGATTCAACATACAAAATTTGATTAATGTAATATGCCACATGAGTAAAATGAAGGATAAAAACTCACATGATAACTCAATTCAGAAAGTTATTTGATATCCTTTCAAGATAAAACACCCAACAAACTAGAATAGAAGGAAAATTACCTCAACATAATAAACATATATGGAAAGCCTATAGTTCACATCACACTCAATGGTGAAAGACTGAACACTTTTCCTTGAAGATTAGATCAAGTCGAGGACACCGACTTTCACCACTTCTATTCAAAATACTATTAGAAGCTCTAGTCAGAGTAATTAGGCAAGAAAAAGAAATAAAAGACATTCAATTTGGAAAGAAAAGTAAAATTATCTGTTTGCAGATGATATTATACGTAAAAAGAATTACACCCACACAAAAGCTGTTCAGTTCAGTTCAGTCGCTCAGTTGTATCCAACTCTTCATGACTCCATAGAGCAAAGACTGCAGCATGCCAGGCTTCCCTGTTCATCACCAACTCCCGGAGCCTACTCAAACTCATGTCCATCATGTTGATGATGCCATCCAACTATCTCATCCTCTGTCATCCCCTTCTCCTCCCACCCTCAATCTTTCCCAGCATCAGAGTCTTTTTCAGATAAGTCAGTTCTTTGCATCAGCTGGCCAAAGTATTGGAGTTTCAGCTTCAGCATCAGTCCTTCCAATGAACATTCAGGACTGATTTACTTTAGGATGGACTGGTTGGATCTCTTTGCAGTCCAAGAGACTCTCAAGAGTCTTCTCCAACACCACAGTTCAAAAGAATCAATTCTTCAGTGCTCAGCTTTCTTTATAGTCCAAATATCACATCCATACATGACTGCTGGAAAAACCATAGCTTTGACTAGATAGAACTTTGTTTAAAAGTTCAGTGACATAGAAAAGAAAATGTGTGTATGTGATGAAGGGTAGAGAGTACTGGGGAGAGCACTGTTCTAATTAAAAGAGACTAAGGAGACACACAAAACCCCAGCTGTACAAAATATTATATAAAATGTATTTGGGGAACAAATGAAAAAATTTGCATGTGGTCTGGGTATTGAACAGTATTGTAGAATTCATTTCCTTGGATGCATGATCCATATGATCCTGTGGTGGAATGCCCTGTTTTTAGAGGATGCAACTGAAATATTTAGGGAAGAATATCATGAAGTCTACAGGGCTTCCCTGGTGGCTCAGACAGGAAAGAATCTGCCTGCAATGTAGGAGACCCAGGTTTGATCCCAGGGTTGGGAAGATCTCCTGGAGATGAGAATGGCTACCCACTTCAGTATTCTTGCCTGGAGAATCCCATGGACAGAGGAACCTGGTGGGCTATAGTCCCTGAGGTCACAAAGAGTTGAACATGAATGAGTAACTAACATTTTTTTGATCATGAAGTCTCCACTTACATTGAAATGGACTCAGCAAGCACACACACACACAAGCTTATAAAGCAAAATATTAACAATAGCTGAATCTAGATGGTACATGTATGAGTGATACGAGTGTTTGTTCTGTTTTTCTTCCAAATTTTCTATATGCTTGAAAAACATTCATAGTAAAAAGCTGGAAAAACAAAAATTATTTAAACATTTATAAAAGACAGAACTGTTAGAATTCTGAGAAAAGAATCTAAAGGAATTTTCTATTAAAGATACAGAATTGAGCTCAAAAATGAACCAGCACTGTTTAGAAAGAATGCCATTAACCCATTACTAAATAAGTCCCAAGAAAATAATGGTAATCATCTTTAAGATATAGGCAGTTGAAGTCACAATACCAATTATCTGTATTTCTAAACATTATGCATGTTCTCTGGATAAATATGGATGCTAATGGCTACAAGCATTATACAACTTGAAACTCGTAGATGTCAGTATATTTTAAATTATTTTCAGTACCATAGACATCCATCTTTGCCAAGGTTTTAATTGAGATTGATGAAATTCTGACTTAATATAAAATTAACAATTTTTGTAAGCAAAATGACTAACTAAATAGTTTACAATTTAACTGACATAGCACATGAATTTACCTGTATAAGTATGGACCTCACTGAAGTTGTGTCTTGGCATCTCTGCAATACTGCATTAATTGCAAAGCTTCCCAGAAAATGCTGCGTTTTTACAGTCCAAGCTGGAGAAACAAACTTAGTAGCAAATTGATTTATCTGTTAAACATAAAAATGAAATATTGAGCTGAAGAAATATCAGTTAGTGATGTGCTATGGTGATAAAAATTACTTCTGTAGTATCTGGCATTGACATTTGTTTGTACAATAGTAAGCAGTGTGATCAAGGTTATATTTCTTAATAATTCAGGGGCTTCTGACAAAAGTGTAAAGATAATCATAAGGTTTATGCATCAGTTATGTCATATTCTATGACCTAAATTAACACAAAAAAGCTAAAATTAAATAATTAATGTTAAATAGTTTTAATTATCCTTGCTATCATTCTGCAATTAATCTTCAATTTTTCTTTTTTTATTCTAGTTATCTTTTATTCTACCACCCAGGATACCTTTCTCTTCCCCTCTCTTTTCCCCTTCACTTTAATACATGTGTTGAAAATCTGTCATGATATCCTATGATTTTCAACAAGCCCTGAAAACATCAAAAAGCATTAAATTATGGGCCCTCCATCATAGTTTCAAACGCAGAACTGAAACTTCACCTTATTCTAGAGCTCCCATAACTTTTAACCCCTTCTCAAATGCCATGATGATCCAAGTCTGCTCCAAAATCCACCATGGATAATATACAAGGTTCTTCAGGATGGTTAGGAAGATAGGACCTTGAGGTTATGGCAACCTAATATTAAATATTAGCTTTCTAATTACCTTCAGCTGAATGTAGATGTTCACCTTGCATGCAAAATCCCGCATTTCAGTCAGCTACATACAGATGACAGCTTCTTAGGAAGAGTGTTCTTACATTTTTCTGAAAAGAAAAAAGTTTTACTCTTGGGTTGGTAAAAAATTCTTTTAAAAATCCCTAGAGCAACATAAAGTCGTTGTCTTCTGTCATTTTGAAAGGTAGAATTTGGCAGCAGTAAAGCGATTTGCATTAGTACGACTTTCTGATCTCACGAAGAGAAAGTTTTCCTTTATAGACTTGATTAGTTGTTAGTTGTTGAGGTTTAGTCCACTTGAAAGGAAACTCCTACTCATTTCTTCTACTGAAAGGTATCAAAAGTAGAAGTTGGTTAGTCATAGTGATGTTGCTTATCACCAGTGAACATGTCAGTTGAGTCATACAATGAACATCTAAAATGGACTTTTGAGAAGTAAAAGTTTCCTTCTCTTAATCAATAGTGCAAAGAAGAGAAAAATAGGCATTCAGTGACAAACAGGAAAACATCTTTCCCATAGACTAAGGACAGCTGAAGAGCCCATGAGTGAATAAATCAGGGAGAAAAAGGTCAGTGCCAATATCAAAGGGAATCATCTCTTCTTGTTTCTATGAAGAATGTCTCTTTGCTAATCCTTATCACTGCAACAATCCAGAGAATAGACGAAATTACACCAAAGATTAAAGGAAAACCTTTAAGAATTACATTGTGTATAATTATGCTTCTATGAATTATCATCTCAATTTGCTAGAAATGTAGATCCAAGTCTTTTGCAAAATTGTTAAATAGGGGCAGTTTGTAACAATCTTTCCTTCTTCCTTGTGGTTACTGCTGTAGACCTTGCCCCTCCCTCACTGGTATCCCTTCTGGTCACTTTCTCTCTGATTCGGTCACTGGAACATCTGGGTGCTCTCAAGGGTGCGTTAAGTGGCTTGTTAATCTACCCCACAGAGGATGTGAGATCCTCCATTTGTATTTCATGGCATGGTTGCTAATAGACTACATGAATTTTGATTTTAAGGCATGTCTTTCAAGTGAATTCAATTTTGTGATGTGGTTGTTGATGATCATTATAAAATTAAAGATATATTTTCCTAGAATTAATTGGATAAAGAATTAATGGATAGAGCTGTTAATGCAACAACTATTAAAATCACACATTTAAATAAACTACTATAGATAAAAATATGAATCATTCTCAAAAATGTTAATAATTTCTAAAACATTAAGAAAATATCATTCAGTAATAACTGAAAATAAGATGCCCGAAGTACAACATTTGTTAAGTACCTAAAGTTGATGGACAGGGAGGCCTGGCATGCTGCGATTCATGGGGTCGCAAAGAGTCGGACATGACTGAGCGACTGAACTGAACTGAACTGAAAGTTTGGTGTGTGCTTCCCTCATGGCTCAGATGGTAAAGCATCCGCCTGCAATGCAGGAGACCCAGGTTTGATACCTGGGTTGGGAAGATCCCCTGGAGAAGGGAATGGCAGCCCACTCCAGTATTCTTGCCTGGAGAATTCCAAGGACAGAGGAGCCTGACGGGCTACAGTCCATGGGGTCGCAAAGAGTTGGACATGACTGAGTGACTAACATTAAATCGTGGTACTTTAACATTAAAGCTTGATACACATTGTTCACATGATTATGACAATCGTTTATCTTTAAAACTTGACAGCAATTTAGTTCAATATATCCCAGCTTGAAATGACCTAAGCTTTTATTTTCTCTACGAAAGCATGCACCTTTGTGAGCACATTGAGATTTTTCCCTGCTTCATAACTGGAGCCCTGCCCCAGAAGATCTGAGTAGCACTCTTCTCCCATTTTAAACAAGAGAGTGGCTGGGTTTGACTTTTCATGAGGGATCTAGCTGTCCAGATGTTTGATTCCCTGAGTATGGATCTTCTCTTTCAACACAAACCTACCTCAAAGGAAGAAGGAATACTCTTTTTACAGTCAGTCACGTTGGGGCAAGATTCACCTAGAATTGTGAAAATTACATTCTGATCCAAATACAAAGCTGCTGTTTTATTTTCTTCTCATAAATAGACCAAAAAAAAAAAAAAAAAAAAAAACTGTCATTTTTTTCCTGTTGTCTCCTCATATCCTCTTAGGGCCCTGACATAATATGATGACCACCACATGTCTTTGCAGCATGTCCTACATTCAGAGTATGCCTTTTTTGGGGCAACATAATTCCAACACCATACAATCATCTGACTAAAAACAGACCATAGTGATAATGACAACCCTCTATCTGCTCATATTCCTCCAGTTGGAAGGCACTCATCTCCCACTCCTGAGGTTTCCAGGGAGAGGAAACCATTTGTGTGGCACAGTGCTGCCTCACTCTGCCCTCCTCTAAAAGGAAGTACCTTGTCTCAGTAGGGAGCTTCAGATAATGAACTTACAGCTCAGCTCCTTCCTCTTTCTTTATTACTGGTGTATGCTTCCCTGTAGAAGGCACATGTTTTAGGCCTGCTCTTTTCTAAAGACAAAGACTTTAGAGTGGAGCAGGGGGCTGTGGTTCTCTAGCACTGCCTCTAATTCTGAGGTTAAGTATTGGGAATCTAATTCTTCTCATGCTTCTATACCTTCTTCTCCCATTGATCTATCAATAATGAGGCTAACATTTGCATTCTATCTGTCTGGTTCCAGTTTTTATCTCAAATGGTTCAAAAGTCTAGTTGAAAAGGACATAAATACATGGACCTCCTTGTGTGACAGCAGTCTTCAGAAGCAGTGAGCTCCATGAACTGGTTTTCTTGGCCCCCCTGCAAAGTAGCCTTCATCTTTCTCATCCACCTCAGTGGTGAAATCTTCAGTGCCTGTGTATATCAAAAAGAGCTGTGATTGCTCCAATGTCAAAGCAGCTTTAACTAATGGTGCTGCTCCTGCTGTCCATGTAGGAACCACAGCTGTAAAAGCCTGAAGGTGAAGACACTGCTGTCTTTACGGAAGGCCCTCTCCATCGCTGCTGGCAGTGCTACCTTCTGCTACTAGCAGATCAGCTTGCACCTTGGTCTCTCAGTGTCCTACAGGATTTTAGCTGATGAGCTCCATATATTCTGCATCCTGGGACCCAGGCCAAAAGAATATGAGAACCAGGCTGAAGGACAATCTGAGGGAAAGAATCCATACTGTACTGCAAAGTGCACAAATCTTAAGTGTCTGTATGTGTGTATTAGTCATTCAATTGTGTCCGACTCTTTGTGAGCCATGGACTGTAGCCCACCAGGCTCCTCTGTCCATGGGATTCTCCAGGAAAAAACACTTGAGTGGTTAGCCATTCTCTTATTCAAATATTAAGTGCACAGCCCAATAATGTTTGTGTATGAATACATCTGTGGAAATACTGCCCAGATCAAAATACAGAATATTTTGAGCACTCCAGAGATGATTTTCTCATGCTTCCTCCTATTTCAAACCTCCCCAAAACCAAAGGTAATTATGATATTGATTTCTATCATGTTCTTAAACTTGATGTAAATGGAATAATAAAATGTATACTCTCTTATGTCTTTTTTTTTTTACTTAATTTATTTATTGAAGGATAATTGCTTTACAGAATTTTGCTGTTTTCTGTCAAACCTCAACATGAATCAGCCATAGGTTTACATATATCCCCTCCCTTTTGAAACTTGCTCCCATCTCCCTCCCCATCTCACCCCTCTAGGTTGATACAGAGCCCTGTTTGAGTGTCCTGAGCCATACAGCAAATTCCCGTTGGCTGTCTATTTTATACATGGTAATGTAAGTTTCCATGCTACTCTTTCCATACATCTCACCCTCTCCTCCCCTCTCCCCTCTCCCCATGTCCATGTTCTCTATGTCTGTTTCTCCATTGTTGCCCTGTAAATTCTTCAGTATCATTTTTCTAGATTATGTGTTAGAATATGGTATTTATCTTTCTCTTTCTGACTCACTTCACTCTGTATAATAGGTTCTAGGTTCATCCACCTCATTAGAACTGACTCATGTGTTCCTTTTTATGGCTGAGTAATATTCCATTTTGTATATATACCACAACTTTTTTATCCATTCATCTGTTGATGTACATCTAGGTTGCTTTCATGTTCTAGGTATTGTAAATAGTGCTGCAATGAACAATGGGATACATGTTTCTCTTTCAATTTTGATCTTCTCAGGGTATATGCCTAGGAGTGGGATTGCTGGGTAATATGGTGGTTTTATTTCTAGTTTCTTAAGGTATCTCCATACCATCTTCCATAGTGGCTGTATCAATTTACATTCCCACCAGCAGTGCAAGAGTGTTCCCTTTTCTCCACACCGTTTCCAGCATTTATTGATTGTACACTTTTTGATGAGGGCCATTCTAACAGGTGTGAGGTGATAACTCATTGTAGTTTTGATTTACAATTCTCTAATAATGAGCGACAATTAATTCAGACTTAAATTGAAGAAAGTAGGGAAAACCACTAAACCATTCAGGTATGACCTAAATCAAATCCCTTATGATTATACAGTGGAAGAGAGAAATAGATTTAAGGGACTAGATCTGATAGAGTGCCTGATGAATGTGGACGGAGGTTCGTGACATTGTAGAGGAGACAGGGATCAAGACAGTCCCCATGGAAAAGAAATGCAAAAAAGCAAAACGGCTGTCTGAGGAGGCCTTACAAATAGCTGTGAAAAGAAGAGAAGCAAAAAGCAAAGGAGGAAAGGAAAGATATTCCCATATGAATGCAGAGTTCCAAAGAATAGCAAGGAGAGATAAGAAAGCCTTCCTTAATGATCAATGCAAAGAAATAGAGGAAAACAATAGAATGGGAAAGACTAGAGATCTCTTCAAGAAAATTACAGATACCAAGGGATCATTTCATGTAAAGTTGGGTTTGATAATGGACAGAAATGGTATGGACCTAACAGAAGCAGAAGATATTAAGAAGAGGTGGCAAGAATACACAGAAGAATGGTACAAAAAAGATCTTCATGACCCAGATAACAACAATGGTGTGATCACTCACCTAGAGCCAGACATCCTGGAATGCAAAGTCAAGTGGGCCTCATGAAGTATCACTACGAACAAAGCTAGTGGAGGTGGTGGAATTCCAGTTGAGCTATTTCAAATCCTGAAAGATGATGCTGAGAAAGTGCTGCACTCAATATGCCAGCAAATTTTGAAAATTCAGCAGTGGCCACAGGACTGGAAAAGGTCAGTTTTCATTCCAATACCAAAGAAAGGCAATGCTAAAGAATGCCCAGACTACCGCACAATTGCACTCATCTCACACGCTAGTAAAGTGATGCTCAAAATTCTCCAAGCCGGGCTTCAGCAATACATGAACCATGAACTTCCAGATGTTCAAGCTGGTTTTAGAAAAGGCAGAGGAACCAGAGATCAAATTGTCTACATCCGCTGGATCATCGCAAAAGCAAGAGTTCCAGAAAAACATCTAGTTCTGCTTTATTGACTATGCCAAAGCCTTTGACTGTGTGGATCATAATAAACTTTGGAAAATTCTGAAAGAGATGGGAATACCAGACCACCTGATCTGCCTCTTGAGAAACCTATATGCAGGTCAGGAAGCAACAGTTAGAATTGGACATGGAACAACAGACTTGTTCCAAATAGGAAAAGGAGTACATCAAGGCTGTATATCGTCACCCTGCTTATTTAACTTCTATGCAGAGTACATCATGAGAAACGCTGGGCTGGAAGAAGCACAAGATGGAATCAAGATTGCTGGGAGAAATATCAAGAACCTCAGATATGCAGATGACACCACCCTTATGGCAGAAAGTGAAGAGGAACTAACGAGTTTCTTGATGAAAGTGAAAGAGGAAAATGAAAAAGTTGGCTGAAAGCTCAACATTCAGAAAATTAAGATCATGGCATTTGGTCCCATGACTTCATGGCAAATAGATGGGGAAACAGTGGAAACAGTGTCAGACTTTATTTTGGGGGGCTCCAAAATCACTGCAGATGGTGATTGCAGCAATGAAATTAAAAGACGCTTACTCCTTGGAAGAAAAGTTATGACCAAACTTGATAGCATATCAAAAAAGCAGAGAAATTGCTTTGCCAACAAAGGTCCGTCTAGTCAAGGCTATGGTTTTTCCATTGGTCATCTATCGATGTGAGAATAGGACTGTGAAGAAAGCTGAGCACAGAAGAATTGATGCTTTTGAACTGTGGTGTTGGAGAAGACTCTTCAGAGTCCCTTGGACTGCAAGGAGATCCAACCAGTCCATGCTCAAGGAGATCAGTCCTGGATGTTCATTGGAAGGACTGATGCTGAAACTCCAATATTTTGGCCACCTCATGCGAAGAGTTGACTCCTATTGGAAAAGACCCTGATGCTGGGAAATATTGAGGGCAGGAGGAGAAGGGGATGACAGTGGATGAGATGGCTGGATGGCATCACTGACTCGATGGACATGAGTTTTTGTAAACTCTGGGATTTGGTGATGGACAGGGAGGCCTGGCGTGCTGTGATTCATGGGGTCACAAAGAGTCGGACACGGCTGAGCGACTGAATTGTACTGAACTGAACTGACTAATGAGCAGTGTTGAGAATAATGTTTGCTATAGGCTTACCATATATGGCCTTTAGTATGTTGAAGTAGGTTCCTTCTATGCCCATTTTGAGCATATTTTCATGTGTTTGTTAGCCATCCATATGTCTTCTTTGGAGAAATGTCTGTTTAGGTCTTTTCCCCACTTTTTGATTGGGTTGTTTGTTTTTCTGGTATTGAGTTGTATGAACTGCTTTTATATTTTGGAAATTGATCCTTTGTCAGTTGTTTTATTTGCTATTATTTTCTCCCACTCTGAGGGTTGTCTTTCACCTTGCTTTTAGTTTCCTTTGCTGTGCAAAAGCTTTTAAGTTTAATGAGGTCCCACTTGTTTACGTTTGTGTTTTTTTTTTTTTTTCTGTTACTCTAGGAGGTGGGTCATAGAGGATCTTGCTTTGATTTATGTCATCGAGTGTTCTGCTTATATTTTACTCTAAGGGTTTTATAGTTTCTGGTCTTACATTTAGGTCTTTAATCCATTTTGAGTTTATCTTTGAGTATGGTGTTAGGAAGGGTTCTAATTTCATTCTTTTACATGTAGCTGTCCAGTTTTCCCAGCAACATTTATTGAAGGGGCTGTCTTTGCATCATTGTATATTCTTGCCTCCTTTGTCAAAAATAAGGTACCCATAGGTGCATGGGTTTGTTTCTTGTTCCATTGGTCTATATTTCTGTTTTTGTGCCTGTACCATACTGTCTTGGTGACTGTAGCTTTGTAGTGTAACCTGCAGTCAGGAAGCTTGATTCCTCCAGCTTCATTTTTCTTTTTTTAAGACTGCTTTGGTTATTCGGGGTGTTTTGTGTTCCCAAATGAATTGTGAAATTTTTTGTTCTGGTTCTGTGAAAAATGCCATTGGTAACTTGATAGGGATTGAAATAAATCTGTAGATTGCATTTAATAGTATACTCATTTTCACAATATTGACTCTTCCTATCCAGGAACATGAAATCTCTCTCCATCTGTTTACTTCATCTTTGATTTCTTTCATTAGTGTCTTATAATTTTCTGTGTATAGTTCTTTCATCTCCTTAGGTAAGTTTATTCCGAGATATTACTTCTTTTTGGTGCAATGGTGAATGGGATTGATTCCTTAATTGATCTTTCTGATTTTTCATTGTTAGTATATAGAAATGCAAGTGATTTCTGTGTATTGATTTTGTATCCTGCAACTTTGCTAAATTCACTGATTAGCTCTAGTAATTGTCTGATACTATCTCTAGGGTTTTCTATGTACAGTATCATGTCATCTGCAAACAGTGAGAGCTTTACTTCTTCTTTTTGAATGTGGATTCCTTTTATTCCTTTTTCTGTAGCTAGGACTTCCAGAACTATGCTGAATGATAGTGGTGAAAGTGGACACCCTTGTCTTGTTCCTGATCTTAGGAGGAATGCTTTCTGTTTTTCACCATTGAGAATAATGTTTGCTATAGGCTTATCATATACAACCTTTAGTATGTTGAGGTAGGTTCCTTCTATGCCCATTTTTGAAGAGTTTTAATCATAAATAGGTGTTGAATATTGTCAAGGCTTTTTATGCATCCATTGAGATGATCATATGGTTCTTATATTTCAATTTGTTAACATGGTGTATCACATTGATTTCCATATATGTCTGTAATGAGGTGCTCCTATGTTGAGTGCAAAGATATTTACAATTGTTATGTCTTCCTCTTTGATTGATCCCTTGATCATTATATAGTGTCCTTCCTTATCTCTTGTAATCTTTATTTTAAGGTCTGTTTTGTCTGATATGAGAATTGCTACTACAACTTTCTTTTGTTTCTCATTTGTTTGGAATATATTTTTCCATCCTCTGACTTTCAGTCTATATGTGTCTTGAGGTCTGAAGTGGGTTTCTTGTAGACAGCATATATATGGGTCTTGTTTTTGTATCCATTCAGCCAGTCGGGGTCTTTTGGTTGGAGCATTTAATCCATTTATATTTAAAGTAATTATTGATATATATGTTCCTATTGCCATTTCCTAATTATTTGGGGTTGATTTTATAGATGTTTTTCCTTCTGTTGTATTTCTTGACTATGTAAGTCCATTTAACATTTGTTGTAAAGCTGGTTTGGATTCTGGTACTGAATTCTCTTAACTTTTGCTTGTATGAAAATTTTTTTATTTCTCCATCAATTTTGAATGAGATCCTTGCTGGGTACAGTAATCTTGGTTGTAGATTTTTCCCTTTCAGTCCTTTAAATATACCCTGACATTCCTTTCTGGCCTGCAGAGTTTCTGCTGAAAGATCAGCTGTTAAGCATATGAGGTTTCCCTTGTATGTTACTTGTTGCTTCTCCCTTGCTGTTTTTAATGTTCTTTCTTTGTGTTTAGTCTTTGTTAGTTTGATTAGTGTTTGTCTTGGCATGTTTCTCCTTGGGTTTATCCTGTATGAACTCTTTGTGCCTCTTGGAACTTGATTGGCTATTTCCTTTTCCATGTTGGGGAAATTTTCAACTATAATCTCTTCAAAAATTTTCTCATACCCTTTCTTTTTCTCTTCTTCTGGGACCCCTATTATTCAAATGTTGGTGCATTTGATATGGCCCCAGGGGTCTCTGAGACTGTCCTCCACTCTTTTCATTCTTTTTACTTTATTCTGCTCTTCAGAAGTTATTTTCACCATTTTATCTTCCAACTCACTGATTCGTTCTTCTGCTTCTGCTATTGACTCCTTCCAGAGTAGTTTTAATTTCAGTAATTGTGTTGTCTCTGCATGTTTATTCTTCAATTCTTCTAGATCCTTGTTAATTTATTCTTGCATTTTCTCCACTTTGTTTTCAAGGTTTTTGATCATCTTTACTATCATTATTCTGAATTCTTTTTCAGGTAATTTTCCTATTTCCTCTTCATTTATTTGGACTTCTGTGTTTCTAGTTTGTTCCTTCATTTGTGCAGTATTTCTCTGCCTTTTCTTTTTTTTTTTTTTTAAGTTATTGTGTTTGAGGTCTCCTTTTCCCAGGCTTCAAGGAAAGTTTAATTCTTTCCTTGAAGAAGTTTGAATTCTTTCTTCCTTTTGGTTTCTGCCCTCCCAAGTTTGGTCCTGTGGTTTGTGTGAGCTTCATATAGGGTGAGACTTGTGCTGAGTTTTTGTTTGTTTGTTTGTTTTTCCTCTGATGGGCAAGGCTGAGTGAGGTGGTACTCCTGTCTGCTGATGACTGGGTTTGTACTTTTGTTTGTTGTTTAGATGAGGCATCCTGCACAGGGTGCTACTGGTGGTTGGGTGATGCTGGGTCTTGTATTCAAGTGGTTTCCTTTGTGTGAGTTTTCACTATTTGATATTCCCTAGGGTTAGTTCTCTGGTAGTCTAGGGTCTTGGAGTCACTGCTCCCACTCCAAAGGCTCAGAGTTTGATCTTTGGTCAGGAGTGAAGATTCCACGAGTGGTTTGTTATGCCATTAATAGGGAGAGTAAAGCAAATATCCAAAAACGAGAAACCAAAGGTGAACCCTAGGCAAATGGCAGTTACAAAATCAGGCAAATAATAATTAAAATAATGGAACATACACATATATACCCGTGAGCAAACTGAAAACAGTCGAACAAAAATAAAGTATAGTAGATTGATCTGGTGAACAAAGGAAAAAAAAATTATAGTTACCAGTTAAGAACAAAAGTAACTTAAGCACAAACTGGAAAACAAAACTAAAGCAAGGTACCAAGTGGGGAATAAAGCAATGAAAACAAAACTAACAAATATGTTGAAAGGAAAGGAAAGACAGGAAAGAAAGAATAGATATGCAAAGGTAAATAGAGGTAGATGAAGAAGATTTATATGCATTAAAGATTAACTGCAAGGGAAAAGAACAGTAGGAAGGGCAAATGAAGGAATAAATGTAGAAAAAATATAATAGGTTTAAAAAAATTAAAATTAAAATTATAAAAAAGGGAAAAGAGAAAAAAATGAAAGAAGAAAGAAAAAACAGGGGAAAAGGAAAACTACACAGAACTGCAAAAGCCCAATGTAGAGGCCGAGGTTTATAACAACAATAGAAAGTGTGACTGAATATACGCATATACATATACACCCATAAGCAAAATCAAAACAGTCCAACAAAAATTAAGTAAGATAGATTGATCTGGCAAACAAAGGAAACCAAAAATTATATCTACCAGAACAAAACTAATTAAAGCACAAACTGGAAAACAAAACTAAAGCAAAGTGCCAATTGGGGAATAAAGTAATGGAAATAAAACTAACAAATATGTTGAGAGGGAAGGAGAGAAAGAAAAGAAAGAAAGAACAGATATGCAAAGTTAAATGGAGGTAGATAAAGAAGATTTATATATGTTAAAGATTAACTGCAAGGGGAAAAGAATAGGAAACGCAAACAAAGGAATAAATGTAGAAAAAATAATAATAGGTTTAAAATTTTTTAATTAAGAAAAAAAAAAGAGGAAAACTCCACAAAACTGCAAAAGGCCAACGTAGAGGCAGAGGTTTATGACAACAATAAAAAATGTGACTGGGGATAAAGAAAAAAAAAACGGCTCAAAAGCTTAATGGATTTCTTAGTGCCAATAAAATTGACAACTACAACAGAGGGGGGAAAAGGGGGAAAAAAAGAAAAAAAATCCAAAAGAATCTACAGAACAAGTGAAAAAATAAGAATAATAAATGTTTTTCTTGAGTCACTGCCGTCAGAGTCCTTTCCCACACTGGGAATCACAGTCCACCTCACCTCTCTAGGATGCCCTCTGACACTGTGCTGGTCTCTGGACCTGCTCTGGGGGCAGCTCAGATTCTAATCTGGCCCTACTCCTGTGTGTTCTTGCCTCCAATGTCCACAGCTATCAGAACTAGTGTGTTTTCTTTTGTGGGAGCTCTCAGTGACCTTTTATATATTCCGTAGACACAGTCTGCTTAGTTGATCCTGTGAATTTAATCTGCAGCTTGTACAGGTGGTGGGAAGGTTTTTAGTCTTCTTCCTTAGCCACACTGCCCCTGGGTTTCAATTCTGGTTTTATTTCCACCTCTGCATGTGGGTCGTCCACTGGGGTTTGCTCCTGAGGCTGTCTTGGAGGACTTGGGTCTGCCTCTGTGAGGGCCAGGTGTGGAAGTTGTGCGGCTGCTTGGGTCGCAGGGGCTTTGGCAGCACCAGGTACTCAGGGGGGTTGGCGGCTAGAGTAGTAGAAAATATATTGCTCTAGAAGGGTATGGCAACAAGTATTGGCCAATATGCTCCAGTATTCTTGCCTGGAGAACCCCCCTGACAGAGAAGCCTGGCAGACCACAGTCTACAGGGTCTCAAAGAGTTGGACAGGACTGAAGCGACCCTGCACGCATAAACACAAGACTTTTTTTTTTTTTTTAACCTGTGGCAGCTCTGCCCCAGTGAGAGCTGAGCATGAAGGTGGTGCAGCTGCTTGACTTGCGGGGACCCTGGCGGTGCCAAGTGTTCAGGGACACAGACTGCCTCTGCAGCAGGAGTTATGGCCCTATCAGAGTCTTTTTTGCGTGCCTCTTGTAGCTGGCAATCAGAAGGCCTCTTTGGCCAGTCTTTCTCCATAGCTCCGCCCATTCAGGCACCTCTCTTGTGTCTTTTGTGTGAGACTCATCAATTCTGTTGCATGCAGCTAAGGTTTGTTCTTTTTCATTGTCACATAGCATTGCATTGTGTGCAGTTGCCACCATTTATGTTTCTATTCTCCTTTGAATGTTATAAAATATGTCTTTTGATGAGCATATATGTATTATTTGTTTTGTTTTATTACACTTTATTTTTCATAGCTGCTTTAGAGTCACAATAAAATTGAGCAGAGGGTATAGAGAATTCCCAAATACCTCCTGTCTACACCCCGCCACCCCCACCCTGGAATATGCACAGCCTTTCCATTATCAACATCTTCGACTGGCGTTGTCCATTTGTTAATATCGATGAACCTATACTGACACATCATTATCACCCAAAGTCCATAGTTTACGCTAAGGTTTACTCTCGGTGTTGTACATTCTATGGGTTTTAACGTGTGTATAATGGCATGCATCTACCATTGCAGTTCCACTGTCCTGAAAATCCTTTATGTCTGCTTATTCATCTTTCCTTCCTCCCTAATACCTAGCAACCACTGATGATTTTATTATCTTCTTACTTTTGCCTTTTCCAGAATGTCATTTGATTGTAATATATATGACCTTTTCCAATTAGTTATAAAAGACATGGTAATATGCATTTATTTCCTCCATATTTTTTCATGGCTTGTTGGCTATTTTCTTTTTAGCACTGAATAATATCCCATTGTCTGGATGTACCACAGTGTATTTATCCATTGACCTACTGAAAGACATCTTGGTTAGTGCTAATTTTTGGCAATTATGTGCAAAGTTGCCATAAACATCCTTGTGCAGGTTTTTGTGTGGAGATAGATTTTCAACTTCTTTGGGTACATACTAAGTACAATAGTTGGTACTTAATTATATGGGAAGAGTATATTTAGTTTTGTAAGAGATTATCAATTGTCTTCCAAAATGACTGTACCATTCCCACCAGCAATGAGTGAGAGTTCCTATTGCCCTACATCCTCACCAACATTTGGTTATGTCAGTGTTAGGAATTTGGGTCATTCTAATAGATGTGTAGTGGTATATCATTGTTGTCTTATTTTGCATTTTCCTAATGGATTATGGTGTGGAGTACCTTTTCATATGCTTATTTGTCATCTGTCTATCTTTGGCTTCTCAGGTGGTGCTAGTGGTAGAGAATCCACCTGCCAATGCAGAAGATGTGGGTTCGATCCCTGGGTTGGAAAGATCACCTGGAGTAGGAAAAGGCAACCCACTCCAGTATTCTTGCCTAAAAAATTGCATGGACAGAGGAGCATGGTGAGTTACAGTCCATGGGGCCAAAAAAGAGTCAGACACGACTGAAAGACTGAACACACACACACATATCTTCTTTGGTAAACTGGCTATTCAGATCTTGGGCCTATTTTTTAACCTAGTTGCTTGTTTTTTTATTGTTAAGTTTTGGGAGTTCTTTGTATATTTGGATAACAGTCCTTTATCAGATGTTTCTTTTGCAAATACTTTTTCAAAATCTATGGCTTATCTCCTCCTTCTCTTAAGAGTGACTTTTGCAGAATAGAAGTTCCTATTTTTTTGAAATCCATCTTATCAGTTCTTTCTCTGGTGGATTGTGACATTGGTGTTGTTTATGAAAAGTCATTGCAGAACCCAAGTTCACCTAGGTTTTCTCCTGCCTTATCTTTTAGGAATTTTATATTTTTGCACTTTAAATTTAGCGCTATGATTCAGTTTGAGCTAATTTTTGTAAGTGATGTAAAGTCTGTGTCTAGATTCATTTATTTACATGGAGACGTGTAGATGTTCTAGTAACATTGGTTAAAAAAACTGTATTTTCTCCATTGCATTGACTTTGCTCCTTTGTCAAAGATCAGCTGATTATATTTGTGTGGGACTATCTCTGAGGTTCTGTTCTGTTCTATTAATCTATTTTACTATTGTTGTTGTTCAGTCACTAAGTCGTGTCCAACTCTTTGCGACCCCATGGACTGCAGTACACCAGTGTTTTCTGCCTTCCAGAGAGCAGAGAAATCTCCCAGAGTTTGCTCCAACTCATGTCCATTGAGTCCATCCCACCATCTCATCCTGTCGCCCCCTTCTCCTCCTGCCTTCAATCTTTCCCAGCATCAAGTATTTCCCAATGAGTCCATAGCTTTTAGTAAATTTTAAAGTCAGGTAGGGTCAGTCCTGTAAATTTCTGCATCTTCAATATTTTGTTGGCTATTCTGGGTGCTATGCTGCTCATAAAAGCTTTTAAATTTCTTTGTAGATATCCAGAAAATAATTTGCTACAACTTTGGTATTGAATCTATAGATTGAGTTGGAAAGAACTGACATCTTAGTGATAGTGAATCTTCCTAACCATAAACATGGAGGATCTCTTCATTTATTTAGTTCTTTGATTTATTTCACCAGAGTTTTGTAGCTCTTCTCAAATATATTTGGACATCTGTATGGACTTCTCTCGTGGCTCAGACAGTAAAGAATCTGCCTGCAGTGTGGGAGACCTGGGTTCAATCCCTGGGTTGGGAAGATCCTCTGGAGGAGGGCATGGCAACCCACTCCAGCATTCTTGCCTGGAGAATCTCCATGGACAGAAAAGCCTGGTGGACTATAGTGCAAAGGGTTGCAAAGAGTCAGTCATGACTGAGCAACTAAGCACATGCAGTATATTAGATTTATACTTAAGTAGTTTTTCTTAAGGGGCTTCCCAGGTTGCTCAGTGGTAAAGACTCTGCCTGCCAAAGCAGGAGACACCAGAGATGTGGTTCGATCCCTGGGTCAGGAAGATCCTCTAGAGGAGGAAATGGCAACCCACTCCAGTATTCTTGCCTGGAGAATCCCCATGGACAAAGAAGCCTGGAAGGCTGCAGTCCATAGTGTCACAAAGAGCTTGACATGACTGAGCTCATGACTCATGAACACATCTCTTCTTAAGAGATTTAATTTAAATGATATTGTGTTTTTAATTTCAAATTCTATTTGTTTATTGCTGGCATATAGAATCACTGGTATATATCGCTGGTATATAGTGGTTGATTTTATATTATCTTTGTAACTATCCTGCAACCTTGCTATAATTACTTATTAGTTCCAGGAGTATTTTTACCCATTCCCTCATATTATCTTTATAAACAGTCTTGTCATCTGTGAATAAAGACTATTTGATTTTTTCCTTCCCAATCAGAATACTTTATATTCCTTTTCTTTCTCACTATAGTAGCTGGTACTTCCAGAACAATGTTGAAAAAGAGTGGTGAAAGGACCTAATCTCAGCAGGAGTTTTTAGTTTTTAGCTGCTAAGTATGATGTTACCAGATGACACCACCCTTATGGCAGAAAGTGAAGAGGAACTAAAAAGCCTTTTGAAAGTGAAAGAGGAGAGTGAAAAGTTGGCTTAAAGCTCAACATTCAGAAAACTAAGATCATGGCATCTGGTCCCATCACTTCATGGCAAATAGATGGGGAAACAGTGTCAGACTTTATTTTGGGGGGCTCCAAAATCACTGCAGATGGTGACTGCAGCCATGAAATTAAAAGACGCTTACTCCTTGGAAGGAAAGTTATGACCAACCTTGATAGCATATTAAAAAGCAGAGATATTGCTTTGCCAACAAAGGTCTGTCTAGTCAAGGCTATTGTTTTTCCATTGGTCATGTACGGATGTGAGAGTTGGACTATAAAGAAAGCTGAGCACCAAAGAATTGATGCTTTTGAACTGTGGTGTTGGAGAAGACTCTTGAGAGTCCCTTGGACTGCAAGGAGATCCAACCAGTCCATCCTCAAGGAGATCAGTCCTGGGTGTTCATTGGAAGGACTGATGCTGAAGCTGAAACTTCAATACTTTGGCCACCTGATGCAAAGAGCTGACTTATTGGAAAAGACCCTGATGCTGGGAAAGATTGAGGGCAGGAGGAGAAGGGGATGACAGCGGATGAGATGGCTGGATGGCATCACTGACTCGATGGACTTGAGTTTTTGTAAACTCCGGGAGTTTGTGATGGACAGAGAGGCCTGGGCATGCTGCAATTCATGGGGTCGCAAAGAGTTGGACACAGCTGAGTGACTGAACTGAACCGAACTCAACTGATGATGTTACCTATAGACTTTGTGTAGATAATCTTTATCAAGTTTAGGAAGTTCCCCTATTCCTATAGCTTTCTGAGTTTAAGTAAGCCTATAGTTTTCTGAGTTTGTCTTTTTTTAAATCATGAATGGGTATTGGATTTTGTTAAATATATTTCTGTATTTAATTGTATGATTATGTGATTTTTCTTCTTTAATCTGTTGATGTGATGGGTTACATTAATCATTTTTTGAATGTTGGAACTTGAACACCTGGGATAAATCCCACTTAATTGTGGTGCAGCATTCTTTTCATATATTGCTGTATTTGATTTGCTAATAATTTGTTGAGGATGTTTGCATCTAGGTTCGTGAGGGATGTTGGTCTGTAGTTTCCTTTTCTTGTAATGCCTTTTTATCTGCTTTTGGTGTTAGTGTAATACTAACCTCATAAAATAAGTTTGGGAGTAATTTCTCTGCTTCTACATTCTGGAAAAGATTGTATAAAATTGTTTTGTTTTGTTTTGTTTTCCCCTTAAATCTGTAGTAGAATTTACCAGTGAGTCCATCTGGGCCTGGTACTTCTTGACTTGAAAGGTTATTATTAACTCAACTTATTTAATAAATATATACATATTTAGCTAGTCTGTTTCTCTTGTGTACATTTTGACAGATTTCATTTTCCTAGGAAATAGTTCATATCATTTAGGTTATCAAGTTCGTGGGCATTGAGTTGTTCATAATATTTATTATTCTTTACATTTCCATAGAATCAGTAGTGATGTCCTCTTTTTCATTTCTGATATTAGTCATTTATATTTCTACCTTTTTTCTTAGTTAGCTCAAGTGGAAGCTTATTAATTTCACTAATCTTTTCAAAATTACCAGATTCTGGTTTCATTGATTTTCTCTATTGATTTCCTACTTAAATTTTATTCATTTGTGCTCTAATTTTTATTTATTTTCTTCTGCTAATTTGGATTTAATTTGCTCTTCCTTTCCTAGTTTCTTATGATGGAAGTTTAAATTATTGACTTTAGATCTTTTCTAACATATGTATTCAATGCTATAAACTTCCTTCTAAACACTGCTTTTGCAAATCCCACAAAATTTGATAAGTTCTATTTTCATTTAGTTATAATTATTTTTAAATTTCTCTTGAGAGTTCTTCTTTGACCTGTGTTTTACATAGTAGTGTGTTGTTAAATCTCCAATTATTTGGGGATTTTCCATCCACCTTTCTATTATTGAGTTTGAGTTTAATTCTATTGTGGTCTGAGAACAGACATTATATGATTTCTCTTCTTTTAAACTTGTTAAAGTGTCTGTTTATGTGCCATAATATCTGTTTTGGTCTGTCTTGGTGAATGTACCTTGTGAGCTGGAACATTTATTGTTGTTGAATGTGGTAGTTTGTAGATGTTAGTTATGTTTGATGAGTGGTCATATTGAGTTAAGCTATGTCCTTATTAATTTCCTGCCGACCAGGTCTGTTACTTTTTGTTAGAGGAATGTTGAGTCTCTAAATATAATAAAGGACTCACTGATTTCTTCTTGTATTTCTACCAGCTTTTGCCCCCATGTGTTTGCAGCTCTATTGTTAAGTACATACATGTTAAGGATTGTTGTATCTTCTTGAAGAGTTGACCCTTTATCATTATGGAGTGCGTCCCTTGTAGTTCAGTTGCTAAAGAGTCTGCCTGTAATTCAGGAGACCTGGGTTTGTTTCCTGGTTTGGGAATATCCCCTGGAGAAGGAAATGGCAACTCACTCCAGTATTCCTGAGTGGAGATCCCATGGACAGAGGAGCCTGGCAGGCTACAGTCCATGGAGTCGCAAGAATCTGACACGACTTAACGACTAAGCCACCACCATTATGGAATGCTCCTCTTAATTCCTGATTATTTTCTTTGCTCTAACACCTGTTCTGCCTGAAATTAATATAGCTACTCTTGCTTTCTTTAAATTACATAGCTCTTGCCTTTCATAGCTCACAATACAGTGGAGTTTCTTCTAATTTGAAAGTCAGGTTCTAAGTAAATGTGTAATGTTATACATTGTATGTATATGTGTATGATATATATATATATATATATCTTTGGCAATACTTTAAATTTCCCATTGAATACATTTTTTATTAAACCCAACACAAATAAGTGAAGGCCTAGACAGTGATTTCTTCCTGGAAAGTTGGCATCATGATTTGTTGTAACATCTTTCAAGAGGTTCAAATTCCCTTCTACCACCAGGAAGGGATGGTAAATACAGTAATAGTACAAATCCCCCTCAAAGACACAAGAGTAACTTCAAATTAACTTTCAAACATTTATGTAAACTGTTGCCTCCTTTTTCAGAAAATAATCCATCATATTCACTTATAAACAGAAACTTAAATTGCAACAGATGTTTTTCTTTTTGAAAATGTTCTTGAATTCATAGGCAGACCTCTGCCTAAACTGATGGATTTGTTTGGGCCACATTTCACAAATCCTCTAATAAATCTCCCCTTTACACATATCGACCTTATTTTTTAGATCTAAAGCATGTGGTTTAAATGTTTTAAACTTTACTACTTTAATCAGCTAACATTTATTTCAGGGTTGGATGATGACCAGCCTTTGAAAGATACAGGTAACTATGGTAGTAAGTCCAATTTGTCAGTTAAATAAACCTGGATATCTAAATAATAATTAGAAATCAGTCTGTGTCACTGAATTTTGAAATATTTGATGTAACTCCTCTTCCAGGGTTGCGTTAAAGATAAACTTCTAGGTATTGCTACAAAGCTTGGACATACCTATCATTGCCACACTTAGATGTGGCTGGTTTAGCTTGACTATATACAAGCAGTCTTTTAGCTATTTAAGTAGATTTACTTATGATGTGTTAGATTCTTTTTTCACTAATACATGAAAGCTAACTACCAAGTTAGCATAGTTTAAACCAGGCTTCAGTACAAAATTCTGCAGAGCTTTTTAAAATTTTAGTCTTGTTAACTCACTACACTAAACTTGAGATGCATATTGCTTAACATAAACAAGTTTAAGATCAAGTTTTGTAAAAATCTTCCAAAGACTATATGTCTTTTTTGAGTGTCTACTAGAAAACTGTATTTCTAGGGCCCAATTAACCAAATGTCATGGACTTTTTTCTTATGATTAATTGTAATAGAGCAATGAGAGAAATTCATGGATCACTTACCAGTCATAACAAGTATGGATTTAAGTTGGTAACATTAGCTCTCTCATTGTCTAGGATTCCTATTAGATTATTGCAGTGAAATTGGTAATAATTTTCAAGATAAAGTGCTTTCCATGCATTGGGAAGACTAGTTTATGACTGTTCCAGTATTAGGTTGGTTAAATGTAAGATAATGGATAAAGCACAGTTAGAATGAATTTTCTTTAGAGTTCAGCTCAGTTCAGTCACTCAGTTATGTCTGACTCTTTGCGACCCTGTGGACTGCAGCACACCAGGCTTCCCTGTCCATCATCAACTCCCAGAGCTTGCTCAGATTCATGTCCATCAAGTCGGTGATACCATTAAACCATCTCATTCTCCGTTATCTCCTTCTCCTCCTGCCTTCAATCCTTCCCAGCATCTGGGTCTTTTCCAATAAGTCAGTTCTTCACATCAGGTGGCCTGATGTGGAGTTTCAGCTTTAGCATTCATCCTTCCAATGAATATTCAGGACTGATTTCCTTTAGGATTGACTGGTTTGATCTCCTTGCAGTCCAAGGGACTCTCAAGAGTCCTCTCCAACACCATAGTTCAAAAGCATCAATTCTTCAGTGCTCAGTTTTCTCTATGGTCCAACTCTCACATCTATACATGACTACTGGAAAATCCATAGCTTTGACTAGGTGGACCTTTGTTGGCAAAGTAATGTCTCTGCTCTTTAATATGCTATCTAGGTTGGTCCTTTGCTTCAAAGGAGCAAGTGTCTTTTAATTTCATGGCTGCAGTCACCATCTGCAATGATTTTGGAGCCCAAAAAAATAAAGTCTGTCACTGTTTCTATTGTTTCCCCATCTATTTGCCATGAGGTTATGGGACCAGATGCCATGGTCTTAGTTTTCTGAATGTTGAGTTTTAAGCCAACTTTTTCACCCTCCTCTTTCAGTTTCATCAAGAGGCTCTTTAGTTCTTCTTCACTTTCTGCCATAAGAGTGGTGTCATCTGCATATCTGAGGTTATTGATATTTCTCCCAGCCATCTTGATTCCAGCCTGTACTTCCTCCAGCCCAGCGTTTCTCATAATGTACTCTACATATAAGTTAAATAAGCAGGGTGACAATATAGAACTTTGGCGTACTCCTTCCCTGATTTGGAACCAGAACTATAAACCTCTTAAAAAGGTAAGTGGAAAATTTCACAACATTGGATTTGGCAATGATTTCTTGGACATGACACAAAAAGCAAGAAACAAAAGAAAAAATAGATAATTGAGCTTCATGAAAATTTAACATGTTTGTGCATTGAATGATGGTTAAAGAGAGTAAAAAGATAACTTACAGAATGGTAGAAAATATTTGCAAATCATATATCTGATAAATGATTACTATCAAGAATATAGAATATGTGCTGCCAAAGCGAGCACGATTACTATCAACAATATAGACAGGAGAGTGGGGAGGAGTAACATTTTTTAAGAAAGAATATATAGAGAACTCTTAAAACTCAACAACAAAAAATTAACACCCCATTTCAAAAAATGAGCAAAGGATTTGAATAGATACTTCTCCAAAGGAGATATACAAAGGACCAATAAGCATATTAAAAGAAGCTTATGTTACTGGTCACTAGGGAAATGCTTATCAAAATCACAGTGAAATACTGATTCACACCCACTAGGATGGCTACTAATTAAAAAAAAATGATAATAGCAAATATTAATAAGGATGTGGAGAAATTAGAACCTGTGTACATTGCTGGTGGAAATGTAAAATGGTGCAACCACTGTAGAAAACAATCTGGCAGTTCTTCAAAGAGATATAAAATTACCATATGATCCTGCAGTTCCACTTCTCAGTATATACTCACAAGAATTGAAAGCAGAGACCCATATACCATATACTAATGTTCACAGCAGCATTATCCACAGTAGCCAAAAGATGAAAGCAAGCCAAATATCCATCAGCAGATAAATAGCTAAACAAGAGGTATTCTATACATATAATGGAATATTATTCAGCTGTAAAAAGAATGAAGTTTAGATACATGGTCCAACATAGATGAACTTTTAAAACATTATGATGGAGCATTTTAACAAAATGTGATCCACTGGAAAAGGGAATGGCAAACCACTCCAGTATTCTTACCTCAAGAATTCCCATGAACAGTAAAAAAGGTGAAAAGATATGACACAGGAAGATGAGCACCCCCAGGTCAGTAGGTGTCCAGTATGCTACTGGGGAACAGCAGAGAAATAGCTCCAGAAAGAATGAAGAGACAGGGCCAAAGGAGAAACATCCGCTAGTTGTATATGTGTCTGGTGATGAAAGTAAAGTCCGATGCTATAAAGAACAATACTGCATAGGAACCTGGAATGCTAGGTCCATGAATCAAGGTAAATTGGACATGGTCAAGCAGGAGATGGCAAGTGAACATCAACATTTTAGGAATCAATGAACTGAAATGAACGGGAATGGGTGAATTTAATTCAGATGACCATGTTATCTACTACTGTGGGCAAGAACTCCTTAGAAAAAATGGTAGCTTTAATAGTCAGCAAAAGAGTGTAAAATGAAGTACTTGGGTACAATCTCAAAAACAACTGAATGATCTTGGTTCATTTCCAAGGCAAACCCTTAAGCCATTCAGGTATAACCTAAATCAAATTCTTTATGATTATAAAGTGGAAGTGACAAGTAAATTAAAGGGATTAGATCTGATAGAGGGCCTGAAGAACTGTGGACGGAGGTTTGTGACATTGTACAGGAGGCAGAGATCAAAAACATCCCCAAGAAAAAGAAACACAAAAAGGCAAAATGGTTCTCTGAGAAGGCCTTACAAATAGCTGAGAAATGAAGAGAAGCAAAAGGCAAAGGAGAAAAGGAAAGGTATACCCATCTGAATGCAGAGTTTCAAACAATAGCAAAGAGAGATAAGAAAGCCTTCCTAAGTGAACAATGCAAAAAAATAGAGGAAAACAATGGAATGGGAAAGACTAGAGAAAATTAGACATCAAGAAAATTAGAGATACCAAGGGAACATTTCATGTGAAGATGGGCACAATAAAGGACAGAAACAGGCACCTAACAGAAAAACAGAAGATATTAAGAAGAAGTGGCAAGAATACACAGAACTATACACAAAGGTCTTAATGACCTGGATAACCATGATGCTGTGATCACTCACCTAGAGCCATACATCCTGGAGTGCAAAGTTAAGTAAGTGGGCCTTAGGAAGAATCACTACGAACAAAGCTAGTTGAGGTGATGGAATTTCAGCTGAGCTATTTCAAATCCTAAAGGATGATGCTAATAAACTGATGCACTCAATATGTCAGCAAATCTGGAAAATTTATCCATGCCCATGGGCTTCCCTTGTGGCTCAACTGGTAAAGAATCCACATGCAATGCGGGAGACCTGGGTTTGACCCCTGGGTTGGGAAGATCCCCTGGAGGAGGGCATGGCAACCCACTTTAGTATTCTTGCCTGAAGCATCTCCATGGACTGTATAGTCCATAGGGTCACAAAGAGTTGGATACAGCTGAGCAACTTTGACTTCACTATCCATGGCCACAGAACTGGAAAAGGTCAGTTTTCATTCCAATCCCAAAGAAGGGCAATGCCAAAGAAGTTTCAAACTACCCCACAATTGCACTCATTTCACATGCTAGCCAGGATATTCTCAAAATCCTCCAAGCTAGGCTTCAACAATACTTGAACCAAGAACTTCCACATGTACAAGCTGGATTTAGGAAAGGCAGAAGAACCAGAGATCAAATTGCCAACATTCATTGGATCATAGAAAAAGCAAGAGGATTCCAGAAAAACATTAACTTGTGCTTCATTGACTACACTAAAGCCTTTGACTGTGTGGATCACAACAAACTATGGAAAATTCTTAAAGAGATGGGAATACCAGACCACCTTACTTACCTCCTGAGAAACCTGTATGCAGGTCAAGAAGCAACAGTTAGAACCGGACATGGAACAATGAACTGGTTCAAAATTGGGAAAGGAGTACAATAAGGCTGTATGTTGTCATCCTACTTATTTAACTTCTATGCAGAGTGCATCATTAGAAATACTGGGCTGGATGAATTACCAGCTAGAATCAAGATTGCTGGGAGAAATATCAACAACCTCAGATATGCAGATGATACCACTGTAATGGTAGAAAATGAAGAGAAACTGAAGAACCTTTTGATGAGGGTGAAAGAGGAATGAAAAAGCTGGCTTAAAACTCAATATTCAAAAAACTAGTATCTTGGCATCTGGTCCCATCATTTCAAGGCAAATAGATGGAGAAAAAGTGGAAACAGTGACAGATTTTATTTTCTTGGCCTCCAAAATCACTGCAGACAGTTACTGCAGCCATGAAATTAAAAAACACTTTCTCCTTGGAAGAAAAGCTATGACAAGCCTAGAGAGCATGTTAAAAAGCTGAGACATCACTTTGCCAACAAAGGTCTGTTTTTCCAGTAGTCATGTACAGGTGTGAGAGTTGGACCATAAAGAAGACTGACCACTGAAGAACTGATGCTTTTGAATTGTGGTGCTAGAGAAGACTCTTGAGAGTCCTTGGATTACAGTAAGGAGGTCAAACCAGTCAACCCTAAAGCAAATCAACTCTGAATATTCATTGGAAGGACTGATGCTAAAGCTGAAACTCCAATACTTCGGCCACCTGATGCAAAGAGCTGACTCACTGGAAAAGACACTGATGCTGGGAAAGACTGAGAGCAGGAGGAGAAGGGGGCAACAGAGGATGAGATGGTTGGATGACGTCACTAACTCAATGCACTTGAGTTTGAGCAAACTTCAGGAGTTACTGAAAGACAGGGAAGCTAGTGAGCTGCAGCCCATGGTGGTCACAAAGGGTCAGTAAGGACTTAGCAACTGAACAAGAAAGTGAAATAAGCCAAACACAGAAAAGACAAGTACTATTGAGGTAGGCAAATTCATAGAGAAAGTGGTATAGCAAGACTGGGGAGTAGGATGGAGGAAATGGCGAGTTGCTATTTAATGAGTCTAGAGGTTTTTTTTTTTTTTTTTAATGATTGAAGAAGTTCTGGAGATAGATATTGGTGATGGTTGCAAAACCATGTTAATGTGCTTAACACTACTTAATTGAACACCATACACATGGTTTAAAATGTATACTTATCTCAGGTATATTTTGTCACACACACACAAATACCCCCACAGATTCCTGGGTCCTATCCCCAGAATCTCTGACTCTATAGATCTGGATTGAAACCAGAGAATTTACATTTCTAACAAGTTCCCCAGTGATGCTCATGCTGCTGGCCTAGAAACCACACTTAAAGAAACCTCTCCTTTAAAGACTAGTTTTTCCCATCCAAAAGAGAAGTTCAAAAGAGGATTTTTTTTAAAGTTGCATAATTCTTACTCAACGTTTTTAAAAAATCCAACCACTGTGGAGAACATTGGGAGGTTCCTTAAAAAACTAAAAATAAAACTACCATATGACCTAGCAATCCCACTACTGGGCATATACCCTGAGAAAACCACAATTCAAAAAGACATATGTACCCCAAAGTTCACTGCAGCATTAACCATAAAAAGGAATGAAACTGGGCCATTTGTAGTGATGTGGATGAACCTAGAATGTGTCATAAAGAGTGAAGGAAGTCAGAAAGAGAAAAACAAATTACAAATAGTAGTGTATATATATGCAATCTAGAAAAATGGTACTAATGAACCTATTTACAGGGCAGGACTAGAGACACGGAGGTAGAGAATGGACTTGTGGACATGAGGAGGGGAGGAGAGGTGGGACAAATTGAGAAAATAGCATTGACATACATACACTACCATGTGTAAAATCCAGTACTCTTGCCTGGAAAATTGCATGGACGGAGGAGCCTGGTAGGCTACAGTCCATGGGGTTGCAAAGAGTTGGACACGACTGAGGGACTTCACTATGTGTAAAATAGATAGTGGGAAGCTTCTGGATAGCAGGGAGCTTAGCTTGGTGCTCTGTGATGCCCTAGAAGGGTGGGATGGGGAAGGTGGGAGGGAGACTCAAGAGGGAGGGAATATATGTATCCATATAGCTGATTGACACTGTTGTACAGCACAAACTAACACAACATTATAAAACAATTACACGTCAATAAAAAAGTTGAAGCTGGTAGATACGGGAAACTCAGTGTTAAGAAGGATTCTCGAGTCATATCCAATCTCAGTTGTACAGTGGTCTAGGATGGAGTGATAATGCACAGCTCAGGTGTAGCTGGAGCCACTGACAGCCCAAGCCGCACAGTCAGCATCCACAGGGTCGACTGGTTTTAATCTTGTTCTTGTTTATAGTACAATCTCACTCTCACACTTGAGATTCATTCATATCACAGAATTCTATTTCTTTGGTATAAGACCTCAGCAAAAGTTAAGTCAATGTGGCCTAGCCAGGATGTCGAGTTTTTCTTTTTGGGGAATGGGGTAGGGAGAAGTGTGAGGTAAAGAAATGGAGGAAAAGAGGACAGGACTAGAATAAAGTGAAGAAGGCACAAGGGCAAAAGCTGACAGAACCAAGTTTGGAGTGGCAAACAGCAAAGTGTGTGCAGAAGATTTCTTGTGGATTTCCAAATATTCAATTAAAAGCAGGCTGAAGCTTGAGAACTGGGTTGCAGGCTTTAAAGGCTGTGAGGAGGGTAAGGGTGGGTGATGTATTTTTCTGGGACCAGCCCCATCACTGGCTCAGAATCTCTTAGACATGGCTTCTCTTAGGCAATTTGTATTGGAAACCTGGGTTTCATCTGGAATTCAAGAACTCTTCATGTTTTGAATATACCCAAGAGAACACATGTGGTCCACAGGCTGCATTTTTGCCACCCACAACTTTGGGCCACATTTATAGAAGTCAGTGAAAGAACCAATATGGTGAGTCAGAATAAAATCTAACACTTAAAGATATTATCCAAATAGGCATTTATAAATGTTGCCATATTAAGCATTCAAGGGGTCCCATTAATAATAAACTCTTTAGACACAAAAGGCATTTATCTCACAAATTATGTTACAAGTCATAAATAGAGGGCAAAGCAGCTGAGAATATAAAGCCAGGAATCCTAAATTCTGTTGCTAGCTTAAGCACAGGACTGGGAAAAAAGGTGTTCACCTCTCAATTCAGTTTTAAAAAGTGTTCATGTCAATTTATTTATTTATTTTTTCATTTATTTTTATTAGTTGGAGGCTAATTACTTTACAATATTGTAGTGGTTTTTGTCATACATTGACATGAATCAGCCATGGATTTACATGTATTCCCCATCCCGATCCCCCCTCCCACCTCCCTCTCCACCCGATTCCTCTGGGTCTTCCCAGTGCACCAGGCCCGAGCACTTGTCTCTTGCATTCCAGCCTGGGCTGGTGATCTGTTTCACCCTAGATAATATACATGTTTTGATGCTGTTCTCTCGAAACATCCCACCCTCGCCTTCTCCCACAGAGTCCAAAATTCTGTTCTGTACATCTGTGTCTCTTTTTCTGTTTTGCATATAGGGTTATCGTTACCATCTTTCTAAATTCCATATATATGCATTAGTATACTGTATTGGTCTTGTCAATTTAGTTTAACACTTTTTCTCAAGTATCTATGAGGCACATAAATGGTATATAAATGAGACCAAGTGTCTGTCTTAAAAGTGTTTAAAATCTAATGAAGGGGGTAAGATAAATACACAAATCAATAAATGTAAGACATGGTAATAAGGATATTATGAGAGAGATACAAGCAAAACATTGACCAAGGTTAAAAAATAACAGTGATAAGATGTTAACTTCTCCATATTCCACTAGATTACTCTTAGCACATCCAGTTCCCAATACAAAGCAGACCTTTGATAAATGGCTTTTTGAGTAAACTAAATGATCCATGTCTCTTCCCAGACCTAAACAGTCTGATGGCCTACTTTACAATTTATTCACTCAGCTTACATAAGTAAACTCAGTATCTGCTTTTGAGTGGATCTACTTTTTTTAAAAAATAGAGGTGACTTTAAGGCAATGTGCTCAAAAGTTATAAGGTTCTAAACATGTTTCAGCAACTTGGTGTTTTTTTTTTTTTTAAAGGAAAAGCTCCAGACTGATTAACTTATTTCTGTTCTACTGAAGAATACAGTAACTATGTTATGGTTCTTAATCTTAAGAGGCAAAATTAATCTTGCTAATTCCATGAGCAAACATGAATACAGACAGGGCTAGTGAAACTGAAGCAATGAATAGAGAGAAATCAGGCCTTTTGGCAGTACTCACACCAGGAAATCAGTAGGTGTTACATATCAAGGCTGCTTTTGTTTTTTTGTTGTTGCTGTTTATTCTTTGTGCTCTGAGCACCAGTTTACTAGCACAACATTGGTAGAAGACATACAGTAGCAGAGTGAAGTAGTAAAACGGGATAAAGACACATTATTAAGTCTGTTGCTCCTAAAATTAAATTGGAACTTAATTCTGTGGAAAAGCTGTGGGAAATGTAACAGTGCATCCTGCAAAGATGTAACACACTGCGTATGTGTAACACTGCTGAGGGTAGAGGAAGCTGGGGTATTTATACACCAGTTGCAATCAGCCATTGTAAAAGATGTGGGGTGGGGCTGGTGATTCCCCTTTGTACTTCTGTCTCCAGTGAGTGGGGAAGAGTAGCCTTGCCTAATTTTAGCAAAGAAATACAGCTCTGGGTAGCAGGAAAGTGGCAGGCCAGCACCTAAGTGATAAGACCCTCTATGGATGGGGCACAACAGCATTGCTACAATTTCTTTGCCAGTAAAATAAAATTACATCTACCATCTCATCTCACATTGACTTAATGGAAATATTATAATGTAAATAAATATATATAACATGCACTTTATATATAATTATATTCTTTTATAGAAAGTACTTATCATTCTTGATAAAAGGCAAGACATTCATTCACTGTATTATTATCATAATAAAATAATAATGAATAATATAACCCATCAATCTAGAAAACAAGAGGAATTTTAAAAATTCTGTTAGTAGAAAGCCTAGTTAATTTTTTTTCATAAATACAATGTCACTGCTGGAGATGAGCAGTCTATGAAGTTGAAGTTGACAGGAGCAATAGTATACAATTTGGGGCATAGGCAAAAACCTCTACTTAAATTACCTTCTCTGGACTATCCTGGTTACAAATATTTCCTCTACTGGTTCCCTCTGTGGGTTTGGAACGTGAAAAGTCCTGGTGATGATTCATAATATATGAATCCACAAATTTCACTGATATCCTTGCACTGATGATTTGTCAGATTACTGAATGCTTAGAAAATGGACATTAAAAGGAGGTTTTAGAGTAGAAGGTCAGAAAGAGTTCAGAGCCTGGAATGCTGGGTGAGGACAAGGCCGTGCAGGATGGAGAAATCACAAAACAAATGGCACTCTGTTCCCAGATTTGCCCTGAGTGTCCGTGTCTCTGTTTGCCTTCCTGTTAATTGGGTAACACTGCCAGGGACTGGCCTTTAGTATTAAAGTCATTTGGAGGCAACCAATCCTAAAATACCTTTCTTATTCTTTCTGATGCCTGAAATTCTATAGTTCTAACTTCATTTGGAGGGCTTAATATAGAATCCCATGGAGACCATAAGCCCAACTGACCCTTAACAGTAAGTTAACATTTTGTGCTTGGGTGTGTGAGTGAGGGAAGAAGGTGGAGGAGAGGAAAAGACATCATGAAGGCAGAGGATCCTTGGCAGGTCTGTATGTTTAAAAATGATACGTGGAGAGAGGACAAGAGGAAGGGCACTTGGAAAAGAAGAAACAGACCATGAACCTGGTGTAGGTGTGTACTCTAAAAGGACCAAAAGCCACTTTGGCCACACACCACTGTTCAGTTCCCTTTGGTCTTAGGTAACAGCAGCTGAGGAACATGTGGATAAGGATTAGTGGCTTAATCACAACCTTACTAGCAGGTTATTATAGAAGCAAGTCTCACCAAATTCTGCTACCTTACAGACATTTGTCAAACACAAATTCTCAGGCAGACACCAAACACTTCTTATCGTCTGTTTCACAGGCTCCAAAAAGTCCCAGCTTCTTACCCTCTTAGTGCTCTGACCACTACGTTGCAAGGAAGACTCGCTAGAAAGAAAATGGAACAAAGTCCCAGGAGCAAGATTTCATTACCCTTATTAGTTTGTTCATCAATACCTTAATTATTGACTGGACACAAGACTGCTTAGGGATCAAGTTTAGATATTATGGCATTAGGAGAATCATTAGATTCTCCTATCTCTTACATTCAAGGTTGGTGGAGAGGAGTTTTAAAAAATTAAAAACTTCTTGTATTCATGCATCTTAAATACCTTTAACTTCAATATTTAAGGTTCATGTATAGCATTTACCATATAGTCAACAGGCCCTATTTTCAACAATAAAAGCCTGTTTTCAACATTCAATATGCTAATTAGAAAATTCCCAGGTGTTGGTCCACGAATAGCTTCTGACCAATGGGCCTTTCCATCTTAGGTTATGGGTTCTTGGTTAGAGCAGTTGATAGTACATGACTCTGCACAAATATTTGTAGTCAACTGTAGACATTGTATTCTTTTGCATTCTGAGGGGGCAGGGACGTGAGGGAACATAAAAGACAAAATCTACAAACTTTACAATTTTGAGTAAAACTAGCCAACTGACTGGAGTTTCCCAGCCAAGCACTTTTCTGGAGTGAGGTAAGAAAAATGCATGTCTCAATTGTGATTCCTCAGGCCTTGGGTTTTCTTAGTAAATAAAACTGTGGGTTCTTCCCAAACAAACCAAAAAAAAAAAAAAAAAAAAGTTTACTCTTTGCTTATCACCACTGGAGACATGCATTTGTCTTACCTCACTCCTCCAGTAAGCCTAAAAGAAAAAAATTTGAAATGATAGCAGACTTCAAAGAATACATTTTAATCTTCCCTCCTGCCTGGATAGCAGTTGCAAGTTAACTAGTAGATTTTTATAAAATTGTCTGTAACATATCTTTCGATGAATTTGAAGTTAATTTTGAAGTTAATGGCTATTATTCATTGTTGTGTCTTCTTGGAGGGCAGATACTGAAACTGTGGAAACATCATGCTGAAACATTCCAGATTGGAGGCATTCTGGGTAAACTATCTTCTAAACCTAACTAATTTGGGTGATGATTCTGCTAATGTTCTACCAGTAAATAAACTAAATGGAAAAACTAAGTTAGGAATCAGAAAAGGAGGGGTCAAAGAAGAAAACACTTGTTCAAAATCACATGTAATCACAGTTATATTGTTCAGTGACAGAGAAGGGCAAGGAGACTTGCCATCACCTCTCATCAATGGATCAGATTTAGGGATTACTTATAATTAGTCAATAAACTGGGCTACAAAACCATCAATTACTTCTTAAAATCTCCTTGAGCTTTAGACTCCTAAGCCTAGCTAATCATATATCATATATGTAGAGTAAATACAAAGTTTAATGAAACTTTGTGAGGGTGTCATCAAGTTCATAAAACTTACTTGGTGGAGCAAAGAATTCATGAACCTCAGTTTGGCTATTTGTGGGAGCAGCTTCCTTGATAGCCATGTTAAGGGACAGGGTAATAGACAGTTTAAAACAACACTACCCTATGCCTGGCCAACTCATCCTTGATTTAACAGATATGGCTGGAACAAAGTCTGGCTAAGTGAGAAAGTCCGCATCTTAAAACTCTCAAAAACACACAAAAGTCCACGTAATTTTGAAAATAAACTAGTCTTTAAAAAAATGTAAGTAAATTAAATCTCAGCAGGAGACAGCCAGATAGGCCACCAATGAATGAAGACTTGGGGACATAGTGTTGCATATTAGGGATCCCATGTGAGACTCAGTTTTCATGGTTGGAGTTGGGTAACTCCTCTCAACACAACCTTGGTACAAATATTATTAGTAATAATTTGAAAAATGACAGTGAAGATCTTTATACTTCCAGAACTGTTTAAGTTCTTCTGTTGATCTTGATATTTAATAACTACTTATTATAATGAAGGAGCAGGTATCACTCCTTCAAGATGGACTCAATCATATTTTCTCTGTCTTCCTCAATCCCACACAACTCAGCATCTCCACACACAAAACTGTATGTGTCTGCATCCAATACTTTGTATGAGACTTGAGAGGACTAGTGGACTTCATGTAGTGACAAGTTTCCTGTAGACCTTTTTTATACTCAGCTTTTTCTTACTGAGAAGACAGTTGAAATGTTTTTTTAGTATTTATTAATCTGATCCCACAGACTAAGCCATATGATCTCAGAAGATTCCAGAATACAAATATTCTGTCAAAGCCTGTGTAAAACCACAAATAGAAGCATGCAAAACAGAATAATAAAAGTCAGATTTTAATTCTAAGTGATATAAAATAGGATACTGCCCTAGTTCCCCATTCTATTAAGCTTAAATCTATATAATGATACAACATGCCAATGTCATAGTTTTTAATAATACAATCTAGTAGTTAGGATAAGAAACAATGAATTTGGTGGATAAGTGTTATTGGGGAAATTGCTCAATATTAGAAGCAGGGAGAAATTATTGTTATAATAGTAGAGCCTTTAACATTCAGACAGAAATATAAAGAATTCCAGTGAGCAAGCCAGTTTTTATTTGTTTGTTTTTGAGGGGGAAGAATTCAATCCCAACAGGCTATTATCAGATATCAGATAGTAAAAAATATAGATTTTTTTTTTTAATGCCCAAGGTGAATGCATTAGTTTGCTAGAGCTAGCATAACGAAGTACAATAGACTGGATGGCTTAAACAGAAATTAATATCCTCAGTTCTGGAGGCTACAAGTCAGAGATCAAGGGACCAGAGCGATTTGTTTTTCCTGAGGCCCTCCCCTTGGCTTGTAGATGGCCTTCTTCTCCTGTTAAAGACATCAGTTTGTATTGGATTACAGCCCACCCTAATGACCTTGTTTTATCTTGCTTTACCTTTTTTAAGGGATATGAATTTGAGCAAACTCCAGGAGATAGTGAAGGAAGGGGAAGCCTGCTATGCTATAGTCCATAGGGTCGCAAAGTGTCAGACATGACTTCACCACTGAACAACAACAACAATCTCTTTTTAAAGACACTATCTCTAAATACGGGGCTTCCCTCGTAGCTCAGCTGGTAAAGAATCCGCCTGCAATACAGAAGACCCGGTTTGATTCCTGGGTCAGGAGGATCTGCTGGAAAAGGGATAGGCTACCCACTCCAGTATTCTTGGGCTTTCCAGGTGGCTCAGCTGGTAAGGAATCTGCCTGCAATGCGGCAGCCTGAGTTCGATCCCTATGTTGGGATAACGTTGCCTATAACATTAAACACTACTCATTGAAACCTCACCCTCCTTATTTAACTTATGTGTAGAGTACATCATGAGAAACGCTGGGCTGGAGGAAGTACAAGCTGGAATCAAGATTGCTGGGAGAAGTATCAATAACCTCAGATATGCGGATGACACCAACCTTATGGCAGAAAGTGAAGAAGAACTAAAGAGCCTCTTGATGAAAGTGAAAGAGGAGAGTGAAAAAGTTGGCTTAAAACTCAACATTCAGAAAACAAAGATCATGGCATCTGGTCCCATCACTTCATAGCAAATAGATGGAGAAAGAGTGGAAACAGTGGCAGACTTTATTTTTTGGGGCTCCAAAATCACTGCAGATGGTGACTGCAGCCATGAAATTAAAAGACGCTTACTCCTTGGGAGAAGTTATGACCAACCTAGACAGCATATTAAAAAGCAGAAACGTTACTTTGCCAACAAAGGTCCATCTAGTCAAGGCTATGGTTTTTCCAGTAGTCATGTATGGATGTAAGAGTTGGACTATAAAGAAAGCTGAGCACCAAAGAATTTATGCTTTTGAACTGTGGTGTTGGAGAAGACTCTTGAGAGTCCCTTGGACTGCAAGGAGATACAACCAATCCATCCTAAAGGAAATCAGTCCTGAATATTCATTGGAAGGACTGATGCTGAAGCTGAAACTCCAATACTTTGGCCACCTGATGCAAAGAGTTGACTCATTTGAAAAGACCCTGATGCTGGGAAAGATGGAAGGCAGGAGGAGAAGGGGACAACAGAGGAAGAGATGGTTGAATGGCATCACAGACTCAATGGAGATGGTGATGGACAGGGAGGCCTTGCGTGTTGCAGTCCATGAAGAGTCGGACATGACTGAGTGACTGAACTGAACTGATTGAAACCTCATGAAGAACAAATTACTTTAGATTAAATAATATTTCTGAGGGTCCTGGTCATAAAGGGATGCCCTCATTTGTGGAACATTGGATCCTGTGCTGCTCATTTGCCTAATTTCTTTCAGTTCCTTCCCTCACTCTTTCACAACTTTTTTTTTTTCCCACCGAAAACTGATCCCCATAGGCTTCCTTTCCCAAAAGCTTCCTACCAAAGAGTTTCCTTTCAGATTTGGGCAATGAGAGACACTGGTTAGAGATAGGAGGGCAGGAATAAGGAAAATAACAGCATATTGCATCATTCTTAGAAGATAAAAATCCCAATTAAATTCTTGCTGTCACTCACAGGACTGGTGTCATCTGACTCCTGGCTAACGCTTTGACCTCCAGTTCTGCCAGATTTCCCTTCACTTTGTCTGCTCAACTTCATTCTTTTCTCAATGTCTACCATGTAGTATTTGATCAACAATTTCAATTGTTTGAGTGGGTAAAGGAATAAATAAATGAATGTTTTCAAGTCCATTAATGGCAGGAAGCTGAATTGCCCTCTTGGTGGGAAAAAAGGTAAGTCAAGTTGTTTAAATTTTCTAACAATTAATCAGTGTGACAATCCACACATACAACCTGTAAAGTATAGGAAAGTGAAAGTGTTAATCGCTCAGTTGTGTCCAGCTCTTTGTGACCCTATGGACTATAGTTCACCAGTCTTCTCTGACCATGGCATTTTCCTGGCAGGAATGGTGAAGTAGATTGCCATTCCCTTCTCCAGGGGACCTTCCCAACCTAGGATTTGAACCTGGGTCTCCCACATTATAGGCAGGTTCTTTACTATCTGAGCCACCAGAGAAGCCCCAGATGCCAAAGAATGTTCAAACTACTGTACAATTGCACTCATTTCACATGCTAGCAAAGTAGTGGTCAAAATTTTCCAAGCTAGTCTTCAACAATACATGAACCAAGAACTTCCAGATGTACAAGTTGGATTTAGAAAAGGCAGAGAAATCAGAGATCAGAATTTGCCAATATCAGTTGACTCATAGAAAAAGGAAGAGAATTCCAGAAAAACATCTACTTCTCCTTCATTGATTATGCTAAAGCCTTTGACTGTGTGGATCACAACAAACTGGAAAATTCTTACTGAGTGAAAGTCACTCAGTTGTGTTCTACCCTTCCCCATCCCGTGGACTGTAGCCCGCCAGGATCCTCTGTCCATGGAATTCTCCAGGCAAGAATACTGGAGTGGGTAGCCAGTCCTGTCTCCAGAGGATCCCAGCCCAGGGATCAAACCCAGGTCTCCCATATTTCAGGCAGATTCTTTACTGTCTGAACTACCAGGGAAGCCTGAGAATACAGGAGTGGGTAGCCTATCCCTTCTCCAGCAGATCTTCCTGACCTAAGAATTGAACTGGGGTCTCTTGCATTTCAGGCAGATTCTTTACCAGCTGAGCTACCAGGGAAGTCATAAGGAGATGGGAATACCAGACCACCTCACCTATGTTCTAAGAAGCCATATGCAGGTCAAGAAGCAACAGTTAGAACCTTACATGAAACAACTGACTGCTTCAAAATTGGGACAGGAGTACAGCAAGACTGTATGTTGTCACCCTGCTTATTTCGCTTCTATGCAGAGTACATTATGAGAAATGTGGGGCTGGATGAATCATAAGCTGGAATCAAAATTGCTGGGAGAAAAATCAACACCCTCAGATATGCAGATGATACCACTATAATGGCAGAAAGTGAAGAGGAACTCAAGAGCCTCTTGATGAAGGTGAAAGAGGACAGTGAAGAAGCTGGCTTAAAACTCAACATTCAAAAAACTAAGATCATGGCATTCGGTCTCATCACTTCATGGCAAATAGATGGGGGACAAAAGTGGAAACAGTGACAAATTTTACTTTCTTGGGCTCCAAAATCACTGTGGACAGTGACTGCAGCCATGAAATTAAAAGATGCTTGCTCCTTGGAAGAAAAGCTATGACATCCTTGACAGTGTATTAAAAAGCAAAGATCACTTTGCCAACAAAGGTCCATCTAGTCAAAGCTATGGTTTTTCCAGTAGACATGTGTGCATATGAGAGTTAGACCATAAAAAGGCTGAGCACTGAAGAATTGATGCTTTTGATGTGTTGGAGAAGACTCTTGAGAGTCCCTTGGACTGCAAGGAGATCCAACCAGTTCATCCTAAAGGAAATCAACCCTGAACATTCATTGGAAGGACTGATGCTGAAGCTCAAGCTCCAAGACTTTGGCCATCTGGTGTGAAGAGTTGACTCATCGGAAAATACTCTGATGCTCGGAAAACTTGAGAGCAGGAGGAGAAGCGGATGACAGAGGATGAGATGACTGGATGGCATCACAGATTCAATGGACATGAGTTTGAGGAAACGAGATAGTGATGTACAGGGAAGCCTGGGGTGCTGCAGTCCATATCTCAAAGAGATGGGACTTAGTGACTGAACAGCATCAAAGGTGTAGGAATCTCTACCCAGGCAACCACACTAACTCCTCACTCTCATACAACTTGGCATTGAGAAGGATCAAGAACTGGCAGCTCAGCAGCCCCTGCCTAGACCTATCTGAGACCATTTCTGTTTGTAGAAACAGTTTCTATGACACACGCTAACTTCTCACTTCTCCATGTCTTCAAAATTCTATCTGTGTACCAAGTGAGAATTTTTAAAATTCTCCTGATGAATTACAGCCTGCCAGGCTTCTCTAGGGTCTGAAGCTAGACCTTAGCCTGCCAGGCTCCATAGGGCTGGACTGCAGCCTGCCAGGTTCCTCTTTCAGTGGAATTCTCCAGATAAAAATACTGGAGTGGGTTGCCCTGCTCTCCTTCAGGGAGTATTCCCAACTCAGAGATTGAACCCAGGTCTCCCACATTGCAGGCAGATTCTTTACATCTGAGCCACAGGGAAGCCCAAGAATACTGGAGTGGGTAACCTATCCCTTCTCCAGGGTAACTTGAACAGAAATTGAACAGAGGTCTCTTGCAATGCAGGCGGATTCTTTACCACCTGAGCTATCAGGGAAGCCCCTTCAAAGCCCTATCTGTATCAGTTCAGTTCAGTTCAGTCGCTCAGTCGTTTCTGACTCTGCGACCCCATGAATCGCAGCACGCCAGACTTCCCTGTCCATCACCAACTCCCAGAGTTTACTCAGACTCATTGCCATTGAGTCGGTGATGACATCCAACCATCTCATCCTCTGTCATCCCCTTCTCCTCCTGCCCCCAATCCCTCCCAGCATCAGGGTCTTTTCCAATGAGTCAACTCTTCACATCAGGTGGCCAAAGTATTGGAGTTTCAGCTTCAGCGTCAGTCCTTCCAATGAACACCCAGGACTGATCTCCTTTAGGATGGACTGGTTGGATCTCCTTGCAGTCCAAGGGACTCTCAAGAGTCTTCTCCAACACCACAGTTCAAAAGTATCAATTCTTTGGTGCTCAGCTTTCTTCACAGTCCAACTCTCACATCCATACATGACCACTGGAAAAACCATAGCCTTGACTAGACAAACCTTTGTTGGCAAAGTATACCAAGTGAGAATTTTAAAAATTTCTATTTCAAGACCACATAACTTCATAGAAATGTTCTGTGTTGTTCCTTGGCCTCAACTGGTATTGCTGACATCAGGGAGGTAGAGAATTACCCACATACATTTATTTCTGACTCTTTAATTCTATTAAAGATATTTATGATGTTGCTCAAATATCCTTTGTATCTGTATCTTTGTGACAAATTTGATTTAGAGATACAGTTCTAGGAAATTGCTTCTCTTCCTTTGTTAGACAACGAAGATCACAAAACATGTATTTTCCTTTTTTATGTTGGCTGCTAGTAGGAATTCTTCTGCCTAAGCCAAGGCATCTCTTGTGTCAACCTAGCATAGAGTTGATTGAATATTTTGTAGTTATCCAGTTAAACCTATTCAATAAAAAAATCTACATAATTCTGTTATAAATTATGTTTTATCTTATAATTAGTAAAAATATTCAAGGTGTTTGGATGTGTAGGCAACCTAATAAAACATTAGTTGGCACAAGAGACAGAGTTAATTTTATGGAAGAAGAATCTGCCTGCAATGCAGGAGACCCTGGTTTGATTCCTGGGTTGGGAAGATCCCCTGGAAGTGGGCATAGCAACCCACTCCAGTATTCTTGCCTGGAGAATCCCCATGGACAAAGGAGCCTGGTGGGCCACAGTCCATGGGGTTGCAAAGAGTCGGACCTGACTGAGTGATTAAGCACAAACATACAAGAGTGATATTTTGTCTTGAATCAGAATTAAATAAGAACAAGCTTTAGATGTGAAAAGTAAAATCTGAATTTGTGTCTGATTAAAAGTCAAGCTTATATTTGACTTTTTGTTTTATATTAATTTTTTACACAGATTAACCCCTCTTAATAATATTTATAATTAGTATTATAATAATTCCTTACAAGGATTGGCCCATTTTAATATTTTTAATATTAATAAATTGCATGTTTAATGATAAACAGATATAATTAACAAGCATTTCTTCTCAGTCACAAAAGTTTATACTTGACATGGGAAATAGGAAATTATTTTTTCAGTGTCATATCTATGTCAATATTGCTGTCCCACCTTCCATTTTAATATACCATGTGTTAAATATGCCATATGATACACTAAGACTTCCCTGGTGGCTCAGCTGGTAAAGAATCTGCCTGCCAGTGCAGGAGACCCAGGTTCAATCCCTGGGTCGGGAAGGTCCCCTGGAGAAGGAAATGGCAACCCACTCCAGTATCCTTGCCTGGTAGGCTCTAGTCCATGGGGTCACAAAGAGTCAGACACGACCAGGCGACTACCACAAACTGACACACAGAATGGGTAATACTAAATATACCTAGGGAAACAGATGCCTCTCTCCATCACCCCAATCATAAAATTCAATAGAAAAACATCCTTAAGCACCTATAACATTCGGCAATACTCACTGAAATCTCATGAAGAACAAGGCACTTTAGACTAAATAATGTTTCTGAAAGTCCTAGTCATAAAGGGACGCCCTCACTTATGGAACACTGGCTTCTGTGCTGCTCATTTGCCTCGTTTCGTTCAGTTCCGTTCCCCACTCTTTCCCAACTTTATTTTCTTTCACTGAAAGCTGATCCCCATAAGCTTCCTTTCCCAAAAGCTCCCTTACCAAAGAGTTTCCTTTTGAATTTGGGCAGTGAGAGACACTGGTTGGAGATAGGAGGGCAGGAAGAAGGAAAATAACAGAATACGGCTCCTCCTTCCTCTCCGCTTGGGCTGCATTTCCACTGTGTCCCCACCCAGTTCCCTACACTGGGCTCTGCTCCTAGCAGTGCTTCCCCCTCTGTTGAAAGTCTGGTAACACCACCTCCTTCCTATGTCCTTCCTTCCTTGGAGGCAAAACAGCTTCCTAGTGTTGCTAATATCTGACTTTTCCTCAGTGTCTTCTGTATCCTTTCAATTCTCCAAAACACCTTTGTAACCAGCATTTTATTCTCTCTGTTGAGCTCCTTGTTTTCTATAAAACTGATTGAACCCCTTGACGTAGTTTTTGTTTTCCTGCGTGCGTGCGTGCTAAGTTGCTTCAGTTATGTCAGACTCTTTGAAACTCTATGGACTGTAGCCTGCCAGGCTTCTCTGTCCATGAGATTCTCCAGGCAAGAATACTGGAGTGGGTTACCATGCCCTCCTCCAAGGGATCTTCCTGACTCAGGGATTGAATCTGCATCTCCTGCATTGCAGGTGGATTCTTTACTCCTGAACCACCAGGGAAGCCATTGTTTTCCTGAGTAGACTCCAGTTTATATGATTCCCACCCACAGCCTAAGCTGGGTTCATATGAGAACTCAGCCAAATATAGTGGCCTGATATAGTGTGGAGGTATCTATTCCTCTGAAGACTCAATGAACTTTTAAGAAAGCACTTAGCCTCAGAAAGGAAAAAAATGACATTGGATCCAGGTCAGAGAGAAAGGGTTTTATTCAGGTTATCCCCAAATAGAGCTTTATTAAAAGGTACAGTTCCAGGCAGCTGGAGGAAGAAAAAAAAGATGAGGAAAAATAGGACTAAATAAAAAGTGAAACCTTACTGAAATGACTATATCTGCACAGTAAGATGTATAGATTTCTTCCAGATCAGAACCACTGTGCCTTTTAAAGTCTGTTGACGGAGGTAGAGAAGGGAAGAGAAAGGTTTTATTTATGGTAAGGAATTTATCTGCTGGCTCCTTTCCTTCTCTCTACCTCTCTTTAAAATTAAATCAATTTTTTATTGAGGTACAATTGACACATAACATTATATTAGTTTCATGCATATAACATAATGATTCAATATCTGTATGTATTGTGACATGATCATCAAATAAGTCTACTTAACATCTGTCACCATACATAGTTAACAACTTTTTTCATGTGATGAGAACGTCTAAGATCTACTCTCTTATCAAACTTCAAGTATGCGATACAGTATTATTGACTATAGTCACCATGCTATACATTGCATCCCTATGATTTATTTATTTTAAAACTAGAAATTTGTTTCAGTTTTGACTGCTTCCCAAACCCCTGCCTCTGGCAATCATCAATATGTTCACTGTATCTTTGAAAGCTGTTCTATTTTTTTTGTTTGTTTTTATTTGTTTTTTCACATTCCACATATAAGTGAGGTCACAAAGCATTTGTCCTCTGACTTATTTCTCTTAGCATCCTGCTTTCAAGGTCCATCCATTTTGGCAAGATTTCCTTCTTTTTGTATGACTGAATAATATTCCATTGTGTGTGTGTGTGTGTGTGTGTGTGTGTGTGCATGTATGTATCACACTTTCTTTATCCATTCATCTATCAATGGACACTTGGGTTGTTTTTATATCTTGGTTATTGTAAATAATGTGGCAATGAGCACAGGGTTGTATATATCTTTTCAGGTTAGAGTTTTTGTTTTCTTTGGATACTCACCAGTGTAATTTCTGAATCATGTGACAGTTCTATTTTTAATTTTCTGAAGGATTTCCATATTGTTTTCCATAGATACTACACCAATTTACATTCCACCAACTGTGCACAAGGGTTACTTTTTCTCCACATCCTCACCAACACCTGTTATTTCTTGTCTTTTTGATATTAGCCATTCTAACAGAAATGAGGTGATATGTTTCACTGTAGTTTTGATTAGTGAAATTATGCATCTTTTCATGTACCTATTGGCCATCTGTATATCTTCTTTGGAAAAATGTTTATTCATACTCTCTGCCCATTTTTAAATCAGATTAGTTCTTTTTTTGCTACTGAGCTCTTTATGTTTTAGATATTAACCCCTTATTAGATATACAACCTGCAAATCTTTCCTGGTAGGTTGCCTTTTCATTTTGTTGATGGTTTCCTTTGCTGTGCAGAAGATTTTTACTTTGATATAACCCTTATTTGTTTATTTTTGCCTTTTGTTGCTTTTGGTGTCAAATCCAAAAAGGTATTGCTAACAAATCACTGCAAAGGAACTTACTGCTTATGGGTTCTAGGAATTTTGTGGTTTCAGATCTTACTTTCAAGCCTTTAATCCACTTTGAGTTAATTTTTGTATATGGTGTAAGATAGTGACCCAGTTTCATATTTTTACATTTGGCTGTCCAGTTCTCCCAGCACTATTTATTGAAAAGACTATCCTTTCCTCATTGTATATTCTTGCTACTTTGCCATGAATTAATTGGCTGTCTATGTGTGGATTTATTTCTGGGTTTTCTATATTGTATCACTGATTTAAGCGTCTATTTCTACATCAATACCATATTGTTTTGATTCCTACAGCTTTGAGCATAGTTTGGAATTAGGAGGCATGGTGCCTTCAGCTTTGTTTTTTGTTTTTTGTCAATATTCCATTGGCTGTTTGAGTTCTTTTGTGGTTCCACACAAATTTTAAGATTGATCATTGTATTTCTGCGAAAAATTCCACTGGAATTTTGATAGGAATTGTATTGAATCTGTAGATTGCTGTGGGTAGTCTGAATATTTTTTAACGATATTGATTCTTCCAATCTGTGATTACCAAATATCTTTCCATTTGTTTGTCTTGTCTTCAATTTCTTTCATCAATATTTTATAGTTTTCAGTGTACAGGTCTTTTACTTCCTTGGTCAAATTTATTCCAAGGTATTCCATCTTTCCACCTCTTGTGGAAATTTAAATTTTGCCATGTAGCTGATTGCCGGTATCAGAGAAGAGGTGAGGATTCTTGGGGGTCTCCCTCCAGCAAGGATCTGAGACTAGGGAGCAGGTGGAGCAGAGCAAAGCTGGGGTTAGCAACAGCGACGATCACAAGTACACTATAGTGTCTATTTCCTGGATGTTCCTCCAATCAGTTCCCATGGGCTCAGGCTTGAGTTATAAAACTCAGATGTGATGGCAAAAAAGGATATGAAACCAAAAAGCTGGCGGAGGAGCCAAGATGGCGAAGGAACAGGACGGGGATACCACTTTCTCTCCTACAAATTCGTCAAAAGAATAACTGAACGCAGAGCAAACTTCACAAAACAACTTCTGATCACTAGCTGAGGTCATCAGGCACCCAGAAAAGCAACCCATTGTCTTCGAAAGGAGGTAGGACAAAAGATAAAAGATAAAAAGAGAGACTAAAGAGCTTGGGATGAAGATCCATCCCGGGAAGGGAGTCTTAATAGAGGAAGTTTCCAAACACCAGGAAACCCTCGCACTGGCGGGTCTGGGGGAAGTTTTTTAATCTCAGAGGGCAACCTGACTGGGAGGGGAACAATAAATAAAACCCACAGATTACGTGCCTAAAAGCAACTCCCTGCAGAAAAGTACCCCCAGACACCCGCATCCGCCACCAGCAAGTGGGGGCAGAATGGAGAGGAGCGGGCGGCATTGCTTAGGGAAAGGACCGGACCTGAGTGCCCTGAGGACAATCGGAGGGAGCTTTTGTGAGTTACCAACTTAAACTGTGGGACAGCAAAAGAGAGAGAGAAAATTAACCGGCCAGAACACACGGCCGGCCGTTCACAGAACAAAGGGACCGAGCAAGTCCAGAGAAGAGCTCGCAGGCCGCGGACCGACCCAGCCCTGCTGGAGGCTGGAGGCAGGGGGGAGGGGAAAGGGGCAGGCTCGGCCCCAAGGACCACATCCCCTACTGCACTGCAAACAGGCCTCCAGTTTCTAATCAAAGATCTCCTGAGATTCTGGATGGTCAACATCCACCGGGAGGGTCGCGGCAAGACACAGGGCACAGGCACCTGACCGGCGCAGGCGGGGACTGGGGCTGGGGACACTGAGGGCAGAAGGCACATGCACCCGACTGGCGCGGGCGGAAACTGAGACTGGGATCACGCAGGGGAGAAGGCGCGCTGCACCCGGGGAGAGTGCGCCCATCAAGCTCCTGGCTGCCTGAGCCGCTCGGACTGGGAACGCACAAAAAGCAGGAGCAGCTTTTTGTTCCGCGCTTTTGTGGAACACCCGATGGCTGGAACCGCCGCACAGCGCAGGGCACGCTCCATATAGAGCAGCAGGGAGCCTGAGCAGCGTAGACGGGGAAAGCAGCGCAAGTCCCTACCCGCAGCGCGACGGAACTAGCAACCAGAATAAGAGACCACCTCCGCCTGCCTGTGTCAGGGCGGAAATTAGAGACCGGCAAACAAAAGCCAAATAAACAAAGGGAACCACTTCAGAAGGGACCGGTGCAACAGATTAAAATCCCTGTAGGTAACACCGACTATACCGGAAGGGGCCTGTAGATATCAAAAAGTGTAAGCTGGAATGAGGAGCTATCTGAAACTGAACCAAACCCACATTGACCGCAACAGCTCCAGAGAAATTCCTAGATATATTTTTACTTTTTTTTTTTAAGTAAAAAAAATTTTTTTTTCTTTTTTTTTTATTTTTTCTCTTTTATTTTCTTTTTAAATTCCCTATTACTCCCCCCCATTACTCCTTAACTTTCATTTTCATAGATTTTTACGATTTTTTAAATTAGGGAAATTTTTTTTTCTTTTGTTTTTTTTTCTTTTTTTTTCCTTTTTCTCTTCTATTTTCTATTTTTCTTTTTCTCTTATTTCCTTTTAAAGTCCTCTATTACTCCTCTACTACTTCTTAACTTTAATTTTCATTACACTATAACCTTACAAAAAAAGAGAGAAGCCCTATTTTTAAACCAAACATCATATATACTTCAAAAATGTTTTGTGTGTTTTGGTTTTTGTTTTTAATATAGTATTTTTAAGAGTCTAACCTCTACTCTAGATTTTTAATCTTTGTTTTTCAGTATATGATATAAATTGTGGACATTTAGGAATCCAATATTCAGTTCCCATTTTAATTCAGGAGTGTGTTGATTATTCTCTCCCAATCTTGACTCTCCGTTTTCTACCTCAGAACACCTCTATTTACTCTTTTCCCCTTCTCTTCCCAATCCAATTCTGTTACTCTTTGTGGGTGTCTGGGCTACGGAGAACACTTTGGGAACAGAGTACTGCGGAGATCTGTCTCTCTCCTCTTGAGTCCCCCTTTTTCTCCGCCTTCTCATCTTTATCTCCCTCCTCCCTCTCCTCTTCTACATGTAACTCTGTGAACCTCTCTGGGTGTCCCTCACAGGGGACAATTTTTTCACCATTAACCTAGACATTTTATTATCAGTGCTGTAAAGTTGGAGAAGTCTTGAGACTACTGGAAGAATAAAACTGAAATCCAGACGCAGGAGACTTAAGCCCAAAACCTGAGAACACCAGAAACCTCCTGACTACATGGAACATTAAGTAATAAGAGACCATCCAAAGGCCTCCATACCTACACTGAAACCAACCACCACCCAAAAGCCAATAAATTTCAGAGCAAGACATACCAAGCAAATTCTCCAGCAACGCAGGAACATAGCCCTGAACGTCAACATACAGGCTGCCCAAGGTCACACATAACACATAGACCCATCTCAAAACTCATTACTGGGCATTCCATTGCACTCCAGAGAGAAGAAATCTAGTTCCACACACCAGAACACCGACACAAGCTTCCCTAACCAGGAAACCTTGACAAACCAATCGTCCAACCCAACCCACTGGGTAAAAACCTCCACAATAAACAGGAACCACAGACCTCCAGAATACAGAAAGCCCACTCCAGACACAGCAATCTAAACAAGATGAAAAGGCAGAGAAATAACCAACAGGTAAAGGAACATGAAAAATGCCCACCAAGTCAAACAAAAGAGGAAGAGATAAGGAATCTACCTGAAAAAGAATTTAGAATGATAATAAAAATGATCCAAAATCTTGAAAACCAAATGGAGTTACAGATAAATAGCCTGGAGACAAAGATTGAGAAGATGCAAGAAATGTTTAATAAGGACCTAGAAGAAATAAAAAAGTCAATTAAAAATGAATAATGCAATAAATGAGATCAAAAATACTCTGGAGGGAACCATGAGTAGAATAACGGAGACAGAAGATAGGATAAGTGACGTAGAAGATAAAATAGTGGAAATAAATGAAGCAGAGAGGAAAAAAGAAAAAAGAATCAAAAGAAATGAGGATAACCTCAGGGACCTCTGGGACAATGTGAAACGCCCCAACATTCGAATCATAGGAGTCCCAGAAGAAGAAGACAAAAAGAAAGTCCATGAGAAAATACTCGAGGAGATAATAGCTGAAAACTTCCCCAAAATGGGGAAAGAAATAGCCACTCAAGTCCAAGAAACCCAGAGAGTCCCAAACAGGATAAGCCCAAGGCAAAACACCCCAAGACACATATTAATCAAATTAACAAAGATCAAACACAAAGAACAAATATTAAAAGCAGCAAGGGAGAAACAACAAATAACACACAAAGGGATTCCCATAAGGATAACAGCTGATCTATCAATAGAAACCCTCCAGGCCAGAAGGGAATGGCAGGACATACTTAAGGTGATGAAAGAGAATAATCTACAACCTAGATTACTGTACCCAGCAAGGATCTCATTCAGATATGAAGGAGAATCCAAAAGCTTTACAGACAAGCAAAAGCTGAGAGAATTCAGCACCACCAAACCAGCTCTTCAACAAATGCTAAAGGATCTTCTCTAGACAGGAAATGCAGAGAGGTTGTATAAACGTGAACCCAAAACAACAAAGTAAATGGCAACGGGACCACACCTATCAATAATTACCTTAAATGTAAATGGGTTGAATGCCCCAACCAAAGACAAAGATTGGCTGAATGGATACAAAAACAAGACCCCTATATATGCTGTCTACAAGAGACCCACCTCAAAACAAGAGACACATACAGACTAAAAGTGAAGGGCTGGAAAAAAATATTTCGCACAAACGGAGATCAAAAGAAAGCAAGAGTTGCAATACTCATATCAGATAAAATAGACTTTCAAATAAAGGATGTGAAAAGAGACAAAGAAGGACACTACATAATGATCAAAGGATCAATCCAAGAAGAGTATATAACAATTATAAATATATATGCACCCAACATAGGAGCACCACAATATGTACGGCAAATGCTAACGAGTATGAAAGAGGAAATTAATAGTAACACAATAATAGTGGGAGACTTTAATACCCCACTCACACCTATGGATAGATCAACTAAATAGAAAATTAACGAGGAAACACAAACCTTAAATGACACAATGGACCAGCTAGACCTAATTGACATCTATAGGACATTTCACCCCAAAACAATCAACTTCACCTTTTCTCAAGTGCACACGGAACCTTCTCCAGAATAGATCACATCCTGGGCCATAAATCTGGTCTTGGAAAATTCAAAAAAATTGAAATCATTCCAGTCATCTTTTCTGACCACAGTGCAGTAACATTAGATCTCAATTACAGGAAAAAAATTGTTAAAAATTCAAACATATGGAGGCTAAATAACACGCTTCTGAATAACCAACAAATCATAGAAGAAATCAAAATATGCATAGAAATGAATGAAAATGAAAACACAACAACCCAAAACCTATGGGACACTGCAAAAGCAGTGCTAAGGGGAAGGTTCATAGCATTACAGGCTTTCATCAAGAAACAAGAAAAAAGCCAAATAAATAACCTAACTCTACACCTAAAGCAACTAGAGAAGGAAGAAATGAAGAACCCCAGGGTTAGTAGAAGGAAAGATCTTAAAAATTAGGGCAGAAATAAATGCAAAGGAAACTAAAGAGACCATAGCAAAAGTCAACAAAGCTAAAAGCTAGTTTTTTGAAAAAATAAACAAAATTGACAAACCATTAGCAAGACTCGTTAAGAAACAAAGAGAGAAGAACCAAATTAACAAAATTAGAAATGAAAATGGAGAGATCACAACAGACAACACAGAACTACAAAGGATCATAAGAGACTACTACCAGCAGCTCTATGCCAATAAAAGGGACAACTTGGAAGAAATGGACAAATTCTTAGAAACGTATAACTTTCCAAAACTGAACCAGGAAGAAATAGAAGATCTTAACAGAACCATCACAAGCAAAGAAATCGAAACTGTAATCAGAAATCTTCAGGCAAACAAAAGCTCAGGACCAGATGGCTTCACAGCTGAATTCTACCAAAAATTTAGAGAAGAGCTAACACCTATCTTACTCAAACTCTTCCAGAAAACTGCAGAAGAAGGTAAACTTCCAAACTCATTCTATGAGGCCACCATCACCCTAATTCCAAAACCAGACAAAGATGCCACAAAAATAGAAAACTACAGGCCAATATCACTGATGAACATAGATGCAAAAATCCTTAACAAAATTCTAGCAAACAGAATCCAGCAACATATTAAAAAAATCATACACCATGACCAAGTGGGCTTTATCCCAGGAATGCAAGGATTCTTTAATATCTGCAAATCAATCAATGTAATACACCACATTAACAAATTGAAAGATAAAAACCATATGATTATCTCAATAGATGCAGAGAAAGCCTTTGACAAAATTCAACACTCATTTAGGATTAAAACTCTCCAGAAAGCAGGAATAGAAGGAACATACCTCAACATAATAAAAGCTATATATGACAAACCCACAGCAAGCATCACCCTCAATGGTGAAAAATTGAAAGCATTTCCCCTGAAATCAGGAACAAGACAAGGGTGCCCACTCTCACCACTACTATTCAACATAGTTTTGGAAGTGTTGGCCACAGCAATCAGGGCAGAAAAAGAAGTAAAAGGAATACAGATAGGAAAAGAAGAAGTGAAACTCTCACTGTTTGCAGATGACATGATCCTCTACACAGAAAACCCTAAAGACTCTACCAGAAAATTACTAGAGCTAATCAACGAATATAGTAAAGTTGCAGGATATAAAATTAACACACAGAAATCCCTTGCATTCCTATACACTAGCAATGAGAAAACAGAAAGAGAAATTAAGGAAACAATACCATTCACCATTGCAACAAAAAGAATAAAATACTTAGGAGTACATCTACCCAAAGAAACTAAAGACCTATACACAGAAAACTATAAAACACTGATGAAAGAAATCAAAGAGGACACAAACAGATGGAGAAACATACCATGTTCATGGATTGGAAGAATCAATATTGTCAAAATGGCTATTCTACCCAAAGCAATCTATAGATTCAATGCAATCCCTATCAAGCTACCAACGGTATTTTTCACAGAACTAGAACAAATAATTTCACAGTTTGTATGGAAATACAAAAAACCTCGAATAGCCAAAGTAATTTTGAGAAAGAAGAATGGAACTGGAAGAATCAACATGCCTGACTTCAGCCTCTACTACAAAGCCACAATCATCAAGACAGTATGGTACTGGCACAAAGACAGAAATATAGATCAATGGAACAGAATAGAAAGCCCAGAGATCAACCCACGAACCTATGGACACCTTATCTTTGACAAAGGAGGCAAGGATATACAATGGAAAAAAGACAACCTCTTTAACAAGTGGTGCTGGGAAAGCTGGTCAACCACTTGTAAAAGAGTGAAACTAGGACACTTTCTAACACCATACACAAAAATAAACTCAAAATGAATTAAAGATCTAAATGTAAGACCAGAAACTATAAAGCTCCTAGAGGAGAACATAGGCAAAACACTCTCTGACATGAATCACAGCAGGATCCTCTATGACCCACCTCCCAGAATATTGGAAATAAAAGCAAAAATAAACAAATGGGACCTAATGAAACTTAAAAGCTTTTGCACAACAAAGTAAACTATAAGCAAGGTGAAAAGACAGCCCTCAGATTGGGAGAAAATAATAGCAAATGAAGCAACAGACAAAGGCTTAATCTCAAAAATATACAAGCAACTCCTGAAGCTCAATTCCAGGAAAATAAATGACGCAATCAAAAAATGGGCCAAAGAACCAAAGACATTTCTCCAAAGAAGACATACAGATGGCTAACAAACACATGAAAAGATGCTCAACATCACTCATTATCAGAGAAATGCAAATCAAAACCACAATGAGGTACCATTACACACCAGTCAGGATGGCTGCTATCCAAAAGTCTACAAGCAATAAATGCTGGAGAGGGTGTGGAGAAAGGGGAACCCTCTTACACTGTTGGTGGGAATGCAAACTAGTACAGCCACTATGGAGAACAGTGTGGAGATTTCTTAAAAAACTGGAAATAGAACTGCCATATGACGCAGCAGTACCACTTCTGGGCATACACACTAAGGAAACCAGATCTGAAAAAGACACGTGCACCCCAATGTTCAATGCAGCACTGTTTATAATAGCTAGGACATGGAAGCAACCTAGATGCCCATTAGCAGATGAATGGATAGGGAAGCTGTGGTACATATAAACCATGGAATATTACTCAGCCGTTAAAAAGAATTCATTAGAGTCAGTTCTAATGAGATGGATGAAACTGGAGCCCATTATACAGAGTGAAGTAAGCCAGAAAGACAAAGAACATTACAGCATACTAACACATATATATGGAATTTAGAAAGATGGTAATGATAACCCTATATGCAAAAGAGAAAAAGAGACACAGATGTACAGAACAGACTTTTGGACTCTATGGGAGAAGGCGAGGGTGAGATGTTTCTAAAGAACAGCATGTATATTATCTATCGTGAAACAGATCACCAGCCCAGGTGGGATGCATGAGACAAGTGCTCGGGCCTGGTGCACTGGGAAGACCCAGAGGAATCGGATGGAGAGGGAGGTGGGAGGGGGGATCAGGATGGGGAATACATGTAAATCTATGGCTGATTCATGTCAATGTATGACAAAACCCACTGCAATGTTGTGAAGTAATTAGCCTCCAACTAATAAAAATAAATGAAAAAAAAAAAAAAGAAAACAAAAAGCTGTTCAACTAAGCCTCTGTGGGCAGCAGCAGCTTTAGCACCAGTGGCATGGCAGAATCAAGAGATGGCACTGGTGGCATGGCAGAGAAGCCAGTTGCTGGCTTCTGCAGACACAGAAGATGGTAGCATCAGTTTTAGCTGCAGTAGGAAGTGAATTTCTAGATGTTGGCCGCAGCTAGGTGTTGATAGGAGACATGAACCAGCCACCCAGTGCAAAATGTGTCTGTGTCCTTACTGCTGCGTCTGTAGTGGCTTCAGTGGCACAGCTACTGCTCTGGGCATTGGTAGCAGCAAAAGACATAGCCACAGTGAGGCTGAGCAAGAGAGTAGGCAATGTTGATGCCAGTGGCCTTTGAATGGAGCATTCTGCAAAGTGACTGGTATAATCACCACACTTTACCCGTAGTCAGGGTGGTTACAACTGATGTGAGCAAGATTTTGCTTTTTTGCCATTAAGGAATGGATCTACTAGGGTGATTCAGAGAGAGATCTCTGCAGCCCACTAAACCAAACACATTCTTCCTATCAGATATTAATTCTTTTACTGAAAAGTAAGTTGCTCAAGAGTCACATCTCCAGCATCAAGTAAAAGAAATATGGATATAAACCTTACCATGTCAAATCCATGTTCTTCTTTTCTGATTCTATTGTGCTGCAGTTTCTGCGTGATTTGACCTTAACTAACTGACTTTAAATAATGTCCAAGAAGGACAGGTACATGTTAGGCGTGGAAGCAGACTATTCTGCAGGATTTCATCTACCCATTCTAGATCCAGATCAAAGGGTGGGGCTCCTGAGCAGTTGGGCAAAGTGCCAATGATAGGGACACTGAAATACACTTGGAAATGCACAGGATGTACAAGTGTACTTCCCAGAGCTCCTCAAGGAGAGTGTGACATGTGGCCAAAAGGTGAGGTGTGTGGGAGAGGCCCACCCAAGTGTTATTTCACAAGGAAAGAGATGGCCAGTAATTTGCCTTCTAAAATGGCATAGGCTTTACCTAAAGAACTCTGGCTCTGTCAACATCACACCTCCTTTAGTCTTCATCCACAGAGCTTCATCTACAGCCACACTACTTCATCCACATCCCTCTTCTAGGGAATTTTCAAGTAAATGTTGAAGGGCAATTATAGAAAACTATCAACATTAGGGAACTGACAAATGATGGTGTGATATCTTCCCACTTTCCTCTCAACCCTGACAGTACCAGGCATCTCTGGCTTTTGTCCTTACGGCCTCTCCCTCAGACTATTGTTATGGCTTTCAGCCTGCCTGCTCTGATTCTTCTTAAGCAATGTCTCAAGACTGCACTTCCTGAAGCTACTCATCTCATGTTCATGTTTAAAGCCCCCAATGGTTTCCCACCTACAACCCAATGAGGCCCAACACCTTAGAAGTGAGTTCAGGTGTGTCCAGAACCTGATCCCATCACAATCTTAACTTTGTTTTCTGCTATTCCCTTTCCTTCTCTCCACTCTGGTCAAACCAAAATACTCACTACTTTGTTTTATACCATGTGCAGCATCTTTTCATGCCTCTGCTCATGAAATTCCCTCAGGTTACATTGCTGCTTCCCCCCTCCCTCCATCCACCCACATCCAAATCCATTCCAGCCTTTAAGGCCCAACTCAATGCCATCTCCTCCCTGGAGTCTTCTCTGATTTACCAATCTAACAGTCAGACTTCAGGAGCATTTCATCTATTCTACACCTGAAGAATGGAGCACTTATATAGCTGACCATTGTAGCTGACTGATGTACCTCTTATTTTCCCTGTAACAAACCTGTCAATTCCTGGAAGATCCCCCCAGGGGCTTGTCTAACTTCTCTGTACTTATTTGGTCCAGGGCTCATAAGGCATCTTGCATCCACCTGCTGGAAGTATATTGACATTCTTAAATGTTTAAGAGGAAATGATTATGTGGAGTTCCTCCTCTCCTACCACTGAAATAAGTTTATCACAGTGAGAAACAATGTAACCTGCTTTAATAATATATAAGCATCATTTAAAAAGCAAACATAATTATAGGCATAATCATGAGATTATGCCTGAGAGATTAATGATGTTTAAAATGTATTGCTCTTGCTCAGGTTTGAAACTATATGCATAAAAGGAGTGGGGGGAAAGTTAAATGTGGCTAAGAAAGAACTAATTGGAATATTGATATTAAGAAAAAGTAGTGATCTATATGTAAAAAGGAATATTTTCCATCCTCAATTGGGACAATCAGAAGTGCAGTTCTTGGGAGTTCTCTGGTGAATCCTTCCCAGTTAGGATTCAGTGCTTTCACTGCCATGGTCTGGTTCAGTCCCTGGTCGGGGATCCCAAAAGCCAAGTGACCAAAATTAAGGAAAAAAGTATGATTCTGATCTCCAGGTATGTGAATGGCCAATAGATAAAGCAAAGTAACAAGCCCCTAATGAATAGGGGAAACCAGTAATGAACTATTTCACACTAGTGTAGGAATTTAGTAAATGCCCGGTGCCTTATCCTTATCCATTCATTCATTGTACACATAGTTATTGAGCTCCTGTTAAGTGTTAGTCATTTCTCTTAGCACTGGGGACATAAAGGTGAACAAGATCCCTGCTTTCATTGTGCTTCCATTCATATTAGAGGAACCAGTGAACACTTAAGTGAAAAAGTTAATCTCAGGTGGTGAAAAGTGTAATGAAGAAAATAAAATAAGATGATATAATGGCAAATGACTGGTGGGGTACACTGATACAGTCAGAAAAAGCCTATACAAGGAAGTAACTTTTATTCTGAGAACTGAATGTCAAGGAACTAGCCATGAAAAACACTGATGGAAGAGCATTCTAGGAGCAGAGAACAGGTGGATTGACATTTTGTTCAGTTAATTCTTTCTTTTGGGCAAAAGTGCTGTGCATTTCTGGATGCTACTTAGCACCATTCCTGGGTGCTACCCACTAAATATCATGAGCAGCTCCCTCACTCTATCCCTACTTGTGACAATCAAAACGTCTCCAAACTTTGTTGAATGTTTCCTGTGAGGCAAAACTTGTTTGAGAATCACTGTAAAGGCTCAGGGTCACAATTAGGATTGAGGTATCCAATGAACTGAACCAAGGTTAGGAGGCATTTTTAACACTTGCTCCCCTACATGACAAAATTATTTTCCATAATAATTGTGTAGCAATACATAGCAATCATTTGTATTGACTCTTATGTTGTAGAATAACTATCAATTAAAAAAGAAATTAAAAAAAAATTTTTTTTAAAATAAATAAATAAATAATTTGCCTGCAGTGCCTGGGAGAACTCTGAATTAACTTCCATGTTAAATACAATGTTTATTAAAAGATAAAGAATAAAAATGTGCTCATTTAACTTACCTATATATTATTAAAACTCTATTACAGATTTTTGGTAGCTGTTCAGAATTTAGACCAACAAATGCTTTTTTTCAAGGAAGTATTTTATCACTGACTTAGTTTGGAATTACTGATTCAGGTTGGTAATAAAAAGGTGACTAAGTGGGTTTTACCATGGTTTTGTATTTTTCTGTGGCCAATGCATCCCTTTCTTGCCTGCACCCAGAGCTGACCTCACCCATCATTCTGCCCTTGATTGACCAATGATGACAGGAGATTAGCCCAGAGGGGCAAGTGGAGCCAGAGAACAAGCAACTATGGAAACTACTGGTAAGGATTTGGGGTTTTTTTTTTTAACTTGAGTTTTATGTGCAGAAGAAAGTCAGTAGAAGGTATGAAACAAAAGAGTAATTCAATCTAAAAATTTTTTCTAATATAATCATCTGGCATAAGTAGAAGCAGGAAGATGAATGAGGAGTCTGAAGAGCTCCTATGAGGAGCTCAGGTGAGTGTTTACAGTGACTGAGATGAGGCAACCCTGGCAGGTGGGGCAGTGTGAGCCTAGTAGGGTAACTTTGAAGGTAAAAAGCACATGGCTGAGCTATGCCACTGGTTTTTTCCATAGTTCTGGCCTCCCCAAGAGATCTGATGGATGTTAGTCTGAATCAGAAAATTAAAAGCCATCAAAAAAAAAAAGGAATTAAGGGATAAACTGGGAGTATGGGATTAACATATACACATATATAAGATAGAAAAAAACACAAAGACCTACTGAATAACATAGGGAATATATTCAATATCTTATAATAATTACATATAATGGAAAAGAATCTATTAAATAATATATATATACATATATATATATGCAGCAAATAATCACTTTAAAAAGGAATTAGTATTTATGAAATCAGTCAGTTAGAAATGTAAAAGGATAAGCAGCCTGAAAGAACCTATATTTCAGGATTATCATTTATACTCTCCTATATACAAAATAGGAGAAGGGAACGGCAAACCACTTTTTGGAGAAGGAAATGGCAACCCACTCCAGTATTCTTGCCTGGAGAATCCCAGGGACAGGGGATCCTGGTGGACTGCCGCCTATGGGGTCGCACAGGGTCGGACACGACTGAAGCGCCTTAGCAGCAGCAGCCGCATATATAAAATAGATAACCAACAAAGATCTGCTGAATTGCACAGGGAACTACACTTAATATTTTGTAATAATCTATAAGAGAAAATAATCTGAAAAAGAAGATATATATATAAAACATGAAATTATAAATCAATAATACTTCAATAAAATAAAATAAGCCCTACAATGCTGAACCCAAGTAGAGGCTCTGAATTAATATATCATTGTTAGAGCTTGTATCTCTCTTTTGGGGGATTGCACTTTGGGGATTACAAAATACTTATTTTGCAATATCAAAAATAAACATCCTGGGAGTAGTCAATTAAGAAGTTTAAGAATTCCTGTGCCAATAATAAAAACTAACATGCAATAATTGAAGCTAGGAAAGAGGGAAGATTCCTAAAATATTGCTGATTTTGAAAACCTGGCTTCTGGGCACTAGTACCAAATCAAATCCCAGAGACAAAATTTTTGAGTGAAAGAGCAAAGAATAGTTTTATTACTTTGCCAGGCAAAGGGAGAAACAGTGGGCTCCTGTCCTCAAAAACTGTGTGGCAACTAGGGAGGATATGTTGAGCACTTTTATAGCAACAGTTCAAAGGCGGGGTTGCTGATAAGATCAGGGTGTGTCAGGGCCTGCAATCCTATAATCTGGCCTCAGGTGATCTTTTCTGAAATAAAAAATGCCAACTCTTTGTTGGGAGTTTTAATTCTGTAAAGAGCTCAAAGATAGTATTGTGCATCCCTTGAAGCAGAGCCAGAACCCTGCTCCAAGGTTCAGTTCAGTTCAATCACTCAGTCCTGTCCGACTCTTTTGCGACCCCATGGACTGTAGCATGCCAGACCTCCCTGTCCATCCCCAACTCCCAGAGTTTACTCAAACTCATGTTCATTGAGTCAGTGATTCCATCCAACCATCTCATCCTCTGTTGTCCCCTTCTCCTCCCGCCTTCAATCTTTCCCAGCATCAGGGTCTTTTCAAATGAGTCAGTTCTTCCAATCAGGTGGCCAAAGTATTGGAGTTTAAGCTTCAGCATCAGTTCTTCCAATGATTTCCTTTAGGATGGACTGGTTGGATCTCCTTGCTGTCCAAGGGACTCTACACTCTGTAAAGGAGTCTTCTCCAACACTACAGTTCAAAAGCATCAGCTTTTTGGCACTCAGCTGTCTTTGTAGCCCAACTCTCACATCCATACATGACTCCTGGAAAATCCATAGCTTTAACTAGATGGAACTTTGTTGGCAAATATCAATTGCTTTATAATATGCTGTCTAGGTTGGTCATAGCTTTTCTTCCAAGGAGTCTTTTAATTTCATGGTTGCAGTCACCATCTGCAGTGATTTTGGAGCCCCCCAAAAATAAAGTCTGTCACTACTTCCACTGTTTCCCCATCTATCTGCCACGAAGTGATGGGATTGGATGCCATGATGTTTGTTTTCTGAATGCTGAGTTTTAAGCCAACTTTTTCACTCTCCTCTTTCACCTTCATCAAGAGGCTCTTTAGTTCTCCTTCGCTTTCTGCCATAAAGGTGGTGCCATCTGCATATCTGAGGTTATTGATATTTCTCCTGGCAATCTTGATTCCAGCTTGTGCTTCTTCCAGCCCAGCGTTTCTCATGATGTACTCTGCATAGAAGTTAAATAAGCAGGGTGACAATATACAGCCTTGACATAACTCCTTTCCCGATTTGGAGCAAGTCTATTGCTCCATATCCAGTTCTAACTGTTGCTTCCTGACCTGCGTACAGGTCTTAAGAGGCAGGTCAGATGGTCTGGTATTTCCATCTCTTTAAGAATTTTCCACAAGTTTGCAGTATCATTTCTTGGCTTCTCCTCCTTTGCCTCTCTATCCCCTCCCTTCCTTGGTTAGCAACTGTTCAAATCTGTCCTTTTTAACTCTGGAAAGTCCATGCAGTCTGGAGTCTGTTCCCTATAAACAAAGAACAGGGGACATAGTAGGCCCACAAGGTCCTGCAAAGTTTCAATTTAAAAAAATAATCTGTTTTATGTGAGAGTCATGTTCCCAGAAGCAAAACCTAAGGAGAAGGCCAAAAAAGGCAGACAATATAGATTTTAAAAAACATAAGCATCTACACTCTGTAAAATCCATACCCTTGAGGGGGTGGTTTACATGGAAATTTTTATTTGGAGCTGGAGGGGAAGGTGTCTGTATGTGTTTGCATCTTGTGGTCTCAGAGTTTCTAGAATGAGGAAAAAACTGGGAAGTTGATAATATCTTTAAAAGCATACTGCTCCAGAAAACATAAGCAGAGGAAGGCGCTAAGATGGCATAGGAATAGGATGGGGAGACCACTTTCTCCCCCACAAATTCATCGAAAGATCATTTGAACGCTGAGCAAACTCCACAAAACAACTTCTGATCACTAGCAGAGGACATCAGGCACCCGGAAAAGCAGCCCATCGTCTTCGAAAGGAGGTAGGACAAAATATAACAGGAAACATAAGCAATGAAAATTCATTATATTTAGCATAGTTTTCAGGAAGCTCTTCAATACAGCTCCTGCCTACCTTTGCTGTCTCAAGTCTCCTTCCATCTTTCCCAGCCTTTGTTTTAAGATTGTCAACTCATTTACAGACTATAACTTTTGTTGCTTTGTATCTCCAAAGCTTCTGTGCCTGAGCCAGAGAAGGCATACAATAGATATTTGTTGAACAGATAGATGAATAAATGGAAATCGGAGTGGGTTGCTGTTTTCCTTCTCCAGGGATCAAACTCTTGTCTCCTGCATTGGCAGGTGGAGTCTCTACCACTGAGCCATTAGGGAAACCTTCAATATAGATGAGACCCCACTTATTCTTTCTGATTTCCTCTTATCACAGAGGAGAGAATTATCGTGATGGAAAGTAACAAAAATAAGTGAAAATATAAGGAGCATCATTTTCTGAGATAATTAGGACATGTCCAACCTTCTCAGTCTGGTCCTGTACAGAGCTCCTTAACTAAAAGACTGACGAGAGAAGAGCAAAATGGAAGGCTTTGAGCGTTTGGAATCACTGACTCCTAATTGGAGCTGAGAAACTCACTCACACTTTACCACGTTTGAACATTTATATAGTATCTGGTGAAGAATGAGCTCAGAAATCCTTTTCTAAATCTTTGCTGCTGCTTCTAAATCTTTGGTCCCACCTAAATGATATTTACACTAGTGAATTTTTATTGTTATTGTTTCCCAGGGGCTGTATGCTTAGAGAATAGGAAAGCTCAGCTCCTTTGCTGCCAGGTGGGACAAACTCTGAGATGTAACGTACACTCCTGAGCACCCTTGCAAGATCAGGCTGTTGCCACCACTCCAGGACTCAGCGTGAGATAGCATCTTTGTTTGGCTTCCTCCCTCATGTTATCCAAAAAGCTGGATTTGCCTTTTAGTGGATGTGGAGCCAAAAGACAATCAGGCCAAAGACAGGGAGAAGGACTTATTTACTGGCAGCAGGTAAGAATACCAGGGATCTTTCCCAAAGCAGTATCTCCTTGAACAGCAAAATGGAGAAAATTTTAAGTTAAGGCTTACGCACATATTCATGAAGGGACTTGGATGGTCCACAGAGTTTAAGCTTTAGTTGACTGAAGTCTCAGGGGTTAGAAAAGGTCAACATCATCCTCTCTTAGGTTCCAGCTGATCTAAGTACTTCAGGCTAATCTTTAACATTGAAACAAAACCAGGAGTCTTTACAACTGATTAATTATCTTTGCTATTCTTACTTCTCTTGCCTGATAACAGTTAGTTGTTTCTGTATTGTTTTGTTTTGTATTCTTTTGTTTCCTTAAATCATTTATTACTGAAACCTGTGCTTGGACTAGTATTGTGGTCAGGCTTAGATCAACACAACAACACAAGACTCTACACATGGACATCACCAGGTGGTCAACACTGAAATCAGATTGATTCTATTCTTTGCAGCTAAAGATGGAGAAGCTCTATACAGTCAGCAAAAACAAAACCGGGAGCTGACTGTGGCTCAGATAATGAACTCCTTATTGCCAAATTCAGACTTAAATTGAAGAAAGGGGAAAAAAAACTAAGCAATTCAGGTATGACCTAAATCAAATCCCTTGTGATTATACAGTAGAAGTGAGAAATAGATTTAAGGGGCTAGATCTGATAGACAGAGTGCTTGATGAACTATGGACAGAGGTTCATGACATTATACAGGAGACAGGGATCAAGACCATCCCCAAGAAAAAGAAATTTGAAAAAGCAAAATGGCTGTCTGAGGAGGCCTTACAAATGCTGTGAGAAGGAGAGAAGTGAAAAGCACAGGAGAAAAGGAAAGATATACCCATTTGAATGCAGAGTTCCAAAGAATAGCCAGGAGAGATAAGAAAGGCTTCCTCAGTGATCAGTGCAAAGAAATAGAGGCAAACAATAGAATGGGAAAGACTAGAGATCTCTTCAAGAAAATTAGAGATACCAAGGGAACATTTCATGCAAAGATAGGCACAATAAAGGACAGAAATGGTATGCACCTAACAGAAGCAGAAGATATTAAGAAGAGGTGGCAAGAATACACAGAAGAACTGTATAAAAAAATCTTCATGACCCAGATAACCACGATGGTGTGATCACTCAGCTAGAGCCAGGCATCCTGGAATGTGAAGTCAAGTGAGCCTTAGGAAGCACTACTATGAACAAAGCTAGTGGAGGTGGTGAAATTCCACTTGAGCTATTTCAAATCCTAAAAGATGATGCTGTGAAAGTACTACTCAATATGTCAGCAAATTTGGAAAACTCAGCAGTGGCCACAGCACCAGAAAAGGTCAATTTTCATTCCAATCCCAAAGAAAGGCAATGCCAAAGAATGCTCAAACTACCACACAATTGTGTTCACCTTACATGCTAGTAAAGTAATGCTCAAAATTCTCCAAGCCAGGCTTCAGCAATACGTAAACTGTGAGCTTCCAGATGTTCAAGCTGGTTTTAGAAAAGGCAGAGAAACCAGAGATCAAATTGCCAACATCCACTGCATCATTGAAAAAGCAAGAGAGTTCCAGAAAAACATCTATTTCTGCGTTATTGACTATGCCAAAGCCTTTGACTGTGTGGATCACAATAAAATTCTGGAAAATTCTGAAAGAGATGGGAATACCAGACCACCTGATCTGCCTCTTGAGAAACCTGTATTAAGGTCAGGAAGCAAGAGTTAGAACTGGACATGGAACAACAGACTAGTTCCAAATAGGAAAAGGAGTACATCAAGGCTGTATATCGTCACCCTGCCTATTTAACTTACATGCAGAGTACATCATGAGAAATCTTGGACTGGATGAAGCACAAGCTGGAATCAAAATTGCCAGGAGAAATATCAATAACCTCAGATATGCAGATGACACTACACTTATGGCAGAAAAGGAAGAACTAAAGAGCCTCTTGATGAAAGTGAAAGAGGAGAGTGAAAAAGTTAGCTTAAAGGTCTACATTCAGAAAACTAAAATCATGGCATCCGGTCCTATCACTTCATGGCAGATAGATGGGGAAACAGTGGAAACAGTGGCTGACTTTATTTTTCTGGGCTCCAGAGTCACTGTAGATGGTGATTGCATCCATGAAATTAAAAGATGCTTACTCCTTGGAAGGAAAGTTATGACCAACCTAGGCAGCATATTAAAAAGCAGAGACATTGCTTTGTCAACAAAGGTCCATCTAGTCAAGGCTATGTTTTTTCCAGTGGTTATGTATGGATGTGAGAGTTGGACTATAAAGAAAGCTGAGTGCCAAAGAATTGATGCTTTTAAACTGTGGTGTTGGAGAAGACTCTTGAGAGAGTCCCTTGGACTGCAAGGAGATCAAACCAGTCCATCCTAAAGGAAATCAGTCCTGAATGTTCTTTGGAAGGACTGATGCTGAAGCTGAAACTCCAATACTTTGGCCACCTGATGTGAAGAGCTGACTCATTTGAAAAGACTCTGATGCTGGGAAAGATTGAGGGTGGGAGGAGAAGGGGATGACAGAGGATGAGATGGTTGGATGGCGTCACTGAGTCAATGGACGTGAGTTTGGGTTGACTCCGGGAACTGGTGATGGACAGGACACGAGTGAGCGACTGAACTGAACTGAACTTAGATCACAAAATGGCTTAGGCTAGAAATGGCTTCTCTTTTGTCAAACAAGCCTGGTTCTCTTTCTCCAGGTGCCCACCCCTACCCTAGCTGTTTGCACTTTCTGCCCTGCTTCCCTTACTCCTGACTGGTCTCACTGTCAGTACTTTCTTAGTAAATCCCTCACACATAAATCTTCATCTCAGAGAGTAGTTTCTGGAGAATCTGACTTTACATGAGTGTTTACTAAGTGGGGAATATGAAATATATAAAATGCAGTAACAATTTCCAAGGCATTTTCAACAAAGTGAACTTAATTTGAAACTGTATACGTATTTCTCATTGGAAGATAAACCTCCAATGGGCTTAGAAACAGCATGATTACATAGACATTCTTGGAATCTTGAAGGCAATCCTTCTGTTTTTATAAAAATTGCCTGCCTTTTGCATAGCAGTAGGTTTGACTATTTGGCCTTACTTCACTAAGTTAAACAAAAACAAGAATTATCAAATGTTTAGATTTACTGGAGCCTTTGGCTCAAGTGGCTTGATGAGTCATTGCTGACAAGCTCACAAGCAAACCTGTAGCTGTATTAAGGCCATAACCTTTGTGGTGGTAAGGTGGGTTTCCCTAGTTTTATTTTTAATCTAACAACACAAGCAGTGCTGGCCACATCAATTAAAACAAGTAAAGAGTCAACCTTCAAAATGACCACAGTCCAGATGGCAGCACGGAAGCTATCAGAGTCATTTAATCTTCCAGATGATTTATCACTGTTGTAACCCAAGTCTTTCATGTGGATTTCTGCCACAATCTGACTGTGGACACACAAAAAGAATCTGGCATTCATGGGTACAGCACAGCACATGAACACGGATTTGTGCCGTGAATAGGACCCTTCAGTCAGAATGGCTGCTGGGAGAAGCATGCAGCCTCCACCGACAGGCTTTATGAAGATGGTCATGTTGGTGACAAGGATGTTCAGAGTTCTGGGTGTTACTTCACACCCGCTGCTTGCTCTCACTCTTACCTCTTCTCCTGTTCTCATTCTTAGCTTCTACCAAACAAATATATCAGCTACATATTCTCTTTTCTTCTGGTTCTGCCCAGATACTTTCCCATGCTCTATTCAAAAAGCCTCAGTTTCCCCCCTCAAAAGTTGTTCCTTAAGAATTATCATTTCCCCCACTCTGCCAACATCCCACCCAAGAAATTGAAGCTGCTGTGTCCCACATCATTGCACTGAAAACCTGGAAAGGAGGGTCTGAATGAGTCGCCTGGCTCCCTGGCCGGAGGGCAGGGCCCCCATGTCTTCACATGCAAATCTTGTTTTAGACACCCTGAAATCAGGTTTAAGAGCTCATTCTCTATGGTCATGAAAGTTTACAAAATGCTACAGAGAGTTGAATTTAGATGATACAGCTACTTTATTTTCAGTACAATGTATTTTTAGCTAAAGGGGGTTTTCAGAGGAAAGCCATATCTTTTACAGGGTATCATGCTTGTCAAAAGCAATTGAATACTACATAGAGCTCTCAAAGAAAGGTTCGAGTGTAATCTGGATATGGTTTGGGTATCTGAAAAAACATAAATTTGACCAAACCTTCTTGTATATGAAATATAACCTAAAACATATTACTTATGGGAAAAAAATTGAAGCTATTCAAATGCTTTGATTTAAAATTGCTTCCAGCAGCCATTGACTTGGAAATGTCATTTGCCATGTAATGACTTTGCAGACTACAGAGCAAGGACTTATTGATTTAAAAGTAGACTTTAATGATCTTACATAAGCCAAAAAGGCTTCATTTAAAATTTATGTGAAAGATATATCAATTGTTGGCCCAAGAACATCTTGTTTTAGACAGATAGCTGTCATTTAAATTACTGGATTTAAGAGAATACGTGACATTTATGAGAATACATACCAGACCAAGGTTATAGTAATTAAGTATCAACTTGTCTCTATAGTCAAGATAATTCAAAACCATGGCACCTATTGTTTGTTCCTATGACACATTTGCCCTCAGACCCATTCACACCATCAAGTCAGTCCAAGTCAAAAGTATTAGTCTCATCGCCTATTGCTGCATAACTAACTCTCCCAAGTTTAGTGACATAAAACAGCAACTATCAGACTGTGGGTCAAGAATGTAGAAAGGGCACAGTAGAACTGGCTTGTCTCCACTCTGTGATGTCTGTGGCCTCAACTGAAAATGTTGGATAGCTGAGCCTGGAGGATTCCCTCCCAACATGGCATCTTCACTCACATGGCTGGCTCCTGGGCTGGCTTGCTCCAAGCTGGGCTCAGTGGGGCTTTTAACCAGGGCACCTATATGTGGTCTCTCTGTGTGCCTTGGGCTTCTCATAGTGTGGCTGATAGGATACAAGAGGGAACATTCCAAGAACAAGGGTTCCAAGAGAACCAGATGGAAGCTGTCTGGCCTTTTCTGACCTTCTTGGAAGCTACACAGCATCGCTTCTGCCATACTCATGGTTTAAAGCACGCATGAGCCCACACAGATTCAATGGGAGGGGTCAATGAGAGGAGGGTCCAAGGATATGTGGTCATTTTTTTAAATCACCACTGTTATGGTTTTGGCAAGATGGAAAAAATATAAGCTTGGCTTTGAGTCCTGATTCCTTCATTTCTAAATGAGTGACTTTAGGCTCTTTTCTCTTTCTTTACTTTTCACGCTTAGATCATGATCAATCATAAGGTTGCTACAACATACAAATCCACATTAGAGTGCATAGGTGTTCATGAACAATTGGCTGGTTTTAAGCCTCTTTTTTTCTTAACCATATTTACCTCCTTTCTCAGGCAGGAGCATCCTCAATCTCCCTCCCATAATTCCATCAAAATCTGTTCTTGAAGCCATTGTCCAGAAAGTAGAATCTCCTGGTTGCCCTTCAGTGGCTGAGGAAGGACATGGTGACATGCTTACAGAAATTGCAGCTTGCAGAGGTCACCTACTCTACTATTCAACCATGCCTAAGCGCCCACCCCTGTCCTGGGTTTGGTTAGAATTTCAAATCGCCCCTCTTGTGACTCCTGTAGGAGCCATCGAAAGACATTCTTTAAGCTCTCAGGAATTTCCTTTTCCTTTTTTTTTTTTCTCTAACTTTAAACATTTTATTTTGTATTGGGGTACAGCCAATTAGCAATACTGTGGTAGTTTCAGGTGAAAAATGAAGGGACTCGGCCATCATATACATGTATCCATTCTCCCCCAAATAAAATGAAATGGACTTCCAGATCAGAGACCCACAGGACAGAATTTTCTGAAGTATGTTCTATTCTTTCTACTTCCTATCCCTGCCTGGCGTCAAATCAGTTGAGGTAGAGGTGAAGTGAGAAGGTTATTGTTGTTTGTCAGTTGCAAAGTTGTCTGACTCTTTTTGACCCCATGAACTGCAGCATGCCAGGTTTCCCTCTCCTTCACTGTCTCCCAGAGTTTGCTCAAACTCATGTCCATTGAGTCAATGATGTCATCCAACCATCTCATCCTCTGTCTCCCCTTCTTTTGCCCTCAATCTTTCCCAGCATCAGGGTCTTTTCCAATGAGTTGGCTCTTTGTCTGCTCTTTGCCTCAGATGGCCATAGAATTGGAGTTTCAAATTCAGCATTGGTCCTTCCAATGAATATTCAGGGTTGATTTCCTTTAGGATTGACTGGTCTGATCTCCTTGCTTTTAAAGTACACTTTCAGCCTGGCTTCTCCTTCTGCCCAGGTTCTTTATCCTAGGTCGTTACCCAGATCTGCCCCAGCATCCAGAGCAGGTTCACTCATTCTCAGAGCTGAAAAACACAGAATATTTCAAATGTGAGGGGTGGTAAGAACAATATTGTATCCAACTATGATTAAAGAATACCACACTGAGTTATTTCTTCACTGTCATTGCTACAATTCTTTAGCAACCTCACTGGCCTCTCTATTGTCATTCCTGGTTTTCCCAGGCTCATCTCCATAGGAGTCAGAGCTCTTTTTAGCACCATGTCAGGCCACATACTTACTTACTTAGAACCCATGATGCCTTCCTATTGCACTTGGGGTAAAATCTAAGCTCCTTGAAATGTCTTACAAGGCCAAGCATGAACAGTCATAAACATTTCTCAGATCTCATTTCCTACCTTAAAGCCAACCAGGCCTGCTCTTGTCCAGATCCTGAGCTTCGAAGGGACTTGCACTTGGTTCAGTGTCTACTGATGCTGTTTTGAAGGTTTTAATAAGTTTTGAACCAAAGGCCCTGCATTTTCATTTTGCACTGGGCCCTGCTATCATGTGGCAGGCTTTGACTCTAGCCATACAAGCCTCTTCCTGTCTTCAAACAGGCCTGACACACAGCCACTCCTGCCTCAGGAATTGGCCAGTGGCTACTCCTTCCTTCTTCTGAGAAAGCTCACTTGTGAGAGGTTTCCTCGGCTGCTTCCTTCTCTCGGGTCTCCCCAGCAGAGAAGCCTTCTCTGACCATCATGTCTTCAATGTCACCTCTCCCCCAGACACCAAAGCATTCCTTCAGAGTCTGCGTCTCTGTCCAATGTTATGCTGTAGATTTACTTAAGTGCAATTGGTTCTTGTCCCTGTAGAAGTTCTTCCCAGGGATGGGATATTACCTGGATTGGTAATTTCTTTATCTCTGGGACCTAATACATTTCCTGGCACACAGATATTTCTTAGTTCATTTCTGTTAACACGTTCCTCAGTAATACAATGAAAGTTGCCTACCTCACCAGCACATTTTAATCCTATGAACTTGGTTGTGAGAAGAGTTTAGACAACACATTTAGAGATGTGCTGCTTTGCTTTAATTGTGGTCCCCTGGCTTTTCTCAGACTGCCACATATTCCCATTTATCTTCATCTCCCTGCCTTTCTCCCTCTTTCTTTTCTCTTTCTCTGATTTTCAGTGACTATAGTTCTACGCTTTAAACATTCAAGGTATGAAAAGTTGAGATTAATTTTCTGACTTTGGAGAGAGAAACACGGTAAGTCTGAGGAAGCATCAAGATAATCCCCCAGTTCACCCTGAACTGGACAATCTCAGCCGGGGGAGATGCAACTGCCTTGGGTCCTGACTGCTGGAGCATGGCCTGGCCACAACTCACAGAGCAGCATGGACCTCAGAGCCCAGGGGTGACTTTGAGATCAGCTAGTCCAACTCATTCACATTTTGTGCTCTTTCTGGGTGGAATGGATGTCTCAGGTTAGAGGCTAAAAAATGAAGAGAGGAGGGCAAGGGAGGAGATGTAAGAGGTATACTCAATTTCTCCTAGCTCCTGAGAAGGAATTAAGTTCTTGTGACTACAAGACTAGTTATGTGTTTTCTGACTTTCTCTTAAATGTCTTTTAATTGAAGAAATGATTGTTGACATTTCCAATTGTGGAAAATTTCCAATGCAGTTTGGTATTACTGTCATTCTCCTTGTTCATTTTCAGTGAAGTTTTCTACCATTGCTCACTTCCCAGTTTTTAGTCAACACCTATGCTCTCTCTAGATGTGAGTTTTCAGTGGTCTTGTGTACCAAGAAGACAGCAGATGGCAGATGCCAGGTCATCAGGCTGCACACTGAAGCCTCCAGCAAGATAAGATGTTCAAAGGTAAGAGTGTTCAAAGCCTAGGTGTTCTAGAATAGGGTCTTTGGCAGAGTTCTGGCAACATCTCATCTTTTGTTTTCTTATCCAATTTGTACCTCAGGGGAACAGAAATGTATTAATTATACTCTTAGGTTCTTGATGTACTCTCATCATCAGTCTACACATGGTCCTCTATGGTTTACATGTGGATTTTTTGGTTTTAATAATTTTATCTAATTCCCATGAACTCACCACCTGACTCAGAAACTAGAACACTGACAACACCTAGCTGTCCAGGTGGTCCTGCCCTTCCTGGCCCCTTGCCTTCCCAAACCCCAAACCTTCAGTAGCCGCTCATTGCCCTAAGTCTTGTGCTGTTCCCTCCCTTTGCTTTTAAATGCATTTCTTTTTTGAAATGTATGACATTCCTCTATGCTTTGTCAAAAGCACAACTAGTTTGGGGTTTTTTTAGTGGTGCACAAAGGTATCAAATTGTAAGTAATGTTTGGAGACTTGACCTTATGCCAGACCAGATCCTTCTGCATTAGGTTGAGTGGACAGAGCTCTCAAGCAGTAGTTGTTTATGGCCCTAAAATGACCTGCCGAGGTAGAGAGGACTGCGGGGGCCCTCATCCCTCCGTGGAGGGGGGCTGACAACACCAGAACACTCGAGCCTCTTCCTGGGTTTGCCTTTCCTCCAATAGCCCACCTGTGTTCAGGGCAGGGCTTCCAGCCACCCACTTTGTGAGGCTGCTGGATTGCCCACCTGTGCAAACACAGAGCTTCCTGTCAACACGTGGCCGGAGCTGTGCAAGGCTGCGGATGCAGAGTTTTGAGTTTTTAATTTCCTAATGAGAATGACTGTAGACCTGGAAAACAGCTGTTATCCCAGGGGCCACAGCACAAAGTAATTCAATTGTGCCTTTATGATTTCTGTCTTGTCCCTCGCAATTTCCCACAAACCTGAAACATGTTTCGCTACTCACTTTCCATGTCAGGGCGATCACAGGACTGGGCCCTTGGGGAGACGCTGCAGCATAGAATGGTTTTTCACTCCGCGAATTTCAAGTGCAAAGAGAGGATATTGAGTGACTCACAAAATCATGGTACAACATAAAGATACTGAGATTGCAAGGATAACCCTGTCCTAAGGAGGGTCCCCTGCCGTGTCCTCTTGTCACTGCTATGATTAACCATTATTAACAAAAAGAGGCTGATGTGTCATAGTAGAAAGAACATGGACTTGGACATCAGAAAAAAAAATTAATTCAAATCCCACCTGAGTCATTTGCTTGTTGTGTGACCTTGAACCTCTTAGTTTCCTGATCTCAGTTACTTCCCTACTCCACAGGGTGTCATGAAATTTACCTGAGATAAGGCATGGAGCTCACAAAGCCTGTGACATAGATTGCAAGGTGCTTAATAACTGGTAGCCTTAGGCCAGGCTCTCACTTCCTCACCCTGAGTCTGCCGCGGCCCCGAGCTCCCAAGCCTCATTCCTTCTCCATTTTGATCAGTTACACTTCATGGTCAGAGGAATTATCCCAAAGCAGCGCACGTATATATCACATTTTCTTCCCTCCCCTAACCTAACCCACACTCCTAAATAACAACAGAAACTTCTGTGGTTTCCCAATGCCTTCAAGATGTTCAAATGCCTTCAGTTGGCATTTCAGCTCAAATACAGTTTAAAATGAATATACCCCATTTACAGTGTGGTCTTTTATTATTCCACACCTGAATCCTGTGTTCTAAGCAATTTGTTGTTCTCTGAACATGCCAGATACATGGCAGGCCCATCTCCAGCTCTGTAACCCATATTCAGGCTCTCCCCTTTACATAGATGGCTTGCATCCTCCTTCTCATTGGTATACACTCTGTCTTTTCCTGGAGGTGCGAATAAAGTCCCCACCTCTCTACTTCCCCTCCTTCCCTTCCTGTTGGCTATTCAGTGTATTTCAAATTGCCTTGTCATTAGTCATCTGTGTATGTGACAGCCAGCACCTGGCTTTGGTCCTACAGAAGATGTTCAAAATGTGTGATGATGATTGCAAATATAGAAACTCGCATTTCAAAGACATATCCAGTTAGAAATGCCTTCTTAAATTTACCTGAAATTCAACTAAAAATAATTTCCTCCCAAACTTTTCCAAAATTTTTATTCATAGCCAGATCAAAATTTCCAGGCATTGAGTCTGTGTATTGCTTTTGTGTGTATTTGTATTTTTATTGTTAGTGTGTTTTTGTGTAGGAGTGCACATACATTTGAGTGCTTTAGCTTTACTTCAGACACTAGTGGGAAATAGTCACTTCATTCCCTTCTCTATGGCTGCTCTCAGTTGATAAGCTTTTATCAGATCACACTGGTTATCGAAACATCCAAAATCATGCTGGAGTTTGGGAAAGATAACTGAAATAAGAATGAGCCTGACAATTGTTGACCAGTGTCTGCCATTGAAGTTTTCTCCCAGCCTCCCTGCATGGTTTAATCTTGTAATAAAATATACCAAGGTGAGCTGTCTTCCTAGAATTCCCTGAGAGTTGTAGGGGGTGGGTGGGTATGGCATGGAGGGTATCTGGCTCTGTTGCCAGATAAACGGACATTGAGAAAAGGGGAGTTGTTTAAGCTCTAAACTTGGCTGTTCAGATTCCAGGCATTCTCAGTAAGAGTTACACCTAAACTTGAACTTGGACAAAGACCAAAAGATTATGTATTAATACTATACCCCAAATATTTGAGAATTCTGTCAAATTTAAGGTTGGCCAGTATCCATGTGCAGAATTGTTTAAAATGATTAAAGAGTGGTATCTTGAGTTAAAGGGTTTTTGGGTTTTTTTTGTAGAAAGCTGTTAATTGGCATTCATTTTTTCTGCCTAATGCAGGAAGAGTTTCAGATCTGAACTCCAAGAAGGAAGACATTGATCCAGCTGAGAGACTTGCAATCTCTTCATTGTGCAGAAAATTGGTTAAGTGTTCTCAGGAGAGAGCTTCCAACAAGAACACTTACATACGGGGCCTTCTGTTAAGGAAACTTGCTGTGTCACATAGCTAGCAGCCCTTGCAGGGGATTAAGACTTGCTTAGCAATCCAAAGTTACAAAACTGGCCCCAAAGTCCAATTAAAGATGGCAGGTCAAACACACACATCAGGCTTAGTAAACAATAAGTCCAGATGGAGCCAGTCAGAGAGCTCTGGGAATATTTCTTCAAATAAATGAAACTGATTGCATCCCAATTACTTTTGAATGTATTTAGAGGAGATCATTCAACAATGTTTAGGTTTAAATTAATGATAAGTCAATAGGAAGCTAAGAAAATTTTAAAAAATTAAATATCATCTCCAGGGAAAAACAAAATGTTATCAAAGAAAGGATAAAGCATGCATAGTGCATTGCAGAGGTCAGTTTTATATACCATTTGCATTTGGACAGCAAGGAGATCAAACCAGTCAATCCTAAAGGAAATCAGTCCTGAATATTCATTGGAAGGACTGATGCTGAAGCTGAAACTCCAATACTTTGGCTACCTGATGCGAAGAACTGACTCACTGGAAAAGACCCTAATGCTGGGAAAGATTGAAGGCAGTAGGAGGAGGGGACAACAGAGGATGAGATGGTTTGATGGCAGCATTGACTCAATGGACATGAGTTTGAGCAAGCTCTGGGGAAGCCTGAAGTGCTGCAGTCCATGGGGTCACAAAGAGTCGGACATGACTGAGTGACTGAACTGAGCTGAGCTGAAATATCTTATCTATCCAAAATGACAACATAATTATTATATCCTTGGAAGATGGAAGAATGGATATCAAGTGTGCACTTGGTATGGTGAACGTGGGAGAGAAGGAAAAAAAGAGTGGAATATTCATCTTCCAGACTGGAAACTCAATTAATAATGCCCAGGGATGAAATATCAGATAGAAGTATGTTGAACATGTTGTAGTTGCTTCTGGAAAAAAGAAAAGAGGATGGGCAAGATTGTCATTTAAAAAATTATCTACATGGGTGAACATGCAGGCTAGGTTGCTTTAACAAGAAGACCTCAAAATACAAAGGTTTAATTAAATAAGATAGGTATATGTGCCTTGTTTGATATGGTCCAGAGAGAAATAATCTAGTTTGGAAGGTTGGCTTTATAACCCTCAAAGTCTAGCTTTCATCTCTGGGAGAAAGTCAGCCATTTGCATTTTTGTCATCCCAGCCAGTGGGAAGGGGGAATAGTTCAAGGGAATTCATGACATTACCTTGGCAGGAACATGCCCAGAAATGGCACACAGCTATTGACCAGACGGTGGGCACATAGCCTGACCAAGCTGCAGGGAAGGCTTGGACATGCAGTGACTAGCTGTTGTCATGTGCTCAGTTAAAACTTAGAAGTCCTGTTATTAAAGAAGGTGAGAACTGATGTCAGAGCTCTAACAGCACCTCTGTCAAATAAGCTTTGTAGAACTTTTGATTCTTTCAGCCAGGCACACGCATAACTTTCATACAAATAAAAACTAAATTTAAGACAGTGCTTAAAGATCATCTTTTGAACAATTGAATTAGTGATTGAAAGCTAGAAACTGGGGTCCTGAGGCAGAATGGACCCCCCCCCCCCAAGAATAGACCATGCAGATGGTGTGGAGCCCAAGGATTTTAGGCCTGTTTAATATTATACTTTAGGTCCCTCCACTTCAGGATGCTTACAGCTCCTTTCTTGGTACAAATATATGCTACACATGCTGCAAAGATGCATGGGCACCTTGCAAACCTATGATTTAAGAGTAAATTGTTTCAAAAGAGCAAGACTCTGAAATGAAGATTAGTGGGTAGGAGGTTTATTGGGGAGTGGTCTTGGGATAACTATGGCCAAAGAGGGGGAAGCAGGATTGGGTAGGCGGACAAGTTGGGAGTTCTGGATCTGGGACCCATCATCAAAAGCATCTGTGGCAAGGGGGCCAGCTCTTCATGACCCATTATTGATCAGTCTTCGATACAAATTGCCCCAGGAACTTGTAACCTTGGGAAGTAATCTTGGATGAGAGAGCTGTCTTCAGCCTAGGCGATTCCCAGGGCAGTGGTGTGGGAGTGGAGGTGTTGCTGAAAGTGAGGCCTGCTTCCAGCAGAACTCCCAGCAGCTCAGGGAACAAGTCTTTTATTGCTGAAGGGGGATCTGAGCAATGTATCAACACATCTGCTATATATGGATCCAAGTATCTTGTCTCTGCATCCCTGTGAAATTAATCATTTGAATTTGGATTCCGGCAGTGGTGCTTTTGTATTTCTCTATAGTAGAAATTCAATGGTGTCAGTCTCACTAGGATGATAGAGGGGTTGGGAAGTGCTGGAGGATGTGCATGAAGGCTGCGTATAAATAGATAGCAAGCATGCTATTTGACTTACGTTATATTTTTCCTGGAGGTTGCTTTAGTACAGCTGTTAGGGATTAAAGGGAGGGAGTACCTAGAATACAGGCAAACCAGATGATATCTATGTTTATATTTAACTTTCATCTATGCCTTAGGGTGATTTGTCAACAGTTGTTGATTAACATATAAAGAACTCTTATCAAGAATTTAGGCTTCAGAAGAGCCCAAGGCAAGGGCTTCAAATCATATCTCCATCTGCCTCAGAGGGTTTATTATTTATCAGAGGGAGTGTTAGAAGTAAATTTTCACTGGAGAAATGAGTAGTGTTAAGGCATGTTGCCCTCTGAGAGTCTATTTCCCAGTCTTATGTAAATTCTGGCAGCTCTATAGTGGGGTTAATGGCAACCTCCTCCAAGAGGAATTATGCCATACCCACACCCAGAACCTCTGTCCCTGCGGCAGACCACTGCCGACCTGTACCTCCACAGGAGACATTATCAGTACAAGACGCTATCAATGAGAGAAATATCAATAACCTCAGATATTTAGATAATTCCACCCTAACGGCAGAAAGCAAAGAAGAACCAAAGAGCCTCTCGATGAACGTGAAAGAGGAGAGTGAAAGGGTTGGCTTAAAACTTAACATTCAGAAAACTAAGATCACTGCATCTGGTCCCATCACTTCATGCCAAATAGACAGCGAAACAATAGAGACAGTGACAGACTTTATTTTCTTGGGCTCCAAAATCACTGCAGATGGTGACTGCAGCCATGAAATTAAAAGATGCTTGCTCCTTGAAGGAAAAGCTATGACCAACCTAGACAGCATATTCAAAGGCAGAGACATTCCTATGCCAACAAAGGTCCATCTGGTCAAAGCTATGGTTTTTCCAGTAGTGATGTATGGATGTGAGAGTTAGACTATAAAGAAAGCTGAGTGCTGAAGAATTGATGCTTCTGCACTGTGGTGTTTGAGAAGACTCTTGAAAGTCAATTGGACTGCAAGGAGATCCAACCAGTCCATCCTAAAGGAGATCAGTCCTGGGTGTTCATTGGAAGGACTGATGTTGAAGATGAAACTCCAATCTTTGGCCACCTGATGTGAAGAGCTGACTCATTTGAAAAGACCCTGATGCTGGGAAAGATTGAGGGCAGGAGGAGAAGGGGACAGACAACAGAGGGTAAGATGATTGGATGGCATCACCAACTTGATGGACATGAGTTTGAGCAAGCTCCAGGAGGTGGTGATGGACAGGGAAGCCCGGCATGGTGCAGTTCAGTTCAGTTAAGTTCAGTCGCTCAGTCATGTCTGACTCTTTGCGACCCCATGAACCACAGCACGCCAAGCTTCCCTGTCCATCACCAACTCCCAGAGTTCACCCAAATCCATGTCCATAGAGTCAGTGATGCCATCACACCATCTCATCCTCTGTCGTCCCCTTCTCCTCCTGCCCTCAATCTTTCCCAGCATCAGGGTCTTTTCAAATGAGTCAGCTCTTCATATCAGGTGGCCAAAGATTGGAGTTTCATCTTCAACATCAGTCCTTCCAATGAACACCCAGGACTGATCTCCTTTAGGATAGACTGGTTGGATCTCCTTGCAGTCCAACAGATTCTCAAGAGTCTTCTCCAACACCACAGTTCAAAAGCATCAATTCTTCGGCACTCAGCTTTCTTTATAGTTCAACTCTCACATCCATAAGTGACCACTGGAAAACCCATAGCCTTGACCAGATGAACCTTTGTTGGCAAAGTAATGTCTCTGCTTTTTAATATGCTGTCTAGGTTGGTCATAACTTTCCTTCCAAGGAGTAAGTGTCTTTTAATTTCTGAATGCAATCACCATCTGCAGTGACTCTGGAGCCCAGAAAAATAAAGTCAGCCACTGTTTCCACTGTTTCCCCATCTATCTGCCATGAAGTGATGGGACTGGATGCCATGATCTTAGTTTTCTGAATACTGAGTTTTAAGCCAATTTTTTCACTCTCCTCTTTCACTTTCATCAAGAGGCTCTTTAGTTCTTCTTCACTTTCTGCCATAAGGGTAGTGCCATCTGCATATCTGAGGTTATTGGTATTTCTCCCAGCAATCTTGATTCCAGCTTGTGCTTCTTCCAGCCCAGCGTTTCTCATGATGTGCTCTGCATATAAGTTAAATAAGCAGGGTGACAATATACAGCCTTGACGTACTCCTTTTCCTATTTGGAACCAGTCTGTGTTCCATGTCCAGTTCTAACTGTTGCTTCTTGACCTGAATACAGGTTTCTCAAGAGGCAGGTCAGGTGGTCTGGTATTCCCATCTCTTTCAGAATTTTCCACAGTTTATTGTGATCCACACAGTCAAAGGCTTTGGCATAGTCAATAAAGCAGAAATAGATGTTTTTCTGGAACTCTCGTGCTTTTTTGATGATCCAGCGGATGTTGGCAATTTGATCTCTGGTTCCTCTGCCTTTTCTAAAACCAGCTTGACCATCTGGAAGTCCATAGTTCATGTATTGCTGAAGCCTGGCTTGGAGAATTTTAAGCATTACTTTACTAGCGTGTGAGATGATTGCAATTGTGCAGTAGTTTGAGCATTCTTTACTATACTTGGTGATAACAAAGAATGGATATAATTGAAAGATGAGGGCAAATTATCTATCAACTTGCTCTTTTGAAGATGTTCATCTAAAAACAAAATCATTTGCAGGAGAAGAAATGATGTCTGACAGTTGCTAATAACAGTTGTTCGGGGGCCAGGAGATTGGAAGCAAAATCAGTTCAGAAAGAAATTTTTCTCTGAAAACCATTACTCACTGCCCTGCTGCCAAAGTCCTTGAGAGATGGAGTTTTGCTGCTGGAAAACTGTTTACATGCAAGGATACACAGGGGCAAAATGTCATGGGAGGCAAGCAAGTCTGAGTCTTCAAAGTCAAAGATAATAAACATACCTTCTTTCAAGACTTTTAAGGAGACACAAGTGGGCCAAGCAAACTCCCACTTTGGATGCAGATTCACAACATCTTGTGGCAGATGGAAATAGCACTAGGGCAGGGGTTGGCTCAAAATGAAGTAATATTAGGTTTATCACAACTAAGATAGGCAACACAGGGTTAAGGCCTAGAACAGTACTTCAAATGTGTCTGAACTAGATTTAAAATTGAACTGTCATTGAGGAGAGGGTCAAGGTCAGAAGCAACATTCCAGGGAGACCACTAAGAACCAAAATGAGAAAAACTTTTTTTTCTGAAAAATTCATGAAGTTTAATGAGTTGCCACTGATGCAATGAAGAAAACATTCAGTGATGTGACTAGTAGTGGACTTAGGGTCTAACCTGTAGACTCCCAACTATGAGCTGAGCAGGTATTTCATCAGGAAGTATTTGGTATTTCATCTCTTTGCAACCCCACAGACTGTACAGTCCATGGAATTCTCCAGGCAGAACACTGGAGTGGGTAGCCTTTCCCTTCTCCAGGGTATCTTCCCAACACAGGGATTGAACCAAGGTCTCCTGCATTGCAAGCAGATTCTTTACCAGTTGAGCCACAAGGGAAGCCCATTTCATATTTAATGAAATGCATTTGTAGCAAGTCAAATTCTACAAAACATTGTTAAGATATTCTCCCTGGAAATAACAGACTTTTGTCCTAAATTTGACTACTCATATTAAGCAATCTGAAAAAATATGGTGAGACTTGGCACCCTCCAAAGCATTGCTTGGAGAGAAGAGAATGCTTTTAAATCTCTTAGGACTCTGTAGAACTCTGAGCAAAGGTACAGGCCTCTAGGCTTCCTGGAAGCTCTGTGTCTAGGCAAAGTGCATCTCGCTTTCCCCTTTTCACTCACCATCAGAAACTAAAATTCTTCATACATCACAGATGCAAATATGATTCACACCTTTCTTACTGAGCAATCACAGCAATTGGACTTTGAAATTTAACTTAGAGGAAGAGATAAGTCTATTTTTAATCAGAGAAAAACATGAAATGGAATCAAAATCACTTCCCAGTTCCTTTTGAATGTGGACTGAAACCACTCTTGAGGTGATCATTAATTTTATGGGAGTGATATATACCAGAATCAACTTCCATGTCACTTTTTAATCAATCAATTAATCAGCAAGTCTGAGGGGAGTGTGAATGCTTTGTGTTCTCTCTGCTTCTCTATATGGATACTGGAGAACAGTGTCACTGTGTCTTAAGTGAATGATCAGGGCTGGATTCAAGAAATTTTAAACACAGAGTTGAGACTATCAGGCAGAGGAAAAGAAATGCACAATGACTTAACTGCTTCATGGAAGGAAAACATGCAGTGTCTGTTTCAGCGCCCTCATTTGATGGTATTTCTTAAGGACTGTGCCAAACTATGGTATGTTTGAGAAAAATCTTTGAATTTAACTTTTTTTTCTGACCAACGTGTGTGCAACTAAAGAAAAGCACTCAGAAATGCATTTTGTCTGTGGTTGACTCATTTTGTGTATTTTTCTTGAAATCATTATATATTGATAGTTTTGCAAAAAAAATGTATTTTTTGAAAACCCTGATTTAAGATTATTACACTTTAAAACAACTTTCTCTTCTCAAGCCTATTTCACATACCAGAGCAAAAATTTTCTTGCACAAGCATCATTTCTGTTAGACTGGAAAGGCTTGAATTTATAAGTTGTATTACAGAAGCATTTAAACTTTGAAATTTAACCATCTTACTTGTTGTTAAGACTATAATATCCCCATAATTAGGTTTTTAAAATAATACTTGCTGGTTTTCTTTTCTTTTCTTTTTTTTTTTTAAAGCCAGAACATTTATTGCTCAACTAATTGTTGAAATCCTTAGGATGAACTGGATGCTGCAACAGCCGCTCGCTTGGGTTTAGGTGTTGTTCCTTCACGGAATCCATGCCTGAATCTGCGGTATACAATTTTTAGGTGCCTCATTCGACCAGTCCCGGTGGTATTTTGTCTTTTAGCTTTAGCACTCCAATTATACTTTCTCTTTTGCTTGGCAGGGTAGCCACACTTGCCACAGGTCGACTTCTGAAGGTGGTAGGCCTTAGAGCCACAGCGGCGGCACAGCTTGTGCGTCTTATTCCGACGCTTTCCAAACGATGACGTTCCCTTCGTCATTTTGCTTCTGCCGCCGAGACCAAAGAGCTGGTTTTCTTTAATGTATACAACTATAAAGAAGATACTAATAATGTTCTATAAACCTACCCATAGATAACATCTGATAACATGTTTTTAAAAAATTAATTCAGGTACATAATTCAAGCATTAAAGAAAGTTGGAACGTGAAAAGTAATATTCTCCTTCTTCATCTGAGCATTCTTACCCTGTTATTGGTAGTTTCTTACAGTTCTTTTAGAAAACATTTTGCTCATATATCAAAGCATGCATTGCACAAAACATGCACACACGCACATATATAAATTTTTTTCACAAAGGGGATCACACAATTAATACTCAGAGTACCTCACCTGCCTTATTTTCACATGAGATGTCTTGAAGAACGTCCTCTGTTAACGCAAATAGGTCAATTTTAAAGAATTCTTTTAACAACTTCAAAGAATCTGGTTCTGTCAGATGTTGTATATATCCAATATATTCTACAATATATTTCAGTAGCCCTTTATTGGGCTTCCCAGGTAGCGCTAGTGGTAAAGAATCCACCTGCCAATGCAGGAGACATAAGAGAAGCAGGTTTGATCCCTGGGTCGGGAAGATCCCCTGGAGGAGGGCATGGCAACCCACTCCAGGATTCTTGCCTGGAGAATCCTGTAGAGAGAGGAGCCTGGCAGGCTACAGTCCATGGGATTGCAAACAGTCGGACACAACCTAAGCAACTTAGCATGTATGTAGTCCTTTATTGCTTGGATTTAAGTAGTTTCCAGGGTGTTTTTTAATTAAAGAAAATGCTGACTGAAGATCTTTTCATAGCTAGACTTTTAAAATATACATATGTATGTGTGTGTGTGTGTGTGTGTGTGTGTATAATAGCCAATTAAATTCCTAGAAGTAGAATTTTTTAGAAACTAAGTTTTCTTTTTCAGTCTATTCTAATCTTTTATGTTGCCTACAATTTAGAGGAAGGAAAGCTTTCTAATTTTGCTTCGGTTAGGAAGAATAAAACAGGAAAACATCAGAGACACTCAGTGTACTGGCCTAGATGCTTTGATTCATTTCAAATTCAAGTGTGGAGGTGCTTTTCTTGAAGAGATGCTTAGAAGGAGATCCAAAATAATGTTCTTCTCATTCCAGAATAAAACAGAAAAAACTATCAAGTGAGTAGCATCTCTCTTACTGTGGAGTGAGTTCATTAAGAAATATGACCATTTAAAAATTGATACCTGGGTGAGAGGAGCCAAGATGGTGGAGGAATAGGATGGGGAGACCACTTTCTCTCCTACAAATTCATCAAAAGAATAACTGAACGCAGAGCAAACTTCACAAAACAACTTCTGATCGCTAGCTGAGGTCATCAGGCGCCCAGAAAAACAACCCATTGGCTTTGAAAGGAGGTAGGACAAAATATAAAAGATAAAAAGAGAGACTAAAGAGCTAAGGATGGAGATCTGTCCCGGGAAGGGAGTCTTAATAGAGGAAATTTCCAAACACCAGAAAACCCTTGCACTGGCGGGTCTGGGGGAAGTTTTTGAATCTCAGAGGGCAACCTGATTGGGAGGAAAATAAATAAAACCCACAGATTACGTGCCTAAAAGCAACTCCCAGCAGAAAAGTACCCCAGACGCCCGCATCCGCCACCAGCAAGTGGGGGCAGAATGGAGAGGAGCGGGCTGCATTGCTTAGGGTAAGGACCGGGCCTGAGTGCCCTGAGGACAATCGGAGGGAGCTTTTGTGAGTTACCAACTTAAACTGTGGGACAGCAAAAGAGAGAGAGAAAATTAACCGGCCCAAACACACTGCCTGCCATTCACAGAACAAAGGGACCGAGCAAGTCCAGAGAAGAGCTCGCAGGCCGCGGACCGCCCCAGCCCCGACTGAGGCAGGGGGGAGGGGAAAGGGGCAGGCTCAGCCCCAAGGACCGCATCCCCTACTGCACTGCAAACAGGCCTCCAGTTTCTAATCAGACCTCCTGAGATTCTGGATGGTTGACATCCGCTGGGAGGGTCGCGGCGAGACACAGGGCGCAGGCACCCTACCGGCGCAGGCGGGGACTGGGGCTGGGGACACTGAGGGCAGAAGGCGCATGCACCCGACTGGCGCGGGCAGAAACTGAGACTGGGAGGGCAGAGGGGAGAAGGCACGCCGCACCTGGGTAGAGTGTGCCCGACAAGCTCCTGGCTGCCTGAGCCGCTCGGATGGGGAAGGCACAAAAAGCAGGCTCAGCTTTTTGTTCCGTGCTTTTGTGGACACCCAAGGGCTGGAACCGCACGCAATGCAGAGCGCGCTCCATATAGAGCAGCCGGGAGCCTGAGCAGCATAGGGAAAACATGGGGAAAACAGTGCCGGCCCCTCCCCACAGCGCGACGGAACTAGCAACCTGAATAAGAGACCACCTCCGCCCACCTGTGTCAGGGCAGAAATTAGGCACTGAAGAGACCAGCAAACAGAAGCCAAATAAACAAAGGGAACCGCTTCAGAAGTGACCGGTGCAACAGATTAAAATCCCTGCAAAGAACACCGACTACACGGGAAGGGGCCTGTAGATATCAAAGAGTGTAAGCTGGAATGAGGAGCTATCTGAAACTGAACTAAACCCACACTGACCACAACAGCTCCAGAGAAATTCCTAGATATATTTTTACTTTTTTTTTTTAAGTTAAAAAAAAAAAATTTTTTTTTCTTTTTTATTTTCTTTTAAAATTCCCTATTACTCCCCCATTACTCCTTAACTTTCATTTTCATAGATTTTTACGATTTTTTTAATTAGGAAAAACATTTTTTCTTTTTCTTTTTTGTTCCTTTTTCTCTTCTATTTTCTATTTTTCTTTTTCTCCTATTTCCTTTTAATGTCCTCTATTACTCCTCTACTACTCCTTAATTTTCATTTTCATTACACTATAACCTTACCAAAAAAAAAAGAGAGAGAGAGAGAAGCGCTATTTTTAAGCCAAACTTCATATATATTTCTAAAATTTTTTGTGTGTGTGTGTTTGTTTTTGTTTTTAATATTGTATTTTTAAGAGTCTAACCTCTACTCTAGATTTTTAATCTTTGTTTTTCAGTATATGATATAAATTGTGGACATTTAGGAATCCAATATTCAGTTCCCATTTTAATTCAGGAGTGTGTTGATTATTCTCTCCCAATCTTGACTCTCCGTTTTCTACCTCAGAACACCTCTATTTCCTCCTTTCCACTTCTCTTCCCAATCCAATTCTGTTACTCTCTGTGGGTGTCTGGGCTACGGAGAACACTTTGGGAACAGAGTACTGTGGAGATCTGTCTCTCTCCTCTTGAGTCCCCCTTTTTCTCCTCCTGCTCATCTCTATCTCCCTCCTCCCTCTCCTCTTCTTCGTGTAACTCTGTTAACCTCTCTGGGTTTCCCTCATGGGGGAGAATCTTTTCACCATTAACCTAGACGTTTTATTATCAGTGCTGTATAGTTGGAGAAGTCTTGAGACTACTGGAAGAATAAAACTGAAATCCAGAGGCAGGAGACTTAAGCCCAAAACCTGAGAACACCAGAAAACTCCTGACTACATGGAACTTTAAGTAATAAGAGACCATCCAAAAGCCTCCATACCTACACTGAAACCAACCACCACCCAAGAGCCAATAAGTTTTAGAGCAGGACATACCACGCAAATTCTCAAGCAATGCAGGAACATAGCCCTGAACGTCAACATACAGGCTGCCCAAGGTCACACCTAACACATAGACCCATCTCAAAACTCATTACTGGGCACTCCATTGCACACCAGAGAGAAGAAATCTAGTTCCACGCACCAGAACACCGACGCAAGCTTCCCTAACCAGGAAACCTTGACAAACCAATCGTCCAACCCAACCCACTGGGTAAAACCTCCACAATAAAAAGGAATCACAGACCTCCAGAATACAGAAAGCCCACTCCAGACACAGCAATCTAAACAAGATGAAAAGGCAGAGAAATAACCAACAGGTCAAGGAACATGAAAAACGCCCACCAAGTCAAACAAAAGAGGAGGAGATAGGGAATCTACCTGAAAAAGAATTTAGAATAATGATAATAAAAATGATCCAAAATCTTGAAAACAAAATGGAGTTACAGATAAATAGCCTGGAGACAAAGATTGAGAAGATGCAAGAAATGTTTAACAAAGACCTAGAAGATATTAAAAAGAGTCAAATAAAAATGAATAATGCAATACATGAGATAAAAAACACTCTGGAGGGAACCAAGATTAGAATAACAGAGACAGAAGATAGGATAAGTGAGGTAGAAGATAAAATGGTGGAAATAAATGAAGCAGAGAGGAAAAAAGAAAAAGAAATGAGGACAACCTCAGGGACCTCTGGGACAATGTGAAACACCCCAACATTCGAATCATAGGAGTCCCAGAAGAAGAGGACAAAAAGAAAGGCCATGAGAAAATACTCTAGGAGATAATAGCTGAAAACTGCCCTAAAATGGGGAAGGAAATAGCCACCCAAGTCCAAGAAACCCAGAGAGTCCCAAACAGGATAAACCCAAGGCGAAACACCCCAAGACACATAGTAATCACATTAACAAAGATCAGACACAAAGAACAAATATTAAAAGCAGCAAGGGAGAAACAACAAATAACACACAAACGGATTCCCATAAGGATAACAGCTGATCTATCAATAGAAACCGTCCAGGCCAGAAGGGAATGGCAGGACATACTTAAGGTGATGAAAGAGAATAACAAACAACCTAGATTACTGTACCCAGCAAGGATCTCATTCAGATATGAAGGAGAACTCAAAAGCTTTACAGACAAGCAAAAGCTGAGAGAATTCAGCACCACCAAACCAGCTCTTCAACAAATGCTAAAGGATCTTCTCTAGACAGGAAATGCAGAGAGGTTGTATAAATGTGAACCCAAAACAACAAAGTAAATGGCAACGGGACCACACCTATGAATAATTACCTTAAATGTAAATGGGTTGAATGCCCCAACCAAAAGACAAAGATTGGCTGAATGGATACAAAAACAAGACCCCTATATACGCTGTCTACAAGAGACCCACCTCAAAACAAGAGACACATACAGACTAAAAGTGAAGGGCTGGAAAAAAATATTTCACACAAATGGAGACCAAAAGAAAGCAAGAGTTGCAATACTCATATCAGATAAAATAGACTTTCAAATAAAGGATGTGAAAAGAGACAAAGAAGGACACTACATAATGATCAAAGGATCAATCCAAGAAGAAGATATAACAATTATAAATATGTATGCACCCAACATAGGAGCACCGCAATATGTATGGCAAACGCTAACGAGTATGAAAGAGGAAATTAATAGTAACACAATAATAGTGGGAGACTTTAATACCCCACTCACAACTATGGATAGATCAACTAAATAGAAAATTAACAAGGAAACACAAACCTTAAATGACACAATGGACCAGCTAGACTAATTGACATCTATAGGATATTTCACCCCAAAACAATCAACTTCACCTTTTTCTCAAGTGCACATGGAACCTTCTCCAAAATAGATCACATCCTGGGCCATAAATCTGGTCTTGGAAAATTAAAAAAAATTGAAATCATTCCAGTCATCTTTTCTGACCACAGTGCAGTAACATTAGATCTCAATTACAGGAAAAAAATTATTAAAAATTCAAACATATGGAGGTTAAATAACATGCTTCTGAATAACCAACAAATCATAGAAGAAATCAAAAAAGAAATCAAAGTATGCATAGAAATGAATGAAAATGAAAACAGAACAACCCAAAACCTATGGGACACTGCAAAAGCAGTGCTAAGGGGAATGTTCATAGCACTACAGGCTTCATCAAGAAACAAGAAAAAAGCCAAATAAATAACCTAACTCTACACCTAAAGCAACTAGAGAAGGAAGAAATGAAGAACCCCAGGGTTAGTAGAAGGAAAGAAATCTTAAAAATTAGGGCAGAAATAAATGCAAAAGAAACTAAAGAGACCATAGCAAAAATCAACAAAGCTAAAAGCTTGTTTTTTGAAAAAATAAACAAAATTGACAAACCATTAGCAAGACTTATTAAGAAACAAAGGGAGAAGAACCAAATTAACAAAATTAGAAATGAAAATGGAGAGATCACAACCGACAACACAGAAATACAAAGGATCATAAGAGACTACTACCAGCAGCTCTATGCCAATGAAATGGACAACTTGGAAGAAATGGACAAATTCTTAGAAACGTATAACTTTCCAAAACTGAACCAGGAAGAAATAGAAGATCTTAACAGAGCCATCACAAGCAAGGAAATCAGAACTGTAATCAGAAATCCTCCAGCAAACAAAAGCCCAGAACCAGATGGCTTCACAGCTGAATTCTACCAAAAATTTAGAGAAGAGCTAACACCTATCTTACTCAAACTCTTCCAGAAAACTGCAGAAGAAGGTAAACTTCCAAACTCATTCTATGAGACCACCATCACCCTAATTCCAAAACCAGACAAAGATGCCACAAAAAAAGAAAACTACAGGCCAATATCACTGATGAACATAAATGCGAAAATCCTTAACAAAATTCTAGCAAACAGAATCCAGCAACATATTAAAAAAATCATACACCATGACCAAGTGGGCTTTATCCCAGGAATGCAAGGATTCTTTAATATCTGCAAATCAATCAATGTAATACACCACATTAACAAATTGAAAGATAAAAACCATATGATTATCTCAATAGATGCAGAGAAAGCCTTTGACAAAATTCAACACTCATTTAGGGTTAAAACTCTCCAGAAAGCAGGAATAGAAGGAACATACCTCAACATAATAAAAGCTACATATGACAAACCCACAGCAAGCATCACCCTCAATGGTGAAAAATTGAAAGCATTTCCCCTGAAATCAGGAACAAGACAAGGGTGCCCACTCTCACCACTACTATTCAACATAGTGTTGGAAGTTTTGGCCACAGCAATCAGAGCAGAAAAAGAAGTAAAAGGAATCCAGATAGGAAAAGAAGAAGTGAAACTCTCGCTGTTTGCAGATGACATGATCCTCTATATAGAAAACCCTAAAGACTCTACCAGAAAATTACTAGAGCTAATCAACGAATATAGTAAAGTTGCAGGATATAAAATTAACACACAGAAATCCCTTGCATTCCTATACACTAACAATGAGAAAACAGAAAGAGAAATTAAGGAAACAATACCATTCACCATTGCAACAAAAAGAATAAAATACTTAGGAGTATATCTACCTAAAGAAACGAAAGACCTATACATAGAAAACTATAAAATACTGATGAAAGAAATCAAAGAGGACACAAACAGATGGAGAAACATACCGTGTTCATGGATTGGAAGAATCAATATTGTCAAAATGGCTGTACTACCCAAAGCAATCTATAGATTCAATGCAATCCCTATCAAACTACCAACGGTATTTTTCACAGAACTAGAACAAATAATCTCACAATTTGTATGGAAATACAAAAAACCTCGAATAGCCAAAGTAATCTTGAGAAAGAAGAATGGAACTGGAGGAATCAACATGCCTGACTTCAGACTCTACTACAAAGCCACAGTCATCAAGACAGTATGGTACTGGCATAAAGACAGAAATATAGATCAATGGAACAGAATAGAAAGCCCAGAGATCAACCCCCCAACCTATGGACACCTTATCTTTGACAAAGGAGGCAAGCATATACAATGGAAAAAAGACAACCTCTTTAACAAGTGGTGCTGGGAAAACTGGCCAACCACTTGTAAAAGAATGAAACTAGAACACTTTCTAACACCATACACAAAAATAAACTCAAAATGGATTAAAGATCTAAATGTAAGACCAGAAACTATAAAACTCCTAGAGGAGAACATAGGCAAAACACTCTCTGACATAAATCACAGCAGGATCCTCTATGACCAACCTCCCAGAATATTGGAAATAAAAACAAAAATAAACAAATGGGACCTAATGAAACTTAAAAGCTTTTGCACAACAAAGGAAACTGTAAGCAAGGTGAAAAGACAGCCCTCAGATTGGGAGAAAATAATAGCAAATGACGCAACAGACAAAGGCTTAATCTCAAAAATATACAAGCAACTCCTGCAGCTCAATTCCAGAAAAATAAATGACCCAATCAAAAAATAGGCCAAAGAACTAAACAGACATTTCTCCAAAGAAGACATACAGATGGCTAACAAACATATGAAAAGATGCTCAACATCACTCATTATCAGAGAAATGCAAATCAAAACCACAATGAGGTACCATTACACGCCAGTCAGGATGGCTGCTATCCAAAAGTCTACAAGCAATAAATGCTGGAGAGGGTGTGGAGAAAAGGGAACCCTCTTACACTGTTGGTGGGAATGCAAACTAGTACAGCCACTATGGAGAACAGTGTGGAGATTTCTTTAAAAACTGGAAATAGAACTGCCATATGACCCAGCAATCCCACTTTTGGGTATACACACTGAGGAAACCAGATCTAAAAAAGACACGTGCACCCCAATGTTCATCGCAGCACTGTTTATAATAGTTAGGACATGGAAGCAACCTAGATGCCCATCAGCAGACGAGTGGATAAGGAAGCTGTGGTACATATACACCATGGAATATTACTCAGCCGTTAAAAAGAATTCATATGAATCAGTTCTAATGAGATGGATGAAACTGGAGCCCATTATACAGAGTGAAGTAAGCCAGAAAGACAAAGAACATTACAGCATACTAACACATATATATGGAATTTAGAAAGATGGTAATGATAACCCTATATGCAAAACAGAAAAAGAGACACAGATGTACAGAACAGACTTTTGGACTCTGTGGGAGAAGGCAAGGATGGGATGTTTCGAGAGAACAGCATGTATATTATCTATAGTGAAACTGATCTCCAGCCCAGGTGGGATGCATGAGACAAGTGCTCGGGCCTGGTACACTGGGACGACCCAGAGGAATCGGGTGGAGAGGGAGGTGGGAGCGGGGATCGGGATGGGGAATACATGTAACCCATGGCTGATTCATGTCAATGTATGACAAAACCCACTGCAATGTTGTGAAGTAATTAGCCTCCAACTAATAAAAATAAATGAAAAACAACAACAACAAAAATAAATAAATAAAAATTGATACCTGATCACAACTTTGTGATTATTACTCTGTCAAAAAATGAAATGAGCAACACAGAACACAGGAATGCTGACTGAAGGGAAGATCTACCTGGGGTCTGTCTCAGATGAGATTTATGTGAAGTCCTTAGCCCTGGACCTCAACTGGAATCACTGAGAAGATTCTTTGGAAAAAAAATAGCTCACTCCTGTATATCATCTAAATGGTCCCTGAGCCATGTACAATTTTATAAGACCTGCATGTTGTAGAAGCCAATTTTTAGAATCTTGCTTTCATTAAATACAGAATGTTCATTCTGCTGGAAAAACCTCAACTCCTTTTGTCAGTATTAACAGCCAGACAAAACCTTTTGTATATCAGCACCATATGACAAATTCAAATTATGCCTAACTCACTGGAGTTGGAAAGAGTTGCATCTTTAAAAAGAAAAAAAAAGTCTGAATACAGAAGGTTCATTTTGGGGGAAAGAGAAATCTTTCTGGATAAGGCTAGACTTGCTCCATAAATCAAGCAGACAAATTTCCATGGGTCAGGCCCTTTGATGATGTTTCTAAGGAGAGCAGACCTGGTGCCCCTGAAACTCTGCCATCCCTCTGCACTTCCTCGCTCTGTACCTGGAAGTGTCTATAGGAAAGAGGCCTCAGGCTCACTCCTGAGCAATCCTGTTTGTGAGCACAAATGGGGTGCTCTGAGTGACTGTCTTTAGGACTCTGGGAGTTTGAGAAAACTGACACTCCATGAGTTCCTTTAATTTAGTTGTGAATAAGAATCTTTTTTCCACAGGTTTTCTGCACTCTTAGAAAATGAGTAGTGAGAATTTGGGTGGGTAAAAACAGTAGGCAAAAACATCGTCAGTAATGTCTTTCTGTCCCTGAGATAGTCCCACTAAAAATTAGATACTGATTTCAAATAGCTAAAGAGAATTCTTTTAAAAAAAATAAAACAAATGGGAAAGTGCAGAAGTAGATGGAAATACCTATGAAGCAGAGTTGAGCTTCTTTCCTTAGACATGCTCTTCCATTTTATAAACTAACCCTTTTAACAAATATTTTTGAGTACCCATGCACCAGACTCCTAGGTGTAGGTTAATAGAGATTCTATACCACACATAGTCCAAGTAATGCTTTGAGTTTAAAATGGTCTCTATTACAACTATTGGAGCCCAATAGGTGGCTGTGGGAATAGAGCAAATAAGGGAGAAAGATCAGAAAAATGCTAAGAAAAAGAAATAAAGCTGGGCTTTTGAAATATAATATAAATGAATATTTATAGAATCTGGGAAAATACACTTCTTTGATATAAATTGACCATGTAGATATCAATTAATGTCAAAAATTATTTTTAAAAATGCAGATCATATTCCCTGATCACAATGCAGTGGGTGGGGAAAGGGGAGAATCACTTAAAATAAAAAAAAGCAAAGCCAAAGCCCGTACAACTCTATGAACCTCTGAATTGAACCGTACCTGAAGACAGTTCAACTCTAGACTTTTTGGTTATTTTCACCAGAAACCCCCTACCCTTCTCTTTGTACACCAAGTTTTCTGCTGCTCACAACAAAAATATTCTAATACTATTATCTGGAAATTCTATGCTCAGTCTAATTATAAATTAAATGTAATGAAAATATTTTCAGACCAAGTTTATCTCTCCTAAGGCCTTTCTCAGGCAGTTATACTTAGAGATGAGCAATATCAGGATCTGAGACATAGTGAACTGAAACCACCAGAATGACAAAGGGAAGTTCCAGAATGCAGCAACCTAGAAAACAATCACTGTTAGGGAGCTAACTATCCAAGAAGGAGGTATCTTGGAAAAGGAAGTTTCATACATTTCCTAGTATTCTTTGGAGAATGGGGAAAAAATTAAAGTTGCAATAAAACCAACAATGCCAGAATAAATAAGCAGTTAGGAGCTCCAGAAGGAACGAGAAAGGGAGATATAAACTTAGAACATTACTTAGATCTACAGTGAAGTTTTTAAATGGTCATAATAATATAAGAATTTTATTGAGTTTTAGCTTTTAGAAATAAAGTATTGACACAGCACAGATGCATGTACCTTTTCAGAGCAGAATATAAATGATAAATAACATGGGTCTTGACAATGTGGAAGTTGTTGAGTCTAGATGATAGAACATGGCAAGTGGAAAGGGAAGAATGACAGTAAGAATCTTAGGCTTATATTGTAAGTATATTATTGAAAGTTACAAAAACAACTGATAAAGATAAAAAGAATGACATGACTATATGGAAGATAGAAGATGATCTAAATAGAGTGACAGAAAGTTAAAAAATGGCTTTTTTAAGGGACACATCAAGAAATAAGGATTTATGTATATTATTTACTAGGTATTGGGTAGATTTAAAGATACTGAGAATCACACAACTAAAATCAGAAAATGTTACAAGAGTAACTTGATTGCCTTGGGGAACAGGACTGAGATAGTGCTAGGGATTGATGCTTTTCATTTTAGATTCTTATGGTTTCATTAAATAGTCACTGTGCAGACTACCTTGATAAAAAGAAAACATTAATGCTTAAAAATGAAATCATACTCAAATTCCACTCAGCATTAAAGAAATTCAATCAAATTATTTTCAATTTATCAATTTTGCAAAAATATGAAAATTTTATGATTCCCAAGGTAAACCACGGTATAGGGAGCAGATAGGAAACATATTCAAAATATCTTAACAACCAGTATAGTACAAGACACTAATCTCTCAGAACTGATGCCAGCCATAAAATACTATGTGTTCCTCTGGTGCTTGCCAGCTGAATAGCAGTCAGGAGGGAGGGTGTCTTCAAACACTGCTGTTGAGGATGTGAGTTGCACATTGAATGCAATCTTTCTGGAGGATGTTAGTCATTGCCTCTTTTTTTTTTTCAAAGTCATTAAAAACTTTGCTGAAATGAGTAGTCATCTAAGGAAAACATTAAAAGTATGTAACTTTTTGTAATAGTTTTATTGAAATATAATTTATGTAGAACACATCTCACCCATGTAACGTGCACAATCCAATGGATTTTAGTATACTTCCAGAGCTGTGCACCACAGTGAACTTCAGAACATTTTCATCAACTCCTTATCTTTCAACTATCACCTGCCAATCTTGTCATTAGCCCTGGCTAACCACTAAACGACTTTCTGTATAGATTTTCCTATTCTGAATAGTTCACATAAATAGAATTTATTCCCATAGGAACTTTTATTTCCAGATGCTTTTTAAGATCAGTTCGTCAGTTTCTACAAAAAAGCCAACTGGAATTCTGATAGGGGTTGTGCAGAACCTGTATATCAGTTTGGAGGATTTATTGATGTTATGCTGATGCCTACATCTGGTGTTGTTCCAAACTCTGGGAAATGCATCATTGTTTACTGTGACTGCTTGTCTGGGTCACAGATGAGCAAGAGGTTGGATGAAGAGAAAAAGACTCCTTTCTGGTTTCTGGGATTGGAGGCATGGGCCTGGATCCTAGATCAAAGGAAATTGGTCATGGCGATGTTTTTTGATTGGAGCTAAGTAGCCCTCTGCAACTCATTTATCTGATTTTATGTGTAATGACTTAGTCTCTCAACTTCCTTCTTAAATGTCTTTTCTTCTTTCCTCACAATGAGGATTTTTTAATAATGGTAAAACCAAAGAACTAATCTTATAAAAAATAATTGCCCCCTTTTCCCTCACACCTTTTCAATCTCTCTCTGCCTATTCTCTCTCTCTCTTTAATGATTTTCAGCTGAGCCCCTCACTCAGCCTACATTGGCATCTTCTTTTTTTTTTAAGGGATCAAACCTGTGCCCTCTGCAGTGGAAGCGCAGGCAATCTTAACCACTGGACTGCCAGGGAAGTCCTATCTCTATCTGTCCTCTTGGATTCTGAAGCACAAAATCCATAATCAGGGCTGTCAAATACAGAATCTCTCTATAGTATGGGGAGGAGGCAAAGCTGAAAAAGGCCACAGTTCTCCTTGGGTCTGGAATAGAGAGGAGTCTGGGAGTCCCGCACGTCAAGGAATCTTGTCTCTACAACACTACCATGGCATATGGGACTTATGCTAGCTCTTAATAAGCACAAGTGTTTTTTTTTGCTTCTTCTGACTTTGGACTGGTCAGTTCATTGAGGCCAGGAACTTGTTCAGAGTTCTTTCTCCAGTACTTGGCAGAGTTTGTGGCAGCCAAACAGGCATTCAAACAAGGCATAGTTGTTGCCTAAATACTGTTGTGTTTCAAAGACAGTAAATCTCATACAATTATAATGACCATCAAATCAGATGATACATGGGGAAATGATAATAATTTTAAGGAGCCACAAATATAACACATCAGTGTTCAAAAAGGAATTTTTTAGAGAAGTAAAACATGAATAGGACATCACCTGAGTTTTCTGGTAATAGAGACACTTCCCCGAACAAGAAATGAGAACACTGCTTCAAGTGAAATATGATTACAAACACACTGGGTTCAAAATGTTAGTGGTTCCTATGATGCCTCATGCAGATCCCCAATTTCAACATGTCATTTAAATAAATGACAAAAGATATGATTTTTTTCTGACTAAATATTTATAACAATGTGCATTTTAAGTCTTACCTTCTGACTCTCTTTTCATATAATTTTGTTTTTACTGGACCACCAGCGGCAAATTCCTGCAATTTTAGGGCCACGTGACATTGTTGTTATTGCTTTTAGCACAGGCATCTGTTAGTAAAGAGACCAAAAGTATTCTCCTATGAGTCACTAATACAGTTGCCAAAACCAATTAAACTGGTGCCAAATATGACAAGTTACCAGAAGACGTTTAACAATTTACAGTGTTTTTGCCAGGGAAGGGGAATAAAGATGAGAGAAGTAAATTTGCATAACACAATTTTTCTGATGAGCTACAAAAACTATATAAGTACTGAAATTAAGTAATGCTGATTGCATTATTTTTTCTGATGTTTATAATGTTATAGACTAAAGATACAACTGATACTTTGGATGGTTGGTCCTTTCCTTCTCTACTGTACAAAATATGCCTTGCTCTTCCTGAGCTGGAATTGCTAACCAAACATGAACAAAGTATGAAAGAAACACTGGCTGGATTTTAAGTTTCTGAATGATCAAGGGTTGGCCATATACTTAACAAGCAATAAGCTAAACTAGCAGTGAATGTCTGCATATGAAGCAGTCTGTGGGTAGGAAATGTAGCTCAAATAAAAGTTTGGGATAGAGAGAGAAAAGCACCACCAGGAGGTATGCTGGTATCCTCACCTAACTAAGGTCAAAAGCAGGAACTAGGATGTCTCACTAAATTATGCAAGCCTTAAAGGAAACAGTATAAATTCATCATAATATGAAATGTAAAAAACTAATAGACTACCTGATTTACCTTGCATCTTCCTGCTGAGATCTTTGTAGACTCATCTAGTGGACAAAATTGGGGCTCTACGTTCTTTTTCTAAAATATTTTTAAAATAGAAGAAAATATATCGTTAGTCTGAAAAAGCAATGCTTTACTCCTAATTTTATTTAACCTGTGAAAGCATGGCTTTTCTTGCTGTTTTTCAGGTAATCCATATGGGAGAAGTAATTTCTCTAAGAAAGATCAGCTACTTTGTCTTGCAACTGAAATATTATTAATATCCATAAGAAATGTAAAGTAAGTGTCTTAGTCTTCCAGCTTACTTACATGTGAGGGCCTAAACCTATCAGAAACGACAAATATTTTATTGTTATCTTTACCACATTATTAAAGAAATCTGGTAAACCACACATCAAGGACTCATTTGAGGTGTGAGGAAGGTTACTCTAGGAGTTTTTGTCAGGGAGCTGAGAAATAGTCATGTTTTAATTTAAAACATAATTTATTAAAATCAATGTCAACATAAATTTCCTTCCTGATCTATTGTGTGCACATGCGTAGTTGCTTCGGTCCTGTCTGACTCTTTGTGACCCTGTGGACTGTGTAGCCCATGAGGCTCCTCTGTCCATGGGATTCTCCAGGCAAGAATACTGGGGCGGGTTGCCATGCCCTCCTCCTTCCTGACCCAGGAATCTAACCCGCGGGTTCTTCACCACTAGCTCTGCCACTGTGGGGCTCCTGATTTATTGCTTACCTTCAAAAAAGCAAGACCTTAACTTTTTAATACCATTATAGCCTACAGCAGATAGGAATTTAAACTTCTGCATCAGGAATATTTATTTTAAATTTATCTTTGGTAAATACTTTATGCTGTAGCCTTAAAAAATGAAATATCCATGGCCATTAAAATGATGCTATAGAAAATTATTTACGTCATGGAAGGATATTCATGATGTATTGTTGAGGAGGGAAAAACACATTATCACAGAATAAAGTGTTATCACATATACATATAATATTTAGCAAAATGTTAATGAAGGTTAAATCTACAGATTACTAACAATAGATAATGTCGATTGCCTCCCTATTATCCATTTCCCCTATTTTCCTTCAGAATAGCTTGCTGCTTTTTAAAAATGTCTCCCCAAGTTCCATTTATTTATGTGCCTCAGGGACAACTGACCACCCCCACAGCTTCAAAGGCTCAGAAAGGAATGCTGTGCCCCTTGTAAGTAGTGATTAAGGAGTGAGATTGTCCCTCAGTTCTGGCAAATAGGGTTTGTGGAGGAGTCCAATAAGAAATTTTACAAGAAGTTTTCTCATTTTTAAAAGAGATGAGAAAGACTCTTTCCTTTCTTTCCATGTAGTTATGTCTGAATGTGATACCCTGAGATACTGTTGCCATCATCTTGCCATAAGATTGATGATAAATCCACACTGAAGATGGCAGATCATAGAGAGAAAAAGAATCTGATTCTTTTTTTTTTTTAATGAGGTAAAATTAACATTTAACATATTGTTAGTTTCAGGCAAACAACATAATGAAGGAATCTGGATTTTTTTAAGGTATGCCCTTTAAAATAGTTTATTATAATTTATTTGGCTGCACCAGGTATTACTTGTGGCTTGCGAACCCTTAGCTGTGGCATGTGGGATCTAGTTCCTCCCCCAGGGATCAAATCTGGGTCCCCTGCATTGGAAGAGTGAAGTGTTAGCCACTGGACCACCTGGGAAATTCCCAAGGAATCTGGATTTTTAATGAAATCAATGGGTCACTGAATAAACCAGCCCTGAAACCTACCCTATCCTGGACTTCTTGTTATGTCAGGAAATAATGATATTTATTAAGTCAGGGTTTCTTTTCTGGAGCTAAAATCCACAAATATATATCATGGATAATTTTAATTTCTTTGTTTTTTGCTTATATGAGTTTCCTAATTTATTTTGCATAAAAAGGTATTTCTTTTGTAATGTGAAATAAAACACTAAAATTATTTCCTTAATGTAAGGGGAAAATAAGAAGAAATAATAACTTTTCATCTTCCCAGCAGTGAGGTATTCCTTTCCATTTCAAGTCAAAAAATCAACTGAATTCCTTTCATTTTATTGCTGCCCAAGATGGGGGGAAAAAATCTTCTGGTTAACCAGACCCACACATGAACGTTTAATGAATTAGATTCTCCCAGTGCCCAAGCTACATTAGAGAAACAAGTAAGGTACGGACCTGCATGGCTACTTATGGCGATCCTGCCAAATGACAGTTCTCAGGTGGTATTCAACAAGGCCTCCAAGCCCACATGAATCACTGAAACACAAGCCACCTTGTCAGGGCTCTTCAGATTCAGCTATTTATTACATGCTTAGTATGTGTCAGATACGCTGTTACTCTCACATTTATTTACATAGTAAAATTTCCTTAAAAGACTGCTAGTTCCTAACTCCTTGTCAGTTTTGGAGTCTGGCCCCACTACTCCACTCTTCCCGAGACCGTGGATGATCTTCTTACTAAGAAAGTTCTCTTTTCAGTGGACAATATTCCCTTGATCAGCACTGTCCCAAAGGAATTTCTGCAATGATGGAAATGTTCTGTATGTGTGCTGTCCAAAATGATAGTCTCTGGCTATGCTTGAAATGTGGATAGTGCAACTGATTGTCTGAATTTGAAATTTTAATTTTAACTTATTAAACTTAATAGTCTCCTATGACTAGCAGTTATATTGTGGACAGTAGAACTCTAGATAACACCATCCATCCCAAGTCTATCCAGCCTACAATGCCTTCCCTTTTCTAGATTTCTATAAACAGTGGCACAGATGGTATGTCAGTTGGATGACTCACAGACTTCTGAAATCAACCATGTTCCAGTGGACCAGTCCAAATAGGACTCAACATTTTTACCTTCTAAGACTTCTCTTCCTGAATTGCCTCACCTTGGGGAATGGCATCATGAAAGGCTCAATGATGAAATACCCTTCATCTCCCTAGCTTTAGATGCCAACCAATCTTAAGTTCTATGGAACAGGACTCTCATTAGCCCACAAAACTAGCTCTTGTCTCTCACTGCCTGGCCACTACTGTGATTTATCCTTATGACATTTTACCTGGATTTTTATCAGAGGCCTCTTAATTGTATTTCTTGCTTCCAACCTTATCTCCATGAAATTCATTCTGTATATATTGTCAGAGATATTTCTCTTTACAGCTTTACTGAGATATAATTCACAAACCATAAAATTCTCTTAAATAAAGTAAACCATTCAGTGGCTTTGAGTGCAACTATCATCACAATACATTTTAGAACATTTTCGTTATACCAAAACATACCCTGCACCCCTTAGTCATCACTCCCCCACAAATGCTTGCATCTCCCCAAGCCCAAGGTGACCACTGACATAATTTCCATGTCTATAAATTTGTTTGCTTGCATGCATTCTCAGTCGCTTCAGTCGTGTCAGACACTGTGACCCTATGGACTGTAGCCCACCAGCCTCCTCTGTCCATGTCCTTGCCTCTGTCCAGGCAAGAATACTGGAGTGGGTAGCCATGCCGTCCTCCAGGGGATCTTCCTGACCCAGGGACTGAACCTGTGTCACCTGCATCTCCTGCATTGCAGGTGGATTCTTTACCCACTGAACCAGCTGGAAAGCCGATAAGTTTGCTTATTTATAAATGGAACCATATAACATGCAGTCCTTTGTGACTAGCTTCTTTCACTTAGCATGTTTTCAAGGTTCACCCAGATTGTAGACTGGTCAGTACACCATAAAATAGATTTATTTATTTTTATCTCTGAATAATATTTCATTGATATGCTGCAGTCCCTGGGGTTGCAAAGACTCGGACATGACTGAGTGACTGAACAACAATATTTTATTGTATGGTTATACCACATTTTGCTATAAATACTCATCAGTCAATGGACACTAGGGTTGTTTCTACCTTTTGGCTATTGTGAATAGTGCTGCTAAAAATGTTGATGCAAAAGTTTTTGTTTGAACACCTGTTTTCAATTCGTTGGGGTAAGTACTTAGGAGTGGAATTGCTGGATTGTATGGATCTCTGCTTGACTTTTTGAGGAACTTGCAGACTATTTTCTATAGCAGCCCAGGGGTAAATAAAAATTTCAATTTCTCCACATCCTTGTCAACATTTGTTACTCTCTGTCTTTTTGATTATGGCCATCCATCCTAGTGGATGTAAAAGGGTATCTCATTGTGGTTTTGACTTGCAGAGATCTCTCTAAAATGCAATTTTCATTATATGTTTTAGCTCCTTCACAATCCTTTAGTAATTTTTCATAGTTTTCAGAAATCTGCCAAACTTCTTTATAAGATGAGATGGAGAAACTTTAATTTTCTAGGATTCCTAGAAGCTGCTTCTCAGGCTAGCAGATGGAGGTGGTTTACTTATAGTGCTACAAACCCACTGGGTTTATCTGAGATTGAGGAGGTCTAGGACATGGGATTTTTCAGTACTAAATCCAGGAAAGACCCAGCAACATGGGGACAGCTGGTTACCCCATTTTTCTTATAAGAAGCCAACAGAATGGAATTAGAAATGGTAAGTCATGGTTGAGTGGTAGGTGGGTCCACACATAGGAGACACAAGGTTTTGTGGAGGAAATCGAGTATGAACAAAAAAGCCAGCAGGATGGCAACAGAGTCCTGTGTGGTACACAACATCTTTCCCTTTGGTGAACACCCTCATACCTTTAGTTGTAAATCAACCTTGGCTCCAATGGATTTTCTTCATAGAAACTGGCTCAAGGACAAACCAAGAACCTAGCAAACTTGTGAACCTGTTGTACATGCTCTTCAAAGATTAGAATCATGAAATATTCTCATGAAATATCAATACATTTACTGATAAATTATCATTTCAAAATGGGACAAACTGATTTTAATTTGGAAAATCATCTTTCTAAAACTTATTTCAGAATGCTGATATTTATTTTTGCCAAAAGGAAAAATTAACAAAAGAACTGAAAGAAAAAGCTAACATTTATTGAACATTTCCATATGCCAGGAGCTATACTAAGCAGCTTTATATAAATTATCTCATCATATCCCCATAGCAATCTCATGAGTTAGATACCATATTACCCTCAGCTTGCAGATGAGAAATAATAAATGAATTTATAGCTCCAACAGCAGGGCCACACCTGGTGGGCTGAGAGTATACAGTCTCTTCCACAGTGTAGGGAAGCCCACTTTGCATTGCCCTAGGGAAGTAAAACCACAGGATGAGCCCACCAGAATGAAAGACTGGAACTTACCATCTTTGCATGGGAAGAGGTTACGGTTGTCTCTGGCCATTAGTGAAAAAGTAAACCATACCAACCGCCACTGACAGCCATGTAACAGGGTCTGAGGGTGTGGAACAGCTTCTAGATGAGAGCAGAGGAAGGGAAAAAAACTGTTACTTTCTGAGTACCATGTACCAGAAGTCCAGCTACCTTTCCTCTCATGATGTAAGATTATGCATTTTCTTATTGCTTCAAGCAGTATACATTACAGTTCTGTGCTGTTACTTGAAGCTCTATAATCCTAACTGATGCAGTAACACTGCCTCAGAGACTGCAAGCCAGGCATCCTAGCCAGGGGCCAGATGGAAAACGAGGCTGAAGTTCAGAAGAGTCTGGATCACCAGTGAAAGTCGAGAAGAGACCCAGTCAAGGAGGCCCATTAGATTTCAACCCAGGCAGGAGAACAAGTTATAGGTGAGCCCACTCCAGGACGACAGCTTGAGGAGCTCGAGGGCCAGACGACACAGCCTGATGCAGATGGCAGTGCCAGAATCGCAGGGCAGCTCCTGACCTGAGACCCCTCCCCTCAGCCACAAGGTCCAGCCACTCCTATCCCCATTCCCACACACCCAGTACCTTCTGCGGAAGAGCAAGGTGGGAAGAGGAAATATGAAAGACTAAATTACCCACTTACCTCCGAAGAGACTGTTCAAATGAGAAGTCCCAAGTCTGGCCTATGTGCTGCCTCTCTCCTCTATGGGGACCCGTGGTAGGCATCACTGACTGACCATCCCACTTTCTCCTTCTGAGCCCAGACAAGGCCTCAGACGCCTTCTCAACACAGTGTTCCATAAAACCACTACCAATTCATCCGGGATGGAAAGTGAGTGGGGGACTATTTACAAACAGAAATTTGATGAGCATCAGCAATCAAGAGTCTTACATCCGCTTCTTATCAGAAGGTTTCTAATGGAGGAAAGACTCCAAAATTCCTTCTGAAGGACACCAGTGCTTCTCCAACACAGAGAGAAAAGTCTCTGGACTAAAAGCTTTGCTTAAAGAACCTGAGATTTCATACTGACTCTTTGTATTCCAGCCATGAGCAGACCTTTTCTTTCACCTTCCCCTGGCCTTATCCCTAGTCATCTGAACGCACACAGGGTAAGCTCTTCTTCAGGGCTTTTCAACTGGTTCCAGAACCATACGTAACACTGCTGTTTTTAAAACACCTCGCTGCAGCCAAAAGTTTAGCCTCTGGTGTGGGCTTTCCTTGACTTTCAGTGTGGTTGAACATCTGACAACCATTTGGGGGAATAAGTGAAGGGATTAGAACAAGAAACACAACCTTTTGTTGACTTTTCTGCTGATCCATTGGAAATTCATTTAGGCCCACACAAGCTTGCCGGTTCTTCCTTTAATATTAAAAATACAATTTCTGCAGAAGCCAGCTCCCATCTTAGATGTCAGAGATGGCTGTCCACACAGGATTCTGAAAGCGGAGTCCTCTCTCACCCTTGCCTCCTCCAGGCCATCTTTTAAAATTATCCCAGCATTCTTGAGAAAGTGCCAAACGGATGGCCTCCGCCAATGATGTCATTTGTTCACCACCAGGCAGGGGGCGCCTCACCAGGAGTGTGGCACAGCATGAAAAGCCACCTTGCAGTTGTAATCTGCCTCCCGGTAGTCCAGGTAGTCCAAGGGTGGCTGATTGGACCAGCCCAGGGGCCCTAACTGTCCACACTGTGGGCATTCCAAGACAATCAGTCTCTTCCACCCCACTCCCTCCCCTTACCTCCTCTGATGAAAGCTGCAGAACTTCTGCAAACCAAACTGTCTCAAGCAGCTGAGCAAATTAAACATGAACATCTTTATAAACCTCTTGGTCCTTCCATAACTCTGAAAACTGCACACGAACCTAGTACAAGCTCTGGGGGATTTTCCCTACCAAAGAGGCCTGATCTCGAAGAAAGGCAATGCCAGAGGAGTTTAGAGCAGCTACCACAAACAGGCAGGCCTGACTCAGAACCTCAGCTCTGTCACTTCTCACCTGTGTCCGCGGACAGGCTTCTCCATCTTTTGGATTCTCAGTTTCCACATCTGTAAGAAGCAGTTTTCACATCTCTAAAATCCTCGGGTTTTTAGGATAACAAAAAATGAGGGGAACGAATCTCTCTTCAGGGTGCTTTGCTTCCCTTTTCTCCCCTCTCTGCACGTAAAGACAGGGCAGAGAAGGCCGGATCATTTCGCTGTTGCTGCTTTCTGGATCGGAAGCAGGGGTTGCCGTGGGGTGAAGAGGCTGAGTTTGTAGGAAAACGGGCAACAGAACTTCAACCTCTGGAGCCGGCTGAAGGCACAGCTGATAGACCTCGCCGGCTTCCTAAGCCCGCAGCCTCAGCCAGCAGGGACTGTCAGCTTTCCCCGGAGCCGCCCTGGAGGAGAGGCAGCCCCACCTCGCCTGCCCCCCGGGAGCCCAGCCTGGCAGCTGAGCCCGCTTGGCCGTGAGGCAGCCAGGGAAACCTAAAACCGGGTGTGCTATCGAGTTCTGCTGTGGGATTTTCACACAGGCCGGGTAACGACCGACCTGGGAGCGGGCTGAACCGGAGACCCCCGCAGCTCTAAGGCTGGGGTCACATTACGCCTCCCCAGCCCTACGCGCAGCTCCAGCGTGGGGAGCCCAGCACCGTTCCAGTAGCCCTGGCCCAGGACCCCTGGCTCCCACCGAAGGGCAATGGGGAGGACAAGGGAAGGAACACTTGAAAAAGTAAAGTAAAAGAATCAGTTGATCCCTAAGTGGATTTTCAGTGCCGCTGTCATCTTATGGAAGGAGCACATACACTTACAACCTTGGGAATGAATGGCAAGGTAGGTGGGTGGCAACTGCCCGGCCTCCAGTGTGTGGTGTGATGCCCGGGGCCTGAGCTCAGGCATGCTAAGTGCTCAGAGCTGCAGACGGAGGGGAGAGGTGATGGAGACCAGATGGTATAGCTGATACACAAAGGGCTGAATTAATAGGGGAGTGGGGTCTGGGACCCGCTATCTGCTTCTCTCTCTTGCTCCCTTCCTGCCAGCATTTCCCGGAGAGTGCTCCATGGAGGATGAGCGGCTGGGGAGCGGTGGAGAGAGCTGTTCTACAAACCAGACCCTGTGGTCAAATGGCTGCACAGTTAGGCTTCCTCTTGGGATAAACAGAGCACCTTCACGGAAAAAAGAGGAAGGGCTATTTAGACGCTACTAATGAGCTCTGCACACACAGGGAAATGCTGGAGTAAACAGAAGGAAAAGGTGTCTTCTGTAAGCTGCATTCCATTCCCAACCAGGAGAGGCTCAAACCTTGAGGACAGTTGTTGACATTAGCAAGTATGTTGCTGGGCAGCTCTGGGTTAAGCTTGGTTGCTCTGCAGTAACAGGCACTAGATTGGCATCTCCTGTCTCTGTCCTCAGGGCCCTCCCCTCAAGGTCACAAGATGGCGGTCATGGCTCCAGGAGTCATATTCCGGCACACAACCTCACGCACAAACAGAAAGCACATTCTCCCTGTATTTCTTTTTTATTTCCAGAGTCGCCAAAGGAAGTTTCATTGATCAGAAGAACTGAGTCACGTGTGCATACCTGGCAAAGAAGATCACAGGTCCTGTAGTTGTCATATAAATATGATGATTCATTCCCTGGGGTTGGGCCATTATCTTTTGAACAAAATCACAGTTCTGATGACAAAAAAAGAAAAAAAGGAGGATTAGCTATTTGGAGGCTACTTATGGGGTCCACCATGAGAGATTTCCTTACTCTAGGACTTCTGAAAGCTTTTATATGTAAATATGCAAAGTTTATCTCCTGAGACAGAGTGAATATGCAGTTTTCCAAACTTATCTGACCACAGAACTTCTTTGCCACCAATCATCCCAAGAGACTTGGGTTCTATGGAACACACTTTGGGAAACACTGTCCAATGTATCCCCTCGGCATTTCCTTTCTTAATTTGCATGACATCACTTTTAGACTAGACAGAAAACTTGTCCTCAGCCTTGAGTAAATACAATTTTCATAAATTTCTGTCTTCCTGATGTTTTCTTAAGTCACTCCCTGTCCAAGTCAAACCTGGATTCAGAACGACAATTTTTCTGTCTCTGCCAAAAGCCTTGCATGTAGACACTTATCCTGAAATGTTTTCAGTCCCCACAAAACTCTTCAAAGTTAAAAAGAAAAAAAGTAAGATGAAGTCTTGAAACCTAAGTTCCAGCAGCTGGTTTAAAATGTTCTAACAGTTCCATCTACCCATGATTACCATGTATGTTCCATGTGCCTCTCTTTTCTCTCTAATTAGCTGTTTAAGTTTCCTTTCCTCAAGAAGACTGATCATGGTGTACATTCAAGAGTAGTGGCTAAAAGCTCTATAATATCAGGCCTAGAGGAAAATTTCAGCTGTACTGAATTTGCAAAATTGTCTCACCTTTTGCACAATGGTTGTGAGCTGTTACAGCTTCCATTTACCAAGTAGTGCCCATAAACAGTGTTAAGCATTTCCCCTGCATTAGTTCCATTCTTACATTGAGCTGTGAGCCAGGTATTACTATCAGCCCTGATTTTACAGGTGAGAACACCAAATTGGGGGAGCTAATGCCCAAGTCTGCCTGACTCCAGAGCCTATACTAATCTTAAAGTCTACTGGCTTCCTCAAAAGATGATCTGCCAGTTGTTGGGAGAGATTCAGGCTGAAACCTTTTCTATTCAGAAGTGAACCGGGGCTTGCCAGCTTCCTTCATGAAGTTGTAACCACATTACTGCTAAAATTTGTGCGTTGATATATAGAGCATCTTCTTCTTCTTTATTAATGGTTGGACTTAGTACAAATTGCAAAAAGTGTAACCAAGCTCTCCTTGGAGAGATTTGATGTCTGTGTATGTATGTGTGTGGGCTTCCCCAGTGGCTCAGCGGTAAAGAATATGCCTGCAATGCAAGAGTTGCAGGAGATGCAGGTTCAATCCCTGGGTCAGGAAGATCCCCTGGAGGAGGGCACGGCAACCCACTCAAGTATTCTTGCCTGGAGAATCCCATGGACAGAGGAGCCTGGCAGTCTGCAGTCCATAGGCTTGCAAAGAGTCGGACACAACTGAAGTGACTTAGTACACATGCACGTGTGTTAAGGGAGTAAGGTATAATCACATTTTTCACTTATTAGGTAAGATCAGCTTAAACTTACATTAAAGGTAATCATTAAAACTTCTCTCAAAGGGAAGTTTGTGTGATATTTGCAAAGCAGCAGAGCACGAATTCTACCTAGTAATAAAATTTTCAAAATATATAAAATCAACATTTTCCTTGCATCTCCTATATGGGAGACACAGTGCTATGTGCTTTACATATTTTTTTTCAAGTTCTTATAATCATCTTGAGAAGTGTACCTTATTGCTCCAGTTTAATAATTTAAAAACCAGGGCTTCAGGAGATTACTTAACAAGGTGAAGTCACAAAGCTAGATTTGGTGGCAACTGTGGAGTTGAGAAGGGCTTCCCAGGTGACTCAGTGGGTAAAGAATCCACTTGCAATGCAGGAAACACAGGAGATGTGGGTTCAATTCCAGGGTCAGGAAGCCCCCTTGGAGGAGAGCATGGCAACCGACTCAAGTATTCTTGCCTGGAGAATCCTATGGACAGAGGAGCCCGGCGGGCTACACTCCACAGGGTCACAAAGAGTTGGATATGACTGAAGCAACTGAGCATGCATGCATGCATATGGAGTTGAGAAATGGAGGATGATTAGGGGCAATGGAGTCTAACCCTAACCTGCTCCTGCCAGGAGTGGTGGCCTCCATGAAGCACTGGCCAGGAGCTGGAGAGTGATGCTGTGGCCCCCTCAGCTTGTATGAAGACTGAGCAAGATCAGCCTGGCCTTTGACACTCCTGTACATTCAGGACAAAGTGCTTGAGGGCATCACTTGGGTCCTTGGTTCCCCACCTGCACAGAAGGGCAGTCATTGCTGCTTATTTGGTCAGCTGAACAAGGTGCTTGCCTCTGAATTAACAGCACATAAATCACCGTGAAAGAAAGGTGCTTTTCCACCCAAAGCATTGTTTGACTACTACTCTTCTTGCTTTTATTATATAGCCTGTATTACTCAAATATAGTCTGAAATGTCTGTTTGAATTGGATTATTCCTTTCAGTGGGTCATTAGAAGTGCCCATTGTCTTGGCTTCTGGAGGAACTTCATCTGTGCCACAGAATCTTTTTTTAAAAAAAAAAAAGCCCAAAAGTAAATTCAACTTGACCTTGTGAAATGAAAGAGAAAGAACGTCTCTTTCATATGATCATGCTTAGACTTGGCTGCTTTTAAGATGTTTTAAGGGATTTTCTTTCTTTCTTCATTTTTTCCTCCTCCCAAACTACCTTCTTTGTTTAGGGATCCCTGTTTGTCCTCCTGCCTTTTCTACAGTGTCACTTATTGCTTTGCGAGAGACTTACTGAATGTGAGGACACAAAGGGACAATGAGACTTGTTACCCAAGGCAAGAAGCCACCTGCATGCATTTAAAGGGGCTCCTTCTCATATATCTCACTGGTTGGTACCAAAGGCATTAACAGAAGGGCCACAACCCAGCTCTCTTACTCTGGGTGGATGAGGGAGGGGTTATCCCCTTGGCGCTCTGAAACAGATGAGTTCTCAATAAACCGGGGGAAAATTAACTGGAATTATTATCGTGTATGTTAGTCGCTCAGTCGGGTCTGACTCTTTGAGACCCTGTGGACTGTAGCCTCACAGACTCCTCTGTCCACGGAGTTCTCCAGGCAAGAATATTGGAGTGGGTAGCCATTCCCTTCTCCAGGGGATCTTCCTGACCCAAGGGATCAAACCTGGGTCTCCTGCATTGTAGGCAGATTCTCTACTGTCTTAGCCAAAAAGGAAGCCCACAATTATGATGATGATTATGATTAATTCTGTCCTTTTTTTTTTTTTTAAACTACAAAGAGACAGCAGGGAAATGGATCCATCCTGATTCACATTAAGTTTTCCTGATTATAACATTTGTTAGGCAGAAAGAGGACCTTGCCACTTAGGCTGGACAGAGGGCAGAAATATGGAGTAAGCTTGCCAGAGGGCACTCACCACTTTTACCCACTATAATCCGGAAAGTCAAAACAACATGAACAAGTTAAAATGTTTTGTTCCCAATGGGTTGAATTAGCTAAGGAGATTGCAGGACGTTTTGTTTTGCAGCTGAACAATTGGCTTTGTTTGACCCTTTCATTCCTTATTATCTATCTTCTTCACTCCTTGCCAAATTCTACAGAAATGAAGAAGTAGGCAGAAAACATTGCACAAAGGACTCACACTAAATATATTCATAACTGATGCATTCAAAGGCCAAATATAAAGGAAACGTTAGCAGGGCAAGTGAGTCTCAACAGAATGAAAGGCCCATCTGGGCAGTGACATGTTATCCGCATCATATAACAGAGAGTAGGAAGAAGCAAAAGACGATTGTTGACATGGAATAAATAAATGAGCTATTTATGCGTCCAGCTGAGAAGAAAGACACACTGGGAAGAGTCTGGGCAGTTTACTTGCTTCAGATTTTGCCAAGCATGAAACACACCTGCAAGGTCGAATCGTGTGGGGTTTGTGCGGTGGGTCGGGGCAGGTGGTAATGGTAAGCCGCTTTCAGTGTAAATCACACAGGGGAGAGGGCTTCCAGCACAGGCCCTCCTGGCCCCTGTCCAAGGTGCCTCGTTACTGAATTACCAAAATGACTCCTGATCGGGCAGCCTCTTCTCAAAGGTCAGCTGTGGTGCAACCTCAAGGATGGTGTAACAGCAAGGCCCTATTACTGCTTTCATTTGGAAGCTAAGTTGTTTCCCAAATGACTGGTGTTTAGGATGAATCACTGACCAGAGCCATATGGTGTCTGGCTCACAGTAGGCCTTTAATGTTTATTGAATGAATGAATGAGTGACCACAACCTCAACTGTGACCTACATTTAGTCTCATGTTCTCACTTATGCTGATTGTTTTAGAAAGTATATATCTTAGAAATTAAACTGTCTTCTTTCATCATTTTCTAAGCTAAAATATAACTGCTATTTGCAAATTGGCACAAAATAAAAAAAAGAAGGAAAGGTAGGAGACAGATTGGGGGGGATATTTTTTCAAGTCATTGAACAAAATATTGGGTTCAATTCCCCACAGTAGGGAAGGGGTTGGGGAGCCCACCCCAGTAGTCAGTCTAGTGAGTTGGTCTATGAGGGATCAGGACTATTTCTTGTTTATAATCAGATCAGACCAGAGCCTACGGCAAGAGGCCCAAGCCAGCAGTTCAAGCCCGAGACACCAGAAGCCATATATTAAGACAAAGGCACAGACCTAGAGAAAAACAGAAAGTAAAGAAATGACAGATGGGGGAAGAAAGGGGTTGGAGGTAAGGGGCAATAAGTTACAATATGAAGAACTAGAGGGTTTTTGTATAAAACATCTGGAATTGAGTGGAGGGATGCTGCTGCTGCTGCTGCTAAGTCAGGTCAGTCGTGTCCGACTCTGTGCAACCCCATAGACAGCAGTCCACCAGGCTCCCGTCCCTGAGATTCTCCAGGCAAGAATACTAGAGTGGGTTGCCATTTCCTTCTCCAATGCATGAAAGTGAAAAATGAAAATGAAGTCGCTCAGTCGTGTCCAACTCTTTGCGACCCCATGGACTGTAGCCTAACAGGCTCCTCCATCCATGGGATTTTCCAGGCAAGCGTACTGGAGTGGGTTGCCATTGCCTTCTCTGGTGGAGGGATGGGAGAAGTGAAATTCTCAGGTCAGCTGTACCGTGAATTTCAAAAATAGTTTAAAAAAAAAATTGGTTTTTTGTATTCCCTAATCCTACATTTTGTTATAAAAGATTTCAAATATATAGAGAAATTGAAATGTATATGGTGAACACACCTACTACCTAGATTTTAGAATGATCATTCTGCTGTATTTGCTTTATCACACATCAATCTACCCATTCCTCTCTCCTTTCATCAATCCATTCTATTTTTATTTATATTTTTATTTCCAGAATTTTAAAATGAAAACATAGCTTTTTTGGTTAAATGCTTGTGATTTTTGTTATTTATATCAAGGTAAGTGTAGATGTGTCAGCAAAATGTCCCACAGTATATTAACATATTCCCTTTTCTCATTGTAATAGAAATTTAAAATATGTTTACGAAAATTTAACACAAAGATTATGTTTCCTAATCTCTTTTGCAGCTAGGAGTAACCACATGGCTAAGTTCTGACCAATAAAATATAATACAAAGTGTCATGTGACAGTTTCCAGGCCCTCTAAGGGGCAGTCTCTACGCCCAATGTGCCCTCTCATTCATCATTACTTACATTTCACTGCATGGATCATGAGTCTCAGGACTGCATCTGGGGATGGCATTATGGAGACATGAGTTGGATGAAGTCTGTGTCCTGAAGACTCCATGGAGCAGAGTCTTTTTGTCTTTTACACTTTGTCACCTGAAACTAAACCTAATTCTAATAAACATGACAAGACTTAAAAATCAAACAGGACAGAAAGGCTTATAATGAAAAGAAAGTGATACATCCTAACTCTTCCTCAGCCCCAGCTGAGCTCCCCAGAGGTACACTTTCAAGTGGTAACTTCTACAATTATGAATAATGTTTCTATTTCTCTTTCTCTATTTATCCATTTAGACTCCATCTATTGACTTCAGCTCACTTGAGCCCCTCTTCCACTTCTTCCTTCCTCCAGTTAATAAAGGTACATTGTTATTTCGATTTTTTTTATTATTTGTATTTTTAAATACAATTATTTCTTTTTTCCATCAATTAAAGATGAAATCTCTTGTCTCCCTGCTTTGTAAGATGAAGTCATCAGCCCACCTACCTCCAAGTCTTTCCACTTCTTTCTTGTCCCTCTATCATCTCAATCCCTATTATTTGTTATGTTTCCATTGTCAACATCAATTTCAAGTGCCATGTACATGCTTTGATCAGCAGATTCACTTTTGAGTGAGAGGAGCCTGCCTTTTTTTTTTTTTAATCCTGAAATGTCAGAATGTAGACAGCTTTGTTCTTGGGCACCAAATCCTACCTTTGGTGCCCTAGTTTGACTATAGCCCTACAGACTTCAATCTATAATTCACACAGCATGTCATACGTATGTGTTTACAGGTCTATCATATCCAGCCCTTTATCCTCACCAACAGACAAGGGTCTGGCACTTGGAGCTATAATGAACTACCAGAGTTTTTGGAGTGACAAGACCAGAACCCAGGTGACTTCACATCCATCACTCCTGGAGATTTGTTGAAAAGTCAGTGCCTGTGGATCAATATGATAGGCCCACAATTCTCTTAGAATTCAATGAGCTATATTGCTTCTTGGCAGATACAAGTGAAGTTTGCAGAGACGCATTTAGCATGTTTCTCTTTCTCCAAGTCTCAGAGGCTCTAGCAACCCTCTGGGTAGCCTGGGCACACCATCCATGTCTGAGTTGAGGAACCACATTGCTAAGCTGAGAGCACAGAATACCCACCACGGATGCCTGTTTGGTGGCTCTTGACAGAGGCTTTTAAAGTCATGAGATGCTGTTCTGAATGTGCTATTTGGTTCAGTACATGCCTTCTCCACAGAGAAACAGATGAAAATGTAAGAACATGTGTTCACATGCATTTAGCTTGAAAGAATGGCAGCACTGTCATAGGTATCTTTGGCACAAAAATCCAAGCCACAAGAAGTGTATGTTTATAAGGATCACTTTTAGCTTGGCGCTACCGTGCTGTCAAAAATGAGGGCAGAGATGAGGACTTTAAAATTAAAATCATGTACACTGATATGCCTTTCCTACATTGTTGAATACAAGTTCAAATCTGTCTGACTTCTTAGACTGAGTTTTGAGCAGCTCAACTGAACATCTCAGGATCATAAATTTGGAAATGATCATGAAAGGGATCACATCCATCCTTCTCATCCCAGGTAAGATAGCATCTGAACCACTTCAGAGAGTCCTTAGTATAATCCTACCTCTTTCCTTGTTGATGCCGTTATATACAACCATTACCATAGGCAGTAGTGATTAGTGGATAGAGCTCATATAAGAAAGTAAAAACTTGAGTGAAAAGTCATGAAGTACTCCATAATGAACAAGCAAATAACTCGAGTAGCAGAGAAAAATCCCAAACAGAATCAGGCTGTCCCAGAAAAGGCATTTAAGTGATGATGGGCAAGTCTCAAGTCATCCTTTCTTCTGGAATTCCACATGATCAGTGTGCCCATCACTAACACTCCACCTTCTCCCATACTGCCTTTACAACCACACAGTCCACAGGGTCCTCAGTGGTCTGTGGTTCAGTTACCCATCGCCCCCCTCCTCCCACCCCGCCCCCTCTGCCAGCAGCCATTGCTTCTACCTTCTCATGACCTACTCTCCTTTATTTGGAAAAATGTTCATCTGCTTTGTGGTTTACTGTATTGCTATCCTCTCCATCTTGTAGTAATAGAACCCCCACATTTTATTTTATTTAAAAAAATTTTTTTTTCATTTATTTTTATTAGTTGGAGGCTAATTACTTCACAACATTTCAGTGGGTTTTGTCATACATTGACATGAATCAGCCATGGAGTTACATGTATTCCCCATCCCGATCCCCTCTCCCACCTCCCTCTCCACCCGATCCCTCTGGGTCTTCCCAGTGCACCAGGTCCGAGCACTTGTCTCATGCATCCCACCTGGGCTGGTGATCTGTTTCACTATAGATAATATACATGCTGTTCTTTCAAAACATCCCACCCTCGCCTTCTCCCACAGAGTCCAAAAGTCTGTTCTGTACATCTGTGTCTCTTTTTCTGTTGAACACCCACATTTTAGTTGGTCACATGGCAAAGTAGCATTAGGACTACATTTCCCAGTCTCCCTTGCTATTTGTGATCACATGACTAAGTTATGCTAGGGATATGTGTAATTTCCAGGTCATGTTCTTAAAGGCAGTGGCTTTGTCTTCCCTTTTCTTCTTCCTGCTAGCCGGAATGTGAAGCCATCATCATGTCAGGGAGCCAGATGGACCAGATTAACACCCTAGGAGAAGGCAGAATAACAAGAGGGAAGGAGCCTGGCTCCCTGAAGCCATCAGGTCACCCCTGCAGTTCTGGATTGCCTACCCAGTCCTTGAGTAAGAGAGAAATAAGCTTCTATCTTGTTTTAGCCACTATATTTGCATCTATTTGCTATTGCTATCTATCCTTATCCGAATGCAGCACTGTTCCTGGTCATTTGTACCATGATTACAACCTATCCCAAATGCCAAAACTCTGCTCTCAAGAGGCCCTCCTCCAGGACCTTCCACCAAGTCTTAGCTTCCCCCTTTGTGCACTGTATTTGGAGTTCTCAGTGCTAGAGTACTGGTAGTTTTTGGTCAGGCTGGTAGCTCTTCATTAAACTGAGCCAAAAGTTATGCTTGGTCTCATAGAAGGTTTTCAGCAAATGTTTGTCTAATGAATGCATGACCAATAGAAAGTTGTACCATTCAAAGCAAAGAACCAGTTAATAGAAGCTTTCTCCTTCAGATTCTTTAAAATAATCACCACCATCATCACACATTCATTTAATCAATGTGCTAGATAGTGTACTAGTTGGCAATTTGATGCACTTTTAATCTCACAAGAACTCTGTAAGCCATGTATTATAATAATAATAGCATTATTATTGTTGTTATTGTTATTCCCATTTTACAGATGAGGAAACTGGGCTCAGAGAAGCTAAATAACTTGCCTTAGACAAGTTAAGTGGCAGAGCCAAACTCAAAGAAGCTACCTTAGTCTTGCCCAAATGCCACATGCATCCTTAACCATTGAGCTAACTGTGATGGTTTAAGACAAACATGTAAGTGAAGAAGGAGTTCCTGGAGCTTTTACTGTTCATATCTGCAGCAAGCAGAAGCCCCTCCAAAACCTGAGCCCTTGAGAAAGCTACTGGGGCACATGGAACAGATCATGGGGTAGACCACAATTTGCCATCTGAGAATGACCCAAGATTCTGGATATCTAGGCTTCCAGAAACTCTTAATGCTTCTTTCAAGTTATTTATTTATTTTTAAATACTTATTATTTACTTGGTTGTGGCAGGTCTTGGTTGTGGCAAGCAGGATCTTCATTGTGTCATGTGGGATATTTCGTTACAGCGCAGGGACTCTCTAGCTGCGCATGTGGTCTCCAGAGCGCACAGGCTTCACTCTAACTGCAGTGCATGGGCTTAGCTGCTCTGTGGCATGTGGGATCTAAGTTCCCTGACCAGGGATCAAACCCATGACCCTTGCATTGTAAGGAGAAGTCTTAACCACTGGACCACCAGGGGAGTCCCTTTCAAGTTATTTTTTCAAGCACCATAGCTCACATTTGTGTAGCACTTTATGGTGAATAAATGCTTTTAGAAGCATTAGTTCATATGATTCATAAAATCATTTTGTAAGTTGAAAAAGTGAAAGTGTCAGTTGCTCGGTCATGTCTGACTCTTTGCCACCCATGGATTGGAGCCCGCCAGGCTTCTCTGTCCATGGAATTCTCCAGGCAAGAATACTAGAGTGAGTAGCCCTTCCATTCTCCAGGGGATCTTCCTGACCCAGGGTTTGAAGCCGGGTCTCCTGAACTGCAGGCAGATTCTTTACCATCTGAGCCACCATATAATTCATCATATTATTCATCAAATCATTTTCTAAGGTAACTGAAACTATTCTTCCTATTCTCCAGAAGAGGAAACTGAGACCCAGAAAGATTGTGACTGTGCCGGTAGGTGGCTGAATACATCTGAACACAGGATTTTTGCTTCCTTCATGTCTCATGCTCTTCCTAATTACCAAGTCACATCCCTTCCATTCATCAGCCACCCCTCTCCTGAAGCACACTATGGAGAAATGACGATAGGCTAGCCTTTACAGAGGAAAAAACAAATAATGCTAGGTTTTAAAATATTATTTTGAAATGTTATTTTTTCAGAGGCATCCATCCAGTCCCGTAAAACTAGGAAAGTTGTAGAAAACACAAGCATTTAGTGGTTTGAATTCAGCTGAGGTTGGGGTAAATGCCATCCATGGCTTTTCCTTAGGTGGCCAACCTGTGTACATTTTTTAGGTAGCTTCAGGAGTTGGCCCAAGTCATCTGAAAAATCATCTTGAGTTCTGAGCAATCTACAGCTCACCCTTCTCCGCAGACAACAAGGTAGGTGACTGAGATCAAGGTAAGGGAAACCAGCAGAGTAGGCGGGCTTCGGTGGTGATGCCGGTGGGGGCATGAGCTGGGCGCCACATGCTTCCGCGAGTGCCAAACGCACATAAAACACCCTCTTTTATTTCTCAGTATTCAGAAGGTTGGATCCAGAACCCATTCACCTGGATGCTGAACTTTTTAGTGGAAAATCTACCAGATGTACACAGGGTGTTTTTGTACTGGGTGTTTTCCCTGGACCACGGGCTGGTGGGAATGACAAGTCTGTAAACAAAAGGCTCTGTGGCCTGGGCCTGATGGAGAAGTCAAGCGGGGCCAGTGCTCGGGATGACTGAGATGCTTGTGGTGACAAGCAAGTCTGCTGGGAAGAGTGAGCCTGGCGGCTCCCAGGGCCCCGGGGGAAGGGGAGTGGGAGAAGGCTCGGCCCCAGGGGGAGACAGCGGTGGTGGGAGGTGTGGGGCTGGTCTCAGAGCAGCGGCTCAGCATGGCTGACCTGCTTTCTGCACCCACTGGGAAACATGGCAACATGACAGCCTGAGCCCACCAAACAGCCCTCGGGAACGCAGAGTCCTGTTACAGAGGAAGGCAAGGGGCAAGGCAGAACAGGAAGACCAGGGTGGACAGTGCTTCGCCTCTCCCCTCGCCCTCCTTGTGACTGAGGGGGTCTGTCGCCGCCTCTCGGCCACTGCAAAGCAGCCCCCCGACCCGGCTCCCCGCCAGCCCCCCACTGCCTTCCAGGCCGCAGACGCCCCAGGATTGCTCAGCCCATCGACCCTCCATGCAAGCAGCAGCAGCCACCTCTTCTGTTAGCCTAGGGCTGTTGGAGAAGCGAGGATGCGGTAGACGGACACCTTCCCAAACTATGTTTCCGAAAGGAAACAGGTTGAAAAGAAGCCTTTAAGAAGAGCGGGGGCAGGGGTCCCTTGCCCGCCTTCCTTGAGCAGGAACAGACTGAGAAATCCGGGCTGCGCACTGCTCTTTCTCCCTTCAGAGGTGTTTTCCCCTGGCTGTCTGCACTGAGGGAGGTTTGGAAAGCCTTCAGGATAAGCAACAGTGGGAACACTGCGCTTTCACCCAGAGGAGGCCACACACGGAGACTGCACAGAGAAACGCACATACACACGCACCACACACACACACACAGATACGTGCAGACAAAAAGAAATCTCCATTCCGTTCATCTTTCAACATGAAGCAAGCGCATGGCAAACATTGCAAAATCTGGGCTTGGCAGGCGGGGGCCTGGGGTCTTTAGGTGGATATTAGAGCAGCGGGTAGACATTAACCCTTCATGTGCCACTGATCATTCTATTCTTTACCCTAGAATGAAGAAACTGGGTTTTAAGAAAGCCTCAAAAACAAGTAGAAGTGATGGTGGATAGCATAAGCAATTAAAGGAGAAAATCAGAACACAAATTGAACCTCTGAATAATATTAAAATAAATTCAAAATAACCTTTTAAAAGCTGGCAATTGCAATACCCATAATCTAATATTTACCCCAACTTTAATAAATGTATAGAACTACAAGGTAATACATTCAAATGTTGTTCCGGGATTAGCAAACTCTGGGCTTCTCAAACATGAATAAGCACAGAACCCACTGGAGGAGGGGAATCTGGTAAGAATGCCGATTCTGACTCAGGAGGTCTGGAGTGGGGCATTGCTGACAAGAACCCAGATGATGATACAGCGGCTAGCAAGGATATACACGGATTTTTTTTTTCTTCTTTATACCTGCTGGTATTTTTTAATCTTCTGTAATAAACATATTACTGACTTAGATAATCTTGAAAATATTTTCTTTTTGAAGATAAAGTACTTGTAGATTAAATTCATTCAGTGCTTCAACGGACGAGATCCTGGGAGATGAGACTTCTCACCAGGAAAGCAATTCAGAGCTTTGATTCTCAGCCTCAAGTGGGGGTGGGGGTGGGGTCGTAGGGGATTCCCCAGGAAGCTTTACAAAGCATGTGCCCCCTGGGGACTTGTCGGAATGGGAGTGGGGCTGGGTAATTGGAGAGCTTCTGGACCACACACCGCGCAGCTCCCCACGGCGGAGAACCGCTGATGCAGCCTTCTGCACCGACTTTGCACTTTACTGTCATTCACAGAGGCCTGCCCGGGGCTATGGCTGCCGTGGCCTGCTGGGGCAGAGTAGAAAGGAACTGTATTTTATGCTAGCAATGCTTATCGAGAGTAAATAGACTTTTTCACTGCTCATATTTTGTGCTAAAGCAACCACCTCATTTCTCACTTTTATATATCTGACTGAGAAACAAAGAATTGGTGATGACCTTGTCACTATCTTAAAGACATTGGGCAGACTGAGGCAAACAGAACCCTTGGACTTTGGGTTTTAGAGGTTACAAAGTGGCGCGGCTGAAAACACGACTGGCATTTTGGTGAGTCCTCTCAGGGGGATAAAAGAAACATCACTGCCCAAAGTGTACTTCTTCTGTGGAATCACGGAGAACTTTATCATTCAAAATCCTGCCATAGATGCAGCAATATTAATTTCAGTTCAGTTCAGTCACTCAGTCATGTCCAACTCTTTGCTATCCCATGGACTGCACCATGCCGGGCTTCCCTTTCCATCACCAACTCCCAGAGCTTACTCAGACTCATGTCCATTGAGCCAGTGATGCCATTTAACCATCTCATCCTCTGTCATCCCCTTCTCCTCCTGCCGTCAATCTTTCCCAGCATCAAGGTCTTTTCCAGTGAGTCAGTTCTTCGCATCAGTTGGCGAAAATATTGGAGTTTCAGCTTCAACATCAGTCCTTCCAATGAACACCCAAGACTGATTTCCTTTAGGATGGACTGGTTGGAGCTCCTTGCAGTCCAAGGGACTCTTAAGAGTCTTCTCCAACACCACAGTTCAAAAGCATCAATTTTTTGGTGCTCAGCTTTCTTTATAGTCCAATTCTCACATCCATACATGATGACTGGAAAAACCATAGCTTTGACTAGATGGACCTTTGTTGGCAAAGTAATGTCTCTGCTTTTTAATATGCTGTCTAGGTTGGTCATAGCTTTTCTTCCAAGGAGCAAACATCTTTTAATTTCATGGCTGCAGTCACAGTCTGTGGTGATTTTGGAGCCCAAGAAGATAAAGTCTGTCACTGTTTCCATTGTTTCGCTGGCTATTTGTCATGAAATGATGGGACTGTATGCCGTGATCTTAGTTTTTGAATGTTGAGTTTTAAGCCAGCTTTTTTCCTCTGCTCTTTCACCTTCATCAAGAGGCTTTTTAGTTCCTCTTTGCTTTCGGCCATAAGGCTGGTATCATCTGCATATTTGCAGTTATTGATATTTCTCTCAGCAAACTTGATTCCAGCTTGTGCTTCATCCAGCCTAGCATTTCTCATGATGTACTCTGCATAGAAGTTAAATGAGCAGAGTGACAATATACAGCCTTGATGTACTCCTTTCCCGATTTTGAACCAGTCTGTTTTTCCATGTTCTCACTTACTCAGCTGTTTTCAACTCCATTTCGAATCTCCTGACCCCAGCCAGACCCAACACACACCAAACCCACTGAGACTTGGGGAGGGGATATGGAATAGGAAGCATATGTCAAACTGAGAAGTAAGGCCCCGGAGTGGGCCAGTGTTTACTGCTCTGGGGCATTTGCTGAGAGGACAGTTTATCACAAGCTCTCAGATAAATGGTGATAATGGAGATTCTAAATAAAGAATATTCAAACAGCCCTGCTCCAGCTTTGTCTATGCAAATTAAACTACATTGCAAAACAACTGTGCTTTCCTTTTGAGATCCGAATAAGGCGATTCCACAGTTGACAGGTCTGGGTCACGTCCATTCATAATGGGACATACAGAGACAGTGCGTGGTGTCATGTCTGTGATTTACAAACTAACACTATTCCAAATGCATCAAGGTGAAAAGTAAGGTGTGCTAATATACACCTCCTTTGCCCCTCCTCTTTTGTGTATTTTACATATTTTATTATATATTCTCTTTAAAACTCTCCTTTTCAATGTTGGCATTCAACCATGTGGCCATTTTGAAACTGTTAAACACTTGCCTCCCTCTCTCCTTCCTCCCTCCTCCCTCCCTTCTCCCCTCCTTTCCTTCCTCCCTCCTTTCCTTCCTTTTCCCACTATGATGGCAGCAATGCTTTTTGTAAATTGACTCTTTGCAACTGACTTTTGCAAAGCAGTTTTATAAAACTCATCAGAGGGAGGCACTTGGTGGCCATGATGCCTCCCCCACAGCCTGTGTGATTCTCACCAAACTGAATCCCTTGAAGGCTGGGTGTCCTGAGATGGTGCGGCCTCCACCACAAGATGAAGGCAGCTGGCCTATCTGGGCAGAATGCCTCCGACACCTCCTGCTTCGATTCTTCTTGAGGTACCCGTGTTTCTCTAAAATTATCTCTCCTCTTTTCCTTATAGCTGGTTTTTGAAAAAAAATCTTTTCTTTCTACTTGGAATCTCAAACATGTTGATAATGTCTCCTTAAGCTATTCTTTTTAAAGAAACTTTTACTGTTTTTTCCTTTAATTATGTGTTTGTATACACATTTTTCTCTCATTGGAACACTGTCACTGTGTTAGTTTACCAGGGCTGCCGTAACAGAGTACCACAGACTGGGTGGCTTAAAGAACAGGAATTTGTTTCTCACGGGTCTGGAGGCTAGAAGCCCGAGATCAAGGTGTCAGCAGGACTGGTTTCTTCTGAGGCCGCCTTCCTCGGCTTGGGGATGCCTGTCTCGTCCTGTGTCCTCACAAGGTCTTCCCTCTACATGAATGTCTGTGTCCAAAATTCCTCTTCTTATAAGGACAGCCGTCAGACTGGATTGGGGCCCACCCTATGACCTCATTTTAACTTAATCACCTCTCCAAAGGCCTCATCTCCAAATATAGGCACATTCTGTGGTCCTGGGGTTTGGACGCCAACATGTGAATTTGAGGGGAGGGGACACATGTCAACCCATAACAGTCTTAAAATACAGATAAGTAAAAAGAAGATTAAAAAGGCTTATATAATCTCATGATTTTCAGCCTTCCAGTGGCTTCTGGCTGTGTCTAGTGTAAATTCCAGCCTCCTTACTTCAGCTGTACTTGCTACCTGCTCTGCCCTCATCTTCTCGCCACCTCCCCCCTACCACACTGGCTTTGTTGTACAGCCTGGGCCTGTCCTTCTCAGGGCCTTTACACGTGCCATTCCCAGGTGTGTGCATGGCCAATGCCCTCTGATCATGGATTCAGCTCAAAGACAGGTCACAGAGGCCTTCAATGATCCTTGCCTGACACCGCGCTCTGCTCAGGCCTTCTAGAGCAGAGCTTCTCTGTCTCAGCTCTGTTGACCTCCTAGGCGGTTAATTCTCTGTTGAGTACTAGCTATTATTATTTTCTCTCATCATCCTGATGTTCTCCTATATATGTGTTTGTTTATTAGTCTCTGAATATCACAAGGCAGGTGCCTAGAAGCCTCAGTAACCATGAGATGGTTGGATGGCATCATCAACTCAACGGACATAAGTTTAAGCAAACTCCAGGACATAGTGAAGGACAGAGAAGCCTGGCATGATGCACTTTGTGAGATTGCAAAGAGCAGGGCATGACAGTGGCTGAATAACAATAGTAACCATATGTTGAATGAAGAGGTGGCCCCACTAGAATAGAAGGCTGCTGCCTCTTGTGTTCAAGGACGTACACTTCCAATGCAGGTGGCACACAGCACCTAGCACATAGTAGGTGTTCAGTAAATATGTGTTGACTTGTTGAATGTGTTGAATGAATGAAGAGAGTATTTACTGCAAACTGGCCCGTGCAGGTATGTGTTGCCTCAACCTACTTTTCCTTACTGATTGCCCTTCCTGCCATTCTTTTCCTTTTTTCCCATGAACTTTTGAGGAAATCAGAAAACAGACCTGATCATCTTTCCTTCTCTGATGTGGCTTCTGCATTCAGGTGGTCTTTAAGATTTCTGACCCCTCCAGGTCCCAAGTCTGCCCTGACCTCCCCTCTCTCCAGTCCCCGTTTCCCCTCCCATCTCAGTCCACACCCAGAGGCGGTGACCATCTTACCAGCTTCCTGAAATGAGCCATGGCCTCCTGCTTCCATGGCTCATAGGTGAGTGTGTGGTCACACAACCCTACTGACAGTGGACTGGCAACCACCCAGAGAAGTGCAGAGGATATTCTGGCCCCACATGTCATGACTGTTGTTTCATGGAACATACCAAATACCTGTTTTGTGAGCATCTCAGCCAACCACACAGCAAAGGAAGGTTCACAAAAATCCATAAGTGATGTCCTGGTCTAGACAAATCTAGACATGTTTGGGGTGGAGCAGGCTGTGTTTAGTGTGTAAGTGACCAAACACACTGGTGCTTGCTGGGCACCAGGCCCAGTTCCCAGTGCTGATTGCCTCCTGGACTCTTCCAGCCCCACTCCCCAGGGCAGGCTGCTAGGCTAGCACCCCACTTCTCAGATGAGGAAACTGAAACATAGAAAAGTGAAGTAACTTGCTCCAGGTGTAGGAGGGCTATCTTGTCCCAGTTTGCTTGGAACCTGCCTGGTTTCAGCACCGAATACGCCATTATCCCAGCAAAACTCTTGGTTGCTGGCAAACCAGCACAGTCGGTTTACCCAGTCCAGATCATCCCACTAATAAGCAGCAGAACTGGGATTTGATCTTAGTCAGTGGACTCCAAAGTCCACACTCTTAACTGCTATGTAAAGCAATGAACAGTAACCAAGGACAACTCAATTCATCAATTCATCACATTCTGGGAGATACTCTGAAATGAATCTTGTTTTCATAATGACGAAAACAGAGTGGGTCGACACCAAAACCATAGGGATTGTAGGGAAAATAAAGCTGCTATTTCCTCTTTATCTAAAGTTACCCCGTTTAGGCCTCAATCCCTTCCCCCTCTTGTCATTAGCCATAGATCTAGTCACTCATTTTATTACCTTGATCCAGAAGATGTCTCCATTTCCAAAAGGATGAATGAATTATCTCACATGTTAATACCAGGTCAACATAAAATGTACTTTACGTTCAGTTTCCTCACCACATTGTATACTTGGCAAAGGCTAAAGAAAACTGCTTCTTAAGTATTTCCTCCAACCAACAGGATTATTTCCTGTAGCTAACGATATGGCTTAGAATAATAACATAGGAACTTGGAGGTCAGGTTTTGGGTTGAGCTTAAATGTCTTTAAAGGGAGGGGAAAAAAGCACTACAGCTTAGCTTGATTATTGTTATTTGTCTTTTGCTCAGCACGTATTAAGCTCTTCACAAATATGCAGCTGCATTCCCTGGCTTACTGGCTTTTTCTTTAAGAGTGGCATTCTTGGCCTCTCTCTGACCCTAAAAAATCTTGGCTAAAATCTTCTTGGGGTCTTCAGCTGCTTGGCATTCTCTCTTTGGTCAACCTGGTCTCCATAAATCTGATTCTCAAACAGCCCATGAAAATGGGGGAGGCATGTGTCCCCCTCAGTTTTGAATGTTACAGGGTTTGGTCCTTGCCTTGGACCATCAGGGGACACCATTGATGTTTGAGACAATAAGAAACCTAGGCGGTTAACATAGAACCATCCTCCTTGAGATTTAACCAAGCTTTAGAACAAGTTTTTATAGTTTATAATGCATAAGTATCAGCTGGGGGCTCTATTATGATTTTCCTCTCCCACCTGAAGATTCTGATGCAGGGGAGCCAATATGGACCCAGCTTCGGTTTTCACAAGCCCCTTGGATGATCCTGACAGGCTTTGCAATCATACTGTGAAAATTTCTGCTCTGAGATATCAATTTGGGTTCCTCTCATGTGTGCTTCCATAAACTTTCCCATTCAAGAAAAAATGAAAATCTAAAATGTAAAGTATTTGCCCTGTTTCCTTGTTGTTCTATGCTTTGCTTAACACCCCAGTCCTGGGTGTTTGAGCAGGCATGTCATCACACCACATTCATCTGCTTCTGTGTGGCCTACTCATTTTCATGGCCATTCTTATTCTAGAATAAGACCATACTACAGTTATTAATAACATCCAGGTTGGTTCCAGCTTTGGGCGACTATGAACAACACTACTATGAACATTGTTATACACGTGAGCTTTCTTTGAAAGGTCTAAAAAGCAGAAGCCCATCTTTACAAAGGCCATCTCAAGTGAAGGCAAGTGTCAAAGATGGACTGGTTAGAGACTCTGCTGGGAAAAGAGACCAGCAGTAGAGAGTAGGGAGCTCTCTACAAGGAGATGAACATGTCTAATTATTACTTTTCAAATTTAAATGAATTCAAATAAAATACAAATAAGTTATACAAGACTAGATTTAAGGTTAAGAAATATCTGAGCTGGAAAATTCTAGGTAATCAATGCTCTAATTTCAGAGATGAGGCCCTTTGAAATGACTTGCCCTTGGACTAAGTTATTTCATCAGGAAGTATTATTTCTAAGAGATTGGCAACACTGTGAATAGGCTATGGAGGTCCAAACTGTTGCTAACAGTTGTTATGTGTTTTCCACATTTGCAATTTAGCGTCCCTGGATTTGAAATGAGAAGCAAAAATTGGGGTTCCAAAGCTTTCCCAAATCCTGTGTCTGAGCCCTGATGGCTCAATCATATCAGCCGTATCCGTGATGGAAAGAGTTGTCAGCTACATAGCCAGACCAGAGGCTGAAGCTGAATCTAAAGTGGGCCCCAAGATGCAGGTGCCCACATGCCATGTCCCCAGTAATCAGGTGCACTCACTTAAGCTCAGTTCTGTGGGCACATGATACATACAACCTAAGAACCACACAATCCCCTTACAGGGGGGATGTGGGGACAATCATTCAACGACTTTCTAGTTTACTGAGGCATCCCTTTCTTCACACATCTGACATGCATCCAGCAGGCACTGGGTTCTATTAAGCAGGAGTACAAGATGAAGATGACAGGGTCCTGTCCCCAAGTAGCTATCAGGCCCCTGGGGAGGTGAGCAGGAGATGACTGAAAACCAGGACATGTGATAAAGGTGAGGTGCATATAAAATATAAAACTATTTGCAATGCCCTCGTTTGAGGCAGTCAAACCTCAGCTGTCCACAAGGCTCCCAGCTGCCTGACCCCTAGTATCAATGCAAAGAGGTGGGTTACCACCAGAGGGCAGTGTGAGGATGTTGGCCTGCACATGCTCAGTTTTTTGTTTTGCTACCATTCCTGGATTGAGGACTGCAAAGCAGATTTCAGCATCAAAATCAATTATTAATTTTTCTTTGTCTAAGGAAAAGTGCATATTGCTTCTGCAACGGGCTCCTGTAGCTTAATGTTAATATACAGGCTGAAAAATAAAATGAAGCCCTGCAACTTTCTCCCTGGGTTGCAAAATTTGTATTATCCAAACCAACATTTTTTACTGCTTTTTCTTGTCCTTTTTTTTCTTCCTGGCCCACAAAGGCATAAAGCCTTGTCTGTAACAACCATATTAAAAGTATAATTATTTTGATTTGAAAATTAAATAAAACAAAATAGAAAAGTAATGTCTTTCCATATCTCTCCAGTTTAACTTAATTTGCTTTAGATCTCTGTGGACATACTGATTTTTATGATTGGGTTCATGGAATTATACGATCGTTAATACAGAAACAATGGTTTCACCAAGCCACCCATGGGCCACTTTGCCTAGGGTTTCTCTCTAATGTGCAGAAATCCCTTGGGTAAAAGATCAATGCTACTTGACAGAAAATGGTAATTCTCCAGGAAATTAATGAAGACTGTCCATTTCCTGCCTGCCAGTGGGTTATGGAAGAAGGAACTTGTAGTCAGCAGCAAAGATATATTGTAGCATACCCTCATATATTGTTTACTCTGATTTAAATTAAAGAAGGCAGCAGAAAGAGTTGGGGCAAAGTGATTGTGCAGTAGAGGATCCCAGCTAAGTGCTCCAGGTGAAAGTTGAAAAAAAAAAAAAAAAGCAAGGTCTCTGCCAAAACACCCTGGAGAGAAATTCCTTTAAGAACTCAAATTTGGCAAAAACTTCAACGCAGTAAAAATCACCATAGCTAGGTTTCTGATTTCATTTTCCCTTGAAACTATATGGGAGGTAGCCTGACTCTGGCATGACTTTCAGAGTAGAAGTGGTAAATACTAATCTTAAATTTTTACTTCTAGTTACTGTGAGACCTTGCACGATCTATGTACTTTCCTTCCCTAAATATATAAATGATATTTTAGCATGGATATGGATGAATTTGTCCTGAGAGCTACATGAAAGAGATGCATGCAAGTTTTACTTTTAGAAAATTATTAAAATTTTGTCAAAGAATTCTATTAACAAAATCTTCTAGATAAATTCTCTAAAGTAAAGATAAGGAATATACTTATTTTGCTTCCTTTGCCTTTAAGAAATTTCCATCACTTTGCAAAATAGGAAATATAATTTCTAACTCAGCAAATAACTATAATTGATTTGCTGTCTCTAAACTGGATGCTTTTAACAGAAAGAGGACAGGATTATCTGTTCTTATTTTTGTTTTATTTTTTCAAAATAGCAGACTAATAAAAATTTGATATTTATTTGTAAGGAATGTGGTGACAGAAAGAAAGATAAATATTTAACACATATAAAAAAACTAACCATTGTGCTCACAGTATTACATTAGTTGTAGAGAAACAGAAGTTTCACCTGAAAGAATTCCTACATCAAGAAGTCAAGGGAGTCATGACTTCCCTTGAGAATGGGGGAGAGTATGGTCGTTTCCATCAGCCAGACCTTAGTCTGAACCCCAGTCCAGACACTTGCAAGCTATGTGATCTTGGATAAATTTCTTAACTTCTCTGAAACTTAGTTTCTGACTATAGCAATAGTCACAATCCCAGTTTGGTAGGGCTGCGACCTGACAAGAGCATGTCTTCAGCTAATAATTTAGTACAAAGTTGTTGCTCAATATAACGTCTACTGTCCTGGGATAGCACTGCTGACCTTGGAGTGATTAAAAAAAAAAAATCAACTTAGGATCTAGAGAAGCCAAGGCACCCTTTCCAAACCACCTGTGGAGTGTTTCTGCTTGGGTGTTTTGCCCCCAGATTCAAAATGTAGGGAACAAAGCCCTCTTTCAGCCTTCAGGACCTGTTAGTTTCTGCGGAAGGCTTTTCACTCTCCTCATGACTCCCAGCAGGGTCTTGCTGATTCTCCTCGAGTCCAGTGGGCCCTTTCCCCGGGCTCTTTCTATTCCAGCGGCCAGGGAGCCGCCCAGCCCTGATGTTGGGCTGACACTCTCTTCCTCTCAGCGTCTTACCTTTTCACCAGACCCACTCACCTCAGATCGCTGCATTCCAGCTCTTCCTGTGGTGGTGTTCCCAGGAAAAGACTCACCTCTGCCTTCACAGCATGGCCCTAACCTGCTGCTCTAATGCCAACCTGCGACGGTCCTTTCTGTTCCTCTGGGGCCGACTGAAGGATAGTGCCGATGCCCTCCGCTGGCCCTGGCATTCCCTCCCTAGGTCCTCACCCAAACCCAACCACCATGGAGGCCAGTGGATGGCCAGACCTCCTCCTTAGAGTCTCCCTGCTCTCCTTTTCCCTCGGACACCACTGCCAGTTCCCTACGGTCTCGGACTGTTGATGATCTCATCCTTGAGAGGTCTCCTCTCCAGCCCAATTATGGATTCCATGATGATAGAATTATGGATTCCAGATGATAGTTTTGAATCAGACTTCTGTGGCTTCCAGCAGCACCTTCAGCCATAAGCATTCTTTGTGGCAGATAAAGACAGGGGTGTGGAGAAGGTGAGGTTCCCTAGCCCCTCAAGAGCTGAGGGGTCTGAAACCTAGCTCTTCAGGCACCCACCTGGCACGCTTCATGAAATAAGCACAGCATGAGGCATCCCCAGGCCCTGCACAAGTGGCTCAGAGCCTCTGGAAGCTGCTCATATGCACACTCTGATCTGTGTACGACTCTGGCTTCCCTGGGAAGACAAAAGCAGAAACTGGGCTTGGGCAGCAAGCTCTGCCCACTCTCCCAGTCCTCGGGTGAAAAAACAGGTGTCACTTTGTTATTTAAATGTCCAGGGCCCTTCTACCCTGTTCCTCATGCCATTTTCATTTCCAAAACTCCCCCTTCAGTCTTTAATCCAATAGCCACCAAGGCATCAACCACCAAGGCATGGCTGAGCTGTGATCGAATTGCATCAGCGAAACACATCTTTTGTGCTAAGCGCAACCTACGCAATCCAGGAGCTATAATTGCCTCAGACAGTCAGATGTCCATTTATCCGCAGCATTCCCATCCTCACGTTCTTTTAGTAGAAACAAAATAAAACCTAACCCAAACTAATGAAGCGTGTAAAAGCTCACTTCTTAAACGACTCTGTCCACCCTTTTCAACCCCAAACTGAGATCTGAGATTTCAAAGCACATGTGATACTTTAGGGAGTTCTAGATTTGGGATTTCCTTTTCACCCCCAAACAGGATTAAGGAAAAAGATCTGGTGCCTAGGAAGGCTGAAAATATCCAGGGCTGTTGTCATTAACTGCGGCCTGGAACGAGACCACAGACACTGCACCGGCAATAGGCACCCTCCGTGCAAACAGCCATTTGGACATCCTGTAACTTGAAACATGTCCTTTCAAGAAGTTGAGAGGGGTGCAAATGACAGTCAGCTATACAAATAATTTACCCCCCAAATGTTTATCAACTCCCTGCCATGGCCACTTCCATTTATAGCTTATAAAGGGTTATTAGCTGGCTCCTTCACATCTGATAACACAGCCCAGAACAGGTGGCGAGAACGGTGGGTGATTAGAGGGCCTCCCTGGGAGGTGCCGTGTGCTTGCCTGTGGGTGGTCTTCCTGCCGGAGTCCAGTGCCCACACGAGAAGACATTGTAGAAAGCCTCCAATTTAGGAGATAACAGTCTGTGTTGTCTGTTTGTGTAAAGTGCTGTCCAAATACAGCTGGCTTTGCTTTTTGGCCAGCAAACATTGCTAAGGAGGGTTGAAAGTTCAGCATCATCAGCCCCCCAAACACAATCCCTTCCCCCTTTTAGTCTTGGGCAAACAGTCCAGAGTGCTCATGTTCCATGAATTCCTTAGGAGGTTTGATTTGCTCTGAAAACGTGGCTCTGGCTGAGGCAATGCTCACACCATGCCCAGGGCACAGAAACCAAAAAAGGGACACCCAGCCAGCAGGAGGACACGCTCTTAGTGCCTTGCTTTAAGTGATTTTTCTCTTTGCAAAAAAGAAAGAAAAGTTTTGCAAGTCCACACAATTTTTCTCAAAGACAGTGCCTCATGCAATGGACTACAGAGTCATGTGCCCCTTGTCCTCTTGGTATTTCTTAAGCACAGACGGCAGGAAAGATAGATGTCAGACCTTGTTTCTCAGCCTCAACACAATTGACATTAGGAGCTGGATATTTCTGTTGTGGGGGGCTATCCTGTTCCTTTTAGGATATTTAACAGCATCCCTGATCTTTACCCATGAGATGCCAATAACAATCCCAGCTTCAGTTGTAACAAACAGAGCTGCCTCCAGATATGGCTTGGGAGCAAAACCATTCCCAGTGAAGACCCACTGTGTTCAAGTTTATAATAAATGTAAAAAGACTGAAGAGCCAAGCATGAACTACTGTAATAGCACAGGAAAGCTTTCACAATTCTAATGCAGTGTCAAATAGGCCCTCAGAAATATTTCTTAATAAAGCTACCAAGTTCTGATTAGATTTTCTCATCAGGAAAAATGGTAATCAGTGAGTAAGCCAGAAACCAGGCAATTCTTGATAATAAATTTGAAAAACAAAACAAAGCTAACTTCACACTCCAAAATTAAAAAAGGAGCTATGATAATGATGTGATTAGTTAAAATAGTGAAGATAATCACTAACATTTTTAAGGATTTTTCTTTGGGACAGAAAAACTGTGTTAAAATATATTATCATGCCAGTTTTCACAAATGGAGGATCTCAGCCTGAACAAAGAAGACTGTTTCCCAAAGAACTTTCCAGAATGTTCTCTGACTACAAATCCTTTCCCATTCCCTGATTCCAAAAATGAGTTGAAGAGTTGGAAACTATTTGGATAATGGGATTTTTAGAATAGGGTTTTGAAAGTCCTAAACTCAAAACAGCAATAATGAAAATAGCAACAGCTACCATTTAGTGATTGCTCAGTAGGAGGCAGATGTGTTAAGCACCTTGCACACATTGCCTGATTGTCCTGAAGGAGGCAGAACACTTTTCATGCACAAGGAAACTTAGAGGTTAAAGGACTCGCTGGGGGTTCCACAGTAGAGCCAGTTTTCAACCTAGCCTTTTTAATGTGGATGCTTCTGCTCCTATTTGCCAAGTGCCAAAATGCTGCTCCAGCCTTCCGTAACTGACAGGCTGGTGAGGCTGTCGTCATCTCAGCCCAGGGTAACCTGTGGTCTCTCTGACTCCTCCTTGGTCTAACTTAGGGGCCTCCACACCCCTCCCCCCACAATTCCCACGGCTGTCTCCTACCTTGTCCTCATTGTCCAACATTCCCCCTACTTGCTTTTCTATTTCATGCCTTGAGTCACCAGGTAGGCCAATAAGGAGTCCCCATCTTGTGGTCCATGTCATTGGCCTGATATTCATTGGGACCCTATACCGTTTGCCTGGAATTCTCCTTAGGGAGAGCTGACTTAGCCCACGAGTGAGCAGCATGTGGCCTGTGGCCTGACCTTGGTAGCGGCCTGACCCATCTCTGTGTAAGGTCTTGGCTGTCCATCCCAAGGCAGGCTGAGAGATTCTCTGCATACCCTCTTCAGGGACATCCTGACCAAGCAGGATTCCGGGCCTCTGCTTGGATTCTCCCACTCAGGATCTTGCGGCCATCCTCGGCCGCCCAGGTCACTCGTGGGCAGCTCTGCCTGTCAGGACATTCTTTCCTTAGGTTAGTCTGTAGATCTGCTTCCCTGAAGCTCCACCCCTGGTTCAAGTTTTGCCATTCAAAACGCTCCCACTTTCTTCTTCCCAAGACGGCCTTTCCCACAGGTATGAGGGAGCAGGCAAGGAGGAAAGCACATGGGTTTTGGAAACTTACCTAAACTGAATACAATTCCCACCCACCCACATCGTGAACTGGGGTGAGCTCTTAAACCCCATGAGGGTTCTTATCTGTGGAATCATTGTAAGAGTTACAAATTGTGTGTGTGAAATACCCAGCATGATCATTCTCAACCTGTGTTTATTTGCAGCACATCTGGGAAGACCGTAATATTTTTGGCACATCCAAAAGGATTAACAGGTTGGCAGCATTTTTAAAAAGGACATAACTTAGAAAGCTGGAAAAATAACTTTTCATAATTAATATATTCTTCCCTTGGCCGCCCACCCTATTGTGTTGGCATCGAGTAGAGCTGCTCAGTAGCCTGATAGCGTTATTTTACACACTCATCCTCTCTATGGGTGTCGGTAAACACAGTGCTTTCCTTGGCACAGCTTCACCCTGCACCTCATCCTGTAACGCACATGGTCAGTGTCCCCCACTCTCCCCCTAACTGACCAACCCTTTTAGCTTAGCATCCTGACCTCTGGACATTATCCTAGCTGTGCACACAAAACCTCAGTTGTAGATAGAACACGTTTGTACACGTTGATCAGAACTTGGCAGGGTTTTCCACAGTGTGGTAGAGAAACTGCCTGTCTGTGGGAGGTACTCAAAAATGGCAATTATTACTATTATGGTTATCTTTAGAGGCTACTTTCAGGTTTTTCTTCTTTAAAAGGTCTTTAAACTTCTTTTTGTTGACATGCTCTTGGAGTCATTCCATCATGACCGCCAACCCCACTAGGGTTCAGTGTGGACTGGTTAGCACTGGATATTGAGGTTTTCCTAACATTTCATTCCTCCATGAAACAAACATGTACCCAATGCCCCAGAAAGACAAAGATGAATCAGACCTAGCTGCTCACTGCAAAACTCTGCAATTTCCTCAGCTGCACTGTAGATTTTGAAACTGTAGCTCAGAGTTCCCTAAAAGTAGTATTTCTAATCCTCATTGTGTAAATATTGTGTAAACATTGTGCCTTGAATTCAACATAATTATGATAAGCAAATATAGGCCTTATAAGCTCTTGAGGGTTTAAGACTAGACATTGCGATTTACTAGATTGTGTAACCTTGGGCTTGTCATTTAACTTCTGGGGTCCCAAATGTCCCTCTTCCAAGTAGGCAATAATGTTTATCCTGCCCACTTGAAAGGTTTCATTGAGAAACAAAATAAGTGAAGGCATTTGGGAAAATTTTTTAAAGATCACCTAAATACATGTCTTTTATTATAAAATGAGAGGTTTTAAGTAGAGTCTCACAGTCCTTTTCAGTTCTAACTTACTAAATGAATCGGCTCTGCAGTTTGAAGCTGAGGCATGAAGGAACACGCTGTGTGCATTTGGCAGCTGTTTGTGACTACCGAGGATTAGAGATTTGTTTTCTAAATGGGGAGAAATGATAAGTGGTAGCATATCACGGGTGGGATGGTGGGAGTGGTCCAGTCCAGCACACAACGGGATAGATTGTTTGAGAGAACTTAAAAACAATCAGGAAACCCACCACAGATCTGGTCCGCTTTTTTTATTTTCACCATGTGCTAACATTCCAAACATCACCAGTGATAAAATACTCCTCCTGGGATAGTGGGGAGAGGGAGGAACTTGAAGGTCTTTCGAAGCAATTGCTGTGAATTCCACTGAACTTTAATAATATAGATGAAAGCTTCAAATCAGCACATTTTTAGCACTTATCCTTTGATAACATTATATTGTACATGAGGTCGCTTTGTAGCACTCCCACCTACATAGCAGACTTCCAACACATGTGAGCTCAGCCCTCAGCTTCCCTTCATGATCCTTTGGGCAGGATCCTGTCCAGAGGACCCCACGTTTGTGGCCCCCACATTATTCCATACTCCTGCATATAAGCAGCAGACCTGGAGCAAACAGTGGTAGCCCTGTGATTATAAAGATGGAGAGCCAGACTTTTACTTTAATTATGCTACTCCAGAGGATCCCTTGGAGTTTTTGTGTTTCAAAGTTAAAACTCCTTGTGCAAACTGTGAGGAGTACTGTCTTCATTAACTGTAGATTTTACTTCATGCATGAAATAGTTTACTGAATATGAATCATACCTTGAAACTGAAATCGATTTTTTAAAAAATAATTGTTTTAGAACTAAAGGATAAATTAAGAAAACCTGGATTATGAATGATTATTACTGTAGAAAATGATATTAGTGTGCAGAGGAGATTATTCAATAACTGGGCCTTCTCCTAGAGTCAAAGACACCACTGATGGTGAGATGATGTTTATTTCTCTTGGTTGCCATGACTAAGTTCACACCTGGAAGAACAGATCATGGAAATGGCCAGTGGGCTCCTTCAGGTCTCAGATGATTCTGAACCCCAGTGGAGTTAACTGGCCGAAATTGAACGTCTCCGTGCTGTTCCTACTGAGACATTCAACAGTGCATGTACTCATTTCCAATCAAAGTATAACAGAAGATGGGGATCAGTTCACTCATTCATTCACTTATTCACTCATTTAACATATGAAGTGTCTCCATATCGGATACTTTTCTGGAAGTTGAGGGGGGCATAAAATCTCTAGCCTCATAGAACTTCCATTCTAGTTTTGCGGGGAGTGAGGCAGGGGATCAGACAATCAAGAAACAGGAAAAATACACAGTAGGTCAAGAGGTGACAAGCGCCATGGGGACAAGCATCACAAGAAAGGGGACAAGGAAGCCACCTGGAATAGGAGTTGGTGTGCTTATTTAAGGGGCTTCCCTGATGGCTCAGTGGGTAATCTGCTTGCAAAGCAGGAGACACAGGAAACACAGGTTTGATCCCTAGGTCGTGAAGATCCTCTGGAGGAGGGCATGGCAACCCACTCCATTATTCTTACCTGGAGAATCCCATGGACAGAGGAGCCTTGTGCGTTACAGTCCATGGGGTTGCAAAGAGTTGGTCATGACTGAAGCGACTTAGCATGCACGTGCTTGTTTAAATAGAGTGGCTGGGACAGGGGCAGGGTGACATTTGGGCAGAGGCTCAAGGGAACGGAGGTGAGGATGCATGAGATCTTTGGGAAAGGGAATTCAGAGGCCAACCTGAAAGTGCTCAACTCTGAGGTCAGAGCATTCTCAGGGTGCCTGAGAACTGAGGGTGTCCGCATGGGTGGAGAGAAGTGACAGGTGGGGAAGAGGCAAGGAAGGGTGCTGGAGAAGGAGTGGGGTCGGATGGCCTTGTGCCAGTGACGGGGCTTCTCTTTTTGAGCTCAGGGAGGTGAGAAGGACAAGGAAGGCTGGTTCCTGAGGAAGGATGTAGTTACATGATTAGATCACTGCAGGTCAGCTGACATGTGGGACAAATCTGGTCCTCCACCTGTTTTTGTGTAGTCTAAGAGATAAGAATGGCTTTTATATTTTTAAACTTTTGAAAAAAGTAAAAAGTTTAACATTTTGTGGCATGTGACAATTATGTGAAATTCAAATCTCAGTGTCCATTTGCTTGTATGTTACCTGTGACTATTTACATGGGGTAATTGTGATTGGAACTGTATAACTGGTCAGTCAGTCAGTCAGTTCAGTCGCTCAGTCGTGTCCGACTCTTTGCGATCCCATGAATTGCAACACGCCAGGCCTCCCTGTCCATCACAAACTCCCAGAGTTTACTCAAATTCATGCCCATCGAGTCAGTGATGCCATCCAGCCATCTCATCCTCTGTCGTCCCCTCCTTCTCCTGCCCCCGATCCCTCCCAGCATCAGGGTCTTTTCCAATGAGTCAACTCTTCACATGAGGTGGCCAAAGTATTGGAGTTTCAGCTTCAGCATCAGTCCTTCCAATGAACACCCAGGACTGATCTCCTTTAGGATGGACTGGTTGGATCTCCTTGCAGTCCAAGGGACTCTCAAGAGTCTTCTCCAACACCATAGTTCAAAAGCATCAATTTTTCAGCTCTCAGCTTTCTTTATAGTCCAACTCTCACATCCATACATGACCACTGGAAAAACCATAGCCTTGGCCAGACAGACCTTTGTTGGCAAAGTAATGTCTCTGCTTTTTAATATGCTATCTCGGTTGCTCATAACTTTCCTTCCAAGGAGTAAGCATCTTTTAATTTCATGGCTGCAGTCACCATCTGCAGTGATTTCGGAGCCCCCAAAAATAAAGTCTGACACTGTTTCCACTGTCTCACCATCTATTTCCCATGAGGTGATGGGACTGGATGCCATGGTCTTAGTTTTCTGAATGTTGAGCTTTAAGCTAACTTTTTCACTCTCCTCTTTCACTTTCATCAAGAGGCTTTTTTTTTCCATTTATTTTTATTAGTTGGAGGCTAATTACTTTACATCATTGCAGTAGTTTTTATCATACATTGAAATGAATTAGCCATGGATTTACATGTATTCCCCATCCCGGTCCCCCCTCCCACCTCCCTAGCCACCCGATCCCTCTGGGTCTTCCCAGTGCACCAGGCCCGAGCACTTGTCTCATGCACCCAACCTGGGCTGGTGATCTGTTTCACCCTAGATAATATACATGTTTCGATGCTGTTCTCTTGAAACATCCCACCCTCGCCTTCTCCCAGAGTCCACAAGTCTGTTCTATACATCTGAGTCTCTTTTTCTGTTTTGCATATAGGGTTCTCGTTACCATCTTTCTATATTCCATATATATGTGTTAGTATACTGTAATGGTCTTTATCTTTCTGGCTTACTTCACTCTGTATGACAGGCTCCAGTTTCATCCATCTCATTAGAACTGATTCAAATGAATTCTTTTTAATGGCTGAGTAATATTCCATGGTGTATATGTACCACAGCTTCCTTATCCATTCGTCTGCTGATGGGCATCTAGGTTTCAAGAGGCTTTTTAGTTCCTCTTCACTTTCTGCCATAAGAGTGGTGTCATGTGCATATCTGAGGTTATTGATATTTCTCCTGGCAATCTTGATTCCAGCTTGTGCTTCTTCCAGCCCAGCGTTTCTCATGATGTGCTCTGCATATAAGTTAAATATGCAGAGTGATAATATACAGCCTCGATGTACTCCTTTTCCTATTTGGAACAAGTCTGTTGTTCCATGTCCAGTTCTAACTGTTGTTTCTTGACCTGAATACAGGTTTCTCAAGAAGCAGGTCAGGTGGTCTGGTATTCCCATCTCCTTCAGAATTTTCCACAGTTTATTGTGATCCACATAGTCAAAGGCTTTGGCATAGTCAATAAAGCAGAAATAGATGTTTTTCTGGAACTCTCTTGCTTTTTCGATGATCCAGCGGATGTTGGCAATTTGATCTCTGGTTCCTCTGCCTTTTCCAAATCCAGCTTGAACATCTGGAAGTTCTCGGTTCACGTATTGCTGAAGCCTGGCTTGGAGAATTTTGAGCATTACCTTACTAGCATGTGAGATGAGTGCAATTGTCTGGTAGTTTGAGCATTCTCTGGTATTGCCTTTCTTAGGGATTAGAATGAAAACTGACCTTTTCCAGTCCTGTGGCCACTGCTGAGTTTTCCAAATTTGCTGGCATATTGAGTGCAGCACTTTCACAGCATCATCTTTCAGGATTTGAAATAGCTCAACTGGAATTCCATCACATCCATTAGCTTTGTTCATAGTAATGCTTTCTAAGGCCCACTTGACTTCACATTCCAGGATGTCTGGCTCTAGGTGAGTGATCACACCATTGTAAATATCTGGGTCGTGAAGATCTTTTTTGTACAGTTCTTCTGTGTATTTTTGCCACCTCTTCTTAATATCTTCTGCTTCTATTAGGGCCATACCATTTCTGTCCTTTATTGTGTCCGTTTTTGCATGAAAACTTCCCTTGGTATCTCTAATTTTCTTGAAGAGATCTCTGTCTTTCCCATTCTGTTGTTTTCCTCTATTTCTTTGCATTGATCTCTGAGGAAGACTTTCTTATCTCTCCTGGCTATTCTTTGGAACTCTGCATTCAAATGGGAATATCTTCCCTTTTCTCCTTTGCTTTTCACTTCTCTTCATTTCACAGCTATTTGTAAGGCCTCCTCAGACAGGCATTTTGCATTTTTGCATTTCTTTTATAGGGGGATGGTCTTGAACCCTGTCTCCTGTACAATGTCACAAACCTCTGTCCATAGTTCATCAGGCTCTCTATCAGATCTAGTCCCTTAAATCTATTTCTCACTTCTACTGTATAGTCATAAGGGATTTGATTTAGGTCATACCTGAATGGTCTAGTGGTTTTGCGTACTTCCTTCTCTTTAAGTCTGAATTTGGCAATAAGGAGTTCATGATCTGAGCCACAGTCAGCTCCTGGTCTTGTTTTTGCTGACTATATAGAGCTTCTCCATCTTTGGCTGATAAGAATATAATCAATCTGATTTTGGTGTTGACCATCTGGTGATGTCCATGTGTAGAGTCTTCTCTTGTGTTGTTGGAAGAGGGTGTTTGCTATGACTAGCGCGTTCTCTTGGCAAAACTCTGTTAGCCTTTGTCCTGCTTCATTCCGTACTCCAAGGCCAAATTTGCCTGTTATTCCAGGTGTTTCTTGATGTCCTACTTTTGCATTCCAGTTACCTATAATAAAAAGGACATCTTTTTTCGGTGTTAGTTCTAAAAGGTCTTGTAGGTCTTCATAGAACCGTTCAACTTCAGCTTCTTTAGCGTTACTGGTTGGGGCATAGACTGGTAAATCCTAAAATATCTGTTATCTGGCTCTTTACAGAAAATAGTTTGCCAATGCCTGGCATAGACCACTGAGGGCTGAGGGCGCAAGCAGAGAGGCCAGTAGGAGGTTCTTGCCATTATCCAGGTAGAGATGATGGTGACTTCAACCAGAGTTCAGCAGAGACAGTGATGAGAGGTGGTTGGACTGCTGATGTATTTTGATGGTGGAGGCTGTAGGGCTCATTGATAAATCCCACAGAGTATGTGAAGGAAAGAAAGAGTCTTGGGAGATGACTAAGCTTGTGCTATGAGCATTGAGTAAATTGCACTTTACTGAGATGGGGACGCTTGGGGAGGGGAGGTGGGGAGCAGAGATTTTTGTGGGGGAGGAGGCAACAGTTCAGGAGGTCGTGTCAGAGTCCTGTCTTGGTGGTGACAATGGGTGTTTTCTTCATGTTTACCTAATTCAGCTCTGTTAGTTGCAAGGATCTAAAACTAGCTATAATTATGAAAATTTCCTGCACACTCACATGGAACTGAAAGTCACCTGTATGTTTGATAGACCAAGAAATTGAGGTTAACCCAAGAGATATCACATGGGTTGCAGTTCACAAGAGCACTTTCTTGCAGCTGAGAAAGCTCACAGGCAGAGCCACAGGTGCCACGGGCGCAGAGGAAAAGCTGAGTGCAAAGGGAAAGTGAGTTACCAGTGAGACACCAAGAGCATCAGGTCAAACCTCACAGTCACAGTAATGTAAAAGCCTGAAATGAGCACCTCTTGGGAATACCTCTAGCCTTTGGGAAAGTTTGGTTCACCCCAGGGCCAGTTCCAACCTACAGTCAAGGAGATTTCTCAAAACCAGGGGGAGTTTTCAAAGAAAAAACCCAAAGGAATTGTTGCCATATTTGGCCTTTACAGACTCAATTTAAGATCATTTTGTAACTAGAGCTAAAACGGTTTTATCCTAAATTGCTACAAGCATTTTTAATTTATATAGCTTTAACATCTGTTTTATTAGAAACAACATGTATTTTCTTTTCATGGCTAATGAAAGGGGAAAGCATCACTTCATTTGCTGTGGACAATGGCAAAAATATTCTAGGATATGGACCAAAAGCTAGAATGACTACCATTTGTGCTAATAGCAATATAAGGATTAAAATGCAGCCTAGTGGATAGAGCTGAATTGCCATAAGAGGATTTAGTAGGCAAAAAATATCTGTTGATGTAGAAGCAACTTTAATGGGTAGCAAGTCTGACATTTGACTTTAATTTGTAGATGTCTGAAAGACAGAACAAATCCCATGAACTCACACTTCCTTATCATTCTAGAAACTGCTCAAATCCATCTATAGTTAGCTATACAGGAAAAAACCAGTCTACAAAGAAGGTTGAACAAATAAATGTGAACTTCAGCATCACATTAGTTGTTAGGAAAACACACACACAAGCTCACACACACACACACACACACACACACACACACACACACAGAAGTTCATTCACAGAACTGTGATACTGTGATTTATACTAAGAAATATGTATTTGATCTTTGTCCTATTCTTGGCTCACAGTTACTAAAACTCTTAGAATTTCCTGAGAGAGCAATTGGAGCATCTTTTGTTTCAATATTTGAACTTCTATCCTCAGTTCCTGAAGTTGCTTCAAAATAGTAATGGTGAAAGGGGTGTCCAGTTACTTATAGACCCCTCTCAACTACATCCAAGTTTGTTGATGAGGTGACTTCTGCAAAGGTCCTGGGTAACCTAAGGATGGGGTCTGGCTGCCAGGGGAAGCAACAATCATTAGAAGATTTCTGCCTCCAGGGTGGCGAGAGGGGCTAGAGGTTGAATTCAACCACCAATAACCAATGTTTTAATCAATTATGCCTATTTACAGAAGCCTCCATTAAAAAACCCCCAAATTCAAAGAATTTCTGGGTTGGTGAACACATAGAAATTCTGGAGAGTAGTACCCCAGAGAGGGCAAGGAAGCTTCATATCCTTTCCCACATCTTTATGCATCTCCTGCATCTGACTGTTCCTGAGTTATAGCTGCCTATAATATACCAATAACCTAGTTTAATATTTTCCTGAGTTCTGTGAGTTGCTCTAGAAAATTAATGAAACCCAAGAAGAGGGTGATGGGAACCTCTGACCTTTATAACCGGTCAGTCAGAAGCACAGATGACTGTCTGGCCTTGGGATTAGCATCTGAAGGGGACAGGGTCTGGCTGGTGGAACTGAGCCCTTAACTTGTGTGATCTGATGTTCTCTTCCGGTAGAGTGTGTCAGAATGAAATTAAATTGTAGGACACCCAGCTGATACTGAAGAATTGCTTGGTGTAGGGTAAAACCACACACATTTGGAATATAGAAGTATTCAGAGTATTATGCATAGTATAAAGGAAAACACTAGAACTTTACACCATGGAATATTACTCAGCCATTAAAAAGAATTCTTTTGAATCAGTTCTAATGAGATGGATGAAACTGGAACCCATTATACAGAGCGAAGTAAGCCAGAAAGATAAAGACCATTACAGTATACTAACACATATATATGGAATATAGAAAGATGGTAACAATAACCCTATATGCAAAACAGAAAAAGAGACTCAGATGTATAGAACAGACTTGTGGACTCTGGGAGAAGGAGAGGGTGCGATGTTTCAAGAGAACAGCATTGAAACATGTATATTATCTAGGGTGAAACAGATCACCAGCCCAGGTTGGGTGCATGAGACAAGTGCTCAGGCCTGGTACACTGAGAAGACCCAGAGGGATCGGGTGGAGAGGGAGGTGGGAGGGGGGACCGGGATGGGGAATACATGTAAATCCATGGCTAATTCATTTCAATGTATGACAAAAACTACTGTAATGATGTAAAGTAATTAGCCTCCAACTAATAAAAATAAATGGAAAAAAAAAATAAAAACAATTAAAAAAATAAATAAATAAAATAAAATGAGAAAAAAAAAAAAGAACTAAATGGCTCTGAATACCACATACAATGCCAATTTCAGTTCCTTATTAATTGAGACAACAAGATAATATCTTGTGGGGGAAATCTTTGGAGTGTTTGAGGTTCAACCAAACCTCAAGGTTCAAGGTTCACCTTGAAAGCTGGAGCATCCTGACTGCTAGGAGTGGCTGCAGATCCAAGACCAGTGCCATTCTCCAAATGGTCCATTCTCCAAAGGTCCCCCCACTTTACGGTTGTGTGGGAAAAGGTGGGCAGCACAGGGAAGGGTACTGGATGGGCACAGCTGGCCCACAAGGCATGTCCAGGGAGCTAATACAGGTCAGAGCCCTGATGGGTATCTCATTGCTTTGTTTCTATCAAGAGTGGTGATTTTGGGGTGGGTGGGTAGACTGCCATTACTCAGGCACAATGAAAGGGGCTCCAGCAGAACCGAGAGGCTGCAAAGGTGGGCAGCTGCTGGCCGTGGGACAGGCCAGGAGTCCTGTGCCAATGCTTCTCTGAGGACAAGAGAGCTGAGATATGAGGCCACAGTAGACTTTGTCCCACAGAAGCTGTGGGACAGAGCGAGGAGGAGATGCCTGTGCTGACAAGGCAGCTCCTGAAGGCTTGAGTCAGGGAAGTTTGGAGGAGCTGCTTGGAGTGAGCAAGCAGAGGCATTTTGCAGCAGTTGTAATGGTTGAGTTGATTGTTCTACCACATACTCAACTTCCAAAACCTCACAAGAAAAAAATTCTGCGAGGATACACCTCTCAAATCCTGTCCTCACATTTCAGGTCTAAGTCGGTGCCCAGTGTCAGCAGGAAAGATTTTGCTATAACCCAACTCACTGGCCATAAGCCACAGTTTTCCTGACCTCCTTGGTCCACCCCTTCTACCAGAGCAAGACCATCCCTTCAAAGGGATGTTAGCTTCGTGAAGGCTGGACGTCCTTTTTTTCAGTATTTATTGGCTTTCCAGATATTTGTGAATTGTCTAAGTCTGCTTACCATTTTTTGTCAATTTCCTGGTGACATGCTTGTTTCTTCATGTTGATATGTAAAGGATTTTTTTTTTTAGAAGTTAGCAAGAAGAAACACTGATCTGTCATAACTGTTGCAAATATTCTTTTAGATTTTCATTTCTAAACATTTCTGTAGCATTTTATGACATGCAGAATTTTGTATTTTTATGAAGTGGTAGCCAACATCTTTAGTGTTACTATTTATATGGGATCAGTTGAATATCCACCTGTATTTTTCTATTTCATTTAGGTTTTTATTTTACAAATTTACTTCTTCAAACAATCTGGAATGTATTTTGGTGTGAGGAGGAAAATTTAACAGTTTTCCACAGGTAGTTAGCTAGTAGTACTTGTTGTTGTTCAGTGGCTCAGGCGTGTCTGACTCTTTGTGACCTCATGGAATGCAGCACACCAGGCTTCCCTGTCCTTCATCACCTCCCAGAGCTTGCTCAAACTCATGTCCATTGAGTCGGTGATGCCATACAACCATCTCATCCTCTGTCGTCCCCTTCTCCTCCTGCCTTCAATCTTTCCCAGCATCAGAGTCTTTTCCAGTGAGTCAGCTCTTTGCATCAGGTGGCCAAAGTATTGGTGCTTCAGCTTCAGCAGTGTCAGCCGTCAGTTACTGAATGATCCATCCTTACTGATTTGTCAACAAGGTAGAGAATTTTATTTCCCCAAATGCCCATGAATTTTTCATTGATGTGAGAAAAAGTCTCCATTTCCAAAGAATTGCAATGTGTTTTGTCCATGGGGAGCAAGGGATGATAAGAAAGAAATTCTAGGTGCTGTGGCCATCTCAGAGAGGTCTAGGTTGGGGGGCAGGTGAGAAGTCCTAGTGACCTCTGATGTAGCCCATTATGATACAGGGTAGAAGGGAAGAGAGATGCTGAAAGAGAGCGCATGGACACAATGAGGAATCTGTGTGGCTGACCAAAAGGAGAGGTATTTGGTAACTACTTCCCTGGTGGCTCAGAGGGTAAAGCGTCTGCCTACAATGCGGGAGACCCGGGTTCAATTCCTGGGTCGGGAAGATCTCCTGGAGAAGGAAATGGCAACCCACTCCAGTATTCTTGTCTGGGAAATCCCACAGATGGTGGAACCTGGTAGGCTACAGTCCATGGGGTCACAGAGAGTCAGACACAACTGAGCAACTTCACTTTCACATGAGCATTGAACTTTGGGATGGGGAAATACTTCTAGAGAAGATCTGTGGGAAGTTTTCTAAAGATGAAGCTCTTTAAGAAAATCTAGAGTAAAATTTGTATCATTCTGCAAAATTTATTAAATGTATAGCATGGGATATATATTTGAATAACCTTTGAGATGGTACTTCATTTTTAGATACATTATTTATATATCATTTGTCCTAGGGTGTATCAAATTCTTAAATATTCTAGAATCTCATTCTGGGGTTTATATTCTGTTCTATCTTTGTACTAGTTCTTACCACTTGGAATAATACAGAAATTCTCATCATTTTTTCAGTTTCTCTAGTCCAACCTGTGAAGAGAATATGTCCATTGTGAATGATAAATAATCTAGCATATGACAGAATCTAACCCCTAGAAAAATGATGAAACTCATAGTTGGAAAAGAATAGCTGGCCTGCCAGGTAAGAGAAGAGGAACTCTTTCATCCTTCTTACCGTGTTGGTCTGAGTAGAACAGTAGTTGCTGTGGTGACAGAGATGCCTGGCTGTCAGCTCCATCAGGCCTCCTATAAGCATCTAGGGATGGGAAGCAGGGTTTCTGTGAGCAAGGGGCAGAGTACTGAACACTGACAAGCGAAGGAATGATGATGGGATGGCAATACAGACACAAGTCTCAGGGAAATCACCTGGGGCTGAAATTTGAGACAAGGAAGGAAAAGTTGCATCTTTTTATTACCACCAATATAAGACTCAAAGAATGACCCTTCATATGGACTTAGAATATTTGAATCTGGTGTTTCCTATTATTCCTTTTATTTTAGACTCTCATTTTGCACAGGACTTTTATCAGGCAACCTTTGAAAAGATTCAAAGTCAATTTAAAATCTGAGTTTAAGAAAAAGTATTACAGTAGTAAATGTTAAAAAAAAGTTCAGTAAAAGCACTCTTTTTATGCTAATTAATATCAAAAGCATCATCATATTTTTTGTGGAACAGGAGGCATATGTTATTTTATTGTATAGATAGTCAATGATTTATTGAACATGCCCTCTAATTACAAACAATTGATTTTTTCTAATGTTTGTTATTTCCAACAGAGCTGGAGTAAACATTTTTGTTTATAAATTAAATCATATGAATCACAAGCTTTAAAATCATTACTGGCTCCCTGTTGCCCTTGGGATAATACATCCTCTTAAATATGGCATGTGAAACTCTTTACAACCCAGCCCTAGGGCTTCCCAGGTGGTCAAGTGGTAAAGAATCTGGCCAATGCAGGGGATGAAGAAGACTGGGGTTCGATCCCTGGGTCAGGAAGATCCCCTGGAGAAGGAAATGGCAACCCACTCCAGTGTTCTTGGCTGGGAAATCTCATCGACAGAGGAGCCTGGTGGTCTACAGTCCATGGCATTGCAAACACTTAGACACAACTGAGTGACTGAGCATGCATGCATGCAGTCTCCTTTGGAGTCTCCTCTGAAGCCAGCTCTACGCCCCCAGGTCCTCAAGACTCAGTTCAAATATCTCCTCCTTTGTAAAACCTTTCCCATCTTTCCCCCGTTCAAGTGACATTTCCTTGCTATGAGAAATTACAGCATTTATTCCTACGTCTAGGAAAACAAGTATATCATAATGATTTCTCAGGGTAGCTGTCTTTCGCCGTAGAGTTGAGGTTCTGAGGTTATGTCTTCCTTCCTATGGTATATCCAGCCTAGTGCCTGCCTCTTGCTGTAGTGTCTGACATAGTAAAATGTTTCTCAAGAAATGTTGAGAGAATGTTTGATTATTTGGTGGAATTTTGTTGGATCACTGATACTTTTAAGTTTAAATTATTTCTTGAGCTTGAAATGATGGGATGTCATGCACTTTTCAAAAAGTCAGTAGACAGAGAGGACAAGATTACCAAAATCCTCTGGAGAGTTCTCTGCCCTGGGACTGCAGTAATAATCCCTTCACAGCTGCCATTTCCAAGATTCCCTAGCCATGGCTTGGTGGGTCTAGAACTGGAGGTATGAGAGGGTGTGCCAGAAGGGAAAGGAAAGAACAGAAGTCTTTCTATGAGATCAGTCCCAGGTTCACCCCTGAACAGTTTCCTAGATAGCAGAATCCAAAGTCTAGGCTTTCTAGGTAAAGGCTAGACTCTCTAGAATGACTCTCTAGGTAATCCCTTTCTGAGCCCTGGAATGTCACTTGGAAGAAGGATTACCTGGTGGGAGGAGAGCAGCACTTGGGAGCCCTGAATTAGGAATGGAAATGTTTTTAAGAAGTTGGAAACATGGATAGACAAGGACCTTCAAGTCCAGCAGAGCACCTGGTCAACCAGACCACAAGGCCAAGCCTTCAAAAACATGGCTGTAAATTGAAGAATTTGCCTTTAAATAACCTGAGTTCAGTGACTTCAGAACTTTGAGGTGATCCATAATAAGAAATGTATTTTACACTGTAAACCAACACAAGCGTATACAAGTAGGCATGACTAAACAACACTCTCATATTTGTTTTAATGTATGCAGCACATTTTGCTATTTTAAATTCTATGTCACTGTTTTTTGTTTGTTTGTTTAATGCTAGTCATGAGCCATTGCATTGATTTTAGGACCTGCAGTATGAAACCCAGTGCCCAAGGATAGCTGAAGAAAGGAAGTAAAGTGAAGTGTTAAGTCGTTCAGTTGTGTCTGATTCTTTGCAACCCCACAAAGTATAGACCTCCAGGCTTTTCTGTCCATGGGGTTCTCCAGGCAAGAATACTGGAGTGGATTGCCATTCCCTTTTCCAGAGGATCTTTCCTACCCAGGGATCGAACCCGAGTCTCCTGCATTATAGGCAGACTCTTTACCATTTGAGCTACAGGGAAGAAAGGAGAGTATCTTAATTTCTTGAAATTAGGAGAGGAATGCTCAGATGCCAAAAGTGAGGTTCTTACCCAGGAGGATTATCATGTGTGCCATCACCATTCAACTTAAAGTAGGTGATGAAGGCTTGGAGTCCTCAATTTTGTTAGGGAAACACCAGCCATCACCTGTTAAGTATTAATTGTGTGTTGGGAAGAGACAAAGAGATTAAAAGGGAGAGAGTGAGCATGTAAGTGTGTGCTTGAGAAGTAGAACAGCCATTTCAAAATGTGCCTTTGCCCTTGGGCAATCATATGTGGAATGGCTAATGCTGCAGGAAGAAGATGTAAAAGACACAAAAGAATGTTCAAAGAGACTTTTTGGAAAAAAAAGTACTCATACTTACCTTTTGGGGAAGCACACAAAATCAGAGTCTACTAAGTGAAATAATCTGGAGATTGAAGCTCATTCTTGCCCTAGAAAAATGAAAGGCTTATAGGTAAGAGCTAAGCAGACAGCACGAACTTTTTAATAATATGAAGTTCACAAATATTTTTTCTCCCACTCTTGGGAAAGTAGAAGGAAATAAATTAGAGGCACATGCCAGGACCTTCAACCTTCCTGCCTCCCACCAACTTCTAGAACAACTAAACATCAAGCCTCCCTTAGTGGTTTCCTCTTTGTGTGAACGTGCATGAGTGATGGGAAAGAGATATACTTGAGGCCAGTACATTTTTAACTCCCTGGGAGGTATTTTTTATCTAAACATGCCTTCATTTGGGCCTTCAAAGATGAAATAATGAAGCAACTTTCACTGAGTGCCATATCTTATTCTATCATCGACTTTTTATAGACTTGAACACTTACATCAATTAACACCTTTTAACTCAGGACAAACTCCTCCTCTGGGAACAGTTCTATCCTAAAGAAAATGCAGATATGGGAGTTGTGCTTTCATTCTGGGCTTAAACGCTATTCTCCACTCAAAACAGCAACCATAGAATTTGCTGTGGGGAGAGAATATGCCACTCCCAGGGGCAAGTGTGAAAAAAAAATTTTTTTTATTTTACATTAAGAGTTATTTCTTTTTGAAACCCCCATTCTACCACGTGGCAGAAGTTTAACCTTAATAAATTCAGAATAAATCCATTTGAGCATTTTCTGTCTCCCATTTCTCTCCTAGGTTGCACCTTATGTTCTGGACGCCTGACATGTGCCACGGTGGTCATATCCTGCCATCCTCTGAGGTGTGGACATGCCCAGCTGCCCCTGGCTCACGGGCCTTACTGCCAGCCCTACCACATGCCCTCAGCTGAACGATGAGTCCTTGGAGGTCTGTCCTGTCCCGCTCTCTCCCACATCTGTTCCTTTTTGGTGTTATGGGAATATTCAACTACTCTCCACTGAAGTGGAAATTCTCATGAGATCCCAGGAAAACATACTTGAAGCTCCAGGATGTGGTATGCTAACAGTCTGATTTCCTTGAAAATATGTGAAATGTAATAAGCAGGGAATACGCTACTTTCTTAGGCACCACGTCAGTGCGGTTACCTCGGGACAACAAGGGCCTTAGGACAAGGAAATCACTGTTCTGAGTGTCTTCTCCTGCCCCTCCTGCACCCCTTCTGCCTTCTTCACATGCTGTGTGCCCTGGGAGACTCTACAGAATCTTCCTGTGGGCCTCGCTGCCCTCTGGCTCCAGCGTGGTGCAGCCGGAGCAAGGCCCTGGCAGTAGATCAAAGAGCAGGAGGAGGAGGGAGCAGGGTGTTGAGTTTCCTGGCTCCTTTCCTTCTGAGTCACAGGTGAGCAGAGACTGTATTCCTTTCCCCAAAGTCATGGGGCTGTTGGGTGGCCATCTCCTGCAGACACAGACACAGTGATGGTGCAGCTGTCTCTGGGCTCCAGTAACTACTCCCTACCCAGCCCTTTAGGCCTAGAGATGGTCATGGCCCCCCAAAGCATCACCATCTTTTGTTGGCTTCTCTATACACTGCCCACTCACTACTTTGTAAATAGTTCCTTCACTGAACTCTCTCTACATATCCTGCTTGCCTTTGCCATCTGTTTTCTGCTGGGACCTGACTGAATCAGTTGGTTTTTCAGATATTAACCAGTAGGAACACCCTTCTGCCTCTAGTTATAGAGTAAGATTTCTTGGATTGGAGTGAGTTGGTTATAAAGTGCAACAGAGAGACTGTTCACGGTCTACGGTATTTTACCAACCACATCCATCCCTGTGGCTTCCATATTTGTAGCTTTTTCAAAAGGGACCACCTTGCCCTCAGTCCTTGATGAGGAGGCAGCCTTAGGTGGCCATTTCTTTCCCCATGTGTCTCTGCCCTGCCCCCTACCCTCTTATCCCCATCTGTCTCCCCAAAGCTCAAAGTCCTCACACCTGGGCCAAGGACAGTAAGTTTACAGGTTGGCCAGCAACCTTTACCATCTTATTTGAAAAGATGAATGAGACTTATCAGTGCCTTCCTTCCAAAAAAAGTGAGTCAGAAAAAGTTAAAGGAATAAAATGATTAGTAGCTGTGCTTGAAGTGGAGAAGTGAACAGAGAGTCATCAGGCAGAAAGAATCAAGTTGACATGTAAAGGAGGCCACCAGGGGTCCTGCCAAGTGAGGGTTATAAGGAAAGTTGGGGCTGTGATAAGCAGAGGCTAGAAGGGAGAAGGAAGCTACTTATACTAAAAGATGATGCTGCTCATGGGGGAAGTTGGAGGAAACAGTGACTGCACTGATCCAGGCAATAGCAGGGCCTTTGAGAACAGAGCCTTCTGAGTGTCCCAGAATGTTTTTTTAGAAGAAGCAGGGGTGGGCCTCTGAACTGCATCTCATGAAGCCTGAGTTTGCCTTGTAAGAGCATTGTTTTTACCTAGAGGTTATGTGTCTTTAGGGGAGCTTGAGAGGAGCTGATAGGCTTTCTGGTGGGCCTCGGGGATGGTCCCTGAGAACCTCCAATTCTTCATGCTCCCACAGCTTTGGATCCTGTCTGAACATCTATCCTCGTCCCAGGGTTCCTGGGAGATTGCCGAGCAGGGTCGTTAAGAGCAAGGTCTCTGGAGCCAGCCTGTCTGGTTTCTATCCCAAATTTGCCACTTATTAGCTACGTGGCCTCTGGGCAAACGGCTAACTTCTCTGTCTCTGTTTTCTCATCTGTAAAATGAGGATAATAATTGTACCCCTCTCACAAGGTCATTGCCAGTGTTAAATGAGTTAATAGGTAGGACAGTGGTTGACACATAGCATTTCCTAAAATTGTTACTCATGTTTCTTTCACAACCAATCAGACTCCCTCTGCTCATCAAATGGTACTGTGTGTGTGGTGTGGTAGACCTGGGGGTGCAGTGGGTGGTGGTGGAACAAAAAGGCTTCAGCATCAGCCCTCCAGGTTCATACCTCCTTTAGCAGCTCCGTGACTCTGAAACTTCCCACATTTTCAGTTTACCCACCTGTGAAACTGGAATAATAATCCTAATGCCCACCTTGAAAAGTTGTTGTAGGGGCCCATTGTACATTCATAGGCAGGACTGAGCCGTGTCCGATAACAGTAAACACGGAGGAAAACTGAAGCGTTGTTACCACTCAGGTTAGTGTACGTGAACCTCTTTCCTAATGCAGTCTATCTAAAACAGGACTTTTTCATTTACCTAGAGCCCTGTACTCTAGGTAAAGCTCTGTACTCTAGGTGAAATACTCTAGGGCTTCCCTGGTGACGCAGGTGGTAAAGAATCTGCCTGCAATGCAGAAGACCTGGTTCAATTCCTGGGCTGGGAGATTGAACTGGAGATTCTCTGGAGAAGGGAATGGCAACCTACTCCAGTATTCTTGCCTGGAGAATTCCATGGATAGAGGAGCCTAGCAGACTATAGTCCACAGGGTTGCAAAGAGTTGGACACAACTGAGTGACTAATGCTTGTACTCTTAAGATGTATCTTCATCTTTGCACTAGTTCTAATGGTGAACTTACACTTATACCTATCCTCCAAAATTCAGAAAACTTAGCTAAGATAGCGTTGATTTCAATTTCTAGATATTTTTCCAACTCTAAAGCAAAGGAATATATTGATTGGGACTTAGAGTTGAATACATGTAATCTTGGCTAGCTTATTGAACATCTGTTGGCCTTGATCTAGGAACTAGTATCATAAAGATGAATAAGATCTTACCCCTGACCATAAGGAATGTATAGTTTAGGGAGAGAAATGGGCATGTGAGCAGTAGGTCCTCTACAATGTGATGCTTCATCTGGAAGAGAAACACTCAGAGGGGCAGTGATACTTCAGAGGAAAGAGCAATTAACTCTGCCCACAGACAGAGGCGGGAGCAGCCCCAGGCTTTAATATATCACATTTGAATTGGGTCTTGAAGGATGCATGGGAATTCAGCAGGGAGAATAAGAGAGTGGAAAGGTAGGTAACACACTACAGAAGGAATAATGTGTTCCCAGACCTGAAGCTGTTTGGAAAGAGGTAGGGGAGAGACGGAATTGGGAGGGAGAGGAGATGAAGTTGGGTCAGAGCCAGATGGAGAAGGGCCTCGTAGGCACTGCAAAGAAATTTAGACCCCCATTTGCAAGCACTGGAGGTGTCTGTGGGGCAGGGGTGGGGGAGTGTCAGCTTTTAAGGAAAACATGGCCACTGTCTTGTTTCACTCTGGCAAGGACTGGAGCAGGAGAGGAAGGTAAGAAAAGTAGGTATATATAGTTACCACATGCTCAGTTGTGTCTAATTCTTTGTGACCCTTTGGACTGTAGCCAGCCAGGCTCCTCTGTCCATGGGATTCTCCAGGCAAGAACACTGGAGTGGGTTGCCATTTTCTCCTCCAGGGGACTGACCCAGGGATCAAACCCATGTCTCCTTTGACTCCTGCATTGCAGGTGGATTCTTCACCACTGGGCCATTGGGTAGGTAAAGTAGGTACACTGTGTAAAAAGACCCAGTCCTAGCACACCTGAAGGGCATATGTAGAGAAGAACAGAACTTTTTAAAGGCATGTTTGGAAGCCAATCAAATGTAAACTCTGTCTCTTGTAGCTAAGAATCCTCTTTGGACAGCTAGAATTAAGGGAAGTGTTTGCAGGAGGAAGAGAGAGAAGGGTGGGTTGAAGCCTTCATTCCACAGCCTTTCTTGGGTCAGAAGCACCATTACCATTTGTGATTTCCAAGCACCCTGAAAGCAGGTGATGATTAACCCAATCCAAGTTCAAAGACACCCACCGCAACAGCAGTAAGACAAACTCTTGGGTTTCCTTTCTCAATTTCAGGCTTTCGGCTACTGGGCGCGAATCTTTTTTTACTGTCCCTGTTAAGACCATTTTTTTGTTGTTGGTAAGACCATTTCTTATGAGTTGATGGGTGAGCTGAGGTCCGGGCAGCCACGGCGGCAGGGCGGGGGAGCTCTGGGGCAGAAAGGAAGCCACGAGAAGGCAGGTCTGCTGGGCTTCCACAAAGTCAGAAGAAGCATGGGGCGGCATGTTTGTTGGTAGAAGGTGGTCTCAGACGGGTTCTGTTCCCTCTGCTTGGGTTCATGAGGAACCCTGCAAAAGGGACCTGCAGTTAGCATCAAGTGACTCTGGTTGGTGAACACAATCAAATTCCAGAGGAAGGGGTGACATCCCTTGGGTCCCTGCCCGGGTGCAGAGTTTGACTGGATTTCCACCATAAGCAGGGCTCCCAGGTGCTGCCTAGAGGAACTTGGACATGCTCACTCCTTTTTTCCTTTATCCTTCAAATACACTATAGGAAACACCACATTAATTTTTTAGGAAAAAAAAAACCGTGAACCATACTTTACTTTTGTGATGAACTCTTTATAAAGTCAGATACTAGCAGCTCTTTTTGCCCTGGCAATCTAATTTCAAGAGACCCAGAGACCCTTAGGGCTTTTTTTTTTTTTTCTTTTTCATGCATCTATATACCAGTTATCCATCTAAGACCTACCAGGTCACTTTGTAATTCCTGAGTTGCAGACAGCCTTTTCAAATTGGAAACAGCGTACAACCAGCAAAATGGACCCCACATTCAGCTTTGGACCTCTCCCCGAGGTCCCACATCGGTACCACACACACACGTCTGCGTCCCCATATTACAGCTGCATCAACAGAGGCTCGCGGTTAAGGGATGGCCCAGGATCGCCCAGTGAGGCCCCGTCTGAGCCAAGAATAAGATCTGGGCCTCATGACTCTCGCTCTATTCCCTTAATGCTCTCTGCCCTTATAAGGTGATTAAATGGTTCTTTTTTCTCCTGAAAAAGCGAGTGTGGTGGGGGGGAGTGGTGGGAAGTGGGGAGGGGGAGAGTAAAAGGGGCAAAATTAATTTGAATGCAACTATTTTGCCCAAGTCTCAGAACACTGTAGTTCTTTTATTCGTTTGGAAGAAGTGGGTATACAGAACAGCTTTGTTTTTCAATTCATTAACTTCCACAGAAAAAGGCCATCCTTTCTGTTTATACTAAAGGAACTGGATGTCGGAGCCATCGCCATGTGTGTGGTGTAAATAAGAAAGGCCACCAATGGAGATCCGCCCCTTTCATGATGAGAAAATAAAAGTTAGTTACTTGGGTTCCAGGGGAAGTTTCTTACTTACCAGATGTCAGCCTTTATTTTTTGTTTTCAAGAAGTAGGTAAAATAACTGTGGTTTTAAAATTCATTCCCTTTAATTTTTTAGAGCCCCGGTGACTTCTAAAGCACTTCTATAGACATAAATGCTTTAATGGAACAGGAAGGCATCCAGAAAATGCACTGTAGATGAGAGACATCCAGGGAACAAAGTACTCTGGGTGATCATGGGATAATTACATTCTGCAGCCTTGAGTGCGGAGCTGGGTGTCAGTAATTCCTCTATCAAGATAACCAGGCCCCCAAGGAGTTCTGCTAATGCTTTTGCAACATTTCGATGATAAAGGAATGTGGTATTTTTGTATGTCTGTTGCAAGAAGATAAATCTAGTTGTGCACATTGACCAGGGGTGACAAGAGGACATTGATAACAGATTTGGACTCTTCACATGTTCCATCTGTACCATTTGCTTCAGTTCACATTCTTTAGCACTTCTGCCCCAAACTGCAATTCTTGACAAGGCTCACAGTGAATGTGGTGGGGTTGCTCATTTCATAGGTCCAGACTCTCTAAAAACAAAACTCTCAACTACACTGTGTTTATTATTCATCTCCAGTTATACTTGCATGATTAAAATATAAAGCAAAGAAAACATTTTAGTAATGTCAGTGCTGACCTTTGAACTTGTGCTTTGCTCCATCATGTGTTGTTTGATTTACAAGGAAGTGACAGTTTGTTTCTGTCTTAAGCTTATAATTTTAACCCAAGTCCAGGAATGACCTCGAGACACAGGCCAACTTCTGGCAATGAATGGTGGGTCAGGGACTCAGAGAAACAGCATCATTTCCAAACAGTAACACAGGCAGCTTTGATGGGCTTAACCTTACAGGCTGGAAGTTCGGAGACTGCCACGGTTGATTATAGTTTGGAATAAATCCATCAGTCACCTGAACACTAAGATAGCACACCACCTAGATGAGTGTGAACCTAAGGAATGAATCTCCTCCCTTCATGTCTTAACAATTCCACTCCCTACACTCTGTCATTTCCAGTCTTGCCTTGGCGGCTCTGAGCCAACTAGATGCTGATCAAGTGACGTGGACCCTTGTTAAGGTGTGTGTGTATGTGTGTTTGTTAGTCACTCAGTCATGTCTGACTCTTTGTGACCCCACGAACTGTAGCCTGCCAGGTTCCTCTGTCCATGGAATTCTCCAGGCAAGAATACTGGAGTGGATTGCCATTCCCTTCGCCAGAGGATCTTCCCGACCCAGGGATCGAACCCTGGTCTCTTGCATCACAGGCAGATTCTTTACCATTTGAGCTACAGGAAAGACTTTTTAAGGTGGTTAAGGGACAAATGCTAGAAAAACCTGGCTGGGGAAGCCTATCTTATTGTTTTGTGATTCTTCATTTTGATCCCAGACAGGAAGATTGAAGCCTCATTAGCAGCCAGCACCCTTAGGACTGAGGCTTTGACAGTTAATAATGCCCCCAAGAACAGAGTCTCTTGGCCAGTGGTGCTCAGCATTAACCACTGTACCCAGAAAGCACCCGTGTGCCCATCCCCCACAGCCAGTCCTCACCGAGACCCCTCTGTTCTACCTCTACTGTCTGTCCCCATCCACCGTCTGCCCCCTGCACTGGGAACCTCCTCTCCCTCCCACCCTACAGCCAGCCAACCCCATGCAGCAGACAGCCAGAAGGACCCTTCTGAAACATAAATCAGATGGAGCCAGCCCTCCAATTAGAATCTTTGAATGACTTCCTATTGTACCTAAAACAAAATTTTCAACATGACTTCTAAAGCGCCTAATATTCTGAGTCCTCCCCAGTTTCCCAGCTCGGCCACAGGCCTCTCTCCCTTGACTACACGCCAGGCCTACAATGCTGACCTGTATTCAGCTGCTGGACCATGGCAGAGCCCAGCTCTCCGGGATGCCTGGATTTGCATACACTGTGCTCTCTGCTAGGAAGGCTGTTCCTACTATTTCTATGCTTGGATGACACCTACCCATCAATCAAGTTCCAGCTGAGAGTCCCTTTTCAAGAGCAGTATTTCTTAAACACTCCCTGCTCTCTCAAACAGATTTTTATCGACTCCAGTAGTTCTTTATCCCTTTCGTAATACTTCTCACAGCTAATCACTTATACTTTTGAATCATTATTAGACTAATACCTGTCTCTCCCTATGGGTCCCCTGGAAAAGGAAATGACACCCCACTCCAGTATTCTTGCCTCGAAAATCCCATGGACAAAGGAGCCTGGTGGGCTACAGTCCATGGGGTTATAAAGAGTCAGACACAATTGAGCAACTGAGCACATCCCCTATGGGTAGATGCTTCTCGATATCTATCATCCTCTAATTAAAAAAAAACCAAAACCCTAAATTTTATCTGGGCACTATGTTATTGTTGTTGTCTAGTCACTAAGTTGTGTCTGAGCTCTTTTGTGATCTCATGGACTGTAGGCCACCAGGCTCCTCTATCTACATTGTTACCCACATATATAGTCTACATTTCCCACTCTCCGATGTAGCTAGATGTGGGCAGGTAACTAAATTCTGGCCAGTGACATGTACCCTTCCCCTTCTATCTTCCTTTTTTCTGATCAAAATGCAGATGTGATGGCTAAAACTTGGGTAGCAACCTTGGACCATGACCAGGCTTAGAAACTTGCAACAGAAAGAAAAGAGCCTGGGTCCCTGAGGATGCCAAAATGACTTCTGTACCAGCCTGGACTTGTCAAATTTCAATCTCCTTCAATTTGATAGAAATAAACTTCCATTTTGTTTAAGCTATTTTTCTTGTTATTGTTCTGTATTGAATGAATACTTACAGAAAAATGAATGCAGCTTACTTTAAAGAAGAGAAGAGTGAGTCCATCTTATATCTTCTCTGGGGAAAGGAGGGAGAGTACAGGCAAGGTGCCGGTCTTCAGTTTTGTGTCTTTCACGTGGCATGAATTTTGAATCTGTTTATCACCTTTTCATAGCTTCACATATCTTTGGCAATGGTTTCTCTTCTTTGATTTTCTCTTCAATCTTTTCAAAGATTGAAGGCAGGAGGAGAAGGAGATGACAGAGGATGAGATGGTTAGATGGCATCACTGACTCAATGGACTTGAATTTAAGTAAACTCCAGGAATTGGTGATGGACAGGGAGGCCTGGCGTGCTGCAGTCCATGGGGTCGCAAAGAGTCAGATATGACTGAGCAAATGAACTGAACTGAACTGAACCCTGCTTGCAAATTAGGTCACAAAATTTAAAGAGCCAGTTTTTAAAAATTCACATGAATTAAGATTCTGACATCTATGTTATATGAGAGTATGCTTCAAATATAGCTTCACCACATGAAGAAGTGAATTTGCAAACAGAGCACCTCATGTGTGATGTGCCCTGTAGATCATGCATCTTGATAAGATCCTCACAACCCAGTGAGGAGACTGGAGTCCACACGCTAATGTTGGCTCAGAAACAAATGCTTAAGGTAAATCTGAAGTCAGTATAACAGACTGCCACACACAGGCTTCTTAGTTTCTGAAACCAATAAAAAAAAAAGATCTAATGTTCTAGATGTTTACATACATTACCAGTTAGCAAACTGTGACCTGTATGACCTGTGGACCAAACCCAGGCAGCTCTCTATAGGTGTAAAGAAATTTTTTTGGAACACAGTCACTCACACCCACTTGCTCATGTATTATCTGTGGCTTCTTTTAGACTTTAATACAAAGAACTGCAGCAGAGACCACATGGCCCACAAAGCCAAAAATATTGCCCATCACAGGAAAACTTTGCTGATCTCTAGTTTATGTGATAGGGACACATCTTTCTCAGCCATTTTTTTCTTTTTTTAATTGCTCTAATTGTGAAAAACTCGAATGTTCTCTAGGAAGTCTACCTCATTTTCCCAAATGAGCTTCTGAGGTCCTACCAGTCCATCTTTGGCACTTTTGGATTTTAGAGCTCTGCTCTGTGGGGGCCTCCACTTTTGCTGTATGTGGTGCCTCTCTAGCGCCTCTGTGCAAAGACACAGGCAAGTTGGTTTCAGCATTTCTGAGGCTGGGTGCTCACCATCCACACTCCACAGTGAGGGGTTTCTCCCCATGTCTCCTTAGGACCACGTCACTCCTTCCCACCAGCTCCCCATGAAGGTGGAAGTTCTTTGCTGAGACGTGGTGGCTCAGATGGTAAAGAATCTGCCCGAAATGCAGGAGTACCGAGTTCAAGTCCTGGGTCGGGAAGATCCCCTGGAGAAGGAAATGGCAACCCACTCCAGGATTCCTGCCTGGAGAATCCCAAGGACAGAGTAACCTGGTGGGCTACAGTCCCATGGGGTCGCAAAGAGTCAGACACGACTGACTGACACTTTCACTTTCAAGTTGCGTGAACCCCCTAAGAGTGCCCTCAGGGATAGAGTCCCTCTCCAGCCACAAGGCTCCTCCCTTCCCTGTGGGGACCCCCGAGTGCCAGCACCCCAGACCGGGGGAGGTTCCTGTGGACCCTCTTCTTTCCCACGGTCTTCCGTCTCATTCTCAACACACACTTCCTGTGAACTCTTTCCGCAGCTGGCGTCCCCCTTCCTGTTCCCTCTTCAGGGAAGAGGGCTGAGTTCTGGCCCCAGTGCCTGAGGCTGGGGCGTGGGGTGGGGAGAGTTCCAATGCAGCCGGCAGCTATTCATCTCCTAAAGTGTCTGAATCAGACACACCTCATCACCATGAAGTTTTATTTCCTCCTAAGCGTGTCCACCCCGCACACCATTACAAATTAGTGTTAATAAGATACTTGTATTTCTCTCTTCAGCGCATCTTTCAAGTAGCACCTTCGTATCCTAAGGAAATATTTTCTCCTTCCTGTCCTGAGATACACCCCTACGTGTCCCCACAGTAACAGGAAACCAGAGGAAGCTTTACTTCTCCCAGGTCCCTCCTGCCACAGGGACCTACCCTCTTCTTTAAGGTAGCTTGAGTTTGTCCTTCCGCAGAAGCTACTCTTTGCCTTTTGTTGGATGAAGAGGCTGCTGTATGCAGTGAAAGGGCAGCGCTGGTACCCCTGAAAGTTTCCATTTGGCACATTTCTTTTGAGCCTTCATTTCTGGGAAAGGTTTGCAGTGAGCCTTCCCAGGTTTCAGGGGAGAACAGCCTTATTAAACCTCCCTCTTCTGAAGTCCACTCTTCACAGGTTTTTTTCCCCAGTCATTAGCCAGTCTCCTTGACCTCAACAGATGCCCCTGGCAGAAATGCAGAAGCCAAGTTTATAGACCAGTTGGCATTTAAAGACTCTGGGAATACTACTGAGCGTGAAGGAAAATAACAACAGTAATAAAGCAGATGACATTTGTTAATTGTTTACCATGTCCAACTTTATGTATATTCCATCACTTGGCCTGCAAAACAACTTCATGGTGTAGGAGCTAGTATCATCTCTACTTAGATAAACAGTCTTCCAAGATTGGCTCAGATATGAGCAATTTGACTGTAGATTTCATGTGTCACCCCTTGCACTGTTTCTGCCTTCAGAGTCCCCTAACCACCTCCTGCTGCCAGCAAATAGTAGAGCATCTTTCCCAAATAGTTCTTTAGTAGCACACTTCAAAAGCTTTTGACCTGGAAGTTCTATCCCTCGGAACTATTCCAAACCAAATAATGAAATGTAAGGGCAAATATGTCTGTATAGCAATGTTTGTAAGCATTTTTATTAGTCTGAAAATTAGGAACAACCTGTATATCCAACAATAGAGAATTAAATAAATTGTGGAATATTTATGATAGATTACAGCAAAACCATTAGCAATTTTAGACTAAAAATAGTTATGGAAAAGGGATAATATTTACATCATGAAGTGAAAGCATCAGATTATAAAACAGTATTCCATAATCATAGGAGAATGTGCATGTAAATATTTTTAAAATCCCTGGAATACCTCCAAAAATTGTTAATAGTGATTATCCCTGAGTGATGGTATTTTAGTACTATTTTTTAAAATAAAGTTCTGTGTTTTCCAAGTTTCCTGAATTATAATTGGAAAAAAATATCTACAACTTTTTTTTATCTTTGTCTACATAAAGATCCACTCACAAATTTCTCACACCAAAAGAGATTTGTTGTATCACTCACTTTTACTCCCTTTGAGTTACTGAATTGAGTGGAAGATGAGACTCTGGATTCTATGTAGGCAATTGTCTTTTTTTCTCAGCTCTGAAAAAAGAAAAATAGGTTTCTTATTGGTTAAAATAACTTTATAGTTGGGACTGAAGAATATACTGGGGCTTCCCAGAAGGTGCTATTGGTAAAGAACCTGCCTGCCAATGCAGAAGACATAGGAGACATGGGTTCGATCCCTGGGTAGGGAAGATCCCTTGAAGAAGGGCATGGCAACCCACTCCAGTATTCTTGCCTAGAGAATCCCATGGACAGAGGAGCCTGGCAGGCTACAGTCCAGAGTTTCAAAGAGTTGGGCATGACTAAAGAGACTTAGCGTGCATGCACTGAAGAATAAAATCAAATAGCCTTCAACACCAAAGTCATATGATGTACCCATCTATTCTGGTCTAGCTGAATCAGAATCAGACTAGTTTAACTCATTTATTTAAAATGTAACATACACAAAAGAGAAAATTTTCAGAAGAAATAAGCATTCAACAGTTTGCTGTGCTTCTGTTTCTTTAATGAGTATTTCATAAATAGATATTAATGCCACCAAGCTAGATTTCATTAAGAAAAGCTATAACAAATATTTGGGAAGGTGTCCTTCAAGATGATTGAGCTCAAACTTCAGCTGGCAGAAAAGGAAAGAGGAGGTGGAAGGAATCAGGTGGGTAAGGAGGAGGGGGAAGGAGGAAGAAGAGACAGGAGAAGGAGGAGGAGGAGAGGATGAGAAGAAATATGGACCCAGCCTGGATGAGACATAATCTCCGTTTCCTTTAAGAGAGCTGGATTGAGGTGATGTTCCATCTTGAGTGTGAGCTTTTCCCTGCAGCCTGTACTCTAGCCCCAATAGCATGGACATCACCTGGGAAATGACAGCAATAGAGAAATCTCAGCCCACCCCCACCCCCGCCCCAACATAGATAAAAATCTGCACAAAATCCCCAGGTTATCCACATGCCAATTAAAGTTAGAGAAGCACTCACTGGCATCTTGTCCAAAGCCCATGGCTGTTCTGAAATTGCTTAGAAAAGATTGACTATCTCCCATCTCTCTTTAGTGACCCCTAGTGGTAAACCCAAAAGATCTACATAACAGGATGACTGAACTTTTTAATTTCCACTTTGGACCAAGAGCTGTCCAACCCTCCACCAATTGATCTATCTCAAGTACTTGGAAGATTAGAACTCTAGCTGGCCATCCTGATTTAGAAGATCTGATGTTGTCCAATACAAACTGGGAGGGTAATATTTTTCTGCATATCACTGCTATTGGAATTCAAAAACAACATTCTTGAATGAGATTATTCTCTGTGAGTGTTTGAAAAACACTAACAACTCACTGTTGGTCTCTTGACTGAAGACACATTCAGAAAATCCATTTTTCACTTTATATCTTTTTTAAATGTGATTGTACTTATTTATTTTTGGCTGTGCGAGGTCTTCATTGCTGCACAGGCTTTCCTCTAGTTGTGGCAAGTGGAGGAGGGGGACTACTATCTACTGCGGTGCATTCTCATTGCAGTGGCCTCTTTGTTACGGAACACAGGCTTTAAGGGGCTTCAGTAGTTGTGGCTCCTGGGCTCTAGAGCATGGACTCAGTAGTTGTGGCACATAGGTCTAGTTGCTCCGAGGCATGTGGGATCCTCCTGGATTAGGGATCAAACCTTTATCTCCTGCGTTGGCAGGCAGATTCTTTACCACTGAGCCACCAGGGAAGCCCTGACAATTACATCTTATATATTGCCATTTGAACTGGCCTTCAGTGAAATCTTTATTAAAAAAAAAAGTGTCCCTTTCCAGGCAGATCAACGTTCAATTAGTAACTCAAATTTATATAGTGATTTGAGTTTTAAAAGAAAAATGGAAAAGTTCAGGGTTTCGTAGAGGTGAAAGAACTACCCTAGACATCATCTAGAATTTTCCCAATGTGTATTTCATCTGCAGAATATTAATAGAAATTATGGGGGAAAAAGGGTTCCAGAATGAAATTAGTGTGGGAAACACTGGATTGAGCAAAGGTGAAAAGAGTTCTTTACTGTAGGAGTTCTCTGAGTTTTTATTAAATTAAAATGCCTTGTAGATATCTAAAGCAAATTTCTAGCAGAACACATATACTTCTTCTTTTAATCTTGGGGAGATCTACTCTGTGGGGCCTCAGAGTTGTTAAGAATTTCATCCTTAGTCACCATGCTTACAGAAGTGCCCATGCTTCCTGATTCTCAATCCATTTCTCTTTCCCATTATTATCAATTCTAATCTTATCCATCAATCCATCTACCATTTTGTGCTCTATAAATAAATGCAGACCTGTGAAGGAGGAAAAAAAGCAAGAATAAAAGAAAAGAAAAAGAAGGAGAGGAAAAAGAGTAGACAGTGAAACAAAAACTTTGTATCAAATTGGAAGTAGGAACTTAGAAGTAAATCAACCAAATGGAGATCAGCATTTCTTAGATGGTTTCCTTCTCAAGGAAGGAGTCACCGTGAATTGGTCATGATGAGGGTTCACATCAGACCACTAGTGCACGGTTCAAGTAGTCCAAATTCCTCCCCCAGACTGATGAACACAAAACATCCATCTCCTCTATTTTCGAGGAGGCTATAGACACAGCCATACATGTCACTTCTTGGTCCTTCTGTACTTTTGGCCTGTCTTTAGTGGTGGGGTCCACATTCTTCAGAGGAGGTCTGTCTACCATAAGCACTCTCCGAGAGAATCTTAGAGAATAAAAGTGTCATGTTGTCTGGCATTTTATGCCTTTTATTTGAATTCATTACCCCAAGATGATTTCAGACTTGCCCACTGTATGCCAGCCTGTTCCCTTGTCAGCTGCATGTCCCTGAATCCCCTTCCTTATATGGTGTCAGGTTAGAGTTGGTTGAAGATGACATTCAACAAGATTTGGGGAAGTTAGAGGTGAAAGGTCCTGAAGGTCATCGTAGAGTGTGGGGGTGAGAAGTGCCTCCCCACTTTGTATTCATCTGTCCTTCCCAACGGCCAGCCCTTCTGCTCAGCGGCCACACTGGGCCCGCCACTAACTGCACTGCTGTGGAGACACAGAAGTGGAAGCCTGGACGGGCCACGGACCCTCCCTCTGTCTCCCGCCCAATGCTAGAGCCGGGAGAGTGTCCCTTCAAGATTCCTGCGAACTCTGACTCACACACCAAAACCAGGGCTTTTCGCCAAATCTTCAGCTCCCGTTTTCAGATCCTTCCTTCCCCCATCTCTGCCCGCAATCTCTGTATGCAATTCTTCATTCTATAATATAGACCATGGTTCAGCTTCTCTGAGCCCTGACTGATAGACTTCTGAACTCTGGTTCTTTTGTTCTGCTAGATTTTTACTTTTCCCATTGGGATGTCCTAATGTCAGATTCTGGTTGCACCTTATTCTGTTTTTCTTTCATGGACCAGATGGTGTTTCTGCTCATCCTTCACTTTTGCATTGGACATCCTATTCTGGAAGTGGCATCTTTGGATAGTGCTTTCTACCACAAAATTTATTCTGTTTATCACCTTCATACAGTGTTTGACAAAGGTCTCTAGTCAAAAAGAAAGCTGGTAATTGAATATTATATTCATGTTACTAAAGAATTGAAAGGCATTTTAAAGGTTTTGCTTTCTGTGACTGAGAGCTTAAAGTCAGGGGTTTGTACTAGACAGAAATAGAGATGTAAAATGTGGTTCAAAGAGCAGTGATCTTTCTAGCTAGGACTATGAGAATTATTAATTATAGGTTGCAGTTTAGCTTGCTTCAGGTGCTAATTTTTAGCTCTTAATAATATGTGATGTTATGAGCACTTCTTTCAATCTTGGTGCAATAACAGGATACTAGTTTCTAAACATCATTTTGGGGATGATAATGTGGTCATAAAATCCTTGGGAATAACTGAATGCTCTGAGTTCATCACAGTTAATGCCCTATAATACAATGTTTTTAAAAGTAGAGGGGATTACAGGATGTTCTGTCAGTGCAGTACTTCTGGGCAGGTCTTGTTGATTTTCTATTGACTAAATTATTTATAGCTCTGCAGGGATAAGGTTAGCTTGTAGAAAACTGATTGCAATGAGAAATGATTCTAATTTGAAAATAAACTATTCCTACTCATTTCAACACAATTTTATCCAACAGAGATGGATTTGGTTCCCATCTGATGGAAAAGATAGCCCCAAGCACCCCCAGACATTGCAGCTTATTACTTTGTAGAATATTAAACAGTTTTGGGTCTACTAGCAAGTTATTTCAGCATCCCTTTGATTGTCTGACTATATAAATTGGTTCTTTAAAATCTCCATTGAACCAGTCTTAACATTTTACTGGTCCCCTCATCAGTTAATAAGTTATACACTTTTTCTTGTGTATATAATTTACATTTAAATGAGTCATGTTTTAAGCTTTTTTGAAAAGTATAGTATATCAACAGCCAAAGAGATAGTCATTTACTCATTTGTATTTCCTATATGACATGTATATCATATTACTATAAACCAAGTTTGAGGTTCCAGCTCATTTAAAAATAACTTCAAAGGGCAGCTACTTAGTTTTAACCTCTCTTTTGCATTCATTCTAAAACACAGAAATGTCTTACTACCTAGTCTGTCTCAATATCCCAAACACTGTAACACATACCTGGAGAGATAAGACGCCCACCTGAGGTGGACTGTGCCATCAGTCTTGACTCAGCTCTCCCCACACTGATGAGAATGTGTAGAAACTCCTGGAGTTTGAAATTTTTGTATCTCTTGGCCCTTCCTTTAGGATAAAATGGTAGGAAGAGGACTCACGTCTCCCACATCGCAGGGAGGATTCTTTACCAGCTGAGCCACAAGGGAAGCCCAAGAATATTGGAGTGGGTAGCCTATCCCTTCTTCAGTGGATCATCTCCACCCAGGAATCAAACCAGGGTCTCCTGCATTGCAAGCAGATTCTTTACCAACCGAGCTATGAGAGAAGCCAAAGTAGACAGAAGCCTTAAAGGGTATTACAGTATTTATTTCGTTAAAACCAAATAAACTAAATAAGCAAATCAAGCCCACAAGCAGCCAGTGGAGCTGAAACCACGGGGATTCACTCATCAGTTCCTCTTGTACTTTACTCCTGTGATGGCCGTATCACCCCGTTCTCTACCAGACTCACCCGTGGTTGGCACCTTTCACTCCGCCCTGGAGGTTGAGGACCTTGTCCCATCGTGCCCTCCGCGCTGGATTCCTCACGCTCTCTGCCCCTCCCTCCCTCCACATTCTGTCCTTCTGGATCTTTGAAGAAGGTGACATGCTTTTTCTCTACTATCTGGAAAAATTCTGCGTGTGCCTGTGTACACACACATATACACCATAACCTCCATGATTTCCTGTTCATCCTTCAGTTCAGACAGCATTTCTCAAGAAAGCTTTTGTAGCTGCTCCAGACCAGAACAGACTGTCCTGTTTTACACTCTCACAGACTCTGTGCTTTTCCTTCCAAGCTCTTGTATGTGATTATGTCTGTCTCTCTCATTGTCAATAAAATCCGGGATCATTGTATCACCAGCCCTGGCAAAATGCCTGGTACATAGAAGGTGTTCTTGAATGAATTAATAAGAGCTCAATGCCTATTTGTTACATGGATGAATAGATGGCTGTTTGGTCTGTTATAGTCCCTAAAAGCAAAAGAAGCTGTTAAAATAGTGTGACTCTGACTTACTGTTAATGTCTGAATAAAAGAGGCCATTCAGATTTTGGACTGAGTTTGACAACATACTGTGTTGAGTGGTGGGGAGTCATTCCTCTACATTTCCAGAGGGAACTGGTAAAGCTCTTTGGAGGACAATTTGGCAAAAGCTTTAAAGATTATAAAATTCACATACCTTTTGACCCCATAATTCAACTCTCAGAGATATATTCTCTCTATATGTCTGCACATTCATGAAATATCTATGTTCAGTGTTACTTACTATACCATCTTACATAATAAAGTAGTCCTGAAACAACATAAATGTCCAATGATAAGAAACTAATTAATAATGCAATGAATATTGCAAGCCATGGAATACACTGCAGCCATTAAAAAGATTGAGGTGGGTTTTTGTATATTGATAAGGAATGATCTCAAAGATCATCATATCATTAAGTGAAAAAATTTCTACTATGTCTGTGCATATTTATTTATGCCTAGGTTGTTTCTGAGAGTAGTGGTTGCTTTGGGAGGGGGAGATGTGTGTCTGAAGAGCAGGAGTAGGAAGGAGACTTATGCTTCATTAAATATACATTTTTAAGCTTTTAACTTTTTGCCATTATCATGCATTAGCTATTCCAGAAATAAAGAAATGCAAGTCTAAAAGGTCTTTAAAAAGTTAGTGGAGTTTTTTGTGTAGTAATTGAAAACAAATTAATGGGAGTTAAATCTGGACTAAGTTTTGTTGATATTTCTTTGATTCTTTAAGCATAAATTTTCACACATGTATGATCAGTGTATTGCTCACTTTATTCATTTCTTCTCTCCTAGTTCCCCCAAACCTATTAGTCTTTCAAATGTCCCCAAAGTCTTATCTAATTTGGAAACAGGGGATCCCTTATTTGGGAGGCCCCAAAAGAGGACCTCATCTGGATGAATGTTGAGGCTCTTGACATAAAATCTCACCACCCTCGTGAAACCTGCCCAGCACATCTCAGCCTACTGTATTGACTTTGGCAATACTTGTTGGCCTTGTCATGCCAATAACATTATTGAGACTAAATTGAACAAGCATGTGGCTATGTCCTCCAAATGTTTTCTGATACAGTTAAATGGAAAACTGTAGATTACATTTATTTATTTTGTGATAAACCCTTTGTTTATGTTGCTGGTGATCCAGAAAAAGTGGTCTCTTGCAACACGCCGTGACCTAAACAACGGCAAGTTGAATTACTATTTCATTTACTGTAGGAGACATTCCACCATGTGTTTCACAGAAATGATTTTTGACACAACGTAAGAAATGATAAATTACACCCAACAAAAACAAAAGAGAAACTTGGAGTTTTACAGCAGATGATTTTAAAGAAAACATTTATTTGCATGTCTGTCTCCCACATTTTCAAAAAACAATGTACTTGAAACAAAAAAAGACCCACAAATAGTAAAAACACTTCATTTTCATCTTATAATTGGAAACATTTGGAGAAAGCACTTTGTCTTCTCAAACTGCATATTTATGGCTTAATTTTACATGGGGAATGTTGCTATACCTTTTCCTCTCATTTCATTGTTATTTCAGTTTTAACAAATGACTAATATCATATTATTGAAACAAATGAAGCAAGTACAATAGCATTTCTAGATATGCACACACCAGTGCATTCCAAGGCGTTCTATTGAATTATTAACTTAGTCTGCAAGTTCATGTAAAAGAACAAAGCAGGGCTGGAAATGCTTTCCACACCCCAATCAGTAATAATAGCCAATGTGTGGCCAAATTGCACAAGGATGACATGAACTTCTGGTCACTGAGGCTCACACAAAATCATCATAAAAAGCGAGATCAGTATGAAAATACTCATAGGACTTCAGGACATCAAAGAATAACTCTCTCTAATTGGTTTTAAACAGGCTTATGATGTCGACATCCTCCCTTTCTTTTGAATTATTTTTCAGTTATTTAAAACTGCTTTGAGAGAAACTACATGCATGTCACCTAGCAATGAGACAGATACTATTATTGTTAAAAAGCAGCACTGATTTCTGTTTTTCAGAAATTATGATTTTAGAATTATATTAACTTTTTGGAAGCTAAAACCATTATTTTTAACAGCTTCCAGGATTAAATCTATTTATATTGACTAACTTCAAGCTGAAGATGAATTAATTCAATAATCCAGGGACATAATTTCCAGCTCAATTATACCAGTGGGCTCACGGAGAAGCAGTGTTTTGTTTTTTTTTTTCAAATCAGTTGATCCAGGATAGTTATAATGAGGGTTTATATGGTTCTAATGGGTGACTATTTATTTCTGTTTTTAAATTTTCAAAAACTACCTTTGCCATATTTTAGGGCATCATACATTGAGAATTCAGCTAAGCAGTTATTCCCATGCTGTATTTGGCCCAAAGTTATTTCTTGAGCAAAATTCTGACTCTGTGTCGTCTCACCCTTGTTTGCATATGAAGTGGTATCCCTGATTTGACTCTTTATTTTCATATGTTGTACTAATTTCATCAACTGCTTCTCTATATTTTTAAAGTACACAGAGTATCTCTTCCCAAAGTAAAAGGTTTCAACACCAAGAACTAGAAAACTTCACCATATTTAGTATTTATTATTTATAAACAATTGCTATTATGTTATTATTTACTTAAGAATCTGTAGGTAGACTGTCTCAAGTTTGGACTCAGAGTTCAGTGTCAGCTAAGACCCAGGCACTCTCTTTTCTCAAAACTGTCCTCAACCAGTTGGCTTTTCAGTGTTACACTTTTGGCCTCATGGTAGCTGCCACTGCACCAGACATCACATCTATGTTCTGAACAGGAACAAAGGGGAAGAGGATTTTAGAGAAAGAGAAAGGCAAGAGAAGTGAAGTTGGGAATAGGCATTGCATTAGCCAAACAGTGAGTGACTACCTCAACAAGTAAGCCAATTGCCAGAATGTCCTGGCCTCATCTGAGGACTGTCTCAGGGTGCCTGTTCCTAATATCCCATATAGTTTCGAAGAGAGCCAAGCAGTCTCTCCAGTCCTCTAGAAATTCTGAAATCTATCCTTGACACTTGCTGCATCACTGGAAGCATTTTTGCCATTTGCAGAATCACTGTCACCTAGTTGAACATTAGTGCTGCAACTTAAACATTTATGGAATCGTTTACACAGCAGGACCCAAGCCCATGAAACCTATTATTGGGCTTTGCTGTAAAAATGTTCTTAAAAACAGTTTACATGCATTGCTCCCTACTCTCAAAAGTAACCCCTAAAATTTTTTATTTGTTGTTTTTAGATTTCCATGCTGGGACTGATTCACTTGCTCTAGGGAAATAGGGATGCTGTCTTCTTCCAGTAACAGAAATAATGTAAAGCATGCTACCTTCCACTTAGGTTTGGGTACCAGGAAGCACTGATCCAACTTTGATGCATGGCTGTCATGGGTCATGGTCCCAGAGACACCTATTTGTCATCTTGTTCTCTCTAATCTGCTTTCCATTTTGTTATTGCTTTGTTGACTGTGTTCTGTTGTAACCCACCTCAAATTTTCCGTGGAAAAGAGGCAATCGGTAAATATGGAAGAGAAAAGTAATGTGTTTCTATTTCAACACATTTAATCAAAGCCAAGTCCAAGGCTAACATCATCCCAACGGTGCATCAAAGAGGCCATGGTGGAGAATGGTTTGTCTGAAACACAGTACATTTTTTCTTACCACAAAGGACATTCCCAGGTTAAAAGGATCCTAAACAACCAGAGACTGAGTTCTGAAGTTCCTATTTTTGTATTTTCTATACTGTTTATATCTGTTTTTACTCTTATGTATGTCGTCATTTCCCCAATTTTTCTCTTCACAAACTTAGTGCTTGAAAATCACTCAAGCATCAATACATTCACCTTCACTTTTACAGAGCCTGTGTCTGTGGCAGGACTGGCTAGCTGACCATCAAATGTGCATCCTCCTCTTCCATATGAACAGAATCTTGACTTTGTTGGGGGTACCAAAGTGCTCATCTAAAAAAATGTGTATTTCCCAATCTCCTTTTCAGCTTAGAATGAGCATGTGACCTACCGCTGACCAACGGGATTAGCTGGAGTTTGTTAAAAGGGGTCCCTTAGGAAAGCCCCTTAAATGAGGACAGAGTCAGATGATTCGAAAAGAAGATCTTGAGACAGGACTTAGGGGCAGGAGATTTTCTCTGGAAGTGATCACAGGAAACAGAAATGGAGGGGAGAGTGAGATGAGGAAGGATGAAAAGGATAAGAGGGCAGTAACAAGCCCGTTACAGTGGGGTCCTCAGTGCAATTGAGGACCCTCCAAGGAGCTGTGTAGAACCTGCCTCATGATGGTCTCACTGGAGAACAAGCTGGTTGGGCCTTCTGTTCCCTATTGGTTGGAATCATCCTGGGGCTGTTAACGCCTGTATGCTGACTCATTGTTCTTTGTGTATAGTTGACGGTCTTCTGCGACTCCAGCAAAGCAAAGAGATGCTACATGTGCGATGCTCTTAATTGTGCCTAGAACTGTGTGTGAGGCTGGTTGAAGTGAAGGGCCTGAGGGAATGTGTGGAGCATCCTAGCATCTACCAGAGCCAGCTCTTGCCCATGTTCACTCCACTTTTCCTCCTTCCTTCTGCCCAGAGTGCAAACACGACAGCTGGAACTCTGGTGGCCATGCGCATGAAGGAGGACCCCATCCTAAGAAGGCCTGGATGGAGAGCTAGAAGTCATATGTTTTTATCTCCATGTCACCATGAAGCTAATAAAGCCTTGGATCGTATAACTTCTTAGCCTGTTACAAGAGAGAATAACCCCTCACATTATTATCAGTCATTAGGTTTCTCTTTAGAGTTGAACTCAACCCTAATTGATCCACATCCCTAACACAAGCTACACTCACCAAAATCTGCTATGAAGTGAAGTGAAAGTCACTCAACTGTGTCTGACACTTTGAAACCCCATGGACTGTAGCCCACCAGGCTCCTCTGTTCATGGAATTCTCCAGAATACTGGAAGTGGGTAGCCATTCCCTTCTCCTGGGGATCCTCCCAACCCAGGTATTGAAGCCAGGTCTCCCGCATTGCAGGTTGATTCTTTACTGTCTGAGCCGCCACGAAAGCAGAATCAACTATATGGGTATTGTTAATAAGCCATTGTTTCATTGTGACCATGATATGTTCCCAACAAAGCTTCCCAGCTGTGACCGGGGTCCGGAGAGTCCTGCTGCCATGGTCTTCAGAAGTCTGTCCCATGTCCCTCGACCAGGCTTCTCTGTCCATGGAATTCTCCTGGCAAGAATACTGGAGTGGGTAGACATTTCCTTCTCCAGGGGATCTTCCCAACCCAGGAATCGAACCCAGGCAGGTCTCCTGCATTGCAGGCAGATTCTTTATCACCTGAACCACCAGGGAAGCTGGTAGACAGATTGTCTACTCCCTTTTTTTTTAAGTTTATACCTGAATTTTTTCATAAGTGTAAAGAGTTGCGAGAGAATGTAATTTCTGGCATAATAAAAATGTCAATATTTGTGATGGTGGCAATGACTCACCACCAAGACCCTCCTCTGAGGAAAGACTTGTTGCCTCTCAGCTGCCTGCTGCTGGAATGCTGCCAGCCCCTGGCTGTAGCCCTCTCAGATCTGTCTCAGTTGCAGACCTGCTTCGCCCTAGGTCATGTCTTTCCTCAGGCAGCCCACATCCCACAGGGCAGGGGCGGGTGACTCTGACAGACCCTTCTACTGGCAGAGCTCCCATAGAGTTGCCAAATCCTCCATGGGCTGCATCAGTCTGCCACTCCTGCTTCTCCCCTCCTCTTTCCACAGGAGTCCTTCCAGAGGCACCCGCAATGAACATTCTGCACCCAAGGCCTCATGTCACAGTCCCCTTCCCAGAGACCCAGCCTATAATGGCATTTCAAAGCAAAATGATTTTCCTATTCCTCTGTGGCAAAGATATAAATCTAAATTTATTTTAAACATTACATGGCACCATAAGGTTTCAAGCAATTAAAAATGTATTCTGGATTGAGGTTCATTTCATTGTTATTAGAACTGGTTAAAAGTATTAGTCATACTGATTTTGATCATTTTTAAAAAGAAAAGGGTCATTTTAATGGAAATAAATCTCTTACTGTGATTAAAGGGGCTATTTTATGAACCCTAGAATGAAGGATCAACATCAGAGGATACTAATCCCTGGTGGCTCAGTTGTCAAGAATCTGTCTGCCAATGCAGGAGATGTGGGTTCCATCTCTGGGTCAGGAAGGTCCCTGGAGAAGGAAATTTTTCATATCTTGAAGCAGTTCACTCGAGAATATTCAGGAAGGGTAAGGGTATTTGTGAAGTGAGAGAAGGCCAATTTTATCAGTAAAAGTAAAGATGAGAAAGGACACCATCATAACACCTCTTGATCAGTTTTAGAAAGAGTACCATTTCAAGTTGGTTCTTTGAAAATGTCCAGGTCTGTGTCACAAGTCCTTCGGAAAATAATGTGTACCCAATTTGAAACCTGCTGTCCACTGCACAAAGCTCTACTGTTATTTGTTCTTTGTTCATTTCCATTCTTGACACATGGGTCATACCAGTCAATTGCAAACCACTTTCCAGGGGATACGGCAACAGTCAATCTGTAGACAAGCCAACAATCGACAGCCTTACACAGAAGGATGAACTGAGCCAATCAGAGGCCCTCTTTGGGGCGGATTTGAATTGGTGACATAAAGAAAGCCATGCTTAGAGAGAGCAAGACGTGAGGTCACCCAGAAAGAGAGGAGCCGGAGCACAGAATCTCAGCCATGTGGGGCCCCAGCCACATAGGAACCACAGGAGACAGCAGCAGAGAACCTGGGGAGAAGCCTCCTACTTCTGAGGCTGTGAGTGCCTGGCTTCTCAGAGCTCCTAAATCTCCCTGTCCATAGTCAAAATGACTATTTTGGCTCTCTACTGCTGTGTAACAAATCACCCCAAAACATCATACAGCAAGTCATTTATTTTGGTTATAAATCTGCAATTTGGGCAGAGTTTGGCAGGAACCATTCATCTTTGCTCTATGACACCTAGGGTCCTCCCGGGGATGACTGCGGGTCCAGATCACAGAGCTAGCACCCCAAATTCAGATCATCCCTTCTGACTGAGCTACTCCTCCGATACCCCAGGATGCTTATTGGAGGAAAGGTGGACATCACCGGTCCGAGCAAGTTGCTGGAGTCACATCACTCCCTGTTTTTCTCAGAGTCATGTTTACCTCACACTTTCTTTCCAAAGGTGAACATGGAGCTCTCCAAAGTCTGAAGGATGTAGAATAAGAGCTGCAGTTAAGGTCCACTTGTTTTGCAATTTGACCTGATTGTGCTGATTCAGGGCATAGATGGAGATCAAGTGCTATGTTGCCCCAAGGTAGAACCTGGCCCAAAGAGTTCCTGCTTCATCTTGGAAGAATTACTAATGGAGATGCTTAGGGCCCCAGGAAACAATAAAGAAAGATCACAGTGTTCTCTAAAGATGTCTCAATCATCCTTTCAACCAGAGGCCTCAGACTAGTTGTCTGCAGAGGAAAATCCCGCCCACAGATATATTTATCTTGTTCGTTTCACACTGTGCTTCCACTCCAGTACTCTTGCCTGGAAAATCCCATGGATGGAGGAGCCTGTGAGGCTGCAGTCCATGGGGTCACTAAGAGTCGGACACAACTGAGCGGCTTCACTTTCACTTTTCACTTTCACGCATTGGAGAAGGCAATGGCAACCCACTTCAGTGTTCTTGCCTGGAGAATCCCAGGGATGGAGGAGTCTGGTGGGCTGCCGTTTATGGGGTCGCACAGAGTCGGACACAACTGAAGCGACTTAGCAGCAGCAGCAGTGCTTCCAAAAAAAAAGTGATTGCGAACTTTAAAAACTTGGGAGACATTACATTTAAGATGGCTTTCCTCCTCCTCTTGAGGAGACTGAAAAGACAAGGAAACATGGGCCCTCTTGCTCACATGGCGAATGTCAACAGGTGCCGAGTGGCCGCAAGTCCCTAGCCCTCCTCGCCTGGAGCTCCTGCCTGCCTCCCTCAGTCTTCTGAGCTTGAGATCCTCCTGGCTCTTCCACCATGTGAGTGACGGTCATTGGCTGGAAAGAAGGTGTGTGGTAACATTTTACTTTTGCATTTCACACAATGTCTTCCCAGCACCCACCCAGCAACTTTGAGAAGCTTTGTTTCGAGGACTTCAGCTGGCACAACGACAGGGTCGATGCATAAACAGCAAGATGGGGGTTGGCCTAAAAAGTCACCAACTCCTCCGTGCCATGAGGTTCGAGCTCTCCCTTTTAAAAGATGCCTGATGAATTTGAAGCCTGGTGGGTTAGTTATGACAAGTAGGTCCACATGAGTCATAGTTTAGCCTAAAGATTTTGTCCACAGGTTGGGTGTGAGGATTCTGCCAGTATGAAAGAGGCCCACTTACTATGTGGTATTAATCTCTCCCAGCCACATATTTTTATTATTAATACTGTGCAACTGCATTCCTCATGATAGTTTTACTACCTATTAAATGCAAATTCCCAGGGCCTAATCTTTCACCCTATGATGGCATTGTTAACACAGCGGGCAGTTTAGATCAGACCTACTGCCTGCTGTGGAGGGAGTCGTTTGCCAAGGACACCAGGGGCTGCAAGTCTTGCCCACACTTTGAGCCCCAGCAAAGCTAGGCGGCCTCAGAATTAAAGCTTAAAGCAGATTGTTCTCACTGGCTTGGTCTTGTTTTCCAGGACACAACAGCCTGGGGGTAAAAGTAACATTATAGTATTACTCTGACCCTCCTCCCACCAGAGGAACTCGGGACCCCAGCTTGCCAGGGGCTTCCTGGAAGGAATCCCTTACAAGTGACCTTTTCAGTTGCCACCTGTCTGACATTCGCAGTCTTTCTTCTCTGATGCTCTGCTTCTCCCCGGCGGGACCTGAAGCTTAGGCCACCCAAGTTCCCCAGAGACTGTCTTGCCCATGCCATGATTCCCCAGACATGCTGGTCACATGTGGCTGTAACAGGGACCCTGGGAAAAGGTCTGTTATCACCCCTGCCGTACAGTCACCACCACCCCACCCCCCCCCGACACACACACACATATGCAGTGGTGCCTAGCTCTGAGCTTAGGGGGACCACCAGAGCCTCTCCTCCCAGGACCCAGCAGTAGTCCCTGAGGCTGGGATGAGTTGAGTGGTTGACATGGTGATGCATGCTCAGAGCCACCCTCCTTTCTACTGGCACACTGTCCTTGAGCCACACCTGGGCCCTCAACTCTTTCCTGTCATGAGAGTTTCCTTAGGTGCCCCTAGTCCCTCACAATGGTCTGGATCCTAGGTCTAATCAACCACACCAACTATTTTCCTGGCCACTCCAGATAAAATAGTGTTCCCTGATCCCTCTCAGTCCCCTCTAGGTCCCTTTCCTCTGATTACGATTTTCTTCTTGCTGCTTCCTGTTGTTACTGAACCAAACTTGAGTCCACTCACCTAAATGCAGTAAAGCCAATCTGCCGACCCTGGGTCGTGGTGAAGGAAAATGCAGTGTTTATTGTAAGCGGCCAGATGAGGAGTCTGGGGCAGCTAGTGCTCAGAAAATGCAAACTCTCCAATGGGTTTCAGGGAGGCATTTTTATTTTTTACTTTTTAAAATTTTATTTATTTATTTTTGGCTGCACTGGGTCTTTGTTGCTGCTGGCTTTTCTCTAGTTGCAGTGAGCTTGGCCACTCTCTAGTTGTGGGGTGCAGGCTTCTCATTGTGGTGGCTTCTGTTGTTGTGGAACACAGGCTATAGATGTACAGGCTTCAGTAGTTGTAGTGCATGGACTTAGTTGGCCCACAGCATGTGGAAATCTTCCCAGCCCAGGGATCAAACCCATGTTCCCTGTACTGGCAGGCAGGTTCTTAGCCAGTGGACCACCAAGGAAGTCTCTCAGAGAGGCAATTTTAAGGGCCAGGTGAGGGAGGGGAGTCACAGGGTTTGTGATCAGTTTGCAAAAAATTTTCCGATTGGTTGATGGTGAGGTAACAGGGTAGTGTCACATTATCAATCATAATGTGGTTCTAATAAAGTCTAATACAGATCTTCCCTGGCTGCTCAGATGGTAAAGCATCTATCTGCAATGCAGGAGACCCGGGTTTGATCCCTGGTTTGGGAAGATCCCCTGGAGAAGGAAATGGCAACCCACTCCAGTATTCTTGCCTGGAAAATCCCATGGACGGAGGAGCGTGGTGGGCTACAATCCATGGGGTTGCAAAGAGTCGGACATGACTGAATGACTTCACTTTCACTTTAATAGGGATCTAATTAGGATCTAATAGGTCTGGGGCTACATACTCACGGTTATCAAGTAGTTAACATCTTCCCTTTGGTGGGGAGTTTTAGCATCTGCAAAGCAACTCAGGAAATGTACATCAGATACTATCATCTAGGCACTTCAGAGAGGAAGTAAAGCAGAGGATCTGGTGGGAGGGTCTGTCCCTATAGGGTCATGCTCAGACCCTATGCTGTCATATCTTAATTTTTTGTTTATGATCTATCTCCTGTCCACTGGAATGTAAGCGCCATGAGCAGAAGTCCTGATTTGCTCAATATTGTATTCCTAGTACCTAGAACAGTGCTTGGCATACAGTAGGTACATAATAAATACGCTGAATGAAAAGTAGAGACAAATTTATTTTCCAGCCCATAAACATAATAATTTCTTTCCTTTATTAGCCACAGTTGAGAAGACATGGAGAGCAGAAGATAGGATAGGACAGACTTATGGGGCTTTGCCTGCTTTTTGCTGTCTGCATTGGCAATATAAATGGCCAACAAGGAGAGGCATGATATTAAGATTCTTTCCAAAATGGTACAGATTTGATCTTTTTGAATGGCGATGGCATTCCTCTGGGGTGAGCAAAGGTTTAGCTTCATAGCTTAAGTGTAGTGGGTTATGCCTTCTCTGAGCATGGAGATACCCATTTTCCCATTTGTTATTGTATCTAGTACAATCTCAATCACTATCTACAGTAGAATGATAATGTGTCTGGCACTGTATGAGGCCCTCAGTATAGAGTGGCTGGTGACATTTGGGAGTGAGACAATAAACAAGTAGTCAAACAAATACACAGGGTAATTTCAGCAGACAGTGACCAGTCTTTGAAGATGTGATAGGCTGTGATTCCTAGTGGGTATTGTTACCTATTTGTGGCAGCCCAACTTTTAATTTGCAGATTGATCTAACTTAGCCTATGGAAGTAAGCACTTTAAATTGCTTTTTAAAATATTTAATCCAACCAGGAAACCAAAAAAGTTTGATCTAGAAGCCTTCATAGCACTTAAAAATTCACTGAAAGTTCACTGGTATTTATATCTTTTGGCTAAAGATGATTTATAGTTCTAATCTGGGTTCATGATTCTATCCCACTTAGCTTACTCATTTCTGATTTTTAACAGGCTTCGTTCTAAAAAATACTTATTAAGAATCTACTATGTATCAGGTTTGGCTTCCCAGGTGGCCCTAGTGGTGAAGAGCCCGCGTGCAAATGCAAGAGACATAAGAGAAATGGGTTCAATCCCCAGATCGGGAGGATCCCCCTGGAGGAGGGCACAGCAACCCACTCCAGTATTCTTGCCCGGAGAATCCCAGGGACAGAGGAGCCTGGTGGGCTACAGTCCACAAGGTCTCAAAGAGTCGGACAAGACTGAAGTGATTGAGCACACATGCATGTATCAGGTTTAGGAGAAGAGATATGGGAAGGAACATAACAAAGATGAGAGTCTTCAATGTGTAGGAGACAAACAGGGCCTTCGGAATCGGGCAGATCTGGGTTAGAATCCTGGTTCCTCCTCTTCCTTGCTCAATCACTCAGTCATGTCTGACTCTTTGCGACCCCATAGACTGTAGCCCAACAGGCTCCTCTGCCCATGGGATTCTCCAGGCAAGAATACTGGAGTGGGTTGCCATGCCCTCCTCCAGGGGATCTTTCTGGCCCAATCACTGAACCTGTGTCTCCTACATTTCCTGCATTGGCAGGAAGGCTCTTTATCACTGATGCCATCTGGAAAGCCCTACTCCTCTTTTTTACTAGCTACTAAATTTTATCTCTTTGAGCTACTTCTTTCTTTTGTAAAATGATCATACCCAGTTCACAGAGCTGTTAGGGTGTTTAAACTATATAAAGTACCAGCCCCTGTGGCATCACATGAAAGATGCTCCATAAAAGGAAGCAGTTTCCTCCTTGAGACCCTCTGCTTCCTAGGAGCTGACAGAAGCCTGGAGTGATCAAATGGCAGATGCTCTTGAAGGAACTGGTACAGATGGAGGCTTCAAATGTCACCCAGTTGCCTGGGTGTGGTGGGGTACAGGAAGCCATGGTGGTGACTGGTGGTGGCACATTCTCTGTGCTTGGGGCATGGACACTCAACTGGAGGCAGTCAGCTTCTTTGGGGCTATGGCTTCCTTTGGGCACAATGATCATACTTCATGACAATATGGAATATCTAATAATAGTTCTTTTCCTCCCAAGGAGCAGGGGGCTGCTTTGCATATTTTGCATCCTTTGTAGAATCTTAAATCACTTTGTAATGTGAAACATGTCTATGGGAGGCTTTGTGTTGTTCATCCTTATGGTTTCATGCAAAGATTGAGCAAGAAGAATATGTTATAAACAGCCTGCAATTATCTAGTGGAAAAATATAAAAATAAAGTTGGGTGGGCATCAATCAGACTTATGGACAAATCCAAGCTCCCTCAACAAGAATGGTCAACAGCAATCTGAGCACAGACCTATGTTTACCCTGACTTAAGACTGAGGACCGTCTGCTTTTAGAGCCTGAGGTCTATACACGAGTGCCCTGGAACCATGGATGAATGAAAACACAACCCCAGAGCCCACCCACTGGGACACATTTACCCACATGGAAGGTCAACTTCAGAAAGATTTGGAAGAGTAATTGTCAGCTTTAGGAGACCAGAGGTAGGGAAATGAAGAAATTCTGGAAAAGGGATTGTGTAGGACTTTCCATCTATCTTTTCCTTTGTAATTTCTGGTTCAAATTTTCATGTTTATGAGTTGCAAGCTCAGTGTGGCTTATGGAAAGTCATCTGTTTCTTTTGTCATTTACTTCATCACCAGGAATTTACTGATGGAAAAAGACAAGCAGTTTGTGTGTGTGTGTGTGTGTGTGTGTGTGCGTGCGTATGATGGAGAGAGTCATGATTCCATGACTGTGATATTCCTTGAGAGTAACTGCAGTAGCAGCAAAAGCTTTGATTTGTGTGCTTAGTAAGCCATTGCGACAGAAGAATCGCTCAGGGAGTTGATCTTTTGAGATGCTGATCAGACTGCCAAATGCAATGACACTAATTGTGTCCATACCATTTTTGATAAATAGACTCTAGTCTTTGCTCCACCCTGAAGTATTACGACAATTTGCATATCCTGTTTCCACGGTTCTGCAGATTTGTTAGATACAATCTCTAGCTTTATAAACTTTATAAAATATTTTATAAATAACTGTAAAAACTAAGGGGAGCTCTATATTACTTTTCTGGTTTCTTCTGGGAACGGTTTATGAACGTTTGCTGTCTCCATGGTACATGCTCAAGAGGAATAGCACATTCTGCTGTAGATGAAGTTTAACCATTTTCTTTCCACAAAGGGAACCTGGGAGGAGTTATTTCCCCTACATTCTTTCTCAAATGGAGCCACTAATGCGGACAATCTAAATGACGTAATTTATGTATGCTGTGCGTATATGTATATTTTGCCAAACCATGGGAATATAGTTCTAGTATTCCTTAGATTGATTACTTCTACCCCAAGATTTTGCCATCAGCTCCGGGCTCTTGTAAGAGGTTTAGTGAGAAAAGCAAGGCAGTGATGTACTTTGTGGAGAGAACATGTGTGTTATGTTAGCTGATATATTTTGGGTTTGCCACCATAAAGTGACAATGGGAAGATAAAGGAAACACAGTCTCCCCTTCCCTGACATAGACATTAGCTTTGGAAAATGTGTCTTCTGAAATTCCACTTCCCCAACCTGCCATCCAAATGAGGGTTCTTTCCAAGAAAAACACCAGTGGCTCCAGCTCTGCCTCCATTATCTTGCACACAAAGTCTCTGTTTTAATAGAGGCACTGCTGGGCGTGTTTCAGTGTTTCCAAGAGTGGAATAAAACAGTGTGCTGGCTATCAGCCTGATTAGTAGTTGATGACAGGTATTGTGATCCACAGAGAAATATGTAGAGATGGAGGAGACCAGGGCAGGTTTCTGTGATATTTTATATATCCCACCCTCCAACACCAGTTGCACACAGGCTGAGTTAATTGCCTCCTTCTCTGCTCCCAGAGTTCTTTATGCATCCTACAAGTCTGCAACTTGTGTTCTAACGTGGCTGCCTGTGCCATGTAGCCAGCTCCTGAAGCTTTAAGATGTGACATGCCAAATTTGGATCCTCAGCACTCAGGACAACGTCCTGAGGCACATAAAGCAGGTGCCTGCTGATGGAGTGGTTGAATAGATTTCAACTGCTTTATCTTTTTCCAGGACTTCACACACACCAGTGTATCTGAAGATACGAGCAGTTCTGACCCTTCCAGTCTCACCCCCTCCCTTCCCCTGGCTTTGTTTGCAACAGCCCTTCAGTTCAGCCGCACAATGTCTGGAACCAGTAGTTCAGCAACCTCAGTTGCTCAGTTGTGTCTGACTCTTTGTGACCCCTGGACTCCATCCCACCAGTCCATGGGATTGCCCAGGCAAGAATACTGGATTGGGTTGCCATGTCCTTCTCCAGAGGATCTGCCCAACCCAGAGGTCGAACCAGAGTCTCCTCTGTCTCCTGCATTGGCAGGCAGATTCTTTACCACTGGTGGTAAATTTGGTAGAAGACACCAAATTGGTTAACCAAATTTCCCACTATTTAGCCAGTTAACCTGATCCTATATTTAAATTTTAAAATCAATAATTTATCAGCATGGGTAATTCCCAGGTGATGGTGAAGGTGATGCTACTGGCCTGAAGGCCACACTTGGAGAACCATTGACCTAGATGGCGAATTCAACCCGACAGTGATCTTAATGGTTCAGAATTGAGTTTATCAGTTGTTTGATATGATGTAATCAGGTTGGTGTCTTGCCATTAGATAGACAAAGCCTTCATTTCTGTCTTATTCCTTTTCTTTGTTAAGAAAAAGAGTGTGTTGATATGATGGAGACCAGATGGAGATTAGATTAGTAGGACGGTAGAAGTGCAGTAGTGAACAGCTGACTCTCAACAACAGCAAAGGCCCTGACCTGAAGCACTTCCTCCCAAGATGTTATATCCCCTCTGTGGTCAACATCAGACTTTTCTCCAATTGTAATTCAGAAAACTTGGAAAACACAGAACTTCATTTAAAAAGAAAATAGCACCAAAATACCACCACTCAGAGATCACCACTGCTAACAATTTTTGGAGATCTAGAGTTTTTTGTATTTACATTCACATTGTCCTGTGATTATGGCCAACATCATGCTACTATCATGAACTCCTTGGCCTGGGGTTGGGAAGAGAGGGCTTTACTGGGAGCAGCAGGTGCTTCAGATTGGTTAAGGCCCAGCCCTGTTACCTACTAGGCACTTAGCTTCTGGGTGTGTTGTTTAACCTCTTTAAGCCTCAGTGTTCTTTTGCAAACTATCGTAAAAGCTTGTGGAACTGCGGGAGGAATACGGAAGCCTGCTGCGAGACACTGGACACATCGGCGCGGCAGGGGCAGTAGGTGTGGTGAGATCGGGCCTAGAGGCCTGACCAGCTCTTGGGTAGCTACGCTTGTGCTGTTTTGAATGCCGTCTTCTGTAAGGGTGCTAATGGGAGCTGTTCCCGTGGTCTGTGCTTACTTCATGTGACTGCTTAATTTGCGTTAAGAGTCTGTTCAGCAACCAGTCTGAACTCTGCTGGCACCGCATTAATTGCACTAAAGAGTTTGCACTGAATGTCCTATTTCTGCTTCTCATTTCTATCTGCCTCACTGACTTGGTTCTTTGTTCTATCACCTAGAAGATTTCATCTTCTGGGTCAACCGCTATGAGGATGATTGGGGTCTCTTTTGGCCATTTATTCTCTGCCTTTTTTGGGTAAATTCTTAATCTAAACATTGATCTGGTGCTTGGATTACAAATTATCCTGCATTCCTTCCACACAACAGCATGCTACAGAGTTGGCAACCTGTAAGCAGTTTAAAGTAGGCATGGGATTTATAATTGTGAAAAAAATCTGGAAACAACTCAAAGGGCCAACAATAGGGGGTTGGTTAAGTAAACTCTGTATAGCCACAGGATGCCTGCTATGCAGCAATTAAAAATGACATTTGTGAAGTGTTTCTAAGGATATAAGAAAATGCTATGACTTGTTCTGTGACAAAACAATACACACACACACACACACACAGACCCACACTGTGATCTCAGTTATATACAAACAACACTTCCCTGGTAGCTCAGCTGGTAAAGAGTCCGCCTGCCATGCAGGAGATCCCGGTTTGGTTCGTGGGTCAGAAAGATCCCCTGGAAAAGGGACCCACTCCAGAATTCATGGGCTTCCCTGGTGGCTCAGATGATAAAGAATCCACCTGCAATGTGGGAGACCTGGGTTCAATCCCTGAGTTGGGAAGATCCCCTGGAGGAAGGCATGGCATCCCACTCTAGTATTCTTGCCTGGAGAATCCGCATGGACAAAGGAACCTGGCAGGCTATAGTCCATGGGGTTGCAAAGAGTTGGATATGACTGAGCGACTAAGCACAACAAAAATGCACAGAGAAAGATCTAAAAAGAAACTATACTACAACACTAAAATTGATTATGACTAGATGGAAGGATTAAGCACAATCTTTGCTCCTTCATCTTCTTTCAATGATTTCCAGATTTTATGTTATAATAGCTCCTGTTTATTGAGTATGGGTATGCCAGGCACAAAGGAAGACTCTTTGTGTTTATTATCCCTCATTCCCAAGACAGATGGCAAGTTAAGTTTTGTTTCTACAAAAAAATAATAATAATAATAAAAGTGGTACAGAGAGATTAGATAATTTGTCCAAGATGACAAACTAGTAAATGAGAGAACGGAGACCTGGAGTAACACCTGTTCAACTCCAAAAACCTATGCTCTTTCTACCACCCTACACTTTGAAGATTTATGCATTGCTTTCATGATGTTAAAGTCATGTAACAGACAATGTTTTTAAAAAGCATAGTATGCAATTTTTAAAAAAGTAGTGATGAAAACCAAGGCTATCGTTACAATCTTTTTATTTTTTATTTTTTTGTTACCATCTTTTAAAATTCCATATATATGCGTTAGTATGTTGTATTGGTCTTTATCTTTCTGGCTTACTTCACTCTGTATAATGGGCTCCAGTTTCATCCATCTCATTAGAACTGATTCAAATGAATTCTTTTTAATAGCTGAGTAATATTCCATGGTGTATATGTACCATAGCTTCCTTATCCATTCGTCTGCTGATGGGCGTCTAGGTTGCTTCCATGTCCTGGCTATTATAAACAGTGCTGTGATGAATATTGGGGTGTGCATGTCTCTTTCAGATCTGGTTTCCTCAGTGTGTATGCCCAGCAGTGGGATTGCTGGGTCATATGGCAGTTCTATTTCCAGTTTTTTAAGAAATCTCCACACTGTTCTCCATAGTGGCTGTACTAGTTTGCATTCCCACCAACAGTGTAAGAGGGTTCCCTTTTCTCTACACCCTCTCCAGCATTTATTGCTTGTAGACTTTTGGATAGCAGCCATCCTGAATGGCGTGTAATGGTATTTTTAAAAGATGGTAATGATAACCCTATATGCAAAACAGAAAAAGAGACACAGATGTACAGAACAGACTTTGGGACTCTGTGGGAGAAGGCGAGGGTGGGATGTTCAGAGAGAACAGCATTGAAACCAGTATACTATCAAGGGTGAAACAGATCACCAGCCCAGGTTGGATGCATGAGACAAGTGCTCAGGGCTGGTGCACTGGGAAGACCCAGAGGGATGGGATGGAGAGGGAGGCAGGATCGGGATGTGGAACACATATAAATCCATGGCTGATTCATGTCAGTGTATGGCAAAAACCACTACAATATTGTAAAGTAATTAGCCTCCAACTAATAAAAATAAATGAAAAAAAATTTAAAAAAAAGAGAAACAAACAAACAAAAAAAGAAAGCCAAGGCTAGAGATTATTTAAAGGCAGAAATGTGTAAGTAGAGAAGGTTGTACTCAAGGCCACTGCTTAATAATGTTTCTATATAATTTAGAAAACAATCTTTCTTTCCTGCCAGCAGAGTCAGCCCCATACCAAGGCATATGGCTCAAAAAGCTGAATGCAGTCTCAGTTCAGCCTTACTTCCCTTTTGGCAGAGTGCACTGATGCAGTCAACAACCTGTGCCACTGCACATGGTCACCTTCTGGACATCAGCTGCAGCACCCTTCTAAGAGATGGATGTAGCATCTCTTTCATCTGTATTTTTATTCTCCTCTCCCATCTTCCCTTTCTCCAAATTCTTTATCACTTGGATTTCTTCTTGGTTATCCTCTCTATTTTGAGGACTTGTGCTCTGAGAGGAGTGTGTATTTGCTGTATATCCTACCCTCCCTTGGAAGGTCGCATCCTTGCCTTATGTTTTGGACACTAGGTTTATGGCCAGAATTTGCAGTGTTCAAGATTATAGTTACTTACCCTGAAGATAGATGACTCAATAGTATCTTGGTTAAACCAATGAGCTTTGAACCTAAGCATAAGCCCTCTCCATTTATCATGTAGCCTTTCAGTACTTCTCTCAGCATCTTCTATGATCCCATAATTCTTTGTCCATCTCTATTACTATACACATTGTACTTTCTTGTAATGATTTGATTAGGTATCTGTTTAGATTAGGAACTCTTTGAAAACAGGACCGTGTCTTCCTTTCTATATTTTTGGCACGTGGATTTGGTCAGAAAGGATATGAATGACCACATCTCAAAAAACTGAGAAGCCAGCCATACATGACTTTGGGTGATCACACAGTGTGTTCCACACAAGTGTTACCAACCATTTGGGACAACAGCATTCTTAAAGTTTCTCATGTGCTTAATCTCTCAAAGAGCAAGGAATTTTTTCTTGTGTTCCACCAAATCCTCTCAGGCTTTAATTTCTATTTGCTCCCTTTTTTCCAGTCCTGAAGACTACAAGTAATATTGATTAACATTTGCTTCATAAAATCTCTCACATATCTGCTGTGCTAAGTCACTTCAGTCATCTCCAACTCTTTGCAACCCCATGGACTATAGCTCACCAGGCTCCTCTGTGCATGGGATTCTCTAGGCAAGAATACTGGAGTGGATTGCCATGCCCTCCTCCAAGGGATCTTCCCAACCCAGGGATTGAACCTGCATCTCTTACGTCTCCTGCACTGGCATGTGGGTTCTTTACCACAGCACTACCTGGGAAGCCCCTCTCACATATGTATGTGTGTGTTTATACTTGCCTTGTTCCAGAAAGGATTTAAATTATCATATAAGAACATAAAACCTCCAACATAATGGCATGAAAATAGGAACAAAAGAGAAACAAAAGAGAGAAAAAGGGTGGGGACATAATCATTTACATTCTGGGAGGCAGGAGTCAATTTCTTATGAGTAGGCTTGGCAACTTCTTAGCCCCAGAAACCATTATGCAGGTCAAACTTGACCTAGCTACATTAAACTGAGTGCCATTACCTGTAGTTAACCACATCTCATTCCCAAAACACCCAAGCATGGTGGTCCCATGGTGCAAACTGAGGTTCACCCCCATGACTAATTCCCCCCAAAACCTGCCCAAATGAGGGGGCAGCAAGATTTCTCTCAGTCCTGCTGCTGATTGGTTTGAAGCCCAATCTGAGTCACCGTAAGCCTTGCACAGGCCAGTGAGTATGGTGGCAGGACAAGAGCACTGACCTGAGTCTCAGTCCTCTGTCAAGTGCACCTTAGAAAAGAATGAATAGATGTGTTTGGCAAGAATTTTCTAAAAATTCTTAAGAGGTAAAAATTTCTTAATTATCTGATGAGCAGACAGATGGCACTTAAACATGCAGTTGTGTCTGACTCTTTATGATCCCATGGGCTATAGCCCACCAGGCTCCTCTGTCCATGGGGATTCTCCAGGCAAGAATACTGGAGTGAGTTGCCATGCCCTTCTCCAGAGCAGACAGATACCCAGAGGTAAACACAGTGTATGCAACATTATCCTAGGATCTATGGCTGTTTCTAAACTTGTATGTTATTTTTTAAGTTCTCAAACCTAAAAAAGAGCTGTTTATTAGAAAAGGGTGGTACTTCCCTGGTGCCTTAGCAGTAAAGAATCTGCTTGCCAAAGCAGGAGACTCAGGAGACGTGAGTTTGATTCCTGGGTTGAGAAGATCCCTTGGGGAAGAAAATGGCAACCCCGCTCCAGTATTATTGCCAAAGAACTCTCATTGACAGAGGAGTTGACAGGTTATAGTCCATGGGGTCATGAAAGGTTGGACATGACTTAGCAACTAAAAAGAAAAACAACAAATTGGAGAAGGGGAGCCTGGTATCCCAAATCCTTGGACACCAGACATGTGCACATTATAAATATATGGATATAGTGGAGTCATGAGTTTGAGAGACTTTCCTCCCCTTTAACAGATGAGTGGTTTAGATAACCTCAAATTATATGGGCAACAAAGGGAGAGAGGGAGAGGAGAACTGATCTACTCACCATGACTGAGACCCTTTTCACAATGATTACACTCCTTTTTACACTCACTCCCTGTGGGAATCAAAATTTTATTTCAAAACCAGGAAATTCTTAGACACTCCTGATCATATATCCAGATAAAAGAAGTTGGAGGTGGGATGGGGAGGACAAAGGGGACACTGCGTTGATTGGGTCTTTTGGTTTTAAGCCACAGGAATCAAGATAGCTCAGGAAAAATGGGGAAATTTATCTCATAGACTCTACAGGAGAATTGAATTACTAACCCATAGACAGGACAGAGAAGCAGCTGGAGCTCAAAAATCTAGAACCCTGCCAAGATTTTTGCTCTATTTCTCTCTTTTCTGCTTCTTTCTATATTTCAACTTTAGAAAGGTCGGGTTTCTCTAGTCTCTCAGTGTCACCATCACAGAGATATTAAGTCTTTTACTCCAGTTACACTTGAAAAAAAAAAATCCCAGGGAAGCACTCTGATTGGCCAGGATCAGGTCAGGTGCTCACCCCTGAACCAATCAGCCATGGCCAGATGTGCGTGGGAGGGGTGCTATGATGGCTTCCATGCTAGTCTCGGGAGTTTCTCAGTTGGCGGACTCTGGGACAAGGGGGGTTGAATAAAAACGTGGTGGTCCTCATTGAACTATAAGACTGAAGAGGTGAAAGCCGCTCTTTTATGAAGAAAGGGAAAACGAGTTGAATAAACAAGATACTAGATGTCTGTCATATCTACCAACCCACAGGGATCACACAGACATTAAACATTGTGAAGTTGACAGGCCTGGCAAATGGAGTATTATAAAGCAATTTGTTTGCTAATAGGATGCTTCTTCACCCACCCCTAGCAAGAGAAAGAGAAGCTCCCTGGGCTAAGGAAGAAACAGAGGTTGAGAATCCTGTAGCCTAAGTGAAAGTCACTCAGTTGTGTCCAACTCTTTGCAAGCCCATGGACCGTAATCCACGGAATTCTCCAGGCCAGTATACTGGATTGGGTAGCCTTTCCCTTTTCCAGGGGATCTTCCCAACCCAGGGATCGAACCCAGATCTCCCACACTGCAGGCAGATTATATACCAGCTGAGCCACAAAGGAAGCCCAAAGCCCACCCTATATTCATTCCCATGTAAAGTTCAGGGTAGGGACTAGGAAAAGCATAGGCAGTTCTTCCTCAATATTTTTTAGGAAATAAATAATGAACATAAGGTTAAAATAAGAAAATAAATGAATGTCCATATCGTTTTCTCTATGTTACAGAAATGCTTTAAATGTACATGCACCAACCAATAAAGAAATAGTAATGAAATCATTTTAAAGACTCCACTGAGTAAAAACATTTTGCATATTTAACAACATATTTAGTAATCTTTAATTGTTCCCAGTCCATGGTTTTGTGGTTTCACTGTGACCTCCTGAATCTCTGCCAGGTTTCACAAGATCTTGTTGCTAAAAGAATACTGGTTTCAGTGATTCATTTGACAACAGTATAATGTGTCCATATTCTGGGCCAGGCATTGTGCTAATTGGGATGGATATAGCACTGAGCAAGGCAAGAACTGTCTTTGTTGTCACAGAGTTTGCATTCCAATGGCGAATGCACCCATGAAAAAGTGTTACAGATGTGATCTTGAGAAAAAGTGCAGAAATCAAGAGTATTTCACATGGGGAAACCTACTGATACAGATAAAAAGGATTATAGAAGCAAACCCCAAGCCTGCCCAGGTCCAGACTACCCAGTTATAACTTGTCCTCTTTGGAATTAACTTAAGAAACCTCAGCTAAAATTGGAGCTGGCACAGGCAGGTAGGGGAACCTCTCAAGCTCTGCTTTGTATCATCAGCTACTCCAAACAGGAAGAGACACACGCTTGCATCTCTGACAAGAAGATGTCCCTACTCTACAATCCAGCAGAAGGAAGGAAACCTCTCTTTGCCTCAGAACAGCCCAGCCAATCGAAGACTCTTGTAGCCCCAGCAATAAAAAGCCTCTATCCTAGCAGCTCAGGTGGGAAAGAATCATCCTGCAATGCAGGAGACCCAGGTTCGATTCCTAGGTTGGGAATATCCCCTGGAGAAGGGAATGGCAACCCACTTCAGTATGCTTGCCTGGAAAATTCCATGGACAGAGGAAACTGGCTGGCTACAGTCCATGGGACTGCAAAGAGTCGGACATGACTGAGCGACTAACACTTACACTTTGGATTGCATTTTCCTGCAATGGTCTTTTTGATTATTATAGCTCCTTCCAACTCCCTTCTTTCTCTTTAAAAGCAAGTTCTGCTTCCTTGTTCTCTGGTTTGCCTATGGTCCACCATTTAAGATATTTGAATATCTTAAATAGCAATTCCTCTGATTATTCCTGAATAAATTTGTGTTTGCTGGTAAAAAAATAACTGGTTATCATATTATTAAAGTTGATATGTTGTCAAAGGAGAAGAAACCTCCAGGAACACACAGACCGATTAAAATAGCAATTGGAAGAGATGAATGAGGACTTGTTCTCTGTGGCTCTCTGTATCTCTCAAGTTCTCCAAACTGCAGGTTAAACATAGATCAAATAGTTCTTATCTACTTGCAACAAAAATGCCTTTAAGGGGTAGCTGTGTTCAGTTCATTGACATACAGCAGGAGAAATGGAAGAAAGCTCTTCTTGCTTGGATTAGGTGAGTAAGCTGTTTGTTGCCCTTTGAATTTAAGATTTTTTTTTTTTTTAAGCTATGTTCATTATAAACAAACTGAATTGTCTAGAAGATACTAAGAAAAAAAATGTGGCCTGTATGGAAGTTTGAGATGGTTTCATGAATATAGGCATATACCTCATTTTATTGTACTTCATGGATACTGGGGTTTGTTTTTGTTCTTTTTTTTCACAAATTGAAGATTTGTGGCCACCCTGCATTGAGCAAGTCTATTGACACCTTTTTCCCAACAACATACTACTATGACTCAATGAAGGTTCAGATGATGGTTAGCAATATTTTGCAATAAAGTATTTTTAAATTAAGGTATGTATATATATTATGTATATATATTTTTAAAACAATGCTGTTGCACACTTAATAAGTCACAGTATAGTGTACACATAACTTTTATATGCACTAGGAAACTAAAAAATTTGTGACTTGTTTTATTGCAATATCTGCTTTATTGTGGTAGTCGGGAACCAAACCTACAATATCTTCAGGGTCTGCCTGTAGAAGATTAAAACCTTAAAGAAGATGTATGCTTTAAAAAGATAGCTGTGGATAGGAAAAGGGGGGATGATGGTGAACCATGCATTGGTTCTTAAAACTGCTGTCTGGAAGTGACATATGTCACTTGTGCTTGCATTTTTCTGGCCAAAGCAAGTCCCATGGCTACATCTAATTTAAATGAAACAAGACAATGTGATATTATCCCCATGACTGACTTCATAAAAATGATAATCATTCAAAATTACATTTTTAAGAATTAGAAATCTAATTCAGCTACATTTAATTTTGTATATGTTTTAATTTATAGGAGATCTTTTCCAAGGCTTTAATCATCATAACTAGGCACTTGATTATTGCACAGAGGAGTGGACTCTAATTATCTTCCCTTTGAATCTTGAGCTGGTTTTAGTAAACTGCTTGACCAACAGAATATGGCAGAAGTTGTGTTCTGGGGCTTCTGAGGTTAAGTCTTGTAGCTCCCTGTGATGGGCAGGGCCCGTGCCAATTTGGGATGCACGTGAAGCCTGAGGCTTTTGCTCTTGGAGCCCTGAACTGCCATGTAACCAGTCGAGTCACCCTGAAGTCACCATGCTGGGCAGACCACATGGAGAGACCACATGGAGAGGCCTGGAGACCAGCGAGGGAAGTTAAACTCCTAGCAGGTTATTTCTTTGGTTTGAATCTTCGGATAAATGTATTTCTGCCTTCTAAGTGTTGTGTGAGGCTGGGATAATACATCTAATTGACTTCTTCAGACTCTAATTTCTGAGTGCAAATTAGTAGGTCAGAATATTTTTTTCCCTTAATTTTGGGAAGAATAAGGAGCCTTGGTTCTCCAAGGGCAGGGAGAAGTGAGAAATAGTTTTGAGGCCTGAGTTATTGCCTGAGGCAGGGTGTTCTTGTGTGGTAGGAGCCAGCAATCAGCATAAGAATGAAGCACGCCCAAGAGTAAGGACCTCCCACCTCACCACCCCCTGTGTCAGGGCCACCCTGAACTGGCAGCAGGGTGGTCTCTGAGCAGATTCAAAATGGATCACGGATTCAGCCCTGTCTACTCAAAGTCCCTGACGACCCTATCAGGCTGTTTGGGGTCTTTTGAGGCAAAATGGTAAACAGCCATCTTCCCTAGCCAAGCCATAAATAAACTGAGGAAAAAAAAACATTGCCTCAATGTATGAGAACTGGGGCCTGGAACTTCACATTTATTCTGATAAAGTTGATGATGGAGGATACATCATTTTATTTTGTAGCCTCATGGGCTTACTCTCGGAACCTCAGAATTAGGCAGAATTTATTACCTAGTCACCTCAGGTATTGCATGATGGTGGGACTCACAGTGAGGAGAAAACCTACAATGTGGAGAAGCATATGAAAATACATGCTTCCTGTGGACATCTAAGATGATGAGCAAGCCCAGCATATTTCTCCCAAATGTATCCAAAAGCTAAGTCCCACCATATCCCTGAATGGAATAAACAAAAAGGCAGAGAGAGACCAGGAGTATATACAACTGAGTTAGTTCCCTCTACATGGAAGAAAACAGTAAGAACTGAGAAGGAGAAGCTCCCCAGTTGGTGGAATTGATGACTGCCTTGCAAGATGGGTACAGGCCTTTGCCCCTAGCAACTCAGAGCTGCAGCAACCCTGTTGGTCTTAAGACCTAAAACACAGATCCATCAGATCTTGTGCTTGCTTCTCATTTCATGTCAGCAACATTTATTAGATGTCTGCCATTAACATGACTCTGTGATTGCGTGATCCTAACTTGAAGAACCTGCAGTAATGAGGATATAGGATAAGCTGCTATAACCCAAAGCACTCAATATGCAGGCTCTATGCCAGGCACTTTAACCAGCTTCTGGAATAAGGAGATGAAGAAGACAATGTCCTACCATCAAGGAGCTGTATATTGTCTGCAAGTGAGACAGACCAATGTAAAACTGTAGTATATCCTGGGGGCATGACCACAGCATCACAGGAGTAAAGAGGCAATCAGCTTTGCCCAAGAGGTTATAGAAAGAGCACAGGGGCAGTGATGGCTGAGCCCAGACTTTATTTTTTTTTTTCATTTATTTTTATTAGTTGGAGGCTAATTACTTTACAACATTGCAGTGGTTTTTGTCATACATTGACATGAATCAGCCATGGATTTACATGTATTCCCCATCCCGATCCCCCCTCCCACCTCCCTCTCGACCCGACCCCTTTGGCTCTTCCCAGTGCACCAGGTCCGAGCACTGGTCTCATGCATCCAACCTGTGAGCCCAGACTTTAAAGACAAGTGCAAATTTTCCAAATTGGGGAACAGCTGTAGGAAGGCATAGATGCAGGAGAGAGCTAGTCATATGCCCAGACTGTGGCAGTTTCCCTCATTCGACAGGTATTCATTAAGCACTAAACTGCCATCAGTATTAGGGACTCTGTGTTGACTGGGAGAGGCACAATCCCTGCCCTTGGGAAATTTATTGTCCCATCCTATAAGAGAGGGTTTCTCTGATAGCTCAGTTAGCAAGGAATCCACCTGCAATGCAGGAGACCCCATTTCAATTCTTGGTTTGGGACGACCCCCTGGAGAAGGGATAGGCTACCCACTACAGTGTTCTTGGGCTTCTCTCTTGGCTCAGCTGGTAAAGAATCTGCCTGCAATGCAGGAGATCTGGGTTTGATTCCTGGGTTGGGAAGGTCCCCTAGAGAAGGGAAAGGCTACCCACTCCAGTATTCTGGCCTGGGGAATCCCATGGACTGTATAGTCTATGGCATCACAAAGAGTCAGACACTACTGAGTGACTTTCACTTTCATTCTATAAAAGAGACAGTAGTGGGAAGCAAGACTGGAAAGGTGGGTAGGGGCCAGATCATGGAAGGTCCTATGTATCATGCCATGGAAGTTGGTGTTTACCCAGAGCCTATTCCCACTTCATTATTGCCACATCATGCTATGGAACAGGCCTGTGACGGAAATGCATCACATCCCCCTCAGGCTCCAAAGTGGCCCATGCTCATGGTGACAGAAAACAAGATGTACTATAAAGCAACAGCATTTCCTGTTCTAGAAATCCCAGAAGTATGAGAAATAGTTTCAGGGTTTTTTCCCCAAACCAAGCCATAAGAACAATGAATTAATACTAGCAAAAATAAGCCAAAATTAAAACAAGCATTTGCACCATCATTACACTTAACATTGAAATGCAATAAGCAAAAATTTTAGCGAATCTTTTAAAAGTCCCATAAGGATTAAGTAAAGTCTCAAAAGTCTCAGAATGTTTTCCTGGCCAATAGAGAAAGAAATAAAGATGAAATTTATAATTAATTCCAAAGATCTGACCAAATTTCTCTCAGGATTCTGCAAAACTTTTCCTTCTCCTAAGTTCAAAATTTTAGAGCTCAAGGTCACTCTGCTTACTGTATGATAGGCCAGTGAATATGAAAGACGAGGTGTTGAGGCAATGAACATGACTTTATTCAGAAAGCCAGCTGACAAAGGAGATGGCAGACTAATAGCTCAAAATAACCATCTTGTTGGGGTCTGGAGACTTGTTTATGGGTCAGACATGGGAGGAAGTGAGGAAACAAAAAGACTGTTTAATCTTGCAAGTATCTCCTAGAATGGCAAGCCTCAGGCAGGGGGGATGTATTAATTTATTCCTTCCTGCCATCTACAGGTGGACAGGATTCCGAACAAAGGCACTTTAGCTTGACTTAGGAAGAGAGGTAGGATTCTCAGAGGCAGGCTGTTATGTGTGATTACAATAACAAAAGCACCAAAGAAACAAATCTAGCATGGAAGAGTAAAAATTGACTCCTCCCTGTTACAAGAAGATATTTAGATTGCTCTGGAAGATAGTTTATTGGAGAAATTTAAAGAGGGAAACACTAATCCAACAACAAATTTTATTGAACCCCTATATACTTAAGACTTGGTGCCACAGCATGTGAGCAAAGTGAATTGTCTCTTTAGTTAATACTTAATGTTTAAAATTTAATGGATAAAACTTTATTGCACTCATTGTAAATATGTTCTGAAAAGTAAAGTTCCAGTTCATTTAATGTGTTATAAGAGGAAAGGAACATTCTTCAATGAACGAATTAATCTGAAACAATTGTGGGAGATGTATTGCTTAAGTGTGTTATGAATAAATGTAGCCCTTGTGCAAGTTTCAAGATTTTTCAAGGGTTAGAATCATTCTTTAGAAGAAAGAAAGCTATTCCCTTCTGATTCAGGACACACAATGGGAATTCACATTGTTGGCATGAAAATGTATTCTCTGGTATAACTGTCTCTCTGTTCTGGATTTTTTCAAGCTTTGGGGAGGAGGGAAGTATGGGTCTTTGAGGTTTTCATCCCAGTTGTTAAGTAAAAGGAGATGAGACTGCATTCATTCACAAATACTTCCTGGGTACTGCAGTAGTCCCTAGGACTCTCCACAAATCTCCTGGTTCGCCTCTCCTTCTGGGATCACTGCAAGTTTGAAGCCTCTGCGGCAACATGTGGCCACGTGACTTGCTTCGGCCAATGAAATGTAAGACTCAGAGAGCTGCTGTGGTACCCACTGTGTTCCCTCCCCCACCCATCCATAGCCACACCATGGAGGCCAGCAGCGAGATGGCACCTCCATAACTGGATTCATTCCAGGAGGAGATCTTCTCAGTAAGAAATAAACTTGTTGCATTAGGTCACAAGATCTGGGAGTTGTTTGTTATTCTAGTGTAACGGGCGTCTGCCTACGGACAGCTGTCCACGATGTAAGCAGCATCATGCTAGGCAAGACAGTGGTTGGAAAGTATGCCCTTTTGCCAGAAACTCCTACCCCAGGGGAGAGAGAGAGCCGGGAAAACAATTATGAGGTAGCAGATAGCCACAGTGGAATGGTAAACCCAACCTCAGGGGAACTCAAAAACAAAGAAAAGTGGTAAGAGATGCTTCTTTCCTGTAAAACATGAAGGGAAAAGATGAGAAAAACCTCTCTTACATATTTCCTTACAGTCTGATCTGATCTATACTTAACTATGGTCTTCGCTATTTATAGTGATGGAGTTGTTCACATGCTAGTGGAAAGCTTGATAGTCTACTTGATATACTTAAGTATTTCTGTAAAAATTCTACTGGGTAGCAAAGGGGAGGCATCCTTTTTTTAAACATTTTAAGAACAGTTTTTACTTTTGGATGTGCTAGGTCTTCCTTGCTGCTCGCAGGCTGTTTCTATTTGCTGTGAGCAGGGGCTTCTCTGTAGTTGTGGTATCTGGGTTTCTCACTGTGGTGGCATCTCTTGTGGCAGAGCATGGGCCCTAGGCCATATAGGCTCAGTAGTTGTGGTTCCTCAGTTCTAGAGCACTGGCTCAATAGTTGTGGTGTATGGACTTAGTTGCTCCGCAGCATGTGGGATCCTCCCAGACCAGAGATCAAATCCATGTCTTGCGCATTAGCAAGTGGATTCTGTACCACTGAGCCACCAGGGAAGCCCCCAGGAGCCACCTTTTGAATCAACTCTAATAGATAAATAGTGGCTGCTTGGCATCTTATTTGAGAAAGATTATGATACTGCATCCCAACTTGGGAACGGAATGATGTGATTAGTTAGTAGTATCTATCTTGTGTTTAGGAAAGAGGAATTCTTAAAAAAAATAAAAAAGTTTTCATTGCTAACCTATTCCTAGCTAAAACAGAAAAGTTATTTACCAACTTATTATTTCCCATCCAAAAAATAATGGAGTGGCCTGGAAAACTCACATATATAAACCATGGCGTATGCTCCTAGGGAATAGCAAGAAATATGTTATGCATTTTCAGTGTCTACCCCCTAAATAGAAATATAGCTATGTTAATAAGGTAACACATGTGAAGAAGAAAACATATACATCATCTTGATTGTGATGTCTTAACTCTATGACTTGTGACAGACAATAAGTTAAGATCTCAAATATAGTAGCATTATTATCTCTCTTTTATGAAACACCCCAAGAACGGCTCTGCCATCCTTGTGAAGCTTGGTCATGGACAAGGTGGCTGCTTCAGTCATCCTTGTCTGCGTGGCTGAGGATAGCTCCCAGGGAAAGTCTAGGAAGAAACTTTGTCTCTAATGAGCAAAGATCATCTCCACTAACATTCCATTGACCCCAACTTGGTCTATTATTTCAGAGTCAAGGGAATCTGCAATGTTTAGCTGGCAGTCATGAACTCAGCTTCACCTTGAGGTGTTCCATTACTAAAAAGAAGACAAGGAGAATGTATACTGAGAAGAATCAGCAGGCTCCATCACTGCTATAGGAGAAGGAAGAGACCAACTTATACTGAAGAATTCAGGGAACCTCTTCCTGAAAGAATAAAGGGTAATAGCAGTAAAGGACTTAGTAAAGGATTTAGTAAAGCAGTAAAGGATTGATTTAGGAGAGGAGAAAGAGGAGGAGACTAAATCAATAGAGGGGAAAGAATAGAGACTAAAATATAAGATTTCGTAAAACCTCCCTTTAGTTAAGACATGTCAGAAAGCTACACATCCTGATATGATGCACTGAGAAGGCACCCTATCACCTTGTATTCATGCCAAAAATCCATAACATCACTCTAATTGTGAGAAAACTAATACATAAACCCAAATAGAAAGACATTTAACAAAATAGTTGGCCAACGGCCCTCAAAAGTGTCGAGATCATGAAAGAATGGGAAAGACTGAGGAACTGGCTCAGACTGGAGGAGTTAAGGAGACACAACAACTAAATGCAAGGTGGGGTCCTTCTGCGACTAGGAAAAAAGATATTAAAAGGAGAAAACAAAGTCAGATGAGGTATATAGGTTAGTTACTGATGCTTTATCAGCATTAATTTCCTGGTGTTGGTAGCTGTGCTATGCATCTGAAGATGTTTAAGAAAAACTAGGTAGATATATATGGGAACATGCTACTATTTGCATAACTTTCCTGTATGTCTAAAATTATTTCAAAATGAAAAGTTTAAAGTCCCTGACATGTTCTATGAACACATGTCAACTGCAAATCTTATAAAAGTCATGGAATGAGAAACCCAGGCCCCGTGAATGACATCTATCTCATCTCCCTTCTGGTCTATTCTAAAAGTCATTTCCCTCATCTCCATGTCTCTATTCACTCCCCAACTCTGCAGCCTGAATGGTCCATTTGTAATACAGATCTGATTATCCTATTGCCCCATTTGGAGCCTTGCATCAGCTTCCCTGATGGATTTTCTGGTGGATTAAATCTTCATCCTTTGTTAACAGCCTACTGGCCCTTAATAATCTAGCTCAAACCTGCTTCTGCATTCACAAATCCTGCCACTTCCAAACATTCATTCTCCTCTCCCACCCCACAGAACTTCTGACACATTTTCAAAGCATTCCATTTCTGTCACCATCTCCTGGAATTCACACTTACTGTTCAGACTACCTGGAATGCCTCCCTTGCTTTCTGGTGAATTCCTAGGTTTCCTCAAAGACTCAGCTTGAACATTACTTCCCTTCCAATACCCTCTATAATTCATTCAGCATTTGTTTTCTACCAACACTTGGTTTTTCATCTCTTACAACTCTTGTTATTGATATTGTGATTCATCTGCTTTCTTGGTCAGGTATTGTGCTTGGTTCTTGGATAACAAAGAGAAAAGATGAAACTTCTGCTTCTAAGGACTTCCTTCTGGGGTGGGTGGGGCCAGTGGGTGAGCCAGCAGTGTGATAAACTTATGATACAAGTCAGCACAAAGTAGTTCCTTTTAGTGAGAGAAAGTCAGGAAGCATCTCAGGGGAGACTAGTCATGAGTTGAGTCTTAAGAATGAGTGAAGGCTCCCAGCTTTCCCATTGAAAGGTCAGTTCTTCTCACATGTAACTGCTCTCCTTCTCCTATGCATCTACTCATGTTCTATATGAACTAGTTCAATTACCAGTTCAACACAATTCAGTATTTTATAAAAGCATGAACATTAATGACAAAAGTTGACCCACTTAAACATGTGTGGTGTCCTTGAAAGTATAGCAGACAGATGATTACTTGTCTTGACCTTAGTTACTACAGGTTGGAAATCCTTTCCAAGCAAGTATTACAGAAGATCAAAACATTTAGACTTCAAAGAAAATCATCATAAATCATATTTTAAAGTCCTAAAAATAGCTATGTAAACATGACAAAAATTGTTACTGTTAATGATGAATCATGGGTATTTATTAATATTACTTACTCCCATGGTTCTCAAACTGTGTGTCAAGGCACCCAGGGGTGCTACAGTGAACACTTCAAATCATTATAGAGTATTTTAGATTTTTGAGGGCAATGCCAAGCTACTTGACAACTGTCAGACACAGAACGAACTCCTAGCTTAAAGGAGCTCACAGTTTCAACATCAAATTGTGCTGTATTCTTCTTGATGATGCCATATATTTGCAAGTCTGGGTTTTCAGTGGTTTCCATGAAACCAGTATTGCATGAAAACTAATGTGGGGGAGGGAATGAGCAAGTGGTGGCTAATCTGATTCCAGGATCTGAGAACTTAGGCAGTGCCACCAGGAACACATATCCCAGTAGTGATTTTGAATATTAAAGAATGAAACAAAAACTTTTTTTTCTTTCTATATATTTGTTATATTTTTTCAGGTAACAGAAGCAGAAAATATTAAGAAGAGGTGGCAAGAATACACAGAAGAACTATACAAAAAATACCTTCACAACCCAGATAATCACGATGGTGTGATCACTCACACTCACCTAGAGCCAGACATCCTGGAATGTGAAGTCAAGAGGGTCTTAGGAAGCATCACTACAAACAAAGCTAGTGGAGGTGATGGAATTCCAGTTGAGCTATTTCAAATCCTGAAAGATGATGCTGTGAAAGTTCTGCACCCAATATGCCTTCAAATTTGGAAAACTCAGCAGTGGCCACAGAACTGGAAAAGGTCAGTTTTCATTCCAGTCCCAAAGAAAGGCAATGCCAAAAATGCTCAAACTATCACACGATTGCACTCATCTCACATGCTAGTAAAGTAATGCTCAAAATTCTCCAAGCCAGGCTTCAGCAATACGTCAACTGTGAACTTCCAGATGTTCAAGCTGGTTTTAAAAAAGGCAGAGGAACCAGAGATCAAATTGCCAACACCTGCTGGCTCATCGAAAAAGCAAGAGAGTTCCAGAAAAATGTTTATTTCTGCTTTATTGACTAAGCCAAAGCCTTTAACTGTGTGGATCACAACAAACTGTGGAAAATTCTGAAAGAGATGGGAATACCAGACCACCTGACCTGCCTCTTGAGAAACCTATATGCAGGTCAGGAAGAAACAGTTAGAACTGGACATGGAAAAGCAGACTGGACCAAATCAGGAAAGGAGTACGTCAAGGCTGTATATTGTCACCCTGCTTATTTAACTTATATGCAGAGTACATCATGAGAAATGCTGGGCTGGAGAAAGCACAAGCTGGAATCAAGATTGCCAGGAGAAATATCAATAACCTCAGATATGCAGATGACACCACCCTTATGGCAGGAAGTGAAGAGGAACAAAAGAGCCTCTTGATGAAAGGGAAAGAGGAGAGTGAAAAAGTTGGCTTAAAGCTCAACATTCAGAAAACTAAGATCATGGCATCCGGTCCCATCACTTCATGGCAAATAGATGGGGAAACAGTGTCAGCCTTTATTTTTTTGGGCTCCAAAATCACTGCAGATGGTGATTGCAGCCATGAAATTAAAAGACGCTTACTCCTTGGAAGGCAAGTTATGACCAACCTAGACAGCATATTAAAAAGTAGAGACAATTTCTTTGCCAACAAAGGTCTGTCTGGTCAAGGCTATGGTTTTTCCAGTGGTCATGTATGGATGTGAGAGTTGGACTATAAAGAAAGCTGAGCACCAAAGAATTGATGCTTTTCAACTGTGGTGTTGGAGATGATTTTTGAGAGTCCCTTGGACTGCAAGAAGATCCAACCAGTCCATCCTAAAGAAGATTAGTCCTGGGTGTTCATTGGAAGGACTGATATTGAAGTTGAAACTCCAATACTTTGGCCACCTGTTGCAAAGAGCTGACTCATTTGAAAAGACCCTGATGCTGGGAAAGATTGAGGGCAGGAGGAGAAGGGGACAACAGAGGATGAGATTGTTGGATGGCATCACCAACTCAATGGACATGAGTTTGAGCAAGCTCCAGGAGGTAGTGAAGGACAGGGAAGCCTGGTGTGCTGCAGTCCATAGGGTCACAAAGAGTTGGACACAACTGAGTGACTGAACAACAACAAGAGCACAGACTGTTTAGGGTTCTGAGAACTTTGTGGATCTTCGAGTGTAAAGATAGAAACGAAAAGGCCTAGCAGTAGAAACTCCTTGTGTAACTAAAAGACATTTAATTAAAAGACGTGTTTCATTAGTTCGGGTTTCCCTGGTGGGTTCTTGCAGCATAAAATGTGCCCATTCTACAGATTCAGATGCCATTCATGAACTTTATTAGGAAGACATGACAATAGATTAGATTATCTTGCTCTATCTTGCTCTCAATTTGGAACCAACTGAACAAACTTGCCAGTTGAACAGCTGGATTTGAGGTTGCCTTTGCCTTATGTGACTGATTTACAATACATTGAATTTTTTCCTTAGTTTTCTTTACATGAAACTACTTGCCTCCTTCAGGTTTAAACTTACTACCCTGACCTCGCTGGCACTGTGATCACTGTGATTACCATGATTTCAATCAGATAAAGCCTCCAACTCTTCTTTAAAGTTACCTCTGCTGTGCAATTAAACTGACTGATTGAGTCGTGAGTGAGCATCCTTAGCTGCAGGGAAGAGTCCAGATTGAGGCTGGGGGAGAAAAAGGAAATGCTACATCTGTTTATTTCAGCAACAGGCAGTTAAGAACAGTATCTTTTTTCCCATAAAAATGAAAATATGCAAAATTGTAACTTCAATAAAATAGTTGACTGATAAAAGTACCTAACGCATTCAAGAATTTTTTTAACCAATACACAAATAAAATTTTCAATTGAAAAAAGAATCTGTATTCCAGTAACTTTTAAAGCTGAAGCAAATATTTAATATTTCAGAACCCACATATATGTAGGCTGGCTGATATAAATATATTACTTTGCATCTTGGATGCCCCACTATATGGTACAATCTACTTGTTCAGTAGGACCATTGTCAGTCATCCATTCAAACTATTTATCACAAACCTACCATATTCCATAGGCATTGCTCAAGGCCACATTTCATGCTGGCAAATCTAGAATTTGGGAAAAGGCATTACTCCAAAGGGATTAGCTTCATCTTTCTTGCCCAATAATAAGAATATAGGGAATTACAATGTGGTTACTTACACAGTATCCTCTGTAGATCAAAGAAGGGCGTTTTCCCCATGAGGCTGAATAACACATGGATTGGGCAATGGCAGAAAGTCTATTTTCTTCCTTGGCTTAGAAGGATCTGTTCAAATATCATAACAGTGCTTGTCATGAGTGTCCATCAGTGTTGAATTGTGAGATTGTCCAAATGTTCTTTCTTGCTTGGAACCACATCCTGTTTCTGAAGACTGAGGCAGCAAATTAAATGGAGAATTCATAATTTAAGATTCTCCAGGCTCTTCTTCATTTGTGTTCAAATTAGGAGAAATAGATATTCATGAATAAATGATGTTATCTAAGAATTACCTTTAGCCTCTTCTAGAGTGAATAAAGTAGACAATATCATACTAGGTTATGGAGATCTAAAAGTGATTTTCTTAAACTAGCTGCAGGGTTAATATAATACTTTTTATGACATCAGGAAGAAAGTACTTCGGAAACTCCCAGTTATATCAGTGAAATTTGTTCGAGTTGTAGTGAGAAAATCCAGCCTTGATTGACTTAGATAAAAAATATATTGGCTCACACAGCTGAAAAATCAATGGGGAGAGCAGGTTTCAGGCAAGACAAGAAGAGAGGGAAAAATGCCATAGGAGCCACTTGTGTTCCCCATCCCTCAGTTTCATTTCTTCTGGGCTGCTGTTCCTCTCATCATCTATGCTCTGCAAGATGGTAGCAGTAACTCCAGATATTACATCTCTATAGTTCAGTTCCAGCACAAAAAGCAGAAAGTCTCAGCAAAATTCTCTCATACTTCGTCAGTGCCAAATGGATCATGTGCCCATGCCTAAACCAATTACTCTGGCCGGAGGAAGGCAATGTTCTGGTGGGCCATGGCCTAAGGAACATGCTCTGACTCTGAGCAAGGATTGGCTCTGCCCAAAGCCCTGGGCTGATGGTGAGCAATAAATTACACACAAACAGAAGATGGAAGTTGGGGTATAATTATCCAAAGGAAGGATAAATGGTGGCAGGAAGCCAAATATCCACTTTAGAACAAAACAGTTTTTCTAAGGAAGGGCATGTCAAAGAAGATGTTTGCATGGATTACACAGTCCATTAAGTATGTGTCTTAAGGCATAGTCCTGCCTCAATTGATCAAATAGTAAGGGAATAGTGGTAGGATGCAGAGTGCCAGCAATTGTTTGACAACCACCTCTCTGGGGAGATGATATGTAGCATCTACTGATTTCCATGGTGTAATACTCCCACCATGGCCAATTTCAAGCTACCAACATGGTGCCATTGACCATGGGTTTAGGATGAAATGCACAAGGTCAGTCCTCAGCATGAACAGTACCAACGTATACAAGCTGGCTCCAGCACTGCACTGGTAATACTTGATATGCATAAAGGTTTTTGCAAAGTTAATGTTTTACTTATGCCACCAAGTGAAGTCGCTCAGTCATGTCTGACTCTTTGCGACCCCATGGACTATAGCCCACCAGGCTTCTCTGTCCATGGGATTTTCCAGGCAAGAATACTGGAGTGGGTTGCCATTTCCTTCTCCAGGAGATCTTCCTGACCCAGGGATTGAACCTGGGTCTCCTGCAGTGTAGGCAGATGCTTCATCTGAGCCACCAGGGGAGTGCTTTAAAAAGCAACTAGAAAAAATTATGCCTCCAAAGTAACTAGAAAAATCCCCCAAAACTTAACAAATTAAGGTAGACATGAAGGTTGGGTTGGGGAGTGGGGCAGTTATAAGAGATAGCTTTATTACTTGGTCAAAAACATAGATATTTTTAGCTACTTTTGATGGAAACCATGCAGATTCATCATGTGGTTGGTCATATAGCCACATTAAAATAGCCTTTCTCACTGTAAATAAAATGTTGGAGAAAAACAGCAATTATGTAGCCACAACCCCCCTCTGTGTCCCCATGAACTGCTGCAGTCAAGCATTTCTGCACACATGTCCCCGGAGATGTCACTTACTCCTCAGGGTGGTCTCCTAGGCTCAACATTTTCTGGCCACAGAAGAAACATCTGTTTGTTGATATTTTTCTAGACTGCTAATTACATGAACCCTATGATTTTCCACTCTGGTGAACGAACAAAAACAAGGTTCACTGTTGATGCTAAAACTCAGAACACTGGTGACTTGTTATGAACGAGGAAATAACTACAATGGCTTAGATTAAGGTAAAACTCACTAAGGAAAAAAACATCTTAAAGGTTTAGGTTTGCTCTTTGCAGTCAGCTACTCAGACAGCACACCAAAGGGTATGACATGTCTTCAGGTTTATTTTTGGAATAAGAATAAATTCCTCATTCAAGTTGCTCTGGAACACCAACATTTCATGGCATAATCCAGATCTTGTATACTGGACTCAGGGGTAGGGCTGACCTCTGGGAAAAAGCAAGCTCCCTCAGATTGCTTCCTCGTTTCCTGTTGGGACCTGCTGTGGAGAGGTCTCCGTCATAAATATAAGTTAGTCAAGACTGACTGACAGAAAGGATGCATAGCTGGGGAAAACAGCTTTCAAGACTTTCCCCCTTCTTTCAGCAAAGATGCACACAGTTTATTGTCCAAACAGACAGTTCCAAATATGTGCCTTTGCATTTCAAATCCTAGAACATCAAAATGCTAAAAAAATCACTTAGTTCTTCACCAAAATATCTAAGGAGTCACACAAATCTGCAGTAGCTAAACTACAGATTTACTTAAAAAAAGAAGAAGAAGAAATATTTAGTGTATACCAAAATGCCATCTGGAGGAAGTGCTTGAATTGAAATCCTTTTTACTTACCAAAGGCAGGATATCAGTAAGCTTCTCAGTAAGTCAAGCTATCTAATACACCCATCTTAGGTCTCCCAAAGAAGTCAATCTCCAAAAGTATTAATAGTAATAATAACTAACATGTTATTTCAGGCTTCCTTTGTGACAAGGACCAAGCCATGCTTTTTACAAGTGTATTTTAAAGAATGGTCAAAATAGCTTCACATTCACAGCAGCCCCAGGAGGTAAATTCTATTGTCCCCATTTCACAGATAAAGAAACTGAGACTTAAAATATTCAGTGGTTAGAAGAAAGTTCACAAAGTTAATATATGGCAGAAACAAAGACTGAAATAAGTTCTTAATCATGCTGAATTTCAGCTAGACAAAATCTACATAAAAGAGAAAGAATGTAGAAAAGATTTTGAAGGCAGTACAACTATAAATGTGCAGAGAAATTCAACCTATGGATACAGAAAAATCATAATTAACATTTGTGTAGCATGTTAGAATTTGTAAAATATTTTCACATATGTTTGACCTTTGCAGCAATTCTGGAGAGCAGAAAAATAAACTGATTCTCATCTGTAGAGGTGATTTTCAATATACAGATGTGAAGGCTCAGAAAATGACTTCTAAAAACAGATCATTGTTCTGTTCTCCCAGGCCTGTAGAAAAGATGAAGAGCTTCTCAATTCAATTTCAAATCTAAGACAGTCTTAACACCAAAATCCAATAAAGGCAAACGAATACTATTGACTAATTTCACTTATGAAAATAAATTCTGAATAGAATATTATTGAATTAGTATAAATGCAGTGATTCTAAGTAAATATTAGCAAATAGAATCCAGCAGTATATAAAATCATTGCATACCATTACTCCTTAGGGTATATTTGAAGAATACAAGAATGGTTCAATGTAAGAAACTCTCTCAATATATTAAACAAGGAAATTAGAGGAGGAAAAGCATATTACAATGTCAGCCTCCTAAACAGGCATTTGATAAAACTCAGTAGCCATTTCTCATAAGTTGAGAAAAATCATGATGCAGCTATTCAGTGTCTATGATAGCAAGTCCTCAAGTATTTATTAAATCAAATACACAAGCTCTAAAATAAGAGAAGAAAATGAGATGTGTTAGGCCCATGTTTAACCAAATATGATGAGGGCAAATACTCTATACAGCTGACATCTGTACACAATGTATCCACATGGAAAGCCTGCAAACAGAGCAGTAAAATCACAGGCAACAATCACGCTCAGCCCTTCCCATCACAACCACCTGTCTGTAGAAGGTTCAGGGGTGCATCCAGCTCTATCAATAAGCAACCTTGATGGCAAGCCACAGTGGGGTCAGGCCAAAGTCTAATAGTCATGACCCATGGGTGGTCCCTCCCATTTCCCAGGTTGATGAAGCCTTAATCAGCCCACAGGGAGGTGACTTGGGACATTTCATTGGAGGGTGCACCAGCAACCTCCAAAGTCATTGATTCCTGAAATTGCGGGCTCTAGAGAGAATGGCAGTGATGACCCTTCTTTTCAAATGGAGTGTCGACAGGCCCTACTGCCTAGCTTCACGCAGATCATGCCTCACTCAGTCATGAAACAAGGGCAAGCACCCCATTGCCACCACAGCAGCTGTCACAAGCCACTGGCCAGTCCTCAAGGGTGAGTGCATGGAGCCAGTTCTGAGGACACAGGTGCCCGTCCACACACGGACAAGGCTGCAGGGGTGGAAAGAGTTAGAGAGTGTGGTCTTCTGCACAGATGCTTTACACTCGCATATATTCATAGTATACATATGAAGTTAGAGACAGAACACTCCACTGTGCCATCTTTCCTAGGACTGCAGGAAATGAACAGGGTGAGTGCTCCTGGAGGGTCTTGAGCCAAAGTCCAAGCTTCCTTTTGGAATCTCATCAGATCTTCAGAATGTTGAATGAATGGGAAGAGCAATCATATTAAGAGATATTTTCTCATCTCTTTTTCCTCCTTCCCTAAGTCACAGAGGGAATATATCACCCGGAAAGCTCACACAATTTTTATATTTCAAAAAGCTGAACGAAAAAACTGTTCATTTTTTCTGAGACCCACAGAAAGGTGGGTAACTGCCTAATTGTTGTGCTAATAATCAAAATTCTACAAAAATAAAATTATTTTTTTTTTTACAGAGTGGACTTCTCAAAAATTAAAACTAAACAAAACTCTACCCTCAAAGTTCAAGAATACTATTTTTGGGCTCCAGCTGAAATACAAGATTTACTTCACCTAATGCTTTATTTGTTTATAATCTTTTTATATGTAAAAATGAAGGTTCTTTAGTGGGCTTTGAGCACTATATAGAATTTTGTACCTAACCCATGTGGCAGCATGCCTGGGCCAGCTGGCATGTTTTATTTTACTAACTCTTGTGTATCCTCAGATATATGGTTAGCTGGGTCAAAATTGCAGAGGCCATTTTAAACTGCATGACCCAAGTGTTTTTGCTTAGCAATATTATAAATCTTAAAAGGCAATAGCACTGCCAATCAGACTGTAATGAATGTATAAAAATGAATCCTTAAACTCCTATATGCTTTTATTTAGCCAATTTAATTAAAATATACTCACATGTTTAAAATGTCCCCAGAAGCAATTTTTTTTAATTTTGAGAATTGGATATTATAAAATAAAGTAAATATTTTAAGAACTACTCATCAGTTAGTTATAGACTAATATGGAATGATATTATATCATTCTCCTTCTTCAGTTAGAAAACCAATTAATTTACCTTAAATGGTTCCATGTGCTAATTTGCTCCCTAGAAGATTTAATGAGTCTGAAATATACTCTTGTATTTATTAAAAAAGTATCTGAAAGACACAGGGTTTCAATAAAATTCTATTCAGAAGAGGCCATTATAAGGGGACAGAGTTTTCTAACCTGGAGGGGAAGCAGCATCTTTGTCATGGACTTTGAGGTCCCAGATAATGTAAAAGATTAATACTGATTATTTGAGTCTGTTCTTGGCTTGTCTTTTTCAAACCATAAGAGTTCTGACTATACATACTCTATCCACAGACACATTTAGACTCTACTGTATGTATAACTGAGGTTAAAAATCAAGAGAAGTGCAGAGAAAGAGTGGAAAGGCCACAAGGACATAACCAAACAAAATGAACTCAACTTTAAGTGTTCCCATCAACTATCATGAATTCAAGAGCAGAATGGTCCAGTTCCAGTCTTGAGTGCATCCAGGCTGGAAAATAAACCCAAGTTTTGTGAACAACAACAACAAAAATATAAGAGCCCACATGTTAAAAGTTTGAAAAAACTAGTGAGAGGAAGTTATAAGTTATCTGAGGAAAAAAAAGGGTTAAGATCACCACACACATTATAGTCTTTTATTCATATAATCTGCTTTCCCCTTGAACATCCCATGTCGTTCAACACGACAAACATGTGGTTACATGACAAACAAGTACTGAATAGAGTTTAGGACTCATACTTGTAACAAACATTTGGGCACTGAGAATTACACACACTCTGGCAGGTTCTAGGCGGATAGAGGGCATACAGGGATAAATAGGTAGTCTTTGATAAGGGATGCATGGGCAGATGAACTAATAATCAGCACACAACATGATAATATACTGTACCATGAGCAAAGAAAGAAGGAAAGAGAAGACAGCTCACTCCGGGAAGAAGAGATGGCGTCATAGGAGAAATGAACTGAGTTGGACAAGGATGAGGATGCATTAAAGAGGGAAATAAAAAATTATCACCGTGGGGTCATCCCTTGAGTAAAAAGCAGAGGGATCTTAATGGCCACAGGAAATGAGGAACTCTGTCTTTATGTTCTAGTCAAGAGCAAATGCAGTGCTGAGAAATGGTGGTGACAAATAGATTTATAGGCATGAGAGAAGAGCGATGGCTGGGGATTTGGATGACAGGGTTATGGACTGTGGGGTCAGGCAATACAAGTCCAGACAGAGTTGAGGATGACAGTCTTCTTTTGCTTTCAGTAAAGCACACGACTATAGAGACACATTGACTGTGATTTTAGCTTTCTCAGAATACAGAGAACTTCCTCAGCCCATACTCACTTTGCCCTCAGGTCTTTGGCATCTATAAAATATTTGGGATAAATATTGCACATGTAGATCATTGTAACAATTATATTAGCTATTAAAAAAGAAGAAATGTGAGAGTCTTCACACAATGTCCAGAAGGATAGTGAAATCACTTTTAAGGTTGTAAAATCGGGATGGGGAATACATGTAAATCCATGGCTGATTCATGTCAATGTATGACAAAAACCACTACAATATTGTAAAGTAATTAGCTTCCAACTAATAAAAATAAATGAAAAAAAAAATCTTCATAAAATTGGTTTTGAAATTTTGCTTTCAACTTTCAAGCTTCTGTCAAATTATAAAACACTATAATATGATTCAGTAATTCCATTTCTACTTGGGTGTTCTGTGTTTATGGCAACATTATTTATGATACTAATATATTCAAAACTATCAATACATAGGACAAATAAGAAATGCTTAAGTAAATTGTGGCTAGACATTTGATCATTTAAAACTTATTTTATGTTTAAATATATGTCTATCCATAATGTGAAGAGAATAGAAGTTTACAAACTGAATACATCCTTTGGTCCCACTTTTGTAATAACAAAAGAAAAACAGCTAGAAAACAATAGCCCCATGGCCAACAGTAATTCTGTCTAATCAATGCAATTATGGATAAATTCTATTTTCTTCTTTATATTTTCCATCATTTAACTTTTCTGCAATGAACACTTATTCACTTTATAATCAAAGAAATGCTTTAATTTTTTAATTAACTGTATAATGATAACTAATTGGTTATAATTAATAAAAATACATATGTTCAAAATTCTACCTGCAATAGGAGCCTTAGAATTCCAGAAACTTTCCTATACTTTTGCAGCTTTCGTACTAAGTTTTGACAATAGCATCTATTAAGAGCATGATCCATTCTATCGAGAAAGATCCTCTTGTTCTTTGCACACATTGAGGAAACTCAGCATATTTGTGATTGACATTGTGATTGACAATGAGGATGATGAAGACGTGATGGATGACTGCTCCTTAGAGTTCCTAGAGTCACGGGGGAACCATTACAATCAGACAGTGGCATGAATTCTACACACAAGTTGGACTTAAACTTTTAAAAATGGTCCAATTTAATGGACTAAAAACTCAGGAGGTGGCCTCTGACCACCTCTAGGTGCCCTAATCGCAGGGACAAAACTGCTTCAGAAGCTTTTGGAGAAGGCCAAGTACATGCTAAGACTAATTATAAAAAGAAAGTCTTAACTTTGGAGCTAAAGACTCATGAAGTGCCACAGAGGAAATTATTTCTAAGTTGGAAAATGCTCGGGAAAGGAAATTAGACATAGGAGGGTATATACTGAAAGGAGGAAGATGAGGATATAAGAAGCAGAAAAGGAGAAAAGATTATTTATTACCCAAAATAGCAATTATTTTGCATGGTAAAAAAAAAACCAAAAAACAAAAAAACACTAAAGAGTTGGACCCAGAAATGAAAATGACAGAAATAGATACCAACAGCCAGGAGACCAGGGAATCTAGATCATTAAATATAAGTTTGAGAAAGAGTGAAATGTATTTTCAGAAATCTACAAAAAAAGAAAAAGAAGAAGAAGAAAATTCTATGCATTCAGTTTCATTCCTTAACCTTTAAAATGTTCTGTCCAAAATAAAATTTACAGCACTTGCCAACTTTTAATGGTGTTCCTTAAGCCAAGCATGATCAAAGTTGGCTTTCTCTTGGTAGCTGGAAGCCAAAAGCAGGTTTTAAGAATGACACACAGCGCTGAAAGCCTCCAGGCAGAAGAGGTGATCCCCAGCTCTCTCCCAGAGAGGAGGTCAGACATCTGGCAGCCACGCTGGCCCCGAGGTAGGCCACGGAGAAGGCAGAGCCATGTGCAGATGGTTACCACGAACCTCCCAAGGAGAAGGGCAGTGGGACGGGGCAGAGATGAGAATCTGGACAGACTGGTTTACAACTCTGCAGAGTTCTGAGTAGCTGCAGCACTCACAAAAAAGAAAAGGGCCATGGCCTTCAAATGGAAATGAGCTCCAGTCTAAGGAGTCTCCTTTAAGACCTAAAATCGAACTAAACTGGTGGTCTTGTTTTAAGCAAAACATGTAGTCATTGTCTTCCTCTACACACTTTTAAAATGACTGTTTTCCCAATACCTAGTAGGGACAGTAAAAAGCATTAGAATCTATTTCATAAGCATTTTAGTCATTTTTCAAAGCACAAATTTTGGTGAGTTTACTGTCACCATAAATGACACGTCCTACTCCACCCACTCTCCTCAGTGCTGATGCCCCTGCCAGCTTCCTTGCTCTCAGGCCCAATGCACCCTTTATGACAAACCCTGAAACTCCCGTACAATCTCTGTTTCTGGTGCTCTGCTTTCTGGAAGATTCAGTGGTAGCTGTAATGCTCCTATTTCTCTAGAACTCCGTGAAGACCTACCATCATTGATTAGCCTTCACTGTGTCCTTTACTCATGACTGTCTTTAGAGCCTAAGTCTGGATTTGTCACTGTAACCACTCCCTGAGCCCCTCTTCACCCTCTTGCCACTACTTCATCTGTCCTCATCTGGGGCAAGGGGAGCTGTGATGTGCCACCCTCCAGAACGAAGACTCGTACCCAGCTGCCGGAAGCATTGCTGGTTGAAGGCTCACAGCTCAGTTGCTCTCTGAGAATGGCCTTGGGCAAAAAGAAGTTGTCCCATTCAAAGTTATACCTTGCCTCCAAGGGCAGCCTGCATCCCTGATGCAGGTACAAAAGCCCGGCCCCCTCACCTACATTCTACACAACTCTAAACAGCCCTCCCAGCTCTAGAGTCTGGTCAGATTAGTTGATGCCTTATCTGTAACTGCGTCAAAAGAGCTTTTTCCTCTGCCTCATTCTGCTTCCCTCACTTACTTATAAGAGTACTCCCCAAAACACCTCTTATTTGCAAATATTCCAGAGAACCTGACCCAACAGCTGGCAAAACCCCAACTCTGCCTTATTAGACAGGGTCCCAGAAACAGAAAGCACCCTCAAAGGGGTCACCCAAGAGAGTTCAATAAAAGGACAGCTGACAAAGTTATGAGCAGATTGAATGGAACAACAAAGGTTGCTGACGTGTAGAGGTAACAGTAATGTGGTTGGCATAGAAGAAAGAAAGAATATTCTTTAGTTTTTTAGCTATTGATTCTAAGTCAATCCGATAAAAAATGAGCACTCACGACAGCAGAGCTTTACCTTGTTTCCCCTTCCAGTCAAATAAAAGAATTCAATTAAATCTAATAATTATTTACTGAGCATCTACTATGTAAAAGATAATATGTGAGGCACAGCACAACCCCAAAATAACCAACTAATAATAGAATAATCCAACTCTTTATCAAATTATTTTGGTGACAAAATGCTGATTGATTTGAAAATTAAATCACCTGAATCAACGCATTCTTCTGGAATCTGGTAAACAAAGCCATAAAAAATGTGATTGGCACACCATTCCTCATACAAGATTAAATTTAATCACAAGGATAAAACTGTCTTGCAGGCATTTCCTTTAATCCACCAACAAGTGTAAATATACCAGACATCCTGTAGAACAGAAAGCTACCTCTCCACTCCCTTCCACCTCCCATCAAATCTGCCCTTTTTTATACTTTATACTGATCAATGGTTTACTTCTTAATTTATTAGTAAAGCCTCTCACTAGTTTCATGTTAAAATTTGGGATTTGATTTTAGAGTCAAATGACTGTATTTCTTATTAAGGATTTTATATTTTCATAGAAGTTGTATATTCATTATTTGAGTGACTTGGCAACCTCCAATATATTAATTTCATTAAAAATATCAATGCTATACCTGAAAGGGGATGTTTATTTTTATAAATGTGTTTTCTCAGTGCCACCATTTCTGATTTCACTACTGCTCCTTCTCTGTTCATCATTCAATTAAGTAGAATTTCTTGAGTTTTTTCTGCATTCAAGGCTGTGGGACTGTGGGAATGTCAAAGAACTGGAAACCATGATGAGAGAATGACACAGACATTTAATTATGGAGTGGGAGTGACAGATTCTACACTTCAACTTATGCTGAAACCCGTCAATGTCTCTTGCCTCTCAAAGGCACTGAAACCACAGACAGAGATGACCACTTTTTTCTTGCATTCATCACTTGATTTCAGGGGAAAATATTTTAAAACCGTGTCCTGAAGTAAACATTTTAGAAGAGGTCTGTCAACTTTGGTAATTGCAATATAAACAGATCTTTCCAACAGAGATAGGACCTGCATTGTTCACATTCGTTCCTATTCTGAGTATGCACATTCACTCTAGTTTTCATGCTAGCTTTAAACAGGAGAAAGAATTTTGAAGTGAAATTTGAAAAGCTTCAATACACATATGGCATATGTCCACTCCTACGGTTTGTCTGGGAAAAAAGTTGATTCAGGAAAATTAAAAACCATTAATACTTATTCCATTAAAAAGTAGCAAAAGGTAATATTTATGCTTGCAATGAACAGTTTGACTTCATATGTCTAGTCAAATGGAGTAGTCACAGAAAAAGACATAAACTGTATTTTAAATTGGAACACACATACATACACATAACATGTGGAAATTTGCCAAAAATATTGCTAACTTTTTATTTGAAGAGATAAGATCCATGGAAGACTATTATCTCATTTCTGTATTTCATCATTGCATCTATATAATCGAGCTGTTTTAAATCCTTTGCAACTACAGTTTAGACACTTCCCTCTCCATCCTCGTTATAGTTTTCATGCTGCATGATTTTTTAGTATGAAACTCTTGCATAACTAAAACAACTTCCAAGCCTCCGTTAATGCAGTGTTAGTCATGATATGTATTTTATATATATGTATAATGTATATTATGTATATACATATATATAAAAATACATGTATAGCTTTGAAAACCAAGAATGTTTCAAGCTCCTTAGAATTCAGCATAATGGGACACTGCATATATTGCTCCCTGGGAACTGGAGATAGTGGTACACCCCAGGGCTTTCCAAAAATCCAGTAAGTGATAATCATTCAGAAACATGAGCGATTTTCATTATAGTGACTGGAGGGTGCCCTAGGATGTCAGAGCCTCCTGGATTGTGGGCAGAAAGATCAAGAGAATGAGGGATGGCAATGCCAAGAAGGCCAGCCGTGGTGCTGTTGAATTGTGGAGAGATGGGACCCTCCAAAGCCCTGGGGATCACTGTGCTTCTTTTTCTTGGTGGCTCTAAAGTGCAGATAACGCACACAGTGCACACGCGAGAAGGCAGCAGAAACAGCGAACACTCAGGGCCTGCAGGAACTCTGCAACAGGTTTCAAGGCAAAGGTGGACTTGATACGCACTAGCAGCTCTAAACAGAGGACTGGGAAGTGATAAGCTGAAAGTTTTGTCACATTACCAGTATGCATGCGCTAGGAGAAACAACACGTTTATTTAAAGCTATGCACAATAAGCTCCCCTTTACATTTATTCCTCCAATCAACAGATATTTATTGACAGTCTACATGTGCCAGCTCCTGCACCAGGCATGGAGATAATTAGGACAAGCTTGCACGGAATTTACATTCTCATGGTGGAGGCAGTTAGCAAAAGAGAAAACAGATTAAAGGGATAATTTCAGAGCATAATGTTGCTACAAGGGACATAAAACAGGGTGATGTGATGGGGTGGGATTCACACAGTGTGTGCAGCATGGGGCTATTTTAGATACGGGACCCAAGCTGACCCCTGAGGCAGTGCCTCAAAGGGAGACCCACGATCAAAGATTAACGCTCTAGAGTCACTGTATCAAAATTCTTAATCGTTTTATCTTGACGGTGTGTTTTGCAAGAGTTGGGTGAAGGGATAATGGAGCTTGCACCCAGGACAGTTGGGCTGGGACACCAACTCAGGAAAGCTCAGGGTTGAGTATGATCTTCAGGAACCTATGATAGTTTGTGCTACAAGTATCTTCACAACCAAGGGAGCATGATGTTAAATAACAACAACATAAAAACCATGACAGTCAAGAGAGAGACTGCAGAAGGAAGAGGAAGCTCCTTTCCTTCCTTTAAAACCAAGAAACTCATATGCTCCCCCCACCAAATAAAATAAAATTTAAGAAAATAAATAGGAAACTCATATTTTCCTTTGGCACAGAGCCTTATGCAAACTTACATCTGTGGTCCTGCCCTGAGAAGGAGCATTTGGAGCAGAGGTGGGAGCCTTGCAGGCAGGGGAAATTGCATGTGCAAAGGCCCTGAGTTGACACAAACTCAGTGTATTCACAGAAAAGAAAGCCCACAGTGGCAACAATCTCCCAAGCAGGGTGCAGATCAGAGCAAGCTCAAAAAGGTTCAGCAGACCCAGGGACTGAGGGATGAGGCTCCTTGGGAAGCCCAGGACTCAGCTGCAGCACAATGTGATATGTGTGTTGGTGACTGTGTAGAAAGCAGAGAACAAGACCTGGAACAAGACAGAAATGGCAGGGGGAATGAGGAGAATGCGGATGTGAAGTTGCTGCCATTTCGCTTCTTAGTTTTGCCTGCAAAGTCCTACAAGGCCCCAGCCTCCGAGACCCAACAGCTTCCAGCCCAGCTATGGTCCCAGGGGATTCCATAGTCTACTCCCAGGTCCCTTGAGCTCCGTCTGTCACATTGTCACTCCATAACGCACACTGAAGTATGTGACAGAATCTGTGTTAGGCATTCAGCTCAGCCCAGATCCTCTTTCCAGGCTCCTAGCTCCTCTCTTCCTTCTCAAACCAGCCACCTTATTCTGGGCTTGCCTCTCTCTCATGACTTCCCTCTGCCACACCTTCTGAATGTTACTTCCCTCCCAAGATTCTACATCCATGTCCCTTCAGAGGTCTTGTGCAAACCCCAGATAGTTTAGGTCTTTCTCCATTTTTAGGTCACTTCTTTTGTATCAGTTGTTTGGTGTGATTATTTGGTTACTCCCTGTCTCTCCAAGTGGATTGTGAAGTCCCTGAGGACATACAACAGGTCTCTTCTGCCTACAGTGGTGTCTTTAGCACCCTCCATAGGGAGATGCAGGGCAGGCTAAGTCATGAAGTGCCAGGGCAGCACAGGAGAGAGGAGGGTGAGCTGGGCCTTCGGAGGTGCAAGTGTGAGTAAAGAAGAGGCCTGCCTAAGGATAGAATTACCCAAGCATGAAGGCAGAGAGAAGGGGAGCAATGAACAGGAGACTTTTCTCTATCACATGCCAGACCTACAGTGTGAAGGTACTGGTAGAGTGGCAGCTGGAGACAGTGGTGCATGCCTCCCTTCTTGTCTGCATCCCCTGCCCCAGTCCTTTCAGATCTGCTCAATGAGCTTTCTGGTTCTGTCCCATTCACCCTAGAAAAATTAGTAAGCTAAGTCTCTACTCTGAACATGTGAGCTAAAATACAGTGCCCTGGGCTGGTCAGAAAAATTGGAAAATAGGAAAAAATGCCTTTAAATATCATATCACTCTGATGAGATCAGAAACTGAGAAGAAAATAGCACTGTGTGGTAGGCACCCTCTAAGATAGACTTCAGAACACCTCTGTGCATCGCACCCTCATGCACCCCCTCCCCTGAGTGTAGGCTGTACTTACTGACTTGCTTCTCAAAGTTAGAATATGACAGAAGTGATCAAGGGAGCAGTCTGAGATTAGGCAATTCAAAGACTATGACTCTGGCCTTAGGCACCGTCTTTCCTGTTCTCTTGGCTTGCTCACCCTGGGGGCAGCCAGCTGTCATGCCATGAGGCAGCAGCACCATGCGGGGGACTGATGCCCACCAGCAACCTTAGGGGTGAGCTTAGATGCAGATGGCCTCTACTGAGCCTTCAGATGAGACCTCAGCCTCAACCAACAACTTGATAGCAACCTCACAAGAGATTTGAACCAGAGGTGCCTAGCTAAATCAAACCCAGATTCCTGACCCACAGAAACTATGAGACAAGAAATACTTGTGTTAAACCATTAAATTTGGGAGTACTTGGTTATACAACACTAGATAATATACACAGTGCACCTTTTCTCAATCCTACACCTGTGCAGGGATTTGATGCCTCAGCACCAACAATATGCTAGACATCTTGGCACATGGTACAGTGTTAGCTGGAATTCCTGCCCAGTGGGGTTTAATAAATACAAAAGCAAAAAGAAATGTCTTGCTGAGAAGTTTTTATAGCACTGGTTATTTGAGCAACATTTAGAAATTCATAATCATTACCAATATTCCTTCCTTAAAAAGGAACTAATGAAAGAAAGGAATTTGGGAGTTTTGATTCGTTTTTTGAGAATATATTGACGTATGTGTCCACAATATGTAATGCCAAGTAGACTCGGCCAATTCTTTCTCATCTCATATTCACAAGTTGTGAATAATCCATAACATACATGGGCTTTGAAGAGCTGGTCTACTTGCTCTCTCTCCCTTTCCTGCCCTCTCTCTTTTTCTCCTTTCCTTCACCCTTCTTTCCTTCCCTCATCCCTCCCTCCTTTGCTTCTCTTCTTTGCCCTCCTCCTTTCCTTAGTCTTGTAGGTGAAACATTAGTACCCCTTTGTCCATTGAATAAAGCATCCCTAAATCACTGCAGTGATTATCCTACCTTTTTAACTTGGGCAACATTCCTAACCCATACATACAGAACATATTTAATACAAGCAAGAAAACTTATTCCAAAGCATATGTTTAACTTACTATTAACTGAGCTCTGTAATATACTGAGTTCCTTAGAAACCGTGATTCTCAAATTTTATTTATACAAATCACTTGAGGATTCTTTTTAAAAGTGTTAGTTGCTCAGTCATGTCTGACTCTTTGCAACCCCATGAATTGTAGCTTGCCAGGCTCCTCTGTCCATGGAATTCTCTAGGCAATAATACTGGAGTGGGTAGCCATTCCCTTCTCCAGGGAATCTTCCTGACTTGGGGATTGAACCCAGGTCTCCTGCATTGCAGGAAAATTCTTAACCATCTGAGTCACCAGGCAAGCCCACTTGTTAACTAGGTGTGGGAATATCTGATATTTTGTATTTCTAACAAGCTTCCAGTTGAGGCTATATTGCTGGTCCCTGGACCATACTTCAAGGAGCAAGGCCTCTGATAGTGTTACTGTTTGTTACCAGGCCTAAGTATCTGTAACTGTAAAGCAAATTGATTGACTTCTTAAATTCAATGAATTGTGATGCCTCAAGTCTGTCTTTCTTCCTTCTCCCTGGGCTCCCCACTGCATATTTGGCACCACCACTCACACCTATTTTCCTATAAAATTTACATGCTATCCTTTCTCAGCCTCTCCCTTGCAGCATCCCCACATCCCCTTGCAAGTTTTGTCAGTCCTATATCTTTACATCTCCATGCACCTCTTTTCACCTCTACTTCCAGCCTTCACTCCATCCAAGCCCATATGACCTCCTACCCAAGCCAATGTCACCAACCTCCAGGGTATTTTGACAAAGCAAGTCTAAATGCATTGTTTCTCTGCTTAAAGCCTTGAACAGTTCCTTAAGGTGACCTGTGTGCAGTTCTTAAAAATTCAAGGTCTGAAAACACTGTTCCCCAATTTTCCACCCTGTGGATATGGCTTGTCTTAGGAAAGTCTTACTCCACCCTGAGAGTGGGTTAGATATCCTTATTACACAGGTTTTTTTTTAAAGCAGGCTGTATTTTTCCTTCATAGAATTTTTGTAATTAATTAGCTAAATTTCGTGTGAGTGCCCAATTTATGACTGGGCTGACATCCATGTTCACTCTGAGTCATCAGTCTATCCTCAGTGTCCTGCATAGGAATGTCACATTTGGGCACACAATAAAGATTCTTTGAATAAATAAATATTTCCCACCTACATTCAGTCCAGTATTCCTGTCTGGAGAATCCCATGGACAGGGAAGCCTGATAGGCTAGAGTCCATGGGGTCACAAAGAGTTGGACATGACTGAAACGACTTAGCACACACTCACACACCTACATTCAGAATTCCTACTAGATATTTTTCTACTGCTTCTGTTAGTTTCTAATGCAAACTGTGGTCTTAGGTATAGATTTGACTTTGGCCTCTCAAAAGTGCCTAACATTCTCATGTTGTCTTATTGTAAGTTTCCTTGTCAGGAAGGCCATGCATTGCTGTAGTCAAGCATGATAATCATTAGTGGATCGATGCAAACAAGGGGTGTATGGCTCAAATATTGGAATTCCAAATAATTGACATTGGAATTCTAAATATTGACACAAACAACACCCAGAAAACACGTGGCTTCCAGGCCTCCTCAGAACTTTAGTTTGCTTCTGTGCTTTCTTTTAAACAAAGAAATAAATTCCTTGTGTACCAAAATCAGGACCAGCTCTGTACAGAATTCATGGCCAAGAGGTACCTATCCAGGTGGTATGAGTGGAAGGCCGGGGTGCATCGTATTAATAATGCAGTCCCAGTCACCTGAATTCCACCATAAGAAATGTAATTCTTTAGAATCTGGAGAGTTCTGTAAATGACCTTGGATGGTGGAGTCATCCAAAATTAGAGAAACATTTTGTCCTCAAATAAAAGTTATTTATAACCACAGACAAAATGGGTGCATTTTCCCAGAACATCTTTTTTCTACACCAACTTTAACATAATTCATCTTTTAAACCAAATATAGAAATATTACAGAATAATTTCAAAATTTGTATGAATCTTCAAGTGAAAGGAAAGACTGAACAAAATGTTACAAGAAGCTAATTCAGTCCTAGGTTGTAAAGAGCTCATCTTTGGAATACTTAAAAAGCACAGAAAAAGCATCTTCTTTAACCAAACCAGTCAGCCTGTGGCCTGACAGTGGGTGGCATGCACTTGCAGGAACAGTGTGTGGCAGGGACTGCTGTTCTGTACTGGCCTTCTTTCAGGTCATAAATCCTTCATTTTAACTTGTTACATCATTAGCCATGACCAAATCTGAGTTTCCCAGCCTCCCTTGCAGCTAATGTGACCCTATGACTTAATTCTGGCCATGGTGATGTAAGGAGAAAGGTGAGGAAATGATTTCTGTAAAATTTCTTAAAAGACAACTGGCGTGTGTCCCTTTAGTGCCCATCCTTCTTTTTCCTCTTCCTTCCTTCCTGATAACTGCAATTTCCTGAGACAGCTGAAGTTGGAGCAGCCAGGTACAGCAATGTGGATTGCATCCACACACTGGATGAATAAGACAGAAGGGGCAGAACCGGACAGGCGACACCAGACTTTCACAGAAAAGAGGAACAGAAATTGACCTTGTTGATCTTCTGGTTCAAGATGACAGAGTAGTAGGACATGCATTCATCTGCTCCTGCAAAGAGCACCAAATTTGCAGTTAACTGTTGAACAACCATGACAGCTGGTACCAACCAAAAAAAAGATACCCTATGTCCAAAGTCAAAGAAAAGCCTCAATGAAATGGTAGGAGGGGTGCAACATGATAAAATCAAGTCCCATACCCGCTTGGTGGGCAACACACAAACTAGGGAACAATAATACCAAAGAAGTTCTCCCACTTGTTGTGAAGGTTCTGAGACTCAAGTCATGCTTCCCAGCCTGGGGATATGGCAAAAGAATTGGGAATCCTCAGGGAATCTGACTTTGAAGACCAGTGGGATTGATTACAGGGCATCCACAGGGCTGGGGGAAACAGAGACTCCACTCTTGGAGGGCACAAACAAAATCTTGTGTGTGCCAAGATCCAGAGGGAAGGAGTAGTGACCTCACAGGAGATTGAACCAGACCTACCTGCTGGTGTGAAGGGTCTCCTGTGGAGGTGTGATTTGGCAGTGGTTCACCGTGGAGGTGGGAGCACTAGTAGCTGCCCCCTGGAAAGTGCTCCTTGGTGTAAGTCCTCTTGGAGTTCTCCATTAACCCTCCCCTAGAGCTCATAGGCCTCAGAACTGGGTCACCTCAGACCAAACAACTAACAGGGAGGAAGTGCAACCCCATCCATCAGTGGGTAATTGGATTAAAGCTTTACTGAGCGCAGCCTTGCCCCTCAGAGCAAGATCTAGTTTCTCCCACCACCAGTCCCTCCTATCAGGAAGCTTATACCTTCATCCAGCAGAGGGCAGACAGAAGAAGCAAGAACCACAATCCCATTATGGCTAGAACCCAAACCACATCACAGAAAGTTAATCAGGATGAAAAAGCAGAGAGTTTTGTCCCAAATGAAGGGAAAAGATAAGACCCCAGAAAAACAACCAAATTAAGTGGAGATAAGCAACCTTCGAGAAAAAGAATTCAGAATAACAATAGTGAAGACGGTCCAGGATCTCAAAACAATAATGGAGGCAAAAATTGAGAAGATGCAAGAAATGTTTACCAAAGACCTGGATGAACTAAAAAACAAACAAACAGAGATAAACAAAACACTAGAAAGAACCAGTAGCAGAATAACTGAGGCAGAAGAATGGATAAGTGACATGAAGGACAGGATGGTGAAAATCACTGCCACAGAACAGAGTATAGAAAAAAGAATGGAAAAAAAAAAAAAAGAAGACATCCCAAGAGACCTCTGGGACAACATTAAATGCACCAACATTCACATTATAGGGGTCCCAGAAGGAGAAGAGAAAGAGAAATGATCTGAGAAAATATTTGAAGAAATAATAGCTGAAAACTTCCCTAACATGGGAAAAAAATTAGTCAACCAAGTTCAAGAAGCACAGAGAGTCCCAGACAGGATAAACCCAAGGGGGAACACCCCAAGATCCATAGTAATCAAACTGGCAAAAATTAAAGATAGAGATAAAATAGTAAAAGCGACAAGGGAGAAATGACAAATAACATACATGGGAACTTCCATAAGGTTATCAGCTTATTTCTCAACAGAAACTCTACAAACCAGAAGGGAAAGGCATGGTATATTTAAAATGATGAAAGGTAAGAACTGAGAATATTCTACCCAGCAAGACTCTCCTTCAGATTTGATGGAGAAATCAAAAGCTTTCCAGATGAGCAAAAAGTTAAGAGAATTCAGCATCATCAAACCAACTTTACAACAAATATTAAAGTAATTTCTCTAGGCAGGAAACCCAAGAGAAGGAAAAGACTTAAATAAAATAAAACAAAACCAAAACAATTAAGAAAATGGTAATAGGATCATACATATCAATAATTACCTTAAATGTAAATGGATTAAATACACCAACCAAAACACATAAACTGGCTAGGTGGATGAGAACATGTGTATATATGCACTTCCACATACCACATCACTCTTCTTAACCTCCCAAATTGTATGTAATTATTTTATATTGTTAGGTTAGTCGTGTTTCCATTATGGCTTGCAATTGTTAATTTTTTGGGGGGAGGGGTCTGGCTATTGATTGCAAAACCTAATAAACATCGTCTACTATTGTGATTATGTAACTAATATTCACTTAATACCATTGTATTGTGACTAGTCAACAGAAAATAATAGAGCCCTATATCACTATAACCATCATTTAATAGAAAAACTTACAATCACTTTTTAAAGTCCAGATGCATAACAGAATTATCTTGGAAATTTTTGAAAAGTACAAATGCCCAAGTATCACTGTTCTTCTCCAAAGCTATAGATGTGTTTCAAATGAGCAACCTTGTTTAAAAACAACTGGACTGTATGATAATCTTTTGCTTTTATCTAGTTTGTTTCACTTTTTCAATTTCATATTCAGTGCTCCCATTTCATCTACTTTATGTTTTCCAATTTCTCCATCTCTTTGTTGTTGTTCTTTCTCAAGCCTTCATTAAGAGTAGTAGAAAACCTTCTGTATATGTATGTATAGAGTATGTATAATATAATATATATTTTAGAAAATTTTGCCTAGCTAAAAAAAATGACGTTTTTATTCCACTTGCTTGACTTAGTGTGAACAGAATGCTAGATTTCTCATTTACATTCACTCAAAACTTTGATATAATTCCATGTATTTGGGGATCTAGTATTGCTGCTAAAAGTCTAGTAAATTTATTATTTTAGTGATTTTTTAAAAATTTGAATGAGGCTTGAAACTTCTAATTCAGTTCTGAGAAAATTAAGAAACACTATGTTGTAAAAAAAAAAAAACAGGAAATTAACAATGATACAGTGTTATTAACCAAAGCACAGATTCTGTTCAAATTTAACAAAATTTTATTCTAGCGTCCATTATTTGTTTTCATACCTTCTTTAAGACTCTGCTTTGTATTTAATTGTGTTAAGCAGCTTCAGCTGCATGCAACAAATTCTGGTAACTTCTCTTTTCATTTTTATTCTATTATGAGTATTTTCTTATTTTCCTTGTTATTCCTTCTTAGATGTACCTATCATTTAAAAGTGGATATTCAACTTCCAAATACATGGGATTTTATAGAATATCTTAATATTAATTTCCCATTTTGATACTAATTTCTCATTTAAATGCTTTCTTTTCTGTAAATAAAAGAAATCAACTTTGCTCAAGCTGCTGCTGTTGGGGTTCTCTGTTACTTGTAAATTTAAACCTAACTAATACAAAGGGAGAAATATCATTAACCTCAGATATGCAGATGACACCACCCTTATGGCAGAAAGTGAAGAGGAACTAAAAAGCCTCTTGATGAAAGAGGAGAGTGAAAATGTTGGCTTAAACCTCAACATTCAGAAAACTAAGATCATGGCATCTGCTACCGTCACTTCATGGCAAATAGATGGGGAAACAGTGGAAACAGTGTCAGACTTTATTTTTCTGGGCTCCAAAATCACTGCAGATAGCGATTGCAGCCATGAAATTAAAAGACGCTTACTCCTTGGAAGGAAAGTTATGACCAACCCAGATAGCATATTAAAAAGCAGAGACATTACTTTGCCAACAAAGGTCCGTCTAGTCAAGGCTATGGTTTTTCCAGTGGTCATGTATAGATGTGAGAGCTGGACTGTGAAGAAAGCTGAGCACCGAAAAATTGATGCTTTTGAACTGTAGTGTTGGAGAAGCCTCTTGAGAATCCCTTGGACTGCAAGGAGATCCAACCAGTCCATCCTAAAGGAGATCAGTCCTGGGTGTTCATTGGAAAGACTGATGCTGAGGCTGAAACTCCAGTACTTTGGCCACCTCATGCAAAGAGTTGACTCATTGGAAAAGACCCTGATGCTGGGAAGGATTGGGGACAGGAGGAGAAGGGGACGACAGAGGATGAGATGGTTGGATGGCATCACCGACTCGATGGGCATGGGTTTGGGTGGACTCCGGGAGTTGGTGATGGACAGGGAGGCCTGGCGTGCTATGGTTCATGGGGTCGCAAAGAGTCGGACACGACTGAGAGACTGAACTGAACTGAACTGAATACAAAAGGTAAAGATATTTGAGAAACAATTTACCTATCACCCTACCTGGAGTACATTGGGAGAGAAATGGGGCATTAAAATAATGAAGCTTTTATCTTTTTAAGCTATTTTTTATATATTAGCAAACTGGTTTTGTTATTTTGGTAGATCTATAAAATAGTTCAATTCAAAGACTATTTTCAAAAATAAACTTTCTTAAGCTACAATTAACATGTACCTGTATAGTATAAATCAAAATGGAGAACTATATATTATTTATCTGAATGCTAAAAATTAATGTAAGTAGAATTATTCTTGATACACATTCACTTGCTTTGAACAGCTTTTTAGCTATCTCTGTCTTGAAGGTCATGGCACTAATATTGTTTCCTGAAAAATGCACTTTCTTCAATTTGTTCTTATTATTATCCTTTTATCTTTTTATAAAATTGCCTGCAATCTTCTTCAAAGTCACTTTTTATAGTTAATAAATTTTATGGTATTGAAATCTTTAAGTCATCTCAATAGGCTGTAATATTTTTAGTTGAGAAAAAAATTTCCCTATAGATGAAGAGGTATACTAATTCTCTACTGGTAGGGAATATTTTCAGTTTTAATTATTCTAATTTATATCAGCAAATACTTACACTCAAACTTTTGTTATTTCTGTCTTTTTAAACTCCACTCAAAATATTTTTTATAAGGCCAACTTATCAAACTAGCCAAATGTAGATGTGGCAAAATACAAGATTTTAAAATGTCATTTCATGAGGGTTCAGAATAAAAATTTAATTAAATATAGAAATGCCTTCGAGAGTCCTCCCACAATGCAATTAATGAATTTCAAATTAAATTTTATTCATCATTTGAGCCTTCATTGGCTAATTTATTCAGTTCCTTGCTTTTGTAGACATGTATGATAGATTCTTCCCATTTTCAACTTTGTTTTCAATGTCAATAACTTGTAGTACTTGTAATTTCAATATATGTAATAGTTAAAGTTTTTATTTTCTGCTCTTTAAATACTTTAATTGCAAAATTGAAACTAATTTTGGGTAAATTGCAACCAAATTTAAGGGCTCACAATATGTCTGTGATCATTCTAAGACACAAGTTTATTTGCAGAGCTTCCCCAATGGTATAAAGAATTTGCCTGCAAAGCAGGAGATGCAGATTCAATCCCTGGGCCAGGAATATCCCCTGGAGTAGGAAATGGCAACAAACTCCAGTTTTCTTGTCTGAAAATTCCCATGGACAGAGGAGCCTGGTGGGCTACAGTCTAAAGGATTACAAAGAGTCAGACATGACTAAGCACATACATTTATTTATTTAAGTTTATTTGCACAGCAGTTCTGCAAAGGCTCAACAATTTCTGAAATTCAGTTGATGGTGGGCAGAAAAGGAATATTTTCAAATAATTCACTGACTGATATCCTTATTTTTTTTAATTTAATAAAACTTTATAAAAACATGCTTGTCATTTCATTTCTATACATTTTTAATTGCAAATTTTGACAACTAAATCTTTTATTTTGATGGGTAGATCATTGCAGTTTGTTTGAATGTAGTTACTATGTCTGCATCACAACCAGTTCTAGTACTTTTCTGTACCATTAACATCTTCCTTTAGTAAGAACATTGTTTTGATCACCATCAAAATTTGCATTTGTATTATTATTGAAAAAACAATGATTTTACTGTTTTGTGGAAATTGTTAACAGAATTTATAATAGCATTTGTAAGTCTTAACTTATCTTTGTTAGGTTGAACTTCAAAAGTTTTATTTTTCTTCTATAAATAGAATTTGAAAAAATCAGTTGCTCTCTTTCTTCATTTTATTTTTTGTATTGAGGTATTTTATATAATATTATATATGTTATATATAAAGGTCACCATTAACCCACCATAAAGCCACCAGAACTGACACAGGACTGGGGAAACAGACTCTTGGAGGGCACAAACAGAACCTTGCGCACACCAGGATCCAGGAGAAAGGAGCAGGGACCCCCCAAGAGACTGACCCAGACTTGCCCGTGAGTGTCCAGGAGTCTCTGGCAGAAGTGTGGGTCAGCAGTGGCCTGCTGCAGGGTTAGGGGCACTGAGTGCAATATGCGTGCATGGGACCTTTTGAAGGAGGTCACAATTATCTTCACTTCCTCCACCATAGTTTGACATCAGGTCAAATAGCAGGGAGGGAACACAGTCCCGCCCTTCAACAGAAAATCAGATTAAAGATTTACTGAGAATGGCCCCGCCCATCAGAACAAGACCCAGTTTCCCCCTCAGTGAGTCTCTGCCATCAGAAAGTTTCCATAAGCCTCTAATCCTTCTCTATCAGAGGGCAGACAGACCGAAAACTACAATCACTGAACACTAACCAATCTGATCACATGGACCACAGCCTTGTCTAACTCAATGAAACTATGAGCCATGCCATGTAGGGCCACCCAAGACAGAAGGGTCATGGTGGAGAGTCCTGACAAAACGTGGTCCACTGGAGAAGAGAACAGCAAACCACTTCCGTATTCTTCCCTTGAGAACTCCATGAACAGTATGAAAAGGCAAAGTGATAGGACACTGAAAGATGGACTCCCCAGGTCAGTAGGTACCCAATATGCTACTGGAGAAGAGTGGATAAAGAATAAAGAGACAGAGAAAGAATAAAGAGACAGAGAAAGAATAAATAATAAAGAATAAAGAGTGGAGAAAAAATAAAGAGATGGAGCCAAAGCAAAAACAACACCTAGTTGTGAATGTGACTGGTGATGGAAGTAAAATCTGATGCTGTAAAGAGCAATATTGCATAAGAACCTAAAATGTTAGGTCTGTGAATCATGCAAATTGGAAGTGGTCAAACAGGAGATGGCAAAAGTGAACATTGACATTTTAGGAATCAGCAAACTAAAATGGACTGGAGTGGGTGAATTTAATTCAGATGACCATTGTATCTACTACTGTGGGCAAGAATCCCTTAGAAAAAATGGCATAGCCATCATAGTCAACAAAAGAGTCCAAAATGCAGTACTTGGATGCAGTCTCAAAAAGGACAGAATGATCTCTGTTTGTTTCCAAGACAAACCATTCAATATCACAGTAATGCAAGTCTATGCCCTGACCAATAATGCAGAAGAAACTGAAGTTGAATGGTTCTATGAAGACCTACAAGACCTTCTAGAATTAACACCCTAAAAATATGTATTTTTCATTATAGGGGACTGGAATGCAAAAGTAGGAAGTCAAGATGATACCTGGAGTAACAGGTAAATTTGGCCTACAGGTACAGAATGAAGCAGGGCAAAGGCTAATTGAGTTCTGCCAAGAGAATGCACTGGCCATAGCAAACACCCTCTTCCAACAACACAAGAGAAGACTCTACACATGGACATCACCAGATGGTCAATATTGAAATCAGATTGATTATATTCTTTGCAGCCAAAGATAGAGAAGCTCTATACAGTCAGCAAAAACAAGACCAGGACCTGACTGTGGCTCAGATTGTGAACTCCTTATTGCCAAATTCAGACTTGAATTGAAGAAAGTAGGGAAAAGCACTAGACAATTCAGGTATGACCTAAATCAAATCACTTATGAATATACAGTGGAAGTGACAAATAGATTCAAAGGATTAGATCTGAAAGACAGAATACCTGAAGAACTACGAATGGAGGTTTGTGACACTGTACAGGAGACAGTGGTCGAGATCATCCCCAAGAAAAAAAAAAAAGCCTAAAGGCAATATGGCTGTCTGAGGAGGTCTTACAAACAACTATGAAAAGAAGAGAAGTGAAAGGCAAAGGAGAACAGGAAAGATATACTCATTTGAAAGCAGAGTTCCAAAGAATAGCCAGGAGAGATAAGAAAGCCTTCCTCAGTGATCAATGCAAAAAAACAATAGAATAGAATGGGAAAGACTAGAGATCTTTTCAAGAAAATTAGAGATACCAAGGGAACATTTCATGCAAAGATGGACACAATAAAGGACAGAAATGGTATGGACCTAACAGAAGCAGGAGAGATTAAGAAGAGGTGGCAAGAATACACAAAACAACTATACAAAAAGATCTTCACTACCCAGATAATCACCATGGTGTGATCACTCACCTAGAGCCAGACATCCTGGAATGTGAAGTCAAGCGGGCCTTAGGAAGCATCCCTACAACAAAGATAGTGAGGGTGATGGAGTTCCAGTTGAGCTATTTCAAATTCTAAATGATGATGTTGTGAAAGTATTACACTCAATATGCCAGCAAATTTGGAAAACTCAGCACTGGCCACAGGACTGGAAAAGGTCAATTTTCATTCCAATCCCAAAGAAAAGCAATGTCAAAAATGCTCAAACTACTGCACAATTACACTCATCTCACACACTGGTAAAATAACGTTCAAAATTCTCCAAGCCAGGCTTCAACAATATGTGAACCGTGAACTTCCTGATGTTCAAGCTTGTTTTAGAAAAGGCAGAGGAACCAGAGATCAAATGGCCAACATCCGCTGGATCACCGAAAAGGCAAGAGAGTTTCAGAAAACATCTACTCCTGCTTTATTGACTATGCCAAAGCCTTTGACTGTGTGGATCACAACAAACTGTGGAAAATTCTTAAAGAGATGGGAATACCAGACCACCTGACTTGCCTCCTGAGAAATCTGTGTGCAGGTCAAGAAGCTCAGTTAGAACAGGACATGGAGCAACAGACTGGTTCCAAATCGGGAAAGTATTACATCAAGGCTATATATTGTCACCCTGCTTATTTAACTTATATGCAGAGTATCATGAGCAATGCTGGACTGGATGAAGCCCAAGCTGGAATCAAGAATTCCAGGAGAAATATCAATAACCTCATATATGCAGATGACACCACCCTTAAGGCAGAAAGTGAAGAGGAACTAAAGAACTTCATGATGAAAGTAAAAGAGGAGAATGAAAAAGTTGGCTTAAAGCTCAACATTCAGAAAACTAGGATCATGGCATCCAGTCCCGTCACTTCATGGCAAATAGATGGGGAAACAGTGGAAATGGTGTCAGACTTTATTTTGGGGGGCTCCAAAATTACTGCAGGTGGTGACTGCAGCCATGAAATTAAAAGATGATCGCTCCTTGGAAGAAAAGTTATGACAAACCTAGACAGCATATCAAAAAGCAGAGACATTACTTTGTCAGCAGAAGTCTGTCTAGTCAAAGCTATGGTTTTTCCAGTAGTCATGTATGGATGTAAGAATTGGACTATAAAGAATATTGAGCACCAAAGAATTGATGCTTTTGAACTGTGAGGTTGAAGAAGACTCTTGAGAGTCCCTTGGACTGCAAGAAGATTCAACCACTCCATCCTAAAGGAAGTCAGTCCTGAATACTCATTGGAAGGACTGATGTTGAAGCTGAGACTCCAATACTTTGGCCAGCTGATGCAAAGAACTGACTCATTTGAAAAGACCCTGATGCTGGGAAAGAGTTGAAGGCAGGAGGAGAAGAGGATGAAAGAGGATGAGATGGTTGGATGGCATCACTGACTCAATGGACAGGAGTTTGAGTAAACTCTAGGATTTGGTGATGGACAGGGAAGCCTGGCATGCTGCAGTCCATGGGACTGCAAAGAGTTGGACATGACTGAGTGACTGAACTGACTGATATAATATTATATATAAATCTAAATAAATCTTCCATATGTTTTTACATGTATTCACCTACGTGACCAACACCCAGAAAAAAATACAGAATATTTTCATTATTTCAGAAAGTTCCTTCTACACACACAGACACACAGCAAGACAATATTGTGTGGAACTTCTATCACCAGAGATCAGTCTTTAGTTTTGTCTGTCCTTGAACTTCATCTAAACATAATCATACACAGTGTGCTCTTTCATGGCTAGTTTCTTCAGCCCAAGATAGTGGACTTACACATTAATTCCTGTTATTTCATGTCCTCTCAGTCTCTCAATGGTCTTCATGAAAATGAAAGTCCCTCAGTCATGTCTGACTCTTTGCATCCCCATGGACTATATAGTCCAAGGAATTCTCCTCACCAGAATACTTGAGTGGGTAACCTTTTGCTTCTCTAAGGGATCTTCCCAACCCAGGGATCAAACCCAGGTCTCCTGCATTGCAGGTGGATTCTTTACCAGCTGAGCCACAAGTTCAGTTCAGCTCAGTCGTGTCCGACTCTTTGTGAACCCATGGAATGCAGCACACCAGGCTTCCTTGTCTATCACCAACTCCCAGAGCTTGCTCAAACTCAAGTCCATTGAGTCGGTGATGCCATCCAACCATCTCATCATCTTTCATCTTCTTCTCCTCCTGCCTTCAAATCTTTCCCAGCATCAGGGTCTTTTCAAATGAGTCAGTTCTTTGCATCAGCTGGCCAAAGTGTTGGAGTCTCAGCTTCAACATCAGTCCTTCCAATGAATATTCAGGACTGATCTCCTTTAGGATGAAGTGGTTGGATCGCCTCGCAGTCCAAGGGACTCTCAAGAGTCTTCTTCAACCTCACAGTTCAAAAGCATCAATTCTTTGGTGCTCAACATTCTTTATAGTCCAATTCTTACATCCATACATGACTACTGGAAAAACCATAGCTTTGACTAGACAGACTTCTGCTGACAAAGTAATGTCTCTGCTTTTTGATATGCTGTCTAGGTTGGTCATAACTTTTCTTCCAAGGAGCGATCGTCTTTTAATTTCATGGCTGCAGTCACCACCTGCAGTAATTTTGGAGCCCAAGAAAATAAAGTCTGTCACTATTTCCATTGTTTCTCCATTTTTTGCCATGAATTGATGGGACTGGATGCCATGATCTTAGTTTTTTGAATTGAGTTGAGTTTCAAGCCAGGTTTTTCACTCTCCTCTTTCAATTTCATCAGGAGGCCCTTCAGTTCTTTTTCACTTTTTGCCATAAGGGTATTATCATCTGCACATTTGAGGTTATTGATATTCTCCCGGCAGGTAAATGTTAACAAACATTTTTGGAAGTTTCATATTCATTATTAACTTTCTTGAGAAATGGAAAGTCACTCAGTTGTGTCCAACTCTTTGTGATCCATGGAACTGTCCAGGCCAGAATGCTGGGTAGTCTTTCACTTCTCCAGGGGATCTTCCCAACCCAGGGATCGAACCCAGGTCCCCCACATTGCTGGCAGATTCTTTACCAGCTGAGCCACAAGAGAATTCATACTTAATGTTTCATTAAGCACAAACTTTTTTTAAAGTACAAAACTGCTGAAGAAGTTGATTATAAATAAAAGTTTTAAATGTTACCAAAGAAGAAAATAAATAGTTATAGATTTTTACCATATGATAAATGACAATAAATACAGTAACTGCTTTCAGGTTCGGCAGAACTGCTCCATCTTTATTTCCTGTGTATGCATAATATACTGCTGGTGGTTTTCCTCGTTTCCCATGGACCCTAACAACGGGAAGCCCAGTGGCTTCGTGTACCTTGTAGCTGAGCCACGACACAAGGGGATGGCACTTGACCAGCTGACAGTGCAGCAGCATCAAATGCCTCTCCACTTGCTCTTGAAATCAGAAGGAATCAGCCCCTGGCTCCTGAGCACCTTAAGCATTACCAATCAGAGTCCTGATGCTTTCCCTGAAAGGAAGGAAGGTGTTGGTTATGGTCTGGCAAGGATTGGAAAAACAGAGACTTCTTGTTATCTTTCAGACATAACTACATATTAAAGTAGGACCTCTATTCATTGTCCATGTTTCTCACACACTACTAAATAAGACCTTGGCAGAAGCCAGAAATATGACGTAGAGGCCTACCAAACCCAGCCTATTTTAGTGCAAACATTAATAACATTTCCTTATTAAACAATGAATATCTGGGACCAGTGTTAATCCATATAGGACCCCAGGACGACAGGCTTAAATTGGGACTACCAAGACTGGAAGGAATTGTGTCCACCCTGCATAAGGCGAAAGGTAGAACAAAGAAACACGTCCTCTCCCATTTTACCTAGAAATGGGAAGATCAGCAAAATTGTCCCTTTCTATGGATCTCAGCATAACATCACTCCCTTTGTTATATTCAAATTTAATTCCAGGAAATACTGCATTCTTTCAAGGATTTTGGTATTTTGTAAAACAGATTCCAATAATTAACTACAAATACTGTGACTTGAACTCTCATTTTCATCTTCTATTTCTCTCTTCCCAAAATCTGAGCCAATAATACTACAAAAAGCAATTCATGCTATAATGGCCATAATACCAAGCAAGAGACAATCCTGTCCCCAAAGATAATAGGCATAGATCTAATTTAGAATCCAGGATAAAGTGGAATGTGAGGTTCTTCCTAAAAGTTAATCAACATATTTTTACTTACGCTGTAGAAAAAGGGACAGTAGAAAGTAGAGAGCTAGTGGAATGAATTTCACTGTAGCGCAAGAGAACATAAAATTTTTTTTTTTTCTGGAAATGCATCTTAATTTGTAACTCCTTCTTTGAAAGTATGGCCCACTTAAGATTGTCAGGCTGCTTTGATTGATGAATTTTCATGGATGGAACCAGGATGACCTATCCGACTTCTTATTTTTGCATACAAAGGACTGATGTTGAAGCTGAAACTCCAATGCTTTGACCACCTGATGCGAAGAACTGACTCATTGGAAAAGACCCTGGTGCTGGGAAAGATTGAGGGCGGGAGGAGAAGGGGACGACAGAGGATGAGATGGTTGGATGGCATTACCGATTCAATGGACATGAGTTTGGGTAAACTCTGGGAGTTGGTGATGGACAGGGAGGCCTGGCATGCTGTGGTTCATGGGGTCACAAAGAGTCAGACACGACTGAGCGATTGAACTGAACTGAAGGACTATCTGTGTTTTTTGCCTTGAATGACACATGCAGATAATTCTTAACTGCAGACTGACCCACATCACACCTGTGCTTTCAGTAGCTCTGCACTGGTTACAGAAAAAAGAAAAGTTGAACCTCCTAGGCTGGCTCTTCAGAAGGAAGCCCCTCCCAGCTTTACAAACTCCTCAGCTCCTCGGTGTCTCCCACACACCCAAGTGCTTTACACATACTCTCCCTCCCCTGACCTGCCCATCCTTATTTGTGTCCACAAGGCTAACTCCTTCCTGACCTTCAAGATTCAGGCCATGCCTTATTTCATCTTAAAACACAGCTTCCAATGCCTCTTGTCCATCTCCATCTCCTCTGCACCCTCTCCCTGCACCCCCACCTGCTTGCTGTGCACCTCCATTCACAGTTTTCTGCACACAGACTTCTATTAGGTGACTGTCACCCTGGGGTGGGGAGCCTCTTGAGGGCTGGCCACCATGACTGTATCCTTGGAACCAAACATGAGCCCGGCTCAAAGTGGAAACACTCAGGAAACATTTGGTGGATGAAAGAATTTTAATCATGGCTCTTAACTGGCTTTGGTTGTTTTAAAGCTCAAAGAACTGAATTTATTTGATTGCAAGAATCACCTCTTATTTAACTGTCTGGGTCAGATTTTATTCAAGGCCTGAAGCTGTATCAGCTAACATATTTCCAGGCTGATACTGTGGTTTTATAGTGTCCAGGCCTCTCATCAATCACTATTGTCCAGCAACTAGGGGACCACCACCTCCAGACTCCTTCTATTCTTGTGCCTTCAATGTGCCTAAACAGAGCTTCTTAGGGAGCAGGGACAAGGGAAATTTTCTTCCTTTTTCAGCAGACCTTTCTGAGCTTCTGTATATTATTGTAACAAGAGACTCTGAGAGATGAGACCACAAACCAGAAGTTACACCCTTTTGGTCTGAAAGGTTTGGACAGACACTAGTGTTTCTGGAAGACAAAGAGAATCCGCAAACATGAGAATGTGGGAATGGACGTTTGCACGCAAAAGAAGGCACGTTCTGAAAGCACATTTGCAGACCATGGTGTAAAGTCATTTCAAACTTACCAATAAAAATATACATCAGACCCAGGGCTTTGACTGCAGTAAGGGACTCAGAAGAAGGTTAGAAGATTCATACTTCCATGGATAAGCAGAAAAAAAACATAGAAACAAAACTTTAATCATCAGTTTCCCTATATATCATATTCTGGTAAAATTCCCACCTCTTAAGAGGAAACCTCTGTGACCACATAAGAAAAAACGTTTTTAATTTCATTCCAGTTTTTAAACGAGTCTAAACTAAAACAAAGATTTTATGACTCTCTCAGTCTGCCATGCGGATTTCCGCCTCTGACAAATGCCAGGAATCCTTGTGGCTACTTTAGATGTTCAAACCATTTATTAAGAAGAATGAGAGAGCGCTATGTCGGAACCCAGGCTCCAGAAAGGTAGGTGAGGCTGCCACTCTGGACAGTAGCCAAAGGAAGACTTCTTGGCAACAAAGTGGGCAGCTTCAAGAATTTCATAATTGTTTAAACTCTCCTGTGCAGTTTAAGAAAAGTGTTTTGGATGGCAAGAAGGTGCCATAGAGCTACAAATACAGATGGAAGTATTTTCTCCAGATAGCTGTATTATGCTGAAAATGAAAACTAAAACCCAATAAAATGGTGCCATTATCCACCAGAGGCTTAGAGAGGAGCCAATCCTATTCTGACGATTATCAGGCCATTGGATAAGGGGAAGGAGAAGAATGAACTAAAGCAAACATTTTGGAGAAAACAAAATTATTGATGTCTAATTGAACAGTATCAGACTTGTGGTGGAAGAAAAAAGTGTTTACTCTGCATCAGGTACAACTGTCTTTAAACCAAGTAGTGATTGGATCCTGAGAAATGTATATCCTCTGGACATTGGTGAGTCAAAGTTTGAATAAGCTAGATTGCACTTGGATGAAGATATAAAAGGGGAGGAAAAGAAGTAAGACCACGTGATTATCTGCCAGCTAACTGGAGGAAATCCTTGTTAGCAACAGAGGCCATTCACAGACACAGTTACTAGAAGTCTGTTCCCAGAGCTTAGTACAGTGCCTGAAACACATACACACACAATAAACATTTCATCTGGTTAAAAGTAAGTCAGAGTTTTTCTATAAGCAAGGTGAAAAGACAGCCCTCAGATTGGGAGAAAATAATAGCAAACAAAGCAACAAAGGATTAATCTCAAAAATATACAAGCAACTCCTCCAGCTCAACTCCAGAAAAATAAATCACCCAATCAAAAAATGGGCCAAAGAACTAAACAGACATTTCTCCAATGAAGACATACAGATGGCTAAAAAACACATGAAAAGATGCTCAACATCACTCATTATCAGAGAAATGCAAATCAAAACCACAATGAGGTACCATCACACACCAGTCAGGGTGGCTGCTATCCAAAAGTCTACAAGCAATAAATGCTGGAGAGGGTGTGGAGAAAAGGGAACCCTCTTACACTGTTGGTGGGAATGCAAACTAGTACAGCCACTATGGAGAACAGTGTGGAGATTTCTTAAAAAACTGGAAATAGAACTGCCATATGACCCAGCAATACCACTTCTGGGCATACACACCGAGGAAACCAGATCTGAAAGAGACACGTGCACCCCAATGTTCATCGCAGCACTGTTTATAATAGCCAGGACATGGAAGCAACCTAGATGCCCATCAGCAGACGAATGGATAAGGAAGCTGTGGTACATATACACCATGGAATATTACTCAGACGTTCAAAAGAATTCATTTGAATCAGTTCTAATGAGATGGATGAAACTGGAGCCCATTATACAGAGTGAAGTAAGCCAGAAAGATAAAGACCATTACAGTATACTAACACATATATATGGAATTTAGAAAGATGGTAACGATAACCCTATACGCAAAACAGAAAAAGAGACACAGATGTATAGAACAGACTTTTGGACTCTGTGGGAGAAAGCGAGGGTGGGATGTTTCAAGAGAACAGCCATCGAAACATGTATATTATCTAGGGTGAAACAGATCACCAGCCCAGGTGGGATGCATGAGACAAGTGCTCTGGCCTGGTGCACTGGGAAGACCCAGGGGGATCGGGCGGAGAGGGAGGTGGGAGGGGGGATCGGGATGTGGAATACATGTAAATCCATGGCTGATTCATGTCAATGGGACAAAAACCACTACAATATTGTAAAGTAATTAGCCTCCAACTAATAAAAATAAATAAAAAAAAAAGTAAGTCAGAGTTTTTAAATGTATGTACAATCTGGGGGAAGCCAAATAAGGGGTATACCTGGGTTAATACTATTGTATTAATGTCTTCTCTCTTGGTTTTGACAATGTGCTAAGGTCATGTAGGATATTATCACTAGAGGAAGTGCAGGAACTCTCTGTTATATTTTTTGCAACTTCTTGTGAGTTTTAGGCTAATTCAAAATAAACATTTACAATCTGAAAAAAAGAGGAAAGTATAAGATACATTCTTACATTGCCACATGTTAAGGATGACTGAGGCTCCATCAGCCAGTGCCCAGAATACCCAAGTGAGGAAGGACTAGCCCACTGATTAGCTGACCAGCCCAGGACCATCATGCGAGCAATTGTTGCCACTACATGTTTGGGTATGTTTGTTACCACTGGGTAATCTCCCCAAACAAATACAGTCCCTCGCTTTCTTCTCCTAGGAGTCCATGATGGAATACCATTAATTAGTTTGAAAACCACCCTGATAAAACTATCAGAGACCTAAAAGATCAGATGGAAAAAGGCCAACCTTCCAAATGAGTTAAGCTTATAAAAAACACTGAAGACAATTTAAACATCTATCTTTATACATGAAACCCAATGTTCACAGCAGCACTATTTCAGTAGCTAACATGTGGAAACAACCTAAATGCTCATCAATAGATGAATGGATAAAGACGATGTGAAACATATATATTAATATATATACTACATATATATATATATATAATTTGCTTTACACCAAGTCATGTCCAACTCTTTCTGACCCAATGGGCTGCAACATGCCAGGCTTCCCTGTCCCAGTATACTTCCCATGAGAACCCTATGAATTGTATAAAAATATACATATGATACATATATATAATACACGTGTGTATGTGTGTGTGTATATATGTATTAGGTGCTCAGTTGTGTCTGATTCTTTGTGACCCCATGGACTATAGCCCACCAGGCTCCTCTGTCTATGGAATTCTCCAGGAAAGAGTAATGGAGTGGGTAGCCATTCCCTTCTCCAGGGGATCTTCCTGATCCAGGGATTGAATCCAGATCTCCTGCTCTGCAGGTGGATTCTTAACCATCTGAGCCACCAGAAAAGCCCCATATATATACATACATACGTGTAATATTACCCAGCCATAAAAAGAATGAAATAATGGCATTTGCAGCAATATGGATGGACCTAGAGATTATTAACATCATACTAAGTGAAGTAAGTTGAACAGAGAAAGACAAATATGATATCACTTGTATGTGGAATCTTTGGGATTAGAATGAAAACTGATTTTTCCAGTCCTGTGGCCACTGCAGAGTTTTCCAAAATTGCTGGCATATTGAGTGCAGCACTTTGGCAGCATCATCTTTTAGAATTTGAATTAGCTCAACTGGAGTTCCATCACCTCCATAGCTTTGTTGTAGGGATGCTTCCTAAGGCCCTCTTGACTTCACATTCCAGGATGTCTGGCTCTAGGTGAGTGATCACACCATGGTGATTATCTGGGTCATGAAGATCTTTTTTGTATAGTTTTTCTGTGTATTCTTGCCACCTCTTCTTAATCTATTCCAGTTCTGTTAGGTCCATTCCATTTGTCCTTTATTGTATGAAAGGTTTGCATGAAATGTTCCCTTGGTATCTCTAATTTTCCTGAAGAGATGTCTAGTCTTTCCCATTCTATGTCTTCCTCTATTTCTTTGAATTGATCACTGGGGAAGGCTTTCTTATCTCTCCTTGCTATTCTTTGGAACTCTGCATTCAAATGGGTATATCTTTCCTTCTCTCCTTTGCCTTTAGCTTCTTTTTCTTTTTAGTATCAGCAGTGGCCACAGGACTGGAAAAGGTCAGTTTTCATTCCACTCCCAAAGAAAGGCAATCCCAAAGAATGCTCAAACTACTGCACAATTGCACTCGTCTCACAAGCTAGCAAAATAGTGCTCAAAATTCTCCAAGCCAGGCTTCAACAATACATGAATCGTGAACTTCCAGATGTTCAAACTGGTTTTAGAAAAGGCAGAGGAGCCAGAGATCAAATTGCCAACATCCGTTGGATCATTGAAAAAGCAAGAGAGTTCCAGAAAAATATCTACTTCTGCTTTAATGACTATGCCAAAGCCTTTGACTGTGTGGATCACAACAAACTGTGGAAAATTCTTAAAGAAATGGGAATACCAGACCACCTGACCTGCCTCTTGAGAAATCTGTATGCAGGTCAAGAAGCATCCGTTAGAACCAGACATGGAACAACAGACTGGTTCCAAGTCAGGAAAGGAGTATGTCAAGGCTATATTTTTATCTCCCTGCTTATTTAACTTATATGCAGAGTACATCATGCAAAATGCCAGGCTAGATGAAGCACAAGCTGGAATCAAAATTGCTGGGAGAAATATCAATAACCTCATATATGCAGATAACAGTGAAGGACTTTATTTTCTTGGGCTTCAAAATCACTGTGGACAGTGACTGCAGCCATGAAATTAAAAGATGCTTGCTCCTTGAAAGAAAAGCTATGACGAACAGCATACTAAAAAGCAGAGACATTACTTTGTTGACAAAGGTCCATCTAGTCAAATCCAGGGTTCTTCCCAGTAGTCATGTATGGATGTGAGAGTTGGGCCATAAAGAAGGCTGAGTCCCAAAGAATTGATGTTTTTGAACTGTGGTGCTGGAGAACACTCTTGAGAGTCCCTTGAACAGCAAGGAGATCAAATCAGTCAATCCTAAAGGAAATCAATCCTGAATATTCATTGGAAGGACTGATGCTGAAGCTGAAGCTCCAATACTTTGGCCACCTGATAGGAAGAACTGACTCATTGGAAAAGACCCTGATGCTGGGAAAGATTGAAGGTAGGGTGAGAAGGGAAAAACAGAGGATGAGATGGTTGGATGGCATCACTGACTCAATGGACATGAGTTCAAGAACACTCAGGAAGATGGTGAAGGACGGGAAGCCTGGTGTGGTGCAGTCCATGGGTTCACAAAGAGTCGGACATGACTGTGTGGCTGAACAACAGCAAAGGGTTGCCCTCCATCACAAAGGCACTAGATTAGCAAAAGCACCAGCAAGGCATTGCCGAAGGGTAATAAAATGATGCAGAAACCAATGAAGCTAGTGGCTGAGGCCAATTATCCCAGTGTTTATACCCAACAAGAATAGCACCCTTGAACTGTCTAAGACCCTAAGAACCCTGGAAAATGGCACAGGTGGTACGAGGGAGGGGACATGAGAGTTGGACAAATGTTTCAAAGGAACAGGATGCCTTGCTAATTTAATACTCATTTGACTCTTAAAATAGCCGCGACTATTTTCTTCTTCTTCTTCTTTTTTTTTTTTTTTTGCCATTCAAAGCTATGGAATGGATCATACCAGCTTTACTTGGAAAACACATAAGAGATAGACCTGCCATTGACATCTGTAGTGTGATGTTGAAGTATGGCATAAAACAAACACAGAACTTATATCTTCCTTCAAAGATACTGTTGTTTAGGCTAAATAAAGGCAGAATGAACATTTGTCCGAGGCAATTGGACCCTGTATAGATAGAGTGTAAGAAAACAATGAGTAATCTAAAACTCATTCTAATCTCTGATTTAGACAAATCATACCTGAAGCTAATGGTGGAACCAACCCCTATCAGCAAGCTTAGAAGATAACAGAGACCAGGAGGAAGGTCAAAAGACAAGAAATGGGCTAATGTTATTTCGATTTCCAGACAGAAGAAGTAGGCAGACTCTGAAAACCATATGAATTCAATCTCAGGCAAGTTACATGAATAGATTATTTAAAGGCCAGAGTGATTGCTATGAGCTTTGATAGGCTCACTGAGAACAAGCCATTTCAGATTAACCTCATTTCCTTTTTTGAAATGGTTGTTAGACTGAAGCTCAGGGAAATATTATTGATGTTGAAAATGTTGATATCAGAAAAACATTTGACAAAATTGTGATTAAAATAGGGGTAAGATTGTGATTAGGGACAGAGATGGGGTGGATTGATGTAAAGTTGAATTCATATATTCATTCAGTTCTGTAGTGATGTGTCACCGGACTCAGACCTAGGCATTGTCTCCTTCAACATTTTAAAATGACATGAATAGAAACATAAATCACATATTTATTAAAATTGTGGAAGCTGGGCAGAATATCAGAATCCAAACTGTCTCAAGTTGAACCAAAGAACCAAATAAGAAGATGAAGATGAAAAACATTATTCATTTCCCTTAACAGTCAGGTTTTGATAACTATTTTTAGTGTCAAGTGTTTTGGGTTTTTTTTTTCCCCCTAAAAACAGTCAGAGTCAAGGCTAGAAATTTAAAACTCTTTAGTCAATTTAGTAAGTCACTTCCAAATTATCCAGATAGGGATGTATTGCTAACTGTGCAACTGTATATAATAGGAAACAACCTTTTTTGAGAAGAATAACTTTTCCCTAAATCTCTTCTAATTCCATGCATTTCAATTTTGAGTAATTCATAAAAGTTAAAAGAAACCTATATTTTCTTTTTCTTAATCCTTGCAGAAGAGATCACTTAAATAAAACTGTTCTCCAAATGGATAATTCATAGGACATTATCCCATGGGGCTTAACAGGGATGCATAAAGAAAGAGTGCCACAGGCCAATAGATTGGGAAACACTGGCTCAACTGATAGATTTCATTTCCACAGGACTGCTCAAAACCTTCAAGTGTGGTTAAATATGCTCATGTAAGAAGGGAAGCTTCATGAGAAGCTACAGCAGGGGTCCAGTCTATGATTCCCAGGCCAAATCTGACTCAGTGCCGGCCTTTGGGGGAATACAATCCCACCCATGTGTTTACAAGTTGTCCTTGGCTATAAGAGTAGAGTTGAGAAGAGCAACAGAGACCATACTAACTCTCAAAGCCAAGATACTTACTTTCACCTGACCTGCAGAAAAAGTTTGCCAACCCCTGGTCTAGAGTATGTACTGGTCTTCAAATTTGCCTGAACACAAAACAACTTTTGGGAGCATAGCTATCAACAACTCTCAGAATCCTGGGACAAATAGAAAACAAGTGTTTAAATGTAAGAAAGCAGTCTTTGGAAGAAAAATCACTCAAGGGAGATTTCATGTGGTTCATACAGATCTCTGTTTTACATTTATCTTCTTATATTTAATTTTGACTTTATTTTGGGGGGCTTCAAAATCACTGCAGATGGTGATTACAGCCATGAAATTAAAAGACGCTTACTCCTTGGAAGGAAACTTATGACCAACCTAGACAACATATTAAAAAGCAGAGACATTACTTTGCCAACAAAGTTCTGTCTAGTCAAGGCTACGGTTTTTCCAGTAGTCATGTATGGATGTGAGATTTGGACTATAAAAAAGCTGAGCACCAAAGAATTGATGCTTTTGAACTGTGGTGTTGGAGAAGACTCTTAAGAGTCTCTTGAACTGCAAGGAGATCCAACCAGTCTATCTTAAAGGAGATCAGTCCTGGGTGTTCATTGGAAGGACTGATGTTGAAGCTGAAACTCCAATACTTGAAGAGACCTGGAGATTCAATGCCATCTTGAGGGCAGATAAAACAGCAGGTGAAGGGGAATCCATGGTATAAACAAACAAACAAAAACAGTCTATTATTGCATATCTGTCATTTCAGGAGTTCAGGGGTCCATTCCCCCAAATAGTTTTCCTACTTATTCAGTAACATCTGAAATTTCTTATAAGAGGGATCACTCCATAAGAAGACTTAAAATTCGCTGAAATGCACATGTTACATGGTGAAGGTGGGTCTGGCTGGAGCACCTGGTGAATAGGGCATGAACCCTGGTGGTCGTATGGAGAGGAGAGCTCATCCAGCAGGTGCCTCCTAACTGTCCTGCATCTGCTCCCCTCTTCTCTTGCTCCTTCCTTTCTCAGCAGAGGGGGTGGTTCAGGAAGGAGTGACCCAGAGCTAGACTAATCTTCACACACATCGCTGGTGATGTCCTCTGGGAAACTCAGGCAACAAAATGCTTGATTCTTCAAGGTCATGGCCCAGCCTTGGACCTGAGTGACAGGTTCCAGCACAGGTATTAGCAAAGGGGCTGAACTTTCAGATCACAGGGCTCAACTGCCGATCCCTGATGCTCAGTCAGGTCCCTCATTTTTGTGCCATGACTGCACTGAGGAAGAAGATTCACTTATAAACTGTCTCACAGGTATTTGGAGAGGCTGAACAAGAGTAAAGGGCTGTGATGTCACTAGCCATGATGGTACAATGTCATCAACAGGGAATACGATGCCCTGCCTTGAGACTAGTCCTATAGGAGTAGTCTATACTTTTCCAGTCTCACCCCCCTCCCCAAGTGTGCCCCCTAGAATTCTCAGTCAAGTTCCCTTCTACGCACATACACATGCTTGTAATTTGAAAGTACTCAGCTTCCCGGACTCCCTTGCAGCCTGGATGCCATGTGACCCATAGATACACATGAAGGTTCCCAAACTGGGCTTCCCTTCTCTTCCTAAAGAAAATGTCAGGAGGAGACAGACGACTTTTGCTCATCTGTCAGCCCCATCTTGTTCCTGCCCAGTGGTGCAACAAGCCCATGACCATGAGAATAAAAATTACACATCAAAGACAGTGAAGCAGCAGACAGAAGGAAGCAAGCCCTTGGAACATCATTTGATCACATTTAGCATCAGCCCATGGGCTACCTACGTACAGACTTCTGGTTAAAAAAGGAAAATGAATCCTTTGGGAGTCACAGTTGTACATATTTCTAACTGATGTATCTTGACTTTTACAAACATTCACTTTAGTAGCATCATCATATATTTTGCTGCCATTGGGAGATGCCCTTAGAAACTCTCCTGTGACAGCTGTTATTGTCTTTATCACACAATATATGGGCTCCCCTGATGCCTAAGTTGGTAAAGAATCTGCCTGCAATGCAGGAGACCCTGGTTCAATTCCTGGGTCAGGAAGATCCACTGGAGAAAGGATAGGGTACCCACTCCAGTATTCTTGGGCTTCCCTTGTGGCTCATCTGGTAAAGAATCCACCTGCAATGCAGGAGACCTGGGTGTGATCCCTGGGTTGGGAAGATCCCCTGGAGAAGGGAAAGACTACCCACTCCAGTATTCCGGCCTGGAGAATTCCAAGGACTGTATAGTCACAAAGAATCAGACACAACTGAGCAACTTTCACTTTCACTTTCTTTTCACACAATATAACTGGTCTCTCTGTGTCCAGTCTTGTCCCCTCCAATCCATTCTCTACTCTGCAGTCTGAATGGTCTTTTAAAAATTCTAAGTTAATCATATCATGATCCTGCTTACAACTCTCCAGGGGCTTCCTATGGCAGAAACAGTTCACTAGCCTCTAAAATCCACACTCCACATCCAGAGCGGAGATACTGCTGCCAAGTGGCTGCTCAGTCTGGGACTACCTTTTCAACACCCCTAGAATCTAGATGGGGCTCTGTGACTCAGGCCAAAGCAATTAAGACATACCTGTGCTCTCTCTACCTGCTCTTCTTCCTCCACTATCAGCAGGAGATGGAGATAGAGATGGAGGAGACACAATAGAATTGCTACCTCATGTAAAGCTGCCCATCGAGAAGGAACATGGCATCAGACCAATATGAGGGTCAGAAGTAAGCAACAGTGTATACTAAGTCACTGAAACCATGGGAGTTGTTTGTTATAGCCGCTAAGACTACTCTAATACACTTTACATTGACTATGGGCTAAGTCTCTTTAATCATGTCTGACTCTTTGCAAGCCTATGGACTAAAGCCTGCCAGGCTCCTCTATCCATGGGATTCTCCAGGCAAGAATATTGGAGTTACCATGCCCTCCTCCAGGGTATCTTCCTGACCCAGGGATTGAACCCGAGTCTCCTGCAGCTCCTGCACTGCAAGAGGATACTTTATCGCTGAACCACCATGGAAGCCTGATGGGAGAAAGTGCAGAATCCTAATGTGGCTCTTCACGCTCTAGCTCTAGCCTATGCTCCATTCTCTCCTCCCACCAATGATACTGGACAATCCTGGAAACTGTATGTCAATCAATTTCCTCCAGGTTTTCAAACAGGCCATTCTCTTCTCCTTGCCTAGAAACCTCCTTCCCTACTCTTTGCCTGGCTAATTATTGTTATCCCATAGACACCTGGGATGTCGCTTGTCCACAGAGGTCTCCGCTGGCTAGTCTGTAGATAAAGCCTCCCTAAGGTAGGCCCCTATATCTCTGTTCCTCCCCTTTCAGGTTATTCACTGCATTGTCAGCATGCGCACGCTCTCCAGACCGTGAGATTCAATAGAACAGAGGCATTTCCATCCGGTTCATGATTATCTAGTTCCCTATTGACTAGTTCAACACCAAATAGGTATTAGCCATTAATGGATATCTGTTGAATGTGGAATGGATGAAATGACAATGTTAGAACAGTTTTAGTGTCTCTGTTTGGGTAAACTCATAGGAAATATCACTCATATTACAGAGACTTTTAGCAATTAAAAAGTATTTTAACAATGTTATTTTTATATAATCCTTTTTCTCTTTGCTTTTGCCACCAGGAAACTCACTGACAGAATTATATTCACTCTTCAGTTCAGTTCAGTTCAGTCGCTCAGTCGTGTCCAACTCTTTGCAACCCCATGAATCGCAGCATGCCAGGCCTCCCTGTCCATCACCAACTCCCGGAGTTTACTCAAACTCATGTCCATTGAGTTGGTGATGCCATCCAGCCATCTCATCCTCTGTCGTCCCCTTCTCTTCCTGCCCTCAATCCCTCCCAGCATCAGGGTCTTTTCAAATGAGTCAGCTTTTTGCATCAAGTGGCCAAAATACTGGAGTTTCAGCTTCAGCATCAGTCCTTCCAATGAACACCCAGGACTGATCTCCTTTAGGATGGACTGGTTGGATCTCCTTGCTGTCCAAGGGACTCTCAAGAGTCTTCTCCAACACCACAGTTCAAAAGCATCAATTCTTCGGCACTCAGCTTTCTTCACAGTCCAACTCTCACATCAATACATGACCACTGGGAAAACAATAGCCTTGACTAGACGGACTTTTGTTGGCAAAGTAATGTCTCTGCTTTTTAATATGCTATCTAGGTTGGTCATAAGTTTCCTTCCAAGGAGTAAGAGTTTTAATTTCATGGCTGCAATCACCATCTGCAGTCATTTTGGAGCCCCCAAAAATAAAGGCTGACACTGTTTCCACTGTTTCCCCATCTATTTGCCATGAAGTGATGGGACCAGATGCCATGATCTTAGTTTTCTGAATGTTGAGCTTTAAGCCAACTTTTTCACTCTCCTCTTTTCCTTTCATCAAGAGGCTTTTTAGTTCCTCTTCACTTTCTGCCATAAGGGTGGTGTCATCTGCATATCTGAGGTTATTGATATTTCTCCTGGCAATCTTGATTCCAGCTTGTGCTTCTTCCAGCCCAGTGTTTCTCATGATGTACTCTGCATATAAGTTAAATAAGCAGAGTGACAATATACAGCCTTGATGTACTCCTTTTCCTATTTGGAACCAGTCTGTTGGTCCATGTCCAGTTCTAACTGTTTCTCCCTGATCTGCATATAGATTTCTCAAGAGGCAGGTCAGGTGGTTTGGTATTCCCATCTCTTGAAGAATTTTCCACAGTTTATTGTGATCCACACAGTCAAAGGCTTTGGCATAGTCAATAAAGCAGAAATAGATTTTTTTTTTTGGAACTCTCTTGCTTTTTCAATGATCCGGCGGATATTGGCAATTTGATCTCTTGTTCCTCTGCCTTTTCTAAAACCAGCTTGAACATCTGGAAGTTCACGGTTCACGTATTGCTGAAGCATGGCTTGGAGAATTTTGAGCATCACTTTACTAGCGTGTGAGATGAGTGCAATTGTGCAGTAGTTTGAGCATTCTTTGGGATTGCCTTTCTTTGGGATTAGAATGAAAACTGACCTTTTCCAGTTCTGTGGCCACTGCTGAGTTTTCCAAATTTGCTGGCATATTGAGTGCAGCACTTTCACAGCATCATCTTTCATGATTTGGATTAGCTCAGCTGGAATTCCATCACCTCCACTAGCTTTGTTCATAGTGATGCTTTCTAAGGCCCACTTGACTTCACATTCCAGGATGTCTGGCTCTAGGTGAGTGATCACACCATCATGATTATCTGGGTCATGAAGATCTTTTTTTGTACAGTTCTTCTGTGTGTTCTTGCCAACTCTTCTTAATATCTTCTGCTTCTGTTAGGTCCATACCATTTCTGTCCTTTATCAAACCCATCTTTGCATGAAATGTTCCCTTGGTATTTCTAATTTTCTTGAAGAGATCTCTAGTCTTTCCCATTCTATTGTTTTCCTCTATTTCTTTGCACTGATCGCTGAGAAAGGCTTTCTTATCTCTCCTTGCAATTCTTTGGAACTCTGCATTCAAATGGGAGTATCTTTCCTTTTCTCCTTTCCTTTTCGCATCTCTTCTTTTCATAGCTATTTTTAAGGGCTCCTCAGACAGCCATTTTCCCTTTTTGCATTTCTCTTCGTCTAGTTGCATATAATAATTCAACCCTTGCTCTCTCATCATCCTGAGTTTATTATCCTTTATCTGTGAGTTCTGAAAGTACTTTTGTGGACTCCTCAAATGCTCTTCTGTACAGAGTGGCATGTAAAATTTTTAAAGTTTCCTTCTTAATGAGACTGTTGGCCTATAATTCCTCCATGCTTATGCTAACTTGGGAATAGTTAAAATTTATCTCTTTCTTTATTTTGCTTATAAATATTGAATTGTCCCTGATACAGCTTCACACAAAACTGCTTAGACTGGATTTACTTTATTTATGATAAAGGTCACTATGACAGAAGGCAGATGTTAAAAATACTCTTCATCAAAATCATAAAATTTAAAGATGACAGAGCTGAAGGTTTCAGGATCACATAGTCTCGTTTGCTCAGATCGTAAGTGAGAAAAGCTAAAAGCCAGAGAGGCAAAGTGACCCTCCAAAAGCCATTCATTACATACAGTTACTGCTGGAGCTGGGACCCCCAACTCAGGTGAGTTTGTTCTTAAGTCAATGTTCTTTATTTAGCAGTACCAAATCTTTTTGTTATTTTAAGCCAATATACCCACATTATAAGCCCCCAAACCTGTAAATGCACTTCATACGACTAAAGGGACTTTGCAGGTATAACTGAGTTAAAGACCTTGAGATGAGATTATCATCAATTATCCAAGTGGGCACTAAATGCAATCACAGTGTCCTTAAAAGACATACCGTGAGGGATGTTTGACTACAGAAGAAAGAAAGGCAATATGATGACAGAAGCCGAGATGGGAGTGATGTGGCCACAAGCCGTGACTTATAACCTTAGAATACAGAAGAGAGGAGGAAGGAATTCTCTCTGGAAGCTTAGAGAGTGAGTTCAATCATGCCAATACCTTGATTTTAGCTCAGTGATGGTGGTTTCAGACTTCTGTTCTCCTGTATTGTTAAAGAATAAGTTTGTGTTTTTATGAGCCCCAGATTTGTGGTGATTACAGTTGTGGCAAAAGCCTGACTCACAAGTATGAGCAAATTCTGGCCTGTGGACCGCATCTAGTCTAGTGCTTGTTTTTGTAAATAAAACTTTATTAGAACAGAACCTATCCATCCCTTAATGCAACATCTACATGACTTTTTTCTTGCTACCCTAGCAGAGTTGGACAGTGTGACAGAGGCCACATGGCCTGCAAAGCCAAAGGTATTTATAAACTGGCACTTAACAGAAAATGCTTGCTAACTCTGCTTTAACCTATGAATTAATTCTAGATTTTCTCATATTTTCCTTGTTCTTTTGGACTAGAAATAATACATGCTCATTACTCAAAGTTAAAGCATTACAAAACTACCTTATCTGACGTGTAAATGTTCCTTGACCGCTGTCATCAAGAGCTTGGGACATGTTCCCTATTTGTTCTTTTCATCCAGAAATATGCTAATCTTTCATATTACAGTTGTTGTGATCAGTGTTTAAGGCTTTAGATATTCATAAATTAAAAAGGACTAAATACTTCATGAAAATGATACAGTTGTGACATTTATGAATTCATGAGCCAAGGGCAGAGAGAATTTTATGAAGCTGACAGGCTCCAAAGGTCTGTTTGAAGAATCTACATGTAGTGTCTACTGGGAGCAAGTGGGGTCAGTGGTTACGGCCTCTGCCTTAGCATCCACGGGACCTAATCCTGATCCCTTTTCCTCCTGCCTGGCTGCCCCTTAGCCCCTCTGAACATCAATTTCCTCAGCTATAAAAAGGAGATATTAAGACGCATGGAGCAGTCTTAAGTAACAACTACAAAGATAATCATATGAAGCACTCCACAGTCAGACCAAACACAAATGGTTGCTGTAATTTTTAATAAATATTGCAGTGTCTTGGCTTAAAAGGTTAGAGTAAAATGATCTTTTAAAAATAACTGAACATTTGTGTGTCCACTTACCTGTCTGTCCACTTTGTTTCTGAAAGTATATTCTTGTTTAAATAAATCCTCACTTAACTTTCTTTGAAATAAAAATAATTTTAAAAGTAAAAATAATTGAACGTGAGTTTTAAAGCTTAACTTCTTTATTATAAAATGCTTAATATAGATTATTTGAATATAACTGAAGTTGCAAAAAAGAAAAAGTAACCTCAATCTCACCACTCTCAAATAATTACCATGTTTACTATCTTGTCATATTTCCTTCTGTGTTCACATATCTGTGACCATTTGTAACAAAAGATGAATCTTATTATATGCAAAGTTTATGCCTTCCTTTTTTCATTAAAATCATTTTTTGTCATATCATTAACTATTTTTGGTAACAGTCTTAATACCCTCTCATGTGTTTTTCAGAGTTGTATTTCAAACATTTCAATTCTATATATATGTCCCCACTTATTATACATCTGACTGATGCTGAAAGGGTGAGAAAGGAATTAGGTATCTTCCCTACCCTCAAAGAGCTTATAATTTTGTACCAAAAAATAAAAGGCAAGTACATTTTGTAATTCATGATACAAGGTCAACTCACATAAGTATGATTTTAATAAAGAGTAGTACAATGATCTCAGGGAGGAGTAAAAAGGGGAGTTTTTCTCACCCTTCTTTGAAATTTCTGTTACCTATTTTCTCAATCACATTTGCAAAAAATTTATCATCATTTGAGGGGTAAAAAAACTAGCAAGAACATTTTTTGCCAAGAAAGGAGAAAGTTCCCCACAGTAAGCACTCTCTGGGAGGTATTTTGGAAAATGCAGCAAGTCCTTTTAAAGAGAAAGGAAATGAGGAGATTGTCATGTCTGTCTCACCTTAGATAATAAAAGCTGGGTTGGCATCAGAAATTGGAAGCAAATTCTAGGAAACCTCTCTGAAGTTTCCACAAGGTGATCCAATTAAGATATGACTGGCAGCCATGAAAAGCCTTGGTACTGCCAAACCACAGAGAAATTTTAGATGTAGAAACACAAGAAATATCTTGCTGGATAACCAAATATTTTTTAAAAGAGGCATATAGTATAGCCTTAAATTTCCAAGACATCACTGACTATTTTTCTTGCCCTCCAGCCAAAGATAATCTAAGACAAGGGAAAACACTGGCTATCCCACGAAAGCCAGACAAGTAAATAGAAATTTGCAATGAATCTTTCTTAGCCTTAGCAAAGTCCAGGCCTAAAATCCATCTTCAGCACATTAGAATGGAATCTCTTAGGTCAACTAACAACCCCCCCCGACCCCCACCCCTTGCAGAGGTGCTGACATGGATCCACTCTGGAATCCCCTGTTCACTGCATCTCCATCTGCCGTCATAAAACACCATGTAAACTGTGGCCCCATGGACTATAGCCCACCAGGCTCCTCTGTCCATGGAATTCTTCAGGCGACAATACTGGAATGTGTTGCCACAGCTAATAGCACTAATGGAAACCAAGAAAAGGAGCCACAAGCCCACTCCACAAATCTTCTTTTAAGCAAGAACATTAACCATAAATGAGAGCCCTTAAAAGTCAGTCTTCTACTGACTCCTTCCTATTTTTGAATGGTCACATTGCAAACTAAAATAGATGAGATAATCTAGAAACCTAGGAAAATCTTCCCTCCAGGCTACTCAAATTGGTTATAAAATAAAATCTAGTCTTTCCTCTTAAAATATATTATTTTATATATTATTTTATATATGTGATGATCATCCCATCAGTTAGAAAATTCTGAAATCATGAAACATTTGTTGATTGTCTTCTGAGCAGAATTAATTCCTTTCTGGAATGAGATTGGGGTATCAATCAATCAATACTGTGAAAGGCCTATTGTGCACATAACTTTATACTATTAACCATATTTATATGGAAGGGGAAAATAATCTCTAATGTCAAGATTAAGTTTGTGAGCCACAGTCATCAAGACAGTATGGTACTGGCACAAAGACAGAAATATAGATCAATGGAACAGAATAGAAAGCCCAGAGATAAATCCACAAACCTATGGTCACCTTATCTTCGACAAAGGAGGCAAGGATATACAATGGAAAAAAGATAACCTCTTTAACAAGTGGTGCTGGGAAAACTGGTCAACCACCTGTAAAAGAATGAAACTAGAACACTTTCTAACACATACACAAAAATAAACTCAAAATGGATTAAAGATCTAAATGTAAGACCAGAAACTATAAAACTCCTAGAGGAGAACATAGGCAAAACACTCTCCGACATAAATCACAGCAGGATCCTCTATGACCCACATCCCAGAATTTTAGAAATAAAAGCAAAAATAAACAAATGGGACCTAATGAAACTTAAAAGCTTTTGCACAACAAAGGAAACTATAAGCAAGGTGAAAAGACAGCCCTCAGATTGGGAGAAAATAATAGCAAACAAAGCAACAGACAAAGGATTAATCTCAAAAATATACAAGCAACTCCTCCAGCTCAACTCCAGAAAAATAAATGACCCAATCCAAAAATGGGCCAAAGAACTAAACAGACATTTCTCCAGGGAAGACATACAGATGGCTAACAAACACATGAAAAGATGCTCAACATCACTCATTATCAGAGAAATGCAAATCAAAACCACAATGAGGTACCATTACACGCCAGTCAGGATGGCTGCTATCCAAAAGTCTACAAGCAATAAATGCTGGAGAGGGTGTGGAGAAAAGGGAACCCTCTTACACTGTTGGTCGGAATGCAAATTAGTACAGCCACTATGGAAAACAGTGTGGAGATTTCTTAAAAAGCTGGAGATAGAACTGCCATATGAGCCAGCAATCCCACTTCTGGGCATACACACCAAGGAAACCAGATCTGAAAGAGACACGTGCACCCCAATGTTCATCGCAGCACTGTTTATAATAGCCAGGACATGGAAGCAACCCAGATGCCCATCAACAGACGAATGGATGAGGAAGCTGTGGTACATATACACCATGGAATATTACTCAGCCATTAAAAAGAATTCATTTGAATCAGTTCTAATGAGATGGATGAAACTGGAGCCCATTATACAGAGCGAAGTAAGCCAGAAAAATAAAGACCATTACAGTATACTAACACATATATATGGACTTTAGAAAGATGGTAACGAGAACCCTATATGCAAAACAGAAAAAGAGACTCAGATGTATAGAACAGACTTGTGGACTCTGGGAGAAGGCGAGGGTGGGATGTTTCAAGAGAACAGCATTGAAACATGTATATTATCTAGGGTGAAACAGATCACCAGCCCAGGTTGGGTACATGAGACAAGTGCTCTGGCCTAGTGCACTGGGAAGACCCAGAGGGATCGGGTGGAGAGGGAGGTGAGAGGGGGGACTGGGATGGGGAATACATGTAAATCCATGGCTAATTCATTTCAATGTATGACAAAAACTACTGTAATGATATAAAGTAATTAGCCTCCAACTAATAAAAATAAATGGGGAAAAAATAAATAAATAAATAAAGAGATTTCAGAAAACTAAAAAAAAAAAAAAAAAAAGATTAAGTTTGTGGGGAAAATAGAACAAATGCAAAGGATACTGTAGCAGAAACTGTTAATTGTCAACCCATCATCCATCAATATATCCATTTCCAACCTCCTAGCACTGATTGTGGCCAAGTAGAAACTCTCCAGTATGTGCCCATGACTTCAAGAAGAGTTGCCCAAGTATCATCTTTAGGGAAAGGATCTGATAGGTCTAACACAATAATGGCAGTCCCATTTCCCTCTACATGTTTGGCCAATAAGGTAGCCATGTGAGGTCTGTTGAGTGGCTTCTAAGAAAGATCCCCTTGTTTAAAAAAAAAAAAAAACCACAGGAAGAAATGGATCTTCACCTTATAGAGTGTGTGTGTGTGTGTGTGTGTGTGTGTGTGTGTGTGTGTGATGTGATGTGATATCTGGATCAGCAGCAGCCCTCTGGCAACCATGAGGTACAATCATAAACATGAAAACTTACTACCTGAAGACAAAGCCAATGTGCTGAGAATGGCACAAAAGAAAGATTAAAGAGTCTGAGACCTTAAGGAAGCCATCAAGCTGCTAATATAACCCTCTCCAGAACTGTCTCACCTCCAGACTTCCAGTAACAGGATACAATAAACTTTTCTTAAAGAATAAGCCATTTTAATAAAGCTATTAAAGTGACCCAGCAGTCCCACTCCTGGCCATCTAGCCAAAAAAAACATGATCTGAAAGGATGCATGCACCCCGAAGTTCATTGCAGTACTGTTTACAGTAGCCAAGACATGGAGGAACCTAAATGTTTATTGACAGAGGAATGGATAAAGATGATGTGGTACATACACACAGTGGAATATTACTCAACCATTAAAAAGAATGAAATAATGCCATTTGCAGCAACATGGATGGACCTAAAGAGTATCATCCTGAGTGAAATAAGTCAGATAGAGAATGAGGTATGACACATATTTTATGGAGAATATAAAAAGAAATAATACAAATGAACTTACTTACAAAGCAGAAAGAGATTCACAGACTTAGAAAATGAACTTATGGTTGCTGAGGGGAAGAGATAGTGAGGGTCTTTGGGAAGGTCAGGTACACACTGCTATATTTAAAATGAATAACCAACAAAGATCTATTCTATAGTACATGGAATTCTGCTCAATGTTATGTGCCAGCCTGAGTGGAGGGGCGTTTGGGGGAGAATGGATACATGTACATGTATGGCTGAGTCCTCCCCTGTTCATCTGAAACTACTATATTGTTAATTGGCTATACCCCAATACAAAATTAAAAGTTCAAAAGAAAAAAAAGAATAAGCCATTTCAAGTTGAATTTTCTATTATATATAGCTGAAAGCCTCCTGAGTCCTACAGATACACAAATGAAAATGTATCTTTTAAGAACTGGCGAAGTGTACTCTCAGCTGATGCAATGGATATGAATTTTGGAAAGAGCATTTTAGCCATAAAAGGGAGCATAGGCAAAGGTGTGCAACTCAGCTCTCTCGACGTTCCAAGTTGTCTTCTGGGACATCATAAGGCATTCCTTTTCGTGTTTTTAGTTCCAGGTCATTGAACCAGTTAGGCTAGGCATCTTACCTAGAAAGATACATCTTTGGAGAAATATACTTCATAAAATATAAACTGAGAAACATTTCAACTTAACATCAGTTAGAAGAATGTATAAATTAGGGAAGTAGATGAAGTAAAATGAGGAACTTCCTAAGGTTCATCTGATAAAGGGGATCCCAGTGAATACATTTTAAGCAGCATTTTGTTTTAATTATTTAAAAATTTTAAAGTATAATTTACATACTGTAAATGTGCAGATCTTATTTGTTCCATTCAATGAGACTTGAAAAATGTTTATCAACACACAGAACACCTCAAATGTTTCCTCATTCTCTTTTCCAGTCCATCTTCACATCACATGAAGCAACCAATGATCTTATTTCTGTTATCAATGTTTAAATTTGTGTATTCTAGCTTTTATGTATATGGAATTATGTGGTATATTCTTTTTTCTGTGAGACTTCATCCTCTCACCCTACTATTTTTGAGATTCATGCATGCTGTTGCTTGTAACTACATTTGGATTCCTTGGGAATATTCCATCATATGGCTATGTCACCACTTATTTACACACTTCCTTGTCGAAGACTAGCTATGTGGTTTCTAGCTGCAGCTATCATGAAAAAACTGCTATGAACTGTATTGTACAAGGTTTTTTTGTGAATGTGTATTTTTATTTCTCTTGAAATAATAACTAAGAGTTCAGTTCAGTTCAGTCGCTCAGTCGTGTCTGACTCTTTGCGACCCCATGGACTGCAGCACAAGAGGCCTCCCTGTCCATCACCAACACCCAGAGTTCACTCAAACTCATGTCCATTGAGTCGGTGATGCCATCCAACCATCTCATCCTCTGTCATCCCCTTCTCCTCCCACCTTCAATCTTTCCCAGCATCAGGGTCTTTTCAAATGAGTCATTTCTTGGCATTAGGTGGCCAAAGTATTGGAGTTTCATCTCCATACCCAAGAACTGCTGAAACCTCCATTGACTATGCCAAAGCCTTTGACTGTGTGGATCACAGTAAACTGTGGAAAATTCTGAAAGAGATGGGAATACCAGAACACCTCACCTGCCTCTTGAGAAATCTATATGCAGATCAGAAAGCAAAAGTTAGAACTGGACATGGACCAACAGACTGGTTCCAAATAGGAAAAGGAGTACATCAAGGCTGTATATTGTCACCCTGTTTATATGCAGGGTACTTTAACTTATATGCAGAGTACATCATGAGAAATGCTGGGCTGGAAGAAGCACAAGCTGGAATCAAGATTGCCAGGAGAAATATCAATAACCTCAGATATGCAGATGACACCACCCTTATGGCAGAAAGCGAAGAGGAACTAAAAAGCCTCTTGATGAAAGGGAAAGAGGAGAGTGAAAAAGTTGGCTTAAAGCTCAACATTCAGAAAACTAAGATCATGGCATCTGGTCCCATCACTTCATGACAAATAGATGGGGAAACAGTGGAAACAGTGTCAGACTTTATTTTGGGGGGCTCCAAAATGACTGCAGATGGTGATTGCAGCCATGAAATTAAAAGACGCTTACTCCTTGGAAGGAAAGTTATGACCAACCTAGATAGCATATTAAAAAGCAGAGACATTACTTTGCCAACAAAGGTCCGTCTAGTCAAGGCTATGGTTTTTCCAGTGGTCATGTATGGATGTGAGAGTTGGACTGTGAAGAAAGTTGAGCACCGAAGAATTGATGCTTTTGAACTGTGGTGTTGGAGAAGACTCTTGAGAGTCCCTTGGACTGCAAGGAGATCCAACCAGTCCATCCTAAAGGAGATCAGTCCTGGGTGTTCATTGGAAGGACTGATGCTGAAGCTGAAACTCCAGTACTTTGGCCACCTTATGTGAAGAGTTGACTCACTGGAAAAGACCCTGTTGCTAGGAGGGATTGGGGGCAGGAGGAGAAGAGGACAACAGAGAATGAGATGGCTGGATGGCATCACCAACTCGATGGGCATGAGTTTGAGTAAGCTCCAGGAGTTGGTGATGGACAGGGAGGCCTGGCGTGCTGCGATTCATGGGGTCGCAAAGAGTCGGACATGACTGAGGAACTGAACTGAACTGATAGTAGATATATGTTTCAGTTCTTAAGAAACTGACAAGTTAATTATAACATTGTACACTCCCATCAGCAACATGTGAGGGTTCCAGTTGCTCCACCTTCTCTCTGATAGTTGGTGGTGTTGATCTGTTTCATTTCAGCCACTCTAGTGGGCATTTAATAGTTTCTTGTTATGGTTTTATTTTGCATTTTGTTATTGATAAATGATATTGAGCACACTTTGATGTAATTATTGACCATTTGCACATCTTTTGCTGATGTGCTTGTTTATATCTCTTGTCCACTTTTTAAATTTTGGGGTTGTCTTTTTATTGACTTGCAGGAGTTATTTACATATTCTTGATATAAATCCCTTGTCAGATATATGCATTGTAACTATTTTTCCCAGTCTGACTTGTCCATTTATTTTTCTTGAATTGTTTTTCTAGAAGAAGGAATTTTAAATTTTTATAAATTCCAACTTACTTTTTTTTATGATTTATGATTTTTGTGTCCCCTCCAATACATTTTTGCCTACCCTGAGGTCATGAGTATATCACTCTAGGTTTTCTTCTATATATTTACTTATTTATTTAAGGAAATGGAGGGATTTGTTTGGGCCATACCGCACAGCTTGTAGGATCCTAGTTTCCCCATCAGGGATTGAATTCAGGCCCCAAAGTGAAAGCACAGAGTCCTAAGCATTGGACCACCATGGAATACCTTATATCTTTGTTGTTTTGTATATTACATTTAACTATCACATCTATCTCAAGTTGATTTTTCTGTATGGTATGAATTAGAGGTTGAGGATTTTCATACATATATGTAAGTATATATGTGTGTGTGTATGAATATCTCATTGTTCTAGTGCCATTTACTGAAGACATTTTCCATCCCTTATTAAATTGCCTTTTGTGTGCATAGTCACTCAGTCATGTACGACTCTTTGTGACATCATAGACTGTAGCCTGCCAGGTTCTTCTGTCCATGAGGATTCTCCAGGCAAGAATACTGGAGTGGGTTGTCATGCCCTCCAGGGGAATCTTCCCAACCCAGGGATCAAACCCAGGTCTCCCGCACTGCAGGCAGATTCTTCAATGGCTGAGCCACCAGGGAAGCCCATTGCCTTAGTACTCATCAAAAATTGTTCAGCCATACAATTATGAGTTTGTCTCTGGACAGTTTTGCCCCATCAGTCCACATATCTAGCCTTTCATCAATACCACACTAATCTGATTCAGTTCAGTTCAGTTCAGTTCAGTCGCTCAGTCGTGTCCGACTCTTTGTGACCCCATGGACTTCAGCACACCAGGCTTCCCTGTCCATCACCAACTCCCAGAGCCTACTCAAACGCATGTCCATCACATCAGTGATGCCATCCAACCATCTCATCCTGTTGTCCCCTTCTCCTGCCTTCAATCTTTCCCAGCATCAAGGTCTTTTCAAATAAGTCAGTTATTTGCATCAGGTGGCCAAAGTATTGGAGTTTCAGCTTCGGAATCAGTCCTTCCAATAAACATTCAGGACTGATTTCCTTTAGGATGGACTGGTTGGATCTCCTTGCAATCCAAGGGACTCTCAAGGGTCTTCTCCAACACCACAATTTAAAAGCACCGATTCTTCGGCTCTCAGCTTTCTTTATAGTGCAACTCTCACATCCATACGTGACTACTGGAAAACCCATAAATCACACTAATGTTGAAGTCAAGTAGTAGTAGTTCACCAACTTTGTTCTTTTTCAAGATTGTTTAGGCTCTTTTTGGTCCTTTGTTTTTCCAAATAAAATTTTAAATGTCCTATCAATTTCTATAATAAATATATTAAAGGTAAACAAATCTTTGCTATGAAAAGGATGAAGGAAACTTTGAAGAATATCCTAGTGACAAGCACTTGGGCAGGGGTAGGAGGAGCAAGTGACATCTGTGTGAAATTTGGAGATGGGGCCTTTGGGAGATAATTAGGTTTACATGAGGTCAGGGTAGGGGCCTCATGAAGAGATTAGTACCCTTAAAAGAAGAGACACCAGAGAGTTTGCTTCCTCTCTTTCTCTGCCATATGAGGACAGTGAGAAGGCAGCCCTCTAAATGCCAGGAAGAGAATCAGGGAAGCATATCAGCCAGCTCCTATCTTGGATTTCCCAGCCTCCAGAACTGTAAGAAATAAATTCCTGCTGATTAAACCACCCAATCTCTGGGATTTTGTTATGGCAGCCTGAGCTGACTAGCCCAGAGACTTTAGGCATAAATGAGAAATTCCGTAAGCCTTAAAGCTAATGATTTACTTTGATTCAAGGGGCCATTAGAATTTACAAATGACAAATTGATTGTGTGCATTTATCACCATCCCCTTTCAAAGCCCTACTAAAATGAGAGTAAAGGAAAATATTAAACCCATAAATCCTAAGATAATAGAAGAGGAGAAATGTCAATCAACTTTGTGAAGCAAATGGCAAATGAGTGGGCGGAGGGTGGGGGGGGCCAGTGATAACTGACCTACACAGAGCAAGTTGAAACCAAAAACTTGCAGAAGACACGAGGAAGAAGCAAGCAATCTGTCATCCCAGGAAGGATCAGGGACCACAGGCAATGGCTTCCACAGACACGAGGGGCTGAAACAGGAGCAGTGCAGCTATGCATCGCCTTCCCTAAAACCACAGAAGAGCAACATTGTCAAATAGGATATAATGCAAGTCATGGGTGCGATTTCAAATTTTCCAATAGCTACAATAAGATTGGTAAGTTAATTTTAACAGTATAGTTTACTTAATTCAATATATCCAACATATTATCATTTCAACACATAATCAATTGTTTTCATTAGTAGTGAGATATTTTATCTTTTTTTTTTTCAAAGTATCTTCAAATTTTGCTATGTATTTTATATTTAGAGCACACTACAAGTGCTCAATGGCCACAAGTGATGAGGTGTTATGGTATTGGGCCACGTGGGTCTAGAGCCACGAAATGGAAGAGGCCCTGAACACAAAGACACAGGCACAGGGAAGAGTCAGGGGTTTGGAGCTGAATTGAAAATAAGAGTTTGAGATAAACGTCTGCTATTTGAACAGTGTAACCTCTAGCTTCCTCTCATTCAAAGACCAGAATACAAGCAATTGATCTCAGGAGACTGGGTTCTTCTCAGGACCTTGGAAGAAAAAAAAATAAAAAAGCGGGCAAAATAAAAGCTTGAGAAATTACAAGTTTCAGAGAACTAATAGAATATATTCCATCCATACAGTAATACCAGAACACTAAAAGTGAAAAAGAAAGACATTTTGAAAATCAGAAAATATGAAAACTAGGTTAAAAGGTCAATAGAAGGCTAGATGATAAAGACAAAGTAATCCCTCTGATAAGGTAAAGATAAAGAGACGAACAATAGGAGAGAAAAGATAAAGGATCAGAGGATCAATCAGAAGAGTCAACATGCAAAGGAATTCAAGAACAAGGGAACCAAAGAGAAACTGACAAGAAATTCACAAGGAAATCCTATGAGAAAAATTTCCCAGGAAGAATTATTCTTTTTGTTATAAGCTTTAAACATACTATTTCACTTTCAAAAGTATATATGTATATTACTTTGATAAAAATGAAAAATCTTTAAAAATAAAAACTCTATTAAAAGAAGAGGCAATTAAATTTTGCTTATGGGGGGCGGGGCAGGAGCAGGGGCAGGGGCAAGATTATGAACTGTTCTTGATGAACACACGTCTGTTTCTAGTACCCGGTAAACCCTAAATGATCAGAAACAACAAAGCCATCAGACAGGCTGCCTCCTTCCCCCTTTCACACCTGGTTTTATGGAGCTGCTTTGATTCGCAATAACAACAACAAAAATCTCTGAGCTTTAAGCTGCAGAAAATAATGTTTGTGCTTCAAGGCATACTTGTTTGAATTCAGAGCCTAGACATTTCTTTGGCACTCTCATCATTGTCCCAGAGAAATGTAACTCAAATGGGAAGGAAGAGTGGGAGATGCTCTGGAAGACCCTCCTGGGGAAACCTCTATAGATCGCGTTCACATGTGGACAGACAGGCCGTCCCCAGGGCTGACTGTGCCACGGCCTCCAAGAGCAGGAAGGGCAAAGTGTCTGCAAAGTCCCCAGGTGCCCAGGTGCTTCATGATGGCAGGAGTCAAGGGAAGGGGGAAGGGAGAGTCCACATGTACCCTTGATAAATCCCTATCTTCAAGAACAACCCACATTAGAATTTGAGGAGCAGACTATCTAGCTCCTGGAATGTCCCTGGTGGTCCAGTGGCTAAAAAATCAGCACTCCCAATGCAGGGGGCCCACGTTTGATTCCTGGCCAAGGAACAAGCTCCCACATGCCACAACTAAATATCCCACATGATGCAATGAAGACCCGGCACAGCTGAATTAATAAATTAATTTTTTTTTTTAAGTACCAGCTCCCAGGCCCCACCCTGGATATGCTGGATTGATATCTCTGGAGGTGAGGCCCAGGAACCTACATTTTATTTTATTTTATTTATTTTTTTTTTTAATTTTTATTAGTTGGAGGCTAATTACTTTACATCATTACAGTAGTTTTTGTCATACATTGATATGAATTAGCCATGGATTTACATGTATTCCCCATCCCAGTCCCCCCTCCCACCTCCCTCTCCACCCGATCCCTCTGGGTCTTCCCAGTGCACCAGGCCCGAGCACTTGTCTCATGTACCCAACCTGAGCTGGTGATCAGTTTCACCCTAGATAATATACATGTTTCAATGCTGTTCTCCTGAAACATCCCACCCTCGCCTTCTCCCAGAGTCCACAAGTCTGTTCCATACATCTGAGTCTCTTTTTCTGTTTTGCATATAGGGTTATCGTTACCATCTTTCTAAAGTCCATATATATGTGTTAGTATACTGTAATGGTCTTTATCTTTCTGGCTTACTTCGCTCTGTATAATGGGCTCCAGTTTCATCCATCTCATTAGAACTGATTCAAATGAATTCTTCTTAATGGCTGAGTAATATTCCATGGTGTATATGTACCACAGCTTCCTCATCCATTCGTCTGCTGATGGGCATCTGGGTTGCTTCCATGTCCTGGCTATTATAAACAGTGCTGCGATGAACATTGGGGTGCATGTGGCTCTTTCAGATCTGGTTTCCTTGGTGTGTATGCCCAGAAGTGGGATTGCTGGGTCATATGGCAGTTCTATTTCCAGCTTTTTAAGAAATCTCCACACTGTTTTCCATAGTGGCTGTACTAATTTGCATTCCCACCAACAGTGTAAGAGGGTTCCCTTTTCTCCACACCCTCTCCAGCATTTATTGCTTGTAGACTTTTGGATAGCAGCCATCCTGACTGGCGTGTAATGGTACCTCATTGTGGTTTTGATTTGCATTTCTCTGATAATGAGTGATGTTGAGCATCTTTTCATGTGTTTGTTAGCCATCTGTCTGTCTTCCTTGGAGAAATGTCTGTTGAGTTCTTTGGCCCATTTTTGGATTGGGTCATTTATTTTTCTGGAGTTGAGCTGGAGGAGTTGCTTGTATATTTTTGAGATTAATCCTTTGTCTGTTGCTTCGTTTGCTATTATTTTCTCCCAATCTGAGGGCTGTCTTTTCACCTTGCTTATAGTTTCCTTTGTTGTGCAAAAGCTTTTAAGTTTCATTAGGTCCCATTTGTTTATTTTTGCTTTTATTTCTAAAATTCTGGGATGTGGGTCATAGAGGATCCTGCTGTGATTTATGTCGGAGAGTGTTTTGCCTATGTTCTCCTCTAGGAGTTTGATAGTTTCTGGTCTTACATTTAGATCTTTAATCCATTTTGAGTTTATTTTTGTGTATGGTGTTAGAAAGTGTTCTAGTTTCATTCTTTTACAGGTGGTTGACCAGTTTTCCCAGCACCACTTGTTAAAGAGGTTATCTTTTTTCCATTGTATATCCTTGCCTCCTTTGTCGAAGATAAGGTGACCATAGGTTCGTGGACTTATCTCTGGGCTTTCTATTCTGTTCCATTGATCTATATTTCTGTCTTTGTGCCAGTACCATACTGTCTTGATGACTGTGGCTTTGTAGTAGAGTCTGAAGTCAGGCAGATTGATTCCTCCAGTTCCATTCTTCTTTCTCAGGATTACTTTGGCTATTCGAGGCTTCTTGTATTTCCATACAAATTGTGAAATTATTTGTTCTAGTTCTGTGAAAAATACTGTTGGTAGTTTGATAGGGATTGCATTGAATCTATAGATTACTTTGGGTAGTATAGCCATTTTGACAATATTGATTCTTCCAATCCATGAACATGGTATATTTCTCCATCTGCTTGTGTCCTCTTTGATTTCTTTCATCAGTGTTTTATAGTTTTCTATGTATAGGTCTTTTGTTTCTTTAGGTAGATATACTCCTAAGTATTTTATTCTTTTTGTTGCAATGGTGAATGGTATTATTTCCTTAATTTCTCTTTCTGTTTTCTCATTGTTAGTGTATAGGAATGCAAGAGATTTCTGTGTGTTAATTTTATATCCTGCAACTTGACTGTATTCGTTGATTAGCCCTAGTAATTTTCTGGTAGAGTCTTTAGGGTTTTCTATGTAGAGGATCATGTCATCTGCAAACAGCGAGAGTTTCACTTCTTCTTTTCCTATCTGGATTCCTTTTACTTCTTTTTCTGCCCTGATTGCTGTGGCCAAAACTTCCAAAACTATGTTGAATAGTAGTGGTGAGAGTGGGCACCCTTGTCTTGCTCCTGATTTCAGGGGAAATGCTTTCAATTTTTCACCATTGAGGGTGATGCTTGCTGTGGGTTTGTCATATATGGCTTTTATTATGTTGAGGTATGTTCCTTCTATTCCTGCTTTCTGGAGAGTTTTAATCATAAATGGATGTTGAATTTTGTCAAAGGCTTTCTCTGCATCTATTGAGATAATCATATGGTTTTTATCTTTCAATTTGTTAATGTGGTGTATTACATTGATTGATTTGCGGATATTAAAGAATCCTTGCATTCCTGGGATAAAGCCCACTTGGTCATGATGAATGATTTTTTTAATATGTTGTTGGATTCTGTTTGCTAGAATTTTGTTTAGGATTTTTGCATCTATGTTCATCAGTGATATTGGCCTGTAGTTTTCTTTTTTTGTGGCATCTTTGTCTGGTTTTGGAATTAGGGTGATGGTGGCCTCATAGAATGAGTTTGGAAGTTTACCTTCTTATGCAATTTTCTGGAAGAGTTTGAGTAAGATAGGTATTAGCTCTTCTCTAAATTTTTGGTAGAATTCAGCTGTGAAGCCATCTGGTTCTGGGCTTTTGTTTGCTGGAAGATTTCTGATTACAGTTTCGATTTCCTTGCTTGTGATCATTTTGTTAAGATCTTCTATTTCTTCCTGGTTCAGTTTTGGAAAGTTATACTTCTCTAAGAACTTGTCCATTTCTTCCAAGTTGTCCATTTTATTGGCATAGAGCTGCTGGTAGTAGTCTCTTATGATCCTTTGTATTTCAGTGCTGTCTGTTGTGATCTCTCCATTTTCATTTCTAATTTTGTTAATTTGGTTCTTCTCCCTTTGTTTCTTAATGAGTCTTGCTAATGGTTTGTCAATTTTGTTAATTTTTTCAAAAAACCAGCTTTTAGCTTTGTTAATTTTTGCTATGGTCTCTTTAGTTTCTTTTGCATTTATTTCTGCCCTAATTTTTAAGATTTCTTTCCTTCTACTAACCCTGGAGTTCTTCATTTCTTCTTCCTCTAGTTGCTTTAGGTGTAGAGTTAGGTTATTTATTTGACTTTTTTCTTGTTTCTTGAGGTAGGCCTGTAATGCTATGAATCTTCCCCTTAGCACTGCTTTTACAGTGTCCCATAGGTTTTGGGTTGTTGTGTTATCATTTTCATTCATTTCTATGCATATTTTGATTTCTTTTTTGATTTCTTCTATGATTTGTTGGTTATTCAGAAGCGTGTTGTTTAGCCTCCATATGTTTGAATTTTTAATAATTTTTTTCCTGTAATTGAGATCTAATCTTACTGCACTGTGGTCAGAAAAGATGACTGGAATGATTTCAATCTTTTTGAATTTACCAAGACTAGATTTATGGCCCAGGATGTGATCTATTCTGGAGAAGGTTCCGTGTGCACTTGAGAAAAAGGTGAAGTTGATTGTTTTGGGGTGAAATGTCCTATAGATGTCAATTAGGTCTAGCTGGTCCATTGTGTCCGTTAAAGTTTGTGTTTCCTTGTTCATTTTCTGTTTAGTTGATCTATCCATAGTTGTGAGTGGGGTATTAAAGTCTCCTACTATTATTGTGTTACTATTAATTTCCTCTTTCATACTCGTTAGCGTTTGCCTTACATATTGTGTTGGTGCTCCTATGTTGGGTGCATATATATTTATAATTGTTATATCTTCTTCTTGGATTGATCCTTTGATCATTATGTAGTGTCCATCTTTGTCTCTTTTCACAGACTTAATTTGAAAGTCTATTTTATCTGATATGAGTATTGCGACTCCTGCTTTCTTTTGGTCTCCGTTTGCGTGGAATATTTTTTTCCAGCCCTTCACTTTTAGTCTGTATGTGTCCCTTGCTTTGAGGTGGGTCTCTTGTAGACAGCATATATAGGGGTCTTGCTTTTGTATCCATTCAGCCAGCCTTTGTCTTTTGGTTGGGGCATTCAACCCATTTACATTTAAGGTAATTATTGATAGGTATGGTCCCGTTGCCATTTATTTTGTTGTTTGGGGTTCACTTTTATACCACCTTTCTGCGTTTCCTGTCTAGAGAAGATCCTTTAGTATTTGTTGAAGAGCTGGTTTGGTGGTGGTGAATTCTCTCAGCTTTTGCTTGTCTGTAAAGCTTTTGAGTTCTCCTTCATATCTGAATGAGATCCTTGCTGGGTAGAGTAATCTAGGTTGTAGGTTATTCTCTTTCATTACTTTAAGTATGTCCTGCCATTCCCTTCTGGCCTGAAGGGTTTCTATTGATAGATCAGCTGTTATCCTTATGGGAATCCCTTTGTGTGTTATTTGTTGTTTGGAACCTACATTTTAAAAGGAACACCTTCCAGTCTCCTCCTCCCCGCCCCATGTACACCAGCCGAAGTTAAAAACATTGGGACCCATGTGAGTGCTTCTTAATTAGAATCACTGTGAAACATTTTCCAAATATAGATGTTGGGATCCATCCCTAAATGTGTTGAATCAATATCAACACAGTACAGATCAGAGACATCTTCTTCTGTCTCCACGTTTTATACGGATTTTCAATGTGATTCTGATGTTCTCCTCTAGTTAAGAACTTTTGAATAGATGGTTCTCAAATTTACATGTAGTTTGAAATCTCCTGGGAAGCACTGTAAAAATGATACTTCCACAGCTCTATGACTTCTGATTTGTGAGATCGGGACTGAGGCTCAGGAATCTGCCCTTTAACTGACTCCCCAGTGATCTGGGTGCAGGTAGTCTTGAAAATTCACCAAAGAAAGCTAAGTGTTATGTTCTGAAAGTGAAAGTGATTATCACTCAGTCAAATCCAACTCTTTGTGACCCCATGGACTCTAGCCTGCTAGGCTCCTCTGCCCATGAAATTATCCAGGCAAGAATTCTGGAGTGGTTAGCCATTCCCTTTTCCAGGGGATCTTCTTGACCCAAGGGTCGAACCTGGGTCTCCCGCATTGCAGGCAGATTCTTTACCATCTGAGCCACCAGGGAATCTGTCAATACTAGCTTAGTTAGTGGGCAGGAAAACTTCACGTGGGAATCTAGGCCCAAAACTTAGATACTTTCCAAGCAAACACTCATTGATTACTTCTACACTCAGACCTTTGAAACAACAGAAAGAGACAGGTGAGGAATAGTGTTTGCCTTGGACTTGACTGTCAGCTACAAGAACTTGTATCCCATTTACTTCTTGTTGAGTGTCCTTGAGCATGTACTGCTGGGGAAAAAATGTATTTATTTTCTCCATTCATTTAAACCATCTCTGCTGAAAAAATAGACTCATCACAAGCTTGGGGCCATCATGTTATGACAGTGGGTGGTACGGCCACACGTGTATGTGCCTGTTATGCAAATGCCTATCATACACAGCACTCAGGACTTGGAGCTGGACCAAGGGCAGATATTAATGAGACATTTGATTAAGATCAAGCCCTGCCCACTCATTTGAAGTGTGTGTTAACAAAGCATCAAGGAAAGGGGTCTGAGTGCCAGTTCTCCAAGAACATGTTGGGGGCAAGCCCAGTCTGTGTGTGTGCTGGCCAGAGGCAAATATCCACATTTCCAGCTGCTGGGAAGCAGATGAGAGAGTGGCCTGTGTCACACCACTGCTGGGGTGGTGGAACGGGCCTCTAGAAGAAAACATTGCAGATAAGATCTACAGGCCAGAGCAATGCTCTAAGGAAGTTCAAAGGCTTCAGAGAGAATGCAGTTCTTTCCAAAGGCAAGTGTCAGCCTTTGCTTCCCTGGGGCACTCTCATTGAGGCTGGCAGCTCTGTGTGGTGACCCAAGATTGAGAGGAATTATAAAAATGACCAAAATGAGGCTGTCCATGGGTCTCCAAACAAGACAAAGCTGCCTGTGTCTAGAATCTCTGACTGCCCTCTTGCCTCCAGGAAGCAGGATGCACCACAGGCTCTCAAACTTGGGTCCTTAATTAATCCTCTTGTGTCCACAAGGCTTTGAGTGTGAATAGCAGGTAAGGGTGCACAAAGGAAAGCTTATACTTACAACATGTTTTTGTTGTTGAGTCATTAAGTCATGTCCGATTCTTTTGCCAACCCCATGGACTGTAGCCTGTCAAGCTCCCCTGTCCACAGGATTTCCCAGGCAAGAATACTGGAGTGCATTGCCATTTCCTTCTCCAAGGAACTTCCCAACACAAGAATCAAACCTGAATTGGCAGGTGGATTCTTTATCACTGAGCCACCAGGAAAGCCCATACTTAGGTGGACTCAAATGATACTCAAGAATGCCTTAGGCACTAAATATTATCTATCCAAATCCATCTTTGGCATGGGTTGTTCACGAGCTCTCATGATCTATCTGCTGGGAAAGGTCTGTGTGGAAAAGCTGGGTCAGATGATACGAGAGAAAACTTTGAGATTAAAATTAGATGGCCTTTAAAGAGAGGGGCCAGGTAAAAAAATTAAAAATAGAAAGGTTGTGTAGCAATACCAATAACTCAGTGAGTCAAACAAGAAACCTTCAGGATTTACAATTGCAGCCTGGCTGCAACTACAATTTTGCACCAAGCACATTATCATTGCATCAAGATGACAGGGATAACAATGTTGACGCCACCACCGTTTCCTGAGCAATTACTGTGGGCCATCCGCTAAGTACCTTATATATATTTAGTTCAATTATCCTTACAATAATCCCAGTATCAACTCTATTTTTGTTCTGATGAGGAATCTAAGGCCCAGAGAGAGGTTAGGTTACTTGTCCAAGACCATGCAACTTAGAATTAGAAACTGAATTGGCCTCATACCAGTTTCTAAGGTATTCACCATCATTCTATCCACATGATAGTCTATTGTTTTTCAGTTTTTCTCTGTCTTGGAATAAAGATTAAAAATGAATGGGCTAGGATGATTTTGAGGGACATCTGGGCAGAGTTTAAAACCTAAAGAAAACCCAGTGAAAGAACTCTTGAATAATTCTAAGAAGCAACAATGATGGAGAAATCTTACAAGTGTTGTGCTCCTGGTAAAGGAGAATAGTGAGTCAGATCACTCCAGGGCCTAAACCTCACTCTCGGAAATAAACTAAACCCTTTTGGAGTACTCAGATTAGCCAGCAAAACATATTTCCCCTGTGGGCTTACATGTCTGAGGCATCACAAGAGGCTCCAGGAGAAGTTTTCATGCAGAAGACTCAGCAGGATAAACAGAGTGGACTGAACCCCTCCTACCCAAATGTGGGCACCTTGCCACCCAATTAGACATCATTAAAGGGTGTGCATGATACTTTCCCCAATGTTGTATGAAATACTGACCGACTGTTTCACAGTTCTGATTCTCCCCTCTCTCTCTCTCTTTTTTTTTTTAATTTTGCATGGGTTTTTTTTTTTTTTAAACAAGACATCTATTTATATATTATAGAAGTTTTCCACGGACTATGCTAGAGGAAAGCACTCTCCAGCTGTTGGTACTAACAATATGAGACAGACTTTTCCTTCAGGGATCTCACACTCCCATTTCTGAGACAAGATTAACTCACATCACACAACTAGAGAACAAAATAAGACCAGTCCCTTCTAACCAGTAAGGTCCTTTGTGCAAATTGAAAAATTAAAAAAAAAAGGACACCCCTCACTTCAGGAGGATTTAACCCCACACCAGGGCACACTGCTTGTGAGCAGAGAGTGTAGGCTGGATTTTTGTCTCCTTTCATCCCATTGGCCAGTGCCTTTATGCAGTGAACAACTTATACAATCTTAAAGGAAAATAAGACACCCAAAATTAAATTTAATCAAATCTTAGTAAGCTTATTATCAATAGTTTAAAAGGTGAAAACTGGGGCTAAGATTACTAAAGAACATTCGCCCACCTAAACATCTAAATCTACCAGCCTCAGTGCACCTGTTCTTTATGTTCTGCCTCCTTCTTTCTTGTTTAAACGTGTGGATCATCCACCCTTCTGTTTCACGGTCCAATCCCATTCCCACTCACAGGCTTGAAGACTTCACACCTTCACACCTGCATTTGGTCCCCTTTTTACAGCATCATCAATCTCCTCCTTCTATTGAAACATCCCAATCAGTGAACAAATGCTGAGTTATCTCTCACTTAAAAAACAAACTTTGGTCTCACCCTTTCCAACTATTGCCCTGTTTCTCTCTGCTTCCCTTCTCAGCAAAACTCTCTACTCACTATCTCCAATGTCCCTCCCCTCATCTGATCATCTGCCCCTTTGTGAGTCTGGCACAGACTTGGCCCCACCCCTCATGTATAACTTGGGTGGTACCTGGCACTTACTGTATCATCTATCCGTGGGCCTTCGGCCTTCAATCGCAAAAAGAGAAAGAGTCCATTTTGTCATTCTGATACATTGCTATGAAAAAGCACTAATTCTGGGAAGCAATTGGATGCCATGAACTTCTTCTTGTTGCCTTCAAGGTCCTTATTCTCCTTTCTTCCACTGTATTTAAATTTCAGTCACCGCCTCATTGTCTTAAATGCCTTTCAACATAGAGGTCCCTTAGGTCATGTCTTAAAACTGAAATGCCTACAGTACTCAGGTAGTTGCTGTGAATGAAGGAGACTCTAGGAAGAAGAGGGCTGAAGATAAAGAGGCACTTGGGCTTAGAGTTCATGGTACAGTGGGGAGCGGGGGACCACTGTCAACTGAAATTAGACAGCCACTATCCTGTCTGCAGGGGGCAGCTACTGCTTAGTTCAGTCCAACTATTGATAGTGCTGCCCCAAATTCCAGAGAAGACATGAATCTGGATTTTATGTGAAATCTCCAAGTATTTAAATATTAGCTACTAATTCAGATTTTCTATCTGATGCCGCATGGACCAGCAAGCCAATCAAAACACATATAAGGACTGGAGCTGGGCTCTGGGGTTTCTATTTGCAACCTAGTCCTAATGGTTTCATCCTGAGTTCAACCTCCCTTTGATTATGTCTCCCAAGTTTCCCATGATTTTATTATTTCCTCCTTTTTTCTCTCAAGCTCTTTTCTTGGTTCTTGGAAATTAGAACCAGGATATGGATGGACAGAAAGCAATGCTTTTTCCCACACACTGAACTTAGAGCTTCATTACTGATTCACATTATAATTGTGAGTCAAGAAGATTTTTTTCTCCTTCTTCTTTCTTTAGCTTGTTTCTGTTCTAAATCAGAGCACAAAGAATAAAGTTCCAGGGTGACCCACCAGATGACAGAACCACCCAATGGAAATCACTCCTATTGTTTGTGAACTGGAAAGCCCCAAGCATAAGTCTGACCAGAAAATTAAAAGGCAAATGAGACAAGCACTGGGCCAAAAGAAACTAAAGGCTAACAGTTCTTTCCTCATTTAACATGAGTATCACAAGTGGAAATTCCTTCCACGTTTATTTCTTCTAAGAGTGACGGCTATTGCAAGGGGGACTATGTGCAATGCTGAGCCATCTGCAAGTCCATCCTTATATACATTCACCTAAGTTTCAGGGCCTGAAAATCAGGAAAACTTCAATGTCACACAGCTGAAGCCAGCCAAAGATCTCTCTGTTATCCTCCTTTAGGTTAAGAAGTTTCAGTTCAGTTCAGTCCCTCATTGGTGTCTGACTCTTTGCAACCCCATGGACTGCAGCACACCAGGCTTCCCTGTCCATCACCAACTCCTGGAGCTTGCTTAAGCTCATATCCGTGGAGTCGGTGATGCCATCTAACCGTTTCATCCTCTGTCGTCCTCTTCTCCTCCTGCCTTCAATCTTTCCCAGCATCAGGGTCTTTTCCAAAGAGTCAGTTCTTTGCATCAGGTGGCCAAAGTATTGGAATTTCAGCTTCAGCATCAGTCCTTCCAATGAACATTCAGGACTGATTTCCTTTAGGATGGACTGGTTGGAGCTCCTTGCAGTCCAAGGGACTCTCAAAAGTCTCCTCCACCACCACAGTTCAAAAGCATCAATTCTTCAGCACTCAGCTTTCTTTATAGTTCAACTCTCACATTCATACATTACTACTGGAAAAACCATAGCTTTGACTAGACAGACCTTTGTTAGCAAAGTAATGTTTTTGTTTTTTAATATGCTGTCTAGGGTGGTCATAACTTTCCTTCCAAGGAGCAAGCATCTTTTAACTTCATGGCTGCAATCACCATCTGCAGAGATTTTGGAGCCCCAAAAAATAAAGTGTCTCACTGTTTCCCCATCTATTTGCCATGAAGTGATGGGACAAGATGCCATGATCTTAGTTTTCTGAAAGTTGAGCTTTAAGCCAACTGTTTCACTTTGCTCTTTCACTTTTATCAAGAGGCTCTTTAGTTCTTCTTAACTTTCTGCCATAAGGGTGGTGTCATCAGCATATCTGAGGTTGTTGATATTTCTCCCTGCAATCTTGATTCCAGCTTGTGCTTCCTCCAGCCCAGCATTTCTCATGATGTACTCTGCATATAAGTTAAATTAGCAGGGTGACAATATACAGCCTTGATGCACTCCTTTTCCTATTTGGAACCAGTCTGTTGTTCCATGTCCAGTTGTAACTGTTGCTTCCTGACCTGCAAACAGGTTTCTCAAGAGGCAGATCAGGTGGTCTGGTATTCCCATCTCTTTCAGAGTTTCCCAAAGTTTGTTGTGATCCACATAGTCAAAGTCTTTGGCATAGTCAATAAAGCAGAAGCAGATGTTTTTCTGGAACTCTCTTGCTTTTTCAATGATCCAACAGATGCTGGCAATTTGATCTCTGGTTCCTCTGCCTTTTCTAAATCTAGCTTGAATATCTGGAAGTTCACAGTTCATGTACTATTGAAGCCTGGCTTGGAGAATTTTGAGCATTACTTTGCTAATGTGTGAGATGAGTGCAGTTGTGCAGTAGTTTGAACATTCTGTTGCATTGCCTTTCTTTGGGATTGGAATGAAAACTGACCTTTTCCAGTCCTGTGGCCACTGCTGAGTTTTCCAAATTTGCTGGCATATTTATTCCAGCACTTTCACAGCATCGTCTTTCAGGATTTGGATTAGCTCAACTGGAATTCCATCACCTCCACTAGCTTTGTTCATAGTGATGCTTCCTAAGGCCCACTTGACTTCACATTCGAGGATGTCTGGCTCTAAACACCATCGTGGTTATCTGGGTCATGAAGATCTTTTTTGTATAGTTCTGTGTATTCTTGCCACCTCTTCTTAATTTCTTCTGCTTCTGTTAGGTCCATACCATTTATCCTTTATTGTGCCCATCTTTGCAGGAAAAGTTCCCTTGGTATCTCTAATTTTCTTGAAGAGATCTCTTGTCTTTCCCATTCTATTGTTTTCCTTTTTTTTTTTGCATTGATCACTGATGAAGGCTTTCTTATCTCTCCTTGCTATTCTTTGGAACTCTGCATTCAAATGGCTATATCTTTCCTTTTCTCCTTTGCCTTAACTTCTCTTCTTTTCTCAGCTCTTTGTGAGGCCTCCTCAGACAACCATTTGGCCTTTTTGCATTTCTTTTTCTTGGGGGTGGTCTTGATCCCTGCCTCCTGTACAGTGTCAGGAACCTCTGTCCATAGTTCTTTAGGCACTCTGTCTATCAGATCTAATCCCTTGAATCTATCTCTCACTTCCACTGTTTAAGAAATTTAGCCTGCTTTAAATACCACATTCCTGAGGAAGAAGACAAGTCACTCATTTACTTGGTATCAAGAGGGTTTCAGTCTATCTCTAAAATACACTTCTGCAGGGGAGAAGTTTCACCAGGGGTTGAGACCCTAAGACATCGCAGAGTATGCTAGTGTTCACCAATATCCAGGTGTGTCTCCACACTCCCCAGAACCCTCTTGCAGCTAAGTGGACCCCAAGACCAGTTCTGACCAATGGAATAGCAATCCTGATTGAAGTGATTAAGTATGTGGTGCTCCTTTTACCCTCTCTCTTCTGTCCACATGACTTGAAGCATTTGGCTTGGGTGGTAAAGCCACACACAGTGATCCCTGAGTCACTCTGAGCTCTCAGAGGAGAGCTGTCATGGGAGCCACCCAACTCTCAGTGGCCTTGGCATAAATGAGAAATAAACTCATATATTTTTCCAATTTTATTGAGTTATAATTGACATATGAATATGATTGTATTAAATCAGTGAAATTTGGGGGACACTTGTTATAGAATTATTATGACTAATACAAAAGAGAACTTGGAAACACTAGTAAAAATTTACCCAGAGACCCTTCAGAAGCCACTAGGCTGAGCTCCAGGAAAGGGAAGGTACAGCTATCTGTCCTCACAGGGGAAAGACTGACTATAACTGTCATTCCCGGGTCCTGAGATAGTGTCCACCCTTTCTCTCAGATTGTGTGGCCCAGACTTCCAAGTGCTTGGAGTCCACATGGAATGTGGCTGCTTCTACTGAAGAACTCATGTGGTTACCACGGTTTCTTTTCAGTGCTAGCACTTTAACACGTAAGCCCTGGGTAATTTCGTTGAGGAACGTGCAGGTCACATCAAGTTACCTGTGAGCTTCAGCAGTGCAAGGTTGTCTTGAAAGAAAAAGTGTGTCCCCGAAGGCTCAGGAGAACAGAGGAAGATTCATGCCTGACTGCAAGAAAACCATACTGTCTCTGCCACAGGTGACAGAAGAAAGAGACAGGAACACTGGTCCTACAGCTTTTGTTAAGCGGGTTTGACACGGTTCCAGCAATCGCTTCGGAGACGCTGCAGCTCTGGAAGAGCTCCAGAAGGACCAATCTGGTTTGCAGATCTTAACTGGGGAAGCTGAAACTTTGCTCACCCAGGTATAAAGAGAAACCCTTAACATGGTTAAATAGATACAGTAAGAGATAGAGATTGAACTGGCTTCACTTCTTTTAGTGATTTTTGCCCACCAAAAGAAAAACATACACACACACCAAAAAACAAAAACAAAAAACAAAAAAAAAATGGAGGGAAAGGAAGGAGAAGAGCAAAAAGAGGAGATGCCTGCCTTATTTGACATAAATGCAGAAAGACATGTATGTTTGGTGATGTTGGAATCCAGGGTTCCATTATTTGCTAAGAGTTCACACTCCCCATCCGTATTTGCGGATTAACTCATTATCCTCAGCATGATGTTAGACACTCCAAGGTTTGCTCTCCAGTTCACCAATTCAGGTTAGAAAGAAGAAGAATTCTATTTCCTGCTAATTTAGCACCAGGCTGGTAGGAAACATTAAGCTCAGACTTGCTTGGACCACTACTTTTCTAGACCAGAATGAATAGGAACTGGGGACTGTCCTGGGCTCCTCGAGGCAAGAGCCACAGCTGTTGGGTTATGGAGCACACCACCATGTTCATGTTAGCTCCAGCCCACATCCTCACTTGCGACTGCTGCTCCAGATCCCATGCCTTAAACGGGCAATCCAGTCGGCAATCCAGTCGGCCCCGCGTGGATAAGAAGCCCACCACCTGGCTGCGGAGAGTGGGGGCGCCTTGACTGACAGTCTACCAGCATGAGTGAGTTAATTCCCTGGAATGCACAGAATGAGGATGAGGTAATTTCCTGGAAAGGAAATGGGGTGCTATTAGCATGAATGGGGACCAGAAAAAACAACAAATGTCCACTTCACCTCCTCCCTATGCTAATATATTTGATTTTAACCCAAGGCTTCTGAAAACCTGATTGACTTCCATGGAAAGGCAGGAAAGGGTCCTTTGCCCTGATCATCAAGAAGAGAGCACCATCTCATAAAACATCCCAACACTGGAAAGTTACAAGGTGCCTGTGTGTACATTTCCTCCTGGGAAATTATTACTCTCCTGTTTCACAAATGAGGAAAGGCAGGCAGGGAAGAAAGAAATGCTGCCGGAGATCATCAGCTAAGCAGGAATACTGCTGCGTGCCGAGGAACTCTTTCCAGATTCCATCTCCTGACCCCCGGCGTCTCTCTCAATGACCTTCCCCTGTTGACAGGAGAATTCATGGGTGCCTCTGGGGAGCTCCTCACTACCCCTGGCACATTTTCTCAAAGCACACAGCCCCCTGGGGTGTGTAGCTATAGAACAGGCCTTTTAGAAGGACTATTGTGGGGAGAGGGTTCAGTAGGAAATGGGGGAGGGGACGGGACTCCTGGTGAAAATTTTCAAAGGTGAAAATATTTTCCTGAAAATACAGCGTCTGTGTGCAGGCGGTGTCGATATAACTGACCTTCTGTCTTGAGTTGGAGCTGGGAATGGATTTTTTACAGGAAAAAGGAAATGCATGGGTGTGGAGCTGCCAGCAGCAAAGGAAGTTTCCAGGCGACTTGTCATGGCGCAGTTTATAGACACAAGTCTCAGAAGGGCTGGAGCGAGGCTGTGGAGAGGGTGTGATTTGTTGGTTGTGGAGCCTGGCACCTGGCACCCAGCCATGCTGACTTAACCCAGTGTGCACGTGCGACACCCCTGCACACAGTCGTATCTGGGAGGTTGAAGTGAAAGGAGCAGAAAGAAGAGGCACTCATCCAGGGGGGCAATAAAAACAGAACCCGAAAAGGAGCAAAAATAGTGACTGAAGAAAGAGATGGGGGAAATGGCTGGAGGGTAAGGTGCGCCCCTTGCCCTGTCCAAGCCCTAACTTACAGCAGCTCATCAAACTTGATCTTCCCTCCCGAAGGACATACAGGTCAGATGCTGTGAAATCTTCCGAAGAGAGGGCAAGTCCCTCTTTGCTGTTAGGTTAGGGCCACTGGGAAATGACCAAATGGACTTTAAAGGACAGAAGCAAATAACTTAACACCCATAGCCATCCCCAAGGCCTCCCCCCAGGGCAACAGAGACCAGAAAGAAGCAGCCTTGAAGCTTCTCAGCGAGAGCCAATCAGGCAGTAAGGCATGACAGTCCACACGTGTCCTGGGGGAGAGGCCACGCAGTGTTTACAGAGCCCGGCAGCGGTGCCAGAGCCAACAACCCACACGCACAGCCCATCTGGGCAAGCTTGAAAAAGCAAACTCGCTTCCTCTGGGTCTCGATGGCTGCGGCTCAAAACGTTCTGCACAGCACATTTGCTTCCCTGCTCTCAGATCCCTTACAGCAAACCCACACATCTGTATACACACTTTAAAATAAATACGCATAAAAGCAGAATCCAAGCCGAGGGTGGGAGGGGGGAGGGGCCTCTCTGGGGGGACCCCCACCCCAAAGCCGCTCTCCTCACCCAAGAGAGCTGCCCAGCACAGGCTCCAGTTGTAGCATTTTCGAGAAGTGTGAGAACTCGTTAGAATCTCATACCTGCTTTGTGGCTCCCCATTCAACACAAACACGATTTTGAGGTCTGCAGCACAAATTTTCTTCCCCCAAAGACATCTACAAACTTCTGAACTCAGCTCAGAGAGTGAAAATGCCTGCATTTCATTTCGAGTTAATTGGAAACCCTCCAGCCCAGGACCTGTCCCCACCCCCCAACTTTACTAAAGACTTTCCTTCCCACTAAGACAGCAAAAGTCAAAGATTGTTACTGCTCTTTGTGAGCTTATTCTTGTCTTATTTCCAAATCCGGTCTCATTGTACTGACCCCCTGGATCACAGGGAGGCAAGATGCCGGCCTGAGGATGAGGGGGTTGTCTTCCTGGCAAGCTGTGGGCTCTGAGACTGCACTTGGGGGCAAGGAAAGGGAGTGGGGGGTTGAAGCCAATCTAACACAGGATGTGGTGAACAACGACAAAGGCATTACAGTGAAGAAACGGCAGAGAGTAATGGCTCTTCTGCCAAGGAGTCAGTAAAAAGCCTGGTCACCTTGAGGCTAAATTACTGACCCATCACTTAGCTGCTTCTCTCACTCAAGTCTCAATAAAATGGCCAAGGTTTTAGTTGCCACAGTCATGAGGCTCAAGGTTATGGTAATGGGCATACTAGTGAGAATGCCAGGAGCTGGCAGTGTGCCCCTAAAACATCAGCTTCCCCAGGCTGGCAGCTGCCAAGGGCCCTCCTCCGCCTGGCAGGCACCTTTCTCCATCTGTCAAGGTCCAGCTCACACATCACCTCCTCCATACAACTCCACCTATCTGAGCAGATTTTGCTATCCCCTCTCTAGCCCCCAAGAACAGTGGCCTCCTAAGTTTTGGGTCTGTGTGTTCTCTAAAAGTGGTTTGAAAATTCATATACCCTCTCACACAGTTTTTAGATGACATTAAAAAAAAAAAAAAACTTTTACTCTAAGTTTAAATAGTTGCAGAGGATGTCATTTCCTTAGTATTATAAATATTAGCATTTTAAAATAAAACTATTACATCACTCTTTTAAACGTTGTCAATAGAATCCAAGGATTGGAGCAATTCTATACTCACCAGTATCAATTTTTAAAATATATGACAAGTCTTCTCCACCAATTTATTGTTCCAGTTTCTCCTTGAACTTTTATTTCCATCCTATAGCCTCTTGGTACTTTTTAGTAATTGTCACACATTTTTAAGCTTGAAAAGTGTTTTTCTGTAAATGAGCATTATAATATTCTTTTCTGCAACCAAAAAAAAAAAAAAAAAACCTCACAAATGTGTTGAAAATTTAATTTTGCTTTCACTGTAAGTTTTAAGCAGTTTTTTCTAGAACAAGTTACAGTTTCAATAACCATCAGAATGCAACTAATCTAGACAATATATTATGAAATTTTATGCATCATTATTAAATTTAAGGATAAATTTTATTAAAAATTCACTTCTTAAAGAATTGAAAGGACATTTATTTCAGTTAGCTGATATATCCATGGATGGAAATTATCTATTACTAGAATGAGATAGGGTTCAGAACTCTCCTCTTCCTACTTCACATTTTTAGAGAGAAAACTCTGAGGAACCTTCTTGACCTCAAAATAAGATATGAATGAAAAGAGTTTCATGAGGTCAGAAATGACATAAGAATCTCTTATCGAAAGTTAGTAGTGCCCAATCACTTTGGTCCTCCTTCCACTTTGTTGAGAGAAAGTTTGAAACTTAGAGATCTGAAAACGTATTTGTTACCCAGTCATTAGTCATACACTTTCCTAATTCTGGGAAATATACCAAAAAGGCTGTACCAAAACTTCTCAGATGACTGCTAATTATACCTGCTACTCATTTACTTAGAGTCCCTTGTTTAAACTGAAAAGGTTGGGAAAATTAAAATACTTGTTATTTTAATACAAGTCTGCCAATATAATATTTTTGCTTTTAATATTGAAATATAATTCCCATATCATGAAACTCACCCCTTTAAAGTGTACAATTCAGTAGGTTTTAATATCTTCACAAAGTCATGCAGCCATCATCGCTAACTCCAGAACATCCTCATCACTCCAACTGAGAAATCCCACACCATTAGCCAAAGCCAGTTGATATCATTTTTAATGCAATTCTTTTATCTCATAACATGAGATATATGTTTTTTCACCAAAAGCTTAGATTTTTAGATTTAGTTCATTTGGTTCATAAAAATGTCTTCCATACAACCTGTTTTGGCAAAGCAGTTTGAACCGAGAAGCCTAGTGGCTAAACCAGATTTAGTTTCAGTTAGGAAAAGAACAACTTCAGTTTCAAATGGATGCATATTAATGCATCTATCCAATCATCTTACCTTTGAATTATAATTCTGAGGTGAGAGATTAATAAATAGAAATAACTGGTAAACCAGCTGTCCATCTAAGAAGCTGAGAAGGCCCTGCACCACACCATGAATTAATTGTTTCCTTGAACTAGGCCTTTACTATTGCTTATTGGTGCCCTCTTTGCTTCATGTCTGGAAATCTTTATTTAAGAGGCATAAGTTCTTTGGCATTCTTGAGGGAATAGAAGCAGAGAGTTTGTGGACTAGAAATCCTCATCACTCCCGCCTCACAGTACAGAATATCTGAATTCAGAACACTCAAAACAGTCCAAAATACTTCCTTTTGAAGAACTACATTTTATCCTTAACAGAACTACATGCAACACAGGGAAAGTGTGATGGACATGGAGATGCCTCATAAAGACCCCCTTCCAGAAGCCTGTCCACTCAGCTCTGGGGACCGAGGCCAGCAGATGGCCTCCAACCATCAGCCCCTTCGGGGCCACCTCAGCATCAGGGAGGTCAGCCTGGTCTGCCTCTCCTGCCCAGCGGGGGCCACTCCAGTGTGCAGTGCTGGCCCCAGAGTGCTCTAAGTGTTGGCCTGCATCTCGATTTGACTTCTTTTGCCCAATCCTACTTCTCGTACGCTCCCTTGACACTTCTGCTTCTGGAGCACTCAGCCTTTAACAGAAAGACACTAGGTTCTCTGCAGGTCAGCGATGTCCAGATACAAAAAGTTTGCCAACACCAATATGTTGAATCATTTCTTTATTGCCTCAAAGACTTTTGCACTTCTGGACAGGACCCCATGGTGAGACAGAATGAGTGTGAGGTTCACGCCTTTCTTTGGTGAAGTAAATGGGGAGCTGAGGAAGGTGACCAGCTGACCCATCACAGTCATTTTCCACTCATTGTGGACTTCGAGCATCTGAAGCTGATTCTTTTAAACCCCGCCCAGTCTATGTTACCCCCTGGGAAGTCTTTGGATTCACACTCCAATTCAAAACTCCTATCTATAGCATGTGGTCTGTCCTAACAATCACATGTTGCATTTTGATTGATCTATGTGAACACCTGCCTTCTCCATCCCATGGGAAGCTTCTGAAAGGAAGGACTGATCTTCATTCATTTATTCATTTCCTCAGTGAATCAGTCAGTCACCAGCAACTTTTTTTTTTAACAAATATGTCCTGAGTACTCATTATATGCTGAGAGTACATAGGTGAGCCACACCTGGTCCCTGCTTTCAAGGAGCTCTCAGATTTTGTAACAGAAGCAGGGAAAAGTGAAAGGAGTGCAAAGAAGCAAATAATCCCAGAGAGGGTGAGGACCAAGACAGACTTAGCCTCAATCACACTGTAAAAGGAAAATGTCAATTTTTTCCACTTTAACTCTTGAAATTTCAAGGTTCTTTTACACAAAGTAAGAGTTGTCAGCTGATTAGCAAATGAAATTTTATTTAACTAAAGTAAAAAATGGAGAAATATTAGAGCAGCTAGAATTTTCCCCCATTAATCTGAGTATTTTCAAGTGCAGATTTAGTAAATAGATTATTCACATGAACATTCAAAAGCTTGGCGTTTTATTTTAAGAGTTAGTAAAATATGATGTGTATGTATGGATGAACCCCTTTGCTATTCACCTAAAACTTCCAGAACATTGTTAACAGCTATACTTCAATACAAAATGTTTTTGGTGTTAAAAAAAAATTAAAAATTAAATTTTTTAAAAAGAGTTCAAAGTATGTCCTAATTTAAATTTAACTTTATCTCAGACACTTGGTACTTAATGATTCTTTTCTTTTTTTCTGTAGTTTCTACCCCATAACTTGAAGTGTCTTAAAGAAAGAAAGTATTAAATAGTAAGAATATCTAATATTTATTCAGAGCTTACTATGTTCGGACATCAGCTGAATGCTTTTAGGTTATGTTACTACTGACTCTGTGAAATAGTCCTATGACTCAGATACTGTCATTATCTTGGCTTTGTAGATGAGGAACTTAAGCTTGGAGAGTTCCAGAAGTTGCCTGAGTGAGGAAGGAGCAGAGTCCAAGCCCCACCTGGGTGCATGTCTCACCTGATGGTGCTCACAATGCTTTGCACAGGGCTCAGATGTCCAGTCCTCTCAGGCTCTAAAGTGCCACAGCCCCTGCTGCCCCAGGAGAGTGAAGGGGCATAGGCCAGGGTCACCTGCAGAGGCCCAGGCTGAAAGCAACCTCATCCCCAGGGGTTATTAGAAGTAAAGTTTTCAGTAGACACTTAAATGGTAGCTCTTTCTCTCTAGACAAACCCGTTCCCATCCCTTCCTTGAGCTGCATTCGTAGATTTTGCAGCTTGATCTGGGAGCCAGATCAAGGCATGCCAAGTTTCAGAATCTCACTACTACTAACACCTTAACAGACATGCCTGCTCAGCTGTTTCCAATTCTTTGCAACCCCATGAAATGTAGCCTGCCAGGCTCCTCTGTCCACTCTAAAAATGCTGGAGTGGGTCATCATTTCCTACTCCAGGGGATCTTCCAGAACCAGGGATTGAACCCTGGTGTCCTGCATCTCCTGCTTTGACAGGCAGATTCTTTACCTGGGAGGCATCTGAGCTACCCGGGAAGCCCCATGCCTTAACACTACTGCTCAAACCCTTAATGGGCTCCCATTTCACTGAGAGGAGAAGTCAGGCCCCTCACAGTGGACCACGGGGCCCTGGCATTGCTGCCCTGCTCCCCGCCTCAGCCCTCACCCTGCCAAGCCAGCCACGTGACCCCCTTGCAGCTCCTCTGCCTGGAGTGTTCTTCTGCAGGTACCTGTCAGGCTCACCTCTCCCTGACTTTTCATCTTTACCACAGGCACTCTCTCGGGAACACCCTCTCAGCCACTTTGTTCAGAACTGCAACTCCTGCTTTCCCCCCGACTTTCCTCCTCGTCCCTCTTCCTTGCTGTTTTCCTCCACAGCACTTGCCACCATGGAGCAGGGCACACACTCACATAACAATCCTGGGTCCTCTGCCATCACGTGGAAGCACAGAAGGATGCAGTTTTTTCTGTTCCGGGCACTGCCTGGCACACAGTGGGGCTGCGTGAAGACGTAGTCATGTTACAGGAGAGCTCAGTGGGGCTGCCTGACCCAGTGAGAAATGTGCTCCCCATTTGGGGAGGTTTGGAGATTGTTCCCTTAAAGCAGCACCTTCACTTTTTGTTCGTTGAGTTTACCTTCTCTGAGAGGTGGGGGAGTCAGCTCCTCACCTTCAGGAAGGACCCCGTGGAATCATAGCTATTATTCCAGAGGCGACACCACCTTCAAGTAGTCCCGATTTCCTGGAAACAATGGAAACAGTGACAGACTTTATTTTCTTGGGCTCCAAAATCAGTGCAGATGGTGACTGCAGCCATGAAATTAAAAGATGCCTGCTTCTTGGAAGAAAAGCTATGGCAAACCTAGACAGCATATTAAAAAGCAGAGACATAACTTTGCCGACAAAGGTCTGTGTAGTCAAAGCTATGGTTTTTTCAGTAGTCATGTACGGATGGGAGAGTTGGACCACAAAGAAGGCTGAGCACCAATGAATTGATGCTTTCGAACTGTAGTGTTGGAGAAGACTCTTGAGAGTCGCTTGGTCTGCAAGAAGATCAAACTAGTCCATCCTAAAGGAAATCAGTCCTGAATATTCATTGTAAGGACTAGTGCTGAAGCTGAAACTCCAATACTTTGGCCACCTGATGTGAAGAACTGACTTATTAGAAAAGATCCTGATGCTGGGAAAGATTTAAGACAGGAGGAGAAGAGGGCGACAGAGGACAAGACAGTTGGATGGCATCACCGACTCAATGGACATGAGTTTAAGCAAACCCTGGGAGATGGTGAAGCACAGGGAAGCCTGGCGTGCTGCCGTCCATGGGGTTGCAAAGAGTTGGACATGACTGGGTGACTGAACAACAACGACAATTTCCTGGAAAATTCATTTCATGGGTTCATAAGCTGCAGGGGAGGTGAGAACGGGTTTCTGCCCACGGATAGGCAAACCATTAGGTAGAGACCCAAACTCTGCTCCTCAGTCTCCCCATCAATGGGGAGAGAACAGCTGCTTTGCCCATCCTGGGAGGTATTGTGAGATCAAGTGGAATAAAGTCTATGAAAATGCATAGAACTGTGCTCCTCACCACTGATGCAGGGATAACCAAGCTCTCCTCCTTTGGACTACAGTATTGCTTCCTCCGACTCTGCCTCCAGAGTACAGCTCCCCCCAGGCTCTCACCTCGGCTTCAGGGACCCAGCCAACTCTTCACAGCCCCAGCGTGTATCCCTGGGAGTGAAGTGGGGAAAGCCATCACAGTTTGTTCACAAGCTCAAGAGGAGTCTCCCTTTCTCTCTCTCTCACAGAAAGCCAAGTGAAACTGGCATGCCATGTTTTTTATTTCCCTCCTGATAGTCTATCCTTCTAACAACTGCTGCAGAAATTTTCTAGTGGATCAAAGTGAACATCTCCCAGGGAAGCCTGGCCAGTCCGCAATGACTTCCCCGCCTTGGGAGTTGCTGAGCACCCTTCCCCACACAGCCCAGCCCGCTCACCCGCTCCCAAACTCTGCCAACAGAGGGAATAAAGAACAGCCAGGCAGGCTATTGATTTCAGACTCCCCACTTGGCTAGACCCCTCCAGTCACGCGCTTCCTCTTTTCCTTCCACAGTCTTCCCAGCGGGGCTGTGGGTGCAGGTATTTCCCTCTTCCTGGTCATAATCCTCTCACCCTGGCACCTTATTGTGGCTACAGCTTTGGGAGTCCCACACCCACTGAGCGCATTGCTTTCACTTTTTTCTCTTTTTAAACATATCCAAGTATCAGGAGGTCTCTAATCCTTCTCATTGAGGTTGGTGGCTTTCATGGGTAGACTGTTTGGAGTTTCTATATGAAAGGTATTTAGATTGGCACAGTCACAAATGGCACGCCAACAATTTTGATTCTGAAACCAATTCTCCCCTTTTGGGGGGCAATGGGGTCCATGAATTCAGACCTTGCACCAGTTGCCAGAAGCCTCCACTGCTCCGCTCCCATTAAATCTAGATGGGGAGCAATAAACACTTCCCCTTTCACATGGGTGTCTCCCCCTTCAGTAAACACTAACTGGCTGAGCAGAGAGGGATGTGCCTCTCAGAGCCAAGGCCTGGCCAAAACGGAGGGGAGAGGTGAGACTTGGCAATGGCCGATGTCGGAACGCAATCCCCAGGGAAGAAGCAGAGCAGCCTGGATGACCCACTGCCCTGGTGGGGATTTCTCTCTTTCATCTTCTGAAGTTCATCTTTGACATCATTGTAGAGACATGAATCAAGTTCAATGCCTTTGAAAGATGAAGCTGAATGCAGGAAAGTATCCCTGATCTATGAATAAGCTTATTTCCAGAATAGAGTCTCTTTTCAGACATGGAGAGTTGGCCACCAAGGGAGCAAAAGTAACCTGACCAAGGCCAGGGGTGGCGGAAATGGAAACCCAGCAAGCAGTCCAGACACCCGGCCCAGCTCAGACCTTCAGAATAGCCTGCTCTCTGGGTGATCATTCAGTCAAATTATAACACAGAACAGGAGCCAAGTAAAAAAAAAATTTTTTTTAATTTGTTTTTTATTTTTAAAAGGCTTCCCATGGCATAAATTAATGAGCTATGATAAAAACATATGGGGTGAAGGAAGCAATCTAAGTGACTGCTGAAAACTCTTGCCTGCATGATTCTGAGAGTTGCCTCTCAGGTAGAGCCTTGTTGGATACCTGATACCCATCAGCTTGGAAAAGGGGGCAGTCTAGTCTTTTCTGCCTTTGCCAATGAAGTCTTCCCTGATAGCTCAATTGGTAAAGAATGTGCCTGCAATGCAGGAGACTCCGGTTCAAGTCCTGGGTTGGAAAGATCTGCTGGAGAAAGGATAGACTACTCACTCCAGTATTCTTGGGCTTCCCTTGTGACTTAGCAGGTAAAGAATCCGCCTTCAATGCAGGAGACCTGGTTTTGATCCGTGGTTTGAGAAGATCCCTTGGAAAAGGGAAAGGCTACTCACTCCAGTATTCTGGCCTGAAGAATTCCATGAACTCTGTAGTCCATGGGGTCTCAGATTCAGACACAACAGTGAAATTTCTTAATGAAGTCTAATCAACTTATATATAGTATTAAGATGTTAGCAGTAGTGAGATTATGAAACCTGCAATGCCTCTGATTTAACTCCCAGATCAAGCTGCAAATCCTATGAATACAGCTCAAGGAAGGGTTGGGAAGCAGGAAGACCACAGTCTTGGGGGAAGTGGGGCATGGGAGAGAGATGCATTCATTCCAAGGCAGGTCACATCACTGAACCACAACCCCAAATCCAAAGCAGGCAGTCATAGAGGCTGTGTCTACTGGTTGGGAGACTTTGTTCTCAGATCCATTAAAAAAATGCTTGTGAGAGCATTTTGCGAGCTCAAAAACACTCTTTGAAATCCAGTTGTTCTTATTTTGACTGTGAAAGGAGAGTTTCTCTGGAAGCTTGAACCCTTCTACTGTAAGTACCACACAATAAGTATTTGATTGCCAAAGCATCCATTCAGAGACATTCATCTCAAGTAAACATGTCCCAGCTGTGGAACACAGTTACGAGCTAAACAACTAAATAAGACAGGCCTCCCCCAATCCATGAAGTTTGCCTTTTAGAAAGCCTTGGGTGACCTAGCTAACTGACTAGTTGAATGATCCCACTTTTCCTTTCCCTCACTCTAGTTTCCGTTGGTATATTTTAAAGATGCCAATAAAAATTGAACATTTGAGGCCCTAGCCCCCCCACCCAATAAAGGCAGAACTCAGATCTCTCTGCCTCCCTCTGTGCCTCCTTGGGCATGCTGTATACCCTCCAGTACTGTGAGTAATAAGCTTTTTTCTCAAAGTTCCCTGATGGTTGTTGCTGAAGTGTGTCTTGCAATCTGAATAAGAAGCACAATCATCAGTCTAACAGCAGCATTGACTCAGGTAGGGAAATGTCAGGGGGAAAGGGGCACTTGCCACAAGTAGTATGGGTCCAGGTCAATATCCCCAGGGGTTCCCAGCTTCTAGCGTCACTAATGACACTGAGCATTACACAAGCAATCCTTTAAGACATCTGTTTAGGTTCATTCTGCCAAGAAGATCTTCTACCAACAAGATCACACCTTTCAAAGTCCATTTCAACTTGCTCTCCTCATGAAGGGGTTTTATGCCCCCCCAAATATTCATTATCCTTTTCTGAATCTCCCCCCACCCAAGCCATTTATACTTTTCAATAACTTTCACATTCCTATCTTCTATCAGTTATTTGTGCACTTATGCACTTTAAGTTAGGATTTGTGTCTATCCTCTACATCATCAAAGTATGCTGCTCTGTCATTGTTGAATCAGAATAATTCAAACCCAGTATTCTCTATGCAGGTCAAGAAACAACAATTAGAACCTTATGTGGAACAATTGATTGGCTCAAAATTGGGAAAGGCTATATATTGTCACCCTGCTTATTTAACTTCTATGCAGAGCACATCACATGAAATCACAACTGGAATCAAGACTGTTGGGAGAAATATCAACAGCCTCACATTGGCAGATGACACCACTCTGTCATCTTGATGAGGGTGAAAAAGAAGAGTGAAAAAGCTGGCTTAAAACTCAACATTAGAAAAACCAAGAACACTTGATGGCAAATAGAAGGGGAAATAGTAGAAGCAGTGACAGACTTTTATTTTCTTGGGCTTCAAAATGACTGCAGACGGTGACGGCAGCCACGAAATTAAAAGAGTTTGCTCCTTGGGAGGAAAGCTATGAAAAACCTAGACAGGGTACTAAAAAGCAAAGACATCACTTTGCCAGTAAAGATCTATCTAGTAAAAGCTGTGGTTTTTCCAGTAGTCATGTATGGATGTGAGAGTTGGACCAAAAAGAAGGTTGAGTGCCGAAGAAGTAATGCTTTCGAATTGTGGTGCTGAAGACACTTGAGAGACTCTTGAGAGTCACTTGGACTGCAGGGAGATCAAACCAATCAATTTCAAAGGAAATCAGGCTGAATATTCATTGGAAGGATTGGTGCTGACGCTCCAATATTTTGGCCACCTGTTGCGAAGAGTCAACTCATTGGATAAGACCCTGATACTGGGGAAGATTAAAGGCAAAAGAAGAGGCACCAGAGGATGAGATGGTTAGATAACATCACCAACTCAATGGACATGAACTTGAGCAAATTCTCGGATATAGTGGAGGACAGGGAAGGCTGGTGTGCTGCAGTCCATGGGGTCGCAAAGAGTCAGACATGACTTAGCAACTGAACAACAACAATTCTCGATGGCAAGAGAATCTTTTAGCATTTTAGGAACTTTTTCTTCCAAAGGTGTCCAAATAATACAATAGGAATAATAGTCCGCAGGGCCTAGGTGTCTACTAAGTTCCCTCCATTATGATGGTAAGATCTACAAAGCATTTTCTGGAAGCTCATTCAAATTACTTTCAAAACCCCAGTGTGATTGCTCCATGAGAATTTAGAACAAAGGACTTCTTCAAATTATATTTCTGTATTTGAATATATTAAAAAATACATGTTAATTCACTCACTCATTTTCATTTTGGGAGATAGTACAGAACCGGAAAACTTACACACAGCTAAGGAAATTAATGGCGACTCCCTGTAGAACAGTAATCTTCCAAGGTTGTCAATCTCACAATTAGAAAATTCACTGAAAACATGCCCTTGATGTGGGGGTCTTTTGTTTGTGCCTGCCCAGTGCCTATTATCCTTTCTTCTAATAATGGCACCCATCCCAGTTTTCCTTAGGATTATCCCCTCAACCCTCCTGGTTCATACAGGGTTTATCCCACAAGATCAAGTACATGACCAAGGCATGACCGACATATTCCAATCTTCTGGACTCAATAATTGGCTTATGGGTGGGAAGATGACTACTTAATAATCTGGGACTTTTGCTTAAACAAATGCAAAGCATGTCCTTTTTATCTTAGGGCTGCTGAATAGGTAGAATATAACTGTAGATCTGCTGGTGACCATTATTGCCATCTCCTAAATAAAGCCAGCTCAGAGGGAAGCAGCCTAAGGGGTAGAGAAAGAGAAAATGATTTCTCATAAATCAGCGTGAGAACTTAGATTAAGTCATGCCTAAATTCTAGACTTTTCAGTTAGATAAGCTAATAAATTGCATTTTTGCTTATGTCCTATTGTGATTAGGTTTATGTCACTCATGACAGATAATAATATGATAATAGTAGCTACCATTTACTGAGCACTTAGTGTATGCCAGGCAGATTAAATATATTTTATCTCTAAGCTTCTCAGCCATGGAAGATGGCCATTATAAAGACTGCTTTTCCTGTGAAGAAGTTAAGACTCAGAGAATGGTTTGTACAAGTTCACACCATTAGTAAGGGCAGAAGTGGGAATCAAATTCAGGTCTTCTTGCTTTCAGAAGCCACATTCTCATCCCTACACCAGGCGGCCTTGTCAAGTGGAGGAAGTGTGCCACAAATCGGCAGCAGAAAATATTCTTCCCAGGCATGACTGGGTTCATGCCTGGGAAGAATATTTGTAAATAAAATGTAATTTTAAAAATAAAATAAAATGAATTTTTTATATTAAACTATTTCCTTGGCCTTTCAAATCCTCTTCAAACTCAACCAATCAGGTCCTTTCATTACCAAAATCCTTTGCTACGTTGTAAGCCTTCATTACTCAACATGGAAGTCTGACCACTCTTGACATTCCAGTGGGAAATAAGGAAGAAAAGGCTCCAACACCCTTTGTTAGGCTGTGTGGTCTGAAGTATGAGGGCTGACAGAAGTTCTCTATCATGGTCGAAAGGGAGGTGAGAATTGTTCTCAGACACCAGGTTGACTCACCAACTCCAGGATCTGTCCAGACACTGGAGTTGGAACTAGAGGGAGAGAGTTTGTGCTTTTGGAGCCACCCGGCCACCCAAGACTGGGGGATGGATGTAGGAGTCAACCCAATTGAGGACTTCGTCTTCTTCAGTGGGAAGATTATCTAGGATTACCAGAGATTAGGTGAAGAGGGGAAAGCAGTGTCTGTTTAATCCTGTGGCTAATGAGTTGAGAAGGAATTCCTTGTTAGAAAGAATCTGCCTGCTTTGCAGGCCACACGTCTCCTGCTTCCCCGTGGCCTGAGGCACAGCTAGACATGCAGGCGGGCAGTGACAGGCATCACTCCTGGTTGCCGGTGTTCCAGGCCACGCACATCCTCCCTCAGAATGCCCTCTCTTCATCTACTAGTAAAACTCAGGTATGTCCAGAGAGAAAGACCGTTTAAGTCTTCGCCACCTACAAAGTGGATGTGGCAAAAGCAATGGATCAAAGACATTTAAAAGGGAAGGAATAAAAGAATTGAAAGACTGAAGAGAAAATGAGGGACTCCCACCCCTGGGGGAAGGACTTCCCCACTCAACCAAGGCTGCTGCCTGCCCCTGAGCTGAAGGGCAATGAGAACCTGAGCCTTCACTCAAACTGAGATGACAGGATTGCAGCGAGACGCCTCCCAGCCTCAGGCATTCAGGGTATGGTCAAAGCAGAGCTGTCGAAAAGACACGCTTTAGGTGGTGGCCGCGGCAAATGTGCTTTGTCTTTTTAAATATCATTTTAAATTTACTGTCTTATTGCAAAAATAGTACTCAAATGTATTCTGCTTTTAAAAAGCAAAACCTTGGGATAAGGCTGAAGTCTTTCTTGATCACCACGCCAATCTCACCTCTGAGACAGCCAAAGTTAGAAGTTTCTCCTTCTAGGAATGTATGCATGCAAGTACGTGCACATATGTGCCCCCAGAAACTATACAGTCACACTTTACTTCATTGCCCTTCTCTTTATTTTTTTTAATTTGCAAATTGAAGGTTTGTGGCAACCCTGCATCAAACAAGTCTATCAGTGTCTCTTTTTCCAACAGAATTTGTTCATTTTGTGTCTTTGTGTCACCTGTTGGTAATTCTCCGAATATTTCAAACTTTTTGTTAGTATTATATTTGTTTTGGTGATCTGTGATCAGTGATCTTTGATGCTACTATTGCACAAGAATTATGAATCACTGAAGTCTCACATGATGCTTAGCATTTTTGAGCCATAAAGTATTTTAAAATTAAGGTATGTACATTTTTTTTAGGCATAATGCTATTGCCCACCTAATAGACTATACTATAATGTGAACATAACATTTATATCACTGGGAAATTTTTTAAAAATGTGTGACTCGCTTTATTGCAATATTTGCTTTCTTGCTGTGGTCTGGAACTGAACCTGCAGTATCTCCAAGGTCCGCCTGCAGTGTTTTTGCATGAATATGTGTGTTTATATAAGTGGTATGCTCTCTGTCTATGATTTGTCATTTTCACTCAGGAAGGCATCTTGGAGATCCATCCACACTGAGAGCCACTTCCACCTTCCACCTGGACTTTTTGAGGCAGAGCCAAGTACCAGTGAGACTAAGCTGCATTAGCTCATCCACTCATCTTGTTCTTGCCCCTTTTTCTCTCTCAGGCTGGGTCTACATCCCTTCATCAGCGATGCTGAGCCTCAGCAAAGTGGAGGTGGAAGTAAGGGACTTGCCCAAGGCCAGTGAGCATCCTCTAGCCCCCTCCCACACCCAGGAATACCTCCAGGCTCTCTGCCAGGTGGTCTGGGCTGAAGGTGGGCTTGGGTAGAACACAGCCACTCCATAGGGCCCTCTCTCCCATCCGCCCATTCCTAAGACAGAAGATTCCCAGGAGTGGGTCTTCCTGTGAAAGGCAGCGCAGAGCAGTGAAGGACGTGTAGTTCAGAGCTGGTGGACTAGGTTTGGATGCTTTCACCCAGACCACTTCCTTACTAGCTCTATGTTCCCGGGCACCTTCCTGAACCTCTTTAAGCTTTGGTTTCCGCGTCTAGTTAATTCTAGCCAGCTTGCAGTGTGTGCCCTTACACTGAAAGCTAACTGCTCTTATGATGATGTCAGGGCTGATGCATCAGCAGGGAGGCTCAAGTTACTCAGTTTAGGGGTCACCCCAGGAAGTTTTCAGAGCCAGAGGGAATTTTGCAGGCAGGGCTGCAGACGCTCCAAGGTTACAGCAGGCTGGAGATTTCACCTAATTGGCACTTGGGGGGCGGGGAGCCCAAGAATCCCAAACTACCACCAAGGCAGCCCAGGCCTGTGGGCTATGCAGCGCACACCACACTCAGCTGCCCAACCAGCTACCCGTGGCTGCTAGCCTCGGGGGCCACGGGGTTGATCACTTTTTTGAAGCATCAGTGTCTCAGGCTCTTTGTCTTGTGCCTTTTTCTGCCTCAAGGATCCCTTTGCCCCTCATTCTCTCTTTCCTCTTAGTCTTTGAATATTTCACAACTACTGGGTGTTGGGGTGCGGGAAACTAGAGAGGAAATCAGATGTGCACTGGGACTGGCCAGTTTAGAAAACAACTCAAGCTTGGAGGAGGAAGGAGTCTCTCTTCCCAAATTTTTATTTTTTTAATTTAGTTGTAGATTTGAGGCTTTGATTGAGGGGCATGGTGATATGTCAGAGGGGTTAATAAGGCGGCTTTGGAGGCAGAGCCACCTGAACCTGCAAGCTTGGGCAGGATACCCCCCACTCCTAGCCTCAGTTTCCTTATACCTCACAGCTCCTCATGCCACGGCCATAACTGGCACAAAGTAAGCATTTGATAAATAGCATTATTATTATGTTTCTCTTGTGATCCCTGATTCTTCAGTAACATTAGCTTACTCAAGAATTGGCTGAATAACCAGATTCTTACATACCCCTTTTCAAATAGTTTGAGTCAAAGGAAGAAAAGAAACAAAATGACCTACAGCTATAGGTTTCCATGTTCCAAAATGAGGACTGCCTTGGAACCAAGACTTAATTCCATCAAAAATGATGTTCTGCAAATTATATAAGCATTTCAGGGCTAACTAAAAATCTTAAGAATGTGTCTTTGCCTATGAAGCATCTAGAATCAACATGAGTAGTAGACCTGCTGTCCCAGGACTTCTGGTATCTTCTCTTCTTCACTGGGAATACTAATTACAGCTCACTCTAGGACAAACCCACTGCACACATTTAACACTCTGCACAAACTATAGGGTAGTTAACCCCATTTAATAAAATGGAGAATTGGGCGCTGGCTCAATCTCTCAGCCTCTATTGAAGGATTCCCTTCTTTACCTAGGTTCCTGACTTCCTCAGAGAGAATGCATTCTATTCCTCACAGCACTGAGACATCTCCTCCAAGACGGGAAACACAGGTGGGCAGCTATGGTGGAGAGAACAGATTTCACTACTTAGCTTCTAAACTACCTTTTGACCATGTGTAAGTCATCATCTTAGGCTCCATTTCCTAATTTGTAAAATAGACAAAACCATACCCACTGAGCCAAATAACATATTGCATATGAACTGTAAGCCACTCCACAAATGTAAAATAATGCATATAAATTCTAAACAGTCCACAAATGTAAGATTTGCCAACTTCTTGGCAAGAAGTGAGATGAAAATTGGGTTTTATGAAGTGTCTTTTCAAACATTTACTGAATCCATGTAAAGTCTCAGGCTAGATGCTGCAGTGCTTACAAACTTCAGAGTAGGGGCCAGTCTAAAATACCGAGAGAAAATACTGCTCAAAGAGAGGCCCGGGGGGGTCAGCAGTGTCTTCTGGGTGTTTGTTAGAAATAAAAATTCCTGGGCCTCCCTTCAGAACTGCTAAATCACAGTCTCTGAGTGTGAGGCTCAAGAACCTCAAGACCCACAAGTGATTCTCACACATGTTCAAGTTTGAGCAGCATGAGTTCATGGTGTCACAGCCTAGAAGACTTTAGTCACAATCAAGCACACCTCACACAGATGCAAAAACTCTTTAGGTTTAAAGACTCTGGGTGACCGAGGGCCTGTGACTGGGGCAGTTAAGGGTCACTCATCTCAAGAAGCTGAGCTCTGAGTTCAGCTTGAAAGAACAACAGTGAAGAGAAAGTGAAGGGACTGGTGGTGGGGAGGTGGGGGGTTGGACCAAAGGAGAGACATCACTGGGGGGCTCTCAAGTGCTAGGGCAGCTGTGACTGCCCCCCCCCCCCACAGCTGATTATACATGGCTAAGTGTTGATGCAAGAATCAGGCAAGGTATTACATGTAAAGCAAGCGGCAAGAGCTTGGTCATCTACTGTCATCTTCACCAAGATTCTCACCGTGGTTTCCACACCTCCAGCTTGGGCTATGTCTGTGCAGGTCTCTATGAATCAACGTCTTCTCTTTCGTGTGTACCTGCGTTGAGAAAGAGGTCAGGAAGGTGCATCTGCATGTTCTAAAACAGGCCCTTTGATCATTTGATAAATGCCTATAGGCAATAGGAACCGCAGAGGGAAACTGGGGTCCTCTTCTGTGCCCTTCAGTCCTCTACTGACATTGAGCTCATCATCAAAGGGATCGTGGTAAACCAACTACAAACCGAACCTGAAGCTGGTTTCTCAGATGAGAAGTGATTCATAGTATATAGCAGCTCATTAAAAAAAGAAAAAAAGACATTTGCTAATGAGTGTGGAAAATGCTAGTAAGTGACTGAGACCCACTCCATTATGACGGACCCAGAGTTGCTCAAACCTAATTTTACAGCAGCAAGGAGAGAATAAAAACATCTAGAGCCTGTTGTCCTCTGCTCAGAGACAGGATAATCTTGGAGAAACATTTTACGGTGCATCACTTGAAGAAAAGTGCATTAGTCTTTCTTGAAAAAACATTTGGTTGACCTTGAAAATAAAAGCATTCATGAGAAGTATGAGCAGAAGTTTTCATTATTCCTTAAGCCTTCGCTTCAGAGAGACAAAAATTCCCCCTCCATTGCAGCGCCACAATGCCAAGTTGCCAAGCAACAGATCTTTTATGGTGGATCGCCACGGAGACTGATGTAAACAAAATCATAAATCCCATTACCCTGCTAAATACTGGGTCTGGGTTAGAAAGGGAGCAAAAGAGCTGCTTTTCAGGTTAAAAGAGATCATACAAATGGTGAGTGGCAAGATTTTAGTCAGAGTAAATTGTCATGGGTGAGACTGTAATTAATGTCGCTCTTTTTTTTCTTTCAATGGACAACAGCCCCTGATTTTCTTGTATCAAGGAAAGCAGTCATAGTTGGAAGAGTCATTTCCAACGGAAAGATTAACTCTGTCACCCCTGGGGCCCAAGTCCAGCCCCGGAAGAGCCACAGTTAGTTGTGGTTCTTCCCAGCTGGCCTCCAAGTCGACCTTCACCAGCAATCACTCAGAGCAGCAGTCGGTGGCCTTTCACGAAACAGCTCCTTGCAGAAGGCTCTGGAAACTGCCTTGTATACCTGTGTCCCTTTCAGACAAAGGGAAAGACAAGTGGCATTTATGGAGGATGACTCCAAAGCAGACACTGTGGCAAATGACCAGTTTAGATACCTCATTTCCTGCACACAACTCTCCTGAGAGGTAAAGAGCACTCTTCCTGTGCATTTGATGGCAAGTAGAGGCTCAGAGGGTGAGGGCACCATCCAAGGCCACACTGGTAGAGCAGCACAGAAATTCCAACTCTAAAATTTAATTGAAGATTCAATATGGCACCCACCCACTTTCTCCATTTGCAGAGACATCTGCCCCAGAGTAGGCAACAGATCCCATATCAGGGTTATTAGTCCCTGCTAAAGACACAGCTCATGTTGTGGTTCCCATTTTTACAGTGTGCTGAGAAATGTCTAGCCAGAGGTTCTCTGGAAGGATGGGGTGAGCTCTGTCACCATGGTGTTAATATTCACACTGTAGTCGATTTCAACAAGAAATAGAGGCCATGGGCTCTCCTGAGCTGGACAAACCTGCTCTGGCCCACACCAGAACTCTTAAAAATACCAATATCCTTGGCCAACCCCAGACCAGTCAATAAGAATTCCCAAGGATGGGGTCCAAGTCCTGGTATTTCTAACAAGTAAGACCAGGGGCTGAGAATAACTGGGTTGGAAAGCTTCATATTCAGGGTCTTGTTGGTCTTTTTGGCTTTGTCTTCTGAAGAAAGTACTCGGCCCCTGAAACAAGCATTGTCCATCAGTCACCTGATAGCAAGCCCAGGGCTTGGCACCAGCACTCTTCATATCCCATCCATCACCATTCCCTCCAGGTGAGTTAGCACAGGGCCATTTGCCTTGGCCCCAGTTCTAGGGTCTTAGTACTAGTGATCTTAGTACAGGACCACAGGCCCAGATGCCTGCAGGATCCCAGTAAGCTGAGGAAACACATCAAGCCAGGTGGGTAGAGGCAGTGGAGCCTTGAAATGCACATGCGTTGTTTGAAGGGGGTGGCGGCTGTTCAGTTAGAGCCATTATTAGCATGAGGAGGGGGAGCTGGCCAGCAACATCTCCCAGTTCTTCCAGACAAGACACAAATGTAGATTTCATGTGAATTCTTCTGATTTTGACAACTAGTTCAAGTTTGAAAGCTTGCAGGCCAAACCAAGTCATCTCACAGGCCAAAATCAATTCAAGGGTCCTTTTCTGCAACCACTGCATGTGACCCTTGGGCTGAGCCTCCTGCCCCTTGGCCCCGGGAGGAGGGGTCTCTTCTTCAGTGTTCTCAGCAGTGACACCAGGACCCACAGGACTGCACCAGTCCTCATGAGCCTCTCTTCCACCCTGAGGACAGTATCCAGAGATTTAGCCCAGAGCTGCAGTGAGCAAGGGAAGATAGCTTTTTCTGGTATCCTAAAACAGACCTCAAGATAAGGATTCCAGTGCTAGTGCTTTATTAGGGAGATAAGTCCAAGAAACTCTGTTATGGGAGAGGGAAGACAGAAAGGAGGATGATAAAGAACATGTTTCTAAGCCAGTGACCCCAGAGGGCAATCCTGTGGGGAGCTCAAAAGGCAATGCAGAGCACCCCCAGAGTTATCCCAACCACAAGGCCAGACGCTGGGGCATTTATCCCATTTCTTGTCCATTGTTGGTCAGAGCTGCTTCCAGAGTATTAACTTCAGAGCACTTCTGACTGGCCCTGAGCTCAGACCAAGCATCTCCCATGGCCAAAAAAAGCTCTCACAAGAGTCTGCAGTGAGCAACCTTTAGAGCATGGAGGTGAATCTCAAGGGGATGTGGGTGGAATCCAGACGGTATCTCTTCTAAGAAGAAATCAAAACATCAGTGTCAAAACCAGAAAGCCAGGTCAGGAGCTCTCTTCAGGAAACAGATAACAGAAAGTGACCACGTCATCACGTCATCTTAGCAGCACCAGATAGAGAACAAGGAGACAGCACACAGTAGGAGAGAGAAGATCAGCAGGGTCAGGGCAAGACGTGGTGCAGCACCCCCACCCCCAGTCTGACTGATGTTTGGGACACAGCCTCTCTTTCCTGTCTCTGCCCCTCTCTGGCCATCTGGGTGGGCTTCTAAGGGGATGGAGGATTCAAAGCCTGAGAGAAGGATCCTTAAAAAAGGAAAACCAGGGAAAAGCTGTCAAGTGGCCAAATGAGTCTTTGCGCCCTCTCTCTTCTTTCTGTTCCCCCTGTGGCCACTCCACTCCTGCACCCAGAATGCTGGGGCAGAGGCCAGGATGGCCAGAGACAACCACACATGGCGTAGGAGCAACAGCTAGCCCTAGGAGAATTAAGTGCGGGTCTGAGAGGCAGATGGTGAGATGGGATGAAATAGGCATGGATTTCATTAGGGAAAATGCCTGGAGAGAGAAAAGTGGAGGAGGCTGGTGGAAGAGGCCTCCGGGCAAGCACTGTAATGGATTTCAGAGCCCAGCAGAGGAGGCCTTTGGCCAATGACGTGCCCCCTTTCCTGCTCTGCAGAATGCTCGAAATACTGGGAAGGGCACTGGACTCCCCACAGTTTAGGGGGAAAGGGGGTCCAAGTTATTTTAACTTAGAGTTAAAAGGAAAAGGGAAGGATATTTACTGTATAAATGTGATCAATTATTATCTCTAAGTTGTGGGATAGCAGTAGTGGTAGTGGTAGTTAATCAGTCATGTCCAACTCTTTGCGACCCCATGGACTGTAGCCCGCCAGGCTCCGTGGCCATGGAATTGTCCAGGCAAGAATACTGGAGTGGGTTATTCCCTTCTCCAGGGGCTCTTCCTGACCCAGGGATCAAACCTGGGTCTCCTGCATTGCAGGCAGATTCTTTATCGTTTAGCCGCCAGGGAAGCCTACGCAATGACTTTTCTTGTGTGTGTGCTCGGTCGCTCAGCCATGTCCAACTCTTTGAGACCCTATGGACTGTAGCCTGCCAGGCTCCTCTGTCCATGGGATTGTCCTGGCTGGAATACTGGAATGAGTTGCCCTTTTCTTCTCCAGGGGATCTTCTCGACCCAGGGATTGAACTTGAGTCTCCTGCATTGGCAGGCAGATTCTTTACCACCACACCACTGGGAAAATTTTCCTATGTTTGTTTATTCTCTTATAGTAAAAATTCACTATTTTATAACTGTCGGTGGGAGGTAATATCCCACACAAACCCCAGCCCTGCTCTGCTCAGAGCTCACAGCCTTCCTCTTCCCACCCTGCATGCGAGCCCCTAGCCCTGGGTGTTACCCCCACCATCAGCCACCATATGACTGATTGACACAGGATTGGGAAAGGGTGCCCCTGCCTCAGTGGGACCAGCACAGTACAAGCTCCAGAGCCCCCTGGGGGGTCATGCTGAGACCCCCAACCTCAGAGCTCCTTCCCACCCCTTCCTGCTTCCCTCACACCCCTTCTGAGAGCGAAGGCCCATCAGATCCCTTGCACAGGAATCTCCGACTTGAGCCCCTTCTCTAATCACCCAACCCAGGGCAGGGAATTATTTGCTTTAATCCTTGCACGGACTCTACTGAAGCATTACTCTCAGGTTTTACAGCCTCGGGTCTTTTGGACAATTTATTTGCACTATGAGGCAACTGTTTTAACTTTCAAATTCCCATGCTTACTTCTTGAAATAAAAGATTACTTTATTTCAGGAGTGGCAAAGTCCAGCCCTCCTGAGACAAGGCAGCAAACGGTAGAGTCTGAGGCCCGCCTGGCAGGTCTGAGGTTAGCTGCGGAGCTGTGTCCTCACAGAGGGGAGCACGGCCGCCAGCTGCCGGGTTGGGTGTGGGTGCAGACTGGAGCTCCTGGGCCTTCTGAATTGGTAGGATACTCTAAAATTTCAGATATTTATGTGAAATCTCCCGATTTTTAAATGTTGGCTCAGAGTTTTGTAAAAAGCTTGTATTGGCCAAGCAAAACATGCTGTGACTGAATTTGGCCTGCGGGTTATCATTTCAAGTCCTTTGTTTCCTTGAACAAGTTGGGAAGAAGAAAAAACCCCCTCCACCACATATCCCCACATGCATGTTGAGAAAGGGCACATTTCTTTCCCACTGTCGCCTGTTCTTACCCCAAACCTAACTAGAAACTCCTAACAAGGATCCTCATGAGACTCAGGTCCACGTAAGAGGAATTCAAAACACAAACCCCACCTGAGGCTCTGGGGCTCACTCTGGGAGATCTCCTGGTTTTCAGAAGCCTTGCTGGTTTTTAAGCACAGTAAGTGTCTCCCCAGCTATACTAGATGCTTCTAGATTGTTCTTAGAGAAGAGAAACATTTCTATTTCTTGATTACAAACTCGGGAAATGCTAAAAAGTTCCCACACAATCTCCTTAAAATGCATTTTCAGATCAAACTTCCCAACCCTGGTCTAAAACTGAGGTTCTTTCAAGAAAAACGCTCAGCAGCCTTCTAGGGACTTTGTGGGGATGAAGGAAGCCATGCAGGGGGGCAAGGCAGCCCCCACCCCCTCAATCGTGCGTCTGGTGGGCACTTCGCCCAAAGTAGCCCAGCATGACTTCAGGGAGGGGTTTTACCACTTCCTTAGGACCCATATAATCAGTTTCCCTGTGAAAGCATTTTCCTTTGCTCAATTTCACCCCATTACATGTAGTTACATCCCTCAAAGTTCAGAGACCACCCACGGCCCTCCAGTTGTTTGGGCTAGTTTTATTCTGCTCCAACTCTGACCAAACATTGTTGCTGTAAAAAAATCTAAACATCTTCATTTCTCTAAGTCGTTTCACTTTCTGGTATCCCTTCCCAAGCCAGGCAGCCTCTGGGAGGCATCACCAGGTGGTCCTTCACTGATTCGGTCAGCACAGAGGGAGCAAGGTCCTTATAGACATTTAGTGTCATCTTCCAGCCCTGGGCCCATCTTCCCCAATTGTCCTGGGACTTCAAATTGCCCAGGAGCCTTGGAGGGTCAGGTTAGCAGAACAACCTTAAGTCCCTCTGAGCTGGGGCCATAGTACAGGGGAAACACTCTCCAAGCCTAGATGAATTCAGAAAGTTGCCTCAGAAGGGTGTACAATCTGGCACATGGTCAGTGGAGTGTCAACATCATATGTGATGCTGATGAAGGTGGTGTGTGCTGGCTGGATTCATGCCTGGGATAGAGAGTGACAAGCAAGGGCATCATCAAACAGAATATCATTTTCCTGAGCAACCCAACTCATTCATTAGTTTGTGAAGTGTTTTTTGAGTACCTCCTCACTGTATGATTATTTTTTTTTAATTTATTATGAAGGTATAGTCGACTTATAATAATAATGTTTCAGGTATACAACAGAGTGATCCGCAATTTTTAAAGTTTATTCTCCATTTACGAGGTACCCTGGTGGCTCACATGGTAAAGAATCTGCCTGTAATGTGGGAGACCCACACACGCATGCACTCCATTTATAGTTATTATAAAATATTGGCTGTATTTCAAATATATCCTTGTAGCATTTATACATAGTAGTTTGTATTTCTTACTCCTTCACTCCTACCTTGCCCCCATCCTTAATTCCCTCTTGTCACTAGTAACCACCAGCTTGTTCTATCTGTAAGTCTGTTTTTTCTTTGTTACATTCAATAGTTTGTTTTATGTTTTAGATTTCACACATAAGTGATATCATACAGTATTTGTCTTTCTATGTCTGATATTTCACTAAGCATAATATCCTCCAGATCTATCCATGTTGTTGCAAATGGCAAAATTAAATTCTTTTTGACGGCTAAGTAGTATTCCATTGACAACAACTTCTTTATCCATTCATCTGTTATTAGGCACAGATTGCTTCTATATATTGGCTACTATAAATAATGGTGCTATGAACATTGGGATGCATGTATCTTTCTGAATTAGTACTTTTGTTTTCTTTGTAGGTATGCTCAGGAGTGGAATTGCTGGGTCATACACTAATTCTATTTTTTAGGCTTTTGAGGAAGCTGCATACTGTTTTCCACAGTGGCTATACCAATTTACCTTTCCACCAAAAGTGAGCGAGTGCTCTCTTTTCTCCACATCTTCATCAAAATTTGTTGTTTGTGTTCTTTTTAACAATGGCCCTTCTGGTAGGTGTGAGGTGATACCTCATGAAGATTTAGATTTGCATTTCTCTGATAAGCAACCATGTTGAGCATCTTTTCTTGTGCCCTTTGGCCATCTGCATGTCTTCTTTGGGAAAATGTCTATTCAGATCTTCTGCTCCCTTTTTAATCAAGAATAGGATTTTTGCGTAAAGACTTGAAAAATATAAGGAAACTGAGTTGAGTCTTGAGGAAGAGTGGTCCAGACAGCAGGAACAGCGAGTGTGAAGACACTCAGACAGGAACAAGCTTGACATACTCAAGGAAAAATGAGGAACTCAGCAGACAAAGTGACATGAAGAAGGAGCAAAGCAGAAGAGCAGAAGGCAGAGGGGATATGGGCTCCCTGTATTCTCAGAGCAGGGACTTTGCCTTTTACTGTGAGTGAAATGGGAAGCAAAGGCATAACCTACTTTTTGTTCAGTTGCTCAGTTGTGTCTGACTCTTTGTGACTCCGGAGACCACAAGCACATCAGGCTTCCCTGTCATTCACTGTCTCCCAGAGTTTGCTCAGACTCATGTCCATTGAGTTGATGATGCCATCCAACCATCTCATCCTTTGTTGACCCTTCTCATCCTGCCCTTGAGAACCCCATGAATGTACTTGACTTACACCCAAACAGAATCATTCTGGCCACCATATTGAAAACAAACTAAAAAGGCCCAGGGCTTAAGAGGACGAGATCAGTTTGGAGTCTACTGAAAAACACAAGGGAGAGGTGGTGGCCTGGGGCAGTTAAGTGGCCTCGGTGGCCAGGGAAGCAGTTACTTTCTGGACATGTATTAACCAGAGGCCACATGATTTGCTAACAGGGAATGAAAAACTGGGGGATGTCAAAATGACTCCTTGGTTTTAGCATGCCAGGCCTTGCTGTCCATCACCAACTCCCAGAGCTTGCTCAAACTCATGTCTATTGAGTTGGTGATGCCATCCAACTATCTCATCTTCTGTCGTCCCCTTCTCCTGCCTTCAATCTCTCCCAGCATCAGTGTCTTTTCTAATGAGTCAGTTCTTTGCATCAGGTGACCAAAGTATTGGAGCTTCAGCTTCAGCATCAGTCCTTCCAATGAATATTTCAGGCTGATTTCCTTTAGGATGGACTGGTTTGATCTCCTTGGTTTTGACTTGAGCAGTTAGAAAGATGGAATTTCTATTCACTAAGATTGCAGCCATGAAATTAAAAGACACTTACTCCTTGGAAGGAAAGTTATGACCAATCTCGATAGCATATTAAAAAGCAGAGACATTACTTTGCCAACAAAGGCCCACCTAGTCAAGGCTATGGGTTTTCCAGTGGTTATGTATGGATGTGAGAGTTGGACTGTGAAGAAAGCTGAGCACCGAAGATTGATGCTTTTGAACTGTGGTGTTGGAGAAGACTCTTGAGAGTCCCTTGGACTGCAAGGAGATGCACCCAGTCCATCCTAAAGGAGATCAGTCCTGGGTGTTCATTGGAAGGACTGATGCTGAACCTGAAACTCCAATACTTTGACCACCTCCTGCGAAGAATTAACTCATTGGAAAAGACTCTGATGCTGGGAGGGATCGGGGGCAGGAGGAGAGGGGGACGACAGAGGATGAGATGGCTGGATGGCATCACCGACCCAATGGACTTGAGTCTGGGTAAACTCCGGGAGTTGGTGATGGACAGGGAGGCCTGGCATGTTGCGATTCATGGGGTCGCAAAGAGTCGGACACGACTGAGCGACTGAAGTGAACTGAACTGAAGATGGAAGGACGGGCAGAGATTATTTAAGGGGTGAATATCGCTTTAATGTGGGACATGTTTTGGGTGATAACTATGGTCAGTGAAGCCATCCAGTTAACAGATGTGTAGAAGAGATTGAAGTTCAAGGGGGAACACTGGCTGGAGATAGATATATTGTTAATTCATCTGGATCAAGATGGGATCTACAGCCATGGGACTGAATGGGATCACCCAGAGAGTGAATGCGGAAAGAGAAAGTAGAGGCCCAGGCACAGAGGCCAAATGTATTGTCAGCTCCAAGGAGGTGTCAGCTTCAGGAGGTCATTCAAATACCAGTTTACAAAAGGAGGATCCTGTCTAATAAACCCTCAGCCAGAGAGGAAAAGAATTGGGAAAAACAGCCTGGCATACACACACACTCAAACCATTCACTCACCTCCTTGAAGAAATGTAGTCCTGGAGGATATGCTTACAATGTTTCTTTTCTCTCTCAGTATTTATTTCATGATTTTACCTCAGCCGTAAACTTCACAGCCCTGTTCACGACTGCTACATTTCACTCCCTCCTCTCCCTGCCAGGCCAACTTTCTTAGATGGTCATTGTTCAGCCTTAAAAGTTTTCTTTAAATTGTATAGTATCAGATCTCGCCATTTGAGTTTCTGCAAGAAGAACCCCACTGTAGGTCTACTTGGTTGACTAGAGACTCCTCAAAGCCACACAATGGAGCTGTGGTGTGGGCATCCATGCTTTCCTGAGTTGTGTTAACAGAATAAAGGGTATGAATTTTACTAGCCCCTAATGGGCTGTTCATTTTATGTGTCAACTTGACTAGGTTAGGGAATACACAGATAGTTGGTAATAACCTGATGTCTGTGTGTGTCTGTGAGGGTGTTTCCAGAAGAGATTAGTACTTGAATCCGCAGAGTGAGAGAAGACCACTGCCCTCACCAGTATGGGTGGGCATCACTGAGTCCGTTGGCCCACACAGAGCAAAAAGGCAGAGGAAGGATGAAATTTCTCTCTGCCTGAGCTAGGACGTCCCTCTTCTCCTGCCTTCAGACCTGGGTCTCCTGATTCTCAGGCCCTTGGATTCAGACCCCTTTCCTGGGCCTTTAGCTTGCAGACAGCAGATCATGGTAGCAGATCTCAGTCCCTGTGATCACTTGAATCAATCCTTCATAACAAATCTCCTAGGTATCTCTCTGTGTATATATCCTATTAGTTCTGTTTCTCTCAAGAACCCTGACTAATATGAACTGTTAGTTTGCAATAATATTGTTGCCAAAGTACTCCAAACCAGTGGCTTGACCAGTAAGCATCCATATTCTTCTGGCTCACACATCTGCCAGTAGGCTCTGTGCTGAACCTGACTCCAGGCTGCAGGTTTGGTGTGGGTCTGCTCCTTACATCTCCTTTTCTTTGTGGATGAACAGGAAGTAGGACACATTCTCATGGTGACAACCGAAGTACAAGAGGACAGACCTAATCACACAAATACATTTCAATTTTTTGTTTGCATCACATTCACAAAAATCCCACTGCCCAATCAAATCACATGGCCAAACACAACATCATTGGAGGCAGGAAAATATTCTCCACATCTAGTCAGAAGAAAGAGGACATAAATTCAGGGAGGGGTAAAAAAAAACAATGGAAACAATTCTTCAATCTACCACGGAGACTTTTCTTTGACTCTTCTCTTTATGTGCTGTGCTGTGCTAAGTCAACTGCAATTGTATCCAACTCTTTGCAACTCCATAGACTGTAGCCTGCCAGGCTCTTCTGTCCATGGGATTCTCCAGGCAAGAATACTGGAGTGGGTTGCCAGGCCCTTCTCCATGGATCTTTCCATGGAGGATCTTTCCAACCCAAGGATCGAACCCATGTCTCTTGCGTCTCCTGCATTGCCAGGAGGGTTCTTTACCACTAGCATCACCTGGGAAGCCCAGTAATGCCATATGGTATCCAATAATTCCCATTCTAGCAGCCATAGACTTTCTAAGTAAAACCAAAATAGAATATGGCCTGGGAACTTTGTTCTTTGGAGGCAGAGCTTCTGCCTTGCTAATACCCCAAGAATATTTGTGAGACTTAATAAAGAATAATGTTTCCAGATGAGAAAGCTGGGTCAGAAAGGTAGATGACTTTCTTACTAGGGAGCTGAATTTCTGCAGTGTGCTCTAGAGTAGGCTGGGAGAAGTGAAACTGGAAAAGCACTGAAGGTATCCTTTTCTGGTTATTAATACAATTTTCCTCACCCAGGTTTTACAAATCGGGGCCATGATGAAATTGGCCCTGGACACTTCACACCCAAGTGTTTGCTGATTTGACCTTCTAACCACAGGATTAGCAAGACCCATTTACTCTGGCTTAGTTCTGCAAATTCTTCCGGTTTCATAATTCAATCAAAGATAATAGTAAGGGAATGAGAGGCCACTCATGGGAAAGCCAAATGCAGAGGGGAAACAAAAATATGGGGAATCAAAGACTTAAATTTTATGTATGTCTTGAATTGGTTTGGCAGGGAACCAAACAGAAAAAATTCCTTCCCCCTCTTTAGCTGGCATATTTCCACATCACGGAAGCATTGTGCAGTCTGGTTCAATTCTTTAGCTTCTTCTCACGAAAGTCCCAGCCTAAGGGAAGGTCTGCATGCAAGTTTCAGATAGAGTATGCAGGAAAACTAGTTGGTGGCTGGCTTCCTGAATCCAGAGATATCCGGGTACCCAAATGAAGAGGTTCTAGGAATTTATCACTCACTAACTAGGGGGAAAACAACTGTTGATCATATCAAAGTCTCCTCAAGTATAACATTGAAGAGCATGTGCTTTGGAAGTATCTGACTCTTTGCGACTCCATGGACTACAGCCCTCCAGGCTCCTCTGTCCATGGGATTCTCCAGGCAAGAATACTGGAGTGAGTTGCCATTTCCTTCTCCAGAAGAGTTTCCTGACCCAGGGATTGAACCCCAGTCTCCCACATTACAGGCAGACTCTTTACCATTTGAGCCACCAGGGAAATCGCAAGAGTTCAAATCCTGAAATTGCTACTCACTAGCTATGTGATCTTGGGCATGTTGCTTAACCTCTCTGAGCCCTCCTTTTCTCATACATTGAGGAAAATAATGGCAACTGCCTCTTAAGGTTATGGTCAGGATTAAAGGAAATGGCCCATGGACAGCACTGACACAGTCTTGGGAAAAAGGCAGTTATCATTACGAGGAGGCTCTGAAAAAAGCTTTGGACAATCACAGATGCTATCGTCTGTCCTAGAGTCCCTATAATTCCTAATTTCCCCAATGAATGGAACTAAAAATAACAAATTATGTATCTATGTATCATCTTCATAGATGCTGAGGACATACAGTGTTATATTCAACCTACCTGTGGAAATCTATTCAAATCCATCCAAAAAGAGAGCCCCCAGTTGTCAGAAATAGCACACTGGCAGCCAGATGGGTCCAACACCAACCCCAGGTGGGTCTTGGACCTGGGCAAGAAAGGCCCCTGTCCTTGGCCTCCAGCACACTTCAGAGAACCCATAAGGCCCTTCTCTGGTCACTGTCCTTCTGCCCCCGCCCCCATGCAGTGAGAAGACCACCCTCTCAGTACCTGGAACCCAGGTTTCCCTACCCAAGGGACCCCAGTCCTACTTGCAAGCCTCATGGAGCCTCTTCCCCTGACCCACTTCCCACAAAGCCCTATGCTCTGGAGTGTATACTTTAGGCCCAAGAACTGACAAAGTGGTGGCTATTTGCAGGGTGTGCGGATGAACATGGATGTTCTGGCTGGGGTGTTTGCCCTCATACATTCAAAGCCCTGGGAGCATGGTACAGAGCTGGGGTGTGAAGCGGGCAGACTTGGGTTGGGGCTGAGGACTGGCCTTTCCTACCCAAGAACTACCAGGAACCCAAGAAATTATAATTCAGATCTTCTCGTAAAGGGTATTTAGCAAGATGGCAGGGTTGCTTTGGCTGTTCAGTCTCCCAGCTGTGTCCAACTCTGTGACCCCATGGGCTGCAGCATGCCAGGCCTCCTTGTCCCTCACCATCTCCCAGAATTTGCCCAAGTTTATGCTCATTGAATTGGCGATGCCATCCAGCCATCTCATCCTCTGATGCCCTCTTCTCCTTCTGCCCTCAATCTTTCCTAGCATCAGGGACTTTTATAATGAGTCCTCTGTTCACATCAGATGACCAAAAGACAGGAGCTTCAGCTTCAGCATCAATCCTTCCAGTGAATATCTATCTCCCTTAGGATTGACTGGTTTGATCTCCTTGCTGTCCAAGGGACTTTCAGGAGTCTTCTCCAGCACCACAGTTCAAAGGCATCAATTCTTTGCCATTCTGCCTTATTTACAGTCTAGCTCACACAACCATATGTGACCACTTAGAAGACCATAGCCTTGACTATATGAACCTTTGTTGGAGGAGTAATGTCTCTGCTTTTCAATTCACTGTCTAGGTTTGTCTATTTAATTAAATAATATATGTAATAAGTGTTTAATTAAACAATGTATGTATTTATAAACTGTGAATATTTAAATACCGTAGGTAGGTCTCCAAGTGTATATCTGGCTTTGCTGTAGTTGTTTTCAAGTTGCTGAGTTCTGTGCTACTCTTCTCGACCCCATGGACTGTACCACACCACGCTCCTCTGTCCTCCACTATCTCCCAGATTCTCTCAAATTCATGTGCACTGAATCAGTGCTGCTATCTAACTATCTCATCCTCTGCCACCCCCTTCTCCTTTTGCCTTCAATCTTCCCAAGCATCAGGGTCTTTTCCAATGAGTCAGCTCTTCCCATCAGGTGGCCAAAGTGTTGGGAGAGTCAGCTTCAGCATCAGTCCTTCCAATGAATATGCAGAGTTGATTTCCTTTAAGACTGACTGCTTTGATCTCCTTGCAGTCCAAGGGACTCTCAAGAGTCTTCTCTAACACCACAGTTCAAAACATCAATTTTTCAGTGCTCAGCCTTCTTTATGTTCCAACTCTCACAAGCATAGTTTTAGAAAAACTGGAAAAACCATAGTTTTGACTATATGGACCTTTGTCCGCAGTGATGTCTTTGCTTTTTAGTATACTGTCTAGGTTTGTCATAGTTTTCCCTCCAAGGAGCAAACATCTTTTAATTTCATGGCTCCAGTCACCGTCCACCATGATTTTGAAAACCAAGAAAATAAGCTCTGTCACTGCTTCTACTTTTTCCCCTTATATTTGCCGTGAAGTGATGGGACTGGATGCCGTGATCTTCATTTTTTGAATGTTGAGTTTTAAGCAAGCTTTTTCACTCTCCTCTTTAACCTTCATCAAGAGGCTCTTTAGTTCTTATTCACTTTCTGCCATTAGAGGGGCAAATCTGAGGTTGTTGATATTTCTCCTGGCAATCTTGATTCCAGCTTGAGCTTCATCCAGTTTGGCATTCCACATGATGTACTCTGCATAGAAGTTAAATAAGCAGGTCGACCATACACAGCTTCGCCGTACCCCTTTCCCAATTTGGAACCAGTCCATTGTTCCATGTCTGGTTCTAACTGTTGCTTCTTGGCCTGCATACAGGTTTCTCAGGAGACAGGTAAGGTGGTCTGGTACTCCCATCTAAGAATTTTTCACAGTTTGTTGTGAGCCACACAGTCAAGGGCTTTAGCATAGTCAATGAAGCAGATGTTTTTCTGGAACTCCCTTGCTTTCTCCATGATCCAGTGAATGTTGGCAATTTGATCTCTGGTTTCCCTGCCCCTTTGAAAGCCAGCTTGAACATGTGGAAGTTCTCAGTTCCTGTACCTTTGAACCCTAGCTTGAAGGATTTTGAGCATAACCTTGCTAGCATGTGAAATGAGTGCAATTGTACAGCTGTTTGAACATTCTTTGGCATCATCCTTCTTTGGAATTGTAATAAACCTGACCTTTTCCAGTCCTGTGGCCACTGTTGAGTTTACCAAACTTGCTGACATATTGAGTGCAGCACTTTAACAGCATCATCTTTTAGGATTTGAAATAATTCAACTGGACTTCCATTACCTCCAATAGCTTTGTTCATTGTAATGCTTCCTAAGGCCCACTTGACTTCACACTCCAGGATGTCTGGCTCTAGGTTAGTGATAACACCATCACAGTTATCTAGGTCATTAAGACCTTTTTGTATAGTTCTTCTGTGATTCTCGCCACCTCTTCTTAATCTTAATCTTCTCCTTCTGTTAGGTCCTTACTGTTTTTGTCCTTTATCATGCCCATCCTTGTATGAAATGTTCCCTTGATATCTACAATTTTCTAGAAGAGATCTCTAGTCTTTCCCATTCTATTGTTTTCCCCTATTTCTTAACATCATTCATTTAAAGCCTTCTTATCTCTCCTTGCTGTTCTCTGTAACTCTGCATTCAGTTGGGTATATCTTTCCCTTTCTTCCTTTGCTTTCGCTTCTCTTCTTTTCTCAGCTATTTATAAAGCCTCCTCAGACAACCACTTTGCCTTCTTGCATTTCTTTTTCTTTGGGACGGTTTTGGTCACTGCCTCCTGTACCATTTTAGGAACCTCCATCCATAGTTTGTCCATAGTTGACAAATAGATTCAAGGGATTAGATCTGATACTCTGTCTTCCAGCCCTGCAAATGTTAGGGGCAGGCCTATCACCTAGTAAACCTCAGAAAGTCAATGAATATTGACTAGAATTTGACATTTCTTTCAGTCAATTCACTTCACAGTCTCTGGGGACAGAATGCACAGCTGGCTCACCCAAACCCCAAACCCCACCCCACCACCCAGGAACACAGGGAGCAACCACAAACTGAGTGGTCTCATTTTGGCTCACTACTTCCAGTGACTAATGATGCCAAAAGCCCCGCAAGAACCCCAGAGTTTCCAGAGTCTCTAGGTTTGCATCCCACCCCATAGCCCAGGGCCTGATTAGGAGACTGCAGCAGATTACACTTTCAGAAGGTAGCAGCAACACTAATTCCCCTCCTATGTGCTCTTCTGGGATCTCCCTCTCCATCAGCAAGAGATGCTGTCCACATCCCCTCCCCTGGAGCCTGGCAGGCCTGTGTGACTACTGCCTCTGGCAGAGCAGGTGAAAATGATTTCACATGACTCCCAAGGCCAGATCTAAAATGGTGACAGAGCTTCTGCCAGGCTCTGTTCTTCTGAGGACACATGCTGTATTTAAGAATTCCCACTCCTCTGAAATTGACATGCTGGAGAGGCCATGTAGAGATGGGAAGAGGTGCTCAAGGAAAAGAACCAGCCTTACAGAACTGCTATGTAACCTAAGAGAGGGCTGCAGACGTAGAGATTGGAGGTCAGATTTTCTGTATTTGCAGATACTAAGTGAAAACACTGGCTCTGAAACAACTTTTCTGACATGGTTCCTTCATGGTAGCCTGCTCTACATGCATGGAGGGGTGGGGGTGGGTAGTGTCTATGAAAGCGATCTGTTCTTACTGCTTTCCACGGCAACTGATTATTGTGATGCCCAATTGGTTACTAATAGGCACTGCTCTCCACAAATCTGGTACAAGGACCCCTGCTTGGCTTGAGCTCTGCACAGAGTGGGCCCCAGGTCACGCAGCGTCAGCAGCTTTCTCCAACAGAAGAGCACCACCAAGCCTTGGCCCAGGGCCAGGCCTGGACCAGAGGCTACACACAAGGGCTGGCTTGCTGAGTCCTCCAGCATCTCAGGCTTGGTCATGCGAGTCCAAGGGCTGGTCATGCGCGAAGAGGCCCCCGATCAAAGCCCCGGCCCCTCCTAGATCTGGAGGAGTGGTGTAGCAGGAGCTACATATATGAAACTACTGGCAGCAGCTTTCAGCACTCTCACCACAAGTCAAGTACGTGCAGGTCATTGCTCTTTGGGGGAAAATAGGGGAAAAAAAAAATCCGTCTATACCTTATTTTTCTTTATGCCACTTTTCACAGGGCATACCAGCTTAGCCATCACTAGTTACGCTTTGAGCCAGGAGCTGTGCAAGAATCACAAATGATAGTGCCCCCTAGGGCCACGTAGGAGCTGAGAGTGAGCACAGCAGCCTGGAAGGGGCCATGATGGTTAGAACACAGGGTCCTGCTACGGGGTGTGTGTCCAGCTAGAAGTTGCCAAGTAGAAATGTCAACCCACTTTTGCCAGATCTTCACATTTCTTTCCCCCAGATGCCAGATATTCACATTTTTTTAAAAAAGCTTGCTGCTTCTAAAATGTTGGCAATCAAAAAGAAACAATGGGTACCAAGCCCAAATCCTGGATGTTTATCACTTCTGTGTGTGCAGGCTGACTTCCAGCTGCCAGGAGCTGCTTCTCTGAAGCACTGGAAGGCCTAATGTCCACGTGCAGAAACCGGAACTGTCAGAGAATTAACAGCCTCCAGAGCAGCTGCAACTGCTAGGACTGGGTATACCAAGGCCTTGGTTTCCTCAACCAAGGCTAGGATAACTGTGAAGCCCACATCCCCCAGTGCTTCCCAGACTTTTCCCAGGAGTAAGCACCACCCCTAACTAGCTTGGTCACTGACTCTTAATTATCTCCTATCCTTTCCCTTTCCCATGTCCCTACTTCACTGGTGTTTCCTAGGATCACCTCTCATATAAGCTGTGTGCACTTGGATATTAAAACCAATACAAGATTTTTTAAATGCACAGGGCCACTGTATAAGGTTGGACATCTTATCCACTTTTCAAAGACAATCATGAGTGGGTACAAGGAGGCCAATACCCAGCCAAGCTTCTCCCACCAAGTCCTATACCTTAGTATCAGGCTGAACGAAAGTGGCGTAGCTGGAGGGCAGGGCACTTTTCCAGAATTCACACGCAGATGTCGAAAGTACTTCCAGGAGACTTGAAAACACATCTGAGGTCAGATTTGGCTCCTAGGCCACCAGTCTGTATCTCCTGACACAAGATGGCAGAGGCTGCTGTTCCCTTAGAACCCAGCCAGCTCTCATCATCACGCTGCATCCTGCTTCCTGTTGGTTGAAGCCAGGCTTCCTCCAGTTCTTTGATTTGCTCCACTATCTCTGATCCAATTTCCATATAAGGAAGGTAGCAAATTAATTCCATTACAGTCAGTTTATAATGCATTGCCCAATGCAAGGGTACTTACATTTTTTAGAAATCAGAAAGTCAATACAAAACATTCCTACATTCATTCATACAGTAAACACTTATTGAGCACCAGTCCCTTTTCTAATTATTCAGTAATACATAAGCGAGCAAAATAGACAAGGACCTCTGCCCTCATTTTATTTATATTCCAGTTGGGACAGACAGTCAATAAACAACAAGCATAACTTACTTTTAGCAGCTTTATTAAGATATAACTCACATACCAGAAAGTTTGTCCTTTTAAAGTATACAATTCCATGGTTCTTAAGACATTTGAAGTTGTACAAGCATCATTTTATCACCTCAAAAGAAACCACATGTACATCAGCTGTCACTCCCCAATCCATTTCCCCAACCCCCACCTCGGCCTCTGGCAACCACTAATCTACTTTGCCTCTACAGATTTGCCTATTCTGGACATTTCATATAAATGAAATCATACAACATGTGACTGGCTTCTTTCACTTAGCATAATGTTTTCAAAGTTCATCCACATTATGGTATGAATTAATTTCTTCAATTGCAAAATAACATTCATTTGTATGGGTATACCACATTTTATTTATTAGTTCATCAGTTGATTGATCTTTTGATTGCCACAAAGAGTGCTGCTATGAAAATCCCGGTACAAGCATTTATTTGAGTTTATTTTTAGTCATTTTGTGTATATACTAAGGTATGAAGTTGGTAATCCTATGTTTAACTTGTGAGAAACCACCAAACTGTTTTCCAATGACAGCACTATTTTACATTTCCACCAGCAATGTATAAAGGTTTCTATTTCTCCACATCCTCCCCTATGTTCTAATTTTCCTTTTTTTATTATAGCCATCTTAGTGGGTATGAAGTAGTCTCTCATCTGGATTTTAATTTGTGTTTCTCTGATGACTGCTGACATTGAGCATCTATCTCCCAGTGCTTGTTGGCCATTTGTATATCTTCTTTAGAGAAACAGCTATTCAACCCCTTTGCCTATTTTTCAATTGGGTTGTTTATCTTTTTGTTCTTGAGTTGTAAGTGTTCTTTATATATGTAAATACTGAACTCTTAATAAACATATGACTTGCAAATATTTCCTCCCAGTCTGTGAATTGTCTTTTCAATTTCTGGATGGTACCATTTGCAGCACAAAATTTTCTGATTTTGATAAAGTTTAATTCATCTGTATTTTCTTTTGGTGTTTATGTTCTTGTTGTCATATATAAAAAACTTTGCCTAATGTAGGGTTGTAAAGATTAACTGCTATGTTTTCTCCTAAAGGTTTTGTGTGCGTGTGTGTTAGTCACTCAGTTGAGTCCGACTCTTTGCGACCCCAAGAACTAGAGACCACCAGGCTTCTCTGTCCATGGAATTCACCAGGCAAGAATACTGGAGTCAGGCTTCTCTGTCCATAGAATTCTCCAGGCAAGAATACTGGAGTGGATTGCCAATCGCTGCTCGAGAGGATCTTCCCAACCCAAGGATTGAACCCTGGTCTCCTGCATCGTAGACAGATTCTTTACCACTTGAGCTACAGGGAAGCCCTAAAGGTTTTGTAGTTGCAACATGTACATGTAGGTCTATGAAGCATTTGAGTTCATTTGTATCTCACATAAGGTAAGGGTCCAACTTCATTCCTTCATATGTGGATATCCAGTTGCCCCAGCATAACTTGCTAAAAACATTTTTCTTGCATTATTGAATTGCTTTGGTATTCTTGTTGAAAATCAACTGAACATAAATGTAAGAGTTTATTTATATATTCTCAATTATATTTCTTCTTTTTAAAAATTATTTTGGTTATTCTGTGTACCTTGAATTTTCATATGAATTTTAGAACCAGCTGGTCAATTTCTGCTGGGAAAAAAAAAAAAAAATGCTGCTGAGATTCTGATAGAGTTTATGTTGAGCCTGTAGATAAATTTGGGGAGTACTGCCATCTTAACAATGTTAAATATTCTAACACAGAAAAACAGATGCCTTTGCCTTTAATTCCTTTCAGTGATGTATTCTAGTTTCAATGTAGAAGTCTTGCACTTCTTTGTTAATCATTCCTAAGTATTTCGTTCTTTTTAATGTTCTCGTATATAGAATTGTTTTCTTAATTTAATTGTTTGTATTATTCAATACAATTTTTATATATTAATCTTGTATCATGTAACCTCACTGAACTCATTTATTAGCTTTAAGTTTTTAAGTGGTTTTCTTAAGATTTTTTTTTGTATACCTATGTCATCTGTAAATAAAGTTTTACTTCTTCCTTTCCTATCTGGATGTCTTTTATTTCTTCTCCTTGCCTAATTGTCCAAGCAAGCATAGTTTTTTTTAAAAAAGTGAATAAAAGAGTGTGTTGAAAGGTGATAAATGCAACAGAGAAAATAAATAGTATATTCAGGTAACAGAGATTGGGATTACTAGGGGTTACAGTTGTCATTTTTAATTGCTTCTCAGGAGAAGGCAACATTTGAAAAAAGAATGAAAGGAGGTGAAGGGATTGAACATCCAGACAGTGGGACCAGTCAGGGCAAAGCACCAAGGCAAGACCATACCAGGGAGTTTCTCCAAGAGTAGCCAAAGTTAGTGGCTTGAGAGCACAACATTTATCATCTCACAGCTTCTAAAAGTCACAAATCCAGGCCTGGCTCAGCCTCAGGATCTCTGCAGTCTCCACTCAAAGTGTCAGCAAGAGCTGCAGTCTTATCTCAAGGCTCGCCTGGTGAAGGATTGGCTGCCAAGGTGACTCAGGAGGTCATTGGCAGGACTTAGTTTCCCACTGGCTATTGGTCAAGAGGGTCCTCAGCTCCTTGCCACATAAGCCTCTCCATAAGACAGCTCCAAATCCAGCAGCTGGCTTCTTCAGAGCGAGCAAATAAAGGGCCAGAGATAATACCGGGAAAACACAGAAAGCCAGCAAGATAAGGATCAGCTCTTTTGTTATAAAATCATGAATATGGCATGCCAGCCCCATTGCCATTTTCATAAGAAGCAAACCACTGGGTTTGGGCTACACTTGGGCGGGATTACACAGGGCCAAGAGGACCAAGAGCAGGCATCATTAGGGAACTTGACAGAAGCTGCCCCCCAAGTAGGTCCAGGGCTATAAAATGTGTGAAGAAAAAAGCAAACCCCACATTGACTGGCATTTTGCCACTGAATAATAACAATGAAAAGCAATCAAAATAATTCTACTCAGGAAATGAACTTATTTATGAAAAGTGTAAGTCACTCAGTCATGTCTGACTCATCGAGACCCTGTGGACTATGTAGCCCACCAGGCTCCTCAGTTCATGGGATTTCCTAGGCAGGAATACTGGAGTGGATTGCCATTTTCTTCTCCAGGAAATCTTCCTGACCCAGGGATCGAACCTGGGTCTCCAGCATTGCAGGCAGATTCTTTACCATCTGAGCCACCAGGCAATCTCTGTCAATACTTTTTCTGTAAAACCAGGTCTTGATACCAAAACACCAGAAGAGACTCCCTATCCTATTGTTTCTTTACCTTCTAGAGCTGTGAGCACCATGACTGTATCGAAAACTCTCAGAGTCCAAGGACTCAATCTTCTTACTACACGCAGCATGAGCATATTGTTTGGCATACACTCGGCATATATGAACAACACATTTGCAGTGCGATAATTCTCAAAAAAAAGAGGGGCTGATAATAGAAGAGTTGGGTTTGCCATCCTTGTGACTCAGGTCTGATTTGAACTTGGGCTCTGCTGTGTGATTTGAGGCAAGTCACCCAACTTCTCCGTGCCTCAGGTGCTGCGCATATAAAATGCAGGTATTAATACTTACTCCCCCAGACTGCTGTGTTGGTGAAATGCAAAAATGTATGTAAAGATACGGAGCATAGTATTTGGTTGTCTGGTCCATCATACGTGCTCAGTCAAAAGAGTTTGTTTTAAAAAAGGAGGTTATCATTATTACTGCTATCTTTATAAACATAAATTATAACAACTGAAGGAATTTGTGTTGAATGAGATGACTGAATGCATGAAAGGTCCTATATATGTGTACTTTTGTATACCTGGTTTCTAGCAAGTGTCCAATAAGTGGATATTATCATGACTATTAATTGTATGATACAGATCATAATTACTGAAGGAATTTGAGTGTGTGCATTCTCCTTCACCAAGTTAAATCATATGCACTCTTCAGAACAGTCCTCAGCACACTTCCTGGTATCCTTCTAGACTGGCCATATTTAGTTTCAGTGCCTTAAATAAAGCTTTACCTGTTATTTACCTGGGTAAGGAGAATCTGTCAAGCAATGTGCCAGTGTGTTCCAGACTGCCCAATTCTATTCTGGAGCTTTTTGTGGGCTGCCCTATGTCTCCCATTTGGTTGTGGCACCTCAAGAGCTGGGCTGTGGGTTTTTCTCCTTTCACACCCCCCCACCCCCAGGACCCAGGAGTGTGTTCTGTTCCCCGTCCTGCTCCACCCAATCCTTGGGCCCTACAGCCGACCCCACAACTCTGGAGCACTGCTTCTGACATAGCTGTGAAGTAGCTCCAGCTGGCTGGCTAGAGGGCTGCAGGGGAGGGCAAAAGGTGGAAGAAGAAACAAAAAACTGCTGCTGGAAGGGCAAGGGCAGGCTGATGGTCGCCTTCAACCTTTCAGAGAGTGGTGGGAGCCACCGGTAATAGCTGCTCCCACACCAAGGCCACCCACAGGGCCATGCAGCTGAACAATGGAGCTCTAAGCCCAGCTCTGCCCCAGTCAGACCACTCCAGGAGTGGTGGCCCCTCCATGGTGAGGGCAGCGTTTGTGAATCAAATTGGTCCAAATGATAGAGAAGGGTCTGGAGTCAGCCGGCACAGCTCTGTCAGGAGCTAGGTGGCTTCAGGCAGTTAACTCCTCCGAGTTTCTCAGTTGTCTAAACAGCTAATACTTACTGAGCACCCCCTATGTATGAAGCATTTTTCTTAGCATATATTATTTAATATCACAATAACCCATATGGCAGATACTATTATTGTATCTGTTTTACTGATGAGGAAGCTGAAGCCAGTGGCCTTGAGAAATCTACTCAGATTCAAATCACTCAAATGTGGTGCAGGCAGAATTTGAGTCCATAACACACACCTCCCAGGGTCCTAACCTCATACATAAGTCAAGGTTCTCCAGAGAAACATAACCAGTAGGATATGTAATACAAGATTTCCTATGAGAAGTTGGCTCATGCAGTTATGGCGGCTGACAAGCCCCAAGATCTGCAGCGTAAGCCAACAGCTGGAAGCCAAGGAGAGCTGATGTTGTGACTCCAGGCTGAAGGCCAGCAGGCTGGAGACCCAGGAAGAGCCAGTGCTTCAGAGTCTGAAGGCAGGAAAAAGCTGATGTCCTTGTTTGAAGGTCATCCAGGAGAAAGAGTACTTTCCTACTCAAAGGAGGGTCAGTCTTTTTGTTCTATTCAGGTTTTCAACTGACTGGATGAGGCCCACACACATTAGGAAGGTGATCTGCGTTACTCAGTCTGCAATAGCAATGTTCATCTCATCCAGAAACATCTTCACGGATATGCCCAGAATAATGTTTGACTATATATGTGAGCACCCATGACCTAGTCAAATTGACACATAAAATTAATCACTGTGCTTCACAAGTGTACTTGAGAATTAAATGAGACACTATATGTAAAAGTTTTGTTGTCATTGTTCAGTGGCTAAGTCACGTCCCACTCTTCACGACCCCATGGACGGTAGCATGCCAGGCTTCCCTGTTCTTTACTATTTCCTGGAGTTTGCTCAGATTCATGTTCATTAGATAGAGTCAGTGATGCTATCTAACTATATGTAAAAGTTTAAGCAGCAACAAGATCTGGCAAACAGTGATGATGGTAGCTAAGAAGGAAGGGAGGAACAGTAAGAAAAGGTGATTCAGCTTCAGTTGCTGATAAGTGGGTTGGAGGTTAAAAGTTTGGCATGGCTTTAATAGAAACTCACTTAACTCTCCTGACTCAGTCTGGGGAGCTGCAGAGAAGTCCCTGCAGGGGACACTAGGCTTCCAGTGCTTAATGCTAGAAGGCTGAGAGAGACAGGGCATCCGTTTACTCTAACCACTTCAACTAGCATTTATTAAGTAAGCACTCACTGTCCACCAGGCCACATGCTGGAATCATCTGTCCATCACCTATGATCCTCACAGGGCCCCAAGCACAACTCACCATCAATCCCAAGCGGCAGATGGAAAAGTCGGGGTGCAGAGAGCTGGCATGGCTTACTCAGGACCTCTCAGCTGACAACTGATCACGTCAATGTCAGGTTTCAGAACTGCTTGCCTCAAAACAGGTGCCCTCACTACTGAGCCGCAGACATTCACCTTGTTTCCAAGGATTTGGCGAAGGCACCCCAAATCACGGAGAAGTTGTCTTGTCCTGAGAGACCATTCACCAACACACTTTGATCAAGACAAAATAAATATGCTTTGCTCAAGTTTTGGAAAACTGCCACTTTGGAAAGTGCTTACTCAGGCAAAGAGGAAAACATCGGTTATTTCAGTAAAAACCATTTTTCTCCTTCTAGTCTAGTCCATCAGTGTAGCCTCTAGTTATGGGGAAAGGAACATTCTCAGGGAAGTTCCGTTCCCTTCCTGGGTACCTGTTGTACTCCAGAGTCAGCTGAATAGCTGGAGTTTATTGTCACGACAGCTATTGTGGTAACTATGCTGCTTTGTCCCATGGAAGAGAAAACCTCTCTTAGCCTCGCTGGGAGGCTGCACTGGCAGACTCCCATGGGTAGGGAGGTGGAAATAGCCTGTTCCAGGGCTGATGGTGGACACCAGAGATCTTTTGGAGGGGGTCTTAAAACCACCAGGCTTCATAAAGTGATGGCCCTTCCAAACAAAGGGAGTGCAGATGGCCTGACCTGTGAGAGAGGCCTGCCAGTGATGCCTGTGCTGTAACATGGTCTTGGGGAGGGGTGGGAGCCTGTGTAGCGCTAAGGAGCCAAACAGCCTGCAGTAAGTTTAAACTTTAGGAAAATAGGAATTGGAGGAAAACAACCAATGCTATTCTCTTCCTCTGGGGTCAGTTCTATGTGCAGAGCCCTCCTGGGCCTAGTGAATGACCTCTAAACCGCCTCCAGAGAGGCCGAGATGAGCATGGCAGGTGGTCTGGCAAAGGCCGTGGGCCGTCTCTAGAAGACCCCGGCCACCTCTTGCCACTTTCACACAGCACGTAGGTTTAGTACTGCCCTCCTGGAGGGAGGGTTCTCTAAGGCTAACGAACACAATATGAAGCAACTCCCTCCAGCCGTGCTCCGGCGGGACAGCAGCAGGCAGGGCACTCACGTTCCAGGCTTCTCGGAGGAGGGCAGGAGTCCCAGAAGTTTTATTTCTTTTACTCAGCTTGGAGACATTCCCCCCTCAAATCATTCTGTTCAGCCCATCTTCAGCCACGAACTGGCAAAACCTACAACGCTGGTTCTCATGAGCTTTAGGAATTCAGCTTCCTAATTTTTTCCAATTCCAAATATAAAACAAACCTAAAAAAGCATTAAAATAATTTGGACTTCAAAGACACTAATTCCTAGTGGCCACAATAAAATTAAATAAGAATCAGTCTCCCTCTCTCTGTCTCTCTCCCTCCCTCTCTCCCTCTCTCTGTCTCTCTCATTTTTCTCCCTTTTTAAGGAGAGGAAAAGAAAAGCAAAAAGGACATGGAGCCCATGAACTCCAGGAAATGCTTGCATGAATCTTCTTTAGCTTCTAACTAACATTTGTAACCAAGGATTAGCAGAGCAGCCTCTGGTAATTACCGCCGTTGCCCCATTTGCGGCTATCTCCGTGAGGCCAGTAAATCTTGAAATTACAGGCTGACCACCCCGGAGAACTGAAACAGAGTCAGCCACATCTCTCAAAGGCACTGCCCTGGGCGATTCCCGCCCCCTGAGATGACTTGCTCGCCAGGGAGAAGGCCCCGCCTGGGAGCGACTCCCAGACCTCACTGTGGCTTGGAAGTAAGTAAAGCCAGACTGGGTGGCCCAGGAACCAGCACCCCTTGTGAGTAGGACAAGAGGCAGCTGGTTCACTGTCCTTATCGCACTTTCTGTCACCCCTGCCCAGCTGGGGCTCCTGTTTAGAGCCTCAGAGATGGGCAAGGAGAAGAGGGAGCCCAGGAACTGAGAAGGGGAAAGTAGAAACGCCTTGAGGAGGAGATATTATGGTTTGCCTCTAGAAATACTGTTCCTCTCTATTAAGGAACACAACATCTGGAGAGGTCAGCTAGCTTAACACAACAGGCCATTCTATGTGAATGGAGCTCAAGATTTGGCATGAGATTTAACCATGATCTGCTGACTTACCCTGCAGATCTTGGGGTTTGTCAAGCCTCCATAACTGCATGAGTAGTTCCTCATAGAAAACCTTGTATTACATATCCTACTGGTTCTGTTTCTCTGGAGAACCCTGACTAAAGTATGAGGTTAGGACCCTGGTGGATGTATATGTTATGGACTCAAACCCTGCCCGCACCACATTCAAACTATTTGAACCTGCGCCTGCACCTCAGGTTCCTTTATCAGTAAAACAGATACAACCATAGTACCTGCCATATGAGTTATTATGACATTAAATAATATTTGTTAAGAGGGATGCTGAGTGCACAGGAGGTGCTCAGTAAGTATTATCTGTTTGGACAACTGAGAAGCTCAGAGAAGTCAACTGCCTGAAGTTACCAGTGCTGTGCTGGCTGACTCCAGACCTCTCACTGTCCTTTGAACCAGCTTGATTCACAAATGCAGCCCAATGCCAAGAGTCTAGGATAATAAAGTGCAGTCCTAATGTGTTGTACATCACATGTGGCTATCATGATCTTGCCCTTACATAATACATTTCATTCGGCTTTTTAAGTTTGGCTATAGATAAATTCGCCTGCCAATGGAGGAGACGCAAGAGACAAGGGTTCGATCCCTGGGTTGGGAAGATCCCCTGGAGTAGGAAATGACAACCTGCTCCAGAATTCCTGCCTGGAAAATTCCAGGAGCCTGGAGGAGCCTGGCAGGCTATAGTCCGTGGGGTCGCAGAGTCGGCTGTGACTGAACACACAGCACACACACACACCTATACAATCTGTTTTACTACTGCCTTCATCAGTTCTTCTCTTTGCAAAAGCCCATCAGCATATGATTTTGCAGTTAATTAGTATGAATATCAATGAACACGAATTTGAGCAAACTCCAGGAGATAGTGAAGAACAAGGAAGCTTGGCATGCTGCAGTCCATGGGGTTGCAAAGCACTGGACATGACTGAGGAACTGAATAACAAGTATAAATAACACGTGTGGGTCAAACATTAAAATAATACTTCCCAAGCTATTTAACGCCTATCAATGGCCTGCTGTCTAGATATTCTGTCTTATCTGCTCTTTGGTGGGGTCCATCAGCCCCTCCACTGAGCATCCAAATTTCCCACATATGTCCCTTTCAGCATCTCCAGAAAAGGTGGCTCTGGGTGGCTCTGTGTGTGTGTGTGTGTGTGTGTGTGTGTGTGTGTGTGGTGGGGGAGGTGTCTCAGTAGGACATGGGTCTTTGCCTCCTACTGAAGACAATAACCCAGAGTTCAGACGACTTACTCAAAGCCCCAGAACTAAGAAACAGAGAAGGAAAGATCCACCAGCCAAACTGGTTGTCTCAGTACATGTTTCCATACACATCCAAGAGGAAGCTCTGAATCAAGATGCCTACACAAAGTAGGAGACCAAATATGCAACAAACAAAAGAGAATGAGGGAAAAGAAAAAAGAAGCAGGAAAGGAAAGAGGCAGGGAGGGACAGAGAGAGGAAGAAAGGGGAAGTCATGGAAAGTCAGTTTTGCAAAGAAGGTTATAGCTGCTCCAGGAGCTATTGGGAGGGGAAGGGTGGAAGGTGAAGAATTCACTCACCAGCGGTGGTCAGTTTGGAATTGTTTACAGCATGAAGGCCCCGAGGGGGCTTTGCTTACACAGAGCAGACTTCAAAGAGCTAGTCAGACATTAACAGACTGACCCTCCACCATTCCCACCCCCAGCCTCTGGGAGCCTGGGGTTAGGACAGCAGTCTTCAACCGGGAAATTGAGGATGACAATAGGAGTCAGTGAAGAAGCTAGGAACATGCCCCTAGACCCTGCCACTGATACCCACTGCTAAAACTGCCATCCAAGGTACTGCTCGGGAGTCAGCTGGCTTATAGAGATTAAAGGATCCAGTTCCCTTTGGAGCCAAAGATACAGGAAGTCCCAGGTGAGTTATAAAAGACAGTAGTTTTCAGGTCTCTCCCACTTGGCCAGCAGTCTCAGTGACCCACATTGATAGTGGCCCTCACTAAATTCCTAAGGACTGGCAGCGTCCCGCAGCCCCCCAGATTCCTGCATCCATTCAGTGCTTGGATTCCCCCTCTGTCTCCTATGGAGAAAAGGCTGCTGGAAACCCAGACACCCCGTGGAGGGGACTGGTGCCAAGTCGTCTGGGGCCCCTCCCCGGGGAAGCAAGAAGCACAGCCAGCCTTGTCACCATGCCCTCAAGTAGGATGGATGGCCCCGGTAAACCGATCCCTGCTAATGTAACCATAGGTGCTATTTCATATAAATATATCGGCCCAGACATTTCCCATCAGTACAGTGCCTTTCCCTGAGGCGAGTTCTCTGCCTGCCTATGCTCCTTCCAAAACCTCAAACCACCCGGGTTAATGACATGCTCAGGGTGGAGACCAGTGTGTTAAGTGTCTTTGCAATGGCAAATGAGGGGCTCCCAAAGTCTTCCCTTTCTTCATTTATCATTTTCTATAATGTACCTATCACATCCCCTGCTCCTCTCGCCTTTGCCAAACTAAACAGCCTTAGTCCTGCTAATCTCTCTTCAGATGGAGACCGGGCCATAAATCTAATCACCGCACCGTGGAAAGAAGGCCTTCCCTGACCATGCCTTGGGCGCTCAGCACAGCACATATTATAAAATGCACAGCAGATAATGGCAGAACTGCTGTCACAGAGCACATTATAAAATGCAGATGTTGTTAAGAAGAATGAGCCTGTTGTGAAGTTTCAACTGTAAATTAGCCAGCTTGCAAAAGGCATAAAGGCCATTAATTTGCTCATCAACTCCACCTTCTCTCCATGTTATCCTTTGTGTCTCCATAGCACATTATTTTTGAATAAAATTTTGGGTGCAAATTGGAAAAAAGAGGACTCTGACATTGGCTTTACCAGATAACATGAAATCAAATCCCACAATCCTTGTTCTCTATGTCTGTGAGTCTGTTTCTGTTTTGCAGGTAAGCTTATTTGTCATATTTTGAAACACAATGGAAAAGAATGTAAAAAAGAATCTATCTATATATAAGATTATATAAGACATAAGCTATATATGATATATAAGATTATATAATATATAAAAGACTATATAACTGAATCACTTTGCTGTACAGTAGAAATTAAGACAATATTGTAAGTCAACTAGATTTCAATAAAATAATTTTTTAAAAAAAAATCTCATTAGCTTCTTGAATCAATTTTAAAAAGTAAAAGTTAAACATGTTGTCTGCATGCATTTTTAAGTAGGATACATTCTTGGGCCCCCAGAGCTGATTTAGCCCCCACCTCATGACTCTTCGCCATGACATATTGAGGTAGGCTGCCCACTTCCTTCTAACCGTTTCCGTCCAGCCACCCAGGCATCGACAAGAGGTCATGAACTTATTAATATCTTTTTCAACAAATACTAAATTTTCGTGGCATTCTGCTTTCAGAAAGTGAAAGCAAAGGAGTTTTTTTTTCATCTTTAAAGAAGAGCAGCAGTGGGTTAAATCTCTCATAGCACATGGCAGGGATGTTAATAAGGTCTTTAGGGAAGGCAGATGTGCTGAGAGCATCCTTTGGATCACCAAGGAAACCAAATTCTTCCTTTTGTCCCTCCCCTCTCCCAGTCATCTTCCTAAAAGAAGAGTGGTTCCAAGAGACAGGAGATACTAGAAAGAGGAAATACTAAGACCTTTGTTACTTCTTTTGCTTTTAAAAGTCTGTCTTGGAGAAAAGAACTGAGTGTGAAACTTGGGAGCAGTCAGTTATGTCCACACACCAGCGCCTAAGAAGCAAATCACTTGGCTCAGCTCTCTCCAGGTAGGGCCAGACTGGAACTAAGAAACCCCACTGTTCCTTGGATTGGCTCCCGCCTGGCCCTCCTCTGGGGTAGTAAATAGCCTAGGAAAGACCTAAGTCCCAAGTCACCCTGTGATCCAGGCTTCTCCAGTATGTCAAAGTAAGAACCTGGAGAACTACCAGAAAATTGATTCCAAGAATGAGCATGGACCATCTTATTGAGCTATCATTTCTATCCGATCATAAGCAATTAAAAATATTAATGTGTACATTAAGACAAGTATATTTTTAAAGCACATTTATTTGTGTTAAATGCAGGATTCACATTACGGGGAGAGGGAGCAACGTGATGAGTTTTTGTGCTATGATTAGCTCCTTCCAAAGTCTCACAGCCCTCTGGGGTCTATTCCCTCCTCTGCAAGTCAGGTTGAAAAGCATCTTAGTGGACCATATCCCATCTCCTAAGAACACGGAGCTGGGAAGGAGGCCTCAAAGAATGCTATTAACGCCAAGATTGCAGAGGTCTCAGTGGGAAACAGAACAGGGCGCTGCTTGGAGGACCACAGGGCCCAGGGTTGGAGTCCAGGTGCTCTAAGGACTGTCCCTATGAAGTTCAGGAACCAGGACAGGACAAATATCAGAAGCTGGGACCATTCTTGTCATAGACTAGGGAACCTTCCTCTCTCTCTCTTAGTTTGAGTTCTCCCAGAAGCAGACCGTTAGACAAGAATTTGTGTGTAAGTAGTTCATTCCATAAAGGATGCTAGGAAACACCTGTGGGAGTGGGGAAATGAGATGGGGTAGGAAAAGCCTCTAATTACAGATGCATCATCCAGCAAGCTACTACTGTAGACAACTGGAGCTTGATCCCTTGGAGGAATTCTGCAAATCACCATGGAATTTCCTTGAGTCCATCATCATATTCTAGGAAATGATGTAGGCACACCTGTATCTCTGAAGCATTCCACCCAATGGGCAAGGGTACTTATACACCAACTTCCTACAGCAATGGTTGGGTGTTGCTGGTGGAGGGGAGAAGTTATGAATTCCCTGTACGTCTGCCTTGACTAGATCTCACCCAAGGACACAAAGAAAGCCCTTCAGTAAAGAGATGCAGGGGCTTCCCTGGTAGCTCAGCAGTAACGAATATACCTGCCAATGCAGGAGACAAGGGTTCAGTCTGAGTCTGGAAGATCCCTTGGAGAAGGAAATGGCCACCCACTCCAGTATTCTTGCCTGGGAAATCCCATGGACAGAGGAGCCTGGTGGGCTACAGTCCATAGAGTTGCAAAGAGTTGGAACCAACTTAATGATTAAACAACAACAAAGAGATGCAGGGGTTGGCTGCTAGAAATCACTGTGCATTAAAAGGGCAAGGGTGAGGGGGTACTGACCAGAGGCATGCAGTAACTGCTGCACCAAAGGTCTTTGTCCTCTTCAATGGGGGTTAAGCATCAGACATGGTAGCTGACCTCAACCTTTAGATAAAAATAATGAAATGATGTGATACGACCACTAAAACTCATATATCATCAGGCAGTGTGCTAGATGCTTCCTATTTGCTCCTCCCAAAAAGCCTCTGGGTAGATATTGTGATCACAGAGAAGATAATTGGCCATCACAGTTTGAGTAGCTTCTGTAGAGTCTTGCCAGTGGTAAGGCTGGAACTTCAACCTAGAGTCCATTATCATAAACTCTGCCTATGTGGTCAGTATGGAATTCTTGCCCAGGCACATCCCCTTCTGCAGGTAATGGCTCCTCCCATGCCCCCTTCCCCAGGAGGCACAGTGAGGTTTTTGTAACATATGACTGAGCCTTCCCATCTTGCTACAGCTTTGGGGACCAAAGGATGGGAAGTTGACCACTTGACAATCCAGGCCCCTATGTAGCCAGACTTCAAAAAATGAACTAAATGAATCAGATTCCTGTCCTGGAATTCAGAATTGATAACTGGACAACTAGGAGATAGCGAAGTGAACTGGGAGGCGAGTGCAATAGAGTTACATGTGAAGTGAACAGTTCTTGTTTTGACCTCCCAGTGGTCATTCCCCTTTATTCCGGTCCCCTCACATCACTTCCTTTTTCATTTTTTTTCTTTTTAATTTTTAAGAACTACCTTCTCTATTAGGCAGTTATGGTGTCTTACTGTCAGTCAAGATGTCAAGACACCTGTTACCTCTGGCTCAAGATGCCACTGACCCATGTTAGGATAACGGGACTCCTTCCCTCTTAGGAACTTGAGTATAGGGACTCTAGCAAAAAAGCAACAGAGATCAGTGCTCTGAAGTGATTTTCCACTCTTCCCTGTCACCCGATCAATGGAGTGTCCTTTCTGAGGCCTAGACATTAGCTTTTTCTTTCACTCCATGTGCTTCCCTGCAGCCTACTGTTGGTATCCTGCCATACCCCCGGCACTCACTTCCTTACTCACTGTTCCAGTTATCTGGTGCTGCTTAACGAACCACTCCAAAACTTAGCAGAGTAAAACAATAATTTATTATTACTGCTCATGGCTGTGGAGGTTGATAGGACCAGCTGGGTGGTTCTCACTTGAGGTCTCTGGCATTGTGCAGCCAGTCTAAAGCCAAGGCCAAGTTCATGTGAAGGCTTCTGTATGCAGCTCTGTGGTGTCTGGTCTGGGATGTCTGGAGTGGCTTGGGGCTGGCACGGCATCTCTCCATATGGCTAGATTGGGCTTCCTCACAGCATGGTGGTCTTGGAGTAGCTGGACTTCCACAGGTGCTGGCTTCTCCCAGAGCTAGTGTTTCAAGAGACTTGGGTATAAGTTGCAAGGCAACATTTTCACAGTATTCTATTTCTTAAAAATCACCAGCCCACCCAGATTCAAGGGGGCAGAGGAATAGACTCCATCTCTCAATAGGGAGATAGGTTCTACAAACATGGAAGGAAGAAATTGATGAATTCTAGCCATCTTGGGGGCTTCCCCGGTGGCTCAGCGGTAAAGAATCCACCTGCAGTGCAGGAGACAAAGGAGATGTGGGTTCAGTCCCTGGATTGGGCAGATCCCCTGGAGGAGGGTATGGCAACTCACTCCAGTGTTCTTGTCTGAAGCATCATGTGGACAGAGAAGCCTGGCAGACTACAGTCCATAGCGCCACACAGAGTTGGACATGACTGAAGCAACTTAGCAGGCAAAGAACAGTAAGTGACAGAATGTAGAAGATGGCCAGAGAAGGGGTGTAGGAGCCATGATGTCCAAGCACCAGCCCAGGTCACATCCCTCCAGGATAGTAAAGTCGCAGAGAAGGATGCCCTGTGGAGGAGAGGGATGGAGCAAGTCCACAAGGAGAGAAAAACTCACCAGAGGGGCTATGCGGCAACTCTCTTCAGTCCTTTCTGTGATTCCCACTCTCCATGGAATTTCTTGCTGTGACTGAACCCTTTCCACGGAAGCAAGCAGTCCACAGGTGAGAAGGACCAAGCTGAGGCATGGAGACAACTCCTCTCAGCAGTCAGGGGTTTCCACAGAAATCTTTCCCCCTTCCTCTGCCTCTTTCCTCATACCCCACCCCACAGGGGACTGGCCTTACCTGTGCGCTCTGTGATTCGGACAGCGTATGAAATGTCCTCCTGCCCCAAACACCTCCATTACAAGGCTTAGGAGGATTACTGGAAGTGAGGGCATTCAGTTGCTTTCTTAAAACACATCTGAGGACAAAAAAAATTGAGAAAACTTGAACTTTGAGGGGATGTAGTGAGAGATTTAGTGAGAGACTGGCAGGAACCCAGACAACAATCTGAGGGCACTCTATGCATAGGGGCAAGAAGAGACAATACCTGAGGGAAGGAAAGGGACAGAGGAAGGGAACAACAAAGGTGCCCAAGACCATCCCTGCTTGAGGGAACTGAGAAAACCATACTCAACTTTGGAGCAAGATACAGTTTGTAGGATTTCTTTTTAGAACTAAGGGATAAAGAACTGCATGGATATCTAACCAATGCTTTCATTCTAGTTTGGGTATTTATACCTGAGGGCCTGAAAACACTAGAAACAGACGTTCCTCTACCATATAAGAAAACAGTGATTTGAAAAACATAGGAAGCTCCTGATGTGAAAAGATTCAAGGATTTATTCAAATATTATAAAACCAGCAAAATTTGACCCTTTTAGACTGGGTTCACAGTAGAATATCTAGATAACTTACCATCTAACTGGAACACCTCTGAGAGTGAAATTGTTGTTGTTCCGTTGTTAAGTCGTGTCCAACTCTTTGCAACACATGGACTGCAGCGCACCAGGCTTCCCTGTCCTTCACTATCTCCCAGAGTTTGCTCGAACTCATGTCCATTGAGTCAGTGAGATGTCCATCCAACTGTCTTATCCTCTGTCACCGTCTTCTCCTCCTGCCCTCAGTCTTTCCCAACAGAAATATAACATTGTTCATAATTAAACCAGCTTTTTCACTCTCCTCTTTCATGTTCATCAAGAGGCACTTTAGTTCTTCTTCACTTTCTGTTATAAGGGTAGTGTCATCTACATATCTGAGGTTATTGATATTTCTCCCAGAAATCTTGATTCCAGCTCGCCCTTCATTCAGCCCAGCATTTCACATGATGTATTCTGCATATAAGTTAAATAAACAGGGTGACAATATACAGCCTTGACGTACTCCTTTCCCAATTTGGAACCAGTCTGTTGTTTCATCACTTCTTGGCAAATAGATGGGGAAACAATGGAAACAGTGAGAGCTGTTATATTTTTGGGCTCCAAAATCATTGCATATGATGACTGCAGCCATGAAATTAAAAGACACTTCCTCCTTGAAAGAAAAGCTATGACCAACCTAGACAGCATATTAAAAGGCAGAGACATTACTTTACAAACAAAGGTTCGTCTAGTCAAAGCTATGATTTTTCCAGTAGTCATGTATGGATGTGAGAGTTGAACTACAAACAAAGCTGAGTGCCGAAGAATAGATGCTTTTGAACTGTGGCGTTGGAGAAGACTCTTGAGAGTCTCTTGGACTGCAAGGTGATCCAACCAGTCAATCCTAAAGGAGATCAGTCCTGAATATTCATTGGAAGAACTGATGCTGAAGCTGAAACTCCAATACTTTGGCCACCTGATGTCAAAGAACTGACTCATTGGAAAAGACCCTGATGCTGGGAAAGACTGAAGGCAGGAGGAGAAGGGGACGACAGAGGATGAGATGGCTGGATGGCATCACCGACTCAATGCACATGAATTTGAGTAAACTCTGGGGGTTGGTGATGGACAGGGAAGCCTGGCTTGCTGCAGTCCATGGGGTCAGACACAACTGAGCGACTGAATAATTAAACCAGGACAAGTATCACCCAGGATTTTCAAGCAAACCATGACAAAAGTTCAGGAGCCCCAAGACGTGTTCTGCTTTCCCCCCCAGTGGAAGGCATCTTTGGCTAGTGGGTGAAAGTCTACCATAGACACCTAAATAAAACATATTCCTCCTTGGTGGGATGGACTAGTGAAAAATGCCCTAGTCGTAGAACTAAAAGACTTGCAATCAAGTCGGGCTCTACCCCTTTCTAACTGAGAGAACTTCAGATCTCTGAGCCTCAATCAGCCCAATTTCCTCTTCTGGAAAATGAGGAGCATTCCATCCCAATCACAGGTTGTTGTGAAGATTAACTTAATATATGAAAGAGCACTTTGTAGGCTCTTGTTCAACAAATGTGTGGTGTTATTTGCCCATTCAGTGGTAAATCTGCACAACCTCAATGCATAAAAAAGCTTAAGCCTGGTACATGATTTCTTAAAAAGCTATGAAAAGAATTGTCCCCTGTTTCCATTCTGGCTTCACTATGAATAAATTCTGAGGCTTGTCCTATTTCAGCCCACCAGGCCCCTCCTTTCATTTCAACTTGAATGCAGCTTTTGACCCCTGAACTTTTAGCACCTTTCTCATTGGGGAGAAAGAACAGTTCCACGTGTAAGTGAAAACGCATGTATGTTCCTTGACTCTCTGCCTGACGCCACTCAGTTTCACCAAGGACAGGCAACAGAAGTGACTTGTATTCAGCCCTTAGACGTCTTCATGGCCAGCTTGAGAGGTAACGTGGAAAAACTTATAGGGGCATGAGAAGAGTAATATGGGGGTTTTCAACTGTAAAAGAAGACCACACACATGGTCCCATGTGGATTGCACCCTGGACCATCTTCAAAAACTTAGAAGTTGCATTCTCTGCAGCCATGCATAGCCCTGGTTTAATTAAATGTAGGCCACAAATGCGCTGCCAAACACAGTACTGAAACGCTGTTGATTTCTGTGGTAGAAATTTCCCACTGCTCTGTGTTCCTGATAAGATAGTACATGTGGAGAGTACAACCTGAACATTTGGCAGATGGTCCCATCTGTTTTTCCATCATTTTGAATTTAGCAGGAAAACCTCAAGATGTGTTTTGACACAAGCATGCTTTTTTCCTTTCTGCATTTTGAAATGGCTGTGTTTAGAGGCTAATTAAATCCATATGCTTCTGATTCATTTACACTTAACTCATCAAAATGTTGTTTTGTAATAGCCATTTGAAGTCCAAGGCGCCTCTCTTGAGCCTTCTTTCTGAAAACCAGGAAGCTATGGTGTGCCAGCCAACCAGCAGGGTTCTCATACCAAAAGGTTCAAATATGGTTCAAGAGAAGATTTTACATCCAGGAGATTCTAGTGGTTAGGAATTGTCCTAAAGCATCACTGTCAAGTTTAGGGTGTGGCTTTGAATCTTCTGTTACTATCCGAAGATACTCAGTGCTCAAAATAGTAGAAAACAATTTATAAGAGAAAAAAATTATGCTAGAATCACTGGACCCAACAGGAAATTTTAGTTTAAATGGCAGTTGGGTGGTTTTCCCAATCTTTTTTTTTCTTTCTTTAAATTTTTTAGAAAGCATTTTTATTAGACATAACTGGGATTTATAACTGAAGACTTCATTCCAACCCTTACCCAGAATAAGTAGCCTATATGTATATCTATTCTCATTGTCAGATCCTATGTGGGCTTTGAAAAATTATCCATAACTTGAACTTAAAGTGAAAGTATTACTCCTCTTCTTTCAGTATCATACTAGGGCCTTGTCTAAAAAGCCCTCCAAAGGCTAGTTTTTTACTTTTGTTTGATTCACTATTTTTGACTGTTTTGGGCCAAGACTTTGTAAAGTAAGATATTAAATTGTAGAGTTAAAATACTACTTTTGTCCACTGAAAAAAGCAGTGTTTCTATCTAGGAGAAAAGATAACTCCAAAAATTACAGTTTTGCTGTGCTCTAGGACATTAACATTAAGATACAATTTTGTATCTGGATGTGATGGAATTCCAGTTGAGCTATTTCAAATCCTGAAAGATGATGCTGTGAAAGTGCTGCACTCAATATGCCAGCAAATTTGGAAAACTCAGCACTGGCCACAGGACTGGAAAATGTCAGTTTTCATTCCAATCCCTAAGAAAGGCAATCCCAAAGAATGCTCAAACTACTGCACAATTGCACTCATCTCACATGCTAGGAAAGTAATGCTCAAAATTCTCCAAGCCAGGTTTCAACAGCATGTGAACCATGAACTTCCAGATGTCAAACTGGATTTAGAAAAGACAGAGGAACCAGAGATCAAATTGCCAATATCTGCTGGATCATCAAAAAAGCAAGAGAGTTCCAGAAAAACATCTATTTCTGCTTTATTGACTATGCCAAAGCCTTCGACTGTGTGGATCACAATAAACTGTGGAAAATTCTTGAAGAGATGGGAATACCAGACCATCTGACCTGCCTCTTGAGAAACCTGTACACAGGTCAGGAAGCAACAGTTAGAACTGGACATGGACCAACAGACTGGTTCCAAATAGGAAAAGGAGTACGTCAAGGCTGTATATTGTCACCCTGCTTATTTAACTTATATGCAGAGTACATAATGAGAAACACAGGGCTGGAAGAAGCACAAGCTGGAATCAAGATTGCCGGGAGAAATATCAATAACCTCAGATATGCAGATGACACCACCCTTATGGCAGAAAGTGAAGAGGAACTAAAAAGCCTCTTGATGAAAGTGAAAGAGGAGAGTGAAAAGGTTGTCTTAAAGCTTAACATTCAGAAAGCTAAGATCATGGCATCTGGTCCCATCACCTCATGGGAAACAGATGGGGAGACAGTGGAAACAGTGTCAGACTTTATTTTGGGGGGCTCCAAAATCACTGCAGATGGTGACTGCAGCCATGAAATTAAAAGATGCTTACTCCTTGGAAGGGAAGTTATGACCAACCTAGATAGCATATTAAAAAGCAGAGACATTACTTTGCAAACAAAGGTCCATCTGGTCAAGGCTATGGTTTTTCCAATGGTCATGCATGGATGTGAAAGTTGGACTGTGAAGAAACCTGAGCACCGAAAAATTGATGCTTTTGAACTGTGGTGTTGAAGAAGACTCTTGAGAGTCCCTTGAACTGCAGGGAGATCCAAGCAGTCCATCCTAAAGGAGATCAGTCCTGGGTGTTCATTGGAAGGACTGATACTGAGGCTGAAACTCCAATACGTTGGCCACCTCATGCGAAGAGTTGACTCATTGGAAAAGACCCTGATGCTGGGAGGGATTGGGGGCAGGAGGAGAAGGGGACAACAGAGGATGAGATGGCTGGATGGCATCACCAACTCGATGGGCATGGGGCTGGGTAGACTCCGGGAGTTGGTGATGGACAGGGAAGCCTGGCATGCTATGGTTCATGGGGTCGCAAAGAGTCGGACACGACTGAGCAACTGAACTGAACTGAACTAGCAATATTACTTCAGCATTTTTTCTTCCATTGTCTACATATAGCAGTCTTCTCAATCCTCACTCAATCCTCACCTACTTTACTACCCATTGGTTCTCTCATTAACACATTAAATATATCTTTGATACACAATCACTAAATATGTATTTGAAAGTCATTTAACTTTGAAAATTATATTTTGAAGTTGAACAAGTCCTAAGCCTGGCTTACTTGATCTATCTTTTCTCCTGCTGGTGCTCATTTGAGTTTTAAAACCATGTAAAGCAAATGGGCATTCAAAGAGTTCAAAACTGAATAGATGCAACACCAAATAAGGCCCCAAACTCAGCCAAGCACAGAGAAAGGGGAGCTGTTTTGTACACGAAATAAGTTTACATTCATCATCTGCTCTCATCCACATAACAACTCTGGAAGTGGGGGGGTTGCATCACCCCACTTTCCAGGTGAGGAAAGTGAGGCTAACATGGTTGAGTACCTTGCACAGAATCATACAGCTTGGACGTGGCAGCACCCAGACTTGAACAGGGACCTGTCAATTCCAACCCCAGTGTTCTTTTCCCTACACCTCCAGCTTCACTGCACAGTTAAAGGCTTCAAGGGGTGAGGGAGCAGAAAACCATCAAAGTGGAGAGAAGGAGCGGAGCCAGCAGGGCCAGGAAGAGAACAAGGCAGGCGGGGCTTGTTCCACAGAAAGCTAAGTCAACTCATGTTCACGCTGACACGAAATCCACTAAAATCTCCCTGTAATAGGTCAGCGACTCACAATAAATGCTTTGAAAAGGTCGTACAAACCCAAATGCTAACCTAAATTACTTTTATTGCATTACATAAATAAGTATAAGCATAAAACCAGGGGCTGATGGGGGGGAAACATTTATTCCCCTCTTCCCACGATTCCACACGCAGGAACATTCATCAGCCTAACACTTGTAGCCCTGGCTGCCGGACCCTCCCTGGGGAGGTGAAGAGCCTGTCTGATTGGTGAGTTAGGAAAGAGCAACTGGGCATGCTCAATGCAGCCGTTCCCTGTGCTGGGACCGCCCTGCACAGGGGTCTGGGTGTTGCTCTGCTGTGAAGCTGTCCAGCTCAGTCTGAGGCCTGGTGACCATGTTTCATTCTGGAGAGCCATGCGACACACCTAAGCCATGACCTTCAGTCTCCCTGGTATCAGTTACAGAGCTGTCATTCTGATCATCTGACTCTTGCTTCTCTGATTCCACACTTAGCCAAAGAAAAGAGGTGTAATCAACACCATTAAAACCCAAATATAGATAAACTTGATGCTATAGAAATCCTAAAAAAAATTTATGTTTTAAATCTGCAAAAATAATAGAATTCAAGGTAGCAACACTAATCAATGTGAGGTGATAGATGGGTTCTGTTATTTCCTATATATTGAGCCGCTGGTTCTCTCATGAGAGTGGCTCCCCAGTCACTCATATGACTGCTCATTTCCACCCACCCCCTTTCTCCTCTTTCATACTTATTTGCAGCCTACCTTTAAAGGAGCACCTTGGTGTCATTTTATCTTCATTGAGTACAAATTCCTATTACATATGAAGGCTGCCTCAATTTTCCCCCATTGCTGCTGCTGCTGCGGCTGCTAAGTCGCTTCAGCCGTGTCCGACTCTGTGTGACCCCATAGACAGCAGCCCATCAGGCTCCTCCGTCCCTGGGATTCTCCAGGCAAGAACACTGGAGTGGGCTGCCACTTCCTTCTCCAATGCATGCATGCATGCTAAGTCACTTCAGTCGTATCCAACTTTTTGCAACCCTATGGACAGCAGCCCACCAGGTTCCTCCGTCCACAGGATTCTCTAGGCAAGAATACTGGAGTGGGTTGCCATTTTTTTCTCCACCTTCCCCCATTAACTCAAGATCATTAAAATTAGCACTAACAGGATCCTAAAAGCAAATGCAGACACAGGCCTGCACATATGTAATAGTTCTTGGATTACAAGTTACTCATTTAGATCAGTGTTTCTATTTTCATTATTATTCACTTGACAAGGTTTTTAAGATTTTTATTTACAAATCCCTACTGTCATGAAATTTTAATACCATAGGTATACTATATATCTGTTTATATGCTATATGTATATCTGTTCTCTAATATGTTAAAGATTACAATTTTTTACCACATTTCCCCCAAGAACCAATTTTTACCCCGCAAAGTACAATATCATCCCCTTTGAGAATGCACAATTTAGACTAATGGTGTCCAGTAGAAATGTGACGTAAGCCACATATATGATTTAAAATTTTCTAGTAGCCACAATAAAAAAGTCAAAAGAGACAGGCAAAATCAACTTTCATATCACATTTTATTTAACTCAGACTACCCAAAATGTTATCATTTCAGCAGGTAATAAGTATAAGAACTTCCTGAGATATTTCATATTCTTTCTTTCTTACCAAGATTTCAAAATCCAGTGTATGTGTTAAGCTTAAAGCATAATTCAATTTTGACTAGTCATGTCTCCAATGCTCAATGGCCACAAGTGGCCAGGGGTCCCCGTTCTGGACAGTGTAGTTGTTCTAAATGATTCCGAATGTGACTGTGTTAATTCTTTTGGCCTACCTAAAAGCCAGACTTATTCTCAGACTGCTTGCAAACAGCAGAGATCTATAGGTTGAAGTTGGAGATGCACTAAGTTAGGCATTCCCACACAATCAGATTGCTTAGTCTAACAGGAGTTTACTGTGAGGATGAACAGAGAGTTGAGGAAAAAGAACCTATCTCATCAAACCTCATTGAGAAATGAAATGCTATTTCTTGCCAGTCGGCATTTACAGTAGCTTTCGTGGTCAGGGGGGCCTCTCGAAGCTACTTGTCACCTTACTCAGCCTCAGACTCCCTACTTCTTTCTCCTCTCTGCCCCCTATCTCTGCACCACATAGCTTCTGCTGCCACATTCTTCTTTCTAGGTGCATATCTGCTTCTGCAACTCTCCACTAGCAGCTTTCTCTGATCCTAGCCACCTGGAGCTGTATTCCTCCCATCCCAGCCACCCAGGTGGTGGGTTCAGAACAGTGGCTCGGTATGTGGCACCTCTTTGAGATGGAGCCTTCTACCCAGCACCTTGGTGCAAATCCCCTCATCAGAACCAGCTCCAGGCAGGAAGAAGATCTGAGGGAAGAGCCTGCCTACACAATGCCTCCCTTCCTTGCAGCCCTATCCCAGCTCCTCCTGACTTGCCAGCTGAAGTTTTCTCCAGAATCCTACCGCACCAGCCGCACTGAGAGGAAAGAAAGAAGGAGGAAGAAAGAGAACAGAGAAACAGCCTTTTCAATCTTTCTAAAGTTGCAACTCAAAAAAGTCTACTCCCTCCACAGCGGTCCTGTTTTGCATGGGACTCTAATTTGTCACCTGCTTTTAGAATGCTTCCTACTTGAGCACGGAGTTGGGGGGAAGGAGAGAAGAGAAGGGAGGCTGAGCTTACCCTAGAAGTAAGAGAACTTCCAAACTTCGGGTGTTGGATTGCACTATATAGCTCTTTGCTGCTGCTCACTTCGTGTGTGTATATACACATGTATACCACCAATCTCTGTCTTTAAAGTGACATTAAAAGCATGTTGCAGTCATTTAGGACAGTGGCTCTCAACCAGGAGGGATTTTGCTCCCCCTTCCCAAGGGGATATTTGCAATGTCAGAAGGCATTTTCAGTTGTCAAGCTGAGGCTGAGGTTGCTTGCTGGCATCCGGTGTGTAGAGGCCTGGCTTTCTGCTAAGTATCCTTCAAGGCACTGGACAACCCCCATAATAAAGAATTATCTGATCCAAAATGTCATTAGTGCCAAGATTAAAAAACTCTGAACTTTAGGGAAATAATTTTTTCCAGTGGCAACAGAACAAGGGAGACTGAGGCAGAAGAGACTGGTGTGAAAGGTAAAGTAACCTAGAAGCATGTTGGACAATTGAAGAGTCTGTAACTGAACACATAACCTCCACTTGGGTGATTGAGAGACCTTTTTATTGTGTTATTACAACAAGGTAAAGACATTAATCATCAGGATGACTTGGGAGAGACAGTAAAATCTCTGCCTCTGATTGTCTGGATGCCAAGTCCAGCCAGAATCCATGACTTCTTGAAAGATGAGAGCTTGTCTACACCTCTGATGTTCCATAGAAGACACATAAAATATTGCGGTGAAGAGGTGGCCAGAGCATAAAAGACAGATTTTGTTAAACCTCTGATCCAGTCCCAGGAAACACGGGGTTCTCCTTCTCCTCCCAGGGGGTATTTGCACAAAATGTGTGCAGAGTCCTGGAGAGCCAGGAATTCACTAATCCCTGGTCGTTTCCTCATTCATTCTTCTATAAGCAGGATTTCTAAGATCATGTCAGTTCCCGATGGGGAAGGCCCTTCTGTCATCCTTGTTTTACAGACAGGAAATCTGAAGCACAGAGAGTCTGAGTAAGTCGCCAACAGTTTTACAGCTGGTGATGTGCAGAGGCAGGGTGCAAAGCAGATCTGTCTGACTTGACCTAACTTGACACTTGACCTCCAGGCCGTGCTGCTGAGCATCACTGCGACCTTGGTTGCTGGAGGCTGACACCTTTGGATGGTTAAAGTGGGCACATGCAAATGTTTGCATCTGCCCAGCATCTCCTCTAAACCATAGCACGGAGCCTTTGCTTGACAGGAGCGAGCACAAGAAGAGACCATGCTCTCATGGGCTGCTGTTCTTCCTCTCTTCCTTCCCTGTCCCCACGGCTCTGAACTAGAAAGTCCAGGCACCGCTTGGGAAGCAACAAATGGAAAGGTACAAGGAGGCAAGCTTGTTCCTGAGGACTCTCCGTTGTTGTAAGGAGTAACTGAAACTCATAGTTGACCCCAGCCCCGCAGAGCTGGCACCAGAAGGAACACAAGCATTTTTTAAACGCTCTTCCAGGAGGGGAGGTGAGCTCACTTCCTGAGGGAATTACCGCAGGGGGTGTCTGCGGGGGCCAGCCAGGCCTGGCTTTCAAACATCTGAAACAGCCCACGGTGTAATCAGGCATGAATATTGATTCAAATAAATTATGCATGTTTATACACTCGTTTATTATTTTATTCACACGCTCGCTTCATGAAGTTAGTCTGGGCAACTGCCATGGGGCTAGTCAGCTCTTGGATGCTGTAAAAACCAGTTGCTTTGAAATATTTGGTGGCCAAAGGGAAGTCCAAGTCATTAGTGAAAATTATAACCAAAACGACAGCAAGTTTCTGTCATCTGGTAGGGCCTTGGTGAGTGCAAGTCATCAGGGTCAGATGTTGCCCCATTCTTCAGGCTTTCATGAGAAGTAGAGGAGCAAATATGGATGCCTCCAGAGCATTCTAGCAATTATCATTTTAACAAATAGGGCTCTTTTCTAATATTCACATTCCTTTCGCATGGCCTCATGAAAACACAAACATTCACTCCATCCTCAAAAAATGCAGGCACTCTGGGAGGAACGAGCTACTCTCTCAGCCCCATAGCCAGGCTGGAGGAAGCAGAGATTAATATCAGATCCTGAATTATAAAGTTGATTGTTTCTGACTCAGCTGATAAACTCGATCATACCTCTGGGGGCTTGTAGTGCCCTGCTCTTGGGGCCTTTCGGGGAAGGCACATCTCTTCTGGAAGAGACCCTTGGAGGCACCCATCCATAAGACCTGACCTGCATGATAGGTGGCAGCAGGGGACAGTCAGCAGACCTGCCTGTCTACTCCCAGAAGGGAAGTAAACTGGCGAGAGCCCAGCTCTGGGAGCTCTCTGTGCCTTGATGCGGCAGTCTAGCAGCAGGTGGAGACTCTCCATGCAGGAGGCTGGGTTACAGTGGTCCAGACTTGCCCTGAAGATGGGGCTTCCTCCCTCAAGAGCCACATTTTAGAGAGAAAAGAAAGGTAATCCTAAACCCTATATTTTGAAGACTAAAGCTAATATTGTCCTTTCACCTTCAGCTGATTTCTGGTAGCTATTGACACTTGGTCACCAATCCCAAAGGGAAAGAGAATAAAGAGTTTGGATTTCCTCAGTGCATGATCAAAGAACCTTATATACTTTGAAATTAATCTCAGTGTCCTATTTTTATCTTGATAGTTGTTAAAGAATTGCATTAAGAGTTATGAATGTTTTCATTTGAATCAGTTCTAATGAGATGGATGAAACTGGAGCCCATTATACAGAGCGAAGTAAGCCAGAAAGATAAAGAACATTACAGTATACTAACACATATATATGGACTTTAGAAAGATGGTAACAATAACTCTATATGCAAAACAGAAAAAGAGACTCAGATGTAAAGAACAGACTTGTGGACTCTGGGAGAAGGCGAGGGTGGGATGTTTCAAGAGAACAGCATTGAAACATGTATATTATCTAGGGTGAAACAGATAACCAGCCCAGGTTGGGTACATGAGACAAGTGCTCGGGCCTAGTGCACTGGGAAGACCCAGAGGGATCGGGTGGAGAGGGAGGTGGGAGGGGGGACTGGGATGGGGAATACATGTAAATCCATGGCTAATCCATTTCAATGTATAACAAAAACTACTGTAATGATGTAAAGTAATTAGCCTCCAACTAATAAAAAAAAAAAAAAAAAGCAAAAAAAAAAAAAAGAGTTATGAATGTTTAAATTAATACATGAATTTACCTCAGTATTTTATGGGTTATTTTCAAATTTCATTGTTGGATAGAAATAAAAGTAGATTAAGACCCAAGAGCAACAAACTCAAGGTGCTAATAATGAAAGATAAAATTGCAACTATGAACCAAACTGAGAAAAAAAAAAGTCAACATTGAGCTGTTAACATGAATAGAGTAGATCCTTCTAATCACAGAAAACAGAGCAGCCAGAGGACTTTGAAGCCAAATGCCCCAGTAATAGATTCAAGTAAAATGAATCACCACAACTCACTCATAAATTAGGTATTGAGCAGCGTTTCCTCTAAGGATAACTCCTAGCAAGCCATTTCCCCAAGGTTTCCCCACAAGGAGATTCTGTATTTGCAGATTCAACAGATGATGTTCATTGTCCTTGCAGAATGCGCTACACGGAAGGGGAAATAAGGGTTCATTAGGTTCTGCATGCATTCTGGGCCTGGAAATAATTGGTACAAGAGCAACGAAACAGTGAGTCAAGGAGCACTGTCTCCTTACTGCTCCATTCAGGTAAACCTTCTTCTCTATCACATGAATGAGTGTGCAGAGCAGTGGGCTGGTGTCTGCATACATATACACATGCACACGTTACACACACACATACAACACACTCTCTACACAAACACCATGCAGACATACATATAATGCACATGTGCCACACACACTACACACAATGCATGCTAACCCAACACATACCACACAAACACTACACATACACACACATCACATACTCTCTACACAAACACCATACAAACACACACACCACACTACACATAGCCATATAAAACACACAGAATGCACACATAAACACCCTACACACACAGACACAATATACATACTACACTACACACACAACACAGTGCACACACAAACACCCTACACATACCGCAGAAACACCACACATACACAAACACACACGATACACAACCCTCACACACACTACACACACCCCACACTTACCACACAAACACCACATGCACACAATGCAATGCAGATACACACACCACACATCACATAGGCACACCACACACGCACTGCACACAACACAGACCATTCATACACATTCACACCACCCACGCAACACATACACACAGACCACACATCTATACACACATCTGTAAGCCTTGACAGCACAGGTAGCACTCCCATTGTGCCAATCTATGGTCAGTATCTGAAGAGCAAACAAGGGCTTAACTAGCACGCGGCCTAATTTCGGATACCATTGTACAACTGGGTAGCCAAGTGTAACAACATCCTGTGCCCCTTCCAGGCGCACAATAGACTGGGCCTCTGTCAGCTGGGAGAGGAGACATTGTGAGTCACTAATTTTACCAAAATAAAATGGACTGCTTTCCTCATTCTAGAAAGTGTGAGTGGCACTGATTGTATGGGTTTGTGAAAAGGAGCAGTAAACCTCAACACGAAATGAGCACTCTTCTTGAGCTTTTTTAAGAGCAAAATAAATAAACATTTTAAGAAAGTCGAAGCAAGCTGTGATTTGCAGTTTTCTGGGTACTCCCCATATTTCCATCAGTAAGGGAAGAGTTAAAGGCTAGTAAATACTATAAAGTGGTAGTTGCTCAGTTATGTCTGGCTCTTTGTGACCCCATGGCCTACAGCCCACCAGGCTCCTCTGTCCATAAAATTCTCTAGGCAAGAATACTGGAGTGGATAACCATTCTTTTCTCTAGGTTATTTCCCTGACCCAGGGATCAAGCCCGGGTCTCCTGCATTGCAGGCCAGATTCTTCACTATCTGAGCCATCAGGGAAACCCCAGTAAATACTATAAAGCCCTTAAATAGAACAAGGCTGGTCTCCAAGATGTAGTATCCAGCAGGAAAAAAATTAAGGGACCAAACGATGCACAGAGTATGATGACACTCACATAGAAAAAGAACTTTATTCCTTAGCCACATACACAGAAGAAGGACTTGAAGGATCTACTCCAAACTCAACAATTGTTACCTCTCAGATAGAAAATGAAATTGCCCAGGAAGGAGAAGCAAGTGGTGAAGAGGCCTTTCACATTGTACTCTGCGTATTCCTAATTCATCTGAACCACTGAGAAAGAAGAATGTACTTTGGTATTACTTGTATAATTTTAAAAAGCAACACCAAAAGAAACATAACAGAAGAACAGAAAAAAAATTAGATTACATTCATAAGAATTACAATTTTTTAAATGCCTTGCCTCAGTTGGCAGGACATCCTGGATTTGGGGCATATTTTTAAGCTGAAGACACTTTCAAGATTGCTAGTAGAAAGCACAGTTTAAGACACCAAGAGGAGCATTTTAAGTCTCTTGCCGGCTTATAATGCCTGTGTTGAGCAGAGGAGCTCCAACGGTTTGATGGCACCAGGTGTCACCTCAGGCAGGAAGCCTGGGGTTAGATTATCCAGGTTGCAATTCTGTCATGCCCACTTTATTGCTGGATGGCAGACGCCATTCCCTTTGCCTCTCTAAGTCTCAGTTTCCTAGTCTGTAGAACAGAGTTTAAAGTAGTATCTACCTTTGTTTTCAGTCCCTCAGTCCTGTCTGACTCTATGCAACCCCATGGAATGCAACCCCATTCCAGGCTTCCCTGTCCTTCACCATCTCCCAGAGTTTGCTCAAACTCATGTCCATTGAGTCAGTGATGCCATCCAACCATCTCATTCTCTGTTGTCCCCTTCTCCTCCCACCGTCAATCTTTCCCAGCATCAGGGTCTTTTCTAGTAAGTTGGCTCTTCACATCAGGTAGCCAAAGTATTGGAGTTTCAGCTTTAGCATCAGTCCTTCCAATGAATATCCAGGATTGGTTTCCTTTAGGATTTGCTGGTTTGATCTCCTTACCGTCCAAGGGACTGTCAAGAGTCTTCTCCAGCACCATATTTTGAAGACATCAGTTCTTCAGTGCTCAGCCTTTTTTATTGTCCAGCTCTCACATCTGCACATGACTACTGGAAAAACCATAGCTTTGACTATATGGACCTTTGAAGACAGAGTAATGTCTCTGCTTTTTAATATGTATCTGCCTTGCTGGTTGAAAAGAATGACAGAGACAAAATCCTGTGATAAACTTAATCACTTCATGAGATGCTTATATGAGATAATTGTTCTAGAAATATTAGCTATTGATTGAAGCACTGCTATGAATTCTCACCAGAATGCATAATATCATCCTAAATCCAGAATGAATGAGAAGATTCCATCAGCCAAGTCAAGTTTCAAGCTCACACATTCAACACTAGACAAGAAGTTGCTGCGCATTTTCTAAGCACCAAACAATGAGGGCACTGTACTCCAAGGGTCTCCACTCAAAGAAATTAGCAGTGATTACAACAAAGAAGAAAATGAGTATCTGCCATGGAGCATGTGGGTGTGGGTGTCACAGAACCCAGTCCCATCCCAGGGAGAGGAAGTCAAGTCAGTCTTCTCAGAGGAAGCAACATCTCAGACTGAAAAGGTTAAGTAGAATGAGAACATTTCCCAGACAGAACTCAGGAACAAAAGCTCATCAGTGAGAGGTAATAAGGCAGGCACCCAGCAACACAGGGAGTTCAGGTGGAGCTGAAGGTGACGAGTTGGGGGAGAGCTAGTGAGTTAAGCAGAAATCAAAGACCACTCATTCCTAATTTTCCCTGTCACATCACACACCCCATGATAGGTTCCCCCGGCTGTGCTGATAGCTTCCCCCAGCTGCTGAACACTGCAGCCTGGCTCACTGCACCTTCAGTGGAGGAACTGTGTCAGGCTGGGGGTCCTTTATAGCGCCAAAAGGGCAGGCCAGGGCTGAGGGAGAGAAGGGGGAAGTTAATGCCCACAGACAAGGTAAAACACCAACAAGTGTTCATGAACCTCACTGAGCAAGCCCCAGACAGGCCAGGGTAACTAAAATGCCCACTGCACTCTCCCTTCATAGACGTGTACAGATCAAGATTTCCCAAGCCTGGATCTCAGGGATTTTTTAATGCACTGTCTTCAGCGAGGCCAACAGAGTAGCAAAGTGCCAAGGTGACATGTAGCAGGGAAAGATTTTCAGTTCCTTTCAATGGTGGACTTGTCCTGTTCCTCAATGGGCAAAAAAACAGAGCCACACTTATAGCTTGGCCAGGTGGACAAGGAGGTGGTGAATTCCTGGTACTTGAATGAAGCTCGTTGAAGTGAAGAGATAGGTCAACAATAGATCTTATCTTAAATTCTCTAGAATAGGGAATAAGGCAATTAGTATTCATACTTATTATTTGTTTCCTTTTTTGATTAGGTTGGAAAATCATTGCTTTGAGTCTAGTCTTTTTTTCTGTCTCAAAGAATGTCCATGGATGGTTGGGGATTCAGCTCAGAAGAAATAATGGATTGAGGAATCCCAGGGCCCAATGCTTCCACTGTCTTCAAAGAGCCAGGCAGTTATGCTTTATCATAGGACCCCAGCCCACCTAATTGGTTAGTCCAGCTGTAGCCACTCCATGGACAAACCAAGAGGGAGTGAGCTGGGCCAGTGGGGTTCTCATGCTTAGGAACCTGACTTGAGAAAGGAGAGAATTGGACTATGGGAACCCAAGCTAAAGGGATGCAGAAGAGGAGACATGTGAAGTTCAGCAGAAGTCACAAGAGGCCAAACGCAAGCTAAAGTTTTCAGGAAACCACATTATGAGCAAGAAGATGATGCACCAAGATGAAAAGGAGCCAGAAGATACAAAAGAAGGTGAGGCTGAGAGAGAGATCCAGCCAAGGTGGAGGTGGGACACTGGAGAGAAGATCCGGGTGCTTTTGGGAGCAGGGAACACATCAGGGAAGAAGCCCAAGGTGTCCCAGCCCTGATCTTTCACCCCCAGGAGGCTGACTCTTTTCCTAAATGGTGGGAGCCAGCCTGAGAATGCTTCTCTTCCTGGGCTCCCAAAGAACCTGGAAATGCAGATGAGACACCTGGATGAAAAACGTACATCCTAGGGACATCATCCACTCAATGGACATGAGTTTGAGCAAACTGCGGGAGATGGTGAAGGACAGGGAAGCCTGGAGTGCTGCAGTCCATGGGGTTGCAAAGAGTCAGACACCACTGAGCGACTAAACAACAGGGATTGGAAGAAAGTGGGTATCTTTTTTTGTTTGTTTTTACCAAAGTTCTGCTACTGGTTTCTGAAGAACTGTGAATCACAGGCATGGTGCAAAAAAAACATGGATGTGGGAAACTTGTGTCTGAGTTTTATAAGAGCAAGTAGGTGGTGGATTCCACCACACCATGAACTTTTAACTCCATATGGTGCAGGTTTCTAGGATAGAAAAATCAGACAAAGGAGGCAGTTACGAGGACCAGGAATGGCTTATGAAGAATCATTTGTGACAGAATATGCACGTTTGCTTTTCTAAAAGGGGTGTGGAGATTCAAAGTGCTCCTGGTACAATATGCTTTTGTCAGTTGACTTTCTTCACCTTTGCCACAATGTGAGAAACACTTTTTAAAATAAACTTCAGGACTTCCCAGGTGGCACAGTGGATAAGAATCCACTTGCCAATGCTGGGGGCACGGATTCAATCCCTGGTCCAGGAAGATTCCACATGCCCAAGAGCAACTAAGTCTGTGTGTCACAACCACTGATCCTGTGCTCTAGGGTCCACGAGCCATAACTACCGAGCCTGTGCTGCAACTACTGAAGCCCAGGCACCTAGAGCCTGGCTCTAGGTATGCGGGCTTCAGTAGTTGCAGAGTAGCCCCCACTCACCGCAACTAGAGAAAGCCCACACAAAGCCACAGAGATCCAGTTCAGACAAAAAAGAAAAAAAAAACTTCAAAATCAAACACATCATCAAAGGTGGTGAATTAAGCACTTTGAAATAAACCTTCTCAGTTCTTGATAGCTCAGTTGACAAAGAATCCGCCTGCAGTGCAGGAGACCCCAGTTCACTTCCTGGATTGGGAAGGTCCGCTGGAGAAGGGATAGGCTACCCACTTCAGTATTCTTGGGTTTCTCTCGCAGCTCAGCTAGTAAAGAAGGTAAAGAATCCTCCTGCAATACAGGAGACCTGGGTTCAATCCCTGGGTTGGGAAGATCCCCTGGAGAAGAGAAATGCTACCCACTCCAGTATTCTGGCCTGGAGAAGAGTCGGACACAACTGAGAGACTTTCACTTTCTCTTCAGTCCTTGAACATTGTTTCCTTTGAATTTGACTTTCTCCAGCAATAATAATATGTCATTTGTCTGCTTTCCCAAATTCTTCCTACACAGTCACCACACTTTTTTATTAGTAGGACAAGCCAAATAGCTCTCCCAGTTAGCCATAATTATACTAGCAGGTGGCTAAGGGCATCTGCTTCATTCTCTGCTTCCTCACCCTCCTCCTCTTTCTCCTTTTTAGTAGGAAGCAGCTTTTATCAATTGTCTATTTCCAGAAGCCAAAAAGCCTATATAAAAACTTTCAGCTATACCATATTCCCAGGATGCCCATTCCCCCAAGCAGAGAGAGGCTTCAAACTGTCTTACTGTTTCTGAGTTCCACTCTTGTCTCCCTCTTCCACACATCCCTTCTCAGAAACCCAGTAGCAATTCTCATTTTTCCATCAACACCTGCTGTAGCTCTTTAGTGAAACTGGTTTAAAGTTGGAGGAGGTGTGTCAGAGCTCAGGTTTTATTAGAAGCTGAATGATGAGGAAGACATAGGAAGACAGAGACCTGGACTAGCAAAAATCTGTTTTCTGTCTCAATAGCTTGGATCTTCACTGGTTTCATGTTCTTTATCCTTCTAAATTAGATCCAGGCTTTCTGCTGCCAGCCATGGACCCAGCCCTGGAGCCATAAACTTTGAGCAGATTACTGGTTAAAAGCTTGACGTGCTCAATTAGACATTTGAGATAGACCCATCTACCTCAGGGAATGGAATTTCTGGTGCAATGTTGGGATGTTTGGTGAGATTGTCATGCTAGATATCAAAGTCATCCTTGAGGACATAATGGAGGTATTAATATTTTCTACCATCAAGATCTTTCCTGGTTGTACTCCAGTTGAAACCATTATTATCCATGTAATACTGTTTGTCCTCTTCACTTAAAATGAAGAAATGCAAGGTGTCCTTGAACCACTGCAGCCAGCTGCAGGCAACCTTGGGGTCTCTGCAATAAGGGACTGTTAACCTCAGCCACCACCTTGGATCCAAGAATTATTAATATTTTTATCCCTTTTGACAGTGGTTTTGGTCTGTAGCATTTCTCTTTGGTTCTTAGGATTTCTGTCTCTTTGCTTTCATTGTCTATCTGTTTTTCCATGCTGTCTATTTATCCTTTAGAGCCCTCAGCATATTAATCATAATTGCTTTAAATCCCAGGCTGCTAATTCCACATCCCTGCTATGTCTGGTTCTGAAGCTCGCTCTTTCTCTTTAAATTCTGTGGGATCTTGTTGTTTTGTTTTCTCTTTGGTTTGCCTTGTAATTTTTTCTTGAGAGCTAGATATGGGGTAATGAGTAAAAGGAACTGCTGTAAAGAGACCTTTAGTAAGGGGGCAGTGAAGCGAGGAAGCATTTACAGTCTTATGATGAGGTCTCAGCATTTAGTGAGCCTTTGCCTCTAGACTGTGAATTTCACAAGTGTTTCTCATTTTTTTTCTCCCCCATCCACCATTAGGTGGGACTTCAGTTCAGTTCTGTCGCTCAGTCATGTCTGACTCTTTGCTACCCCATGAATCACAACACATCAGGCCTCCCTGTCCATTACCAACTCCCGGAGTTTACTCAAACTCATGCCCAGCGAGTCAGTGATGCCATCCAGCCATCTCATCCTCTGTCGTCCCCTTCTCCTCCTGCCCCCAATCCCTCCCAGCATCAGGGTCTTTTCCAATGAGTCAACTCTTTGCATGAGGTGGATCTCCACTCCTTTAAGCCATGGCACGCTGGGTTCACCTGTCTTCAATCTTGAAGGCAGCAGCTCTCCCTGTGTCTTCTTTCACAGATCCTAAAAGAGTTATTGAATTTTCAGTCTGTTCAACTTTTTATTTATTGTTAGGACAAAGTAATGACTGCTACGTTCCTTACGTGTGGAACTAGAAACAGAAAAGTGAAAGTGAAGTCACTCAATTGTCTCCAACTCTTTGTGACCCCATGGACTTTAGTCTACCAGGCTTCCTCCATCCATGGAATTTTCCAGGCAAGAGTACTGGAGTGGGTTGCCATTTCCTTCTCCAGGGGATCTTTCTGACCCAAGGATTGAACTCAGGTCTCCTGCATTGCAGGCAGATATTTTACCCTCTGAGCCACCAGGGAAGCCCCCAGAAAGTCTTCTACAACTTTTTCAAACCACTTTTGTCCCCACCACTATGCCATGAACAAAAGAAACGGAACACTGTCATCAATGTTCACATTTTATGTTTCTGGTAGTACACTCTTAAAAACAAGAATTGCCCTCTAATCCATCATTTGACTTGAATCCAAAAAATCTAACAGAAATCAGGGAAAAGCAAGGCCATTGATCTGAAAATGACTGCTTGAGTCTTTGGTGTTCAAGGGCCTTCCACGGGAAAGGAAGGTCCTCAAGTCTACTGATTTTAGATGGATGCTTACGTGGGGTGCTCTGCTTACAGCAGTGCTGAACTAGTTCTGAAAGAGGAAGTGCCTGAAATGACAATGTTTGGGACATGTAGGAAATACACAGGTAATTGTTTCTTCTGAATGGAATTAGTGCTGGCAAGAGGAGACCAGTGATTTGGGAAGATAATTTCTTTTGGTGATTTTGTTAATTATCTGTGATAAGACACCATAAAATATTCCAACATCATCTCCAACATTGTCTAGAAGGTGTCCCTGCTATATAGAGGCTAAAAAAGGGAAACATCACCCTTTCTAGACTCCTCTAGAGCCTAGTCACTCAGTCATGTCTGACTCTTTGAGAGCCCATGGATTGTAGCCTTTCAGGCTCCTCTGTCTATGGGAATTTTTCTTTCTCAGGCACGAATACAGGAGTGGGTTGCCATTTTTTCTTCCAGATCTTTCCAACCCAGAGATCGAACTCATATCTCCTGTGTCTCTTGCACTGCAGGTAGATTCTTCACCTGATGAGCCATCGAGTACGTCCAAGCTTAGCTCCCTGGTATTCATGGAAATTCTGTAGTAACTCTGCTTCCATAGCTGGACTCTGTTATTTACAATGGAGAAGACCTGGCCATTTCATTGTTTCTAGGCAAGGGGGTGTCAGGTGGATAGCTGCACATTCAGTTCACGTCCTTCTCTCTTCTCCAGTGCTCTCAACTGATCAGATTCCAGGGCATGAAAAGGGGATTCTGAAGAACCAGCTAAGAGATCAAAACCTAATTTTTAAAATATACTAGATGAACAAATCTGAAAAGTTAGTAATTTCCTCACAAACTCAAAACTAAAAGCACTTCTATGTTTACATTCAAAGGAACAGACCTCAAAGAAATTGATTATATCTTGTATTTTATGCAGGAAGCCCTCTTTGGCCTTAATATTATTAAAATTCTTATAAGAAAAATTAACTTCAGGGCTTTCCCAGTGGCCCAGTGTGTAAAGAATCCACCTGACAATGCAAGAGACACAGGTTTGATCCCTGATTCGGGAAGATTCCACATGCCTCAGAGCAGCTAGGCACCTGCGCCACCACTACTGAGCCCATGTGCCACAGTTACTGATGCCCATGTGCCCTAGAGCCCATGCTCTTCAACAGGAGAAGCTGCTACAGGGAGAAGCCCACACACTGCAGCTAAAGTAGGCCCTGCTCCCTGCAACTAGAGAAAGGCTCATGAAGCAACAAAGATCTAGCACAGCCAAAATACAATAAACAAAATTATTAAGGAAAAAAAATGAGAAAATGTTGTTAGTTCAATTCATTAGTGAAAAATTTGAAGTAAGTTTCTTTTTCTGTCACTTCTTTTACATTTCTGAATTCAGAACTTTTGGGGGTTTTAACATCATATCTCAATGTTTCATAAGTGTACTCCTCAAAAGATAATTTTAAAGCAATCTTACTTGTTCTGAGAATCATATCTAGATCTGCTATTTTTCCCTGTCAGAGCAGCCTACCCACAGTAAAATCTGGAGGCTGACCTGGGTTTATACATTCATATAATAAAAAGAACTCATTCACTAATTCATACCTTAAAGCTATGGCTCAGAAACTTTGGACACTGTAAGCATACAAATAAACCCTTAATAAGTAATAATGGTGGGAGAGGGTAGAAGAAAGACTGTAAGGCTCTTCTAATATGTGACAGTCTCTGAAAATAGTCTGCTGTTCATTTGACTCAGAAAACTCCACAAAATTTTGTAAATCAAGAGGTTCAAATTGTTAGGTTCACTTTAAGAACACTAAAAAAATGGCCCAGGCCATCAATGCTATGTGTATCTGAAAAGATGTCATTTTACAGAATCAAATGTGTGTCATTCTATCCTTACAATGGCAGAATTGGTGAGTATGCCAGGCCCAGCCCCAGAGCTGGATGCAGGGTCAGTGGCCCAAAAAGAGTGTTAGATTTTGCTGCACATGCTTAAAAATGCAGAGTATTGATGACCTTAAGGGTCTAGATGTAGATTCTCTGCTCATTGAGGACATCCAGGTGAACAAAGGCCCCAAGATGCACTGCTGAACTTACAGATCTACATGAGCTCCTTCTGCCACATTGAGATGATTCTTACTTAAAAAATGCAGATCATTCCTAAACCAGAGGAGGAAGCTGCACAGAAGAAAGAGGTAATCTCAAAAGAAAATTTTAATATTATTTATTTTAATTGGAGGCTAATTACTTTACAATATTGTAGTGGTTTTTGCCATACATTAACATGAATCAGCCATGGGTGTACATGTGTTCCCCATCCTGAACCCCCCTCTCACCTTCCTCCCCATTCCATCCCTCAGGGTCATCCCAGTGCACGAGCCCTGAGCACCCTGTCTCATGCATCAAGCCTGGACTGGTGATCTAGTTCATATATGACAATATACATGTTTCAATGCTATTCTCTCAAATCATTCCCCCCTCGCCTTCTCCCACAGAGTCTAAAAGACTCTTCTATACATCTGTGTCTCTTCTGCTGTCTCTTATATAGGGTCATCATTATCATCTTTCTAAATTCCATATATATGTGTTAATATACTGTATTGGTGTTTTTCGTTCTGACTTACTTCATTCTGTATAATAGGCTCCAGTTTCATTCACCTCATTAGAACTGATTCAAATGTATTCTTTTTAATGGCTGAGTAATATTCCATTGTGTATATGTACCACAGCTTTCTTTTCCATTTATCTGCTGATGGACATCTAGATTGTTTCCACGTCCTAGCTACTGTAAACATCAGTGATGTGATGAACACTGGGGTACATGTGTCTCTTTCAATTTCAGTTTCCTCGGTGTGTATGCCCAGCAGTGAGTTTGCTGGATCGTATGGCAGTTCTATTTCCAGTATTTTGAGGAATCTCCACACTGTTCTCCATAGTGGCTGTACTAGTTTTCCTTCCCACCAACAGTGTAAGAGGGTTCCCTTTTCTCCACACCCTCTCCAGCATTTATTGTTTGTAGACTATTTGATAGCAGCCATTCTGACCAGCATGAGATGGTACCTCATCGTGGTTTTGATTTGCATTTCTCTGATAATGAGTGATGGTGAGCATCTTTTCATGTGTTTGTTAGCCATCTCTATGTCTTCTTTGGAGAAATGTCTGTTTAGTTCTTTGGCCCATTTTTTGATTGGGTCATTTATTTTTCTGGACTTGAGCTGCAGGAGCTACTTGTATATTTTTGAGATTAATTCTTCATTAGTTGCTTCATTTGCTATTATTTTCTCCCATTCTGAAGGCTGTCTTTTCACCTTGCTTATAGTTTCCTTCATTGTGCAAAAGCTTTTAAGTTTGATTAGGTCCCATTTGTTTATTTTTGCTTTTAATTCCATTACTCTAGGAGGTGGGTCATAGAGGATCCTGCTGTGATTTATGTCAGAGAATGTTTTGCCCATGTTTTCCTCTAGGAGTTTTATAGTTTCTGGTCTTACATTTAGATCTTTAATCCATTTTGAGTTTATTTTTGTGTATGGTGTTAGAAAGTGTTCTAGTTTCATTCTTTTACAAGTGGTTGACCAGTTTTCCCAGCACCACTTGTTAAAGAGATTGCCTTTTCTCCATTGTATATTCTTGCCTCCTTTGTCAAAGATAAGGTGTCCATAGGTGTGTATATTTATCTCTGGGCTTTCTATTTTGTCCCATTGATCTATATTTTTGTCTTTGTGCCAGTGCCATACTGTCTTGATGACTGTAGCTTTATAGGATAGTCTGAAGTCAAGCAGGTTGATTCCCCCAGTTCCATTCTTCTTTCTCAAGATTGCTTTGGCTATTCGAGGTTTTTTGTATTTCCACACAAATTGTGAAATTATTTGTTCTAGTTCTGTGAAAAATACCGTTGGTAGCTTGATAGGGATTGCATTGAATCTATAGATTGCTTTGGGTAGTATACTCATTTTCACTATATTGATTCTTCCAATCCATGAACATGGTATATTTCTCCATCTATTTGTGTCATCTTTGATTTCTTTCATCAGTGTTTTGTAGTTTTCTATACAGAGGTCTTTTGTTTCTTTAGGTAGATATATTCCTAAGTATTTTATTCTTTTCATTGCAATGGTGAATGGAATTGTTTCCTTAATTTCTCTTTCTGTTTTCTCATTGATAGTATATAGGAACACAAGGGATTTCTGTGTGTTAATTTTATATCCTCCAACTTTACTATACTCATTGATTAGCTCTAGTAATTTTCTGGTGGAGTCTTTAGGGTTTTCTATGTAGAGGATCACTTTGCCAACAAAGGTCCATATGGTCAAGGCTATGGTTTTTCCAGTGGTCATGTATGGATGTGAGAGTCGGACTGTGAAGAAAGCTGAATGCTGAAAAATTGATGCTTTTGAACTATGGTGTTGGAGAAGACACTTCAGAGTCCCTTGGACTGCAAGGAGATCCAACCAGTCCATCCTAAAGGAGATAAGTCCTGGGTGTTCACTGGAAGGACTGATGCTGAAGCTGAAACTCCAATACTTTGGCCACTTCATGCGAAGAGTTGACTCGTTGGAAAAGACCCTGATGCTGGGAGGGATTGGGGGCAGGAGGAGAAGGGGACAACAGAGGATGAGATGGCTGCATGGCATCACCAACTCGATGGGCATGGGATTGGATAGGCTCCAGGAGTTGGTGATGGATAGGGAGGCCTGGCATGCTGCGATTCATGGGGTCTCAAAAAGTCAGACACAACTGAGCGACTGAACTGAACTGACTGATGTAGAGGATCATGTCAACTGCAAACAGTGAGAGTTTTACTTCTTCTTTTCCAATCTGGATTCCTTTTCTTTTTCTGCTCTGATTGCTGTGGCCAAAACTTCCACAACTATGTTGAATAGCAGTGGTGAGAGTGGGCATCCTTGTCTTGTTCCTGACTTTAGGGGAAATGATTTCAATTTTTCACCATTGAGGATAATGTTTGATGTGGGTTTATTATATATGGCTTTTATTATGTTGAGGTATGTTCCTTCTATGCCTACTTTCTGGAGGGTTTTATCATAAATGGATGTTGAATTTTGTCAAAAGCTTTCTCTGCAATTATTGAGATAATCATATGGTTTTTATCTTTCAATTTGTTAATATCATGTATCACATTGATTGATTTGTGGATATTAAAGAATTCTTGCATCCCTGGGATAAAGCCCACTTGGTCATGATGTATGATCTTTTTAATATGTTGTTGGATTCTATTTGCTAGAATTTTGTTAAGGATTTTTGCATCTATGTTCATCAGTGATATTGGCCTGTAGTTTTCTTTTTTTGTGGCATCTTTGTCTGGTTTTGGTATTAGGGTGATGGTGGCCTCATAGAATGAGTTTGGAAGTTTACCTTCCTATGCAATTTTCTGGAAGAGTTTGAGTAGGATAGGTGTTAGCGCTTCTCTAAATTTTTGGTAGAATTCAGCTGTGAAGCTATCTGGTCCTGGGCTTTTGTTTGCTGGAAGATTTCTGATTATAGTTTTGATTTCTGCGCTTGTGATGTGTCTGCTAAGATTTTCTATTTCTTCTTGGTTCAGTTTTGGAAAGTTATACTTTTATAAGAATTTGTCCATTTCTTCCAAGTTGTCCATTTTATTGGCATATAGTTGCTGATAGTAGTCTCTTATGATCCTTTGTATTTCTGTGTTGTCTGTTCTGATTTCTCCATTTTTGTTTCTAATTTTGTTGATTTGATTCTTCTTCCTTATTTTCTTGATGAGTCTGGCCAATGGTTTGTCTATTTTATTTATCTTCTCATAGAACCAGCTTTTAGCTTTGTTGATTTTTGCTATGGTCTCCTTTGTTTCTTTTTCATTTATTTCTGCCCTAATTTTTATGATTTTTTTTCCTTCTACTAACCCTGGGGTTCTTCATTTCTTCCTTTTCTAGTTGCTTTAGGTGTAGAGTTAGGTTACTTATTTGATTTTTCTCTTAAAGAAACAAAATTTAAGGCCAGAATAAATTCAGCATAAAATAAATATAAATAAAAGGGTTTTGTTGTTGTTGTTGTTTTTAGTTTGTTAACAAAAACTAGGAGACTTCTTTCTTTTTGGCATTGAATGTAGAAAGACTTTGAAACTACAGGAGGACATGGGTAGGTCTAAGTACTATAAAATGAATTTGATGTCCATAGGAGAGATTTCCTCATCTTGGTAAACTCTCCACCCATTACACAGGCCAGACTGGGAGTTATTATTCTTGCTCACCAGACTTCTCAGTTCCAGCTCTAGCATGCTTCTTGAATTCATGCACATCTTCCAAGTCTTCTGGCAGCATCCTGGTCCAGCTAAACATCATCTCTGGCCTGGATGACTGCAGTAGCCTCCTAACTGGCCTCCCTGCTCCTTCGCCTGGCCTCCTACAACCCACTCTCCTCACAGTAGCCAAAGCCACCCTTTTGCACCACTCAGCAGACCACATCCACATCTCCACACCCACGCCTGGGTCCTGCCTGCCTCACCAGGCTCATTCTGCTTGCCCTCCCCCACCATAATCCATTATAATCCTTCCAGTTCTTCAATGCACCAAGCTCCTCTCTCCTTAAGAGGCCACACAAGAGAAGGGCTTATCTGCCTGGAACATCTTCCACTGACTTCACAGATTCATTCAGGTCTGAGTTGTCACTTTTCAAGCCAGACTCTCTCTCCCTCCCTCCCTGATCCTTCATATCTAGGAGGTGCCCCTCCCCATGGCCCCCCTTTCTCTCCCAGCATCCTGTTCTTTTTCTGTGGAACACCTCACAATTTATATATTTACATGTCTTTTCTCATTTCTCTCTCTCCTGCACTAAACTTTAAGCTTCCCCAAAGCCAAAGTCTTCCCCGTCCTGTCCACCATTGTGCTCCTAGAGCCCAGCACTGTGTGTGGCACATAGCAGGTCTTTGTGAATATGTATCTTCATTTCTGGACAGATCAAGTAATCACTTCAGGTATAAATTCAAGAGGATCTAGCAGTAATCAACTAAGGAGGAATCCAACTTATCAATACCACTCTAGCTGAAAACATATCTAGCCATTACCTCCATAAATTAGGGGGAGGATATGACAATTAATCATACATAAGGCTCACTCTCTGGTTGTTTCCACCTACCAGTAGGCTCCTAACTGACGTCCCTGCTCCCTCACTTGGCCTCCTACAACCCATTCTCCTCATAGTAACCAGAGCCACCCTTTCACACCACTCAGCAGACCATATCCACATCTCCACACCTATGACTGGGTCCTGCCTGCAAAAATATAGATAACAGTTCTTAAAGTTCAACTTGCAGTAACCAGTTTGTAAAACAACTTGCATTACCTACGAGCATTAGAGATAAGATACTCGGAAATTCCACTCTTACTGTATAACCCACAGAAATATGCACAGGAATGTTCAGAGCAGTATTATTCATAACAGTCCCAAACTGGAAACCCCCTAGTGTCCACCGACAGTAGACTAGATAAATAAATCATGGCTTAGTCATACAATATAACACAACTACAACCACAGGATTAATTTCATAAGCATAATGGTAAGAAGGCAAAAAAAAAAAAAAAAGGCAGATGCCAAAGCTATATCCTGTATGATTTCACTTATATAGAATTTGAAAAAACAGACAAAACCAACATAATGTATTCTTTAATGTAGATGCAAAGAGACAGCAAAAAAGTGATTGACATAAAATCTGGATAGCAGTTACCTTTGGGGAAAGGAACAGACATAAGTTGGGGGTGGGGGGTGTCTCTATATTGCTGGTAAAGTTCTTTCTTGACCAGGGTGATAGCTACAAAAGTGTCTACTTTTAAGCAAACTAAATATGCATAAGAATTAGGTATTAAAAATACATGTTCTTGGTCCCACATCCAAGATAGTTTGATGCAATGAGTGTGTCTCAGGCCCAGGCAGCTACACACTGTAAATAAAGAACTTGAGAGATCGTGACATACCTGGCCCTCAGGCCTGGCTTGGGCAAATGAAGATTAGCAACCTCATAGCTCTCAGTTCAATTCAGCTGAGTCACTCAGTCATGTCCGATTCTTTGCGACCCCATGGACTGCAGCACTCTAGGCTTCCCTGCCCATCACCAACTCCTGGAATTTACTCAAATTCATGTCCATCGAGTCAGTGATGCCATCCAACCATCTCATTCTCTGTTGTCTCCTTGTCTTCCCACCTTCAATCTTTCCCAGCATCAGGGTCTTTTCAAATGAGTCAGTTCTTCGCATCAGGTGGCCAAAGTACTGGAGTTTCAGCTTCAGCATTAGTCCTCCCAATGAATATTCAGGACTGACTTCCTTTAGGATGGACGGGTTGGACCTCCTTGCTATCCAAGAGACTCTCAAAAGTCTTTTCCAACAGCACAGTTCAAAAGCACCAATTCTTCAGCGTTCAGCTTTCTTTATAGTCCAACTCTCACCTCCATACATGACTACTGGAAAAACCATAGCTTTGACTAGACAGACCTTTGTTGGCAAAGTAATGTCTCTGCTTTTTAATATGCTATCTAGGTTGGTCATAACTTTTCTTCCAAGGAGCAAGCATCTTTTAATTTCATGGCTGCAGTCACCATCTGCAGTGTTTTTGGAGCACAAGAAAATTAAGTCTGCCACTGTTTCTACTGTTTCCCCATCTATTTCCCATGAGGTGATGGGACCAGAGGCCATGATCTTAGTTTTCTGAATGTTGAGTTTTTAAAGCCAACTGTTTCATTCTCCTCTTTCACTTTCATCAAGAGACCCTTTAGTTCTTCACTTTCTGCCATAAGGGTGGTGTCATCTGCATATCTGAGTTTGTTGATGCTTCTCCCAGCAATCTTGATTCCAGCTTGTGCTTCATCCAGTCCAGCATTTCTCATGATGTACACTGCATATAAGTTAAATAAGCAGGATGACAATATACAGCCTTGATGTACTCCTTTCCTAATTTGGAACCAGTCTGTTGTTCCATGTCCAGTTCTAACTGTTGCTTCTCGACCTACATACAGACTTCTCAGGAGGCAGGTCATGCGGGCCGGTATCCCCATCTCTTGAAGAATTTTCCACAGTTTGTTGTGATCCCACACAGTGAAAGCCTTTGGCATAGTCAATAAAGCAGAAGTAGATGTCTTTCTGAAACTCTCTCACTTTTTCAATGATCCAATGGATGTTGGCAATTTAATCTCTGGTTCCTCTGCCTTTTCTAAATCCAGCTTGAACATCTGGAAGTTCATGGTTCACATACTATTGAAGCCTGGCTTGGAGAATTTTGAGCATTACTTTGCTAGCATGTGAGATGAGTGCAATTGTGTGGTAGTTTGAGCATTCTTTGTCATTGCCTTTCTTTGGGACTGGAATGACAATTGACCTTTTCCAGTCCTGTGGCCACTGTTGAGTTGTCCAAATTTGCTGGCATATTGAGTGCAGCACTTTAATAGCATCATCTTTTAGGACTTGAAATAGGTCAACTGGAATTCCATCACCTCCACTAGCTTTGTTTGTAGTGATGCTTCCTAAGGCCCACTTGACTTTGCATTCCAAGATGTTTGGCTCTAGGTGAGTGATCATACCATCATGATTATCTGGGTCGTGAAGATCTTTTTTGTACAGTTCTTCCTCATAGCTGGTGAGAGTGTTAAGGGGTAGTCAGAAAGCTTACCCTGATTCTGAATTTAGTGCTCTAACTTGATCAGCTGGTTTATTCCTTCAAGCCTTCTTTTGATTAGGCCTGGTACCAATTTTAGGGAACATAGATACAAAGACAGTTCAAAAAACCAGCAACAGTTTACATAACCTTCAAAACAAACTGAGAGTGAAGCTCAGAATTGCATTTCAGTGTCTATAAGGTCACAGCTGTGTCTCATGAGAAGACTGACCATTACAAAGCTCCTTAACTACCTTTGATCACTTTTCTTAGCTTTTAAAAGAGTAGCTGTAGAGTCATTGTTGGGATCATTGTTGGTTATTTGTCATCATAGGGGCTTTCACTTTGTAATGTGCAATACAGAAAATGTTGTGCTGCTGTGGGCCTTAAATCTGTAGAAGCTCCTATCCAGTACAGCTGGGCCCTGAAAGGGCTCTGGTCTTCTAAGGAGACACACCCAAGCCATGCAAGAGGATGGACTGTGCAGGCCCAACATTTCCTGGGCTTTTTTATAATAAATTTTGCATAGCTTTCTCTCCAGGCAGCAGTAGCTCCCAGGCCCTAAAGTTCTCCCAGGGGCCTCCCCACCCCCACACACCCCCAGGGCTCTGTGCTTGACTGGCTGGAAAAAAAAAAAAAAAGCCCGCTATGCCACCTGGAAGCCGCAGTTCAGCTTTGCAGTGCTCTAGGCTGAAGTCACTATTGAAAACCACTTAGCCGGAACTAGCCAAACATACCCATTCATCAGAACAATTTTCCTCACAAAGTTAGGTCCTAATCCTCAGTGCCACTCACCAGAGAAGCCTGTGCTGTGTTTTGCTGTGTTCCAACTCCCTATAGACTAGTGATTCTGCAGGCAGCAGGGGCTTCCCGTTCTCTTTGTAACCTGCTCTTCCCCTCAGATTCTGTAAATTTTTGAGCACCTTGGCTGAGGATTCCTCCTGCATTGATGGAAACCAGCCATGTTTGGGGCACCTCTGGAAACCCTGTCTTTCTTTTCCTGGACCCAGCAGGCAGCTCTCCCTGCATATCCTACTCTGCTGATCTCACCTGGTCACCTGGAATCCACTTAAGTGGCCCACATCCAGCCCCAAGTCACCCAAGCCCTGTTGTTTCCACTCTTGTTGCCCACGAGTGCCCCCTGTGATTTAACCTTCACCCTCCATCCACAGCCCACAGGAACAAGTGTACTTCTGAGCCCAAGCATTAAAATCAGGGTGGGCTTTGAGGAAAAGCATCAGGGGGCACGTCCATTCCATTACTTTATTGAATTTGGAAAGTCCACGGAGGAAAAGGAATTATATGTATGCAGGCATAACCTCTTAACACGGGTTCCAAGGAACTCGAATGAAAATTTCTTAATACACAAAATGGGAAGAACTGCAACTTTGTGGGTGGTATCATGGAAAAAGCTTTGGGCCAGGAGGAGAGAGAAAAGAACTCTCCTCTCATCTCTGCCAATAAATAGTTTTGGACTTTAAGTAAATTGCTTGGTCTTCAGTTTCCTCAGTTTTACAAGAAAATATTTGGATTTACCAACAGTTCCTCTCAGCTCAAAAATTCTGTAAACTTACGGATACATATTATTCATATTATAAGTCACAACTTTGTGAGCAAAAACTTGACCTCAGGACTTGACTGTGGTCCTTGTTTCCACCTGTCTTTTTCCTTCCGTCCCAGACAGTATTACGTTTCCAGAAGGGCCTGCCGGGCAACAGTCCCACCCACTCATCCCCGAGGTGCAGTCAATCCAGGAGTCTCATCTTCTCTGCACCGGGGATTCATCTGTGCCTTCAATAATCAGCTCATTTCTCTCCCACCTCATCCCTGGATCACACAAAGGAACAAACTATAGCATAGAACAGAGCAAAGCAGGAACAAAGAATCGGGGTGGGGAAATGTAAGTAAGTCTGGAAAATCCCAACCAGAAAGAAAGACATTCAAGTGTCATGAAGTTGTTATAGTTCAGTTTCAAATCTGGCCCCAAACTTCCTGGAAGCCAAAGAGAAAGAGGCAACCCTGCGGATGCTAATTAGCACCTTGGAATAGAAAGTTCACAAAGACACAAGCCAGTGCTCTCAGGGATGCCCAGTTTCCAAAAGGCATGTCTGTGGAGCTCTTCACACAGGAACAAACACCAACACAGTGGCTCCGGCACTCAGTAGGCATCCCACAGTGAAGGCAGTGGGAGAAAGCATCTGGCTTGTTTTTGTACCATTTCTCACAAAACCCGCGGTAGTCCATCTGTGACCACAGAGCCAGGTGACAGTCAGGAAAAGGAAGTCGCGCAAGGGGAATAGTGAGTGGTAGAGTTGACTGGAAGCAATGTGATTGCAGCACAGTTAGGGAAGTCATTTCTGGTTGGATAACTTCTGAGATCTGGAGGGACTGAGCGAGTGAAACTCCTGGATCCCTGGAGGAAGAGCATCACAGGCAGAGAGGACAGCAAGTTTGCAAAGGTCCTGAGATAGACCACTCTTGGAGTGTTTGAGGAAAAGGAAGGAGGACCATGTGACGGGTAGGGGAACTGCAGGGAATACTGATGATGGATGAGAGAGGAAGAGTCTCCGGAGCAGGGTCGGGGGTGGGAGGGGGACAGACTGTGTATGGCCAGGAAGGATGCTTTGACTTTCACTGTAAGTAAAATGGGAAGACACTGGAGGGTTTAAAGTCAGACTTTAACTGACTTACTGATGTACATACCAGAAATAACTGCTGCAGCTCCTTCCTCCTTCAGAAAGACCCAGAAGCCACAAGTAAAGAGAGCCAGGTCTCCTTTTCCACCATCAATTGGGGTCTTCATCAACTAACCAGAAGCTTTCTGAAGGTGTGCACAACCCTGAGAGTAAGTGCCTCCTTAAATGTCCCATGCTTCCCTTGCCCTGGTCTCCACCTTGTCCCCCAAAGCCAGACCTCCAGAGGGCTGAGATAGTGGCTTTCAATGTGTCTTTGTTCCTTGCAGCCTGTGTTCAGAGAGATTCTTGGAGAAATAGTCCATGGGCTCTAAGCAACCCATCCCTGCCTGCTTCAACAAGTGCAGTGCTATTTCCAACAGTGTCATAGTTTGCATTTGCCATCTGAGCCATTTATCGCTTTTAAATATCCGCCTGGAAAGACGGATGGTGGGATATTCACCACAGTGTTCTTGATGAGCAGTGGTTACTGTAGGCGTGGGGGGGTTCCCAGGTGGTGCTAGTGGTAAAGAACCCACCTGCCAGTGCAGAAGACATAAGAGACACCATTCAGTCCCTGGGCTAGGAATGAATATTCTCTGGAGAAGGCAACTCACTCCAGCATTCTTACCTGGAGAATCCCACAGACAGAGGAACGTGGCAGGCTACTATCCATAGAGTTGCATGGAGTCGTTCACGACTGAAATGACTTAGCACACATACACACGGTAGGTGTATATGGGAAGTTGGATGGCAGGAAGTAACAGGTGAAGGCAAAACTTATTCTTCTAAATTGTTTCAGTTGTGTACAATAACCAGGCTAAATTTTGTTCATTTTAAAAGAAGCATGATATGAAAAAATGAAAACCTATAAAATTATTAGAAGATGCTGAGATGTGGCTGCTATGAGATGGGTTTTGATGGGTGCTGTTTAGTCTGGATAGAGAGGAAAAGGCTGGAAGGGAGAGAGGAAGAAGGTGCACTGCCCCTGTAGATACCTCCAAAACTTTCTAGATGTAATAATGGAACATACTCAGTCACTTCAGCCATGTCCCGACTCTTTGAGACCCCAAGAACCATAGCCCTCCAGACTCCTCAGTCCATGGGATTTTCTAGGCAAGCATACCGGAGTGGGTTGCCATTTCCTGGAGTGGGTTGCCATTTCCTTCTCCAGGGTATCTTTCTGACGCAGGGATTGAATCTGTATCTCCTGCATTGCAGGCAGATTCTTTACCATTTAGCCACCAGGGAAACCCATGTGTAATAATAAGATAAGGCAAAACTTGATGAGTTCAGTAAAACAAGTCCAGAGGAAGCATGTTAAACTGGATGGTTGTCTGCAACCACAAAATTAAGCAAAAAGCAGGGTATTGAGATCATATCTCTGTTAGTTTCCTCAAGCTGCCATGGCGAATTGCCACAAACTGTTGATTAAGGGCTTCCCTGGTAGCTCAGTTGGTAAAGAATCTGCCTGCATTGCAGGAGACCCTAGTTCGATTCCTGGATCAGGAAGATCCCCTGGAGAAGGGTTTCGCTACCCGCTCCAGTATTTTTAGGTTTCCCTAGTGGCCCAGTTGGTAAAGAATCTGCCAACAATGCAGGAAACCCAGGGATGGATTAAAACAAAAAAGATACTCTGTCACAGTTCTGGAGGCTCAAAGTCTGAAATCAAGGAGTCAGTAGGGTATCTCCAAACGCTAATGGGAAGAATCCTCCCATGCCTCTTCCAGCTTCTGGTAGCTCTGGATATCTGTTGGTTATATCTGGATACCAGTCTTTGCCTCTGTCCTCATGGGGCCTTTTCCTTCTCCCTGCATATCTCTCATAAGGATCACTTGTTGATGGATTTAGGGCCTAGAGTAATAGCCTTTGGAGAACATCCACTTAATTACATCTGCAAAGACTGTCTTTACAAATAAGGTCACATTCCAGGACATGATATATCTTTTGGGGAGCCACCATTCAAATCATGCAAGGAGAACTTTTGGAGACAATAAGGGCTCACAATAAGTGGTGGGTGTTTCAGCCTCTGAACAGTTCTCTGGGGAGAAGCAGGGATGCAGTCATTCCGAAACATAAGTGGCGGCAAGCCAGAGAGCAAGTAGCTAGATGGAGACTGGTGAAGTGAAGGGAGCAGGTGTGACATGACTAGCAGATCAAAAATCTTTTTGGAAGAAGAGAGGCAACAACTCAGTACAGCACAGAAGTTTGGGACCTTGGCTGCACATTTGAATCACCTGAGAATGTGGAAAAAAAAAAAATTATCACCCAAGCCCCTACCTCAGAGGTTTTGATCTAATGGGTTTGAGTTGATGCCAGAGCACCTGCATTTTTTAAAGATCCCCAGGGGATTCTAATACACAGCAGAGGTGGAGAAACATGGGCCACTGAAAGAGCACTGATGGAAGAGTCAGAGACTTGGGTTCTCCTCCAGGATCAGCTGTTCATACCAGACCAGGAAATTCACATCTCCTGTGGAGGTGTGGGTGTGGGCTCGGAGATAATAGCCAAAGTGTCCTTTTACCCTGCCAGACTCTGATGCTCACACTAACCCAGTAAATTCTCATCTCCTGTGGAGGTGTGAGCATGGGCTTGGAGATAATAGACAAGGTGTCCTTTTATCGTGCTAGTTAGTTAATCCTTCACATGATTATCTTAGCTTTGCTACCTCTGCCAGGCCACTGTGAAGACCCTCTGTGAATACACACTATTCTGACTTTGCTTTCTATCTGCTTCTGCACAACTTGAGTGAACAGGTTATACTCAGTACTCAGGCATGACTAATGGTTCAGTGTATTACAAGGTCTGATACAGAGGGCCAAGAGGCACTTGAAAAGATGTTCAACATTGCAAATTATTAGAGAAATGCAAATCAAAACTGCAGTGAGGTATTACTTCACCCTAGTTAGAATAACCATCATCAAAAAGTCTACAAATACATGCTGGAGAGGGTATGGAGAAGAGGAAAGCCTCCTATCCTGTGGGTGGGAATGTAAATTCCCACAGCCACAGTGGAGAACAGTATGGAGCATGGCTTTGCCCCCTTTGAGAAGAAGGCACAATGGGCAACATCCAGTGTCCTCTGTTTCAAGGTGACCCACTGAGTGTGGCTGAGGAGGTTGTCTATTGGAAAGTGGCCCTGACATTCTAAACACACAGCCTTAAATGAAAAACTGAGTTTCTTTGGGAATGGGATACAAAAGCTCTCAGGGACTGAGAATCAACTGAAGACTGAAAATGAAGAATAAATGAAAATGAAATGAAAACTTCTTGGGATAGACAAGTGGTAGAAGTAGGGGTTTTCCAGAATTGGTATTGGCATAACATTTGGAAGATATTTTTTTAGCTTTTTTATTATGGAAAATTTCAAACATAGACAAAAAGTGAAAGGAGTAGTGTAAAAAATCCCCATGAATCTATCAATTAGCTTCAGAAATTATCAACACCTGACCATCTCATCTATATCATTCTCTTGAGAGTGACATTTTTAAAATGTTCTGAGACTCACAGTGAAATCTCCAGATTTAAATATAATGCTAAACCCTACTGAAAATGCAAGCAAAATGACAGAAAGCAAACAAATCACTTAAGGTCCTGTGATGTGATAGAAAAGCACTGAGCCTGGAATTGAGATGGCTGGCATCCAGTGCTGATTTCACATTAACTAGTTATGCAACATTGGGTAAGATATGTAGACCCAACTTTTTTCACCTATAAATGAGGAAGATGAATTATTAGAGTGTTACTCGAGTGGATGTCTACATAAATTTAATTTAAATCCATGGGAGTGAGCTAAAAATTAGAAGGGAATTAATACTTATTTTTAGATACTAAAGGTGAGATGTTGAGCTCCACATTCAGTGAGATGTGTTATCTCAATAGATTTTACAGGAGAGGATAAATTTTACATAGGTAGTTTCTCCATTCTCTCTTCACCTTCTACAGCTGAGAAAACTGAGTTTCCTTGGCTTAAATATTTTTCCAAAGTCACAAAACTAGGAGGGAGTGAAGTTGGGATTGCCCATCTGGCTTTATTTAACTCCACAATTCATTAAAACATGATTCCTCTGTAGCTGCAATTTTATTTTTGAATTTTCATCGTAAGTTGGAACCTAGCCATGAAAAACAATGGGTACTCAGTACATGGTTTTGGATGATTGAATGTTGAATCTAAAATTCATTATCAAACTGGTTCACCACAAATCCACAGCACCTAGAACAGTACCTGGCACATAGTATGGCACTCAATAAACATTTGCTGTAGTAGACTCCTCTCTGAACACATTAGTCCAGTATGTCAATACAGCTAAGATCAATCAGCTCAAATGCTTGATCCACAAGGATACTGGAAACCAAAGCAAAGACAGCATATTATTAACATACCAACAGGTTGTGTGCTGTTCACTATTGTATGCAGCTGTCCCCACAAGAATTTATCTGCTTCTGCTCTATGTACCTACATAGAGAAGTGAAAGAGCTGGAGAAAATTCAAAGTGTAAAGTGCTTTTGTGAGTGAACAACCTTAAAACTGACAATACTTCCTTCTCTGTCTTTTCAGCCCTCATCTTCTCAGCCAATCAACAGGGTTGCCTACTGTCTCAACCCATGATCTCCCAGTCAGAAAGCTACCAGACTGTTTCCAAGGCAATATTCATGGTCAAACATTCCAAAACTCTAAGATGAAAAAAGCAACTGTACTTGATGTGGTGCTTAAACTGATTCAAAGTTAAACTGAATTAGATCACCACATCTAATCTTAGAATATTTTATGTCCCCAAAAGAAACCCTGTACACCCTCACAGTCTTCCTGGTTCCTGCTTATCCATTCCCTAATCCAGACACAAAGTTATTTAGATGATAACTAAATAGAGGATATTTATTACATACATGTAATGTGTATGAGATATATATATACAGATGAATAGTTGACCCTTGAACAATACATATTTGAATTGTGCAGTTCAGTTCAGTCACTTAGTTGTGTCTGACTCTTTATGACCCCATGGACTGCAGCATGCCAGGCTTCCCTGTCCAACACCAACTCCTGGAATTTACTCAAACTCATGTTCATTGAGTCAGTGATGCCATCCAACCATCTCATCCTCTGTCGTCCCCTTCTCCTCCTGCCCAGCATCAGGGTCTTTTCCAATGATTCAGTGCTTCACATCAGGTGGCCAAAGTATTGGAGTCTCAGTTTCAGCATCAGTTCTCCCAATGAATATTCAGGATTGATTTCCTTTAGGATGGGCTCATTGGATCTCCCTGAAGTCCAAGAGACTCTCAAGAGTCATCTCCAACACCAGAGTTTAAAGGCGTCAATTCTTCGGTGCTCACCTTTTTTGTGTAGTCCAACTCTCACATCCGTACATGACTACTGGAAAAACCATAGCTTTAACTAGACAGACCTTTGTTGGCAAAGTAATGTCTCTGCTTTTTAATATTCTGTCTAGGTTGGTCATAACTTCTCTTCCAAGGAGCAATTGTCTTCTAATTTTATGGCTGCAATCACCATCTGCAGTGATTTTGGAGCCCAAGAAAATTAAGTCTCTCACTGTTTTCACTGTTTCACCATCTATTTTCCATGAAGTGATGGGACCAGAGGCCATGATCTTAGTTTTCTGAATGTTGAGCTTTAAGCCAAATTTTTCACTCTCCTCTTTTCACTTTCAAGAGGCTCTTTAGCTCTTCTTCACTTTCTGCCATAAGGATGGTGTCATCTGCTTACCTGAGGTTATTGATATTTCTCCCAGGCAATCCTGATTCCAGCTTGTGCTTCATCCAGTCCAGCATTTCTCATGACGTACACTGCATATAAGTTAAATAGGCAGGGTGACAATATACAGCCTTGACATACACCTTTTCCTATTTGGAGTCTGTTGTTCTATGTCCAGTTCTAACTGTTGTCTCTCGACCTGCATACAGAGTTCTCTAGGCAGGTCATGCGGGCCGGTATCCCCATCTCTTGAAGAATTTTCCACAGTTTGTTGTGATCCACACAGTCAAAGGCTTTGGCATAGTCAATAAAGCAGAAGTAGATGTTTTTCTGGAACTCTCTCACTTTTTCAATGATCCAGTGGAAGTTGGAAATTTGATCTCTGGTTCCTCTGCCTTTTCTAAATCCAGCTTGAACATCTGGAAGTTCATGGTTCACATACTATTGAAGCCTGGCTTGGAGAATTTTGAGCATTACTTTGCTAACATGTGAGATGACTGCAATTGTGTGGTAGTTTGAACATTCTTTGGCATTGACTTCTTTTAGGGTGGGAATAAAAACTGACCTTTTCCAGTCCTGTGGCCACTGCTGAGTTTTCTAAATTTGCTGGCATATTGAGTGCAGCACTTTCACAGCATCATCTTTTAGGATTTGAATTAGCTCAACTGGAATTCCATCACCTCCACTAGCTTTGTTTGTAGTGATGCTTTCTAAGGCCCACCTGACTTCACATTCCAAGATGTCTGGCTCTAGGTGAGTGATCACACCATTGTGATTATCTGGGTCATGAAGATCTTTTTTGTATAGTTCTTCTGTGTATTCTTCCCACTTCTTCTTAATCTCTTCTGCTTCTGTTAGGTCCATACCATTTCTGTCCTTTATTTGTGCCTATCTTTGCATGAAATATTCCCTTGGTATCTCTAATTTTCTTGAAGAGATCTCTAGTCTTTCCCATTCTATTGTTTTCCTCTATTGCTTTGCATTGATCACATTGATCACTGAGGAAGGCTTTCTTATCTCTCCTTGCTATTCTTTGGAACTCTGCATTCAAATGAGTATCTTTCCTTTTCTCCTTTGCCTTTCACTTCTATTTTTTCACATCTATTTGAAAGGCCTCCTCAGACAACCATGTTGCCTTTTTGCATTTCTTTTCCTTGGGGATGGTCTTGATCCCTGTCTCCTGTACACTGTCAGGAACCTCTGTCCATAGTTCTTCAGGTACTCTGTCTATCAGATCTAATCCCTTGAATCTATTGTCACTTCCACGTATAATAGTAAGGGATTTGATTTAGGTCATGCCTGAATGGTCTAGTTGTTTTCCCTACTTTCTTCAATTTAAGTCTGAATTTGGCAATAAGGAGTTCATGATCTGAGCCATAGTCAGCTCCCGAACTTGTTTTTGCTGACTGTATAGAGCTTCTCCATCTTTGGCTACAAAGAATATAATCAGTCTGACTTCAGTATTGACCATCTGGTGATGTCCATGTGTAGACTCTTCTCTTGTGTTGTTGGAAGAGAATGTTGCTATGACGTTCTCTTGGCAAAATCTGTTAGCCTTTGCCCTGCTTCATTCTGTACTCCAAAGCCAAATTTGCCTGTTACTCCAGGTATTTCTTGATTTCCTACTTTTGCATTCCAGTACCTTATAATGAAAAGGACATCTTTTTTGGGTGTTAGTTCCAGATGGTCTTGTAGGTCTTCATAGAACTGTTCAACTTCAACTTCTTCAGCATTATTGGTCGGGGCATACTTGGATTATCGTGATATTGAATGGTTTGCCTTGGAAATGAACAGAGATCATTCTATCGTTTCTGAGATGTCATCCAAGTACTGCATTTTGGACTCTTTTGTTGACTATGATGGCTACTCCATTTCTTCTAAGGGATTCTTGCCCACAGTAGTAGATTTAATGTGCAAGCCCAGTTAATACTTAGATTTTTTTTAATAAATATATTTAAAAAGTTCTTTTGAGATTTGCAACAATTTGAAAATACTTACAGGTGAACCATACAGCCTGGAAATATCCCCCCAAATTAAGAGAAAGTTAAATATGTCATGAATGCATAAAATATATGTAGATATACATTTAACATATAAAAATGTATTAATTTATGTTTGTTTATGTATGTTTTTGGTAAGGCTTCTAGTCAGTGGTAGGCTATTAGTAGGTAAGTTTCAGTTCAGTTCAGTTCAGTCGCTCAGTCATGTCCAACTCTTTGTGACCCCATGAACCACAGCACACCAGGCCTCCCTGTCCATCACCAACTCCCGGAGTCCACCCAAACCTATGTCCATTGAGTCGGTGATGCCATCCAACCATCTCACCCTCTGTCATCCCCTTCTCCCCCTGCCTTCAATCTTTCCTAGCATCAGGGTCTTTTCAAATTAGTCAGCTCTTCGCATCAAGTGGCCAAACTATTGGAGTCTCAGGTTCAACATCAGTCCTACCAATGAACACTCAGGACTGATCTCCTTTAGGATGGATTGGTTGGATCTCCTTGCAGTCCAAGGAACTCTCATGAGTCTTCTCCAACACCACAGTTCAAAGCATTAGTTCTTCAGCACTCAGTTTTCTTTCCAGTCCAACTCTCACATTCATACATGACCACTGGAAAAACCATGGCCTTGACTAGACTGACCTTTGTTGACAAAGTAATGTCTCTGCTTTTTAATATGCTATCTAGTCTGGTCATAACTTTCCTTCCAAGGAGTAAGTGTCTTTTAATTTCGTGGCTGCAATCACCATCTGCAGTGATTTTGGAGCCCAGAAAAATAAAGTCAGCCACTGTTTCCACTGTATCCAAATCTATTTGCCATGAAGTGATGGGACCAGATGCCATGATCTTAGTTTTCTGAATGCTGGTAAGTTTGGGGGAAGTCAAAAATCATACAGGATTTTTTGACTGCTTAGGTGTAGGCAGCCCTATCTCCCATGTTATTCATGTGTCAGGATATGCATATATATATATATATATATATATATACACACACACACACAAAATGTGTGTGTGTTCAGTTGGTCAATAGTATCTGCCTCTTTGTGGACCTATGGACTGTAGCCTGCCAGGCTCCTCTGTCCATGGAATATTCCAGGAAAGAATACTGGAGAGGGGTGCCATTTCTTACTCCATATATATATTACATATACATTATATTATATATAATGATATATATTATATGATCTACATTATGATATATTATATGATATATATTAATATATTTATCTCCTGACAGTTCTGTTTTCTGAAGAACTCTAATACACCAATCATTTTCCTGAATTGATACTGTTGAATATCTTAGTTAGGTTGGATTTCCTGAGAAAGATTTCTAGGAGTCTAACACGTGTGGGCAGGAGGGTTATGCAGTAGTGCTCATAGGAGTAACACTCAAGTGAGTGAGGCAGAGTGAGAAATTGGACTGTAGGGAGTGCACGAGCTGACATGGCCCTTGAGAATTATTCCAAATTCAGGCTAGCAGGCCAAGATTTTATAAATTGCTCCCTCTTGCAGTAGAGCAAAAAGGCATCATGCCTTGTGCCATGTAGCTCTCTTGGACTGAAGTCAGTTCCCAAAGAGCAACTTAGCTGTGAGTTGTTATCAACCAATGCTCCTGGCAGCATAGAGAATAAGTGTCCCTGTCTTTAAGAGGGAATCTAGGCAGCACACTACAGCATCCACTACACATTGAATGTTTCCACCTTCACCAAATCAATTTGTAATTGGATTGTTTTTGTTTACAAAATCAATCAAGAGACAAAAATCATTCTTTTTAATCTGTGGAGATGTCTTCTTTAGCAGTTTAAAAGCTTTAGTAAGCAAAGCTGAATAAGAAACAAAAAAGAAAATTTGCCCTTGTTGAGTGATGAAAGAATTCTACAGCAATTGGCAAGAACAATGAGGAGCTAGTATTTAGATACTAAAACAAAACCTCTAAGGTACTTACACAAAACACTGGCATTCAAAATGGAGAGTCTCACTCACACAGACAGGCAGGCTGACAGACTGACAGAAAAATCAATAGTTCTCAAGGCAAACATCTTAAGTTACAGCAGCTCTTGGCTTATTTATTTTCCCCATTAGGTACTGCTTTCAAAGGGCCTTCATGTGGTACACTAAAGATCAAAGTACATTTTTTCAAAGAACCAAAAAAAAAAAAAAAGCAGAAAGACCCAGCTATTCCAAATATACATATGTTCTGAGTTGTGAATATTTTTCCATCCTTTGTTATAGGAAAATAAGTTGAAGACAAGAAAGAACTAGGTGATAGAATCAATTGTGTACATATCATTGTCAAGAGAGGATGCCAAATTCAACACAATGTTAGCCTGACTGTAAGATGAAGGTTTTGGAATTTAAAATAATCTGTGACTCCCTTGTTTAGTATATCTTTTGCTATTATTACCCTTGAGACACTTTCAGAAGATAATTTTCTTTCAGAAAAAACTACACTATAATGAGACTCATAGGTACCAAAGCATTTCATGGTGAGTCTCACTTTTTTGGCTGAAGAAAACAGCTTTTCTCTGCAGAAAGTCATATTTCTCCTTCTATTTCAGTTCAGTTCAGTTCAGTTCAGTCACTCAGTCATGTCTGACTCATTGCGACCCCATGAATCGCAGCACGCCAGGCCTCCCTGTCCATCACCAACTCCCAGAGTTTACTCAAACTCATGCCCATCAAGTCGGTGATGCCATCCAGCCATCTCATCCTCTGTTGTCCCCTTCTCCTCCTGCCCCCAATCCCTCCTAGCATCAGGGTCTTTTCCAATGAGTCAACTCTTCGCATGAGGTGGCCAAAGTACTGGAGTTTCAGCTTCAGCATCAGTAAGTACACTTTATATTAAAGGATTCCTACAACATTATCCTAGCACCTCTAAGAAATGAAAAATTACACACCATATTCTTGAATTTCCCCAATACAGAAGTACCCTAAATAGGACATACTCAGCAACACAGTTCAACACATATTGATTGTTGGCCTTCTATGTGCTAGATATTCTGGCAGGCACTGAGGTTATACCCATAATTAAGACACAGTTCATGCTTTCAAAAAGTGAGGAAGATAGGCAATTTCAACATTAGGCAGGAAATTTCAAGACAGTATGTAAAGGAACTATCACACAATGCCCTGGAAACCACCTAGTCCTGGGGAGGGAGTTAGAGGATAAGCAATGATTTCATGGAAGAAATGTTGCATGAGCCTAGACTTAGAAGATGAGCAGGAGTGGATGGGGGAAGAGTACTGGGAAGGGCCTTTCATGTTTGGGGAATGGGAACTACAGGTGACTTAATGTTGTTGTATATGAAAGAAAGAAGAAGATGAAAGGAGATGAACTGGAGAGGTGAGCAGAGGACAATCACAGAAGGCTTTCAATGACATGCTAAGTGGTTTCAGTCATTAAAAAAGAACATGGCCAGATTTGCTTTTAGACCAGCCATTCCGGCATCTGCCTCAGTCAGTTCTGTAGCTCAGTCATGTCCGACTCTGTGAACCCATGGACTGCAGCATGCAAGGCTTCCCTGTCCATAACCAACTCCCAGAGCTTGCTCAAACTCATGTTCCATTGAGTCAGTGATGCCACCCAACCATCTCATCCTCTGTCGTCCCCTTTTCCTCCCGCCTTCAATCTTTCCCAGCATCAGGGTCTTTTCCAATGAGTCAGTTCTTCACATTAGGTGGCCAAAGTATTGGAGTCTCAGCTTCAGTATCAGTCCGTCCAATGAATATTCAGGATTGATTTCCTTTAGGATGGACTGGTTTGATTTCCTTGCAGTCCAAGGAACTCTCAAGAGTCTTCTCCAACACCACAGTTCAAAGGCATCAATTCTTTCGTGCTCAGCTTTCTTTGTAGTCTAACTCTCACACCCATACATGACTACTGGAAAAACCATAGCTTTGACTAGACAGACCTTTGTTGGCAAGGTAATGTCTCTGCTTTTTAATATGATATCTAGGTTCATCATAGCTTTTCTTCCAAGGAGCAAGTGTCTTCTAATTTCATGGCTGCAGTCACCATCTGCAGTGATTTTGGAGCCAAAGAAAATAAAGTTTGTCACTGTTTTCACTGTTTCACCATCTATTTTCCATGAATTGATGGGACCAGATACCATGATCTTAGTTTTCTGAATGTTGAGCTTTAAGCCAGCTTTTTCACTCTCCTCTTTCACTTTCATCAAGAGGCTCTTTGGTCCCTCTTCACTTTCTGCCATAAGGGTGGTGTCATCTGCATATCTGAGGTTATTGATATTTCTCCTGGCAATCTTGATTGAAGAAAGTAGGGTAAACCACTAGACCATTCAGCTATGACCTAAATCAAATCCCTTACAATTATACAGTGGAAGTGACAATAGATTCGAGGGATTAGATCTGATAGACAGAGTTCCTGAAGAACTATGGACAGAGGTTCCTGACATTGTACAGGAGGCAGGAATCAAGACCATCCCCACAGAGAAGAAATGCAAAAAGGCAACATGGTTGTTTAAGGAGGCCTTACAAATAGCTGAGAAGAGAATCTAAAGGCAAGGGAGAAAAGGAAAGATATACCCATTTGAATGCAGAGTTCCAAAGAATAGCAAGGAGAGATAAGAAAGCCTTCCTCAGTGATCAACACAAAGAAATAGAGGAAAACAATAGAATGGGAAAGACTAGAGATCTCTTCAAGAAAATTAGAGATACCAAGGGAACATTTCATGCAAAGATGGACACAAATAAAAGACAGAAATGGTATGGACCTAACAGAAGCAGAAGAGATTAAGAAGAGGTGACAAGAATACACAGAACTATACAAAAAAAGATCTTCCTGATCCAGATAACCATGATGGTGTGATCACTCATCTAGAGCCAGACATCCTGGAATGGGAAGTCAAGTGGGCCTTAGGAAGCATCACTAAGAACAAAGTAAGTAGAGGTGATGGAATTCCAGTTGAGCTATTTCAAATCCTAAAAGATGATGCTGTGAAAGTGCTGCACTCAATATGCCAGCAAATTTGGAAAATTCAGCAGTAGCCACAGGACTGGAAAAGGTCAGTTTTTATTCTCATCCCAAAGAAAGGCAATGACAAAGAACATTCAAACTACCACACAATTGCACTCATCTCACATGCTAGCAAAGTAATGCTCTAAATACTCCAAGCCAGGCTTCAACAGTACGTGAACCATGAACTTTCAAAATGTTCAAGCTGGATTTAGAAAAGGCAGAGGAAGCAGAGATCAAATTGCCAACATCCGTTGGATCATAGAAAAAGCAAGAGAATTCCAAAAAACATCTACTCCTGCTTTAATGACTATGCCAAAGCCTTTGACTGTGTGGCTCACAACAAACTGGAAAAATCTTCAAGAGATAGGAATATCAAACCACCTTACCTGCCTCCTACGAAATCTGTATGCAGATCAAGAAGCAACAGTTAGAACTGGACATGGAACAACAGACTGGTTCCAAATAGGAAAAGGAGTATGTCAAGGCTGTGTGCTGTCACTGTGCTTATTTAACTTATATGCAGAGTAGATCATGTGAAATGCCAGGCTGGATGAAGCACAAGCTGGAATCAAGATTGCCAGGATCTGACTAGAGGAGAGATTTAAAGGAAACAATACAGGATTGGGGAGACTAGGAAGGTGATTCCTACAGCACTCTAGGCAAGAGATGGTGAGAGCCAGTCTCATTAGGCAGGGGCAGTTGGGAACTAATGAGGGGAATGCTTTGAGAACTACTTTAGATGCAATAGGAAGATAGGTTATTAATAGAATTTAGAAGTAAGGGAGAAGGAGAAATTAAGTATGATTCCTAGTTCTTTGGATTGGGAAATTGGATGGGTGGATGGATGCACAACAGTCTGAAAAACAGGGATTTCAGAAGAGCAGGTATAGAACAAAAGCATAGGAGTTTGGTTTTAGATATCTCAAGTGTAAGGGACCCATGGAATACTTAAATATAGGTGTGTCTAAATCACTGAAAAGAGGACTGAGCTAAACATGAACTTGTGAATCATTAGCATATTCAAGCATTATAAGGGTATGAATTTGTTGTTGTTATGTGTTTTATTCACCACTGTATATCCAACATGTAGAACAGTACATACCATAAATAGCTGTTAGATGAAGAGTAGTTTAACACATGGGAGTGAAAGAATTGTCCAGGTAGAAATGCAGAATAAGGAGAAGTGGTCAGAGGATACTCAATCACATAGAAGGAGATAACTTGTTGGGCATCTCCACTGCTCATACTGCCAGCACCAAACACCAATTCTGTATATTTCCAGTTTAATAGAAATTACAGAATTTCCAGATAAGGTTACACATAATAGGTTAAGTACATACTTTCTTGCAATTATCCCCAAATTAATACAGGATAAGAAAAGTACTTTCTTAATCTCCTATGGTGGGGAAAAAGTTCATTTTATGTATTTTCAACAAATTTTTATGAGCTAAACTGAATATTGTAAATGGATGAGAAACACACCCATCCACTTGCAAATAAAGATCCTGCATATTTCATCTAATTTTTAAAATCTTGGAAAGAACAAGTTATATAATAATAAAAAAGAGCATCTTGGTGTCCAGATCTGTATACTCATGCCAACTCATTTCTCCATTTAGAAGACTCAAAGGCACTTCAAAATTGTGTTGGAAAGAAAACTCACTTTCTTCTCTCAACTTATTTTCTTCTCTCAACAACAGTTGAGAGCTGTGAGTTCATAACTCTCCATGCAGAGTCACAAGTCAGAAAACTAAGAGTCATTTCTGGAACCTCCTTCTCTCTTGCTTTCCATAGCTACACCATTCCCAAGTCCTGTCAACTTTGTATATCCCATATATCTCCAGAATCTAGTCACTTGCTCTTCCCATCAACCCACTAAGTTACTGCCATCTCTCCACTTGACTTCTGCTACAGCCTACTAATTATCCATCTGTTCCCTTACTCTCTCCAACCCTGCCCCCAATGGTTTTGATGCCAATCTGAGTATTTTTATTTTTTCAAAACACAAACCTGATTACATTTCCCTTCCATATAAAGCCCTTCATTGTCTTCCTGTGGTTCACAGGATGAAGACATCTCCCTTGATGATCTAGAAAGCCTTTACAACAAGACCTCAACCTTGCTTTCCGGTCTCATCTGGCTCTCTGTCCCCTGAGCTCTCTGTGCTCAAACCTTCCTTTAGATTCTCATGTAGGTTGCCTCCCTCCCACCTGAAACATTCTTAGCATCAGGGTCTTTGCACTTGCTGGTCCTTCCTCCTGAAACATTCTTATCATCAGCTCCCCACTGTCCAAGCCAATCCATTGAGCCTAGGTAACTACTTTACCTGCCTCCTGAGAAATCTGTATGCAGGTCAAGAAGCAACAGTTAGAACTGGACATGGAACAACAGACTGGTTCCAAATTGGGAAAGGAGTATGTCAAGGCTGTATATTGTCACTCTGCTTATTTAACTTATATGCAGAGTACATCATGAGAAACACTGGGCTGGATGAAGCACAAGGTGGAATCAAGATTGCCAGGAGAAATATCAATAACCTCAGATATGCAGATGACACCACCCTTATGGCAGAAAGTGAAGAGGAACTAAAGAGCCTCTTGATGAAAGTGAAAGAGGAGAGTGAAAAAGCTGGCTTAAAACTCAACTTTCAAAAAACTAAGATCATGGCATCTTGTCCCATCACTTCATGGCAAATAGATGGGGAAACAATGGAAACGGTGACAGACTTTATTTTCTTTGGCTCCAAAATCACTGCAGATGGTGACTGCAGCTATGAAATTAGAAGACACTTGCTCCTTGGAAGAAAAGCTATGACAAACCTAGACAGCATATTGAAAAGCAGAGACATTACTTTGCTGACAAAGGTCTGTCTATTCAAAGCCATGGTTTTTCCAGTAGTCATGTATGGAGGTGAGAGTTGGACTATAAAGAAAGCCCAGCACCAAAAAATTGTTGCTTTTGAACTGTGGTGTTGGAGAAGACTCTTGAGAGTTCCTTGGACTGCAAGGAAATCAAACCAGCCCATCCTAGAGTAAATCAGTCCTGAATATTCATTGGAAGGACTGATGCTGAAGCTGAAACTCCAATACTTTGGCCACCTGATGTGAAGAACTGACTCATTTGAAAAGACCCTGATGTTGGGAAAGATTGAAGGTGGGAGGAGAAGGAGACAACAGAGGATAAGATGGTTGGATGGCATCCCCCTTGATGGACATGAGTTTGAGCTAGCTCCAGGAGTTGGTGATGGACACAGAAGTCTGGCGTGCTGCAGTCCATGGGGTTGCAGAGTCAGACATAACTGAGCAACTGAACTGAACACCACTTATTCTCCATAACATAGCAGAAACATTGCTTCCTCAGCTTAGATCAGATTTCACCATTAGGTGATTTCATAGAACTCCACTGCTATTCCTCAGAGCACAATCTCACTTTATAGTTATATGCATTCTTCATATAATTATACATTCATTGATATATTAGATAAATAATACACATTCTTTATGTATATTAATCAATTGTGTGATTTATTAATATAATCAATAATTAATACAATTGATTAATTATACTACTGCTTTTAGCAAATTATATTTATATATATATAACATGTTATTATAGTATGTATTTTTATATATTTTATATATTATATATAATATATATTATATATATAATGTTCATAAAATATAATATAAATAATATATTTTGTCTTATATTCTTATAATAGTATATATACATTAAATTATATAATATATATTATTTACATATATTTTATATAGCAAATAATATATCAAATATATTACATACTAATAATAGTATTAAATATCATATTTATATAATTAACTATATTAAACTTCTGATTATATCAAATAACTGTGTAATTAAATAAATAGTATAGTTTCTTCACTGTATAACTATACATTCATTTAGATAATTAAATAAATAATATCTGTTTGGTGGTCATATATCTGTATTTTGATCACTGTTATATCCCCAGCTCCTAGATCTGTACCAGGACACATAGTAGATACTCAATAAATATCTACTGAAGTCATGGAGGAATGAATATGTGTATGCATTTTTCTATAAAATACCTATTTTGGATATTTGGAAGGCTTTGGAATTATTAATCAAAAAGTATCTCCCAAGGCATGAGTACTATATGTTTCTGCTTTCCTCTTTGTTATTACACAAGATTAAACAACATACATTTATACATGTGTGTGTATGTTAGTTGCTCAGTCATATCCAGCTCCCTGCGACCCCATGGACTGTGGCCTGCAAGCTCCTCTGTCCATGGGATTTTCCAAGCAAGAAAGCTGGAGTGGGTTCCCATTTCCTTCTCCAGTGTGTATGCACAGTCCTTGACAAAGTGTTTGTTGCTGATTCATGTTGAAGGTGATTGGCTTAGTGTATGTTTCTCCAGAAGTGACCTGGGGAAGTATCTGAGTGCAAGTGGTTTATTTGGGAGTGGCAAGTGGGGATGTACAGTAGGAAGAAAGGGATGGGAAGGCAGCCAGTTAAAGGTCCATCATTATGAAAGTCATTGCTGTGGATAAATGAGATTCAATCCCAGTGGGGATTCCAAGGTTAAAGTTATTTCAAACCCAGTGGCAGGAGAGCTGGGGTATTTATACACCAGTCAATCCTTGCTTGAAGGCTATTTCCAGAGGTACTTATTCTTCAGCTCCTCCAGCCTGCTGTATGAGGACAGCAGAACCAGTCTGGTGACCAGAGAAACTCTCTGGCAAAATTAAAAAAAATAATCATGCAGATACTGAAATTGGGACCAATATAGGCTACAGTGGTGGGCACAAGGGAATAAATATAGCAGGGGCACCAAAAGTATCTGCCACGGTGATAAACTGTACAGAAATAATTCTCATTTACTGAGTGCTTGCTCTGGTCAGAACCCTTTACACTTAGGATTTTATTTTCCAATTCATAGTAGCACTGGGTGGTAAGTACTATTATTAAAATTTTACAGCTGAAGAGGGAGGATATTTAACTTCTTCAAGATCATGCACTAATGAACTGCACAATCTATCTGGCTCCAAAGTCTAAGTTCTGAACCACTATCCTATACTAGAAGGATGTTCCCTGCACCCCAATAAATACACACATACGAACAACTCCACACGGAGTGGAATTTTCGCAGGACCAGCGTATCATTCCTAACTGTCGGGCATTGCACTCTGCCTTTACTGGTTCTTTCACATTGGCATGGAGAGCTGTGCCAATTATTCAACAGTCAGTTGACCAAATACAGGACAACTTTGTGCAGAGGAGCGGGGCTCTGTGGGCCTTTGACTGAAACGTCCAAATGAACATTCCGTGTGGCCAAGTGCTCAGTGAAAAAGAAGGTCTAATGAATCTCCATGGTGTATGACTAAAGCAGCGCCCGAAACACCCGAGCTTGAATGTAATTATAAGGGGGTTGCCCCAGTACTCAGGGCACAAAGTAACTGTTATCTGAAGTTGGAAAGGAATTTCCTGAAGGAGCTGGGAATTGTACAATGAAGCACACCATAAAAGCGACTGTTCCCCAGTCCCTGATTATGAGGACAAAATTTGACCTGCTGAATTACTGAGCTAGACCATGAAATTATTTTCAGAGACTTTCCCTCCAACTGAGAAAAATCTACCTACCTAAAATAATCATCTTTTAGTAAACTGTTGCAGTAATCCAGGGGTTCATTTGATGAGCATTGCTGTGTACACTGAAAGTGAATTTGAACCAACCAAACTCCCATTCTTCTGAGAAACTCTAGTAATGACTTCTTACATATTCCTACATTAAAGTCACAGCATTTTAATTTAGTCTTGATAAAGTCTTGAATTCTTTAAAAGTTACATTTGTAACTTCTCAGAGCTCTCATTATTTTATAACTGTTCAAAGAATCTTTCTAAGTTCTTTGTTTCTATGGAAAGCCCACTTTTTTTTTCCATTTATTTTTATTAGTTGGAGGCTAATTACTTTATAATATTGTAGTGGCTTTTGTCATACATTGACATGAATCAGCCATGGATTTACATGTATTTCCCCATCCAGATCCCCCCTCCCACCTCCCTCTCCACCCGATCCCTCTGGGTCCCACTTTTAAGAAAAAAATCATTTGTCCCTAATCTATTTTAAAACTACAAAGCTATTCAAAGATACTTGAGAGACAGTTATACCAAATACATGATCAGATGTTTAGGAGGAAAAGCGAGGTACTCAGCTGGCACAAACTTTCCAGGTTTTGCTAGTTATCTCTGTCAGGCAAAGTTATCTACTACAGCTTGCACAACTCTGGATGCAAAAAAAAAAAAAAAAATTGTGAGCAGGCTCCACTGTCTGAAACAATTAATTTTAAAAGAGTTTTGCTGCAGAAAGGCACCTGAAACAACGTGAAAATCAAATTAGAGCACAAAACATTAGCATCTTCCGTATTCCAGCAGATAAGGAATCCCCTAACAACCCTTTTTTTTTTTAATTTTTTTTAAATTAGTTGGAGGCTAATTACTTTACAATATTGTAGTGGTTTTTGTCATACATTGACAAGAATCAGCCATGGTTTTATATGTATTCCCCATCCCGGTCCCCTCTCCCACCTCCCTCTCCGCCCGATCCCTCTGGGTCTTCCCAGTGCACCAGGTCTGAGCACTTGTCTCATGCATCCAACCTGAGCTGGTGATCTGTTTCACCCTAGATAATATACATGTTTCAATGCTGTTCTCTTGAGACATCCCACCCTCGCCTTCTCCCACAGAGTCCAAAAGTCTGTTCTGTACATTTGTGTCTCTTTTTCTGTTTTGCATATAGGGTTATCGTTACCATCTTTCTAAAGTCCATATATATGTGTTAGTATACTGTAATGGCCTAACAACTCTTCTAGAGGGTTTTTGTTCCCTTAACGTAGACATTGTGAAAGAGTCAATGTATAGTAGATGAAAGAATATTAAAAGTACCCCTCAGAGGGAACCACCAAAATGTGACCATGGGAATGATGGCTTTGTTACCCTGGTCATTGGCACCTCTAAGGTTTCTGCAGTGTCCTCCCCCATTTAAATGGCCACCATCATCTCCTTTTCTTCAGGTCACAGTGGGCTTCCTTTAGAGACATGCTCTTCTGAAGTCAAACTCAAATGCACTGTGCTTTGTGTTCATTTTTAAAGGATACTCTTCACTACTAAAGCATTCTCATCTATAGAACAAACATTTTCATCCATACAGCAAATAGTTATAATTGTAAGATGAACCAACATTAAATAGTAAGACTCATGAAGACTCAGTCAGAATAAATGGAAGTGAGTAAAGACTTTGTGCTGTGAGGGAAAACCCATGGTATGGCCATCCCCATCATCAATATTAACATTTTGATTATGCATTATGCTTACCAAATTACCTCACCTGCTCAGATCAGCACAGATTTGGTGAAAACCCACTAAGCTGTGCTAAAAAGACTCTAGAAAATAGACAATTGTGGGGTTTTTTTGTTGAAAAGGGGGTGGGGGTGAGGGTTAAGCTGTGGTTTTAAGTAGAAGATAGAGCAGTTTTTGATGTGCTACCTCTATATAGGCTTGATATGCTAGTCTACTATATATAGACTTAATTGCATGTAAAATAATCCTGAGATAAACAAAATTGCAAAAGTATGATTGTCTCTGAAGAAGATAGGATTTGAAGTCAAGAGCAGAACTAGGACACTTACTCTTCGTTCCATACCTTTTGTGGGGCATGGCTTTTTATTATGGACATGTATTTTTTCTAAGTACTGAATATTTGAAAATGTATGGACTGCTTAGAAAGCAGGAGCAGAGAAATAGAAAATCCAAATGTGTAGTCATGGGTAATGAGGAGAGGGTGATCCTGCAGGGAAACTCTGGACACAGCACAAGCCTCAGAATTATCCAACCCAAGGCTGAGGAAGCTGGGGTATTGATGCACCCGCTCTGTGAGTGTACATTTTGCAACAACCCTTTCCCACTGTGAGCTCCTGGGGGCAGGGTGGTTGTTGATTCCCAGGCCATAAAGGGTAGTGTGGATTTGGCTATTGGGGAGACAAGAATCCTCAGGCACAGTTCTACGATCTGTTTCTACTCACAACACTTCTGACACCAAATGTATGAATTTTCCACACCAAGCAGTTCTCCAATTCCCGTGGACACCAGTTGGGTGTCCCATAATTTAGTTTAATTCTGATCCTAACTTCCCAGAGTTAGGATAGACCCCACAGGTTAAATGCTCAGACCACCCCTCCACCTCAGGAACCAGTTACAAATAGTGGATGCCCATGTTAGTCACACTTCTGTCCCCACAACCCCTTCCTCAGGTGCGATAATTTGTTATAATGGCTAACAGAAACTGCTTTACTTACTATGTCCAGTTCTATTGTAAAGGAATCAAATGAATAGCCAGAGAAAGAGGTACACGGGGAGAGGACCAAAAGGGCCCCAAGTGCAGGAGCTTCTTCTATCCCCATTGAGTTGGAGGGCACCCCTGGCATATGAATGAGTTCACCAACACAGAAGCTTCCCAAACTCTGGCATTTAGGGATTTTGTACAGGTGTCATTATGAAGCCAAAGGTTTATTGAATCATTGACCATTGGTTATCGAGCTCAATCCCCAGCTCCCCTCCCCTTCCTGGAGATCAGGACAAGGGCTGGCAGAGGGGAGTGGTTTCTGGAAATTTCAACAATCTAATCACATGATTGGTTCCTCTGGCAACCAGCCCCCACCCTACAGGTCTGCAGGGGCTCACCAAGAGTCACCTCATCGCACAAACTTAGGTATGAATGAAAGAGGCTTATTATAACACATTCCTCTCACCTCTATCACTCAGGAAATTCCAAGGGTTTTAGATGCTCTTGTGGAAGGAACTGGGGACAAAGACCAAATACATATTTCTTATTATATCATCATGCCACACACAGAGATGCAGATTCTAGCAGCTGGAAACCTGAAGAGCACTCCCTGCTCTCAAGTGAGTCTGGGAGGTAGGGAGAGGCACTCACAACACCCACGGTAAGCCTCATCTTTTGAGGTCAGTCTAGTGGCCTGCCAACCATCACTGAGTATCTCAATCAGTTGGAACAGTTGGAATAGTTCCCCACATTCCTAGGGTTTGATCTGACCAGGTAGAGCTTTGCTTACGAGGCATTACAGGGGGCCCTGTGGAAAACAACAAAGGAAATGAAAGGACTGGAATACCAAGGCCAGAATAGGAGTAGAAAGCACAGGTCCTACATGCTACCTCCCCGACCACACAGACACCGCTAGTCAGCCACGTCCCTTCCCTTTGACCTGCTCTGGTTCAGAATTCTCTTCAATATCAGATGATTGGCAGCCACTTTCAGGCTATCAAGATTGGCTCTCAAATTTTCAACTATTTGTCATGTCTTTACTAGAGGGTACAAATGGTTCAGCCAGACTATTCAGTATTTTCAGCCAGGAAATAGAAATAACATTTTAAAAAATGTTTTCTTTCTGAGCTCTTGTGTGTGGTCTCAGGGAACAGAGGGAAAATGAGGAAGAAAAAGATGAAGTCTCGTATGAGATTCCTGTTGCTGCTATAACAAGCTACCACAAACTGAGAGGCTTAAAACAAGACAGATGTGTTATCTTACTGTTGTGTCGGTTAGAAGTCTGATGTGGGTCTCACTGGGCTAAAATCAAGGTGTCATCATGGCTTCATTCCTTTCTGCAGACTCTGAGGAAAATCTGTCCTTTAAGGCAGGCCACGATCTTTGGCTTGTGGCTCCTTCCTCCATTAAAGCCAGCAATGATAGGGGGAGTTCTTCTTACATGGCATTCAGCCTCTCCTCCTGCCCCCTGTCTTACTTTTAAGAACTCTAGTTTGGATCTACCCACCTAAATAATTTAGGGTAAATAACTCATCTTTCAAGATCCTTAACTCCATTACCTTGGCAAAGTCTCCTTTTCCAGGTAATGAAAAATATTCACAGGTTCTTGGAATTAAGAGATGGACATCTCTTGTTGTTGTTTAGTCTCTCAGTCTTGTCTGATTCTTTGTGAGACCATGGATTGCAGCTCACCAGGCTCCTCTGCCCATGGGCTTCTCCAGGCAAGAATATTAGAGTGGGTCACCATTTCCTTCTCCAGAGGATCTTCCAAACCCAGGGATCGAACCTGTGTCTCCTGCATTGCAGGTGGATTCTTTGCCACTGTGGTCTCTGTGGGACCATTATTCTGCCTACCAGAGGCTCCAAAAAATAGTGTTTTATCAATGCCTTAATTTTTTCTAAAATGAATCCTGATTCCATGCCATATCACTTATTCTTTTTAATCTGTGTAATTTTTGGAACTCTAACATCCACAACATAGCATAAAATTCCTGCCAAAGCTATTTCCGGGTAAGTAGGCAGAAGTATATTTTAAAGGTTTGATTAACTGTGTATTGTGAAGACTAACTCCAAGTGTAAAGTCATCCAAGTGTTCAAAGTAAATATAACGTCCTTGAATACGCAGTTTCAGTCAGAATCTATCTTCTAAAATTGGATTTATTATGGAGGAGCTAACACCAGCAAACAGTGGTCTAACCCCTCCCCTCCAAAAATAGACGAACACATCAAGTATCTTTGAGTCTAAAAGAGATATTTGCATGTTTACATTTATAGAGGTGTTACAATAGCCAAAAGGTCAAAGCAACCCGTGTCTATCAAAAGATGAACAGGTAAACAAAATGTGGGATAGTCATACAATAGAATACTATTTAACCTTTAAAAGGAAGGAACTTATCACACATGTTGCAACATAGATGAATCTTGAAGATTTTATGTCAAGTGAAATCAGCCAGTCACAAAAGGAAAAATAATGTACTTTATGGCCAGGGCCCCTGTGAGAATGAGGAGCATGAAAGAATATAAGAGAAATTATAGTGGGAGAAGATATTGTTTGAAGAAGCAGTGGTGACTTGTGAATTAGCATAGGGAGTGATCTGGGCAAAATAAGAAAATAAAAAATATACATTTACATAAAGTTGATCTGTGTGTGAGTGTGTGTGGAGAGAGAGAGTAAGAAGGAGAGGAATAATATTTTGGTGAGACAATAATTTTTATTTCAACATTTTAAGGTTAGGACACCAGTAGACAACTCAGGTAGAACTATAAAATTTCTGAGTATAAGGGGATTTAAGGAGAAGAACCTCTGGCTGCACTGTGTCCATACCCCCTCCTGGCAACAATGCATCTGCTGGAGCTAAGTAGTTGCTGGTTACTCTGGACAGGACTCTTCAGTTTGTTCTATTGTCCATCACTTCCTAGTGTTTCCCCTATATGAAACTTGTATTTTTCTGGTTAAGTATTTTTTTATATATATATTTTTCACCATTCAGATATGTTTAGTTTGTTTTTGTTTAAAATATTTTTTTCTCTTATAGACTATGAACTTCCTACCTCTGTTAAAGATCAAACTGCCAACATCCATTGGTTTATAGAAAAGGCAAGGGAATTATAGAAAAACATCTACTTCTGTTTCATTGACTGCACTAAAGACTGGCTGTGCAGATCACAACAAACTGTCGAAAATTCTTAATGAGATGGGAATACCAGACCACCTGACCTGCCTCCTGAGAAACCTCTATGCAGGTCAGGAAGCAACAGTTAGAACCAAACATGGAACGATGGACTGGTTACAAATTGGGAAAAGAATACCTCAAGGCTTATTGTCACCCTGCTTATTTAACTTATATGCAGAGTACATTATGTGAAATGCCAGGCTGGATGAAGCACAAACTGAAATCAAGATTACCAGGAGAAATATCAATAACCTCAGATATGCAGATGATACCACACTTATGGCAGAAAGCAAAGAGGAACTAAAGAGCCTCTTGATGAAGCTGAATGAGGAGAGTGAAAAAGCTGGTTTAAAACTCAGCATTCACAAAACTAAGATCATGGTATCTGGTCCCATCACTTCATGGCAAAAAATGGGGGAAACAATGGAAACAGTGACAGACTTTATTTTCTTGGAATCCAAAGTCACTGCAGACAGTGACTGCAGCCATGAAATTAGAAGACGCTTGCTCCTTGAAAGAAAAGCTATGGCAAACCTAGACAGAGTATTAAAAAGCAGAGACATTACTTCACCTACAAAGGTCCATATAGTCAAAGCTATGGTTTTTCCAAAAGTCATGTACAGATATGAGAGCTGGACAATTAAAAAGGCTGACTGCTAATGCATATATCTGGAATTTAGAAAGATGGTAACGATAACCCTATATGCAAGACAGAAAAAGAGACATAGATGTATAGAGCAGACTTTTGGACTCTATGGGAGAAGGCGAGGGTGGGATGATCTGAGAGAACAGCATTGAAGCACGTATATTATCAAGTGTGAAACAGATCACCAGCCCAGGTTGGATGCATGAGACAAGTGCTCGGGGCTGGTGCACTGGAATGACCCAGAGGGATGGGATGGGCAGGGAGGTGGGAGGGGGGTTCAGGATGGGGAACACATGGCTGATTCATGTCAATGTATGGCAAAAACTACTATAATATTGTAAAGTAATTAGCCTCCAACTAATAAAAATAAATGGGAAAAAAAAAAAAAAAAAGGCTGAGTGCTAAAGAATTGGTGCCTTCAAACTGTGGTGCTGGAGAAGACACTTGAGAATTCCTTGGGCTGCAAGGAGATCCAGCCAGTTAAGCCTAAAAGAAATCATCCCTGAATATTCATTGGAAGGACTGATACTGAAGCTGAAACTCTAATACTTTGGCCACCCGATGCAAGGAATGGACTCACTGGAAAAGACTCTGATGCTGGGAAAGATTGAGGGCAGGAGCAGAAGGAGTCGAAAGAGGATGAGATGGTTGGATGGCATCACCAACTCGTTGGACATGAGTTTGAGCAAACTCTGGGAGATGGTGAAAGACAGGGAAGCCTTGTATGCTGCAGTTCATGGAGTTGCAGAGTCAGACACAACTGAGCAACTGAACAACAGCCTCTGTTAAAAAAAGTTTTCTCCAATCTGAGGTCATGCTAAATTATATGATTTTTATTACTTTACTTTTTACATATAAACATTCCATCTTTGCAAATATCTGAGATTAGAATACAATTACATTTTCTTCCAGGAGATATTTATCTAGGTCAGCACCATCAAAGTTCCCAGGAAATCTTTTTCAAGCTAAATCTTCTTTGCTAGATATTAAATTCCTATATTCACTGGGATCTATTCCTATGTTCTCTATTCCAGTTTACTCTTTTCCTTTCCTTATGACTAGGAGAAGAAAGATAAAGCTCTGGAAGCAAGTTCAGTTCAGTCCCTCAGTCATGTCTGACTGTTTGCGACCCCATGAACTGCAGCACACCAGGCCTCCCTGACCATCACCAACTCCCGGAATCCACCCAAACCCATGTCCATTGAGTTGGTGATGCCATCCAACCATCTTATCCTCTGTCATCCCCTTCTCCTCCTGCCCTCAATCTTTCCCAGCATCAGGGTCTTTTCAAATGAGTCAGCTCTTCGCATCAGGTGGCCAAACTACTGGAGTTTCAGCTTCAACATCAGTCCTTCCAATGAACACCCAGGACTGATCTCCTTTAGGATGGACTGACTAGATGGACCTTTGTTGACAAAGTAATGTCTCTGCTTTTTAATATGCTGTCTAGGTTGGTCATAACTTTCCTTCCAAGGAGTAAGTGTCTTTTCATTTCATGGCTGCAATCACCATCTGCAGAGATTTTGGAGCCCAGAAAAATAAAGTCTGACACTGTTTCCACTGTTTCCCCCATCTATTTGCCATGAAGTGATGGGACCAGATGCCATGATCTTACTTTTCTGAATGTTGAGTTTTAAGCCAACTTTTTCACTCTCCTCTTTCACTTTCATCAAGAGGCTTTTTAGTTCCTCTTCACTTTCTGCCATAAGGGTGGTGTCATCTGCATATCTGAGGTTATTGATATTTCTCCCGGCAATCTTGATTCCAGAGTATGCTTCCTCCAACCCAGCATTTCTCATGATGTACTCTGCATAAGTAAGCAGGTTGACAATATACAGCCTTATCGTACTCCTTTTCCTATTTGGAACCAGTCTGTCATTTCACGTCCAGTTCTAACTCTTGCTTCCTAACCTGTATACAGGTTTCTCAAGAGGCAGGTCAGGTGGTCTGGTATTCCCATCTCTTTCAGAATTTTCCAGTTTATTGTGATCCACACAGTCAAAGGCTTTGGCATAGTCAATAAAGCAGAAATAAATATTTTTCTTGAACTCTCTTGCTTTTTCACAAGTTGGAGGATATAAATGAACCCAGGTTCTATCTACAGACTCTGTCTTGAGGTCCTTTTCAGGAAGATAAGATGAACAAAAAGATGACAGATACAGGTGAATAGTTTGGAGGTTGGAAAATGCAGGCAGCTTGGGTGACATTGAGTTTTGTATTCTTAGGAAGCAGCCATATGGTACTGGCTAGTTTGCCATTGAATGAGAAATCAGGAAAGGCAAATGAAGCTGATAATTTGAAACAACGAAAGCCCTAGCTGTGAAACAAAAAGGAGATGAAGAGTGTGGGCCATAAATACCAAGACTATGATGCTGAGACAAATTTCCATTCCATTCAGGGAGGATTTTCTATTATTTCTGCTGGGAAGAAACAAACCTGAATATGTGTAAGTCTGTTAGATGAGTGACTGTACCTGGAGAGAGAGGAGAGACTTGACCAAGGGAAGCCCCATCTGTCTGCCTACAGAAGCCAAATTTACAAGGCAATTGTATCTTCACTTTCCCTTTCGGCCAGTCTAGACTAATGGAGGTCACATTTTAGCTGGTATAAGAATTACCATGAAGACTTGCTAGAGCACAGAGTTCCTGGGCCCCCATCCCAGAACTTCTGATTTAGTAGGTCCGGGGTGAAGCTAAGAATTCACGTTTCTAACAATCTTCCAGATAATGCTGATGTTTCTGATTGAGGGACCCCACTTTGAGAACCATTTGTCTAGATTGAGGGCAGAAGGAGAAAGGGACAACAGAGGATGAGATGGTTGGATGGCATCATTGACTCAATGGACATGAGTCAGTGCATACTCCAGGAGACTGTGAAGGACAAGGAAGCCTGGTGTGCTGCAGTCCATGGAATCACAGAGTCGGACATGACTGAATGACTGAACAGCAATACCAAAATAACTATTTATTATACTAATTAATAAAATTTGACATCAAAATGACTAATAATACTTGAGAGACTTAAATTTTATAAGAGAAAACCTTATTTGTGAAGATTTCTCTGACCCTCTCCTGCAGAGTTGGTGCCATCTCTGTGTGTAATGATGAAGTGCCATTTGACTGCATCTTAAAGGATGTATGTAAAGGTAAAAGGTATAGGAAGTAGGGGCTTCCCATGTGGTGTAGCAGTAAAGAATCCCCCTGCCAATGCAGGAGATACAGGGATTGAATGCTGATTCAATCCCTGGGTTAGGTAGATCTCCTGCAGTAGGAAATGGTAACCCACTCCAGTCTTCTTGCCTGGAAAATTCCATGGACAGAGAAGCCTGGCGGGCTACAGTCCATGGGGTCACAAATCATTGGACATGACTGAGAGATTGACCACAAAGGAAGTAGATGGATGAGTTCCACTGGCCTCAGAAAGGCAGCATCAAAGGTGCAGCTTAATTTCTTTCTTTAATAAAAATATTTATTTATTTTTTTGGCTGCATTGGGTCTCAGCAGTGGCACATGGGATCTTCATTGCATCATGTGGGATCTTCTGTTGCTACACGTGGACTCTCTCTCTAGTTGTGGCATGTGGGCTCAGACGTTGCAGTTTACAGGCGTGGACTCTCTAGTTGTGGCATGCGGGCTCAGAAGTTGCAGTTTATAGGCTTAGCTGCTCTGCAGTGTGTGGGATCTTAATTCCCCAACCAGGGATCAAACCTGCATTCCCCTATATTGCAAGGCAGATTCTTAACCACTGGGCCACCAGGGAAGTCCCACAGCTTAATTTCTAACTGGCCAATGTATAAACAGAAGAGCCACTGACTGAGAAGAATAGGTTTGGGGATGAGGAGGGGACAAGCAATGCGTCCTTGTCCTGGAGGTGGGCAGGAATATATTGTTTTAGGCACCTGTGAAGCATCTATGGCCAGGAGGCAGTGGATATAGAGTCTAAAGCTCAGGAAGGATATTTGGGTGCCAGCGGGCTCACTCTCCAACCTACAAGGGTAAGAGGAACCGAGGTCAGTGATGGGCTCTGGGGAGCATCAACCTTTCAGGAGCAAGTGGAAGAATGTGTGCATGCATGCTAAGTCATTTCAGTCATGTCTAACTCTTTGGGATCCCAGGGACTATAGCCCACCAGACTCCTCTGTCCATGGGATTCTCCAAGCAAGAATGCTGAAGTGGGTGGCCACACCCGCCTCTAGGGGATCTTCCTGACCCAGGGATTGAACCCATGTCTCTTGAGGCTCCTGCTTTACAGGCAGATTCTTCACCACTGAGCCACTAGAGAAGCCCAAGTGGAAGAATACTGCTGCTGCTTTAGTTGCTTCAGTCACATCCAACTCTGCGCCACCCTATGGACTGTAGCCCCCCCAGGCTCCTCTGTCCATGGGATTCTCTAGGCAAGAATACTGAAGTGGTAAGAATACATGCTCTCCTCAAGTGGAAGACTAGGAACCAGCAAAGGAAGCTGGGGAGGAACAGTGAGAGATGTAGAAGCAGAACGGAGGCCAAGGCAGGAGAATGGAGCTTGACCATCAGGTGTTCCAGTTCATTCCTGAGCACGGCACAAAGACGCGTCAGGAGTGCCTCAAGGGTGAACATCTGTCACCCAGAGGACAGCCCTGGTGACCAGGGAGGCTGGAGCCACACGGCAGCCTCTCCAGCCTCAGAGCAGCCCTAGCTGGAACTCCTGGAGCAGAGTGGAATGGGGTCCACATCTGAGGTCCCCGCCGGCCTGCAGAACTTGTTGCTCTGTGGTGACAGTGTGATGGAGCGTCAGAGGTGCCGGCCGTCAGTGACTGGCCGCAGTGCAGATGGTGGTAAGGCGCTGAGTCAGTTGGGGATGGTCATGTTTCAGATGCTAGAAGTGGAGCTGGTTGGCATTGATGGTGGGAGGCAGAAAACAGTCTCCAGAAATCCCAAATCTCTGTTTACACATATATTGAATCTGTCTCTCCTTTTTGCAACTGGTACACTATTTTAACGGTGTCGGAGCTGGGTCACAATGACTGTTCTAATCATGTGTGCCCACTCCGCAAGTTGGAGCTTCACTGTTAATTTGAAATGCTTGTTTTGAAAAAGTTCCATGATGCTATGGGTTGAATTCTGCTCCCCCCCCACCCACCAAAGATATATTGAGATTTTTAACTCCTAGTACCTCAGAATGTGACCTTATTTAGAGCAGGGTTGTTGCATATGCAATTAGTTAAGATGCAGTTGTGCTAGTCCAATATGACTAGTATCCTTAGAAGAAAAAGAGACACAGAAGCAGACACACAGGGAAAACATCGTGGGGAGACAGAGCGAAACTGGAGAGACACATCTTCAAGCCAAGGAATGCCAAGAATTGCCAGCCATCACCAGAAGCTAAGAGAGAGGCCGGAAACCGACTCTCCCTCAGGGCTCTCGGAAGGAACCAACACTGCCAACACCTTGACTTCTGATTTCTAGCTTCCAGAATGCTGAGAGAATACATTTCTGTTATTATAAGAATGTTTTGTGTGATACTGTGTTTTAACAGCCTTAGGAAACAAACACATGGAAAACTAGAAACCCACTTATATTATCATAAGACATAGCAGTATGAGATTTGTCAAAGCAAGAAACATTTGCCTAACAAAGAATTTGTTAGATTCTTTGACTGTAATTTCAACAGGTGTAAATCTGGGGGTTTTCATCTTTACTAAGTGACAAGTAAAATAGTAAGATATGCAAAGTGTACAACATGTTTTGATATACATATACCTTGTATGTATACATATATATACACATATGACATACATTGTGAAGATATTGAGTTAATTATACCACATCCATCATCTCACATGTTTATTATTTTTTCTTTTTGGTGAGAATGTTTAAGTTCTACACTCATAGCAAATGTCAATTATATGATGCAGTTTTATCAACTGTAGTCACCATGCTATACCCTAGATCCTCAGGCCTTATTTATCATTGAAAGTTTATACCCTATTACCAGCCCCTTCTTGTTTCTCCCACCCCCACCCCTGGACAACAACTTTCCTATTCTCTGGTTCTTTAGGTTTGACTTTTTAAAACAATATATTTATCTATTTCTTCCTAGGGCTTTCTCTAGTTGCAGTGCCTGGGCTTCTCACTGCAGTGGCTTCTCCTGCCGAGAGCACCAGCTCTAGGGTAAGCAGGCTTCAGTAGTTGTGGTACATGAGCTTGGTTACCCTGCGGTATGTGGAATCTTCCCGGGCCAAGGATTGAACCTGTGTCCCCTGCTTTGGCAGGTGGATTCTTAACCACTGGACCACCAAGAAAGTCCCTAAGTTTGACTTTGAAAAAAATTGCTCTATACAAGTAATACTAAACAGTATTTGTCTTTTTCTGTCTGGCTTATCTCATTTAGCATAATGATCTCCGGTTTCGCCCATGTTGTCGCAGATGGTAGTATTTCCTTCTTTTTTAAAGCTGGATGATATTCCATTGTAATACTTCATTTATTTATTTATCTCATAATTCTATAATATAAGATATAAGTTTCCGCTAATTCCCCCCACAGATAGATGCCTTCAAATCTCCAGTTTATTCCATTGTGTTGTAGTACCAACATTATCATTTCTATGTGTACCATGACATAAAATGTTGGAAAGAACTAAAAACACCTAAATAGAGGGTATCAAGAAGTACTTAGTGGAACCAAATGGAATTAATTGCATGTCTGCAGAAGTGGAGGCATGGAAAAGGGCAGGTCACTCAGGGAAGGGTGATCTGGGAGCCTGTTTCAAACCAGAAAGTTTAAAGAAAAGTGTTTATCTGTAAAAGTAAATCAGGAGCTGCAATTCGTAAGCTGCCTTCGTGTTCACTTCCTCCAGGCCAACGCTTGTTTGTAACTGGATATTTCTTAAGCAGTCCATCTGTCAGTTTATCCATAGCTGAATGACACTTTCATAAAACATCCCATCAAAAGGCAAATTCTCTTTTTTGGATTTTTTGGATTTTTACTATTGTTCCCATTTATAACTCTTCATAGTGTTTATAGTAAACAAATATTGCCACCTTTTACACAAAGAACCACTGAAATGTCACTATATGATGATCCCATGGAGGAATTACATAATACAGGTTTTTTTAAACCCAGCTTTGGGCCCATAAAGTTAACAGTTCGTTTGCACATTTTCTGACTTGACTTTAAGCTTATATATCTTCGTTTCCTAGGAAAAGACCACATGGGGTTCTAGTCCTTACCGAGGGCACTGCCATGATAGAGAGAAAGCATGAAGGCTGTCCCTCACAGGGTGGACAGGATCAGGTCCAGCAGCAGGGCCTCGGTTCTAAGAACAGGATTTGCTCTCAACTGCTTCGGGGCTCCCTGCTGCCCCATCTTGCTGTCCCTTCCCAAGGAGCGCCCTTTCTCTCTCCTTTTGATCTGGTCAACAGTCTCTTCCTTTCACAGCATCCCCTCCCTGCTTCTGCGTGCGCTCAGCAGATGGGACTCAGGCACACTCTCCATGTACTCTGCGGCTTCTGCACCTGTCATATTATTTGTTCTTCTTCACACCCCACCAGGCCACCCGTTTGTCTAGGGCTAGGAAGTATGTGCGCGCTCAGTCGTGTCCAGCTCTTCGCAACCCCATGGACTTTAGCCCGCCAGGCTCCTCTGTCTATGGAATTTTCCAGGCAAGAATACTGGAGTGGGTATCCATTTCCTTCACCAGGGGATCTTCCCTACTCAGGGATAGAACTTGCATCTCTTGAGTCTTTTGTATTGGCAGGTGGATTTTTCATCAGGTGGCTCAGCTGGTAAAGAATCCGCCTGCAACGCAGAAGACCTGGGATCGATCCCTGAGCTGGGAAGATCCCCTGAAGAAGGAAATGGCTACCTATTCCAGTATTCTTGCCTGGAGAATCCCATGGACAGAGGAGCCTGGCAGGCTACAGTCCATAGGATTGCAAAGAGCTGGACACGACTGAGCGACTAAGCACAGCACAGTGCACAGTACCACCTGGGAAGCTGGGGCTAGGTTAGTGTCTTTTTAAAAAATCTTTCTACTATGAAACTGATCATACATTTAAAAGTGTACTTATCACTTGTACGTACATTTTAAAGAACAGTAATGAATTGTTTTTGAAACTCCCCAATTCCTTCACCTATACCCCTAGAAGTAACTGTCCTTGAATAGGTTGTTGATAAGTTATGGGTTGTTCATAAGTACTGATTTTGCACTTTATAAAATTGAAATTTATATGTGCATTCCCATGAAGCTTGTTTCTGACCTAGGTATTTCACCCAAGATAATGTTTTTAAGATTCATCCCTATTACTATAAGGTAACTATAGCTCATTTATTTTACCTCTTAGCCAAATTCCATTGTGCGAATTCTCCAGTGTATCTTTCCTACTTTGATTGACATTTCAGTCATGTCCAGAGTTATGCCATCACAAACAATACTGATGTGAACATTTGTGAATGCACATCCTGGACCTTGTTTTTTTTCTCAGAGATATATCTAGGAATGGAATTCAACCTGTCTAGATAATGCCAAATTATTTCCCGAAAGCAATGATCCCAATCTACACTCCAACCAGCAATGCCCAAAAGTTTTCATTGTTTCAGTCTTGCTCACCCTGGCTATGGTTAGACTTTTAATCTTTGCCAGTTTGATGGATATTTCGTGGTGTTTTTAAGGAAGACTTCTTTCTCATTTCCCAATTCCTAGCACCTAACAGAGGATTATGCAAGTTAGTAGAAGCTCACAAATCTTTCATTTGGTGGGTAAACAGCAATCATGTAATGTGACAAGTACCATGATAGAGAAGAATGTTAAGAATACATGTATAATTTAACCATGTGTCCCTTTGGTCTTCCAATCTAGCTGCACAACAGAATCACCTGGGTATCCTTTTCATTTATCATTGGCATTTCATCATGAAAAAACTTCAAACATACAATAAATTTGGGAGAATTTTACAGGGAATGCACCTAGATCCTACCATTCTCATTTTACTCATATGCTTGCTCTAGGGGGATCCTTTTGAAAAATGTCATTCTTCAAGCCTGGGATTCTGAATCTGTAGCTCTGAAATGGAAGAAAAGAATCTATTTTTGTTTCTCTGTTTTTGTTGTTAAACTCCCCAGGTGATTTTGATGGGCAGCCAGTCTTGGAAACCACAGACTGAAGAAACTCGCTGCAATAAATAAAGACAGATTTATCATTAGCCAGCAGTGTTCATTCTTTGTGTGTGTGTTGGGGCTGGGGGGAGTTCTGCTGGGCGTCTAAAGTAATTTTCTCAGCCCACCAGCATTCCTAGGAAATGTGTCAACCAGCATCAGTTTTGCAAGGGTGTAGACAGGTTCTTGGGAGGTGGCAGACTAGGTCCTCTCAGTACTAGAAGCCAAGAAGGATCTGGCTCCAGCCCCTCTTGATTCCTCCCTCTGAACATCACAGGCAGAGAGAGGAACTCACCCTTCAGATGCAAGCAGGTTCCTGTCAACATTTGGGTGTTGTTATGTGCTGAACAAAGTTTCCCCCCAAATTCATATGTTGAAGCCCCAGTGTCTCAAGAATATGACTGTACTTAGAGATAAGGTCTTTCAAGAGATAACTAAGTTAAAATGAGGTCATATGATGGATTTTGACCCAATAAGACTGGTGTCCTTACAAGAAGAGGAAATTCAGACACAAACGTAGCACAGTCTACATAAAGACCTAGAAGGTGGCCAACCATAAGCCAAAGAGAGAGGCCCCAATAGAAACCAACCCTGACAACTTGGATTTCTTGGGCTTCTAGCCTCCAGGACTGTCAGAAAGTTAACTTCTGCTGTTTAAGACACCCTGTTTGTGGAACTTTGTTATGGAAACCCTGGAAAACTAATACAGGTATAGAGCGGAAGGCACCAAGACTGGAATCAGACAACAGGACAGGCAGACCCAGGCTCCGGCCTCCCCAACTCCCTGCTGAAGAGGCCTCCATCCACAACGGGTCAGAGCTGCCAGAGAAGGCACCACTGCACCGTGGCCTGCCCGTGGAGGCTGCAAGGCAACAGAGGCACACATCTCTCCAGGCACTTGTTCGTCAGAGGGTCCATTCCACAAACCCAAGGAGTGCAGCTGTCTATATACATGAGGGGTCCTCAGAAACACAGGCAGGCCCACCCGCGGCCGAGTGGGCTCAGAACAAGGGGCAATGACAGGGCTCAGGGAGGCCTTAGCCCCTCCTGTCACGCCTCAAACCGCCCCCCCACCTCCACCAAGCCTCGCCTTCACACAGCCTCTCACTCATAGAGTAGAAATGAAATGTGGCTCACCGCTCCAAATCTTGAAGCATGTAGCTCAAAGAAATGAAGTTTGGTTCTACACCTTTGCTCACCAGTTTTAAGACACGTGATGAATTCTGAGAAGCAACAGTGTTAATCGTATAAAACAGCAGCTTTTGTCATACCGAGGGTATTTTTTTCAGACAGCAAATTTTAATGTCTTCATACTTAAATAAAAATATAAATTATACAAGTATATATGAAACATTTTCCAAGGACATCATAGCTTTGCTTTGTATCCCTGTAGCAGTAGTGCCGTTACTATTAAACGCAAAATCAGAACTGTAAGTGTTGCTGTTTTTTAAAATTGAAGTATAGTTGATTTACAATATTGTCTTAGTTTCAGGTCTACAGCATAGTGATTCAATTATTTTTTTCAGATTATGTTCCATTATAGGTTATTATAAAATATTGAATATACTGCCTGTGCTATATAGTAAATCCTTGCTGCTCATCTGTTTTGTGTAAAATGGTTTATATATTTTAATCCCATACTCCTAACTTCTGCCACCCTCTCCCCTTTGGCAACCATAAATTTATTTTCTTTGTCTGTGAGTCTGTTTCTGCTATGTATATAGAATTCATTTGCATTACTTTTTAGATTCTTCATATATGTGATATACGGTTATTTGTCTTTCTCTGACTTACTTGACTAATTACAATATTCTCTAGGTCTATCCATGTTGCTGCAAATGGCACATTTCATTCTCTTTTATGGCTGAGTTTTATACACACACACACATATATATATCAATCACATCTTCTTAAGCCAATTGTCTGTTGATGAGCACTAGAGTTGTTTCCATGTTTTGGCTATTGTAAATAATGCTGCTGTGAACATTAGGGTGGGTGCATGTATCTTTTTGAATTAGAGTTTTTGTCTTTTCTGGATAAATACCCAAGAGTGGAATTGTTGGATCATATGATGTTTCAATTTTTAGTTTTTTAAGGAACCTCCATACTGTTCTTCATAATGGCTACACGAATGCACATTCCCATCAACAGTGTAAGAGGGTTCCCTTTCCTTCATACCTTCTCTAGCATTTATTTGTAGACTTTCTTATGATGGTCATTCCAACTGGTGTGAGGTGATACTTCATTGAGTTTCTATGTTCATTTCTCTAATAATAAGTGGTGCTGAGTATCTTGTCATGTGCCTGTTAGCCATCTGCATGTTGTATTTGGAAAATATCTATTTAGATATTCTCTCATTTTTTATTGCATTTTTTTTTTTTTTTTTGTTACTGAGTTGCTTGAGCTGTTTGTGTAATTTGGATATCAACCCCTGTAGGCTGCATCATTTGCAAATATTGTCTCCCATTTTGTACATTGTCTTTTCATTTCATTGATGGTTTACTTTGCTGTGCAAAAAGCTTTTAAGTTTCATAATGTTCCATTTGTTTATTTTTGCTTTTATTTCATTTGCCTCAGAGACTGATACTACTATGATTTATATCAAAGAATGTCTGTCTGTGTTCTCTTCTAGGAGTTTTAGGATGTCATGTCTTATATTTAGATCTTTAAACCATTTTGACTTTATTTTTATATATGATATGAGGTAGTCAATCTAATTTCACTGATTTGCACGTAGCTGTCCAGCTTTCCCAACACCACTTGCTGAACAGATTCTTTCCTCCATTGTGGATTCTTGCCTCCTTTGTCATAGATTAATTGACCTTAGGTGCATGGATTTATATCTGGGCTTTCTATTCTGTTACATTGATCTATATGGTTTGTGCCAATACCATGTTACTTTGATTATTGTAGCTTTATAGTATGGTCTGAAGGATTATATCTCCAGTTTTATTCTTTTTCCAGACAGAGGGTATTTTTTATATTTACTACATTTAATATCTTTTTCAGTCCTTTTGGATACAATTGGAACCTTTTGATAATTCTTCTGACCTGCTTGATTGCAATAAGTTGTTTCCCCTGGCTCTGATCTGCCACCATCACCATCACCACCAGCCAGCCTGGGCACAGCTGCCTCCCATAGTTTAAAAATCTTCTTTGGCATTTCATTTCTTACCGCATTCTACATTGGCAAGGCTGCCCCTTGAAGTTCTCCATAGAGGCAATCCTCTGATCAGAGACAGTTCTATGTGTATATCCATTGCAAGAGTAAACAACTTGGGTCAGTTTCATTTTTTGAGGTAGGAGGTTCCCCAGGTATCTCTTTTCCCTGCTTCTTTTCCTCCTGAGGTTATTGTCTTACTTTGAATATTACAACTTCTCCATATGTCTCCGTATTTGGTAATGGCAGCCCTTAAAAGTCTTTGGTTTATGACTCCAACAGATCACACTCAAACAAAGCTCGTTTATGACACTCCAGGTCTCATTCCACCCCTTTTGTTTCCAAGCTGTGCAGGTTTTTCTGCTCTGCAATCCTGTTTTACTTCTTATTGTTGTTTAGAAAATTCTTCTTTTTCTGTTTCAGCATTGCAATTACCACTATAATTCAATTGTTCATTCAGTCTCCTAATTCCAACCAACCACCTTAAATACTTCTTACCCTTCAGTCCTCAAAGCCCCAATTCTGTAAGTTGGTTTGTCTTGGGGTAGGTATCCTCCTGACAGGAAGAGAGGGTAGTCATCTTAGAATGGAAATCTCTACACTGGGCAAAATTACTTTTTATGAAAGCTTGGTCTGTCTGATCCAGTATTAAGAATGACCACACCAAGGGTGACTGACAGAGTATGAGAGTGGCATTCATCCTGAGATGGAGACGTTCTCAAACGTGGACAAATGTTTCTCCTGAACCCTCAGTTATTCATTTGAAACCCTCAAGTTGCTGGAGGTTGCAGTCAGGGAGGGGATGAGTAAAAGTGCTGAGGCACCCACATTTAGTGGAACCAGAAAGAGGGGAGCACAGAAAGAAGAATGTATGTGCATGCATGTGCCTGTGTGTGTGTTTATGTGTGGCAAGGATAACAACTGTATCTCAAGTAGGAGCAGATATTCAGAGACAAACAGAGCCAGGAATGACCTTGCCCATCAACAAATTTGATCATGCCCGTGTGGTCTGTTTTCAGACCTGTTTCAAAAGGTCCCTCCATTATTCTGTCCTCAGATGCCCCACATGTCTCCAACCGGTCCTGCCTTAACGCCCTGAAATTTCCAACTTGGCAACTTATTCCTTTGGGCATGCTCTAAAAGTCCAAGTTAACTTACAAATGAATTGTCTAGTGGCTTCATCAGCCACTAACATCTTGATGCCAATTGGCTTATCAGATCAGGCAGGCTACAACTGGGCTCTGCTGTCTGGAAGCCTTGACAGTCATTGACACCTCCACGCCAAGAGGGTTATCAGACAAGGCAGCACTGGAGCTGGCTTTACAGGAAGGGATGAGACACAAGCAACTTTAGAATGGTGGAGGCAGCTGCTTGGTAAGAAAGAGCCCACCTACCCTGGCAGAGAGTCTCAGAGAAATGCCAGAAGGTACCAATGCACGGGGCTCTGGATCCTGGAGAACACATGTCTCAGAATTGATGATTTAATGTTTCTAACATCTAGGAGTGAAGGGAAGAGAGGGCATAGTACTGAGATAATTTTCAAAACCTGATTTCAGAAGGATAGGAAGGGCAAGCTGCTATTGAGAGAGAGCATTGCCAGTGTGCCCTCCTCTCCTTCCGGACCGTTCCAGTTCTGACACTAAAGGTTCTATCTCCCTGATTCACTAAACCCCCACTGCCCAACGTCAACAGTTCACACTCAAAAAAAGCTCATCTTTGCTCCCAACTATAAAGCATTTGACTGAACTATGACATTAAGACCTTTAGTCTTAAATAGTGATGGCGAGACCACAAAATCTGGGCAGCTCTGTAACCTCCCCGTTCTGTACTATAAAGGGGTAACTTGACCGGAGGCTCATGCAGCTTCAGGGCCCCTCCTTCCACAGTCCAGTACTTTATTTTGTTTGTAATTTGGACTTCCTGAAGAAGCTGTCTCCCCTTACCAAACTGCATATGCCTGAGACCCCACCAAACCTGGGTCCACCCCTGATTATCAACCTTGGCCATACTCATGGAGCAGGTAGCCAAATGTGCTTGTGAGAGGGTCTTCATTTGAACTGGGAAAGGCAAACTTCACAATTCTGCTGGAATTTCCCTGCAAAACTAGCTTACCTAACAACTTTATATTATGGGCCATTTAAAAGTTCACTAAGCTGTTTCCTCTTTTTCTTACCACCTTTCCTCTTTCATATTTTAGATCACTCTATTTGTAGATGTACTTAAACCATCTTCTTCCTAGTCCCCACCCACTCTCCGCAACCCAGGTTTATAACAGGGTATGAACAGAATCCTTTGATATGACGCCAAAAGGGAGTCTTTCAGAGGGAAATGTTGGTGGGTTTGTTTTCCCAATCATTATGACACAGAATCCATGCTCATCTAATATCCACTGGAGACCATTTTATACTAAAGTCAACTGGTATGAAATGATAACCCCTTTTTGGACCAGCTTAATTCATAGGGTTGCCCAGTATTCCAATGTTTAATTACTTAATGTGTTTCAAACACAAACACCCTGTAAACTCAAATGACCCTGTTAAAGAATGGTATATCATCTTTGGGGTAAGGAGATGACTTGTGACCCTTGTGGGGGTGGGGAGAGGCCACACATGTGGTCAGTCCTGTCTGACTCCATGTAACCCCATAGACTGCAGCCTGCCAGGCTCCTCTGTCCATGGAATTTTCCAGGCAAGAATACTGGAGTGGGTTGCCATTTCCTACTCCAGGGGATCTTCCCCAACCAGGGACTGAACCCCTGTCTCTTGCGCCTCATGCATTGACAGTTGGGTTCTTTACTACTAGTGCCACTGAGAAGCCCCATTGTGACTTTCATGTATTGTTTTAACAACATGTACACACACACACACACACACACACACACACATACACACCCCCTAATCACACAGCCAGCCCAGAATGAGGTGAGAAAAGGCAGGCTTTTCTTGAAGACCAGCTAGGTAACTCTCAACAGTTTCAGGAACTTTCGTTACCCCTTCCCCCTGTATCTATAATTCATCTTTATTCAAAACGGGGTTCATTTAAAATAGCACCTTTCAGCGGTCTGAATGTGAAACAGTTTACCCTGCAGGTTTGAGTAGATTAAACATTGCAGCCGAGTCTCTCCTGAATAGGACTTTCCATTTAGGGTAAGAGCCTGAGAGCCACAGCACTTCCGTCTAGCCCAATCACCCAAGCTGGCCTCGTTTGGGAAGGCAGCGTGGGTGGGAGCGTTTGGGTGGCATACCCCAAAAACCACAGTAATTGGAAGGGAAAAGAGCAAATATCAATTAGTGATTCCTCAGCCAGCTACCAATCTTGGCTTCCAAGGGATTCCACGTTAGTCTTACTTCAGAAGTAACAGCTTCCCAGGGACCTCCGACAGACGCTGCACGAATCCACATACATCTTAGTACACTGAACATTTCCCCGGGGAGACTCTTGTTATCTGCCCGGCTTCCCTGGCTCTCTGCCTCCCTGTCAGCCTGTGGGCCTGTCAACCAGAACGCTCCCAGCTTCTCGGGGCTTCCGTGGGAATGTGAGCGGGAAAGGGCTTTGAGAACTGAAGACAGGAAGGTGGTGTTCCTCTGTAGCGCTCTCTCAGGGCACCCCTCATTTCCCGGAGCGCCGGGGATGCTAAAATGAGCTTCCCTGCTCCCCCCAGCACCGCCCACTCGGGGGTTTGGGCAAGTGGCTATTTGTTAGCAAATAACGAGTGTGGGGTTGGGGAGCAGTAGGTGCGGAAGGCGAGATGTTGAGCGGAGACCCCCCGCCCGGCGGCCCCCCGCAGACAGAGCCGCAGGGGGCGGGGAGGGGCGGCAGGGGCTCGGCGGAGCTCGCTCGGCGGGGCGCCTCCCAGGAAGGCGGGGAGGGGAGCGCCTGTTTACCCAGGAGGGCTGTGCTGATAGCACGTTCCTCTAGTTTACTTTGCTTTCCTTGAGTTTATTGTAAAGGGGTAAAGTTTTCGGATCTGTCACGTGACCCTGACAGGTCCTGCCTATGGCGCGGCAGACCACCCACGCCGAGGGCCATGGAACTGCTTAATAGAAACAGGCTTGTAATTGTGAGTCCGCGCCGCACTCCGCCGAAAGCCTCCGGCGGCCCAGCGCGTCGGGGTTTTTACACTTTCCGTTCCTTTTGTAAAGACGGAGGAGGAGGAGGAGAAGACGAAGACGAAGAAAAAGACGACGACAGGGAAGACAAAGAGATCTGCGGCGACAAGACTAGGGGGAGACGAGGGAAGACGGGAAGAAGACGGAGGAGCAGAGGACCAGGAAAGGGGGGCACGGGGGGGAAAGGAATTGATGTGAAATCCAAGCGCAGCATCCGCGCCATCGGCACCCGCGCTCCGGGCAGGGCTTGACGGCCGGCTATGGTGAGTGCAGCCGGCTCGGCCGCCGCCGCCACCTCGCCCTCGCGCGGCGTGCGCCCCGGGAACGCGGGATTGCGGGGACGGGCGGGCGGGCGGGGCGGGCGGCGCGCCGGGGCCGCGGGGCTGGGTGGGCTGCGCCGGCGGGGCTCAGGGACGCCGGCCCGCGCCTCCAGGCTGGCTCGCTCGCTCGCACGCTCCGGGCCCCCGCCCCCCGAGGCCGGCCCCGCGGGGCGGGGAGGGGGCTGTCTGCGGCGGGCCCGGCCGGGGAACGGCTCCGAGGGGAATTCTCACGGAGGGGGTCGCCTGGGATCCCATTTTCACGCTTGAAAGGGTCGCCACCTTGGCTTCCGCTCATCAGCCTGGTGGTGGCTACTGACTGCCAGCGGAGGCTGAGCGCTGGGGATGGAGGGCTGGTCCGAAGAGTGACAGCGCCGGGGGGAGGGTGCGGGCCGGGAGCGCGCGCACCCGGGCGAGTTCTCTAGTTTCCCGGGAGCTCGGGGAGGTCTGCCCGAGGGGCTGGGCGTACGTTCCCGCATCCCTACCGCGTCCTCGGCACCTGAGCCGGGACTCTGAGTGGGACACCCAGGGCTAGGAGAGAAGTACCTTATCAAAACCCGGAGCGCAAACATCCTTCTCCCGGTCGCCGTTGGTGGGAATAAGGGCCAAGGGGGCTTTCCTGGATTCAGGAAGGGGCCACGGGTAGGAGAGGTATGTGTTGACTCTTGCACCCACGGAATTGGGCATTCTGGTGCCTGCCAACCATTTAAAAGGTGGGCGGCTAGCCCGGTGCTGAGATGGCTAAGTAGGGCCTGAGGGGGATCCCTGAGGTGGGCCAGACTGATCCAAAGCCATATAGACCTGATGCCAACCATGGGACCACAAGACCTCCAGAGACTGTACCTCGGAGCTGACATATACTGTGTCTTCAGGTATTAAGTTCCTGCTAAACATGACTCCTACTTGGTGGATGAGAATAAACTCCAAATTTTCAGATCTCGATTTCCATCACCTAAGAACCATATGGATTGTTGTCTATGGAAGACACCTAGAGACCTCTGTTTTCATAGACATGGGAGAGAAGACCATCTTCTTCCCTTTCTAGCCTTCCTTCCTCTCTAGGGAGGAACCATATGAAAGAACAGGAGCTAATAATAAAAACCCACTATGGGTGGTTCTAAGTTTTTAATACTTTGATACTGAGGTTTTGAACTCCTACAATAGTCCTGTTTTCAACGTTTTGTGTGTTCGATTTTTTTTTTTTTTTGGCTCCAGTAGTTCAACATGCAATTAATTGCCTCTACAAAGAAAGACAATGCCTTTTGGTGTCACCCTTTGTTACTGTAACTTATTATTTCTGGGTGGTATAAATTGTTGCCTCAGGTGCATTGTGTACCCATGTTGTTAAACAAGGGCTTTCAGTTGTGAGTTTGTGTGTGTTCCAGTTGTCACCCAGCTTCCTCCCACAAGACTGTGTTTCACAGCCTTTAGCCTTTGAGTCTAAGACCTTTTTCTTTTAAAATGTTGAATCAAGGTAGACACCCATGGGCTCGTTCTCAATTTGGGGTATTAGCTTCATTTCAAACTCACTGAGAAGTGTATCTAATTTCTGGTTATAACCTAGTCATAATGTAACAAGCTATTTGAATAGGAATTAGCACCATTTGGAATTATTTTGTGAAAAAATGACTTTTTAAAAAATTATCTTCAACTTTCTCCAGATAGAAAAACTAATGAGGCAAATCAATATAGATTGAATGGATTAAAATATCGGTCTTCCCTATTTTGTCTTTTCTCTCTCTCTCTCACACACACACACCTTTTATTTTCTCCCGCCTCTGCCACAGTGTATAAAGCCCTATTGAGACATGTAGGCGTGATGTGTAAACCGGATTAGCAGTATGAAAGAAAGACACACAATAAGCTGGAATTGTTTTACTTCCCTTTCATTTCTCATGCCTATATCTCTAATAAATTTGTTGCTCCAGCAGTGGGTCAAAGGGATCATGTTGCTCAGCTTCTTTTTCATGCAAGACCCAATGGCAGAGATCACCGAAATGAATGGTGTGCCTTCTGCCAAATGCAGAGTTTGATATGGATATATTAGATGGGGAGATAGAGACAAGGAGAGAGATGGAGAATGTTTGAAGTTTGGGACTTTCCAGAATACATCTCTATCTCTTAAAGTAATGTAGCTAAGAAGATATATAGGCAAGGGAAGAAATAAATATAAGGGTCAATGCTGTTTTCTTTCAAGTTCATTGTAGACTGAGCATTTTCTCTGCAGTTAGTGACATTGCCAGCAAGAGAATACCAATAGCTTTGGCAGAAAGTCTAAGTCCCTTTTACGCAGAAAGTCTAAGTCCCTTTTCCAAATTAGTATGTGTACCTGGAGTAATAAACGTGAAGATTTCCGGGACCTTCTCGGGACATCTCCTTCTACCACCACCACCAGCCCCCCCCCCCAACCCCCCCACCAAGCTCACTGCAAGCACAAAAAAAAAAAAAAAAAAGCCAGTGCTCCTGGGTTTGTGCTGTAGACCCCTCATTTACTCTTTTGTAGAATTGGGAGCAGCTTCCCATTAAAGGAGATCAGGGGTAATTAGCAGCATTATTTTGACAAGTTGGCTAGAGCTGTTCCCTTTCCTCCAGTTCTGGGGAGGGGGGAATACGGGAGGAAACAAGGTTGAAGGGAGAAGGGGAGGGGAGTCATACTTAAGGGGGTTACATTCTGGGGCTGTTGAATTGGTTTTTTCCCTCCCCCTTTTAGACTCATTTTCTACCATCACCTTTAAGCAAATACAAAAGCTGCCAATGAGGAAATAATAAGGCATTCTTAGGAAGCCAAAAAATGGCTTGAATTGAGTCAACTCTTATCCAAGTTACCTGCTTTGAACTGCTCAGGTTCTGGCCCATCACTCACATCCAGTACCCTGGGCTCTCCATCCACAAATAGAATATCACTTTAAATCCCCAATTCTCTCCCCATCGAAGCCTCTCCACAGGAATACTTGTGGGACTTAATGTAATGTTTGCAATTCTTTGCATTTGTGGAAAAGAGTATTAAGCTCAGTAGAAAAAATTATAACATGGCCCAAAGGTCAAATTACTAGAATACATCTACTCCTCCATTCATTTGCACTCTGCAGATATTAGCTAAATTACATTAGATTTTAAAGACCTAATTAGTTGGATCTGAGAAACCAGTGAAAAGTCAAGTTCCAGTGTGGTTTCTCATTACTTCACCAAGTGCAGCTCCCACAGTTTCTTATCACTGGAATGTCCAAACACAAAGGGCAGATGTTTTATTTCAGTGTCATCATTGGGATAATCAGATGTCATTTTTGAGATGTGTGTGGTGTGACCATGGTTATTTGAATATTGGAGTAAAGATATGAAGGAATCATATTTTAAGAGTCTAAGTAATGTGTTTTGAAAACTACAAATTCCAATGAAGTCTTGGATCATGACAGGGAGACCAAAATGACAACTGATGCACTGAGATGGACTTTACTTGGAAAGGGAAAACGGGACACTCAAGAAAGAGGGCCAGCAACTCCTGCTGGTTGAAAAGGCACCAGGCGTCTCACTTGTTCAGTGCAGAAAGGCCACTAAAGAGATTTTTCCCAGCAGACACCTTTGCAGCCCTGGCTCCTCCTGTCAGCCTCCTCTCAGGTCTGGAGAATCCTGGTTGAAGTTAACAAACCCGGTGTGGCGCAGCGGAGCCCTGCGCAGGGCATGCATATTAAAGCCGACAATGCTTACAAATGTAAATAAGGCCAGATTGATTAGGAACAACATTATCGCTGGGAATGTCGAACTCACATGCATCAGCAATGAGGCAAATTGGGGGCAGCCTCAACCCTGACCACCCAAGTAGAGCAGGCTTTTACACTGGCTCCTCTTCCTTTCTTAAAACGTTACAGAAACAAGGCCAATTAGATCCTCAAAGTAATTCATCTCCGTGTATGAAAAAAGCAGACCACAGGGGAAGCGGCCAGTGGGGGTGGGGAGATTAAGATAGAGCTTGTTAGAGCCCAGCCTGGGGATTGCTGTCCTGGAACCCATGGTAGAATTTACAGGCCGAGACTATTGTCTGAGATACTGAAAAGTTAACCTATCAAACAGCGGGTGAGGGGGCTAAGGGAGCTGAAAACCCCAGAGATCAGTGTTCAGAACGTTTAGGAATTAAGTCAAACCCAGGGAAATGAACCCGAGTGAAAGAGGTTTTGTCATTGAAATGGTGTACATGTAGCTGCGTGGAGAGTAATAGGAAATCGTTATGTGTGCATAGCTTATCATTTCATTTTAGAATTCCATAATCTATACTGAAATTGCAATAAAGGAAAAACTAAAGTTTTGGTCTAAAACATTGTATAGAATTTCGTAAAGAAAAACATAGCACCCTGCCTATAGCTACATGGTTACCTTTGCCACACAGCAAGCCTCAAATATAAGACTGACGTGTCTTTTTAGGGGTACCACCCCAAAACCTTTAAAAATTAATTTCCATCGGCACGCACAAAACGGTTTGACTTGAAACGTCAGTAGAACCATTCAGTGAAAAAAACCAGAATAATATATCACGTGTTCCGATATGCTATTTACCAAACATAATAAAGACCAGGATATTGCTCAAAGATTAAGTTTGCTCTCGGTCGAGCCCATTATTCCTGCGATCTTATTTATTAACGTACTGTCATTTGAAATGTACGCTGCTTGTCTTTTCTGAATTTTCGCAACCCTTCCTAGAGCCGCGCACAAAATCACGTGCTCCTTCGGAGTTTTAAGTTTTGAATTTACGCGCTGGTCGGGTACTCAGGTCCTCCTCCGGATCTCAGACACTTCTACACTCTTTGTCTCTTAATTCTGCAGAACACCCCATCCAGCCCAGGGTACCGCACGCGTTTCGCCAGTCTGGGATTCAGAGGGCAGGGCCTCCCAGTGAAACCAGGAAGGAGAAAAGGCTAGAGGGAGGGTGGTGAGGCTGGTAGGGAGGAGGAGAAAAAAAAGGGAGGGTGAAAGAGGAAGGAGAAAGGAAAGGGGAGATTGAAAGAAGGAGGGAGGGGGGGGCCGCCGAAGAGGAAGTAAGGCGGCGGGGAGGGCTGGCCGACTGGCCCCCTGCGGGAGCCGCGTGGGCCGCCCGGGTGGCCGGCGCGCCCGGCTGCAGTTCCTTTCGGGACGGGGCCGCTGAATGGGAAGGGACCCGAGCGATAAGCTATTGGCCGACCACGAGGAGGCCGCGCAGGCATTGGACGACCTAAGGGGGCCGGACCGCCTTCAGGAATGTACTACGGCGCGTCCGGCACGTCCGTCCGCGCCGGTGGGGCGTGCGCCTCCCTTGGGCTCCCGGGAGCCAGCGCTGGAGACTTGGAGCCCGCCTGGTGCTAGCCAAGCGCATCCAGTTCCCTACCTGCTAGACCAGGGTTGCGCAGGAGTGGGGAGTTCGGAGCTCGGCGCGCGCGCTAGCGGGCGCGCTCGGACACGCGCGCGCGTAATAGGCCTCCGGGCCCTTGGAGCGCGCGCCGACTGGGCCTTAAGTCACGTGGTTGCGTGGGCTCCGCCTTCTCCCCCGCTCCTCCCCCTTTCCCTCCTTCTGGGTTTCTTTCTTTCCTTTCCTTTCCTTTTCTTTCTTTCTTTTTTTTTTTTTTTCAATGAACACACACCGTGTGCATCTTAAAGCCACACTGCCCCATTTCAGGGCTTCAATCGGCTACTTGCTGCAGGGAGTGCCTCTGCAGTTCAATACTGTTTTTTAAAAAAAAAAAAGTGGCCGTGAGGGGAATCAAATACTAAAGTGAGACAGAATAGAGAGTTTGTGGGTCTGGTCTCTATTTCGCGGAGGAACTGAACTTGCAAAAGAAAAGTACTCTCCAAAAAAAAAATTTTTTTTTTTAAATAAAAATCGGAGCCGTGTAGGCACTTTACTTTGTCTCTGACCCCAGGATCCACCTCAGACTGGCAGGTTTTCTGCCCCTACGGGAAGCGAATCCCCCTGATGTCTCGGTGACACTGACTGCAGTGTCCGGACAAGTCCTCGCAATTGGCGCACAATTTGTTTCAAATGAATCCAGCATCAAAGCCTTTATTCTCCTTTATGTCACGCTACTATTAAATATAACAGGATGCGTACCAGTTTGGGGGGAAAGTTTTAAAAGATTTTAAATAAAAAGGGACTTGTAGTTAATGAAAAGGGGGGAGGGTCCAAATGAATCCAAAAATAGGAAAGCTTTTCTCTCTTTCTAAAGAAAACATTTCTGTTTCTCCGGTTGTTAAAAGGATTCTGTTGTTTCTCCTCTACAAACGTCGCATTAAAGATTCAAATAAAAACGCCTCTGCCTCCACGAGACTGCTTCTGTGTCTGGATTCCACGTTTATAAAACACTGACTCCTTCAAACCTGGACTGTGCTGCCGTGGGGTTTAGAGAGGGAAAACGGACGGGGGGGGGGGGGGGAGCGAATTTCAAGAAATGGTGGCTTTTCCCAACGTCCTTACTCTCCTCTTTAACTTTCCATTTTGTTTATCTTAATGCGAGGCGTTGTTCCCTGCGAGAGCCCAAGTCTTCTCTTTGGTTATAAAAGAAAAGAGAGAAGGGGAAAAAAAATCTGGCACACACTGGCGCACTATCCACCACCCTGTCATTATTGGTGCAGGCCTGGGAATTCAAGCTGGACCTCCCAGTATTTGCTGCAGCTTGAGGCCAAGGTGCCTCTGAAAGGGTTTTCTTTGAAGAAATTTCTGAAATTGTTTAAGCGCTTAAAAAAATATTACATTTTCCCCCGTGTCTATCGCGAGGCAAATACTCGTGTAGTGTGTGTGTGTGTGTGTGTGTGTGTGTGTGTGTGCGCGCGCGCCCGCGCGCGAGCAAAGCATCTTACAAAAAGAAGACACTGTTGAAAAGAAAAGGAATAAGAAAGAAAGGGAGGGGGAGCATTCCTTAATGGAAGTATTGCATGCGAGAAGGTTGGCGCTCTCGGAGGCTCCCCCCGAAGCCCGGGATGCACACACTGGGGTTGCCTACCTGGGTGGTCTCTCTACTTTGGTGAGCTGTTGCTAAGCAGCTAATAATAGTCATGTTTGCTGAGTAATTTCTGCCCTCCGCGAGCCAATCGCGTTGCAGAAACCCAAGCCATCTGACAGCCCCGGGGGCGGGAGCTCCAGCCTTTTTCTCTTTCGCTCGCTCTCTCCCCCTCCACCCCCTCCCCTCCTCCTCCTCTTTCTCCAAATGGAGAGAGTTCTTTTTTTTCTTCTTCCATCTCATCTATTGAATCAAGGAGCTGCTGCGGCCGCTGCCCGCTGCACACACACAGAGCGGAGTCCCCAGGTCCCGGGAGCGAGAGAGGCGCGCTGCACTGGGGCAGAATGGTCCAGCGGGTCAGCGAGGAGCACAAGAAAGCAGAGTCCGGGACCAAGCAGCCACCGAGAAGCCAACAGCCAGAGTGCGAGCAGCCCGAGCAGCAGCTTCAGGAGCCGCCACCGCCAGCAACAACCGCCGCAACTGCAGCGGCGGCAGCGGCTGCCCCGGCCCGACAGCGCTGAGACCCGCCGGGCGCCCACGGACCCCGCGGCGGCGGCTCTGCCTTTACCCTCAGCGGCCGCTCGGGCGACCCGTGAGACGCCGAGAGAGTCAGCGAGGCCGGCGGGAGCGGCGGGGATTTGCTGGCGCTTTCTGCAGTGAAGGGGTCGCGGCGCGGGGCGGGAGGCGGTAGGGGGAGTTGGGGACAGCCAGGAGCGCCGCGCGAGCGACCGAAGGACAGGCTGGCTCCACGCGCCGGCTCTCGCCCTCCGGAGAACTGGATGTGGGCAGCGGCAGCCGCAGAGACCTCGGGACCCCCGCGCAATGTGGCAATGGAAGGCGCAGGGTCTGACTCTCCGGCAGCGGCCGCGGCCGCAGCGGCAGCATCACCCGCTGTGTGAGCAGCAGCAGCGGCAGCAGCAGGTCTGTCAACCGGAGCCCCAGCCCGAACAGCCGGCGGCCAGCAGCGTCCTCGCTAGCCGAGCGCCAGGGCGCGCCGGGAGCCCGCAGCGGCGGCAGCAGCACGCCGGGCCGCCCGGGAAGCCTCGGTTCCCGCGGCGGCGGCGGCAACATGGCCTCGGCTGGTAACGCCGCCGAGCTCCAGGACCGCGGCGGCGGCGGCGGCGGCGGCAGCTGCAGCGGGGCCCCGGGCCGGCCGGCCGGTGGCGGGAGGCGCAGGCGGACCGGGGGACTGCGCCGCAACGCCGTGCCGGACTGGGACTATCTGCACCGGCCCAGCTACTGCGACGCCGCCTTCGCTCTGGAGCAGATTTCCAAGGTGCATTTCAGTCTCTCCTCTCCTCCCACTCTCTCTTCCCTCCTCTTCCTCTTTGGAATCGTCCCCGCCACACACACAGACACAGACACAGACACACACACACACACACACCTCCAAGGGGGGGGAAAAAGACAAGTGGGGATTGAAAAATTCAAACCCTCCCTCCGGTCCTGGGAGGAAAGGGATGTCGGAGGTCTGCAGGGGGTGGAGATTGCGTGTGTGTGTGTGTGTGTGTGTGTGTGTGTGTGTGTGTGTGTGTGTGTGTGTGTGTGTGTGTGTGTGTGTGTGTGTGTGTGTGTGTGTGTGTGTGTGTGTGTGTGTGTGTGTGTGTGTGTGTGTGTGTGTGTGTGTGTGTGTGTGTGTGTGTGTGTGTGTGTGTACGTACGCGCCCTCCCCAGCGTGCCTTTTCCGGAGCACTGGAAAGCGGTCCACAGTGGACCACCTCAAGAGCCGCCGCAGCGCGGCACTGCCCGATGCCCCTAAGCCCCCTCCTCCTGCGCCCCTGCCCCTATTTGCAGCCTAAACCCCTGTAATACTGCCACATTTCTTAACATCTTGGAGGGGGAGGCGGAGTGGAGAGAGGCGGAGAGAGGAGGGGGGGAGGAGGGAACCGAAATAAAGGTGGTTTCCTTTTTTGGCAGCCGGTTTTGCTTTTGTTGAGCATGAAATCTCTGCTCCCTTAAAAATTTATCCTCGGAAAAGGGCATCTCCCCTCTTCTTTTTCAATTTTTGAGCCACTTCATCTCAGAGTCTGAGGGGAAAGGGAAGTTGTAAACAAATTGCCACCTTAAATTGGCGGTGCGGGTCTGCGGACGGCCGAGTTCATTGTGTTTACGAGGTTCGCTGAAATGTGTGGAATCTGGGGAAGGCAAGCACCCAGACAGGGGCCCGCCGGGGCTGCGGCCAGCGCCGGGGAAACGCCGCCGCCGGGAACAGCCAGCACCCAGCCAGGACCCCCGACTGCGTCGGCCTGGGCTCGCCCCCTGAGCACTCGGCTACTTTTCGCGTTTAACCAGAAGGGAAGGGAGAGGAGGGAAAGATCCATGTGGCTGCCCTCTTCCGATCACAAATATTGTCGTAAGTTGCAGATGGCTGCCCCATTTCCTAATTTAGCTCACACGGCGTCTCCCAACGCCATGGAAATGCATCGCGAGTGAGCTCCGGCGCCCACGCTCACCACGTGGATTCCAATTTACTACCAAGTCGGGCGGGGGAATCAGAATGGGGGAGCCCGCCAGACATTGTTCCCAAAGCGCTCTTGTACCCAGTCCCTGCCCTCGGCGGAGCACCCCGAGAAGGGTGAAGGCTGGGGCAGAACTTGCGGGCAAGGGCGCAGTGGTTTGCTTGTTCTTAAATGGGCTCCATCGCAGGGATTACGCAGCCCCTCCCTTCCCGGACCGGTGTGAATATTTCCTGTATCGAATGGTGGTTCTCCTCACTGCCTCTGCTTCCTCTTGTTCCCGCAGTCCCCCTTCCCAGACCTTCAAGTCACTCGGGGACGCTACGCAGGCTGCGCGTGGGGGCGCCCCTGCTGTGGCCGAGGTGCAGCTCCCACGCTGCAGCCTGACTTTGATTTATGACCAGCCCCCCTCCCCCCCACGCCGCTCGCGTTTCCTCTGGCCGACCTGGGTTCCAGCCCGCAGGGCACCCCCACCTCCACCCCCCCACCCCCCGCAAATGCCGTCGCGGGATGCCGGACGGGTGCGCGCAAGCGGGCGTGGACGCGCGGCCCGCGACTCCGGGGCGCTCACTCCTGCCTTCTGCTTCATCCTCAGGGGAAAGCTACTGGCCGGAAAGCGCCGCTGTGGCTGAGAGCGAAGTTTCAAAGACTCTTATTTAAACTGGGTTGTTACATTCAAAAAAACTGCGGCAAGTTCTTGGTTGTAGGCCTCCTCATATTTGGGGCCTTCGCTGTGGGATTAAAGGCAGCTAATCTCGAGACCAACGTGGAGGAACTGTGGGTGGAAGGTAAGAAACTCCGTGCCCGCCGCGGCGCCCTCGTCCCCCCAACCCGGGCCCCCTTCCCTTCCTTCCAATTGATAAAGATATTTGCCAGCATACACCTAGATCCTTTCTATGAAGAGCGAAAACCCCCTGCCCGCACCAGGGGGAATTGTTTATTGTTTGGGCGCCTGGCCAGGAGCCAGGCCCGCCCGACAAAGGCCGCGCTGTAATCTACTCAGGGAGCTGCGCTTTGCGAGGTGTTGTGGGAGAGAGTGGCGAGGGCGGGCCGGCGGGGGCGCACGGGGCCCCTCCGCGGGACAGACCACTCCGCTCGGCCGGGGGGCCCCCAGGTCCAGCCGCCACCGCCGCTCGCCTCCGCCGCGCGCCCAGACGCGGCCAGAGGAAGGCGTCTGCGCTCCCTGCTCGCGTCCTCAGCTTCCTTCCCTCCCCCACCCCCACCCACGGCGTCCAAAGAGAAAGGAGGGTGGGGGCAGAGAGAGGCCACCCCTCCGGCTGGAGGGAGTGTGCGCGCCCCCGGCGGCCGCGGCCGCCGCGCGGAGGGCGGGGGGCGGGAGCTACGCGGGCCTGCGGAGGCGGCGGCGTGTGTGGTCCTGTTTTTGGACAGCTTTCAACTCTTGGGGAAAAAAAACATTTGTCTCAAGGTACAAAAAAGGGGGGGTGGGGGAAAAGGAGTTGAAAAAAACAGTAAAGCACAGACTGGAACGCTTGTTTGCAAAGTAGATTAATGTTTCCTCGCGGGTGGGGGCTTTTAAAATGGAATTATTCTGGGAGAAGGCAGTGTTTTGCAGGCTGAGAGAATTTTAAAAAATGTGTTTTAAGAACGCGGGTTTGGAGGGAGGGGCCATAGGAGCTCTCCAAGGGTTCTGCCAGTCTTTTATCCACATTCCTCAATTTGGGGGTTCTTGAAGTCTTTTTTTTTTCAAGTGGTTGTAAATTTAAAATAGATCACACACAGAGACAAACGCCGCCACCGCTGACGGAAACATTTTACATTCTTTTTGTAAACCTCTTTGATTCAGGGGTTTTGTTTGGGGCGGGGGGGAGGGAAGGGAGTTGTTTTTGTTTTCTGTTGTTTTATTTTTTCTTTTTGGAACGTAACATTGTTGGTGTTTGGGAACATTTAATCCCTGAACACTACCTAGGGAATCTCTTACAATAAGGTGGGAGAGATGGGTTGAGGTAATTATGGAGATACTTCAAACTGAATATCTGAGGCATTCCTAGTGATATCTAAGACAAAATGTGGAAGCCTAAGAGTACATGCATAATTGCCTAATTGACTCCTCTTCAGAATAGTCTTGGAGACCTAGCCTTGGAGAATATTAAATCTTGCCTTGTTTGTGAAGATTCAGCTTTCAGTGTTTTGCAAGCATATGGTGGAGTCTTTAGTTGAGAAGTGACAATTAAAATAATAGTCCAAATAATTAAGACCAGAAAACATTCTTGCCTTAAGTAGCTTGGTAATTAATACAACAGTGTTCTTTGGACTGAATCCATGGGGTAATTTACCTCAACTCAGCGCCTCATTGTCATTAGTAGATAAAAGAAGGGTTTTATTAAGCACATATATTGTCTTAACAGCAAGTTTACTGTGCATCTGTAATACAGGTCCTAGCACAGTGCTGGGCTCTGAAAGGGACACTGAAGATGTGAGACACTCCCTGTGCACAAAATCACACACTTAAAACTATTAGAGTTGAATGTCAGACTTGCATTAAATTTGAAAGTTAAATCGCAAAGGAAAAAACCTTCCATGGAGGTAGTGAGGCAAATTAGGGCAACCTAGAGCAGAGGAGGGAGAGAGTTCTAAGCAGAATCTCAGAAAAGGGGTCAAACAAAGGCCCAAGCTGAGCGGACAGCAGCAGTGGGAGGCCCCCTGTGTGGCAGGGATAGAGTGCAGTAGCTCATTGGGGCCCTGGACCATTCAGAAATGATGTGATTGGCTAGACTGTGGGGCGCTACCCTAGGTTCTAGGGCAGAGCAAGAGATGAGTAAATTTCCCTTTCTGCTACTTGGACCAACAAACTTGTTGGATGTCAATGATGATGACAAAAGACCATATCTTGTTGTTTTGAGCAAGTCTTGCCAATAGATTTTTAATAAGTTTGTAGACAACTAATGTTAACTTATTTGTGTGTGTGTGTGTGTGTGTTAGTTCAGCTCAGTCGTGTCCAACTCTTTGTGACCTCATGGACTGTAGCCCGCCAGGCTCCTCTGTCCATGGAATTCTCCAGGCAAGAATACTGGAGTGGGTAGCCACTCCCTTCTCCAGGGCATCTTCCCAACCCAGGAATCAAACCCAGGTCTCCTGCATTACAGGCAGATTATTTACCATCTGAGGTACCAGGGAAGCCCCCACTTATTTGCATAACATTGTATAAATATTTTTAGAAGCAACTATGTTTGTGCATTACATAACTCATTTCAAGTCCTGGGAGGAGAAACATGCTGGGGTTCTAGCTTAGTGATAGAGTCCTGGGGAACGACACACCTGAGATAAGACTCACTGTGCCTACTTTGGACCTCTGAGCTATTTTCCTTCCCATTCTGTTTTGGCAGTTTCAGCATGGCTCACTGATTCTTTGGCCAGATACTCCATACTATCACTTGTTAAACAACTACACTTACCATTTATATTATCCCATGCCTTACCACTCAGTAAAGTAGCTATCTAGTATTATCTTTATTTTTATAACCTGATAGCCTTTGTAACATTTTTTTTTAAACTAGATGATTGAATTATTGTCCTATTTAAGTGAGAAATTATGGATCCTCTGTGTCTCCATGTCCACCCTGCCTACTGGTGACTTCAGTCAGCCTGGTCTCCTGTTGCCTTGACCTTGATTTGCCATTCCTTCATTCCATACTCAATTTTTCCCCTGTAGAAGAAGTAACAGTTTCAAAAGTGTAAATAAACCCAACCAAGGAGGCCACCATACCATTTTATAATTTTAATTTAAATTCAAAGTAGAGGTAACAATGAGGAAGTCTTGTTTGTGACATAGTGAGCTTAAGTGTTTCTGTCAACAGCAAATAATGGAATTATTTGCTTTTCAGGGTAAGAATTCTCTGCTATCCTAAACTTTAGTAGAGTAAAATGAGAAGTAACTTGGAATGTAGGTTAATTTGCACTTTAGTGTCTTAGGTACATTTTTCATCACTATCAGCAAAGAAATCTTAGATAGCCATTTCTTAATAGAGACTGCAGATATTCTGGGCATAAACAAGGGTGCTTGCTACTCTAAAGAAACCAAGAGAATGGAGGTTGCATATTTTCTTAGTTAAAAAACAAGAGAAGAAAGGAAAGTATAAGAGATTTCAAGGGGAGAGAGTGCTGAGGGACAATTTGGAAAATGTCATTTCTTCTGTTGATAAAAATTGACATGCATATATATGCAAAGGCAACTATACATCTGTACACAGGTACATTCATATCTAGATAAGATTGATTTATAGATAGTGTATTAATATCTTCACTTGCCTTTATATCTGTGTACACACATAGACTTACTACAAGTATCTTCGTATCTGCCAAAATAATGTTATCTTTTTAATATAGGCAGCAAATTAAAGGGATCCACTTGATAGGCTGTATCTTTGATTTGGCTTTCATGCTTTGTTTAACATGCTGGGGAAACATGGCTTTATAAAGACGGTTTGAATACATTGGCCACAATGTGCAGCCAGTATAAGCTAGATAAGGAAGATGTTTTTTATGGCATTGGTGATAAGAATTCTTTGATTGTGTAGTTACAGTGTTCATACAATGATTGCTTTTAAAGAAACTGTCAATATACATTAGGTGCTAGCTTGGGTCTTAGGGTCATAGTATTTGCAAGTAAAAAAATTTCAAATCTAGATTGTTTGTGAATGGAGTCCTGAGGGTGGATGAAATAATATGTGGAATGTTTCAGTAACACCAGCCAGTGGCAGCAAGGTCAGGGAGAGAGTGTTACTTAAAAATAAAAATACTCATTCAGCACGTGTTCTCAGTGACTGCTCTGTGTCAAGTACTGCCTGAAGCTCCAGAGAGCTGTTAGTGAAAGACCATCATCCCTGCCCTCAGGGGCCTTCCACCCAGCAGACTCACAGACTAGTGGCAGGATAGCTGGGGCACCTTGTGGGACAGCCGTGAGGAAGGGAGCCTGAGTCTGGGTCGGTCAGGGGCAGGGCTGGTGGTGGGGCATTCCAGGTCAAAGGAACAGCATGGACAAAGGCTTAGAGGACAGGGGTGTGGTCTCTGGGAGAACTCCCAGTGCTTCCCTTTGGTTGGGACAGCAGGTTTGAGGTGGGACACCTTGAGTCTTGGAAGATCCAGGTATGTAGCAGGAGGGTCTCTGATGTGTGCAGGGTGTTTGGCGGGTGGTGTCAACTGGGACTTGCCAGATCTTCCTTTAGCCATTCTTTGCTCTCCTCAAGGTTTACACTAGTGTATTTGGCCTCCAGCGCCCTCTCTGGTACCAGAGAGCATCCCTTGGATCTCTTTTTAATCTTGCCCATTTCTCTGTTGATTCTTCATTTTTGCTTAGCGCTTTTATCCTTCTGTCTCACTTAGTATCTACCTACCCCTCCACTCCAACCCTCTCTAAGACATGCGTTTGTTGTCATGATTCTCCAGCGACAGAACATTCATTTATCTTTTTGAGCTTTTTGGTTTTTTCTCTTAACATTGCCTCCTTTACTGCAAAAGATAACAGCGTTGAAATGAATCCACATTGTCTTATGTTTGGTTATTAACATCTCTGGAGGCCAGCATCAAAAGAGGAGGACACAAATTATAACTTGATTTTTTTTTTTAAGGCAAATGGACTTTTTAAAAAATGTTTGCTTGATATTTCTAAGTGCTCTAGAGTTTGTAGTTGCTAGCATAAGCCTCAGTGTTCTTGGCTGCTTTTGGCTCTAACTTAGGCAGTTAGAGGAGATCATTGAGCTTCACCTTTTCAGTTTAGAACAAGGTTTCTCACTACTGACATTTGGGGCTGGATGATTCTCTGTTGTGGGAGCTGTGCTGTGCACTGTAGGATGTGTAGTAGTATCCTTGGATTTTACCCCCTAGATGCTGGTAGCACTCTCCTGGATGTGATCATTGTGTTTCTATTCATTGTCAAATGTGGGGGGCGGGGGGTGCAAAATTGCCCCAATTGAGAACCAGTGGTTTAGATAACAGGTAATAGATTTCAGTTAGAAGACCAATGCTGTGCAGATGGAAGTCTTCTATTACACTGCTAAAGCATTGCCATAAATGCAAAAGCTTTAAGATAACTCTCCCTCCCCATCCCCGTATTTACTGACCCAGGTATCTAACTTTTTTCGTGCAAATAATTTAAATTTTTGCTTATCCTTATATTAAGTAGCAAGTAAAAACATCATGAAAACTTGAGAACAGGGGTAGGCCATAGAAGAAGGGAGAAGTGTTATATTCGAATACTTTTTTTTTTCCCTTTTCCTTTGGGTAACTTAATGTTGCAGATAGACCTCACTGGATTTCCAATACGGTAGACTGAAGGTTTTTAGCGTGAATGTGACTTTACAAAAAACAACAGAAGATTCCACTGGACTTCACTCATGCAGCAGTAACAGCTCCTTTCTGAAGCCCACATAGTACATGGGCTCTTGGTGATACAGTTCTCCTCCAGATGTTCCTGTCACACACCGCTTTTCACCAGGTGCTCTTGTGCAGCAGAAAGAAACAACGAGGGACTGAAGCCCGTCTGCTAGGCAGGCGGTGCACAGACTCTGCCCTTACTGCCCTCTCCAAGGTTATCAGCCAGTTTCTGGTTTCTGGGGCTGTCAGTTTGGGGGGGGTTGGCATTTCACAAAGGAGAGAAAAAGGCAACAGCTCCTTTCTGCTCCTTGGTCCCCTAGGCACTTTTAAAATGAAGACTATGTGTTTTAGATAGTTATTGATTAGATTCTGACTGGGCACATACATACAGGTGGAAGCAATTGTGGCATATCTTTCATATCTGGAGAAAAACGATCAAAAAATAAATGCCCAACAATAAGTGCTTTAAAAATAACCTAGCCTCAGATGCCTTCTTCCTATGGCAGCTGACCCTCTGAATCCTTATATCTCTTTGGTGCCTGCCACTCTTGACCCTCTGACAAGTTTAGAGGTCAGGTTGGGCGATGGAGTGTTTCAGATATGAGGAACGCTGCTTGGAGGTTCCAGAAGATGACAGCTTCCAGATGTATGAACCGCCAGATCAGTTTGTTTGGATTATGCGCCACAGCTGATGGCGAGATTAACGCTGGCTGGACAAGCTATGGGAGATTTGTCTGGTTTCCACAATGCCATGTTTATATTTCATTGGGATTTCTCCTTCAAAGCTGACCTCCCCATGACCCCTGAAGCTCTGTCCACTCAGGCTGAGCTGTAACTTGTCTGCCCTCCTTCTCTTATTGGGGGGTCACAGTTAAGCAGTGGAAGAGGCTGTTTATGTGGCTGCCCCTCTACTTTGTTCACACCAGTAGGACTGAATATGCCCAGATTTAACTCCTGAAGAGTAATCTATTCAACTGGTTGAGAAGAGGGGAGTGTTTTATTTTAAACTTTTTTTTTTTTTGGCTTTTAAAACAAGTATGGAAATAGTTTAAATTATTTGAAAGGAGACCAGATTTAATAGAAGCCATTTTGCAAAATACACTATTTTAACTTAGCACTATTTTGACACTATTGGAAAAAAAAAGGTTGAGAGAATTGTAGCTATGTGAGACTTCCCTAAATAATTGCCATACTTGAATGATTCTGTTATTAAAATACTGCCATTTGCTTTGCTGCTCTTCGGTTCCCAGAACCTTTTCTCCATCCTACTTCCTCCCTTCTCCATCACCTGTATCCCTTTGCTCTTCTCCCCTCCTCTCCTTCCCACCTATTCATAAACTGCCCAAATCCAACCCTAGTGGCTCTCTGGAATTACCAGTGTGAAATCTGAAATGGTAGTAAATCTGGTTAATCATAAAACTGACAGGAAGTAGTTAGAAAATGTATTGTTTCAAATCAGTTGTGGGAGATACTAGATGCAGAGCTACCATCTGCATCTTTAGGGTTCTTAGGTTGTATGAGGGTTGGTTTCAAGACTCTTTCTTTGATGGGGTCCTATCAGTAGATGTGCTTCCCTTATTGAAGAGTCACGGCATTTTAATGAGCTTTTGAGGTGACTGTAGTGTCCACTGATGTGTGGACTATGAAACAAGTCCTAGTCCCCTGTGCTTAATGTGCCATGTGAGTGTGAAGGATTGGGCCCCATAGCGTTTCTGAGGTGGTAAGTGAAACATACACCGTGACATTCCAGCCCAGGCCCTCCACTTCAGGTGTTTCCCGGGTGGGACTCTCATCAGAACCAAAGGAGGCTTGGAGCCTGGATAGAGGTGGAAGAGGATAGGTTTCCACATCCAAATTTTGGCTGATGCCACAGCATTAGATGGTCTGTCCTCATGAAAATCTCAGTTGACATCCCGAAAAGTAGACAGCTCGGCTCATGGAGGCGTTTCTGGAGGCCAGAAAGAGAGCTCCTTGGTGGAAACACCACATAGTCATCATCAGGGTCATCAAAATACAAGCATTTTTATTACTCTTTGCTTCTAAAGTCTGCATTTAGGAGCTTTATGGTAATACTTTTTAGATTTTTTTTTACCTCTCAATTGGACATAGGGTTGTTGTTTCCTTCACTACAATATCTCAGTTTTTCTCCATGTATCTTTTAGTTTGAGAGAAATAACTAGCCTTTCAAAACAGAATGCTGCCATTGGGGAAGTGCTTGACTGTTGCGGAGAGTTTTAAGAGTTGTATTTGCAGAAAGATGCCTCCTGTCCTCAGTCCCTTCAAGACTGTGACCATTTTGTGGTATTGGGAGCTTAGAGCATAGCTGGAAAAACAGATGTCATGTGTTAAGGAAACTCGTTGGTGGGCAGTCAGGTACCTGCTAATGAGTGACAAGTTTGTTGTTGGAGAGATTTATAATGTGGAGGCAGGGCCTTATTTCTAATCCAGAAACCCAGGTGTGAGCAGGCCCAAATGGTCCACACTGCATGTGGGTCCCAGAACAGCACTGGCTATGGAGGCAAGGCTAGTGAGAAGCAAGCCTCCATACCGCAGCACAAGCTTTATCTATTCTAGTTAAAATAAATGAAAAGCAGTAGACTTCCCCAATTTAGCAACCAAGATAGTCTTCAGTTATTGATGAAGCATATATGAAAGTAAACAAAAAGAGCTGGAAGTGGGCTTTGTTAAGTCAATGTGCATGATTTTTTTTTTTTTCCCCCCTTTTAAATCATTGCTTAAGGGCTTCTGGCCCCTAGCTCAGGAATCCTGCCCAAAAATGCCAGATGTATTACACAGTCAAGTACTGCAATGTAAACACTCCTCTGTGCCATGAGACAGGGTGGTCCACCTCCTATTTAAGAAGAGCGGGAGATTGAGAGGGAATGAGAGGGGTTAGCCTTCTGCAGTGGGCACAGTAGTGATCCCATCGTTTGTGTTTTTAGCTGCATAGTCAAGATTTGAAACTACAAAAAACCCAGACAAGTTAATACTTTGGACTAGTAAGGAAAAGCAACTTGAATTGGGAGATGACAAAGAGAGAAAGATGTGGCTTGGATAATGTTGCTTCATTGGGTCAGATATATTTATATAAAGTTGAACAGAATGGTGGGGTGAGCTGATAGGAAGAAAGCTACTATGAGCCTTACCCTTATTATTGGCTGCAAAGAGAAGCCAGCTTCTTTCACAATCCCTTTATGCTGGTTGGTACACCTTCTGTGTGTAAACCTGAGATTTATCACAAGGCTGCTCTGGTGTTTTGTAGCCGGGGTGGGGGTGGGGTAACCCAGGTTACACTGCAAAATGAATGGCCTTCCAGTTTGCTCCCAATTTCTAAATTTAAATAAATAATTTACTAATTATGATCATTTGTAGGTGAGAAAGCAAGCACTTCCGGCCATCCCTTCAGTAGAATGTATCTTATGTGCTGTGGGCAGTTCAAGGAAATTGGAATGGCTAGACAGATCTGCACACCCAAATAATCAAAACACTAAGCAGTGCTTACAGTGACTAGATGCAGGGTTTTTAAAAACTAATAGGAAAGTGTTTTGTGAGTTAGGAGGAAATGGGGTTTCAGCTTGGACTTCAGGAATTGTTAAAACAACCTATGATAATATTATCTTGATTTAATAAATCCGTTCTGTAGAATGATCTGAGAAAATTGCTTTAAGAAACATTGATGATAAAAACGGGAATTTTGGGATTAAGGAAAATGCAGGCTTTTTGGTTCTCTCCTGCCCTCCTCCCTCCTCCCTTCCCAAGCAGTTTTTTCTTTCTGGAATTCTCCCATCTTCCCCACCCCCATTCTCTCCCTTGATTTCGTTTGCTCCTTCAGTGGAGAAACCAGAAAATCTCACAAAATTGACCTAAGTATCACACAGTATCTTTTTAAATAGAAACTTTTTGAAAGATAAGAGTTTTCCCAAACTACTTAAAACATTCTTTCCTATTACCTGATTTTCCCCCTTGAGACTCATACAGTGTTGTAATAAATTTTAAAAAATGATACCATCGTTTTAATCCACACATGATCCAGAAAAGAGCTGCACATGTTTAATACCTTGCTTAATTGCAAACAAAGCTTGCAATTTGAGAGAATTGGGATTAGGGCTAAATATCTATTAACTGCTCTTTCTAGAGATTTGAGGGATAGGATGACCCTTTTTTTTTTCTTTTTTTTTTTTTTAAATAGGCTACAGTTTCACATGGCTTCCAAAAGAAATCTCTCTCCCTTTTTGTTTCCCACACCAATTGATTTATCATTTTGCTTGCAAGCAGATCCAGAATGTTAGGGCAAGAACACACTCACTTTTTTCTCGTAACTTTTTTGTTGCGGACCGAAACCAGTTGACTTGAATAAATTTTTCTGAGGCCTGAATGCAGCCAGCAATGTGGAAAAATCTCGCCATTCAGGGCCGTCTGAATGTACATTTCAGCCACACAGTAAGCTGCATTGGTAGGCACTGGACTGCTAAATACAACCATTTTTCGCAGCAGCGAGTTAGACAGGTGATTAGCATAATTAGCACCGAGCAGCTATACATATGGTAATGCTGAGTGTGTAAATGCCAGCTGCGGTGTAAAATTTATGTCAGGGGTCGGCAGGGCTGTGCGAAAGTATTGTGTTCCAGCTGCAGGTCAGGGCCGCCAAAGCTTACCTCCTTTTCTCTTGTTGGTGAATACACCAAACAGAAGAGAAAGACAGAAATATAACAGATACGGCTTTGATGGAACAGCCTGGTTCTGTGCAAGAAGGACTGTTCTATAAAACACACGCACACACTCACACACACTTGCAGAAATCCCATTACTTTCTCTACAAATTGAGTTTACTTCATGCAGGGTCCACATGAGTGGTGGCGGCCAGAATGGGACGTTTGGGTAGGTGAATGGGCCAAATGACTTCAAGGGAGGGAAACTTTTCTGTTGGTGAAAATTTTTAAAAGGAGTTTAAGAGTTGTGCTCTTGGTTTTGTCCCCATCCTCTTGTTTCCCCTGGCTTGCCCCACCCCTGATTCCATCCACTCCCCGTGTCCATGTTGTTTTCCTTCAGATTAGATGGGGAAGCCTCCCCTTCTCCCTGGGAGAGCTAGTGCAAGCATCTCTAGAAGAATGGGAATTGACCACCATGGAGGTGTTTGTTCACATAGTAAGGTTCCAACACTCCCTCTTCCCAAACTGCTTGACTGGTTTTAGCAAAGGGCTGGAAGAGATGTTCCCTTGTGTCTTACAGTAGCTATACTCACCATTCCACCTACTACCACTGGGAGACCCATGAAATTCTTCATGGATTAGAAAAGAATCAGGTAGGTTTCTTGTTTAAAAAAGGAGACAGTCTTCAATAGTTCATGTCCTTCGGAATGCACCACAAGGGAATTTATTGCTAAGAGGAGTTGAGGCAGTTTTGCCCTGGAAGCATTTTTTCTGCCACGTCCCCCCAGCCCCGCTTTTCAGCTGGTGGCTGTAGGGAGTGGTGGTGGTGACAGAATATAGTTCACACCATGCTGACCTAGTGATGAAACTTCCTCACAGCACCAGGGGGTCCTTATGCATCGGGCCCCTAATCCAGCTAATCCTGATGGCAACACAATTGTGAAAGTGGCCCCCAGTGACGTTCGTCTCCCCACACAGATGCAAGAGGGAAGGGTCAGTGCAGGAGACGGAATTCCACAGGGGCCAGGGAGCCTGTGTGCGAAGGTGGGGACTCACATCATCTCCCCCACCCCAAGCTGCTCAAGTAGGAGGCCAGTGAAAAGAAGCTCAGGCTGGATAATGGCAAGGAGACTGTTCAGAGCAGAGAGGTGATGTCAGCCTCACAGAAGCCCGGGAGAAGGGAACTGGGGTTAATGTTATGCAACAGCCTGAATGCTAGATAGAGAGCCTGCAGCTTTGCAAAGGCATTCAGTTTTGTTGTTGTTCAGTTGCTTTGTATTTTTATTTTTTAAAATGAAGACATTGGGAGGACTTAAACTGAGAACTTAGAACTTGGTAACAACAGGCTGTCTTTGGTCCCTGGTTCTTCTTCCTGGTCCAGCATTGCCTCTGAGGAAACATGCCACTCTGTGTCAGACCCTCCTGGGCTTGCTCAGCTCCCGCAGAAGGACAGGACTGGGGTTTACATCTGCCTGCAGTAGCATTTGAGCAGCCAGGGGAAATAACTATAGGGCCTGGGACAGTCCACAGCTGGGCAAGTATGCACTTAGAAATACAGCCAAGCTCCACTCTGCCACATTCTGCTGGAAGCCAGGGACATCTTGAGCTCTGCGGGCTTGACTTCACTCAGCCCCTCTTAGGTGGGGTTGACCGCAGTCCTCATTTGCTGCAGCAGCAAGTGACCAGTGAAGAGTGGGCCTCCTGACAGACGCAGTGTCATCTTGGGAATTGGTGGCCCTGTAAGAAATACCAGGTGGGGGGTGGGGCAGTGCAGGCAGCAGGTCCAATGTGGGCAGAGCGCTGGGCTGACCTGATCGTGTCCGACAGGGCGAGCGGGCGGCTTCAGGAAAGCCATTCAGAGGAAGCAGCCCGGGTGGGAACAGATGGCACCACAAACAGCTGGTGTGGGGGCCAGTAGTAGGCGCATGCTCAGAGCCGCTGCTGCCACAGCACTTGGCCCTCCTCGTCCCCCCACGCAGTCCCCGGGGAGGCGTTGCAATGTGTCTGTCCGGCTCTTGTCTTGTTTTTGCTGTTTTCATGGCACCGGGCTCTCTTCATGAAGACAGATTCTCTTTGGGCTATATGACTGTAGCATTTTCCCATGGCAATACCCAAGGGCACAATCCCACCAGGAGGAAGAAAAAAAAAAAAAAAAACAGCCTAGAAGCTTAAGCAGCATTTGGCTAGTCATGAATAAAAGAGATGGGTGGAAGAGTGACTGAAACTCACAGCCCAGAAGTTTTCAGCCCATTGCCCAAATTACTGAATCTTCATTTTTTTCCAGTTTAGAAAATGAGCTGGTGCTAATAATTTTACAGTTACACTCTTTTAGAGATTTGTACTTTTTCATTCTCACAATTACCAATCGCAAGATTGAAAAGAGGACCTGAAGCAACTAAAGGGGGAAAAAAAAATCTGTCTAGAGGCTGTTAGATAATTCATGGGATTAATCAAATGCAAATGCCCCACTTGCATATACACAGACCCCATTTTCCTAATTGGACTCTGAGTGGGTACTTTTCAGGCTGAAAGGGTCATTTGTTTTGACTGATTGACTTTTGAGGCTTTGGGGAGAATTAATATCTTATACAGATGACTGCCTGTTCCCAAGGCTCTGTATTGAGGCTGTTCATTCATTTATTCATCAGACATACTGAGTGTGAGCCGAGGTGAGTGGGCAGCGGACAGTTCCTCCCTGAAAGGACTTGGAATTTATTGGGAAAAATACTTTGGTTGGTCCTTCAGAACATCTTTATGAGAATTACAATACGCTTTTGGCAAAAGCTTTTTGCATGAATGCCACAGATGTTTATTAAGCTCTGTGCGAAAGGCCGTGCCGAGGAAGGATCCAGCAGAACATCACGGGGAACGTCTGGTGTCTGCCGTGGACTGGAAGGGCACTGACCCGGAGGTACGGACCCGTGAGCAGAAGGGTCTCCCACCTATCTAATGGCCCTTCTTCACCTGGGAAAATTACACTTAGTTGAATTTGGGGAGGGAAGGATCAGCCTAACTTGATCAAGAACTTTTTTTGCACAAGTGATCCTTTAGACCCCACTTCTTTGAAAGAACTGGCTTAAGCCTCTGATTTCTGAAAAACGAAATGGTAGACTTTGTAGGTCAGGAGGCTTAGAGCGGCTTGTTCTCTGTACCCTCATCACTCTGCTCCTCTAAAACAGCCCCCTGGGACCACAGGAAAATGGGGCCTGTTCACTGCTGCCCTTGGAGTCCTACGGGAAAAAAAAACTATCTCCTTGGTGGTGGTAAAATATCTGAGAGGTGACATTGCTGTCCTTTAAATAAAGATAGCAGTTATTCGTCCTGTGTAAATCTAAAGGCTCTGTTGGTGGTCTGGTATGTGGAACTGGGCACTCCTGAATTCATATCCTCCCCTGGTGCGCAGAAGCCCGGAGGGTTGCCGAGCAGGCGGTTAAAGGCTGGCTCCACCTCTGCTGTCAGCTGGGAACCTTGGGCAAGTCACCCAAACTCGGTAGCTGTGTTTCCTGCTCGGTAAAGGATGGGTGACAATACATGCCCTTCAGTAGGCAAACTAATGGATGGAGGCCCGCTCAGCTCCTGGTTAAGGGTTTGGGAAACTTCACCTAATTGTCAGTCTTTACACCATCCTATGAGGTTAGTAGTGTCATTTTCACCCCACATTACAGAGGAGGTTACTGAGACTCAACTATATCCCAAACTTCAGCTCCTCGAGTGGCGAAGCTGGGACTCAGAACCCAGATCTTCTGATTTCTGTTCCTATCATCTGTCCATCTGCCTCGATCCAGCTTGATGGGGACGTAGCACCAAGCAGAGAAGAAATGGCAGCCTGCTCCAGCATTCTTGCCTGGGAAATCCCATGGACAGAGGAGCCTGGCAAGCTACAGTCCATGGGGTCACAAAGAGTCAGACATGACTGAGCAACTAAGCATAGCACAGTAGTAAGCAGAATGTTTAAAGATAAGTAAATAATGAGTGTTGGAGGGCTTTGCAAATGGAAAGCACCACAGCCATATAAATTTTATTTTGTGTCCCAGGATCCTCAGTATCAGTTTTCCTGAGTCTTGTTCAAAAAGTTCAGTTGTTATTTTGTTGCTTTGTCTGTTGAGTTTAGGAGAAGGAAAAATTATGAGAGGACTTCAGACTATGGTAGAGGTGCATAATATTCTTGCATTGAGTTTATTTTTAATTCAGGTGCCTGTCAAGTAGCTTTCGTATTTTTCTCAAAAAGTCTCATGGGAGTCTTAATTTTATGTGTTCTTTGTAGAAGGATTAAGAAATAGAGATAAAGCCCCCCAAAGGGAAGCAGGTAAACATTCATAAACCATCACATGGTAATAACCACATTCACATGGTTGTATCCCCACATCTATCTGTATCACAAATGATGGATCTTATGGGTCATTCTGCTCAGTAGTCAAAAATGACTATGCAGTATTGCACAAATATGAGATTATTTTTTAAGTAATAATGAAGGACTTTGACCTTGACAATGATAAAGAGAAGGGAGCAGAACATTCCCCCCATACCACACCTGTAATTTCAGTCACCTGGAATGGCTTCCTGAGACCACAGCTTCACACTTGTGCATGCTGACAAAGATAGTAAGACACGGAACATCTCGGGAACCATCACTGAGCCGTGATTTTAGGATAGGCATTTGCTAGAGGAGCAAAAGTCAGTAAGTCCATAAAACTGCCCTGTCCAAAGGGGTTTCTGTTTCTGATAGCTTGTTCCAGAGTGCCTTGGCTGGATACTGATGTAAGACCATGTGAGTGCTGTGCAGTTTATGACACAGGTTCACCCAAGAAGGAGCTCAAGTCTGCCAGTGCAGCCAAGCGAGTGATTAGGTCATGGTCTCACCAAGCTCCAGCCATTCTTGCCTTCTTTCTCTCCCTGCAGCAAGGCAAACCTGAGGGTACCTGCTTGGGTACTGCCTGTGTGCTTCACTGGCCAGCGAGCCTCTTGGAATTGTCTTAGCCACCACACGCCCCAGTGTGTAGCACATAGCACTGAACCCCTCAAGTGTTTACTGGCTGAACGATTTATGGTACAACTATCAAAGCAAGTGTGTATCAACTAAACTTTTTAAAAAGTTACTGAATAGTTTTTCAAAAATGTTCATATTTGTTTGTGTAAGATGAAATATTCAGTAAAATATGATCGCATGATATGGAAAAATAATTTGACAGTACTCAAAAGTAGGACATAGCATAGCCGGTTGGGGAAATTTTAGAATTCACAGCCCTTCACCTCTAGTTGCTAAATCTGCCTGTGATAATAGTCTTGGTTGAAACTGGTTGTCAAGTTAGCAAAATAGTCATATTTATCACTAGACCAAAGAGGTGGACGAGCAAAAAGTTTTCTAACTCTACAGATATGACAAATATACCCCTTTATTAAAATGTAGGTGTTAAATATACATCTTAAAAATTCTGAAAAGATGATGTTACGGAATTCCTATCTTGTAGGATATGGCATCATTTCTGAAACCCACTGTGATAAATTAATTGATTCATTATGAGCTTGGTCTAGAAGAGTTTTAAGTTTTTAGCAGCATGAATCTTGCATTTGCTTTTTATTTTTGTGTGCACTCCCCTCAGGTCATCGCCTCATTGGTTATAGTTACAGGCAGCTTATTGGCTGGGGCCGGGGCAGGGGCGGGGTGGCGTGGAGTGGAATGTCTGTGGTCCTGCTTTGATGTTGTTTGTTTTTACCTCATGGTTTTAACTCACCTGACATTTTAAGCTTCAGTAAAGGTAAAGCAAGTACTACAAGTTTGTAAACAGAATGAGAAGTCAGGTACTGTGCCAGTGTTTAAGGAGGCAGGTGGAAATATAAATGATTGGTACCTGTGGGGCATCGATGTCTTATATCCAGAGAAAAGTAAGGGACTGAGCTTGCTTTTTTTCCGAAAAGGCTGTTTGTAGCTCCTTGGTATGCAACTCTGTGGCTTTTCAGAAGTGACCTCTGGACTAGTAATTGGCTTTTTTTTTTTTTTTTTTTTTTGGCCTCAAACAGCTTTTCTATCTCTGGAGAACGTGGATTGAGTGTAATTCAGTTCACTAGCTAATTGGTTGAAATAATGCATAGTGATTCCTGCCAGAAGGAGCCAGACCCTGCCTGCAGGCAGCTTTAGTGGAGCGTCCTGAGAAGGCCTGTGGCATTATGTAAATTCTTCCTCTATTGCAAGTTGTTTGCTAGGTTTTCCTACTGTCTTTAACTTTGCATTGATTGCTAGAGCCTCAATAATTCCCTGGGTATTTATCAAAGTTTTCTGCAGCATCTATTTAGATGTTTAGTCTTTATAGCCAACTGATCATTTCTCTGTCTCTTCCCCTCCCTCTCTCTCCCCCTCTCTTCTCCCAACCACCCCTTCCCCCTTAACCTCCCCTCCCCCTTCCTCTTCTCTCTCCAACACACACAGTATGTTCGACCTTACCTCACAGAGTTCTGCAGTGGCCTCGGCCATCTGCGTGAACCTGCACAGATGACCCTGCCAGTCTGCAAATCTGGACTAGTTTTCCTAATGAGGGCATTATTTGCCTTTTATCCTGCTCTCTTGTTTATAAAATATGCCAAGAGAACTAAACAACCCGCTGTTCCCAGTACTTATTTACTTGCTCAAACCAAATGTTTATGTCCTTGACTACTAAACTTGAAGAAAAGGGATTTCTCCTCGTGGGAAAGCTGAGGTGATCCCTGAGGGTTCTTTCTGAAAGATAGCTGAAGGCCTGCTTTTCAGAAACATTCAGCTTACAGTGCCTGTAGCAACTGGCGTGTGTGGGTGCTCCAGGATTCTTACGTTTGCCTTCCGTCAAAGCCCTTACTTACCCATGTTGAATCAAAGCAGCCTCTTCAGAGCTTCTTCTCACAGCGCCCATCCATGCCCATGGCCCATCTGCGCACACAGCCCCGTTGGGAAGTGAAACGCCCTTCCCGCCATATGTTGCAGCATCCTGAGCTTGGCATGTTCTAAAGCCCTAACTGAAGTGTAATCGAGGACCTGAGGAAGAAGACGAGCAGTTCTTAGTAACAACATTTCTTGTGCTTTGCTGTGCTGGCTTTTCTCATGCCCAGCCGTGGCTGCCTGCTGGAGATTCTGGGGCAGGGGTTCAGACTTACTAGGGAAGCTTCCAGAACATAGGCAGCCCACCCCCAGGTGACTCAGAACCTGACAATGCTTTCTGGATGCTGAACACGTGAGTCTGAGAGAGCAGGTTCCAGGGCCTCCCAAGACAGCCACGGCGGATCCATGTGGTTCCTCTCAAGTGGGATTTCCCCTTGTGCATCTGACATGAATCACATTATTTATTTTCTCCTGGCAAGTTTTGTGCTAAATACACATTTGCCACCTTTCCTTATTTCTTTTTCCAACAAGGAGAAACATTTCCTTGTTACCTTTGCCAGATTATTTAGGAGAAGAGTGTAAATTGAAGCCATTTATCTTGAAATGCACTGCAGGGCCACATTGTTTATACAAGTGAAAGAAATTGTAACAGGGGTATTTGGTCTGGTCTGCAAGGAGAAGGTGTCTCAAGTTTTCCTTCCCCTCCCCCTTATACATATGGTGCATTAGTTAGAAGGTGCACAGAGCACGCATGCATTAGGTTTGCGTATGTGACAGGCAGGACCATTGTTAATAGGTTTAGTGAGTATTTTTTATATGTTTGTTATTGGTAGAGTTAACATTGCCAATCATAATAAAGTGAGTGTTACTCCTCTAACATCAGCCATACATTTTCATGATCAGAGCTCATTTATTATGTACCCTGCTCCTTTTAGTTAGATAATGGAATGGGAATTTGGGGATTTTGCTGTTCTAATTGAAACCTCTACGTGTTTACCAGTTGGTGGACGAGTAAGTCGTGAATTAAATTATACTCGCCAGAAGATTGGAGAAGAGGCTATGTTTAATCCTCAACTCATGATTCAGACCCCCAAGGAAGAAGGTGCTAACGTCCTGACCACAGAAGCACTCCGACAGCACCTGGACTCTGCGCTCCAGGCCAGCCGGGTCCATGTATATATGTATAACAGGTAAGGTGGTGGGGAGAGTGTGCTGGCTTTGGAATCCTTTGTTTTAGTCAATAAAAGTTGCTCTGGAAATACACCTGGAGTGTTAGTTAGTTCAGGTAGTTTTCCAGTGCAACGATTTTTAAAGTCTTGATTTGTCTCTAGAGTTTAGTAGCATATGAATTACATTACTTTACAATGTATTTTCAGTAAGTATCTTGGCACTCTACCCAAATAAGTATGGTCCTTCAAACAACCATTTGGGTGGCTGCCTACCCATTCCAAAGATGTTTCACTATTTTAGACATTTCTGGACCAGTTACAGTTTTGTCAATTCACAAAGAATAAGAAAGAAGTTACTTCTCATTACTTTGTATACAGTACAGATGCTAACAGTTGATGTGTGTTACCAAAAGCAACAACAAAAAAATAGTTTAAACTACTGTGATGAATTCTGGGGACAAGTAGGCAGAATAAGGTGGATTAACACACCTTTGCAAAATACTACCCTTCAACTTCATGGCGGATTTAGCAATGCTGTGGATGTAGTAAAAGCATAGGAAGAGTTCTGGAATGAAACCACTAGTCTTTTTTCTTACCTATCTAAACAGAGTGTAGGGACTACATCCTATCCATTCTTGTACCCCAACACTTAGATCAGAGTGTAGGGACCACATCTTATCCATTCTTGTACCTCAGCACTTAGAGCAGGCACTTGGAGTTGCTTGACTGACTGACTGCTTGGATTGCTGAATTTAAACTGAATCTTCTCCTAGAACTAAAAATACCACTGGGTTGGCATTTACCTAACTTTATCCTCCCCCCCACCCTACCCCCATCATCAAACACCTCTAAAGTGAGTGCTTGGCAAGTACTGTATTTCATAGGAGAGAAGAGGAGGCAGCAGGGTAGACTTATTCATTGTCCAGAGAGAATGAAGGGGGGAAAGTAAAACCAAAATCTGTACTTGTCCCTCCTCCTGTAACCTCCAACCTGAGAGCCCATCTTCGCTCTTCCCAGCACAGCCCTCTCAGTCTGTAAGGAGTGCTGTCGGGGAAGCAATCACCCAGTGCAGTTCTGCAGAAAGTGCGAGTGGAGGCCCATAAAGAACCTGGAAATGGGTGTCCCAGGGCTGCTGTAAGCATGCATTCCTAACAAAATGGGACCCTGCCTTAAGAGGGCTTGTCCCTTACACTCTTAAGGAGAAGGTGGGAGCATCTGAACAATGAAATTACCATCTTACACAACAATGGAACCAGAGAACTTTTATGCGTTGACCTGAACTTTAAAGAATACCTCTTTCAACCCATTTCATTTTTTTTTTTTTTCCGGTGAAAAAACTAGAGTTTTTAATTAAAGCATTTGTCCGAGTTCAAATAGTTATCAAATAGTAGTGCTGGGTTTCAGACCCTTTCTTCTGACTCTAAGCCCAGTGGATTTTCTGAAACATTAGCCATGCCCTTCTCAAGCAAGTGTAAGAGTTAATTGATAAGTGATGTTGAGAACCTACTAGTGCTCGATTTTATGTGTTGTGCTATATGGAATTAAAATGTAAGTATATGTATAGATGGATGAGTGGTGGGTGGATGGATGGTTGGGTGAGTTGGGCCCTCTCAGGAGCGGACAGCCTGTAGTTAGAGGAAAGACAATGCAGAGAAGCAGGTGTGACGCGAACATAGGCAGTCCCGCCTATAGGTGCTCATGCCAACAAGGAGAGCACTGTTCTGGGGTTCAAGAGAAAGGGGTCACTTTCAATGGGACTGATCAAAGAAAGCTTAGCAGAAAGGTGGCATTTCAGCAGGCCACTGAGATAACGTGGCACTGGAATATATGGGAAGTTTCCATAAGGAAGAGGGCAGAGTCCAGAATGCCCTTTTGGGTAACTGATACAAGAGAGAAAAAGGAGCCCAGTGAAACAGAGCAATCTGGATGGAGTTTTATATCTGTTTTCCTTACTTGGAGTTCTCATCCCTATTCTTTCCTAGTTTTCTCTTCTTTTCAAATTGGACTTATTTCCCTAATACACTTGGGTAGAAGGTTTGGGTTTATTTAGCACTCTTTTAGGGATAACAAAACTCTATAATAGTAGACAGATGATAGTTAATAGAGGTAATTGTTGATCAGGGTATTTAATTTCTATAGGACAAGAATAGAAGAATGTAAAGTGGGAAACCAATCTACCTGGAAATACTGTTTACATTTGTGGTTAAGAGCAGAAACATTCATTTTGAACACTGTAAATAAGGACATTACCTACCAATAAGAAAGTAGTATTTTCTCCACTTCAGTATATGTTATTACATTATCAGTTCAGTTCAGTCGCTCAGTTGTGTCCGACTCTGCAACCCCATGGACTGCAACACGACAGGCTTCCCTGTCCATCATCTACTCCCGGAGCTTGCTCAGCCAGTCGGTGAACCTCACTAATTTAGTCCCCACCTATTTTGAATTTCTGATAATTCAACTCTGAATTATCTGCCCGAAAGTTGTTTGATGTATGTGGAAAAGCAGGTTAATGGTGTAAACAAGATTATTGGGAGAACACTTAAGAAAACAAGACTTTTCAAGTACTTTGGTAGCATTCATTTACATAAACATCCCACATGTTAATTACAGTTGTGTATTATCTATTCATTAAAGTAAGCTTGTTGAATCTGTTTGGCAAAGCTCTGCTCATTTTGACAAATACTGAAAAGTGATCAAAATTGGAGTTCTTTCTGTACGTTCTGTAGTTCTGATTTTGCACAGATTTCCTTTATTACAAGAAATATTTGTCTCTTTTATAGGCAGTGGAAATTGGAACATTTGTGTTATAAATCTGGAGAACTTATCACAGAAACAGGTTACATGGATCAGGTATATATTTTCTTTTTGTTTGCAAAAAATTCTGAAAATAGCCCAGTAGTATACATTAGCATAATGCATGGCCTGTTCTTTTCAACTTTGACAGATAATAGAGTATCTTTACCCTTGTTTAATTATTACACCTTTGGACTGCTTCTGGGAAGGGGCGAAGTTACAGTCTGGGACAGCATACCTACTGTAAGTGTGTGATCTTATTTTCTGATCTCTGTGATTTCTAAACTCTAGAATCTTTCTGATGTTACTTTATCATTGTTTATTCCATTTTAGCTTTGAATAAAAAAATAAAAACATTGAAATTCCATGTGCATGTTTTAAGTGAATAGCTGTGGGAGAGGGCAGAATGTTTTTCCTCTTTTCAAAAAAAGTTCTGTAGGCATCATTAAATTTCATTCACTTTTACCAGCCTATTTATATGCAAATAAAATGCAAATTATTTCAGAGTATGTGTGATTTTTAACTCTTTAAAATGTTTGCAGTTTTGCAGACCTAGCATTTACGTAGGTTTAGCTTATTTTTTAAGGAGAGAATTTATTAGTGGGTACATGCTAAAGCCTAAGATCTTCCTGTTAAGTGAAATGCTAACCTTTCTTTGGATCACATTAATGACATTTAAGAGAGAAACCTACTATCTTTGAAGGGCCATGGTAAGGGACGCTTCACAGTTTAGCAGTTGAATATTATGTATACCACATCATTTAAGGAATAATTGTTAATTAATGTAGACATTTTCAGTTAATTATGCAAGAGTTAGTGCTTGGGTTATTGTTTCTCTTCTAGCTTGCACATATCTGCAAAAGCAATTTGCAGTGGCCATACCCTGACCTTCAGTGTACAGTTTTAGATGGGAAATAAGGGGTTTTATGTTTTCTGGTTGGGAGATTCTGAATAATGACTTCAGCCTGGTTGAGCAGCTACAGTGTGGTTTGAACCACATAACAGGCAGCCAAAAGCCTTTCTGGTCTGTCAACAGCACAAATTCAAAAGTGAGTGTGGAGGGAAGTGTCCTTCATGGCGGTGATGGCAGAGGCAGCAGGGGTCTTATGGGGTTGACTGCTGGGCTGTCAGAGAGCACTCATAAGTATGGGATTATTAAAGGTAATGGAGATCAAATATTTTTATTGATGACATTTACACAAAGCATTTATTAGGCTGGCAAGTGCTAATTTGACTTTGTGATTTCCTCCCCACCTTCCCTCTCCCCTTAATTTTGGGTCTCAGTCTTCTGCTTAGGAGCACCCATTTGGCTAATTTTGTTTTTAGGTATTAAATATCCTGTATAAGCAAGTAAAGATTCTTTAATGTCTTTGTTAATTTCTAAGTTTTCTGTTTGCCATGTCCATTCATGAGTTATTTTCCTGATATAGGTTTGCATATAGGCATACTGGAAAGGAAGATTCCCTGATAGCTTAGCTGGTAAAGCATCCACCTGCAATGCAAGAGACCCGGTTCAATTCCTGGGTTGGGAAAATCCCCTGGAGAAGGGAGAGGCTGCCCACTCCAGTATTCTTGGGCTTCCCTGGTGGCTCCAGCCGTAAAGAATCTGCCTGCAATGCGAGATACCTGGGTTCCATCCCTGGGTCGGGAAGATCCCCTGGAGGAGGGCATGGCAACCCACTCCAGTATTCTTGCCTGGAGAATCCCCAAAGACAAGGGAGCCTGGAGGGCTGCAGTTCATAGCATCACAAAGAGTTGGACACGACTGAGTGACTCAGCACAGCACAGCAGCATACTGACAAGGAGCATTTTATCTTTGTTCCAGGGTCCCAGAATTATAGCTGTATCCCCCAAAGCATCGTACAATCCAGATGCAATCTGGATTCAGTCTGGTTATTTTACTCAGGGCTTAGAAACCTCTTTTTCATTGTCTCACCTCCTAATTTCTTTCACAGAGGTAAGCCTCCTTTGCAGTGGACAAACTTTGACCCTCTGGAATTCCTAGAAGAGTTAAAGAAAATAAACTATCAAGTGGACAGCTGGGAGGAAATGCTGAATAAGGCTGAAGTTGGTCATGGTTACATGGACCGGCCCTGCCTCAATCCAGCTGATCCAGACTGTCCTGCCACAGCCCCCAACAAAAATGCAACCAAAGTAAGTACAGCCATTGCATTCTCCTCAAGAGAGGAAGGGAGAAAAACTTGGTATTTGCCCCCATTTTTAGTTCTCTTGTTTTTAGATTTTGCTCTCAACTTTTTTGGTCTGTGGAATGAAGTTTGTTTAAAGAGCTAAAATTTTGCTGTAAGATTGGCCATACGCCTCTCATTAGCCTTGTTATTAATGTTCTCACTGAAACAAACAAGCCCTTAATGCACTGGATTTTAACAAGGCATGTGACCTGCCTACTAATTCCTATAATTATGTGGCTGTCTTTTTATTTTAGCCTCTTGATATGGCCCTTGTTTTGAATGGTGGGTGTCATGGATTATCCAGAAAGTATATGCACTGGCAGGAAGAACTAATTGTGGGTGGCACAGTCAAGAACAGCACCGGGAAGCTTGTCAGGTAATCCTGCACATGGAACATCCAAGCTGTCTCTCCTCTGTCCTCTCCTCAGAAACCACGTCTCTTCTGACATCTGCAAGTGTGTTTGCATTAATACTTAACTGTTATCCTAGCTAGCTGTCTGGTGTAATAGAATATTAGAAAATATTAGTGACCAGACCAGCTCAAAAATCACCTTCTGGGGAATTTTGCAAAAACAGGTCTATCATGTTCATCAAGACCATAGTGAGTGAGTGTAGAGTTTTAGAAGATCTACCTACTGCGGAGAAAATTGGGGCAAATATAAAGTAGGCAAGAGGGATTGGTCATACCATGTGGAGTTAAGTGATACGAGCTGAACTCTGTCACAGACTGTTAAAAGGAAAGACCAACAACTGACGGCTAAATGAGAATTATCCTCTGTGCACTTGTGGACTCCGCTCCGTCAAGTGTCAGGCACTCCGTCTGAGATTTCTCCCTCGAGAGAGCCGTCGTCTGGGATTTCTGCACAAGCAAGCATGCAACGCTGAGCCCAGCATATCTGGTCAAGCTATCTACTCCCCTACCCTTCCTGTTTCGTTGGATAGAAACTGAGAAAGGAAATTGCCTATTAATTTAATTTGGGGGTATATCTGTAAAAGGTTTGTAAGGTTACACCTTTAATATGGTACATCGATCTATTAAATAAAATAACCATCCAGGTCCCATTTTAATGGAAACATGTGCTCACGTAGGACAGAATGGCTGCGGTGAGTCAAGGGTGCTGGGTGGGGATTTTGCACAGTGAGAGCTGCTCCCCGGGGATGCTCATGTTGTGGCTTTTCCACCCCATCACAGTGCCCATGCTCTGCAGACCATGTTTCAGTTAATGACTCCCAAGCAAATGTATGAACACTTCAAGGGTTATGAGTATGTCTCGCACATCAACTGGAACGAGGACAAGGCAGCAGCCATCCTGGAGGCTTGGCAGAGGACGTACGTGGAGGTAATCGGCTGGCGTTCTGATGCCCTTTGAATCTTAGTACAGACCCCTTAGTTACTAACTACTTCATTTTCATGTTTTTTAAGCATTGTTTGCATTCACATTTATTTTCATAGTAGGTTGTAATTCTGGGAATCTGGTGGGATGGGAGCTTTTTCCTTTTCTTTCTACTGAAAATCTTCCTGAGTGATGCTAATTCTAACTCCAATGCCCTGAAACATTGTGAGGAACCAGTTGTGAACCCCAGAGCTGAGGCATAACAGGGTTTAAAAAAACACTTGGTTAGCAAGAAAAGGTGTCTGGAAAACATTAGCAAGGCATAGAATCTGTTCACAGCTGCAGTCCCCTTGGTTAGGTCATGTGACAGGAGCTGGCCTTTGTTTCCCAAGCAGTGACCTCCACTGAGCTGCATGTGACCTTTTAAAAGTGGCCAGCAAATGAAAGGGGGGAGGAGGAGTGCCCATAAGAATGAGTTGTTTTGGATTAGGAGGGAACTGATGGACCCGCAGATCAGTTGTAGAGTTATGGAGAGGAGAATAGCAGACTTAGACGCAGAGTAAATAGAGCTCTCAGAGTGAACTTCAGTTACACAGGCTCACCAGCTTACTGCAGTTCCACATTCTCACTTGATTAGCAATAGCCTTCACTGTCCTGCGCCCGGGTGGTTTCATGTTAATCCAAGTCCAAATAGCAATCATGCAGAACTCTTTTTAAGGCATCCAGAAGTAGTGGGGGTTAGGCAAAGGGGACTTGTCACTAGAAGTCTGTGCTCTTGAAGCTCATTGCAGCTCGAGTCCCATCTGGGAATTTATCCTTGCATTGTGACCACAGGTGGTTCATCAGAGTGTCGCTCAGAACTCCACTCAGAAGGTGCTTTCCTTTACCACGACGACCCTGGATGACATCCTCAAGTCCTTCTCTGATGTCAGCGTCATCCGAGTGGCCAGTGGCTATTTACTGATGGTAACAGTCAATTCACTTCTTCCGGGGGAGGAGGGGGTTGGTTTTGTTTTTCAGTTTTTACCTTTTCATGACTGCCCCTGCTTCTTAACTGCTCTTAACACACACGTGCATCCAAGACAGTGAGAGCTCGGCTTCATAACGGTTTAAAAAGTGGTCATGTGAAGCATTTATTACCGTTTGCAGTTTGCCCATCTTTGACTTGTATCATTTCGTGTGATGTCTGTAGTGTAAATTTTTGTTGTTGTTGGGATTTAATAAGTTCTACCTTTTGATTTGGGGTGATGGGTGGGGGAAAACATTAGAATCTTTACACATTCTAATGTTTGGCTTTTGTTTTGTGTCTCCCCCTCCCTCCCCACCTCCTCCAATTCCCCTTCATTCCTTCACCTCCCTCCCCAACCCCTGCCCCAACTGTTCTGCTTGCAGCTTGCCTATGCCTGTTTAACCATGCTGCGCTGGGACTGCTCCAAGTCCCAGGGTGCCGTGGGGCTGGCTGGCGTCCTGTTGGTTGCACTGTCAGTGGCTGCAGGATTGGGCCTGTGCTCATTGATCGGGATTTCCTTTAATGCTGCAACAACTCAGGTACTAAAGGAGCCATCCGTCCGCTGTTCATTGACAAACTCCCCTCCTCTCCAGGCTCGGCCTAGTTGGCCTCCTGTGTGTCCGTGTCACCTAAAGGGTCTTCCCGTCTTTTTCTGCTTAGATGCCCCATTCCTCAGAGTGCTGTCTCTAAATGGACCACTTGACAGTGGGCAGGTCTGAATGGGCTTGTTGATTAGTCAGAAATGCCTCACTTATCAGTGGAATTTGTATCGTGTATTCGAGCAGTGGGTCTTAATCTTGAATGTTCATTAGCATCACCTGGCGGGCTTGTGCAACCTGACTGCTGGGCCCCATCGCCAGAGTCTCTAATGCAGCCCATCTAGGGTGGGGGCGGCTAGCCAGCTCCTATCACTGCTGGTCTAGGGCTCACGCACTGAGAACCACTGCTTTAAATGAGTTAGATTCCGTTTCATTTATTAACTTAAAAAATTATTGTACATGAAACTTAGTAATGTACAAGATCTACTGTGAGCTATAACTTCTACATATGGGGATTTAACTATCAGATAAAAGTAAATTTTTCACATGAGTGCATGGAAGCTGTCCTTTGGGTAACTACTAGGGGTGCTGGTGGCAATGTTTTAAATAGCTTTAGGATTCCCAGAATTGGACCTCATTTGTCTAATGTCACTGTGCTGTGTTTCCACTACAGGTTTTGCCATTTCTTGCTCTTGGTGTTGGTGTGGATGATGTCTTTCTTCTGGCACATGCATTTAGTGAAACGGGACAGAATAAAAGAATTCCCTTTGAGGTAATAGAAAAACAAAAGAAGAAAGCTTTGAGGAAAGCAGAAGTCCCTTTGTGTTCCTTGAGTGTTTGTCCTTTCCCTTTTCTCAATCTGGCCCAGTAACTATTTCAGTCCCAAGTCAGAAGATACATTGCTGACTGTAAATAAGTAAGTTAGAAGAATCTTAGGACACTTGTTCCAAAGTGCACATTTGTTTCTGTGAGTTTTTTGGTCACCTTATTCCCATTTCTCCTTGCCCCTTTCTAATCATATTAAAAATTTACTTAAATCATTATCTTGCAGCGTTGTGCTTTGGGTCAAAATGACCATGAGCAACACGCCTATAGATAGGTTTTCAGTGTTGGTGTTACAGAGAAAAGCAGAGATGTCTCCTCCCATAAGCATTGTAAAATACTGGGTCTCTTGTTTTGCCACTTACTTGAATTGTTAATTGTTCAGACAACATGTGGTCTGAGGCCCCACCTTGCAGCTCCCAGCACTGTGGTTTCTCTTTCTCAGGACAGGACCGGGGAATGCCTCAAGCGCACGGGAGCCAGCGTGGCCCTCACCTCCATCAGCAACGTCACAGCCTTCTTCATGGCCGCGTTGATCCCAATTCCCGCTCTGCGGGCATTCTCCCTGCAGGTGCGTCTCCAGGGGCTGGGGCTATGAGCACTGTGCTCACAGTGAGCCTCCTAGGTCTCCTTTTCTCCACTGATGTGCTTACGGTCCTACCACCATGAAGTCAAGAAGCAGGCCAGCGTTTGGGGCTCTCTCTTCTGGGGTGGATGCTTCTTTAAGCAATGACGCTGGCACTCCCTTTGAGGCAAAGTTCTAGGGTTCTTTCTTTCCTTTCAAGCCCTGTAGCTCCAAAGCCCTGAGGCCTGGGCATCCCATAACCTATTGCCTTAGGGAGTTGCCCTTTTCCTTAAACTAAAATGGTACCAGGCCACTCTGTGGGATGCCTAGAAGCCAGTGCTCCAGATGTGCAGGAGTCCTTGGATCGGTCCCTGGTGCAGTTCTTAATCACCCCTGCTTCTAAATTCTGTGCCCAACTACCCTCCCCTGCTGGCCACCCTCTCTTGATTTCCCTGAATGAAAGTAGAGAAAGCATTAGTCACTCAGTCGTGTTTCACTCTTTGTGACCCCATGGACTGTAGCCCTCCAGGCTTCTCTGTCCATGGGATTCTCCAGGCAAGAATACTGGAGTGAGTAGCCATGCTCTCCTCCAGGAGATCTTCCTGACCCAGGGATTGAACCCTGGTCTCCTGCATTGCGGGCAGATTCTTTACCTTCTGAGCCACCAGGAAAGCCCTGAGTTCCCTAAAGCAGCCCCCAACACAAAGCCAGTGCACAGAGCAGACTCGCTGACACGGGATGAGGTTGCAGGGTAGCCCAGGCTAGACGAGAACATAAAAGCGAGCATGAGTTATACTTCACCGGGCGAGGAGATGTTGGCCAGTCTCTGCCTGGCAGAGTTCCCTGGTCCCTTGTTTGCTACTTTTCCTTCCTTGGTTCACCCTCCAGTCTCTCCTGGTCTCTCTTCTCTTTCCTTTTGGTTTTCTACCCCATTCTCAAGCTGCCCCCCAAAACTCAGAATTCCTCTCCCTTTCTTATGCGAGTTTGTCCCACTTGGTTCTGCTCCTTCCAAACCAGGCCCTTTCACACCTAGAGGCCTCAGGCATATTTGGCCAGGGAGCCAGCTGAGTTGTAAGAATGAAGAGTTCCCTCAACTGGGGATGCAGCTATGGTATGGGCATTGCTCTTCAGCTGCTCGAAACTCATGGGACATCCTGAAATTGGTCAACACAGCAGAAAAAGAAGGCTGCTTGACCAGTGACATGGTCTTCCTCAAGGATATTATTGAGGTTTTGTGAATTAAATTCAAATTTTAAAACTTCAACTGTTGTCCAAGAAAGACTAAAGAAGCTGTGACTTTCCTTTCTCTCTGTGTCTTACAATGCAATAGTAACTCATGAGAAGGCCAGGTTTTTAAAGGAAATATTTTGTTGCCACTTTTTAAACTCTTGTTATATCCATCCAGCTTTATTCATGCTGCTTTGCTCTTTTTAATCACCAAAAGGTTCTAAGGATTGTGACCAGGAGAAGAAACTGACAAATCATAGATTAGGTTGCTATTTATATTTTTATTAACACACTCAGCTCTTTTTTAGCCTTCAGATATGAATCTTGTTTCACTAATCACCTATATAGGCCTAAGCAACTAGTGATCTTACTGGATGTGGACACTACACTTGTTTAATACTTGGTGTAAAATTTCGTACCCATCATTATAACCACCAGAACCCCCAAAAGAGAAATAACTAAAAAAGGTTCTTTTCATTTTTATTATAAATATATAAAAAATAGAAGTAGTGAGTGAATAAATGAACAAAGTTAAATCTGAAAGTGGGACCAAAGTTCAAGGAAAATGAAAATATATCTAACTGCTCAGTAACACGAAAGGTAAATAACAGATGCCCACTAACTATTAATTTGTTTTGGTACAGCTGAAGTTGTAGGATGCCTTTTGCAAAGGCATGCGTGTATGCAACACCCGTTGACAGCCTGCTCTTGTCTTGTATACAGCGGATTCTGACACTGGGAGATTGTTCTAGAGTCTTTGAACAGCGGGCCCCTCCCTCTTGCCTCTGTCCCTCTCTGCCTGCCTTTTCCCTCTGTTCTGGCTGCCTCACACTCCTTCTTTTCTTCTTGTCCCTCTCTCTCATTTCTCCTGTTCTCTCAGTACAAACTGATGATTCATCAAGGCATACTCTCCTTTAATGATATCCTATGGTGTGGTGGTCTGAAAAGCTACATGAGTTTTCCTTACGCCTTTTAGAAAATCCAGTTCACTAAGTTCTCCTAAGGTAAGCACCTTACTGAGATGAATTGAATGCTGTTGGTTTTGCACTTCTATTCCAGGGTACTGGAGTATCTAGAAAATTGCATCTACAGCTTCTAGGAATCTTCATTTATTACGAAATGGCCTCCTGTGATACTGGTTCATTCTCTGTTTTTTTTTTTTTTTTTAAAAAAAAGGATGGAAAATGTAAGGAAAAAGCATGCCATGATTTTTGCAGTAGCCATCAGAAATTTTATGCTTGGTTCCCTTTAAAACGTGCTGACATTTGAAATTGACCATTATATAATTTCTCTTTCCTTTAGTTACCATGTTAAGTTGAGACTTTGGTTATTCATTTGCACTTGTATTTTCAGGATGCTATAGTTTAAGCATCTAAAGGGACATATCCAAAACAGTTCTGTCCAGTAATAAACCTATATTTAGAATTTTTCCCTGTCAAGCTTTTTCAATTTTGTAACCTTGTCAAAATAAATAGATTTTTTTCCCCAAAGAAACCTCCTTGTCAGTCTTTCACCATCTGTCCAAATGCCACCTCTATACCAGAAAGCAGTGGCACTGTCTATAATTCTTTGAGAACCAATGCCATGCACCAGGGTTTTGCTGGTAACTGAATGGTATTTGTTCTTCAATGAAAACTCCTGAAACAGGATGTCTTATTGTTCCAGATGGTAAGAGGGTTTAGATGAGGGCCCCAGGCCAGTTCCTCTGCTCTGCAAGTGTCTCAGTGTGGCCACCCGTAGATGCTTTGCAGGGGAATGGGACATTTCCTTTAAGCACAGCAATTAGAATTGATTGATGGTATAAAATCATCCCCATCAGCTTTTCACATTTACCTAAAATTTCTTAAACTGCTCTTTGCTCTAGTGTGACACTCTTCTCTTATTGAGAAATTCTTGCTGTTTGTTTTTACCATTTCAGTGCTCTTTAGAGGATATTGGAGTTCTACTACTTTCTCGTCAGAAAATACCCTACTTGTGTATTTAATAAGCTGTTGGACAATAAGTTGAGATGGGAGGCTACCTTGGGTTTCTTCTTCCGTTGTTCCATTTCCACCACAAAGAGACCAAGCAAGATGCCCATCAAATTTCTTGGATGGATGAGGCTGGTATCAGATGCATCTCCCAGCCACTGCAGAAAGCATCAGTGTTGTTCTGGCCACAACATCTGGGCCACCTGTATACATGTTCATGTATATGAACTTTTTCACAGTCTCTGCTCCCATCCCCAGGAACTTTTATTCAAAATGAGAAGCCCAGAGATTCTTATTGTATTGTACTCCTGGATTCTAAGCATGACTCTAATAAAAAGAGAAGCTGAAAGGATCCAACCCCCAAGGTTGAGGTTTCCTGGAAAACCCTTGAGAATCAGACCCATTCTCCACTCTGTTCTGATTGGTCAGGAATCCTACCTTCCCCCCCCCCCCCCCTGCCCCCTGTCACCATGTCTGTCCCCTGAGACAGACACATCAAGCCTGAGTCTGATGGGAACCTCAGGTAGGTGACCTTCCTCTGCACCACTGGCTTATTAGGTAACAGGGATGACAGCAGCACTAATGTCTGCCTCCTGGTTGCAGAAGGAATCAAATGGATCCTGTGTAACTTAGCTACCTGACCTCCCATCGTTCCTGCCCCTTTCTCTTACTCTAACAGAATTTTAAACTTAGCAGTGCTTCATAGCTCCTAAACTCAGATACCACCTATTGAATTTCCTCCACACATCCTTCCTGGCTTCCCCAAAATCCTTTTTTGTCTTCTCCATCTCCCAAGAAACCTTTTTTGACCACCCTCCCCACCCCCATGTGTACCCCCAACTGCATGTTCCCCCTCCTCTGAGCCACTCTGGAACTCTGGCCTGCTTTTATTACTACATTTATCAGCCTAAACTGTAATTTGTTTCTGGCTGTGTCTTTCCTTGAGAACAGGATTTTTGTCTTATTTATCTTTGTGTCTTCCGTATCTAATATGGAGCCCTGACTTTTAAAATTATTTGCCTCTTAGATTAATCCTCTAGTCAAAATAGTGAGTTGCTTGTAACATATTAGACAGGTCTTTAAAATACCTTATCACAGTGGCCAGTTAACATGTTTCATAATTTTTGAGTTGATGAGTTTTCAAGGCAGATTAAAAAGAGGGATTGAGTCATTTTTAGGAGACTCTTGGTTATTTTTTTGGTTTTGTAGACTGGACAGAGTATTAATCATTGAAAAGCATCTCTCCAAAACTTGGGCTTGCATTTCACCTCAAGCATAAATTCAAAAATTACTATCCAAAGACATTTGCGAAGTTCTCTGATATTGTTTCATACCACTTATAATCAAGTTTTCTTTTCTCACCCTGAGACATTTATGCAGTTTGAGATGGTTTTATAACTAAGCAGTTCTTTGAAAAACCTTGTAAGAGGTTTTATTTTCCAAGCAAATTTCTGATGATTTCTTGGTTGCTTAGCATTCCACTTGCATTTTTTCATCGTGCTCCTTCTTTCCATGCCTTTCTGAATGGGAGAGCCTTTCAACTGTCCTCTGTTGACTTTCCCCTATTAACAGCCCAATTGTATAATTTTTACTAGGTCAGCAGGAAACTTGCCAAAGTACTACAGAATCTAGCCCCATGTTTATTCTAGGTTATGGAGTGACTTTTGAATCTGTACTTACTTATTCTGCATACTAGAATCACACACAGGAATTTCTGCTTAACTCTTCTTGACCTTTTATGTTACTGTGCTCACACACACCCCCAGGCTACTCCAGAGGCTATTTGGAATGTGCCTGTTAAACACCTCAGGGGATGTGTTTGAAATTTTATTTCATGTTTTAAAGGTGACATTTTGATATACTCAATCCACTTTATATATAAAATTTCTAAGTGTAAAACCAGGTCTGCCTGAACTCTTGGGAACATTCTAAGAGGAAAATGTTTCTTTTTGTCTTAAAGTAAAATATCAAGTATATTCTTGTGTTCTCCCTTTGTCAGTTTGGTTTGGTTAGGTTGCTACAAAATATTAGTTTAGTTTAGGTCCTGTGTTTGTACCCCATGGACTCATGGAATTATTAGAGATGGAAAGGATCAGAATGATGAGTCCCTCCTGTTATATAGTCAGATGGTCTCTTAGTGATGGACGAGAAGCAAAGTGATAAGAAATTCCAGCATCTATTTTGGGTTTAAATACCTCAGTAGGAAAGTGAAAGAAGGATGTTGTTTAAAGCATCTTTATTTTTTCAAAGCTGTCCTCTGACTGGGAGGAGATGTGTTAGTGACCTCTTCATTTTTTTTTTTCCTCCCAGGCGGCTGTAGTAGTGGTGTTCAATTTTGCTATGGTTCTGCTGATTTTTCCTGCAATTCTCAGCATGGATTTGTATCGACGTGAGGACAGGAGATTGGATATTTTCTGCTGTTTTACAAGGTACATTTTCTGTCTGCTATGGTCCTTATTTGTTGGGAACATAATGGTAATGTTTAGAGAACTTTTTAGTCTGTGCACTTGGAAAGAAGTGTAGTTAACAGTGTGCTGGACACAGGAGATGATGGACAGAGGATGCTTCCTCAGGGGGATGTCAGGGTCAAGGGGGCTCTCCTCCCTTGAGCATCCTCACAGCCCCGAAGTAGTGATACACGTGGTCATTGTTTATCACACACCAATGTTGCTGATCGTTGGGAGTGTGTTGTATCTCTATGAATTAGGGCAGAGCAATGGTTTAAAACCACCATCTGGAAAAAATATCACCCTTTGGGTGGTTTGCATTTTGAGTCTTTTTTTTTTAAGGAATTCTGCATTAAAGAGGTTCATCAGCATGTAACTTGATTTTAGTCAGCCAGATTCAGGATCAACCATCCATTTGACCTCCTTTGACTTACTTATGTCTCTGTCCAGATAGATAAACCAGACGATGTTTGTGGAGTTCAGTGATAACATTTTGTTCCTAAATCAAAACTATGTAGAGTGGGTAGTATCAGTCATTGGCAAAAATGAAGGCATTGTTTCCTTGTTTCAGTATCCCACTGCAATGTAATTCCCCCTCTTTCAGCCCCTGTGTCAGCAGAGTGATTCAGGTTGAACCCCAGGCCTACACAGAGACTCACGATAACACCCGCTACAGCCCCCCACCCCCCTACAGCAGCCACAGCTTCGCCCATGAAACCCAGATCACCATGCAGTCCACGGTGCAGCTTCGCACAGAGTATGACCCCCACACGCACGTGTACTACACCACTGCCGAGCCACGCTCCGAGATCTGCGTGCAGCCCGTCACCATGGCTCAGGACACACTCAGCTGCCAGAGCCCTGAGAGCACCAGCTCCACCAGGGACCTGCTCTCCCAGTTCTCGGAGTCCAGCCTGCACTGCCTTGAGCCCCCCTGCACCAGGTGGACACTCTCATCCTTTGCTGAGAAGCACTATGCTCCTTTCCTCCTAAAACCAAAAGCCAAGGTAATTACCAAAACAGAAGACTCTGTTCTTCAAAAGATAACAAAGCAGGCGCCTTTGAAATTCACTGGATTGCTTCTTCAGATGTGATATATTTCAGGCCTCCTAACGAGTCAGCCCATTTAGAGCTGGAGGCCATTTTAATGAGCTCATCTTCTACAGGCATGAATCTCTATGTGGCAAATGTTTCTTTCAAATTTACATCGACTCCTTGCATTTTTAACATTTTATTCTTTGTGAGCTTGTTTTAAAATGCAGTTACCATGATTTTCTGTTTTTTTGCTCTGGAAAAACAACCCCTCCGTGCTGTTTCCAGGCAGTATTACGGGAAGAGTGAGGTATAAACCAAACAGCTCATCTTTGTCAAGAGAGAGTCGGTTATGTTCCTCTGGGTCTGATCTCGGGCCCCTTATTCTGTTGCAGGTCGTGGTGATCTTCCTTTTCCTGGGCCTGCTGGGGGTCAGCCTTTATGGGACCACCCGAGTGCGTGATGGGCTGGATCTTACAGACATTGTGCCTCGGGAAACTAGAGAATATGACTTTATTGCTGCACAGTTCAAATACTTTTCTTTCTACAACATGTATATAGTCACTCAGAAAGCAGATTACCCGAATATCCAGCACTTACTTTATGACCTTCATAAGAGTTTCAGTAATGTGAAGTATGTCATGCTGGAAGAGAATAAACAGCTTCCCAAAATGTGGCTGCACTACTTCAGAGACTGGCTCCAAGGTAAGACGCTGCTGGAGGGCACTCGTCCTTTGTGAGCGTTCACCACTTGCTCTTTGGCGTGTTCCATTTCCTCAGGTCCTCTTTGCTCACTGTACTCAAGTGTTAGATTATAATGCAACACTGACATGCTTCATGGAGTTCTAAGGATTGCTTAAATTTCTTATACAGACTCTGGGGCAGCTCCCAAATCTGGTTTTTACCTGTGAAACAATGCAGACAATTCAAATAGCCAATTCAGAAACTTCTGTAAGAGTTTATGAGTACACAGTAGGAAATGGGAGAGTAGGTTATAAAATACGGAGCTGGATGCTTCTAGTACTTTTTTTTTTTTTTGGAATGGTGGTTAGTTTGGTGACCAAGTGAAATTCAAGTGTTGATGGAATTTCTAGGCTGACTCGCTGCCAGATCATAGCTTACTACACAAGTAGTTTGCATCATTGGAGAATATAATTTAAAATTCCATATTTTGACTATCTCTTGACTTGGCATGTGAAATAAATTTAAATGCTCAATCGCATCTGATAGTATATCATAAATAATCAATTCTGCTTTAAAATGTCTTTCTTAGCTTCTTACCTTGTCCTTAGAAACATTTCTAGGAAATAGTAGTAAACTGGAGAGAAATAAAAAAGGGCCTAAATTTGCTCCTAACTGTTGACTGAATATGAATGTATTCAGTAATTCTAAGAACATCTGTTCATTTATTATGTGTTGACACATGCAAAGTGGAGTGGAGAATCAAGATAATTATACACACAATTCAAGCAAAAATACTCTTACTGAAATACCCAAATAATTATGGCCCCAACATTTTTTGGCTTAAGTTATCCAAATGATTGTCTTAATTTCCCACTTAATTAGGCTTGTTTAAACACAGATTTAAATGCCTTTTTTGGTCTTAAGTCAATACACTTGTATGTAAAGATTAAGCAGCCAGTTTCCCTGTGAGTTTGCATGAAATGGTAAACAATGTGAATTCGACTGAAAATTGTTCAATACAGATTCTAGCTTTGACTCATATTCCCAGAATGTTCTTGCGTGTATATCAGATTTGACCTCTTTCTGAGGAAGGCAAAGAGAACTACATGACATTAACATTATTTTTTAACATGCTCATGAGATTAACTTAAATTTTTTCTAGGTCTTATTTTTTACAGTAGTATGGGAAGCAGTGGTTTTTTTCAGATAATGAATCAAGAGGACCCAGAAAGTTGAGAGATTCCCTGCTTTTCATTTTTCCCCCTTTGGCCAAAGACATGCAAATAACTTGCCACAAATAACAAAGAGATCTGCTGAGCACTGCCAGTATCTGAGAGAAGAAGGGTTATTGTGGAAGTGATTCCAGTGTCTTTGGCCATTCCTTTGGATGCTCAGTATGGCATGTTAGGCGGAGCTTGGGAAGAGGGCAGCAGGGCATTGTCTCCAGGCAGTGCAGAAAGCTAACCTTTTTATAGCGTATTATAAATTATCCTCATGCTTTCATCCTTTTAAAGACCTAAAACATTTGGACTTGAGAATCTTTTAAAAGGTGTGCTTGAATCCTATTTTCATTGCTAAGTGAACAACACCCATCTAGACCAAGTAAGACCCATCATGGCCCCTGATCTGGGTCCCAGCCAGACCTGATCTCTGCCTCTGACTCTGCCAAAGTCCAGCAGAGAACTGTACACAGAAGGCCAGATGCTGGGACCACCAGCTGCCTAGATGCTTTTCGGGCCTTTTGTATGGTTGACTTGGTCTTTGAACATTTATTTCCTCCAAGGAAGTAGTTGTCCTTAAATCAGCTTTCCTTCAGAACATTTTGGGTAGTTATAAGTGATGGGACCCTCATTAGAAAACCATGTCATCCCATTGGTCTTTAGCAACATTCCAGTAGTCTTTTTAAGGGAGGAGGGGTTTACTCATAAAAATATATAATCAAAATACAGAAAGTATCTCAAATGTCACCTTTAAACATATATGCAAATGAGGTGACCTTGGTGATAAAACCATACTGTACAAATGGTGTTTGTTTATATTTCACACTGAATTATGCAATAAAATTTATTTATTTTTTTTTTCCATTTATTTTTATTAGTTGGAGGCTAATTACTTTACATCATTGCAGTGGTTTTTGTCATACATTGAAATGAATTAGCCATGGATTTACATGTATTCCCCATCCCATGAATTACACAAATAAAATTTAGATTAACATTTTCTTTTTAAACTCTTGTATCAAAGAAAAATTGACAATAGGGATGATTAACTCAAAACTTCACACTAGGAAATAATTTCTGGTATAAAATATTTTAAAAGTTCTAGCCAAAATTTCATGTTTTGCTGTAAAATGAGTGAAACATCACAGTTCTTTCCTGAAGTGCATGTGTTGGAATATGAAGTGTTAACCAAGGGAAAAGCAAATTCCTGTTCCTTATTTTGTGTCCAGATTGTATAATGTGTGTGCACTTAAGCCAAAACTTATTACTTGAGGTTTTTGATAATTAGTCAGAAAATCATATACTAATTATGAAAGAACTTAGCTTTTCTGTGAAGTCAGTGATTTATTTCTCATTCATCCTGAAGTCCCAGCAGAGTGAATGGCGAGTAGGGGCCAGCAGCGTCAATGATGAGTTGAACTAAATACATAGCCAGTGAGGGTGACCTCCCCAAATCAGATTCTTCTTTCTTTGTCTCACTCGAGGTTGTCTTCAGAGTATAAATATCCGACAACCACACTCAGATTTTTGGGGCCCCCTGTTTGCCACTTTATATCATTGGTGCCCATGTTAGCTCTGCTATCTTATTCTTGAGGCTTCAACAAATGCGTCCTGGGCACTGCAGTGCATTCAGGGCAGTTCAAAGCATCTGTGGTTCAAGCCAACTCTGGAAGAGGCTGCCTCTTCAGAGGTTAACTCCAGCACTTAGCTGCTGTGTGGCTTTCCTTACGTCACTTCGCCATCCTAAGCCTCGGTTTTCTCATCTGTAAAATAATACTAGCAGGCTTAAAAACTCATAAGGTTTTAAGAATTAAATGAGAGGTAATCAGTGTAAAATGCTCAGACAGCCCCACACTCACTATAAGCCTGAGCTGCTCCTCGGGATTAGCAGGTCAAGAGGAAAGGGTTAAAGCGCCATGGAAGCCACAAAGTGGTGAAGAAACCAGAACAGGCCTCTTTTCTGGGGGGTTGTGGGGTAGAGGTGGTTTTTTTCTCTCCTGTTTGTTTTTTCCAAAAACCCCCCCCAAAAAAAGGCTTTAGGTAATAAAATAACATCTGTTCAATACTGAGGGCTGTGTGCATGCCTCGCCATGAAAAACAGTCTGTGTGCAAGAGCAGCGCGGCCGTTCCCGGTGGCCTCCCCACCCGGCCTTGCAGCCGCTCCATTCTCCCCAAACAGGGCCTTCTTTCACCACGGAGCCCGCGGGCCTTGTCCCCAAATTGTTCCTGTGAAAACAATGCCCACAGCAGAGGTTTAGAGATCAGACAGAGAGAGACGGAGAGCGCGAGAGAGGGTCTGTGCTTTCCTCTTCCCTCAGCTTCAGCCCCCACTTTGAGCTCTAAACACGGAACCGGTTCTGTGTGTTGGGAGGCGTTGGGGGCGGGGGGTGACTTTGAAGTGACTGAAGACCCTCCCTCCATTCTTACCACGTCTAACCTGTGCATGTGCTGCTTGTTCAAAAGACGTGGCTTCTTGGGGGCTGGGACTCTGGAGTTCTACGTGGGAGGTGATTTGGGGGTGCAGGGCAACGGAAGGAGTGAGGGTGTCGGAGGAGACTGTGTGGGAGCCTGCAGTTGCTCGGCGCCTCAGGCCGGGTCACCAGGGCCCTGTTTTCTCTTCCAGCACGCTTATCTCTTTACAGCTGTAGCCAAACCGTCAGGTCTGTAATGATGGTTTTGATTACAGAGGCCAAGCGCAGCTGTGTGTGGTGGGCTCGCCCATCCCCCAAGCCCACAAAGCTCTTTCCTTCCCCCTCCCCGGCCTTGCGGTTTGTCATCTGTTCTCACAGAGCCCCCTTGTATTGGCCTGTGGCTTCCTGTTCTCAGTCTGATCCAAATTTACCCTGTGAGGTATTTGCCTGCACACACGCGCACACAAGATCCGTCCTCCCCCCTTCCTCCGCACCCCCTCTTCAAGGAAGGGTGGCAAAGAGGAAGAGAACAGTCGAGAGTGAATAGGTGTTGGCTGTGATCTTTACACAACCTGGCAGCCGATCCCACAGCTTGTGTTAGCTCCACAAGTCGAACAGATGGAACAAATTGACAGAATCATGTTCACTCACCCTGGGCTGGAGAAGCAACTCAGTTGCTGTTTGAAGTTGGGGGGTTTGAATGTGTTTTTCCTGCTCTGAATGGAATTTCTGGTTGTATTGAAGAACCCATGGCTTAGTACCTAATGTGTAACAAAACAGTGTTTGAGCCTAGTGTGTCTTCCGCACCCAGCTTTCTCTTGCTTTCTTGTGACCTGGGGGAGAAGAGGGGGAGTTTGGGGTTAAAACATGTGTATTTGTTTCCTAGAAATGAATATTCCCTCCCTTCTGCCTTTTGAAGCAGTGACTATCAGCAACCTGAAGTTCATTCATGAAACACATGAGTATCACGTGAAATCAAGAATAAGCAGAATACAGAGTGCTTGGAGTTGATGGCAAACACTCGGCTGTCCTCAGCCTACCCCATTAGGACCAGGATCAATCTGGTTAAGAGTTATAATGTATTACACACATTTGCCTTTTCTAGGACTTCAGGATGCATTTGATAGTGACTGGGAAACCGGGAAAATCATGCCAAACAATTACAAAAACGGATCGGATGATGGGGTCCTTGCCTACAAACTCCTGGTACAAACCGGCAGCCGTGATAAGCCCATTGACATCAGTCAGGTACTCTCACTTTAAACCTTATACCTTGGGAGCTTCAGAGAGAGTTGTTGCACAGGGCTTTGGGGCTTTTGATCCCACTGGATAATTGTGTGGCTGCAGGCAAACCAGAGCGCCTCGCCTTGCTCATCTGTCAGATGGGGACAAGTGTGTTCCTTACCTTCAGAGCAGTTGTCAGAACAAAGCATAGTTGAGGCAGTGCAGATTCTTTCAGATGTTAGACGTACTGCGCTTCATTGTTGTCTTTTGAATTCTAGTCCTTGTCACCGTGTCAGTCTTGGTTATATTCAGACTTGGAAAGGTGCGTCATTTGGGTAGCAGAATTTGAAAAATAGAAGTTGGGGTGATGGATGGGTTAGGAGAGGTTACTAGCAGGATGGGAATATTTGTTAGGTTTGATTCCTTTGGGTCACTTGTGGCCTGAGGGGTAGAGGAGGACAGACAGGTTGCCCGTCATGAGTGAGGCAGACGGAAATGCAGATCTTTGGACTCTCATGGAATCAGTGTTGCGCTTACCCCTGAAGAACAAGAGCTGTTTCTGTTTGGTAATCATATTCTCCAACTGCATTTGCCTCTTGGCTGTGACACTTGGATTCCAGCATATCCCCTCTGATTCCTTGGGCATGCTGGTGAGGGCATTTGGACCCTTCACATTTCAGAGGAGTCCAGCCCCACTCCTGGCTTCCCCAGGTCCTCCTCCCTCCGTTCTTTGTAGCTTACTTGCTTCACCTTCAGGCAGAAAACCGTCATGCTAATGATCTTCCCAGCAGCTCTGTTTATTGTCTCCCCATTTTTGCTGGCATTAAAGGTGACAGATTTACAAAGTACATTGTTCAGGGTTATTATGGAGTGTGAACTCGGTGCTTTATGGCCGCATGCGGCATGCTGTCAGGCTTGACAAGGATGCAGGCAGAGGAGTCTGTCTGAGAGATGGCAGGGGGATGCTGGGGGCTGGGTTGGTTTTAGGGCTCAGGGACACCATGGAACAAATGTGATTGGGCCAGGCCGCCAGACATCATTTCCTCTGCCTGGGAGGGAGAAAAGCATGCTGTGTGCACGGAGGCCATGTGAGCTGTACTATGTAATTCCAGAGACGGCTTGAAGACATACAGTTGTTACATATCCTGTGGATTAATTGAATCCAGATCCCTGAAATTTAGTTCTCTCACTCTCCTCCACTTTCTTCCTTTACTCTTTCCCTATTAACTTCTGTCACTGGTGTTTTTCATTTCGTTAAAGATGAAAAGCATTGGAACCAGGTCTCCATCTGAAGTAAACAGGAAAAAATATATGCATATATACATGTGTGTCTGTCTGTATTTCTCTTTGGATGTTTTTCACCTATACAAGGCCCACAGACCAGCTCTTGAGAGAGCACAGTGTTTATTTGGCTTCCTCTTAGGATGTGGCACATATGCTAAATGTGACCACCTCGCTGAGACTAAGATTCCCAGAAAGACCAAGATTATGCACCCGTCCCTTCTACTTTCTGGCGATGGACATCTTTTGAATACACAGGTCATAGGAGGCTAGTGTTAGCAAAATTTATACAGATGTTGTTTTATTTTTATAGCTCTCCTCCATTTACTGGGTGGCATTTCCTTCAGTGTTAACAGCAGAGGTTAACTGCACACAGACGTGTATGGGGATTCTTGCCAGGTTTTTTTTTCCCCCTTCCCCTCCTATAAATATGTTTCTCCAGATTGTTCATTCTCTGCCTTGGCTGCAGACAGTCTTTTAGCGTTCAGATTTAATTGGTTCAGTCAATTCCTGGGCCATCTGCCGAACTGTGTGTGTGTGTGTGTTATAAACATGCCGATTATTGCATTCTCTGATAGGTGCATTTTAAAAGGAACCTAAGGTGTTCTGATGGGATTTTCTGCACTTGCAAACAGAGGCATTCTCTTCTTTGTTGCAAATGCTGATGCAGTCTCTGCTTCTCTGTAGGCAGGAGTGTGTTGACCCCAAGCCCCCACTCTGAAAGACTCCTGTTCTACCCATTTTGCAGCTGACTAAACGGCGCCTGGTGGATGCAGACGGCATCATTAACCCCAGTGCTTTCTACATCTACCTGACTGCTTGGGTCAGCAACGACCCTGTGGCTTATGCTGCCTCCCAAGCCAACATCCGGCCTCACCGTCCTGAGTGGGTCCATGACAAAGCTGACTACATGCCAGAAACCAGGCTGAGAAGTAAGTAGCCCTCCACTGGACCTGCTAGCTGCTGGGGGCTCCTTGTACCCTGTACTTCCAAACTCAGTTATAGCCCTCATCCATTGACACCAATTAGGGTTCAAAAGTGTAAACAGAACAGTGTATTTCTTTTAGTTTAAAACTCTGGGAGACAGATGAGGATGTGTAATCGAATACAACTCATGCTCTATCACACTGAGAAATAAGAGTCTCTAATCTCTCTTTGTGCCTTTGAGTCTAAAACATCCACCAGGCATCTCTCTTTAATGCCAGCTGTTCCATGTGAAAGTTGGGGACGCCTCCAGGTTCAGTGTTGTTTTACTATTGCAGAGTTTTATCACTGGGGATTATATGTTTATCTTAACTTTGTCAACTCTGGTGTTGAAGGGATTTTTGGCAAGTTGAGTCATTCCTATAAGCCACCAAGCACCTGTACTCTGTCAAAGCTGTTTAAACCGGAGCAGAAAAGTCTGTATACAACAGCGTCCTCTTCCTTTCACCTCTCAGCCCCAACTTTGAAAGGTGGTTCTGGATGGATTTAATTTGCATTTATGTTAGAGATATTAGTTGCTTATACCTTGGGTATGAGGCTGAGGATGGACGTGAGAAAGAAGACAGGTCCCTTTGCGAACATGGCTGGAGAGCAGGCGGGTTGTGCTTCCCTGTATCTAAACCTCAGAGCCTTGTGGCAAGCAGCCAAGGCTTGTCTTAATGAAAATTTATAGTTGAGATTATAATAGGGCAAATCATGTTTAGCAAGTCAGCTGAATGACCCCAAAGGGTCTGGAACACACAACGGCAGTAACTAAATGCTTGTTGTGTGAGGATTTCTTCCCCTGCTGCTGAAGACTTAGCATTGCATTAAAAAAGAAGCATGGAAGGTTTAAGTGTGTAAGATCACTAAAAGGATAAGAAAGTTAAGCATTTTTCTCAGTAAAGCATGACTTTCGAGTTATTTTATTCTCATAAGTGATTAAGTAAAATGGTTTGAACTTAGTGTTTTCACTTGTGTCAACTGAACAGAAAAAAATGTTACCACAATTGAATTCTTAAGTTGTTTAGACCCATTACAAACAATGACTGCTTCTAGAAGATTAAAAATCTAAGGGTAAATCAATACACAGATCACAGTCTCCTCCTCCACCTGCAACCCACCCCCCCCCCAAATCAAAAGTTGATTATCATTAAAAATTTTTTAAACCAAAGACTGAAACTGTAAAGACCTTAAGACTACCAAGACTATCACTGGTATTGTTTGTCCTTCACACTGAAAGAAGAGAAGTAAGCAGACTTTCTTGCTGAGTTCTTTCTCTCCTCATTGCACTTACGGAGAATCTGGAGACTGGCATCTGGGAGGCTAACAGTGGGACGCTTGCTGCATTTTTCCACCTTTGGATGGAGTCTGTTTGCCTGTCTCGGTGCTGCCGGGAACCCCTGGCCCACGGGCCGTCTCCCTGCTGTCTTTTCTGTGCAGTCCCCGCAGCAGAGCCCATCGAATACGCTCAGTTCCCTTTCTACCTCAACGGCCTGCGTGACACCTCGGACTTCGTTGAAGCCATTGAGAAAGTCAGGACCATCTGCAATAACTACACGAGCCTGGGGCTCTCCAGCTACCCCAACGGCTACCCCTTCCTCTTCTGGGAGCAGTACATCGGCCTCCGCCACTGGCTCCTCCTGTCCATCAGCGTGGTGCTGGCCTGCACGTTCCTCGTGTGCGCCGTCTTCCTCCTGAACCCCTGGACGGCCGGGATCATTGTGAGTTTATTCTAAGGGTCTTTGTGGAAGTCAAATTCCTTTCAGCATAGCTCTTTCTGCAGCCGGGAAGTTTTGTTTATGTCTGGGCCTTGGGAGGAGGGTATAGATTGCATCATCCATACTGTATTTATTCTACTGGAGGTGGCGAGGTTCATGCTTAGGTAGAGTCTTTAATGGCCTTAATCTTATGTCCCCTCTCCTGTAGCATTAAACTTTTTAGGTAAAGATAGGGGAGTTTTCAAGCACACTTTCCATAATAGAGCTGAGTGTATATTGATACAAACACTCAAAGCATAACTAATTGTTTTTTTAATTCAAGTGTCATTTTGTTACAATACCCATGCCAAATATAGAGAATATTCTTCTAAATGGAGGGATAATTAGAGAAGTTTGGATGGTGGTGTATGGATAAATCATTTTAGAGATGGTTTTGTTTGGTGTATTTGTTTTAACTCTTGGGGAGAAATGATAAAGTATTGCCAATCTATTCTTTTTGCATTCTTTCTCCGAGTATAATGCTTGCAGGTTTGAAGCTAGTTTCGTGTAGAGTCTAATAAAATCATGGCAGTGTTTAAATTCCATGAACTGTGGTATAGCCTTCAAAATGCCAAAATTATAAAAACAGAGACCAGGTCTTGTTTCTGCACCATAAGTCTGTATAGCAGGTATGTTTAAAGGTAAATGTTTAGTCTGTAGGAGTTTTCATGGTACTTAAGCAATTGATGTTATCCATCTTTCATTAGCTTATTAAAAGAAAGCAAAGGGAACTTTTATTGTACTTGCCTGCTCGCCCTTCACTGCCTGCTGTCCCCCACCCCCAGAAGGAAAGATCATTCTCTCCTTCTCTTGTAAAGTTTATTGTTTTATTTGTATTTTCTCCTCTCTGGCCTAAAAAACTCCACAAAGTCTACCTCACAGATTCTTTCCATCTCCCTAGAAATTTTTACAAGGCAGATGAAAGAACGGCAAATAAAAGCTTTTCCCTGGATTTAACTGTTTGCGTTGTCCACCCCAGTGACTCCACATTTCTTCAGAGTGAAGGGGCTGTAACCTGACCCTCATCAGCTGACCATGCGTCCCCTCTGTCCTAAGTCATCCTCACTCAGCCCACAGGCTCTCCAAACAAAAGCAAAGCAACTTCTACATAAAAGAATATTCATTCAGCCTGTCCTATCAACTTTCTTTAGGATGGAGGGCAAGGCAACCAAAAAAGTTTCAGCTCATTTACAAGTTGAAGGATGATCCCTGATGGTTAAGATCAAAACAGAAGGAGACGCCTTGTTTTAAACTGTATTAAATGTGTAGCCAGCAATGAGTACATATCGATATAAGTCTTTGTAGATCACACTCATGGAATAGTTTGGAGAGAATTTTTGCAACACCCAGAGTGTATTTGTGCCCAGCCACTCATCCTATGTGTTTTTTTAAAGGTGACAGTCTTGGCTTTGATGACAGTTGAGCTCTTTGGCATGATGGGCCTCATTGGAATCAAGCTGAGTGCTGTGCCTGTGGTCATCTTGATTGCTTCCGTCGGCATTGGAGTGGAATTCACTGTTCATGTCGCTCTGGTAAGGGAGATAGTTTCAGTGAAAGCCGTGAAAAGGCAACCTGTTTCCTCAAGCTCTTTTAGTTTACAAGTTGGGAACCTTCTCATTTTCTCCACCATCAAGGAGCACATCTGACACCTATCACAGCAAAAGGCTTGGGAGCACGGACATTCCCCAGGAGTGGCTGCAGCCCAGCTGGACTCCTTTCCCTCTGAGGAAATCTAGGAAGCAGGTCATCACAGGTGGAAGGTAGCCGGGCCGTGTCAGCAGTAGACGGTGTCCTTGGTGTGTCCGAGTGGGCCCAGAAGGATTCTGCTTATTTGCTGTTGTCAGTTGTGGCACAGGTCCTCAAGGTGTCAGCTGTTCCTAGACAGATGTTATATTAAGTATGTGTGTGCACAAATACATACAATTTTTAAAACCACAGTAATAAAGCAGGAATAACATGAGACCACACTCACAGGCGTGGTGGGCAGGCATAGTTGAGGGTGAGGTGAATTGGCAGCTAAGGAAATACCCTGGGGCTAATGAACTCCCCACCTGAGCACCACCTCCCAGCCTCCAAATTTGTGACAACAGGACATAAAAGAATTAGTGTTGCTCTCCATAGGGATCTTTCCCCTCTCTCTCTGGGCCCAGTCTTGTGAAAAAGGAGGGTAAACTTCAAGAGGAGTCTAATCCATGAGACAAGTCCATCCTATACATTTATCAGAGAATTATCTAAAAGCCCCACAGTAATGTGTAAATTATGTTCCATCCACACTTGTGTTTATATCCTAAGACCTTGGGTTTACATAGGCATTCAGTAAATACTTATTGACTGAATAAATACTAATGTTTGGAATGCTTGGCCAGGAAACCTAGCACTGGACTTGGATCACATTACTTTTAGCCTTGCTTTTGCAATCTCTAGCATTGGGCTCAACACATGGCATACATGTGTCTACACATGGGTGTCTCCTACTTTCTGTTGTCCTCTTTCAGGGCGATATTTATGCTACTTAGGGATTATAAACTTTTGTATTTCAGAAAGAATGTTTTGTTGCAGTTAACCTGTTCTTCCCCTAGTATATAATAAAAAGGTGATAATATAGAAACAGTTCCCTAAATCTTGAACCTACCCAAATTAGGGTAGTTGAGCTGGGAAGGAGGAGGGATTTTTAAAAAGAAGAGCTTAGAAATTAGAAAACACATATTTATAATTTCTTTTAAAAATGAGAAAAATTTATATGTGAGTTAAAAATCCACAAATCATTTTATTCTGACATGAATGAAAACCACTCTTTTGGGTGGCTATCATTACAGACAAGGGTGGTCCTAGATCAGATTTTTGTGGTGTAAATGCTAATATCTTTTCTTAAACTGTTGCAGCACCCTGGGTCTCTGAGGTAGTAGGAACATAAATATCCATACCAGTGTTGAATAAACAGTGAAGGAACGCCTCTACTCCTCATGCAAGATTTAATCCTGAGAATTTAAGGAGTCTCAAGAGCCAACTCGGCTTTGTGCTGCTAGCCCAAATCTTCATCAAGAGACTATCCACACATAGGACATGGCATTCTTACCACATCCTGTATGTGAAAGTCATCAAGGGATCAGTGGGTATCTGGCAGTTTACTGTTCCAGTAGCATAAGTTGTATGCAAGAAAATCAACTCAGTTCTGGACCTTATGGCCTCATGGCCCAAGTACAACACAGACAGCATGGTTCCAGACCATTTTAGTGCTTTCCTCTCAGGAGAAAAAGATAACTACTTTGACCCTAAAAGTCTCCTCAACTCTGAAAGAGCATCACTTACATAGACCCCACTTTAGAGGAAAGTAATACACCTTGGTACACTTTGTGTAGTTTGTGTAGTTTCATTTCTTCATCCATTAAGCAGTCCTTAATGGACGTGTCTTGCCCCAGGACACATATGCCACCTGCAAGGGCTCCAGGCCCTCTTCTCAGCACATCCCAGAGCAGCCTGCCCTTGCAGAGAGTAAGCTTGTGCCAGGCTAAGCCCTCTAGGGGGGACAGGCAGGGTGTAACAGTCACTAACCCATATTAAAATGGTCTTGGGTCATACTCTCAAGCCAATAGTGTGATATGCCAAGACCTACACAAGGTTTCCATTTGGTGTCAACAATGCCCTTGACCTAGAAGACCTAGAAAACACAGAAGAGTTGGGACATGTCCACCCATATTTAGAACAGGCTTGATTGAATTTCTTGTGATGCGTTAATAGTACTTACATGTCCTACAAACATATTAGTCTGAACACAGTAACAGAAATTCTAACCTCAGTATAATCATGAGGCAATATGTACTTGGCACCTTGGTGCTAAGCCCTTTTTAAAGTAAGATCTTGACCTTTCCAAAAACCGGGAGAAATGCTGTTGTTTTCACAACTAGAGATCTTCCATGTGAATAACATAAGATCACTCACATGGGGAGTGAACTCAAGGGTGAGTAACAGTGAAAAGAAGAGAACATTTTGCTCATTTTTGTATAGTTTTGGCATCGTTTTTAAATTTAAAGTAAATACACTTTCCGTCTTTTTTGTTGTTCAAGATTTACATCAACACCAAATACAATCCATTATCATTAACAGGTCAGTTTAGTGTAAGCCTAGATTTAGCCAAGATGAACAATCCCAATTAAACATTCCAATAGCTCGACAGTAAGATCTGAGGGGTACAGTGGAGTCAGATGAAACCGGCTTATAGCATTTAAGACAAAGCTGGCCTGGCCATTGACTAAGTGAAATCCAGGAACCTGATCACGCGAACTCTCATTGCGCAGGCCTTTCTGACAGCCATTGGTGACAAGAACCGCAGGGCCGTTCTTGCCCTGGAGCACATGTTTGCGCCTGTTCTTGACGGTGCTGTTTCCACTCTCCTGGGAGTGCTGATGCTTGCAGGATCTGAATTTGATTTCATTGTCAGGTAAGTCTTGTTTTCTAATGTGTTCTCTGTAACTTATTTCCTTTTGTCTCTGGGCGATTACAGCTTGTCTTCATTGTGACTCTTACTTCCTGCTGTGCCTGCCCCCACCACAGCTTTACTGAGGTATAATTGACAAACAGTGTATATATTTAAGGGGTGCAACATGGTGTTTTGATATACATATATATTGTAAAGTGGTTGTCACAATCTGTGACTCCACTTTCTTTGAGTTTATTAACTCCAAGGTGGCACAGTGGTAAAGAATCCACCTGCCAATGCAGAAGCCGCAAGAGACTTGGGTTTGATCCCTGGGTCGGGAAGATCCCTGGGAGTAGGAAATGGCAACCCACTCCAGTATTCCTTGCTTGGAAAATTGCATGGACAGAGGAGTCTGGCAGGCTGCAGTCTGTGGGGCTGCAAAGAGTCGGACACGAATGAGCACACAGGCACATGCTGAGAGGCATAAGAACAGGCTGTCTTCTAGAGCTGTTTGGAGGAATATCCTGGGGACAAAAGATGGAAGGTTTGGGGCTAGAAACAAAGGCAGCTCTACAGCTTGACACCACATCCTAGCTATTCGTATTAAGGTTAGAAATATCAGCATGACCCAGCAATCCCACTTCTGGGCATACACACCGAGGAAACCAGATCTGAAAGAGACACGTGCACCCCAATGTTCGTCGCAGCACTGTTTATAATAGCCAGGACATGGAAGCAACCTAGATGCCCATCAGCAGACGAATGGATAAGGAAGCTGTGGTACATATACACCATGGAATATTACTCAGCCATTAAAAAGAATTCATTTGAATCAGTTCTAATGAGATGGATGAAACTGGAGCCCATTATACAGAGTGAAGTAAGCCAGAAAGATAAAGACCATTACAGTATACTAACACATATATATGGACTTTAGAAAGATGGTAACGATAACCCTATATGCAAAACAGAAAAAGAGACTCAGATGTATAGAACAGACTTGTGGACTCTGGGAGAAGGCGAGGGTGGGATGTTTCAAGAGAACAGCATCAAAACATGTATATTATCTAGGGTGAAACAGATCACCAGCCCAGGTTGGATGCATGAGATAAGTGCTCAGGCCTGGTGCACTGGGAAGACCCAGAGGGATGGGGTGGAGAGGGAGGTGGGAGGGGGGACCGGGATGGGGAATACATGTAAATCCATGGCTAATTCATTTCAATGTATGACAAAAACCACTGCAATGATGTAAAGTAATTAGCCTCCAACTAATAAAAATAAATGGAAAAAAAAAAAAAGAAATATCAGCAGAAGGAAACGAGCTGGTTCCCTTTGACTGACTAAATTTGACCTTCCATTGTCCTTCAAAACTGTAGAAAGGAAAACAAGCAGATACCTAAATTTTCAGAAATTTTATTCTTTTAAGAAGTGAAGACGGCATACCTTGATTTCACGTTCAAGTTCCCACTAAGATTTAAGAAGCATTTACTGTGTGACTTTGGTGTCAAATTTTTAAAATCCAAGCCTCAGTTGGATACATCTTTCTATTTGGATTTCATGGCAAGCAGTTTCTGGTGAATTTATTTAAGGACTTAACTTTGTGAAGTATAAAAGGAGAGCAAGTTTTCCTTTTGAAAAGAATTTGAGAACTACAGGGAGAGACCATTTTCTTCTCTGAAGAGCCTCCACAGCTTTTTTAAACAACTGCTCTTGGATGTAACCCTGCTGCTCTGTGGAGGGTCGAGGCTAGAGTCATCAGTAAGTAAAAGATAGTCCAGAATTAGGACCATAGTAAAGCAGAATGAAATGTGAGTAATGACTGGATTGTTAGGGACACTTTGGTAATCTAGGGAGAGAATCTAAACCGGCTTTCCTGGTGTGTATGTTGTAATAGGACTTTAAATTCCAAGTGAAAAAAAAGAGGATTTTAAGGATTTTAAGTTGTAGCCAAAGTTTCTTTATTATGAAAGACGATAGGTCCTTGGCATCATTTTGGAGATTTAGCCTTCCTAGAATGAGTGCCAGGGTTGGCTCACTGTCGTTTGGGTGGAAAGTGAGTGGAGAGGTGTAGAGCAGTACTTCTCAAACTATAATGTGCTCATGAATCATCGGGGCTCTCTGTAAATGCAGATCAGACTTCATCCGGGGTCGGGGGCGGAGTCTGAGTTATTAGCCAGCTCCCAGATGATGGTCCTGTTGCTGATTCTCAGCACAGAGGACTGATCACTAGCAAGCCAATTAGTATACCTTGTTGACCAGTATCAGGTAGATATATATGCCTAAACTAGAAGAAGGTTTTGGTCTGGGTTTTGTTTTGAGCTCTTAATTTGATGTTGACTTTTCCTTTATCTGAGCATTAGTAGCTGTTTCTCTATGATGTACAAACACCACGTCAAAGAGAGATTCTTTTGTGTAATTTCTCATTCAACACAGTATGGTGAACACCTCGTAAGTGCCATTTCTCACAACAGCGCAGCGGTAACATTGTCCTTGTCCCCCTCTACATAGCCGTGGTTTATGGTGGGGAGAGACAAGGTCACAAGCAATTCAAAACCATGGGAAACAGAGTGTGATGGGATCTCAGAGGGTCTAACTCAGCCTTGTGGGGGGATGCCAAGGGAGCAACAGAGAAGAAACTGAGCCTGAATTAGAGCAACCATCTGGGACCTGGGTGGAGGGCAGGATCCCAACTCTCTCATCTAACCCATGGCTTCTTGTTCTCTCCCAGAGATAGCAGGGTTCTTGTTTCAAGCACTTAAAAGGGCTTCCCATTTTCTAGAACTGGAAGGATTAACCTGATAAAGCCCTCACTGAGGTCGACTAAATGAGCAGACATTGTATACACTAAGCCGTCAGAAATCTAATTGGTCTGTTTATTCTACCGTTAGATGGATGGGATGCAAATGTCTTAATGCCTGCTGCTGATATATGCCTCAACCTAAAGTTCCAGCAGTTTACATTAGTGCAAGACATCGGCTGCTTGGTTTTACTAATGCAGCTCAGAAGTTTCTAGTGTTTACAATAGCTGCGAGGTATTTGTATTTTTATAGAGATTCTCTCTCCTTTCATCTAAGGGCGAAACATATATAGGCACAGCGAAGTTTGGAGCCTGTTCTGTTTTATGATCAAGAGGACCATTAACATATAGATATCTTGCCCTCCCTCTTCCCAGAACATCCTGAGCTCTCCCCCACCCCAGCCCCCTTCCAGCAAAATTGCCCTAGAAACCGATAGTTACAGAAACGCATGCTTGCGTGTAGCCTTCTGCCTCCAGCTGTGTGGAACATCCGCCAGCCACCCTCCCTGGCTGACAGGTTCACCTTGGTATTCGTGAAGGATCCCAGACCTTAGCCCTCAATGGTGGGAAAGCAGGGCCACTTGTGCACTCTCCTCTTCTTCATGGTGCTGCAGCCTTTATGTCTGAATTGGCTGATGCAAAACAAGAGTATTCAGAGATGCTAAATTGTTCAACAAAAGATTGGCCAGCAGAGCAACCCGTCATTGTGGACCGCCCTCCCCCGAAAATGCCCCAGCAACCACAGAATGGGCAGTGTTTTCTTTGCGGAAAGCTGGTTCCAGTGTTCTAAAAAGGTCGCAGTTGGAGCTATTTGGTAAAACTGGAACTCACAGAATTCTAGGCAGAAAGTTGTGGTTAATGAAAGCCCAGGGAAAGCCTTACCTGATACACTGGAGACTTAATTAGAGATTCTGCTCTAAGATGCAGAAGCATTTCACAGTGGATTAGCTGCCTGCAGAAGTGGGCCGCTTTTCCTCCTGGGCTAAATTGTTTAAATTCTACACCCTTCACTTCATTTGTTTGCTTCTGCTGGGTTTTCGTGAACGGGGCCCCTCTGCATTGTGTTTGTGCTTTCAATCTGCTCCGCCATTCAGTTCCCATTCCATATTTTTGTGTTTGTGTAACACATTCATAAATAACATCACATGCCATGAGATTTCAGCAAATTAACAACCTAATTTTTTTTTTTTTCCTCCCTTCATGAACTAACACTTTGGGTTGCGGAATGCAGTCCTCAAAGTCAGAAGGTTAAAAGAAAAACGAAAGTAATCCTGTGCAGGGTTTGAACTGAAGTTTTGTAACAGCCTTTTCACTGGTGTGGGTTTTGTTCATTTTTGGCTCTGACATTTGGACACTTGCAGGGTACCTTAATTCACTTTTGCCATGGTAAATGTTCCTGTTTTCCCTTTTATCTTTAAGGTACTTCTTTGCTGTCCTGGCAATCCTAACAATCCTGGGTGTTCTCAATGGACTAGTTTTGCTGCCAGTCCTTTTGTCCTTCTTCGGACCGTATCCTGAGGTCAGTAATCGTTGCTGGCGTCATGTGCAGCCCACAGGCCATCTATATGCTGTTTTTCCTGGTGTCCGTCTTGATTTAGATATTTAGGTTTATCCCCATTTTCTAGTTGTTTACATTTTCAGTAAACAACTCAATAACTATAGCTTTTTTTTCTCTTAAGTTTATTAGTGTTGGAGGATGTTGTGTTGGTTTGGTTTGGTTTAGGTTGCTTTTATTTTGGTTTTTTGAAACCTGGTGATTGGCAACCTAAGTATTACAGGTCTCTATCAATGAAGCATTTTCCACTCAAGATGAATATCTGGGTTTGAACAGGAGTGAAAAGGGCACAGCCTGCCTTTCCAGTGTGTGAAAGCAGAGGGCAGTCCTTTTGCTCCAGCTGTCAGGCCCAAGGGTCCTCGAAGTGGCAAGGATCGGGCTAAGTGAATACAGAGTAGTGTGGGAGGCCAGGAGGGGAGTGAGGGAGGGCAGCGACCCCTGAACAGTACTGTGCTTTGAACCTTGAATGTAGCCACCAGGTAAATGGATGATAACACCTGACATATGGAATCCCCTTGAATAGGTGTCTCCAGCCAATGGGCTGAACCGGCTGCCCACACCTTCTCCTGAGCCACCCCCCAGCGTGGTCCGGTTTGCTGTGCCCGCCGGTCACACAAACAACGGGTCTGATTCCTCTGACTCGGAGTACAGCTCTCAGACGACAGTGTCGGGCATCAGTGAGGAGCTGCGGCACTACGAGGCCCAGCAGGGTGTTGGAGGCCCTGCCCACCAAGTGATTGTGGAAGCCACAGAAAACCCTGTCTTCGCCCGCTCCACTGTAAGTCATAAGTCACCCCAGGAGGCAGCCCCTGCCTGCTCTGAACAGCAAAGCACAGGATGCAAAAAAAAAGTATAGGTTAGGTAGAATCATACTATAAAAATGTCAGTTTCATATGGTTGTATCTCATACAGATTGAAAAGGGCAGGGGCCAGTATTGGAGACTACACAAAACATCCACGGCATGTATCTTATTTAAGAACCAGAGGTAAAGCATACCTTGCTTCCGTACCCACCCTCCCACCCTTATTTTAAAGCTGCGTACATTGTAGGATGATACTTATTTTAAAATATAATGGTATTTTTATTGCCAGCAGGTTATTTTTTTCCCTTCCACCTCTGTTACCTTTAATTGCCCTTAGGCTAAAAATACTTCAATCACTATTGTCTGAGACTTCACCAGAAGCTTCTATGGCTCCAAGCTCCCATTCTAGGTGGCTGGAAGAGCAGAGAAGCTGAGAACCAGCCTTCAGTAATTCAGGAAAACCATAAGCAGCCCGGGAGCCTCTTCTCAGAGGCTCTGAGAGCCCCGGCCACATCCTCCCCTCTCTGTGCTCCTTAGGATGTTCTCAGCCCCCCAGGCCTGGAGCACAGTGCACAAAACCCAAGGAAGGTTCTAAGGCTAATGTTGCTCCAACTGGGGGCCTCCTGCTGTCCCTCCAGGAAATGGGTATTCCAGTCTCAGGCCGGCGCTGCCCTTCCATGAAAGAGAGAGGGGCCAACCAAATAACCTGAATTTTCCTCCCCTTACCCCCCGTGACGACGCCTGCTGAGCTGCAGTGTGAATCTGGTTTTGTTCAGCGGGAGCCTAAAAATAGGTACAAGCTGAACGACTTTGAAGTTGGTCACGGTCCTTTTGATTGATGTGGCCACTGTGTTGCTCCGTGCTTTGTATAGAGACCCAGAAACCAGATTCCTAACAACAGGACAGAGCAGTGCTGCCCCGTAGAACTTTCTATGACAATGCAAATGCGCTCTCTGCCTGCACTCTCCCGTGCAGCGGCCACTGCCCACATGTGGCTATTGAGGACCTGAAATGTGGCTAGTGTGACTAAGGGGCTGAAATTTTAATTTTAGTTAACTTAAATGTAAATAGCCATATTCAACAGTGTAGGTATAGACAGTGCTGGCAACGTCCTGCATGTGGGTGAGCCAGGGCCAGGCACTTGGCAATTTTAGAAAAGGAACTCCAGATCTGACTCTACCCAGCAGGGCGGGGTGGCAGACTGTGGGAGGGAGGCAGCTGGATGCTTAGACCACAGCCCTGCATTTCTGAGCAGCAGCCCCGTGCATCCAGCCCGCTGTGCCGGAGAAAGCCTACACACAGGGTCCAAGTAGGGCGCTCCTCTGCCACGTTGTTGAGGTTCTAAGAGAATGGGTTTTCGTCTGTGGGTAGAAGGCCCTTGTTAGCTCCCCGGGGCACTCCCAGCCACTTGTGGGGTTGACTGAGCTCTAATTCAGAAAGAGCTGTGTGTGGGTGGCCAGGCAGGAGCCAGAGCCAAGAAAGAAGAGGGGGCTGGGACAGCAGGGGGTGGCGTCCAGCCTGGGGCTCGCCCTGGGCCTGTTTCAACCTGCCTTGCCCTCTGCAGGTGGTCCATCCTGAACCGAGGCCCCACGCACCCTCAAATCCTCGACAGCAGCCCCACCTGGACTCAAGGACCCTGCCACCTGGACCACCAGGACAGCAGCCCAGAAGAGAAACCCCCAGAGAATGCTTGAGGCCGCCTCCCTATAAACCGCGCAGAGACGCTTTCGAAATTTCTACTGAAGGGCATTCTGGCCCTAGCAATAGGGACCGCACGGGCCCCCGGGGAGCCCGTCCTCACAACCCTCGGCATCACAACCCAGCGTTCACTGCCATGGGCAGCTCCATGCCCAGCTACTGCCAGCCCATTACCACCGTGACGGCCTCGGCATCCGTGACTGTGGCCGTGCATCCTCCGCCCGCCCCCGGGCCTGGGCCCAGTCGGAACCCCCGAAGCGGGCTTTGCCCAGGCTACGAGGACTACCCCGAGACTGACCACGGGCTATTTGAGGATCCCCATGTGCCTTTTAATGTCCGGTGTGAAAGGAGGGAACCCAAGGTGGAGGTCATTGAGCTGCAGGACGTGGAATGTGAGGAGAGACGCCGGGGCAGCAGCTCCAACTGAGGTGGGCGGGGTCTGCGGGCAGGTGGGCGGGTCTGCGGGCAGGTGGGCGGGGCTCTTCAGTGGTCCCTCAGCTTCTGTGGAGACGTGGGTTTGATCACTGGGTGGGGAAGATCCCGTGGAGTAGGAAATAGCAACCCACCCCGTTTTCTTGCTTGGAAAATTCCATGAACAGAGGAGCCTGGTGGGCTACAGACCGTGGGGTCCCAAAGTTGGACACAAGTGAGCACACATGCTCTCAGGGACTTGGAGGGATGCAGATAGAGCATCCTCCTGGGGCTCCTGGGCACTGATGTGTCACAAACAGTGACCTCTTAACCCGCAGGCAGGGTTTCCTGTTCAAGCTTAGTCATCCTGGGAGAACCAGTGGAATTCTAAATTAGGTCTATCCCTTACTGGGCTTCCCTGGTGGCTCAGAGGATAAAGCATCTGTCTGCAGTGCAGTTCGAACCCCAGGTCAGGAAGGTCCCCTGGAGAAGGAAATGGCAACCCACTCCAGTACTCTTGCCTGAAAAATTCCACGGATGGATGAGCCTGGTAGGCTACAGTCCATGGGATCAAAAAGAGTTGGACATGACTGAGCAACTCGCTTCTTACTTCACTTACTGTAAGCTTGTGGCGGGGAGGGCGTTGGTGCTTCTCAACAAAGATATTGATAGCTGCCCCTTCACCTATTTTTCAGTCTTCTAATGCCATATAGCAGCTGTGTCTGATGAAGGCACATCACAAAGTGACCACATCCCTGTTCCTAGCCCCCAGATCAAAGAAGGGATCATAATCTGCCCCTGGAAGCCCCTCATGCCCTCACCCCAGCCCCCACCATCCTGATTTCTATACCTCAGATTCATTTTGCCTGTGATTGTGCTTTATGAATATGGACTCATAGACCTGTTACTTCCTTTTTTCTTTTAAAGGGTGAGTAAAATCTGAAGCAAAGAGGCCAAAGATTGGAAGCCCCTCCCTACCCCTACCCCACCCCACCAGAACTGCTTGAAGAGGAACATGGAATTAGAAAGGTGTGCTGTGCCAGAGAGCAGTTCATCGTTACTGTAACCGATTGTATTATTTTGTGAAATATTTCTATAAATATTTAAGAGGTGTACACATATGTAATATACGAAGGAATGGATGTAAAGTAGTGTGATTTACTGGGGTTTCTCCACTCCTGCCTCCAGGGTGGGCAGTGGGGGGATCACAGAGGGGCCCCTCTCTGTGTGTACATTGGTCTCTGTGCCACAGCCAAGCTTAACTTAGTCTTAAATTTCAGCATATGTTGCTGCTGCTTAAATATTGTATAATTTACCTGTATAATTCTATGCAAATATTGCTTATGTAATAGGATTATTTTGTAAAGGTTTCTGTTTAAAATATTTTAAATTTGCATATCACAACCCTGTGGTAGTATGAAATGTTACTGTTAACTTCCAAACACGCTATGCGTGATAATTTTGTTGTTGTTTAATGAGCAGATATGAAGAAAGCACGTTAACCCCGGTGGCTTCTCTAGGTGTAGTTGGGTGCGATTCTCCTGTTTGGCTGTGTGTGTGAACACGTGTGTGATTTCCTAATGTACTGTACTGTGATTTTTTCTTTTTTTTTTTTTTGGTTTCTTTTTACTGTCTGTAACCTTTGGTGGGCTCTACCTTAGGCCGAAGAGTCAGGATATTTCTAGTGCTAGTGGTGGTGTAGGGCTAGCCCTATACATCGCCTTATCCTTTTGCCAGATTCGCTTCAAGTTCAGGGCATCTCCTAAGATCATTGGCTGCCATCCAGACACCCCAACTCATGCTTCAGAGGAGATGAGTTCCTTTGCATGGACCATTGTGGTGTATGTTGGAACCTCAGGGTACAGAGCTCACACCTCTTCATCTTCATTGGTATTAAAACCTAGAAAACATGCCTAGTGGGGAGCCTCTGCTGGGCTGTGAGCATATCCTTTAAATATGCAGCCTTCATTATACCTCTCTTGTAACCAACACATAGCACACACATCCACAGCACACATACACACACACACCATCACCACCCAAGTTTAAGAGTGGATTAGAACTCTTTTGGAGACAATGACCTCTTAATTCTGGGTCTACAATTAGCCCAGAGGTGATGTTTTAAGTCCCTACAATTTAAACTCCCTCTCTTGCTAAATTGCACAGTTGGTTGGGGCTTTCTGGATTTGTTTGCATCCTCTTTATATAGTGAGCATCCAATGTGGTGATATGGAGTCAGAAATTCTATAGGATATGAGCTTCAGAATGATGGTTCTCCACATGTTAATACTAACATTATAGGTGCACGCTTCCTAAAGCAACTCATCTCCGTCCTCTCACCATCATTAGTACATTTATTGCAGACTAGGAAGATGCTAATTGCATACCACCCTCCCCTACCCCCCCCCCCCCCCCGCCCAATGAAGAATGTATATAGAGACATGTCTCTCAACCAGGCATTATTTTTAAAGATTTGCTTCCATATCAATTCTGTTGCCTTACTCTGAGGTTTGGTCTTTCTAGGCTCTTAGCCAGAGACCAGCAAGTGTTAGGAAGCACTTGGTACCCAGATAAGCTACTGTGAGAGTGCACAAATGGCAACCCCCATTATGCCTCCTGTTTCACATGGAAAATGTCCATCGAAAGGCAACAGCCCCCAGTAGCACCAGCAGTGTAGTGACCTCAGACTCAAACACGCCACAAGACTGTGGCTGCCAGCTGTATGTGTTAATATGCCCGGGGCTCCAGTGGCCCCACCCACCGCTACTGTCTGGTGCCTCTGTCAGCTACACTGTCTGTCTACCTAACACTAGGCTCTGCTCAGAAAACATATATCCTGCGTTCAGGAGAGAGATGATGCAGAATTCAGAGGTCTGCTTCCCTCTGGCTCGAGGCATGCCTCGCTCCTTTCCTGAGCCCAGCTTGTGTGGTGCGTGACTGCTTGCCTGGCCCCTGCTTTCTGCACAGCATAGAACTTTCTCCGATAGTCACATTGGCAAAGGGAGACCTCGGGGGCTGGCAGGCAACCAGAATTTCTCTCTTTCTTTTATAAAATAGTTTTATTTTGTCTGTCTTGTTTGTTCATTTGGATGTTTTAATTTTTTTTTAAATCTTTGCTGATATTTATAATTTTGTATCATAAGAATGTTTTCCTACAGTATTTGTCATGCCAGTTTATAACAGAAAAATGCAGGGATTTTATTTCTATTGGAAACACTATTACAGCTATGTTTTACTTTGGAACAGAATTTTTATTTGTATAGAGTGCTTACTAATGTTAAATAGTTCAGAGTATATAACATTTTCATTAAGGACTCATGGTAGGTTTTAGTGTAAGGAGTTTAAAGGAAATATTCAAACTGGGTCTCATTGTCTGCCAGTTTTGGCAGGAATGGATTTGTGTCATTTCAATTACAAAGATAAAAGTATGCCATATAATTTATTTATATGAAAATTTATTTTTGTAGTGTACATAGTAGTCATCAAGTCTTTTGACAGAAGTATATTTTTAAAGAATTTATATGTGATGAATCCATAATGTCTGGAACTTTGCTGAGACATGAATGGGGCACACTTTTCATTGTAAAGTACAGCAAGGAAAAGAAAATGTCTTAACAGTGTTAAGAGAGTAAGATTGAGTGAATATTCATGCAGTTGTGGAATGTGTATTAGTTACAATTTGTGACCTAGTGTGGTTCTCATTTTAAACCTCGGAAGGCAAAAATGTACAAACTCTCTAAATATTAATGTTCAAACACTGATAGAAATTCTAACATGAATAAAAAATAATATAACTTGTTGGTTATGTCTTTGTTTATGGAATGTTTTTTAATTAGAATATCTTACAAAGGTAGTTAGCGTGTCAGGTCATTGTAAACTTCATTGTTTTTGTCTGACTAACCTTATTAAATACTCATTTTTTGTTCTTCATGGAGGAATTATTGACATAGGAAGAGTTCTACATTTTTATTTTCTATCACCAGGAAAGCTTCTAAATTACCCTTCAAAATGATCCCTACTGTCATCTCTTAGCCTTTTTTAAATTTTGTGTGTGTGTATGTGTGTGATGCCTAATAATTTGAGGGAATATTTATAAATCCAATTTAGTGATTATTAAAGGAAGGTATCATATTTAAAAACAGTATATGGGACTGATTGAACATGATACAAAATATTTTTTCTGAGTATTTATCATATGATTATACCCTGTCTTCATCATGTTCTTGTTCATCGCTAAGTCGTGCCCAACTCTTTGCAACCCATTTTTCTTCATCATAGGGCTGGAGAAAAGTAAGACTAGAAATAGCATCCTCATTTTACAGCTGAAAGCAGGGAGTGGTGGGAAGAACTCAAATTACTGTCAGCGCATGGTGAGGAGTCAGCAGACTACAGCCTATGGGCCGCCTGTTTATATAAAGATTTATCAGAAGACAGACACACCCACGCATGTAGAGATTGTCCACTGCCACTTACCAGCTACATCAGCAGAGTTGAATAGTTGCAGCACAGACCATATGGCCTGCTAAGCCTAAAATATTTACTAACTGGCCCTTAAGAAAACATTTGCTGACCTATCTTAAGGTTACCATAGCCCAGTGCTGCTCACATGGGGTGCCTGGATCAGCGGCACTCACATGCTTTGGAAGTTTACTAGAAAAGCAGATCTTCAGGGCCACCCCAGACCTACTGAGTCAGAATCTTGGGACTGAAGCCCAGGAATCTGTGCTTTCATAAGCTGTCCTGGTGGTTCTGATGCACCAGCAAAGGCGATCTCTAAATTCCTTCCAGCTGAATGTGGCCTCGGTTCTATAATTTGACTCGGGCTACATGGCCAATACAGGCCAGATCTGGAAGCAACGTAGAGATCCTGACTCTGTGTGGTCTTTCCACAAAAACACATGTTCGTCTGTGGGAGAGTGGAGGCCTGTGAACACTGCATCTGTGCCTGAGAGTCCAGAGAGGAATGCCCTTTTCAGTGCTCTGCCGCAGCCACGGGGCAGTGAAGGGTGTGGGCCGATAACCCAACAGGCCAGGGGAAGAGAGAGGTCTGTGCCAGGCCAGACCCTCTATCTTATATACTCTCATCTTCCTACCTCAGGGGTAAAGTTCATATAAAATGTTTGCTTGGTTCATTCACAAGTCATGGGGAATCTGTACTCCCTGAAACTGAGCATGTAAAAGACTAATTACATTAATTGGGATTCAAATTGAGAGACACTTTCTTTTCAATGTGTTTTTTTATACCACTAAAATGACCGTTCACTGCCATCTAATTTTATATTCTTTATAAATTACATATACCTAAGTCAGCTAACTTAGTTTTTCATATAGGCCTAATATTTAATCAGATTTGTGTCCCCAAATCCACCGTATTTATTCAGGACTTAGGTAAACATAAGGCCCCATTTTTTTTGGCACGACGGACATATTTAACAGCTTCGGGAATGCTGCATGCTGCTAAATTTCGGGCAGCAGCCACGTTGATGTAAAGGCAGGTGTTTCATTTTTGGTAACTGGCAACTGACCTCCCAAAAGGAGAAGTGGAGATGGCCTATTAATCATCCAAAAAGAATATTTGCCAAGTTTTAATTACTTTTAATGAAGGCTGCACCTAATGAGACCATGCCTTGAACACAAATCTGTTAAATTGTTCACGTTGTCACTATGGAAGTCATGTTTGACATCTTTTCTGCAGAGGTTCCCTGCTAGGAAATTACAATAACTGCCATCATCAGGATCTTGAAAGGACATTCTGGTCTGTTGGGAACATGGTGGACCTCAGGAAAACAGAGGGCCCCAGGGAACTCTGCTACAAAAAGAAGTGACCAATAGAGATACCCCAAACTCAGCTTGATGTGGCCAAAGCGATAAATTCTACATGGCAGAGTGTTACCGTCATTGATTTATGCCTTCTCCTGAGGGGTTTCCTTTCTTTGGACAAAAGTAATGAGACCTTTCAGCCAAGATGCTGTGAAGGGAACCACATTGTAGAGGCAGCATTTGCCCTGAAAATGAGACACTCCAGCGAGCAGAATCAAGAAGAAGCAACCACAGCCACATCTTTCTCAAAGTCAGTTAAATCCCTTTACAGTCTTTTTTTTTCCCTGGAAAGCGTTCTCTTCATTCATCTCCTTCCTATCCACAGGATTGACGGTATAGAAGTGTGATGTAAGCTACCAACAGGGCAAAAAACAAAGCCAAATAAGAGTTCACACTGAAGTAAGCCCATGAAATACCTCTGTCAACAGCACCATCTCTGTACACAATGTACAACAGCTTGTATTTTGTGGGAAGAGGGGTAGTAGAAAAAAAAAAAGCTTTTTTTTAAGTAAAGAAAAAAAAACAGAGAAGAAAGAGAAATTGATGAGCAAGTTCTGACTGGTGAGTTGTTATATAATAATGAGGATTGCAGCATTTAGCCTGAGATGCCAAAAGAATAATCTTTCTAATTACAAAGTTCAATCAGCAGCACGGGTAGGTGGACTCCTATTGAGAGTCTCCTTTGAGCAAGATGAGGCAGGAACAGAGAAAAGCAGGAGGCCCCCTGCTATGGGTTGAGAGAGAGAAGAGCTACCTCCATAATTAGAAGAGAGAGAAGAGGGACACACTCAGATGTCCAGAAAGTGAGGCCAATCCTATGGGAAAAACCATGAAAATAAGGGAGGGGTATGAAAAAGACTGGGTGGAAAAAATTGTCGAGAGATGGTCAGAACACCCGTAGGCTACAAGAGCAGTTGCCAGACCTTAACACTCATCTTCTGACTGCTGCAGTGTTGATAAGCTCACTCGGCCCTTCTACCAGTGGATGCTTTATCTTTTCCTGTACAGATCCCACCTTCCATGGAATCATGACAGGTTATCATGAATCTTGGGAGTTGGCCATGAATCATGAATGACCAGGGCTTCCCCTGTGGCTCAGCGGTAAAGAATCCACCTGCATTGCAGGAGACTCAGGTTCAGTCCCTGGGTGGGGAAGATCCCCTGGAAGAGGGCACAGCAACCACTCCAGAATTCTTGCCTGGAGAATCCCACGGACAGAGGAGCCCCGGCAGGCTATAGTCCATCGGGTTGCAAAGAGTTGGACACAGCTGAAGCAACTGAGCACACACATAAGCACACACAGAAGAGTAAACTATATGAGTCCACTGTCATCTTGTATCCGAGAAATCTGGAGACATCGTAACATGCCTAACACAAACCAGAGCCTTCAGCCACCAAGTCAGATTTAGAACATCTAACATTCTTCTCTCTTATTGCCTTCATTCCACCTGCATTTCTTTTACATGATAATTTCAAAGGGATGGATGACTGCTGTCCACACAACTGTAACAGCAGAGTTCTGGGCCTCTCGGGCACCATGGGCACATACATGACCATGCACACAAAATCTACATCTGCAATAAATGCAAGCAGCTGCAATTGGGGAAGCAATTAGCAAATCTTTGAATTATCGTTCTGATTTCACTTAAATTCCAAAAGCTAATTGGCTAAAATGTTCCTCTGTAATTAGAAGCAATTAATATGTGAAACTAGGTTTGCATTTCACAAGACAGTCTGCATTTCATGATTGAAATCTCATAGTTCATTTACTAATGGTGTCTAATGGTCTGTAATCATAAGGCACACACAATTATGGTAGACTTTTCAAAGTGTAAGTAAGGGAAGATGCCTGTATTCTTCTACTGCTGAGGGCATAGCCTGCATCCACCCTGGCCTGCAAAACACAGGTCATGTTTCCATGTACTTGCCCAAACATATGCACATGCATAGGAAGTCCTGGCCCATCAACTTGGCTCATGCTTATGCTCAGTCGCTAAGTCATGTCCAGCTCTTTAACCCTATGGACTGTAGCTCACCAGGCTCCTCTGTCCATGGTATTTTTTCCAGGCAAGAATGATGGAGTGGGTTGCCATTTCTTCCTCCAGGGGATCTTCCCAATTGAGGGATCAAACCCGCATCTCCTGTGGCTCCTGCACTATAGGAGGATTCTTTACCACTGAGCCATTGGGTAAGCCCTGACCTGTCAACTTCTGACCCCTTCCAAATTTACTCCTCCCTACTCTCATTCTCCCATAAGAAGGCTTGTTCCCTCAAACACCCAGTGGAGTCAGACCCTCAACATCAAGGGCAACAGAAATCTATCCAAAGTACAGATGCTAACAGTGGAGCTCCACCCTGGGTAGCAGTGACATTAGCAATAAAACCACGGTTTCTTGCTCAATATGTTTCAGGTCCTAATTTATTTCACCGAACAAACCCTTTAAATATGACACTAAGAGGGACTGAAAATGAACAGGAAAGAGTGCTAAAATGCAAATAAAAACAGAAAACATGAGGAAGAGAACAGGCTAGGGCAGTGAGGAAGGGAGTGAAGCAGCAGAGAAATTAGAAATTATGAAGGTGAGTTAAGAGAGGAGGAAAAGGCAAAGCCTGAAGTAGAAGACACAAACAGAGCTGAGGCCATGAAAGGAATTCCACACCACACACCAAAGGAATTTTTTGACAGAGGTGGTGGTGCTCTAAACCCAAAGTGAGAAGACAAATTACAAAGAAACAGTACCTTTTTTATTGTGTTTCTTTTTTCATCTTCCTTTCATTTTTCCAAAATCTTAGAGTGAAAGATGTACTTAGAGTAAGAGTCAGCAAACCATAGCCCACAGACCCAATCTAGACACCACTTGTTTTGTAAATAAAGTTTTATTGAACTCAGACATGTTCATTCATTTGTGTATTGTCTATGCCTGCTTTCATGCTGCAATGGCGGAGTTGAGTAATTGTGATGGAAACCACGTGGCCCATAAATCCAAAACTATTTGCTATATGACCATATTCAGAAAAAGTGTGCTGCCTCTGATTTAGGGTATGATACCTCCACACCAAAGCCACTGTGCAGACAAGTAATGCTGCTACTTGCTAGTTCTCAAACACCCCAGGCACTGTTTTGCCTCAGGACATTTGCACTTACTCCCCCTTCCTCCTGGACTGGACATTCATCTCCCAGATAGACACATTACCATCTCCCTATCAAATCCAGGTCTTTATTGGAATGTCACCTATTCAGGGACCCTGCCCAAGAACCCAGGATAAAATTGCAAATACAATCCCCACCCCTATCCGAGCACACCCCATTTCCCTTTTCTGGCTAATTTCTTCACAGCATTTAGCATTTTCTAACATCCTTTATGGGCTTCCCTGGTAGCTCAGTTAGTAAAGAATCTGCCTGTAATGCAGGAGACCCTGGTTCAATTCCTGGGTCGGTAAGATCCCCTGGAGAAGGGATAGGCTAACCACTCCAGAATTCTTGGGCTTCCCTGGTGATTCGGACTGTAAAGAACCCGCCTGCAATGTGGGAGACCTGGGTTCGATCCCTGAGTTGGGAAGCTGCCCTAGAGAAGGGCATGGCAAACCACCCCAGTATTCTTGCCTGGAGGATCCCCATGGACAGAGGAGCCTGGCAGGCTACAGTCCATGGGGTCACAAAGAGTCAGACCCCACTGAGGGATTAAGCACAACAGAGCAACATCCTGTATATGTTGCCAACTGTTACCTCTTTGAAGAAAGGAATTTTTGGCTATGATATTCACTACAGTATTCCTGGGCTTCCCTGATGACTCAGCACTAAAGAACCTGCCTGCCAATGTAAGAGATGTGAGTTCAATCCCAGGATCAGGAAGATTCCCTGGAGAAGGAAATGGCAACCCACTCCAGTATTCTTGCCTGGAGAGTTTCATGGACAGAGGAGCCTGGTGGGCTACAGTCTATCGGGTTGCAAAGAGTTGGACATGACTTAGTGCCCAAACAACAACTGTACCCCTAAGAGTTACAAGGGTCCCTAGAACACAGTTCTCCCTTAAGCAAAGTATTTGTTAAACAAATGAACTCTACAAAGTAACTACTCTAATTATTTCTGTTTTACAGATGAGAACCCTAAGACCCCTATGAGGTTAAAAGACTTGCCAGGGACTGCAGTGCAAGTAAGGAAGAGAATTAGTAATGGACTACTGAGCCTCGATGCTTAAGCAATACTTGCTGAAACTATTCCCATTGCTGCTGTTTGCCTCTACTGTTCTTTTCACAGCTAGTTATTAGGTAAAGCACCCTATCCAGATCCAGGCACTTTTCTATATTCTGTGCAGTACTGAAAAAAAAATATGACCACAATCCCTGAACCGAAGAACCTTAAAATTGATTTCTGTGTGTGTGTGTGTGCGTGTGTGTGTGTGTGTGTGTGTGTGTGTAAATGTTAAGACACACATATGTGCTTATTTGTTTTTGCTTTATTTTTTTATTATGGAAAAATTTCTGACACACAAATATAGCATAAAATGAACTCTGTTCCAACAATTCATTCATCTATTTCCCCAATTAGGTTTTGTCTCTCCTCCAATTTTTGGTTGTTTACTGGAGTATTTAAACACAAATCTCAGATAATATGCCATTTCATATGCAGATATTTTCATAAGCATTTCTAACCGAGAACTTTTAAAATCCAACAACACTGGCTATTATTACATCAAACAGAGTTAACAATAATTTGCTCATATCATATAATACCTAATTCATATTCAAATTCCCCTGATTGTCCTCAAAATGACTTTGTGTTTTTATTTTCTCCTATTTTTTGAGGCAAACATTTCTATAATTATCCAAAATAAAATTTAAAAGGAACAAATTTTTTTATATTTTAAAGACAAATGTTAGATAAATTAAGAGATATAAACGCCTGAATATTATATGATACAATGACTCATTTTTCTAAAAGGAATAAATCAAGCAAAATGGGGCACAAAGGGATGGATAGATCAGGAAATAGGTCCCAGAGATGAAGGCATTTGAATATGGCCTGGAAGGATAGAATTTCAGCAGACAGAGATTATGGGAAGGGCATTATCAACAGAAGGAAGGGACTAAGTCCCAGAGGATAAGAAAGTTGGAGTGTATCTGAAGACGAGGGGCTCGTTTCATTGGAGCAAATGCTACCCATGAGCCATGGTTCTCAAAATGTGGTCCCAGGACTAGCAGCTTCAGCATAACCTTAGAAATTGCTAATCATGTAAACTCACAGGCCTCAGTTCAACATAATTGAGTCAGAATCTCTGGAATAGAGGCCCAGAAACCTATATTTAATAAGCTCTCCAGGTGATTGTTAAGTTACTGAAGGTTAAAGAAGCACTGTGTATAAGGCACATTGGGAGAAGGTGATCCTGAAAGCTAGCTTAAAGAAAATGGTCTTACCTGTTTACCAAAACAGGGATGCCCCCTTGAAGACTGTTGAACAGAGAGCTGATCATGTCTGTGTTTTCAAGCTCTGAAGGAAGGATGAACCGTGCTAAAAGAGAATCTTGAAGGAGGAAAGTCACAGGAAACTTTCGCAGTGGCTATGAAGCAGAACTATAGAAACAACTTACGATTTGTGTTCTCCAACATCCAATCATTCTGTAGATAACCAATTTTCTTCCAGAGGAAGCATCCCATTCCCCACTCTCTATTTGCTTCAAGTAGAGTTGCCTTCATCCCAAGATTCAGGATCAGTGACTCAGACTGTCTGACAAGAGTATCATCTCCTGGCCACAGTGACTGGTCCAAGGATGGGAGCATGAACCAGTTAGAACCTGTTAGGTGTTGTGAAGCTTTCTCTGACACTTCTAAGAGCAGATGTAAGATGTGTCTATCCATGCAAATGTGGGAGGAGTAGAGAGTTTTTCTGGGAAAGGAGTCAATATGGCAGAAGGCAGAGCCAAGGAATGAAGAAGATGAAGTCAAAGCTGGCTACATCATTTCAAACCTGGATCAAGCTGTACCTAAAACCATGCCTAAAATTTTCAGTTCTGAAAAGGCTTTTTGTGCTCAGGCTGAATGGAATCAGGTTTTTTTGTCCCAAATGATGTAGGCTCAGCCATGACTTTGGACTTGATCTTGGAGCCACAGATTCACAGATCACTGACCGGGTTTGGATTGTCATTGAAAAGAGAAGAGACTGGGGATGTTCGAAGTGACAGACCGTGTTGAAGGTTGAATTCCAGGAGAAGCAGACTCGGAGAAGATTTGTATACAGAGTTTTCCTGGGGAGTGCTCTCACGTTCACAACCTGGGAAAGCGAAAGCAGCACCAGTAGAGGCAGAATTCAAGCTGCCATGCAGCTGGTCCCATGCGAGCTGATGCGGCCTTTCAGAGTTAAATCAAATCATGGCAAAGAGGCCAGAGCTTGACATCTCACGTCAACCAGCCACTGGGTGCAGACTGCCACCAGGAAAAGGGCACGGTAGAGGGTCAGTTGTCTTTCTTCCATCAAGTGCAACTCCCAATGAGGGAATGAGCCCAGACATCAGCCACCAGTGGTCCCACAGCTGGGGAAGGAGTGCAGAGTCTGGTGCAGCCGGAGCAGTCCAGCGTAACTGGCAGCTAGGTGTGCTGCCTAGGGGAGCCTCTGTGAGGACTTGGATGCCTGCAACTGAAATGAAGGAGTGAGGGGGAGCAGACAGAGTCGAGGAGGACATGGATTTACTTTTGAATCAGTGGTATTTAAACACTAGAAAAGATGTTATTCCCAGAGGTCCAGAAAGATGTCAATCCAGGAACCACTGGAATAGAAACCATAGTTGATGAGCACCTGCCAAGAAAGAGGGTAGATAGAAAAAAGGGAGGATGGAGGCCAGGGAGTGCCCCACAGAGGGAGAAGGGGAAGCAAAGGAACCCACGGAGGGAGAAATGAGGAACAGTTAGAGAAGTAGTGTAACTGGGAAGAGTTGCAAATTCCATGATAACAGTTGTATTAACTCATTTCTGGATATGGAACTTTAAAATGGGGATGGCCAATGAATTGGGCAGGAGCTCATCAGTTGATGAGCATTTAATTATGGAAATACTCTGGAATCTGGGCATAATACAGGTATACTTGAAGCATGTGTATTTGCTGGCTAAAACATAAAAGTCATAGCGTGTCTGTTGAATAAATTTTATCTTCAATTTTTGGGTTCCTTTACTGTTAATATCTTTATTGAGCTATAATTCACATATCATACAGTTCACCCCCTGAAAGTGTACATCAGTTCAGTTCAGTTGCTCAATGATGTCTGACTCTTTGCAACCCCATGGACTGCAGCACCCCAGGCTTCCCTGTCCTTCACTAACTCCCGGAGCTTGCTCAAACTCATGTTCATCAAGTTGGTGATGCCATCCAACCATCTCATCCTCTGTTGCCCCCTTCTCCTCCCACCTTCAACCTTTCCCAGCATCAGGGGCTTTTCAAATGAGTCAGTTCTTCACAACAGGTGGCCAAAGTATTCGAATTTCCACTTCAGCATCAGTCCTGATGAATATTCAGGACTCATCTCCTTTAGGATGGACTGGTTGGATCTCCTTGCAGTCCAAGGGACTCTCAAGAGTCTTCTCCAACACCACACTTCAAAAGCATCAATTCTTCAGCACTCATCTTTCTTTATGGTCCAACTCTCACATCCATACATGACTACTGGAAAAACCATAGCTTTGACTATGTGGACTTTTGTTGGAAAAGTAATGTCTCTGCTTTTTAATATGCTGTCTAAATTTGTCATAGCTTTTCTTCCAAGGAGCAAGCAACTTTTAATTTCATGGCTGCAGTCACCATCTGCAGTGATTTTGGAGCCCAAGAAAATAAAATCTGTCACTGTTTCAATTATTTCCCTATCTATTTGCCATGAAGTGATGGGACCAGATGCCATGATCTTTGTTTTTTGAATATTGAGTTTTAAGCCAGCTTTTAGTGAACGTATCAATCGTTTTTAGCATAGTTACTATTATGCAACCATCACCAGTCAATTTTAGGACATTTTCATCTCTGTTTAGCTTTCACTCCTCTATCTACCCCATAGTCCCCACCCCCAGCCCTAAGCAACCACTAATCTACCTTCCACTCTGTTTAAGATATTTCAGATAAGTAGAATCATATAGTATGTGGTCTTTTGCAACTGGGTCTTTTACTCAGCATAATGTTTCAAGGTTCATCCATGTTGTAGCCAGTATCAGTACTTCATTCCTTTTTATGGTGAAATAAAACTTCACTATACGGCTATACAATGTTTTGTTTATTATTGTTCAGTTGAGGAACATTTTGGTTGTTTCTGGCTTTTGGTGATTAGGAATAATGTTGCTGTGAACACTCTTGCACCAACTTTTTGTGGACTTCTGTTTTCATTTCTCTTGGGTATGTACCTAGTAGAATTGCTAGGTCACAGGGTAACCTTATAGCTGGTCATTTGAGGAGAGATATATGCAGGATGAATGTGAGTGTGTCCCATCTGAAAATATGCGGGGCTTTACAGGTGGCACTGGTGGTAAAGAATCCACCTGCCAATGCAAAAGACACAAGACATATGGGTTCAATCCCTGGGTCAGGAAGATCCCCTGGAGCAGAGTATGGCAACCCACTCCAGTGTTCTTGCCTGGAAAATTCCATGAACAGAGGAGCCTGGCAGGTCACAGTCCATGGGGCTGCAAAGAGTTGGACACAACTGAGCAATTGAGTACAAGCGGTAGTAATAAAACCAAACAAATGACTGTCCTAAGGAGTAACTTAACCTCTGAGATTTTAATTCTTTAGTACCAAAGAGATGCCCCACTGGGTTCTCAGAGTAGCCATAAATTTAACCATATACTCATCTTTCCCCATCACCACTTGGTGGTGGTGGAGTGAGAAAGGAAGAATAGGTTGGGTCCGCTGATCCCAATAACACACATATTTTGCTTGCAAAGAGTATTATGCAGCTTATGAAAAAGTCTAAGATGGATTCAATCTAACCAGTATCTACCCCAAAACTTTTTGGGTACTTTAGTGGGACCTAGGGTGGGAACACAGAGAAGGCAATGGCACCCCACTCCAGTACTCTTGCCTGGAAAATCCCATGGACAGAGGAGGAGTCTGGTAGGCTGCAGTCCATGGGGTCGTGAAGAGTTGGACACGACTGAGCGACTTCACTTTCACTTTTCACTTTTATGCATTGGAGAAGGAAATGGCAACCCACTCCAGTGTTCTTGCCTGGAGAATCCCAGGGATGGGATTGCACAGAGTCGGACATGACTGAAGTGACTTAGCAGCAGTAGGGGGTGGGAACAAATGATGCATAATGTAGTATTCCAGATGAGGGTGGTGGTGATAGTTTAGTTGCTAAGTCGTGTCAGACTCATGTGACTCCATGGACTATAGCCTTCCTGGCCCCTCTGTCCGTGAGATTTTCCAGGCACAAATACTGGAATGGGTTGCCATTTCCTTCTCCAGGAGATCTTCCCAACCCAGGGATCGAACTAACATCTTCTGCAATGCAGGCAGTCTCTTGCATTGCAGGTGAATTCTTTACCACTGAGCCACAAGGGAAGCCCATATCAGATGATAAAAGGACACTGGAAGGAACATAGGGGTTAAGCTTCAGGAAGAGGTAAACAAAACCTAGAAATTCAGAGGCAGGAAGGATCATTTTGAACTGGCCGTCATTTTGGTATTTCTGTGGAGAGAGGACTGGTTTTTTGAGGTTACAGATCTGGTAAAGCTATAGTCACCCTATGAATCAATGTCCAGAATTGGATGGGAGCAAAATAGTTGACATCTTTGCCAGGTACTGTGCTTTGCATTCACTCTCTTATGTAATCCTTAGAGAAAAAGCCTAGTGTGAGACAATAAGTCCCAAGATGCAATCAAACTGAGGCTCAGAGTGTGTATCAGTTAGGGTTCAACCAAAGAAGCAGAGGCAGTAAAAGAGAGAGATAAATGACAAATAGATGATATATATATGGATGGACAGATAGATAGATTTATTACAGGAAACTGACTTATGAAATTATGAAGCTGGCTAAGCAAATTCAAGGTCCTTCTTTGTGCAGACAGGAAAAAAAGATCATGGGCAGGCTAGATAGAACCTTACAGACATGAGCAGAAACTTGTTCACAGGAAAGAACCTCTAAAGTTGAGGAAGGCCTAAACCTTCTAACAGATTGGGCCAGGCCCACCCATAATAACCTTCTTTTTAATGAACTTAAAGGGGACTGAGTAGGGATTTTAACCACATCTGCAAAATTCCTTCACAGGAGCACCCATGTTAGTGTTTGATTGAACACCTGGGAGAAGGTGGGTGGTGGTGGTGTTCAGTTGCCAAGTCATGTCCAACTCTTTGCTACCTCATGGACTGCAGCACACCAGGCCTCCCTGTCCCTCAGTTCACTTGAGCCGCTCAGTCGTGTCCAACTCTTTGTGACCCCATCAATCGCAGCACACCAGGCCTCCCTGTCCATCACCAACTCCTGGAGTCCACCCAAACCCATGTCCATCAAGCCGGTGATGCCATCCAGCCATCTCATCCTCTGTCATCCCCTTCTCATTCTGCCCCCAATCCCTCCCAGCACCAGGGTCTTTTCCAATGAGTCAACTCTTCGCATGAGGTGGCCAAAGTATTGGAGTTTCAGCTTCAACATCAGTCCTTCCAATGAACACCCAGGACTGATCTCCTTTAGGATGGACTGGTTGGATCACCTTGCAGTCCAAGGGACCCCCAAGAGTCTTCTCCAACACCACATTTCAAAAGCATCAATTCTTCGGTGCTCACCCTTCTTCACAGTCCAACTCTCACATCCATACATGACCACTGGAAAAACCATAGCCTTGACCAGACGGACTTTGGTGGCAAAGTAATGTCTCTGCTTTTTAATATGCTATCTAGGTTGGTTATAACTTTCCTTCCAAGGAGTAAGCGTCTTCTAATTTCATGGCTGCAATCACCATCTGCAGTGATTTTGGAGCCCAAGAAAATAAAGTCTGACACTGTTTCCCCATCTATCTGCCATCAAGTGATGGGACCAGATGCCATGATCTTAGTTTTCTGAATGTTGAGCTTTAAGCCAACTTTTTCACTCTCCTCTTTCACTTTCATCAAGAGGCTTTTTAGTTCCTCTTCACTTTCTGCCATAAGGGTGGTGTCATTTGCATATCTGAGGTTACTGATATTTCTCCCTGTCCCTCACCATCTCCCAAATTTTGCCCAAGTTCATGTCCATTGAATCGGTGATGCCATCCACCCATCTCATTCTGTCGCCCTCTTCTCCTTCTGCCTTCAATCTTTCCCAGCATCAGGGTCTTTTCCAGTGGGTCAGCTGTGTGTACAAGCTACAAGATGGCCACTGCTTCCCTTCCGTGCTCCAAGTCTGGAAAGAGAAAAACCTAACCAGGAACACACTGGAAATAGAATGCTGGGGACTGTGTGAAGCCTAGCCCAGGAAACACACCAGAAGCCATCACAGAGAGCTTAAGCAGCTCTGTTGGCTTCATTACAAAGAGCAGAATCCATTCTTTGCAGGTTTAAGCAAAAAGAGATGTATTACAAGGTAACGAATGATTGAGAATAACAACAGAATTATTGAGAATACAAAAGAGGAAAGCTGTGGGCTGAGTTTTGAAAAGCAGTGTCCGCGCCACAGAAACATACTACGAACAGGGTTTCTGCCTCTTAAAATCAAGAAGCCACCAGTCACGCTGGAAAGTTCTTGGCAGCTTCTGAACCGCGCCACCACAACCATGCTTTCCAGGAGAAACACCAGAAACCACAAAAATATGGCCCTGAATTTCACTTCTGCTTCCTCTGACTGCCCTGGGGTGGGATGAAACCACATTCTAACCACTAGCTGCAAAGGAGTCTGGAAAGTATTTTTATTTCTTCACCTTGGAATGGATGCAAGGCACCGGTCCACCAGTTATATGTACCACCATCTCAACCATTGAGGACCAAAGGCAGGGTTCAAACTCAGGTCATGCTCTTAATCCCCACAGTGTACTTCCTCCCAAGATCCAGAATGGTCTTTCTTACTTTTTCAGATTTGGGTTCATTGTTGTCTGGGACTTGCCTAGAAATATTTCTGGTCTCTAAATTTGCATTTACCTATTACATCCACACTTTTTGTCATCAGCTGCAGACTTTTCTGACACAGCCTATACCAGGGAAAATAAAAGCAATCAACCCTGTTTCTAGCCTGTCCCTATCACCTCAGGCTTGGGAAGGCAGTAGTATGTATAGCTCTCTTTTCTTCCTGAGCCAGTCACTTCAAAACACTTCTGTTTATGAAAGCCAGCAAAGCAGTTACTGGGCAATCAAACCCAGTGGTCTTAGTGATGCCTAGAATTATAAGAAGCATTAAAAAAAAACTTCTGACAATGATAATAAGAAATATCTGCAATGAGAAGCAAACACTCCTCAGTCTTTGTGTCTTAACTACATCAGTCCCACCTGACAAACTTTGTAAATAAATCCAAGTGAACACACCTGGGCAGGCACATCGAGGTAACAACACAAAGTTGTCAAAGGACCGTCCCCATCTCCTTCAGCAGTTACTGAATGCAGAAAGATTTACACATGGTCAGTATGACTCGTATCCATTAGGAAGTTGTAGATGGACGTTTTAAAGTCGCTAAAGGAAATCAAAGCAGCATTTCTAATAAACATTCCCAGTATCAAATTTCTAGGTAAAGGACACATAACTTCAAAATATGTAAATCTGAAAAAATGTACAGTTCTTCCTAGGGAAGAACCCATATAGTAAGCCCTTCTTTAAGAGATATATCCTTTTTTCCTGTGTTTTGTTCAGTAAATACCACACATATAGTTTATTTGGATGTATATGCATAAGAAGGCTGATAAGTGATATAGCAAAACCTACATACATATTGATTTGGAACAATTTGATTATCTGAGAATTCAGAGAGTGCTTGAGGGCTTGCAGGGACCAATAGCTACTAACACTGAAAAGGTTCATGATCTATCAATCAATTAAAAAACAGGTTACAAAAGGTTGGTATGTTACAATCTTGTTTCTGAAAAGAAGTATCTTTGTATGAGAACAGAGGCAAAGTTGGAGGAAGGTGAACATTTTCACTATATTATTCAATATGCAAATAGTATTCAATGTTGCCTGTCAATATTAATGTAATATTATTTGATAGTTATATATTATTAATATGTTGCATTATTAATTATTATATTGTTATTTCATCATATTTTTATTGTTTTGAGTGACATATTTTGTGTGTATCTATATTTTTTAATTTGTCTACCAAAAAAATCATCTTTCTGTTACAAAGCACTTTTCTGGAAAAGATTTTATTATCTTCCTTCCTCATTTGCTTTCCCTCCTCTATCCCCCTCTCTCCACACTTCTTTCCTCTTTTCTTTTTCGAACTAACATTTTTAAAACATGTTTTTCAAGGATTTCTCACAGCAGCTGTGATTCATCATGGAAGCAAGGAGCCTCCTAGAATATCATGTAACTTTGTGAAGGATGCATACGTGCTCTGGGAGAAATGAAGGCAGCTTGGGCCCTGGGAGATGCTGCAAAGCAGGCAAGACTGGGCTGGAGTCTGCCATCAGACAAAGGGACCACTGCACATGGGAGGCGAGCAGATGCCAACAGACAGCTTTTGTGAGTCCCTTCATGTTAATTAACTTTTGTGAGAACCTTCATGTTAATTAACTTTGCTTGAGCTTTCCCTGGACTTGAAAGCTTTGGAGTGGTTTGTTTTTGTAAAATGCTTTGACTCCAGAGAGAGCCGCTTCAAGAGGGAAAAAAGGAGAAACAAAAAGAAAGAACGGGAAAATTTTTAAGTGGGGCTTTGCTTACCAGGAAATTTCTTCCCTTGTCTCCATCCCTCCCCTCCCCCTACAAGGACTGACTCAACCATCAGAGAGAATTTTAATGGCCTTTTTCTTACCCTAAAAAATAAACCAGAACCAGACTTCCACAGCAGTGGGAACTGGCTCTGCCTCACCCAAGGAAGACAGGTGTGTGTGTGTGTGTGTGTGTGTGTGTGATGCATATGCACCCACAAAGGAAATAAATTCAAAGTATGTTTTAAAGGAAGTAAATTCAAAGTATGAGGAACTTTGGTCTAATTTATTCTAGGTTAGAGAAAAAGGAAATTGGAATTTGACTTGTGAGGTCTGGTTCTATTAATGAAAAAATTTGCCCATCCATGGAGCATTAGGACTCAAGAAAGACACAAGCAGTGGTTCCCTGTGTTTCCAAGACTTTATGTGACTGGACCAGATGTTAGATTCCAAAAGAGGCCAAGTAAAAAGAAAGTGCTGAAAAGTGGAAAATCTAATCAGTCCTCTAGTTATTGTAAAATCTCCAGAGCATCAAACTACCAATCTACTTTTCTTTTCTATCATTTTATTATGAAAATTTTCAAACATATAGATAAAGTTGAAATAATCATACAGTTAATACCCATACCCACCACCTGCATTCTGTAATTAGCATTTTGCTGTATTTCTTTTTTCACATTAGTCATCATCTCTTTTGCTCTTGCTTTCCTTGTGGCTCAACTGGTAAAGAATCCACCTACAATGAGGGAGACTGGGTTCGATCCCTGGGTTGAAAAGATCCCCTGAAGAAGGGAAAGGCTACCCACTCCAGTATTCTGGCCTGGAGAATTCCATGGACTGCATAGTCCATGGGGTTGCAAAGAGTCAACCACAACTGAGCAGCTTTCACTTTCCATCAAGTCATCTTATTTTCTAAGAGTTTTAAGATTGCTGACATCACCCTTAAACACTTCAACATACATCTATTAATTTGAGTTCAACATTCATTTATAACTTGGGGAATTTTTAAAATAAAATTAATATGTGGTAAAATGCGCAGAGTTGAAGTAGATTTCTTTTGGTGAGTTTTAACAAATACATACAATTCACTTTCTTAAAAAATAATTCCAAATTTAGCAAAAAGTAATACAAAGATCTCTCATTTACCCTCTACCCAGATTTACTACATTTAGCCATTTACTAGTAAGTGGCATACATCATGTACATTTACATCTTAATAATTCTGAGTGTATTTCCTAAGAACTGACTTTGATATGACACTTTGATCTAAAATACAGTCCCACAGTCCAACATATTGTAGTTTTGACAATTGTTCCAATAATTTTCTTTATAATATTTTCCTTTCCAATATTGGTTCCAGTCCTTTGTGAATTGTGGTTTTAACTTCAGTGATTGTCTTTCTTTATCTTGTTTAATGCTTTTTAACTTAAATTCCACTTTGTCTTATATCACAATAACAATCCTTGAATTCTTATTGTTTCCACTAGCCTAGTAAATCTTTGTCCATTTCTTTATTTTTACTTGGAATCACTATGCTTTAGGTGTGTCTTTTGATCACAACAAAGAATTGGTTATGTTATAAGCCAATTTGAAGATCTTTTTTCATATATATAGACAAATTAGAGCACCTTCACAATATGACATGTGTTTGGTCTCAATTTTGTCACACTATTTTATAATTAGAGTGTATATTATATTTTATTTACTCTGCCTTTTTTACTATTTAAGAAATCATCTATATTCATTTTAAAGTTTCTGTATTTAAGAATTTTTTTGTTCTAGTTATTCCTTTTGTGTATATATATATGTGTGTGTGTGTGTATATATATATATATATATATATAATAGTTCCCTAACTCCTTTTTTCCTACTGAACCTTTTATTATCCAACCCATCAACGGTATCATTTGACTTTCAGTTATCATAGCAAGCAATGGTCTTATTCTGCTTTCCCCTACATTTGTCCTGGGCCCTCCATTTTTCAGTTGTATTCTCTCTACTTTATGAGAAAATATAATTTTTACATGCTTTCCTCTCACATTCCCTCCCCCTTTTTACTCCTAACTCTACAATTAACTACATAAAGGGCTCAGTTCAGTTCAGTTCAGTTGCTCAGTCGTGTCCAACTCTTTGTGACCCCAGGAACCACAGCACACCAGGCCTCCCAGTCCATCACCAAACTCTGACTCACCATTGGTTATTTTGCTGAATGAAGCTCATTCTCTAGTCTATTCTTCAGAAAGAAAATATGTACAGTATTCCATGCATGGTTTAAATTGCACAGATGGATATAAAATTCTTGACTAGTACTTTCCTTGAGTTTCATGAACATGCTGCTTCACTGCTGTCTCAATTTGTGTGAGTCTCAAGGGGAGCAGATGACACGCCTGACTTTTTTCCTGTGAGTAACTGAATCTTTTTGCCTAGAGGCTCTAAGAATTTCTTTCCTTTATCCTAAAGTCTAATAGTTTAACAAGGATATATCTTGGAAATCATTGTCTTACATGGACTTTCAGAGTTACACAGTAGGCTACTCTATATATTGATTGAATTTTTCTTTTATTTCCAGGAAGTTATCTTGGAATATACATTTAAATACTAGTCCCATTCCAATATTTTGTTTGCTTCTCCAGGGACTACAATTATTCATGTTTGGACCTTTTTTGTCTACCTTCCATTTCAGCCACTTTATCATTGACACTTTTAACTTACTTGTTTCACTTTCTCTTGATTGTTTTGCTTTCCTCAGTGTCCCTGTTGAAATTTGTCATTTATTCTTAATTTCTGAGGTAAGTGAGTCTTTTTCTCAATATCTCTCTTGAATTTAATCAATTTATATTGCATTTATTCCTGTCTTACATCCATTTATGTTCTTAGTTTCTTAATTTATGCTTTCTAGGATTAATAAAATTCTATCTCCATATATTTGCTTTGGGATACTTAATTCAGTTTGCAAGGTTGTGTTGTTTCCTTCTGCTTTATGAATGGTTTTGGTGGTGGGTGGGGGGAGGATTTTTATCAGTTCAAATCTTATGATGTATGTTTTCTGTTTTCTTTTTGTAATTGTTTCATAGGAAACCAGTTTGATTTTTTTTCTAATTTATAGGCATTTTGTGGGCAAGGTTCCTGCAGTGCCTTCTTATGTCAGTTTATTGAAATGCATTTTCTTTAATGGATGATGTTGTTGGCAGTTGTGATGGTGGTGGTAGAGAAAGGGGATAACTTGGTGCAACAATGTGCTGATAAATGTTTAGCAATCAGATCTCCAGGAGGATCAGCAGCCTGATTTGCAGCATTTGTTAGTTATTGAGGTGTGCATACTCCCTCCATGCTCCACAGTGCATTTCAAGCTACTACCGAGATGTCATTGAATACAGGGTCAGAAACAGATGCTTTCGGTCCTCATGAGCCGTTGTGTCTCCTAAACATCCTGTTTCTCTTTTGTTTTTTTCATGATCTTTGATTTTCCCTATTTCCTTCTGGTTCTTCATGGCAACATCTTCCAGGCCACAATCACTTCTCTATCTGATTTTTTCACTGAAGCAGTAGTGCTTCTTCAAGGCTTCCACTTCCAGGGCTGCTCAGTTGAAACCCCTCTGCAGCAGCTGGTACTTTGAACTACCAAGTCCAGACATGGGTTCAGTATTTTTGACACTTACTGTTAAGCTTTTCTGGGGTGATTTTGCCTATACTTCATGTACCTTTTACTTTTGCCTCTTATTTTTTTGGAGGTCACTTAAATCTCCATCTCTCTACTCTAAGCATTCACAGGCTTGAGGTGATGGTGGGGCTCTCCTGAAATTTGGTGTTTATTTCTCTATTTTCAGGTAATATGAAGGCCATGGTATTCTCTGTATACTAGTAATGTTGAAGGTATGGGCTATGTGTGGGATTTTTGGTGATTTTATGTTTGAGAAGTAGATGTATAGTATATGTAGGGAGAAATCTAGATTCAGGCACCCATCATTAATCCAGATACGAAGATCTTTCTGGCTTGACGTTTTACTATCATTTGATGTGGTTCAGTCACTAAGTCATGTACAACTCTTTGCAACCACATGAACTGCAGCACGCCAGGCTCCTGTCTGTCTACTACTATCTCCCTGAGTTTGCTCAAACACATATCCATTGAGTCAGTGATGCCATCCAACCACCTCATCTTCCGTCGCCCCCTTCTGCTCTTGCCCTCAATCTTTTCCCGCATCAGGGTCTTTTCCAATGAGTCTACTCTTTGCATCAGGTGGCCAAAGTATTGGAGCTTCAGCTTCAGTAACAGTCTTTCCAATGAATATTCAGGGTTAATTTCCTTTAGGATTGACTGGTTTTGTCTTCTTGCTGTTAAAGGGATTCTCAAGAGTCTTCTCCAGCCCCACAGTCTGAAAGCATCAATTCTTCAGTGTTCAGCCTTCTTCATGGTCCAACTCTCACATGCATACGTGACTGCTGGAAAAACATAGCTTTGACTACACAGACCTCTGTCAGCAAAGTGATATCTCTGCTTTTTAATGCATTTCAATGTCACATTGATATAGGATGTGAAACTTTCACTTTGCCGCACTTCAGGTAAGAAGCACAATATTAATATTAGTCAGAAAGATTAATACAGAGAATAGTAAATGTCACCTCCACAATTCTGGGTCAGTGAGGCTGATGAATTGATCCAACCAAAACTTCAGGCTAAGTCTCATCTACCTGTTCAGGTCAGCCTGACCTCAATGTATAGCAATTAGGCAGAAATACTTTGTTTATTAAATGCATTTGTGAATACTGAGAGCCACAGGAGCATTGAACAACTTTTAACTGAAAACTTGCCCTGTGCTACCACACACCAAAATTAAAACTAGCTTCAAATTGCTATTATTTTGACATATTCCCCCCACTTTCCCTCTAACACTGCTACCAAAAACCAAATATTTCTGCCTAACTGCTATAGGCAGTTAGCACAGACTACAATTCCAAATGCTCACATACTCATTCATTCAGTTAGCTGATCACTTAGTCACAAACATATTTTGAGCACAAACTCCAGGGACTGGTCTAAAAATAATGGAAAGAAGAAGTGAATCTGACATAGATTCTGCCTGGAAGTAGTTGGACTCTCATTTCCTTGCTGCCTTCTACCTCCAGTTTCAGTTCTGGGCATCTACTGTGTCTATATAATACTCAAAAAATTTAATGGAAACTCCAGTGTACTGTCTGTGTCTGTATCTTTTGTCTATACCTTTAGATTTTTGATTCAAACATTGAAATAACTCACCATTTTCATGTATCTGTTATTGAGATGGTAAATGTCAAATCTGACTTCATTTTCACTTTTCATTTCTCTGTTTTGATGCGTCATAGGCTCAACCACAGTTTTATGGGCCTGGAAAAAAACTCAGTTTTCTGACTAGCTTAGAATGGAGTATCTGTCAACTAGTACATAAACACTTGTAGAATTTTGAATTTCATCTGAAAGAATTTGTTGTAAACCCGAGTATGTTGTTTTGATGGAAAGAGATAAATATGTCTACAGAAAGATTATAATGTTTTTGAAGATCTTATTCCAAGATTGCCTTCTGGTAATGGGAAAAAGTTAATTAGGCTTCAAACTCACTGGCCCTGCAGTATTTGGTTTAGTGAGGTAAAATTCCAGATGGAAATTCTGAAATTGAAAGAGGGTAACAGAAATCAGATGTCCATCCAAGGGATTTAAATAATACACATACACACACACATACATGTAAATACACCCTTTGGATCCTCAACAATATAATTTTCTTTGCAGTGATTCTCTTGTACATCACGATATAGGCCCCACTTGGCAAGCAGCCTGCTTTGAAGCAATCCATCACGCTTGACTCCTTAGATCTTGTAACCTTTCTTTGCATGTAATACATTTACCAACATACCCCCCTAATTATACATGCCACGGTAGACCCTTATTATGCAGCTCCAGCTTACTTCGATGACTGAGTGAGGGAGACCCTGTTTGATTTCCTAGCTTCACTGATGTGGAGAAATGTTTCACTACTTCTCATCTTAAATGTATAGCTAACATGCTACCTTGCTTGGGCTGTATTGAAAAGATACAACAATCATCTTTAAACAAGATGATTAAAGCTGGAAGGGTTTCACTGGCTGTTGAGATTATGGATGATTTTTTTTTTTTTTTTTACTATTTCTCTTTATTTTCCAAAATTTTTTCAATGCCTGTGTATTACTTTTCTCAAAACCACATAATCAAAATTTTTTTAAACACACACACACACACACACACGTTAAAAACTGAATGGAAACACACCAAAAGTATATACCCTGATGCTGGGAAAGATTGAATGTGGGAGAAGGGGACAACAGAGGATGAGATGGTTAGATGGCACCACTGACTCAATGGACATGAGTTTGAGTAATCTCCAGGAGCTGGTGATGGACAGGAAAGCCTGGTGTGCAGCAGTCCATGGGGTCACAAAGAGTCGGACACGACTGAGTGACTGGACTGAACTGAACTGATACAATGATAGGAGTGGAGTGTTCATCATCCTTTTAGTGTTTACTAAATATTATTTTTAAATGAGAACAATAATGCAAAAATATCCATGAACTACCAACAGAAAAGTTATTCTTTTTATGGAAGTCAATATGCAATATAAAACAGTCTTAAAAAACCTACATTCTAGATGTAGGTTCTCATTGTGTTTTGTGTGAGATGTGATTCTCATACTAGATTCCCCTTGTGTTCATACTCTACTTCAGATAACCCTTCTTGATCAATGTTAGCGTTTAAAACATTTCAACTTTCTTGACTGTTTTAATGTTTCACTGCTTGTGACTATTTCCCGCATCTCTGAGGCGTCTGAAAAGCAAGTTTACCCTTCTTGGTTATTAATGAGACAACCATTGGTGTATTTGTCTAGCTCTGCACAAAATCTACACTGTCCTGATTACTACATTGTTAAAAACTGAAATAAAATATTGGTATCTGGTAGAGCAGTTTCTCTAACCTTTGCCTAAATCTGCAGTGTCCTATATAGTAGCCACTAGCTATATATATTTATTGAGCCCTTGAAATGTAGCTCGTTTAAAATGAGATGTACCATAAGTATAAAATACATACCAAAGTCTTAATACCAAAAAGAATGAAAAGGACTTCCCTGGTGGTCCAGTAGTTAAGAATTTGCCTTGCAACACAGAGGACACAGGTTCCATCTGTGGTCAGGGAACTAAGATCCCACATGTCCCAGAGCAAGATGCCTGCATGCCACAACTAGAGAGTTTCCATGTGCCTCAATGAAGGATCCCACAAGATGTAATGAAGATTCCATGTGCTGCAATTAAGACCCAACATAGCCAAATAAATAAGTAATTTATGAAAAATATTTGTTAATAATTGCTGTATAGATCACATGTTAAAATGATAATATTTTTAATATATTGGATTAAATAAAATTCATTATGATTCAGATTTATCACACCTGCTTTTATTCTACTTTTTAAAATGTTGTTTAGGTGCTAAGTCATGTCCAACTCTTTTGATACCCCATAGACTATAGTGTGACAACTAGAAAAATTTTAATTACACACATGGCTCATATTTTTGGCTCGCATTATATTTCTTTTGGACAAGCACTGTTCTAGAACTCTCTAGTTTTTCTACTTTCTCTTAATTCAAAATTGGTAGTTTTTTTTTTTCCTAGAAATTTTTTCCATTTTGTCTAATTTTCAAATTAACTAGCATAAAATTGTTTCTAATATTTTCTTTTAATGTTTCTAATGTCAACAACATCTGTAATGATGTCTCTATCTTCATAGAATTTCTGATTTGAGTTTTTTATACCTTCTCTTTTTTCTTGATCAGTCATGAAAAGAATATATCAATCATTAATCTTTTTAAAGAACCAACTTTTGACCTTACTGGTCTTCATTTTACATGTTTGTTTTGTATCTCACCAACTTCTAATCCTGTATTTATTGCTTCCTTTTTAAAATCCTCTTTGTATTTATTTTGCTGTTCTCTTTCTAGTTTTTGAGATGTATGCTTCAGTTGTTGATTTTTAGACTTTAATATATTTTAAGATGTTTTCTGTCCCATATGTTTTAATATGTATTATGTCATTTTAGTTCAAATGTTATCTAATTTTGATTGTGACTTCTTTGACCAATAATATTTTAGGGGTGTCTTATTATTTCCAACCAAATGGAAAAGTTTTATTTTAATTTTGGTTTAACTTTCAATGCATGCATGCTGAATCACTTCAGTTATGTCCAACTCTTTGCAACCCCATGGACTGGTAGTCCACCAGGCTCCTCTGTCCATGGGATTCTCCAGGCAAGAAGCCTGGAGTCGGTTGCTATGCTCTTCTTCAGGGATCTCTTCCCGACCCAAGGATCAAACTCGTATCTCTTACATCTCATGCATTCCTAATGCTAATGGATTCCTTACCATTAGCACCATAGTCTTTTTAGGCATAACAAATTATAATTACATTAGAATCATAATTTCATTGTGGTCAGAGAACATTCTTCAATAAAATTTATTGAGACTCACTTTTATGGCTCATTAGATTGTAAATTTTTATCTGTTCACTATTTGCTTGTGTATTTTGTGATTGTTGGACATGGGTTCTACATAAAATTTAGGCTGAGTTTGTCAACCATGTGCAAATCTATGTCTTGAATTTTTCTTTCAACAACTGAGAGAAATGTTGTTAAATTTTGTCCTATAATCATAAGCATACCTATTTCTTATTTTAGTTGTCAATTTTTAATTTAAATATATTCAGTTCAGTTCAGTCAGCTCAGTCATGTCCGAATCTTTGCAATCCCATGGACTGTAGCACTCCAGGGTTCCCTGTCCATAACCAAATTCCTGGAGTTTACTCAAACTCAAGTCCATTGAGTCGGTAATGCCATCCAACCATCTCATCCTCTGTCGTCCCCTTCTCCTCCCATCTTCAATCTTTCCCAGCATCAGGGTCTTTTACAGTGAGTCAGTTCTTTGCATCAGGTGGCCAAAGTATTGGAGTTTCAGCTTCAGTATCAGTCCTTCCAATGAATATTCAGGACTGATTTCCTTTAGGATGGACTGTTTGGATCTCCTTGCTGTCCAAGGGAATCTCAAGAGTCTTCTCCAACACCACAGTTCAAAAGTATCAATTCTTCAGCACTCAGCTTTCTTTATAGTCCAACTCTCACATCCATACATGACTACTGGAAAAACCATAGCTTTGACTAGACGGGCCTTTGTTGGCAAAGTAATGTCTCCGCTTTTTAATATGTTAAGTAGGTTGGTCATAGCTTTTCTTCCAAGGAGCAAACGTCTTTTAATTTCATGGCTGCAGTCACCATCTGCAGTGATTTTGGAGCCCCCCAAAATAAAGGCTATCATTGTTTCCATTGTTTCCTCACATATTTGCCATGAAATGATGAGACTGGATGCCATGATCTTTGTTTTTTGAATATTGAGTTTTCAGCCAGCTTTTTCTCTCTCCTGTTTCACTTTCATCAGGAGGCTCTTTAGTTCCTCTTCAGTTTCTGCCATAAGGGTGGTGTCATCTACATATCTGAGGTTGTTGATATTTCTCCCAGCATCTTGATTCCAGCTTGTGCTTCATCCAGTCCAGGATTTCTCATGATATACTCTGCACATAAGTTAAATAAGCAGGTGACAATATACAGCCTTGACATACTCCTTTCCCAATTTGGAACCAGTCTGCTGTTCCATGTCTGGTTCTAACTGTTGCTTCTTGACCTGCATACAGATTTCTCAAGAGGTAGGTAAAGTGGTCTGGTATCCCCATCTCTTTCAGAATTTTCCACAGTTTATTGTGATCCACACAGTCAAAGGCTTTAGTGTAGCCAATAAAGCAGAAGTAGATGTTTTTCTGGAACTCTCTTGCTTTTCTTGATGATCCAGTGGATGTTGGCAATTTGATCTCTGGTTTCTCTGACTTTTCTAAATCCAGCTTGAATATCTGGAAATTCACGGTTCACATACTGTTGAACCCTGGCTTGGAGAATTTTGAGCATTACTTTGCTAGCATGTGAGATGAGCGCAATTGTGTGGTAGTTTGAGCATCTTTGGCACTTTTTTCCTTTGGGATTGGAATGAAAACTGACCTTTTCCAGTCCTGTGGCCACTGCTGAGGTTTCCAAATTTGCTGGCATATTGAGTGAAACACTTTCACAGCATCATATTTTAGGATTTGAAATAGCTTAACTGGAATTCTATCACCTCTACTAGCTTTGTTCGTAATGATGCTTCCTCAGGCCCACTTGAATTCACATTCCAGGATGTCTGGCTCTAGGTGAGTGATCATACCATGGTGATTATCTGGGTCATGAAAATCTTTTTTGTATAGTTCTTCTGTGTATTCTTGCCACCTCTTCTTAATCTCATCTGCTTCTCTTAGGTTCGTACCATTTCTGTCCTTTATTGAGCCCAGCTTTGCATGAAATTTTCTCTTGGTATCTCTACTTTTCTTGAAGAGATCTCTAGTATTTCCCATTCTATTGTTTTCCCCTACTTCTTTGCAATGATCACTTTCTTATCTCTCTTTGCTATTCTTTGCAACTCTGCATTCAAATGGGAATATCTTTCCTTTTCTCCTTTGCTTTTCACTTTTCTTCTTTTCACAGCTCTTTGTAAAGCCTCCTCAGACAACCATTTAGCCTTTTTGCATTTTCTTTTTTGGGGGATTGTCTTGATCCCTGCCTCCTGTACAATGTCAGGAACCTCCACCCATAGATCTTCAGGCAGTCTGTATATCAGATCTAATCCCTTGAATCTAATTCTCACTTCCACTCTATAATCATAAGGGATTTGATTTAGGTCATACCTGAATGGTCTAGTGGTTTTCCCTACTTTCTTCAATTTAAATCTGAATTTGGCAATAAGGAGTTCATGGTCTTAGCCACAGTCAGCTTCTGGTCTTGTCTTTGCTGACTGTACAGAGCTCCATCTTTGGCTGCAAAGAATATAATCAATTTGATTTTGGTATTGACCATCTGGTGAGGTCCATGTGTAGAGTCTTCTCTTGTGTTGTTGGAAGAAAGTGTTTGCTATGATGAGTGCGTTTTCTTGGCAAAACTCTATTAGCCTTTGCCCTGCTTCATTCTGTACTCCAAGGTCAAATTTGCCTGTTACTCCAGGTATCTCTTCACTTCCTACTTTTGCATTCCAGTCCCCTATAATGAAAAGGACATCTTTTTTGGGTGTTAGTTCTGGAAGGTCTTGTAGGTCTTCATAAAACCATTCAACTTCAGCTTCTTTGGCTCTATTGGTCGGGGCATAGACTTGAATTACTGTGATATTGAATGGTTTGCCTTGAAAACAAAGAGAGATCATTCTGTCATTTTTGAGATTGCATCCAAATACTGCATTTCAGACTATTTTGTTGACTATGATGGCTACGCCATTTCTCCTAAGGAATTCTTGCCCACAGTAGTAAATATAAGGGTCATCTGAGTTAAATTTACCCATTCCAGTCCATTTTAGTTCGCTAATTCCTAAAATGTTGATGTTAAGTGTTGCCATCTCCTGTTTGACTACTTCCAATTTGCCTTGATTCATGGACCTAACATTCCAGGTTCCTATGCAGTATTGCTCTTTGCAGCATTGGACTTTACTTCCATCACCAGTCACAACCACAACTGGGTGTTGTTTTTGCTTTGGCTCCGTCTCTTCATTCTTTCTGGAGTTATTTCTCCACTGATCTCCAGTAGCATATTAGGCACCTACCGACCTGGAGAGTTCATCTTTCAGTGTCCTATCCTTTTGCCTTTTCATACTTTTCATGGGGTTCTCAAGGCAAGAATACTGAAGTGGTTTGACATTCCCTTCTCCAGTGGACCACGTTTTGTCAGATATCTCCACCATGACCCATCCATCTTGGGTGGCCCTACATAGCATGGCTCATAGTTTCATTGAGTTAGACAAGGGTGTGGTCCATGTGATCAGATTTGTTAGTTTCTGTGATTGTGGTTTTCAGTCTGTCTGCCCTCTGATGGAGAAGGATAAGAGGCTTATGGAAGCTTCCTGATGGGAGAGACTGACAAAGGAGAAAACTGGGTCTTGTTCTGATGGGCAGGGCCATGGTAATAAATCTTTAATCCAATTTTCTGATGGACCAGGTTGTGTTCCCTCCCTGTTATTTGACCTGAGGCCAAACTATGGTGGAGGTAATGAAGATAATGTTTACCTCCTTCAAAATGTCCAAGGCAGGCACTGCTACACTCAGTGATTCCAACCCTGCAGCAGGCCACCAATGACCCACACCTCTGTCAGAGACTCCTGGACACTCATGGGCAGGTCTGGGTCATTCTCTTGTGGGGTCACTGTTCCTTTCTCCTGGGTTCTGGTGCACACAAGGTTCTGTTTGTGCCCTCTAAGAGTCTGTTTCCCCAGTCCTGTGTAAGTCCTGGTGGCTCTATGGTGGGGTTAATGGTGACCTCCTCCAAGAGGGCTTATGCCATACCCAGGTCTACTGCACCCAGAGCCCCTGCCCCTGCGGCAGTCCACTGCTGACCTGTATGTCCTCAGGAGACACCCAAACACAGGTCTGTCTCAGTCACTGTGGGGTCTCTGGGTCCTGGTGTGCACAAAGCATTTTTTAGCCCTCTGAGCATCTCTGGCAGGTATGGGGTTTGATTCTAAAGATGATTTTGCCCCTCCTACCATCTTGTTGGGGCTTCTCCTTTGCCCTTGGACATGGGGTATCTCCTCAAAGTTGCTCCAGCACCACACAGCCACAGCTCCAGTGCTTACTGGCTTGCTGGGGCTTCTCTGCCCTTGGATGTGGGTATCTCCTCACAGCCACTGCAACGCTGCTTCAGTCCTTGTCCTGAAGATCCCAGAGGAGACCCTAGGATGATGGCTTATGGTGAACAAAGTCAGATTCATGATATCCGAAGAAGATTTAGCTTTGGGACCAGGGACCAGGCTTGATCACTCAAGAGCTTTTGTATAGCAGAGTTCTATTAAAGTATAAAAAGGGACAGAGAAAGCTTCTGACATAGACATCAGAAGGGGGATGGAGAGTGCCCCCCTCGCTAGTGTTAGCAGGGAGTTATATACTTTTTTTAAAAAATGTATTAAGGCTATACAATAGTATTGATATACATATATACAAATTTACAATTATTATTCTTGTAAATCTATCTTGTGTCATTATGAGCTAGCTCTCTTTAACTCTCATATTGCCTTTTCCCTTAAAATCCATTTTATCTAATATTCATACAGGTATACAAACTTTGGTTAATATTTGCAGATATTTTTTCCATCCCTTATATGTCTCTCTTAAACAGCATATAGTTCAGTGGTTTTTTAAAATATATGAAAGATTGATAATCTTTTGTCTCTTATCTGAAATTAGTCCATTTATATTCAATGTGATTCTTGGCTTATATTTTCATTTAAATATGCCACCTTATTGTGTGCCTTATATTTATCCTACCTGTTCTGTATATTTTCCTAAACTTTCTTCCTTTTTTCTCATTGACTATTCTTATATCAATCCCATTTTTCTCCTTCCGTTAACTTAGAAGTTACACATATTGTTTCTATATTGTGGTTAATTTTAAAATTACAGTATGTATATTTAATTGATGAAAGACATAGTTAATACCTCTCTAATAATTTCTCAGTGTTCACAATATCAGTTAACAATACTTCTATTTTCCCAGTTGCTCAGGCCTAAAATCTTGATCAGGGTAGGCTTCATGGACTTGTAACCTGTACAGTCACACAGCCTCCCACACACAAAGGGCCTTCAATTTGATTTAATGCCCTTCAGCAGCTGTCTTGAAACTCTTCACAAATTTTGAGCAGGGAGACCTGAGATTTCATTTTGTGCTGAGCTCTGCAAATTGTGTAACCATTCTTGACCTTGATGCATACTTCACTCCTTTTTTCCCTCTTGCCTCACATCTATTACATTAGCAAATTATACTGGCTTCCTTCCTAAACATATCCAGAATTTGACAATTTCTCACCATCCTCCCCCCCACCTCCATCCTAGTCCAAGTCACAATTATCCTTTGCTTGAATTTTTCAATTTAGAGCCAAGTGATCCTGCTCAAACTCAAGTCAGATCATGTCAGTCTGCTCAAACCTTCTGAAGGTATCCCATATTCCTCATGGTGAAACTTACTGAGTCCATACGATGACATAAAAGTCCCACAGGATCTGGCCCCGTTCCTTTTCTGATTGCATTTCTTTCTATTCTTTCCTTTTATTCAAATCTAGCTACAGTAGCATTCTTCTTGTTCTTTGAGAGCTCTAGGCTTGTTCCTACCTGAGAGCCTTTTCAGCCTTCTTTCTATCTAGAATGTTCTATTTTTCCATCTGCCCCCTCCCTGTCCCACCTGACATACACACTTGAGGTATCCAGTTGGCTAGCTTCCTCAATCCTTTCAGATTGACTCAACAGTCACTTTTCTGTGCAATCTTCCCTAACCAGCCCACATATAATGTAAAAGCCAGCACCCAATGTTTTACATTCCTCTGACTTGTTTTAATTATTTCTGTACTTATCACTTTATACAATACTTTAAAAAATATTTTATGGTGTTGTTTATTTTCTCTGTTCATTGTAGAATATAAGTAAGCTCTAAAAACCTAGATTTTTGTCTGTTTGTTCATCATTGCATTCCCAGTACCTAGAACACTGTTAGGTACATAATAAAAGCTCAAATACTTTTGTTAAATGAATAAATTAATGATTAAATTTATAATATATAGTCTTTAGAATTAAAATCAGTAAGTATCTGCTGGTTACAAACTGTCTTAATTCTTTTCTCTGAGAACATTTTTATCTCTTCTTCTCTTTTGGAAGATGGTTTTCCTGGGTATGAAATTCTAGATGATAGTTACCTTCTTGCAACACATTGCAATATTATTTCTCTGACTTTCAGTTCAGTTCAGTTGCTCATTCATGTCTGACTCTTTGCGACCCCATGAACTGCAGCATGACAGGCCTCCCTGTCAATCACAAACTCCCGGAGTTTACTCAAACTCATGTCCTTCGAGTCGGTGATGCCATCCATCCATCTCATCTCCTGTTGTCCCCTTCTCTTCCTGCCCCCAATCCCTCCCAGCATCAGGGTCTTTTCCAATAAGTCAACTCTTTGCATGAGGTGGCCAAAGTATTGGAGTTTCAGCTTCAACATCAGTCCTTCCAATGAACACCCAGGACTGATCTCCTTTAGGATGGATTGGTTGGACCTCCTTGCAGTCCAAGGGACTCGCAAGAGTCTTCTCCAACACCACAGTTCAATAGCATCAATTCTTCGGTGCTCAGCCTTCTTCACAGTCCAACTCTCACATCCATACATGACCACTGGAAAACCCATAGCCTTGACTAGATGGACCTTTGTTGGCACAGTAATGTCTCTGCTTTTAATATGCTGTCTAGGTTGGTCATAACTTGCCTTCCAAGGAGTAAGCATCTTTTAATTTCATGGCTGCAATCACCATCTGCAGTGATTTTGGAGCCCAAAAAATAAAGTCAGCCACTGTTTCCACTGTTTCCCCATCTATTTCCCATGAAGGGATGGGACCAGATGCCATGATCTTAGTTTTCTGAATGTTGAGCTTTAAGTCAACTTTTTCACTCTCCTCTTTCACTTTCATCAAGAGGCTCTTTAGTTCCTCTTCACTTTCTGCCATAAAGGTGGTGTCATCTGCATATCCGAGGTTATTGATATTTCTCCCGGCAATCTTGATTCCAGCTTGTGCTTCTTCCAGCCCAGCGTTTCTCATGATGTACTCTGCATACAAGTTAAATAAGCAGGGTGACAATATACAGCCTCCATTTCCTATTTGGAACCAGTCTGTTGTTCCATGTCCAGTTCTAACTGTTGCTTCCTGACCTGCATACAGGTTTCTCAAGAGGCAGGTCAGGTGGTCTGGTATTCCCATCTCTTTCAGAATTTTCCACAGTTTATTGTGACCCACACAGTCAAAGGCTTTGGCATAGTCAATAAAGCAGAAATAGATGTTTTTCTGGAATTCTCTTGCTTTTTCGATGATCCAGCGGATATTGGCAATTTGATCTCTGGTTCCTCTGCCTTTTCTAAAACCAGCTTGAACATCTGGAAGTTCACAGTTCAAGTATTGCTGAAGCCTGGCTTGGAGAATTTTGACTTTGGACTTCCATTATTGCTAATGAGCCTTCAGTCTAACTGCTAATCCATTGAAAAGAAATTATATTTATTTTGTGGTTACTCCTTTTTTAAAATTTCTTTTTCTGCACTTTCATTTCAGTGTGAGTATATGTGAGCTTTTTCTTTTTTTTTTAACATTGAATGTGTGTGGTAGGTTGAAAACTGGCCCCTAAAATAATACGTCCATGTCAATCTCTGGAACATCTGAATTTATTGGAAAAAAAGAATATTTGCATATGCAGTTAAATTAAGGATTTTGAGATGAGAAGATTATATACATGGGCCCTAAATGCCACCACAAATTTCCTCATAAGATGAGGCAAAGACAGATATGACACATACAGAGTAGGACTCATTGTGACTACAGAGGCAAAGGGAAGTGATGTATCCACAAACCAAAGCCACCAGAGACTAGAGGAGGCAAGAAAGAGATTCCTTTCAGAGTTTTCAGAGGCAGTACAGCCCTGCAATAGCTTGAGTTCAGACTTCTGCCGAAGTGACAAACCTAGACAGTGTATTAAAAAGCAGAGACATTACTTTACCGACAAAGGTCCATAGAGTGAAAGCTATAGTTTTCCCAGTAGTCATGTACAGATGTGAAAGTTGGACCATAAAGAAGAACTGTGGTTTTGGAGAAGACTCTTGGGAGTCCCTTGGACTGCAAGGGGATCAAACCAGTCAATCCTAAAGGAAATCAATCCTGAATATTCATTGGAAGGACTGTTACTGAAGCTGAAGCTCCAATACTTTGGGCACCTGATAACAAGAGCTGACTCACTGGAAGAAAAGACCCTGATGCTGGGAAAAACTGAAGGCAGAAGTAAAAGGGGATAACAGAAGATGAGATGGTTGGATGGCATCACTGACTCAATGGACATAAGTTTGAACAAACGCCAGAAGATGGTGAAGGACAGGGAAGCCCAGTGTGCTGCAGTCCATGGAGTTGCAAAGAATTGGACACAATTGAGTAACTGAACTGAACTGTGAAAGAATATATTTCTGTTGCTATTTTAAGCCACATTTGTGGTAATTTGTTACAGCAGCCACAGACAACTAAAACAGTATGCTTGGGGCTCACTGTACATCTCAAATGTATGTACAGATGTCTTTAGTCAGTTCTAGAAACTTCCTAGCCATTACCTTTTCAAATATTGCCTTTGCTATTTCTTTCTCTCTTCTCCTTTTGGAAATTAAGTATTTGTTATATTTATCAAACTACATTATAGCTCTTACCTTCTCTTCTCTATTGTCCATATTTATTGTCTCTTTGTGCTACACTTTAGGTTATTTCTTCTGATTTGTATTGCAATTCATGGATTCTATCTTCTACTGCTAAACAGTCTTTTTTTAAAAAAATTATTTTACTAATGTATTTGTTCCTTCTGCAAATTTTGTTTGACTCATCTTCATATGTATACATGTTTGTCATGTTTTATAATTTCTTATTCCATGTACATAAATAAGTTGGCATATAGGAGACATTTAAGCTGGATAACAGCTCCTAGGCGCTAAGGGATGTGTGGTCCCACAACAGCCCAATGTGCCTCAATTAGCAGTAATTAAGTCTGGATAGAATGGCGTAAGAATCGTGGTATGGTTTTTGCAATTGTTGGACTGGACTCAAATACTTAAAAGCCTATAAAGTTTTTTTTTTTTAATATTTATACTGGCTACAGTGTTACCAGCCCAGACTAAAAGGGGAGATATAAATGCTAGAATGCTTATGTCTATAAGTGGTTATAAGATTTTAACTGATATTTATGATCCCCCCCCCATTATGCATTCCATGTTCTATTTCAATTTAGGTTTACTTTTCAAGGTCATTTATCCAATGGAGTAACCCCAAATGGATCTGAGCCCTTGGCCTCACTGCACAGAGTTGTCGTGATCTCTCTCATTAATTTTTAATCACTGAACATGGTGAAACCAGTAAGTGGATCCTCTGGATTCCACTCATACTCCTCCCAGATTTTGCTAGGTGGCACAAACTCGACTTCCCTGGAAAATTAGTACAAATCAACCTAATTAACAATTCAACTTTTGCCTGATCACTTAATAATATGAAGAGCCTCAAACAATCAATGTGGAAATCACAGCTTCCAATTCAGTGGCTGTGTGCCCAGGAGAAGCACTCCTCTTTGGGGGTCTAATATCTCTAAATCAATTGAGCCCAGAATCATTAAGGCAATAAACAAAATTTTGCAAGGGCAATAAGGGGAAATTTTCTAAGTAGGTGATTGAATGTAATAATAAGAGGTGCCATACCTTCTTCAACTCATTAATTCTGTCAGTGGGGATAAACCTCACCATTGGTCACTGATTCCAAGTATTTGCATATCCCGTGAAACAACGTGTCATCGTCACAAGGTGTTGTTGGCAATATACCTGTCTTCTATAGGCTATTTTGTTATGAAGTGAGATGCTTCTGGATATGTAGGAAGTGAAACTCATTTTTTATTTTTCAATTGCCTTACGTCTTTATGAAGTAAGCTTTTTTGTCAAAAACAAAGATATATAGATATTCAGAAAGTCCATACATGGCATTGCTAGGAGAAGCATGGTGGGTAGGAAAAGCAAATCCAAACCCAAAGAAAGTATCTATGTAGGTTCATCAGTTGTACTAAGTATACCACTCTGGGGAGGGATATTTATTATAGAGAAATTAGGCATATGTGGGCTCAAGGGGTATATGGGAAATCTCTGTACTTCTGGTAAATTTTGCTGTGGACCTAAAACTGCTCTAAAAAATAAAGCTTATTAAAAAAAAAAAAATTACACGTGCTCTCCACCTGCCACAGGCAATCAGCTTGTCTTTACAGGCATGATACCTTGGCAAGGTTTCAAGCATGGTCACTACTGCTGGCAAGTTAGGCACTTAGAAATGAGGTGATCAGTCTCAGTAAAGGGAAATGACATGGTTTTGTTCATTGACAGCCTCCTTTCTTAGTTCTATAGCCACTTTTTAAAGAAGCCCATAGAGTAAGCAATTGGTAGACTACAGAAAGAGGATTAATATTCTCAGGGTAGGTCATTTGTCCACCTGCATATTTGTAGCCACCTCTGTGGTACAGGCTTTAGGGTGGCCGATCACATGGGATACAAATATTCTCATACATTGCTGCAAAGAATTCCATTTACAATCTTCTGCAAGCCTCCTTGTTACCAGTCATCCAATCTTGGGCCTTCCAAGTCTCTGCCCATTTTTCCAAATGATAGTCACTGCCTATGAAACAACAAAGATCCTTACTTCAGGCAATCTCACCTTTCAGGAAATGTAAACAATGGGGCTTCCCAGTTGGTAAAGAACCACCTAGCGGTAAAGAACCTGCCTGCCAATGCAAGAGACATGGGTTCAATCTCTGGGTCAGGAAGGTCTCCTGGAGAAGGGCATGACAACCCACTCCAGTGTTCTTGACTGAAGAATCCCATGGACAGAGGAGCCTGGTGGGCTATGGTCCATAGGGTTGCAAAGAGTCAGACATGACTGAAGCAACTTAGCACTGCACAATTAAATTTCAGAAAACTGGGATGATTTTCCTCACCAATGTCCTGCTGACCCATTGAGCTCACGTTTCAGTAAATCACCCAAGAAGGCCATCAAGACCACTTCCAACTATGCAGACTATCCTAATGAGTCTAGATTCTTTGGTAGGAGATTTTGAAAAGCTCAGGTTTTCCATTATTCAAATAATTGTTATTCTAGAGAGCAGGAATAGAGAAAACAGAGGGGAAGAAATTAACAACGACTTAATGTAAGAAATGTTCCTATAACCAAGGATACAAGTTTCTAGATGGAAATGGCTTAGCCCTACAGATGAAAATTAATCTATGCCATGTCACTGTGAAATTCAGAACTGCCAATATTTCAGAGACTATTTTTTAAGGTCACAATCTGATAAGGCATAAAAACGCTCTTAGACTTCTCAGCAACAACACTGGAAACTAAGAGTAATGGAGCAATACCTCAAAAAAAAATGGAAAGAAAAATTATTTCCTATCTAGGTTCTATATACAACAAACTATCAATCAGATATGAGAGTAAAATAAAGACAAGTTCAGGTATTCTAGATTTCAAAAAATGTATCTCCTACACATCATTTCTCAAGAGGCTACTGGAGGATACTTTCACAAAAGTGAGGAAGTAAACCAAGAAAGAGGAAGATATGGGCTATAGAAAACAGGACATTCTACATAGCGTAGAATCAAAGGGGGTCTGGGAGGCTTGTGAAGAGAAACCCCAACATACAAGTACAGCCAGTCCTGACAGAGACAGCATGGCACAGGTGGCATGCTCATCATCATGCCCTCTGCCACTGTACACCTACTTGTCCTCAGACCAACACAGGCCTATAGCTTTAAAAGCCAAATAGTACTTAAATGCATTCATATAACACAGTTGATCTGGCAATCAAAGCTACATGCCACAACATAGATAAATCTCAAAAATATTTTTATGTAAAGTTCTAGAATTGGCAAAACAAATCTAATTTATTGTGATGGATATCAGACCAATAGTTATTTGGGGAGTGTGGGGTGGCACTAACTGGGAAATGGTACAAAGCAACTTTTGGGATATAGAAATGGTCTATATCATACTCAGGGATATTCATTTATCAGCCCCCCTGACCTATACAATTAATATCCATGCCTTTTACTGAGTGTAATGATGTTGTGAATGATATCACAGTAAACTTAACGTACGCTATACGTGTGGGTATACAGATATGTGTGTATATGTATGTATCTGTACTTTGTCCCACTCCTTTCCATTCCTCCCCTGAGAAGATGTAAGATCTAGGAACTAGGGAATATAATCCCTAGTCAAGGCAGTTACAAGGATGACAGAAAAGAAGTTTCAAGTGACATCTATACCACTGGCCCAGATAGAAGGAGAAAGGAGGTCTGTAGGACCTCCAAGAAAATAGATGGAATGGATGGCTTCCTTCATGAGGAAGCCTGAGGACTTTCCCTGTAGAAAGCTGTACCCGGAGGGTATTAAGTGGTATTGGAAAGAAGAAGAAAGGCAGTCATTAACTTGAAGAGGGAGAAGGTTAAGGAAGAATAAAATGCTCAGCTAAGACTATCTGTGCAGCCATAGTAATGGAAACACTAAGTATTGACTAATTCTAAACTTTGTGACATAATTATATTGGGGGAACAAAGGAAAGAAGGCTGAGGGGATGGCTCCCCTTCATAGTAGTATGAAGTCAGTAGATAAAACAGATGAGTCAGAATAATTCACTCAGTACATACATTACTTAGACATGGACATGTTAATGGCAGGAAAAACTAGCTTAAAAAATAGTTGTCCCTAGGACAGGAATGGAGGGATGAGGAAAGCAGAAACCACAGTTTTGGGACAAGCCACTGAATACTGTTTCACTTTATAAATATTGTGCATGTACTGCATTGATAAAATAAAAATTACCTAAAAATAATTGTGGACTTAACATTCTATTTACAAGGCAACATCATTCTTTTCCCACAGTGGAGTTCAACTTTCTAGAGAGATTTTCAGAGCAATTGAAGGTTTACTTATTCTGAAGGTTTATTAATTCAAGAGGACCTACAGACACAGAGGACAGATTACTCATCTATTTGTTTTCTTATTTTTAAAGGTTCAGACTAAAAACAAGTAAACAAACAAAATTTGAAAGTAGCTCAGAAGCAAAGAAGAGATCAGAGCTCGTACCTCCTGGCTGTGAACGGGAGCCAGAGTCTCTCTTCTTAAGCAATTTGCAGACCTGAGATCCCTTTGCCCCTAGGGTCCTATTTATCCGCCAGGCAATTCATTATAGCATTTCCTCAGTTCTGAGATTGTCTACTCTAGTATCCACCAACAATTTAATCACAGCTTTGGGGTAGGCAGAGTGCAGAAGGATTGACAAGCCTATTTTAGCATGAACTGCAAAATGCACCCCAATTTCGGATATTTTAACTTGTGAAGCCTGTGTATCTCTCAACAGAGGGATACTTTAAAACGCCCTGTTTTCCGGTCTGGTTCATCTTGGCCTGAAGGCTGCAGTATTTTTATACACCAATACTGTGAATCCATCTCCCAGAGTCCCCTCCAGAACTGAGGCCCTGGTTTCCTAAGCTGCACGGAGGGTTGGCTGCCAACAGCTTTTAACCGAGTGCCTCCCTACGGTTCTGAACAACAACCTTTCATGCCCCTTCCCCAGGACAGCTCCCATCTAATGAGGAGCGGGGCAGGAGGGTGAAATACCAGCCCTCGGAGGTCACTTCCAGCTCCAGAGCTGCTGGGGTTGGCTGAGGCCTGGGCTGACACTGTCTGGCAGCTCAGGCCTGCTAGACTGCGTTCTCCTCCAAGGATGCAGATCCTAAGAATGCCCCTCAACACAACCGCAAAATGCAAATCTCCTGGGATCCGAATCTGGGAGGAAGTCTAATTTCAGACTGTGGCCTCTCCCTTCAGGGAGAAGGTAAGAATTCTGGCATTAAAGATTTTTAGGCCTGACAGGATCACCGTTGTCTGTGTGGAAATGACACCATCACACTGGAAGCTTTGACTTACTTCCTAAGGCCAAGGACTGGTGCTTTTCTGAGCCAAAACTGATAGCTCCTGACCGTCGAATTTAAACAGACACAGGCTGCAATCCTGCTTTTCTACTGATGGGACATCGTGGGTGCCTGCTAAGTCGCTTCAGTCGTGTCCAACTGTGTGAGGCTATGGACTGTAGCCCACCAGGCTCCTCTGTCCATGGGATTCTCCAGGCAAGAATGCTGGAGTCGGTTGCTGTGCGCTCCTCCAGGGGAGCTTCCCAACCCAGGGACTGAACTCGCATCTCTTTTGTCTCCTGCATCGACAGGCAGGTTCTTTACCACTAGCGCCGCCTGGGAAGGCCAAGGCTCCCTTCCGCAAACTGCTTGCTGTCTCTGAGCCTTCATGTCCCCCATGTAAAATGAGGACTAGCGGGAGAACTGCTTAAGAAGCACTCAGCACAGGTCTGGCACATAGCAGAAGCCCAGACAATATCCTTCCCATTCCGGCATCCTATGCCCGCTCCGCGTGGAACCATATCGCAACCAGGTGCCCCTCACCGCCCCATCTCTGAACGTCCTACGTAAGATCAGGAAAATGGGCTCAGCGCAGATTCCGGCGGAGGGCAGGACGTGAGCAGACAAGCTTTTCCAGGTGCGGTAGGCCAGCCTGGGCTCTCGCCCCAGCCCCAGGGAAGAGGCGGCTGCAGCGACTGAACCCGGAGGCACCGAGGAGGAGAGCTCAGACTGCCTCCTGTTCCCTTGGGAACTGGAGGGGGTGTCAGGATGCACCCCCTTTCTGCGCTCGGCTGGGAATGAGCTGGTGGATAATTTCCCCCTCCCAGCAGAGACTGTTCTTCCCCTCCCCCGCCGCCACGCCCCCGCCCCCTCCGCAGCCCACCAGTTCTCTGGGCAACCCTGGTTTGCAGTTTGGGCCTTTCTTTCTGCACACAATTGACGTGGAGAGCCCGAATCTGGTCCATTCAAACACCACATGGAACACTCTGTTTTTGTCACTCAGCTTCTAGAAACATGATCTTAGCCAACAGAGGCAGAATCCAACTGGCCAGTCCTCTTCCAGTGATAATGTTTGTGCTTCCTCCCGTGGCATGGTGTTTTCTGAAATTTATAGATTTAACATTTTAAATTATTTTTAACGGGGGCTCCTACATAGACACTAAGTTCTGGTTACTTTTTCCCCTAATGCTGAAAAGGTTCGATTCTTCCATCTATCCATCAACAAATCGCATTGAATGACGGTGCTCAGTGACCCAGGATGCCACTGGAGACAAAACACACCATACATATTTTCTGGTCTCCCTGGAAAATTAGTGCAAACACTTTCATCACTGCAGAGAGGGAAAATATGCACAGAAGAGGTGAAGATTTGCTTCGGGTTTTTGGTTTTTGTTTTTCTAAGAAGAGATCTCTCCCTCTTCCAAACAGTGAAAGTTATATTGTTCTTATTTGTCTGCAAATTAACCAGTTAACTTGAATTCCCGTGCATCTCACTCACTTGCTCCCAGTCAAGGCCTTCCTTTCTCCCCACCTTGTATTCTATATATGCCAGGATCACAGACTTTCCTTCTCTATAGTGGCTTGAAATTCGTTTCATTTTCCTCCTGCCTCGTTAAAAGTAGTGCTGAAAATATTTTAATTTGAATTCCTATCCCCTATGTCCCTCTTTTTAAACCCCATTTTAAAGAATCCTCTTTTGTTCAGGAAGGGCTTGTTTTTAATTCGGTTGGGTTGCTCAGCTCTTTTTCTCTCTTCTGCTAAGTTTTCCCCTTTATGAAGAGATACAATCTCACCCTCTAGAAATTAAGCAGGAGGAGACCCCGGAGCTCTGGGCCTCTTGGAACCTCTCACTTGCTGTGTGTGAAGTCGCCCGTCTGTGAGGTGGGGGGGGACAACTACACTTACTATACAGAAATGGTGCCTGAATGCTTTAAGATGAAAATGTTTGTGTACAGGGTGGTCTATTTAAAACAGTTCCCCCATGATGCAATGCAACTTGAAAAGGAAACTCTTTCAGATGAGTCACTCATTTAACAATAATAATTAGCATTTGGGAATCTTGCTTGGAACACCCAGCAGAATATTTTATTGATTCCTTAAGAGTTTCCACACTCTGGCTGGGGCCTCAACAAAGCAACATATTAAAGACTAACATTCAATTTCATTTGTAGGAGTTTCGAATGGGGGAGACCAAGTTTACAACAGTTCATGAGAAAAGAACTTAGGGAATTAAGAAGACTTCAGATTTAGATAAGCCATCAGGGCCCAAGCTGTTCAAAAAGCCAATAAAATTTTGGGATGCAATAATAAAAGTCTAACATCTAGAACAAAGAAAGTGATGGGCCATTGTACTCTCTTATAGTCAGGCCATATTGGGATATTTTTTCAGTTATAGGCAGTGGATTTTAAAATAGACATTAATAAGAAAGCACCAAGGAGAAGAATCTGAATAATGAAGGATCTGAAAACCATGCAAAATAATCATGCCTAGATTAGCTAAAAGAACAGAATTCTGAGTTAGATACAGCCCCAGCTCTATAATTTATCAGCTGTGAGCTTGGGAAAGCTACTTAACCTTGCCTCTGTATCCTCATCTATAAAAATGTAATAATAATAATAAACCTATGTGTGCATACATGCTAAGACACTTCGGTTGTGTCCGACTCTGTGAGACCCCATGGACTGTCGCCTGCCAGGCTCCTCTGTTCCTGAGATTTTCCAGGTAAGAAGACTGGAGTGCGTTGCCATGCCCTCCTCCAGGGGATCTTCCCGACCCAGGGATCAAACCCACGTTTCTTAAGTCTCCTGCATTGGCAGGCAGTTTCTTTACCACTAGTGCCACCTAGGAAGCCCGTGATAATATATGTGAAGGCAGCTTATAAACTGTAAGGTAATACAATAAGGTTATAAACTATAAGGTAATACAATGACTATGTTTTGTTATCAATAATAATATCTAATATTTGCTGAACATATGTTATATGTCAGGCACTGTGCCACAAGGTATACATGAATGATCCATAGGATCACTTTAGTTTATACACTGACTTCACAGATAACATCACGTTTTCTCCTGTTCACATTTAATGTGAGTTAGCCGTTATTAGTCTCATTTTTGGAAGAAGAGAACTTCACGTGTCCATAGGGCTCTTCCTTCCTTCTCAGCTACTGAGCACTGATCTCCTATGCTACCACCATATTGTCCTCATAACCCAGAGTGGCATCTTGGTACCCAGCTGCCGACTGGGTGGAACTGTCCTGCTCCTGAGGAGGGGGCTGTGGACTGCCCAGACGGAGAGTCCCTGACAGTCCATTCAGCTGGTGTTTGTGATCACAAAGCCTTTAGTCAACCTGACCATCTGTGAATGGCTATATCTATAAGTGATAAATAGATTATTGTGCATGGTTGTCAAGCTCATTGCCTTGAGAAAGAAGAGCACCCACACTGGCAGCAGTAGTGCCTTGAGCAAGTGATTTAACATCTGTGCATGTTAGTTGCCTTAGCCGAGAAACAGACCCTTCCTGAGTTAGGCAGTTTATGATTCAAATGTGTTAGCATGAGACAGTCTTCCGAAAATACCAGAAAGTGCCTACAGCAGCACTGTCAATTTCAAAGCAGGTGAAACCTTTAAACACCAAAAACACTGTAGGTCAAGGCTATGTTAAACAAAGCAGACTTTTTAAGAGTCCTTGGGCAGATACTGATAAAGAGACCTTCATGTTTCTGGAGTGGGGACCCTCGCCTATGTCATGAGCCTTCCAACATAGCAACCTGGCTCACCCAGTCCTGCCTTGGCTGTCTACATAAAAGCCCAGGCAGGTACACCCTGACTCCTGGCCTCCCCACTTTCTTTGGGGAATTCTCTGGATCTGCCCTTTTACACTTCTGCTTTAGGCACCCTTACCATTTCTGGTTATTCTTCTGGTGCAATCTCTGGCCCCCAGAAAACATCTTCTCAAGCCAACCTCCAGTCCCTGGGGAAAGGAGCAAAGGAGTCACTCTTCACCTTAGAAGGCACCTCAAGGACCGCTTTAGAGGACACCTCAAGGACATGGCGTCTCTGGAGTTGAGGTCTGAGCCTTAATGTGAGGTCTAGGGAAAAGCTCATGACTTGGTCTTGGCAGTGATATCATGGACAAGACATCAAAACATAGGCATGAAAAGCAAAAATAAACAAGTGTGACTCTACCAAGCTAAAAAGCTTCTGCACAGCAAAGGTAACCATCAATAGAATAAAAAGGGAACCTACAGAATTGGAGAAAATATATATCTGATTAGAGGCTTATTTCCAAAAAAGATGAGGCACTCCTACAACTCAATAACAAAAAAACTTAATAACCCAATTAAAAAATGGTCAAAGGACTTCAAAACACATTTCTCTAAGGGCGATATACAAATAGACAATGTGCTTAGTCACTCAGTTGTATCCAACTCTTTGTAACCCCATGGACTGTAGCCCACCAGACTCCTCTATTCATGGGGATTCTCCAGGCAAGAATACTGGAATGGGCTGTCATGCCATCCTCCAGAGGATCTTCCCAACCCAGGGATCAAACCCAGGTCTTCCGCACTGCAGGCGATTCTTTACCATCTGAGCCAACAGGGGAGCCCAAGAATACTGGAGTGGGTAGCCTATCCCTTCTCCAGGAGATCTTCTGGACCCAGGAATTGAACCAGGGTCTCCTGCATTGCAGGTGGATTCTTTACCAGCTGGGCTACCAGGGAAGCCCCAAATAGACAATAGGTATAAGAATAACTTCTCAATGTTTACTGTTCATCAGGGAAGTGCAAATAAAATCCGCAATGAAATACCATCTCACACCTGTTAGAATGGTTTTTATTAAAAAAAAAAATAGACAAGTGTTGGCAAGGTTGTGGAGAAATTGGAATCTTGTACCCTGCTAGTGGGAATGCAAAATGGTGCACAACTACAAACAAACAGTATGGAGCTTCCTCAAAAATTAAAAAACAGAACTTACTATATGATCTTACATTCCTACTTCTGGATATTTATCCAAAACAATTGAAATCAGGATCTCAAAGACATATTAGCACTACCATGTTCATTGTAGCACTATTGTCAATAACAAAGATGTAGAAACAATCTAAGTGTCCATCTACAGATAAATGGACAAAACAAATGTGTGTGTGTGCATATGTGCACACAGGTGAGAGAGAGAGGGAGAAAGAATCTATCAATTCAGATACATAAACATCCTGTAGTGTTGGGCAAGGTTAAACCTACATTCTGCTTTAGAATCAAGCTTAAGGTATGGCAATGCCTGGAATAAAAATAAAGATATTCAAAGTTAATCAGTTTATTTTTAAAAGTATTTTATATGTATGCATATGTCTCTGTGTGTGTCCGTTTGTGTGTCAGTGGTTGAAAGGAATAACACTAGTTTTCTCTAATAGGCTGAAAGTATTTTTTCTCTGTCATTTCTCAATTTTATTTTCTAACTTAAAGAAATTTATGAAGAATTTGTATTACTGAATAATAAGAAACTAATAAGAGCTTTACAACAATCTGGAGTTATTGTAACTGGTTCATAGAAAGTAACATTAGAAATGTCCCAATTTTCCAAAAGATGGTGAATTGGCAGAACCTGATAGGGTCCTTCCAACATCCATCCTCTCCTTGTTCCTTACCATCAACCTATGACCTTATCTGGGGCAGCACTGGGTCCAGAAATCACTCACCTTCTCTTGCAGCCAAGAGTGTTCACACAACCCAGTTATAAATGACAAGATGTGAACATAAGTCACGGGGTGGAGCTTTAACTTTATTCTTGTTGTGATTTTCTTCTATCATATGCCTCTGTTAACAGAAGTTTGTATGAAGTATGAATTCAACCATTTTTTCTAACCCAAGGAAATTTTAATACAGAATTGAAGATCATGAAAGCCAGGTGGGCAAACACCTGGAAATAGCATAGGGGCAGAATCCTTAATAGGGTACAACACCCATTTGCCCTTCTCACAAGAATGTTGGACTGTGATTAGACTCCAAATTTGGAGGTCTTTTCAAATGAACTCGACAAAGCAGTGGCAGTAGACCAAGGGAAGGAAGGCAGGTGAGGTGTGAGTCTTTTCCTTTCCTAAATTCAGTAATTCTGAATGTCACAAAGCTTCTTTGTTTAAGAATGCTGCGTGTTCCAAGCAATTCCCGGAATTTTTTAAATGGCTTCCACTTTCCTGGAGAAGAAGCTTGTAATGATCTGCTTGGCTCTCTGCCTTTATAGCCTCTACTGGAGTCACTTAACCCCCAATTTGTAGGTTCAGCCCTGCTCTCAACCCCATCCCCAGGCAGGCGGAGGTATGTCCATCCAGTCTCTCCTGCCTGTCCTCCCCAATCACCTGGCTCATCTATGAAAAGCAAGGATTCCTGTTAGTCTCTGGTAGAGATGGACATTTTGCTCCTGGATAGAAGTAAAAAATAAACGATGTGTTAATTTTTAAAGCCCATTTATAAATATAAAATGAAGGTGAAATCTTAAAAAAAAAAAAAGTGTTCCAAAGCACCCACCACGTACCCGCACTATGAGGTGGTCAAGGCATTTTTAATGCGTGGGGACTTTCTGCTTCCAAATGGTCACAGGAGGCTTAGGCGACCCTTTAGGATTTATTCTGATTTTCCAGGAAACATCCCATTTAAAGGAAGAAAAAAATACTTTAAAAGAATTCCGTGAAGCCTCCACTATACAACCTTTAACATACAGCCTCTTCCCTTAAAAACTTACACATTTCCATACTATCCCACTTTTATTCAGGCAGGTAAAAGCTGTGCTTTTTTTTAACTTAAGGAAAGTAATTTGATGAAATTTAACAGCCCTAATGAATTAAGCTGAGGAAAATGCAGAAGGCTTTAATAAGAGCAAACCTATTGAAATGAAAGAGCCTATACATTGTTCTACTGACAGACTTACTAGCAGAGCAAACCAGATGTAGGTTGCCAAGGGAAGTTCAGCTTGTAAATTGTAAGAAAAGAGTATACTGCCAGGCTCTGCTGGGCTGTTATTTCTTCATTAAAATGCACTGTCAATCAGGTTGAAAAGAAATGTCTAATTAACACCATAGGGCACCAAAAATTTAGTGTCAGAAACTCAACTGCTATCCCGTTTTACAACTGTATCTCTCTAAGCAACTCCATGCATCTCTTTCAAACTTCCTCCCCGAATAGAGCCCCCCTTCAACTCAATATTCTAGCTTATGATCAAAAGCATCTCAGAAATTGCAAAATACATTGCATTAGCCTCCTCTTTATAGCTATGAATTAACTAGAACTAAAGTTTCTAGCAACATCCTTTCTTTTGCATTAGGCCCTGCATCAATGCGAGGACCAAAATTACAATAGAATATAACAACAACCAACAGGTTCCCCCTCCTAGATATGGAAGAATTAAAAGAGCTCTAGCCTGGGAGAGTCTAGTCCTGGCTTTACCACTAGACAGCTTGTGTGTCCTGGGGGAGTCTTCCTTCATACTCCTGAGTCTCAACTTCACCACTCATCAAGTAAGGGTAAGTAACAAGGTCTTGTCAGCCTACTTCAAGGATTGCTTCCAGGATCAAATGAGATGGGGCCTAGAAGAGGGCTTTGTAATATTTGATGCATGATTATTAATACCCTGTGTCAGCAGAGTTGTGTGAAGTCCACGTGTGTTTGGTTAGTAGGAAGCTTACGGCATCCTGATGCTTCCTGAGAGGTTACATAGCTCCCGTCTGCTCACACATTGCTCATACTCAGGTCACGGGGGCCAAGTGCAAGCTCAGGATGAATCCAGGGATTTGGGTTGGGGAGAAGTTCTAGGAGAAGGGAATACAAGATGTTAATCAGAACCTCTAAGGCTTAGACTAGAATCCTCCCTACTCGCTTGACATCCAGCCACCAAATATTGTTGGTTTCTCCATCAGGATTGCTTTTCTTCTTCCACAGATTCTTTCCATTCTCATTTCTCTTAGGAGCACACACCAGCACTCCTGCCATGGAATTCCCAGTTGATCTGTATGGCACCCTCTCACCTCTAGTCCCTTCTGCATACGGCTACCAGATTAGTCCTAGTTAAAGTGCACTTAACACATGTCAGTCTCATAATGATTTCATTATGTCTGTATACAAAGTCCCACGTTCTTCACCTGGCAAGGCTCCCCACAGTTATGCCGCTATCTGCTTTGCAGGTCCATCTCTCCTCACTTCTCCTTCTACATCTGCCTGGTCATTTTGAAGTCTCTTGTTCCTTGTTTATACTTTTAATAGCCTCTTTCATTTCTTCAAATATATTCAACATAGTGACTTTATACTCTGTGATCATTTTAATATTTGGTATCTTTATTGGTCTGGATCTATGGTTTGTTGTTTTACTGTCACTCATAGTACATTGTTTACTCACACATTCTCTGATTCAAAAAAAAAAATTTCTTTTTGACTCATGTTCTCTATAATTTTCTCTAAAGAAGTTCTTAGAGGCCTGGTTTAAGAAGCATCTCTCCAAAGAGAATTTTAGTATGCATCTGCCATATATCTCAGGTGCTGTCAACCCTGAACCAAATTCTTAGCTGAAATTTATCAAATCATGTGGGCAGTGTGAATTTAGGCCACACTCCACCATAAGGAGCTGGCCTGTGGTTGTGAATTCTTGGTGGTGTTTTGTTTCTTTTTCTCCCCTGAGCTACAACCAGAAGAGGACAAGTTTTCTTCCAGTCTCCCTGTGAGGGGGCAGATTTCTGTACAGATAACCCACTGAAGTAGTTACAGGTTTATGTGGGAATCTCCAATCTGACATCCTCTGTATTTGTCGTCCTTGGACAGCCTGGCTCCAGGCAGTCAGGGGCTGACAAAGGCTCCCTTGGCATCAGCTGGTTTCAGTGCTCATTAATTCCTTACATCCATCCTTTTCATACATTTTAAAATTCAAAGGCTTCCCTAGTTTTTTGAACATTTAGCTATACATTTAAAAAGACAAATAATCCAAAATTTTAGGGACTTTGTAGGGGAGGAATTTTCAGGATGTATTACTATGACTTCTACATAAGACCTCCTGGATCATCCAAATAATCTTTTCTCAAGCCTGCCGTGCACCTTGCAGACTCCTCACCATAGCACATCAGGTCTGGTCTAGAATACTGTAGCCATCCTCACCACTCCCACCTTGAGGCTTGTCTAAGCATTGCTCCTTTATTAAGGGCCAGCGAGGCCCACTTCCTCCAATAAAGCCTTTCCTCACTACTTTCTGTGCTAATCTCTATTGTACTTTGTATCACCCGGTTGTCATTTACCTGTGCTATAATGCTCCCTTACCGTGTTATTTATCTTTAATTGCAGTACTGAGGGCTTCTCATATGTCAAGCACAAAGCAAAGTACTTTTTATATATTGTATCATTTAAACTCATAAAAATCTTAAGTGACTCTAGCACCTATTTTTTAAGACTTTTTTTGAATAGCAGTCTTAGATTCTAAACAAAATTGAGAGGAAGTTACAGAAATAGCCCATATGCCCTCTGGTCCCTCCTACTCCACATTCATAGCCTCCCACATTATCAGTATCCCCCACCAGAAGAGTATATGTTTGTTACAATTCATGAACCTACACTGACATATCATTATCACCCAAAGTCCATAGTTTACATTATGTCGAACATTCTATGGTTTTAGATAAACATATAATGGCATGTATCCACCACTATAGTAGCATACAGAGTAATTTCACTGCCCTAAAAAATCTTTTGTTCTCCATCTGTCCATCCCTCCCTCTCTGCAACCGCTGGCAACAACATATCTTTTTACTTTCTCCAATGTTTTGACTTTTCCAGAATGTCATACAGTTGGAATTATTGAGTATGTAGCCTTTTCAGATTGTTTTCTTTCACTTAGTAATATATACGCAAGGATTTTCCATGTCTTTTTATGGCTTGGTAGCTCAATTCTTTTTAATGATGAAGCATATCCCATTGCCTGGATGTACCACAGCTATCTATTCATCCACTAAAGGACATCTTTGTTGCTTCCAAGTTTTGACAATTATGAATAAAGCTTTTATAAACATCTGTGTGTAGGTTTTTATATGCACATAAATTTTCAGCTCCTTTAAGTGAATACCGAGGAGCTTAACTGCTGAGTCTTATGATAAAAGTATGCTTAGTCTTTTTGGGAAACTACCAAACTATCTTCCACAGTAGTTGTATTGAATCCCCACAGTGAATGAGAATTCCCGGTGTTTCACATTCCCACCAGCATTGGTGTTGCCCTTGCTCTGAATCTTGGCCTTTCTAATATGTATGCAGTAGTATTTCATTGTTGTTTCCCTTTGTACTTCTCTTATGTCATACGATGTGGAATATTTTTCATATGCTTATTTGTCATCTGTATATCTTTGTGAGGTATGCTAACATTATTGGCCCATTTTTAAAACTGCATTGTTCATTTTTTTAATTGTTAAGTTTGAAGAATACTTGTTTGTTTTGGATAACGGTCCTTTATTAGACATGTCTTTTGCAAATATTTTCTCCAAGTCTGTGGCTTATCTTTTTATCCTCTTGAGAGTATCATTTGTAGACAGAAAACTTTAATGAAGTTCAGCTAATTCTTTCTCTCACGGGTTGTGTTTTTGTTGTGGTATCTAAAAAGCCATTGCCACACTTGGCGCAACATAGATGGATCTAGAGAGTGTCATACTGAGTGAAGTAAGTCTGACAGAGAAGAAGGATTGTATGACATCCCTTATATGTGGAATCAAAAAGGAAATGATACAAATGAACTTACTTACAAAACAGAAAGAGACTCACAGGCTTCAAGAACGAGTTCATGGTTGCTGGGAAAAGCATAGGGGGAAGCAATAGTTAGGGAGTGTGGGATGGGCATGTACACACTGCTATATTTAAAATGGATAACCAACAAGGACCTACTGTATAGCACAGGGAACTCTGCTCAATGTTATGTGGGCAGCCTGGATGGGAGTGGGGTTTGGGGTGAATGGCTACATGCGTGTGTATGGCTGAATCACTGTTCACTGAAAACTGTCACAACATTGTTTGTTAATCAACTATACCCCAATACAAAATAAAAAGCTTTTTAAAAAATAATAAAAATAGTCATCACCAAATTCAAGGTCCCCTAGATTTTTTCCTGTTATCTTCTAAGAGTTCTTTTTTTAATTTTAATTTTTATCTTTTTTTTAACACAGAAAACATTTTGTATTGGGGTATAGCCGATTAACAATGTTGTGGTATTTTCAGGTGAATAGCCAAGGGACTGAGCCATACATATACATGTGTCCATTCTGCCCCAAACCACTTTCCCCTCCAGGCTAGCACATAACATTGAACAGAGTTCCATGTGCTATACAATAGGTCTTTGTTGGTTACCCATTTTAAATATAGCAGTGCTACATGACATTTCCAAAGTCCCTAACTATCCCTTTTCCCTGGCAACCATAAGTTCATTTTCTCAGTCTGTGAGTCTCTTTCTCTTTTGCAAGTTCACACATTTCTTTTTAGATTCCACACATAAGGGATGTCATATGATATTTCTCTCTTCTCTGTCTGACTTACTTCACGCAGGATGACACTCTCTAGGTCCTTCCATGTGGCTGCAAATGGCACTATTTCATTCTTTTTAATGGCTGAGTAATATTCCATTGTATATATGTACCACATCTTCTTTATCCAGTCCTCTGTCAATGGACATTTAGGTTGCTTCCATGTCTTGGCTACTGTGAGGCAGCAATGAACATTGGGGTGCATGTATCTATTCAGGCCATGTTTTTCTCTGGATATATGCCTAGGAGTGGGATTGCAGGGTCATATGGTAGCTCTATTTTTAGTTTTTTAAGGAACCTCCATACTGTTCTCCATAGTGTCTGTATCAATTTACACTTCACCAACAGTTCAGGAGAGTTCCCTTCTTTCCACACCCTCTCCAGCATTTGTTGTTTGTGGATTTTTTTGAGGATAGCCATTCTGGCCAGTGTAAGGGGATATCCCACTGTAGTTTCGATTTGCATTTCTCTAATAACTAGCGATATTGAGTATCTTTTCATGTGCGTATTTGCCATCTGTATGTCCACTTTGGAGAAATGTCCATTGAGCTCTTCTGCTTGTTTTCTGAGTGGGTTCTTTCTTTGATGCTATTAAGTGTTATAGCTGTAAATTTTGGAGATAATCCCCTAATGGTCGCATCATTTGCAAATATTTTCTCCCAATCTGTGGGTTTCTTTTTCATTTTGTTTATTGTTTCCTTTGCTGTGCAAAAGCTTTTGAGTTTAAATAGGTCCCATTTGTTTATGTTTGCTTTTATTTCCATTATTCTGGGAGATGCATCAAAAAAGATGTTGCTATGGTTTATGTCAGAGAGTGTTCTGCCTATGTTTCTCTCTAGGAGTTTTATAGTGTCTGATCTCACATTTAGGTCTTTAACCCATTTTGAGCTTATTTTTGTATACAGAATTAAGGAATGATTTACTTTCATTTTTTAACATGTAGCTGTCATTTTCCCAGCACCATTTGTTGAAGAGACTGTGTTTCCAACATTGTGTAGTCTTTCCTCCTTTGTCATAGATTAATTGACCATAGGTGCATGGGCTTATTTCTGGGTTTTCTATCCTGTTCCGTTGATCTATATTTCTATTTTCATGCCAGTACCATACTGTTTTGATGACTGTAGATATATAGTATAGTCTGAAGTCAGGGAGCCTGATTCCTCCAGCTGTTTTTCTTTTTCCAGATTGCTTTGGCTATTTGGGGTCTTTTGTATCTTCATACAAATTTATTTTTGTTCTAGATTTGTGAAAAGTGCAAATGGTAAGTTAATAGGGATTGCATTAAATCTATACATTGTCTTGAGTAATATAGTCATTTTGATAATATTGATTCTTCCAATCCACAAACGTGGTATATCTTTCCATCTGTTTATGTCTTTGATTTCTTTCATCGGTATCTTATGATTTTCAGAGTACAGGTCTGCTCAAGTAGATTTATTCCTAGGTGTTTTATTCTTTTTGATGCAATGGTCCATGGAATTACTTCTTGAATTTCTCTTTCTGATTTTTGCTGTTGCTATATAGAAATGCAGCAGGTTTCTATGTATTAATTTTGTAACCTGCAACTTTACCGGTTTCATTGATGAGTTCTAGTAGTTTTTGGGTAGCATCTTTAGGATCTTCTGTGTAGAATATCACATCATCTGCAAACAGGGACATTTTAACTTCTTTTCCAATTTGGATTCCCTTTATTTCTGTTTCTTCTATGATTGCTGTAGTTAAGACTTGCAAAACTATGTTGAAAAAGTGGTGGTGAGAGTGGACACTCTTGTCTTTCTCCTGATCTTAGAGTGAATGCTTTCAGCTTTTCACCATTGGGGATGATGCTAGCTGTAGGTTTGTCATATATGGCCTTTATTATGTTGAGGTATGTACCCTCTATACTTCTCAGAGTTTTATACTTCTGTGTTACAAATTTAGATCTAGGATCTTGAGCTAATTTTTGTCAAGTGCATAGGATCCATATCTAGATTCATTTTTTTTTTTGCATGTGGGTTTCCAATTGTTCCAAGACTATTTATTGAAAAGATTACATTTATTTGGGTTTATTTTGGGGCTCTCTCTTCTGTCTGATTTATATATTTGTATTCTTTCACCAGTACCACACTGTCTTGATTCCTGGAGCCTTACAGTAAGTCCTGAAGTTGGGTTGTGTAAGCCCTCCTCCCCAGGCCACAGACTTCTAGTTTTATCCTCACCTGGTGGATGGGGCTACAGAACTTTATGGGGTCTTTTTTATGAGTACTAATCCCATTCATGAGGACTCTACCCTCATGGTTTAATCACCTCCCAAAGGCCTCACAAACTAATACAATCACCTTTGGAGATTAAGGTTTCAGTATATAAATTTGGGAGGGACACAAATATTCAGATTTTAATATTACTTTAAATATTAATGATCTAAATGCCAATTAAAAGACAGATATTAACAGAGTGAATTAAAAAATGAACCAATAATACACTTTCTACAAGAAACTCCAAATACAACACAGGAAGAATGAAAGTAAACAGAAAAAGATACACCATGCAAATACTAATTAAAAAAAAAGGATTGGCTAATCAAAGCTATGGTTGTTACAGTAGTCATGTATGGAAGTGAGAGTTGGATCATAAAGAAGGTTGAACCCCAGAGAATTTATGCTTTCTAATTTGGGTGCTGGAAGAGACTCCTGAGAGTCCCTTGGACAGCAAGGAGATCAAACCAGTCAATCCTAAAGGAAATTAATTCTGAATATTCATTGGAAGGACTGGTACTGAAGCTGAAGCTCCAATACTTTGGTTACTCAATGCGAAAAGCTGACTCATTGGAAACGACCCTGGTCTGGAAGAGATTGAGGGCAAAAGGAGAAGAGGGCAGCAGAGGATGAGATAGTTAGATAGCATCACTGACTCAATGGACATGAATTTGAGCAAACTCAGAGAGAGAGTGGAGGACAGAAGAGCCTGGCATGCTACAGTTCATGGGTCGCAAAGAGTAGGACACGACTTAAGAGACTGGACAATAGCAACAAGAAATATTTATTTGTATCAGATCCAGTAGACTCCTCATTGAAAAATCATACTACAGACCAAAAGAGATGTTGTTGTTGTTGTTCCCTGTGGCTCAGCTGGTAAAGAATCCAACTGCAATGCGGGAGACCCAGGTTCAATCCCTGGGTTGGGAAGATCCCCTGGAGAAGGGAAAGGCTACCCAGTCCAGTATTCTGGCCCGGTGAATTCCATGGACTACAGTCCATGGGGTCGCAAAGAGTTGGACACGACTGAGCAACTTTCAGTCACATCACATAATGATAAAAGGATCGGTCCATCAGGAAGACATAAAAATTTTAGATGTGTATATATCAAATAGCAGAGCCTCATCATCCATGAAGAAAAAACTGATAAAGCTGAAAGGAGAAAAGACTGCAGTTAAAGGCCTCAACAATATGCACTCAGCAATTGATAGAACTACTAGATAGAAAACCAATAAGGATACATTCAAACTGAAGAACACAATCAACAGGCTCTAATTGATTATTTAGAACATCCCATCAATAACAGTGGAATACATGTTTTTTTCCTAGTGCTTCCAAAATATTACTCATCAAGATAGATATCTTGTGCCATACAACAAATCTCAACAAAGTTAAAAAAATCAAAATCACACAGATTGTATCTTCTAACAGTACAATCAAATTGGAAATGAGTAACTGGAAGACAAGAAAATCTCCAAACACATGGAAATTAACCAACACGCTTCAGGCTAATCCATGGTTCGAAAGGAAGTCTCAAAGAAACTATTTTAAAAACACACAGAAATAAGTGAAAATGAAAATACAACATATCAAATTTCTGGGACACAGTGACGAGAGGGAAATTTATTGTACTAAATGTTCACATTTAGAAAAGAGTGAAAGTCTCGAATCGGTCATTTAAATAGCTTTCTCAAAAAACGAGAAGCACAGTGAAATAAACCCAAAGCCAGAAAAAGGGAGAAAACAAAAAAAGACAATAGCTATAATCACTGAAATTGAAATCAGAAAAGCAATAGAGAAAACGAATGAAACAAAATCTTGTTCCTCAAAAAAATCCATGAAGTTTACAAACCTTGTCTTTCAGAAGACTGAAGTTTTAGTCCCTAGAGCTGCCATAAAAAATTACCACAAACTGTGTGGTTTACAACAGACACTCACTCTCTCACAAGAGGCCAGAAGTCCAACATCTAGGTGTCAGGGAGACTCGTTCCTTCTGGGGGACTCTGAGCAAGAATCTGTTCCATGCCTCTCTCTTAATTTCTGATGCTTGCCAGCAAACTTTGGAGTTTCATGGCTTATAGACGCATCATTCCAATATCTACCTCCATATTTACATCATCTTCTTTGAGTCTGTGTGTGTCTCATCGCCTTCCTTTTTTTATTCTAAAGATACAAGTCATTGGATTTAGGATCCAACCTAAGTCCAGAATGATCTCACCTCAAGATCTTTACCTTAATTACATCTGCAAAGATCCTCATTCCAAATAAGATGACATTCTAAGGGTCTGGGTGGGTATATCTTTAGGAAGTTATCAACTTACTGTAACTGACAGATATAAAGAGAAGAGCCAAATCATCTGTCTCAGAAACGAAACAGGGGCTATTGCTGTAGATCCTGTAGGTTTTTTTTTCTTCTTGCTATTATTCTCTTCAATCAGTTCAGTTCAGTCACTCAGTCGTGTTCAACTCTGGTCCCATGGTCTGCAGCACGCCAGGCTTCCCTGTCCATCACCAACTTCCAGAGCTTACTCAAACTCATGTCCATCGAGTCAGTGACGCCATCCAACCATCTCATCCTCTGTTTTTCCCACCATCAGGGTCTTTTCTAATGAGTCAGTTCTTCACATCAGGTGGCCAAAGTATTGGAGCTTCAGCATCATTCCTTCCAATGAATATTCAGGACTGATTTCCTTTAGGACTGACTGGTTTGATCTCCTTGCTGTCCAAGGGACTCTCAAGAGTCTTCTCCAACACCACAGTTCAAAAGCATCAATTCTTTGGTGCTCAGCTTTCTTTATAGTCCAATTCTCACATCTATACCTGACCACTGGAAAAACCACAGCTTTGACTTGATGGATTTTTTTAAGTGCTTCAGGATCTGCAGGGATATCCCCCTGATTATTCCTGGTTTTACTGGAGAATTATACCAAACATATAAAGAAGAAATAATATCAATTTATACAAACTCTTGCGGAAAACAGGAGAAGAGAATACTCTTGAACACATTTTGTGAGACTGTTAGTCACACAGTCGTGTCCGACTCTTTGTGACCCCATGGGCTATACCCCACCATCCATGGAATTCTCCAGGCAAGAATACTGGAGTGGGTTGCCATTTCCTTCTCCATTTTGTGAGATTAGCCTGATTTTCAAAACCAAACAAAAACAGGCCCCAGGACTCCATGTTAATATCTCTCATGAGCTTACACATAAAAGCCTTCAATAAAATATTTGCAAACTGAATCCAGTAATGAATGAAAAGAATTATACTGTGGCCCACTGGAATTTGTTCTAGGTACAAAAGGCCGATTCAACATTTTAAAATGAATCAATGTAATCTACTAACCAATGGGCAAAAAAGAACTAACCACAATTAAATCAACTGATGCAGAAAAAGTATTTGACAAATCCAATACCCATTCATGATAAAAAAAAACAAAACCTGTCAGCCATACAGGAATAGAGGGACCTTCTATGACTTGATAAAGAGCATCCCCCCAAAAAGCTGCAGCTAACACTCAATAGTGGATTACATCACAGTCTACCTCTGAGATCAGGAACAAGACAAGAGAGGACCCCTCTTATTCAACAAAATACTAAGTTCTAGCCTCTGCTGCTGAGATGAAGAATATACACATAAAATATATACATAAAAAGATACCATTATTAGCCATCATTACACACCTATCAAAATGGCTAAAATAAAAAACAGAGAGCACCACACGCTGACAAGGAGGTGAAGAAACCAAATCACTCGTAGATTTCTGGTCAGAATGGAAAATTTTACAGCCACTCTAGGAAACAGGCTGGTAGTTTCTTATGAAACTGATCATGCCACTACCATATCATCCAGTAATTTTACTGCTGGGCATTTATTGCAGAGAAATAAAAAGTTACATAAAAAATCTGCACACAAATGCTCACAACAGCTTTGTTTGCAATAACCAAAATGTGTGAACGGTTAAACAGACTTTGCTGCATCCAGAGCATGGAGAACTTCTCAGCAATAAAAAGGAATGTATATACATGCCATGACTTGATATTGATATACATCAATGCAATGACATATACAACATTGATATATACAACATACAATGACTTGATATATACAACATGCAATGACTTGAATGAATCTCCAAAGAATTATGCTGAGTGGAAAAAAGTAATCCCCAAAGGTCATATACTGTATTATTCCATTTATATAACATTCTTGAAATGACAAAGTTATACGTGTGAAAAGCAGATTAATGATCACTAGGACTTCCCTGGTGGTTCAGTGGTAAAGAACCTGCCTTACAATGCAGGAGATGGGAGTTTGAGCCCTAGGTTGGGAAAATCCCCCGGAGAAGGAAACGGCAACCCACTGCCCATGGAAAGTCTCGCCTGGGAAAGCCCATGGATAGACGAACCTGGTGGGCTACAGTCCATGGGATTGCAAAAAAGTTGGACATGAGTTAGCAACTAAACAACAACAATGAGGGAGAAAGTGGAAATAGCTATGAAAGGCAATAAGAGAGATTCTTGTGGTGATGGCATTGTCCTGTATCTTGACTGTATCAATGTCCATATTCTGGTTGTAATATTGTACAGAGTTTTGAAAGATGTTACCACTGGAGGGTAACTGAATAAACAGTATATAAATCTCCCTATATTATTTCTTATAAATATATGTGGATCCACAGTTACCACAAAGTTGAAAGCTAAATTTTATTTTTAAATATTTACACACACATAGTAACAGGAGACAAAAATGTACACATGAGGAGGAGTGCAGTTCTCCCAGAGTTAAGTGGGGAATTAAGTAAGATTTTATGGATGATACAGCCATTGACTTGATCTTACAAGCTAAGCAAATGTTCTCCAGATGAACAAAGGAAGAGAGAAAAGGCACTGGAATTAGAGAACATATTCCTCCAAGATGAGCAGACAAATTTGCCCAGAGAGGGGAAAAAAGAAGTTCAGGGTAGATCATCTCCTTAATGATCAATTCCAGAAATGCCTAACACCCCCAAAAGAATCATCCAGGCATGGGGATAGTCAGAAGGCCAATTTAGCTCAAATGAAATTGTGTTTGTTGCAATCCACTTGAGTAAAATAAAATAACTTGCTGGTAAAGAATTAGAAAATTTGGAGATAACTTCTGAATTATAATCAATGTAATCATTTTGTTGATAAAATTATATTTTCTCAAATATAATAAGGAAAAACAAATGAGTCAATGCTTTCACTTGGGACTCCGTGACACAAGAAATTTCTAAAATAGCATATTTACTGTAGGAGGATTTTATTTTAGCAAAGTGACAGTGGCATTAAGGAAATCTAACTGTTCTGCTTTGCCTGTACTCTTCTATACTGGGGTCTGAGATTTCAGAGCATGTCATCATTTTGAAATGCTCACCATTTTGAAATGCAGGTCAATACTAAGATAGGATTAAGATAAGCAAATAAGCTTAATAACATGGCATGCAAGTTTTCCAAACAGTGGAATATTTCTGTGCTTACTGTTATCACACCATCTCATTTTCTAGAATGAATTAATCTGGTTAGAGAAGAATCCCATTAACCATCAAGGGTACCTGAAGACAGATTGTAATTGACAAAAATCTTATGATGCTCCCAAAGCTACTTCATGAGACTCCCTTCAGCATCTTATTTTCTAGAAATAAAGGGAATATTTTCATTGTTAGGTATAAAATCTGCAAATTATTTCATTAATTGTGAGTATATCTATCAGATATGCAGATGATACCACTTTAATGAAAGAAAATGAAGAGGAACTAAGAGGAACTAAGGAACTAAGAGGAACTATGATAAAGGTGAAAGAGGAGAGAGAAAAAGCAGGCTTAAAACTCAACATTCAAAAAACTAAGATCATGGCATCTGAACTTATCACTTTATGACAAACAGATGGAGAAAATGTGGAAACAGTGTCAGATTTTATTTTCTTAGGCTCCAAAATCAATGCATACAGTGACTGCAGCCACGAAATTAAAAGACACTTGCTTCTTGGAAGAAGAGCTATGACAAACCCAGACAATATATTAAAAAGCAGAGACGTCACTTTGCCAACAAATGTCCATCTAGTCAAAGCTATGGTTTTTCCAGTAGACATGTATGGATGTGAGGGTTGAACCATACAGGAGGCCAAAGAATTGACATTTTCGAACTGTGTTGCTGGAGAAGACTCTTGAGAGTCCCCTGGACACCTAGGAGATCTAATCAGTCCATCCAAAAGGAAACTAACCCTGAATATTCATTGGAAGGACTGTTTCTGAAGCTGAAGCTATAATATTTGGCCACCTGATGAGAAGGGTAGACTCATTGGAAAAGATCCTGATGCTGGGAAAGATTGAGGGGAAGAGGAGAAGGGGAAAACAGAGGATGAGATGGCTGGATGGCATCACTGACTCAACGGACATGAGTTTGAGCAAACTCAGGGGAACAGTGAAGGAGAGAAGCCTGGCATGCTGTAGTCGTGGAGTCGAAGAGTCAGACAAGACTTAGCAACTGAACAGCAACAAAAATATGAAGTTGGCAGAAATGCAGACATCAATAGTATATTACACAGGACTGGGGCATATTTGTAAATGTTATTAAATTAATTTCTGTTTTTAGTCATTGGTTCATCTTGGATGCTTCATTTATTTTCAGACCCCAGGCTAAAGCTAACTTGTTGAACTTTCATTAGCCCTAGGAAGATTTAGAAGGAGACCAACCTCACATTTGGCCACCATCTCATCTTCCAACAGCTAGTTTTTCTCCTTCACCTCTCTCTAAAGCATCCAATATTTATGAGCCACCCCTCAAAATCGATTAAATCTCCTAGAAATTTAAGTGAATTTGACGTGTTGCCAGTCTGACCAGGGCAAAGCTCTGAAATACAGCTGAGTTGTAGATGAGCTTTCATTTTAAATCCACTCTGAGAAAAGACATAAGCTAAAATGTGGGGCCCTGGAGAGAGTATTAATTTGATGACTGTGTGATGACTCAATGCTGGCTGGTTCCTAGTTGTCAAATAACACGGTAGTGGGCTTCAAACATACAGCAAACCTTTAGTAAGCTCCTTTTATGTGCCTGAGACTGTGTTAGGTACTGGGAATAACAAGAAGATGTAACCTATGCCTTCAGGTAGTTCAAGATCTTTGAAGAACACAGGGACCAAGGGAAATAATTACAGCACATCATTAGTTGCTCCACCTTAGAATTTCCATTGCATTAGACACAAATATCTGTTGGCACTTACCTCACACTATGGTTTCCTCAGTTCCTAACACAAAGTCAGGCATATAGCAGGCTCTCAAAAACACCTGATGAAAGGATGAGTGAATAAACAAATGAGTAAGCAAAACACTGTTGAATTACCAATACAGATTATGACAGAAGCAATTAACTCTGGCAGAAGAAGGACGTCTTATAAGAGATAGTAATTTGAGCAGAGGTTTAAAGGATGTCTAGCACACCATCTGACCTTGAGTAGGCTCACAATACAAGTCAGAAAATTCAATTAAGTGGAAGTTCAGGTGGAGAAAGAGGGCATTTAAAGGCCAGGATGAGGATATTCTAGGGCGAAAGAAGTACCATCAACGCTTAGTGTACATAATGCCTGACATGTGGTAGGGACATAAGGTGTATTTATTGAAGGAATGAATAATGGGTGAATGAATGGATAAAAGAATGTAACTAACAGCAAGTACAAAGTCACCAGTATTGTAAAAAAAAAAAAAAAGGAACACATTTAAGGAATGATATATATGGAAAATTATATAATTATAAAAGAGAGAAGAAAGAAAGATGGTTAGGGCAAAACTGAATGGAGTATATAAGAAAAACATGATGCAAGAAACAGAGCTGCTTGGAAACAGAGGAACGGGACAAGGAGAAAAGAAATTTTTTAATGAACACATGGGACTATTACGGGGACTACAAAATTGGAGAGCTGGTGGCTGTGAGAAATGAACTTAGTTACATCACAAGAGTCAAAGGAGGGCAACAGAGTTCTGACTGGGAAAGAAGTCAGCAAATTATTAATGGAAGATCACACAAAGGAGCACCGTCCAGGAGGAGCTGACCAATAAAGAAAACAAAAATGAAGAGAATCAGGGGAAAAAATGATTAAGTTGGGGCAAATCTGACTGAGCTTTGTTAGTATATTAGTTATCTAATACTGCATAACAAATTAACCTCAAAAATAGTGGCTTTTAAACAATAATACATACTTATTACCTCACACAGTTTCTATGAGTTAAGAATTCAGTAACAGTTTAGTTGGCAATTCTGGCCTAAGGCTTGTCCTAAGATTGCAATAAAAATGCTCTCTGGAGCTTCATCTGATGCTTGGCTGAGGCTGGAGAGTAACTCAGTCACATGTCTGTAGGAGGCCTGAGGTTCACCTTACATGGAACTTCCGCAGAGCTACTTGATGTCCTTGGGGCACGCAGCTGGTTTTCCCTGAAGCAAATATTCCAAGAGAGGGCAAAGTGGAAGCTGCAACATCTTTTATGACCTAGCTTTGGAAATGAAGCCCCATGATTTCTGCAATAACTGTTGGCTACACAGATCATCCCCATTCAAAGTGGGGCCTCCATAAAGGTGAATACCAGGAGACAAGAATCAGAGGGAGGCTACCTTGGAGGTTTGTTGGAGGCTGGTTACTGCAAATTGTGTCCTCTAATTTCTTGATGTGATGTAGTTCTCTAAATTTGTCAGGCAGGGAGGTTCAATAAGAGGTGACAAAAATGCCTTTCCATAGCTCCAGGATTATGATATCCTTGTCATAGTTGGCACTTATATTAAAAGTAAAACATTACTTCTTTCTATCCAGGCTCCCAACGTTGCATGTCACTGGCATGTCTTGGTTCCAATAAAAAACCATGAGCCCAATCATTGTGATGGGGTGGGTGTGGAGGTGTTGACCCAGGAACAGCTCTATCAGAACTGCTGGGCTGAGCATGAGAGATCCACTGGCAATGTGGCAGGAGCAATCTACTCTGACTGGTTCTGCTTCTGGCTTGATTCCTCCCAGAAGAAGACATGCAAGGCAAACAACAGAAGAGGTGGCAAATGCCCTTACAACCGCAGTGTAAAAATATGTCCACTCTGGCCATATCTAAAGTCTTCTTTGGCTGGTATAACATCACATCTTTTATCTCCCTGTCTTTTTTTAACCAATATATTTTTACCATCTGAGTGTACTGAAAATGTAGATATATCACCCAACAAAATATGTGCAAGATTTGTATGCTGAAAACTATGAAACATGGTTGAGAAAACTAATGAAATTTAAATAAATTAAAATATATACTGTTTATAGATGGAATACAGAATATTGTTATGATATCAGTTATCCCCAAATTTATCCATAGATTCAATGCAATCAAAATAAAAATTCAAGACCTTTCTTTTTTTTTCATTTATTTTTATTAGTTGGAGGCTAATTACTTCACAATATTTCAGTGGGTTTTGTCATACATTGACATGAATCAGCCATGGAGTTACATGTATTCCCCATCCCGATCCCCCCTCCCACCTCCCTCTCCACCCGATTCCTCTGGGTCTTCCCAGTGCACCAGGCCCAAGCACTTGTCTCATGCATCCCACCTGGGCTGGTTATCTGTTTCACTATAGATAATATACATGCTGTTCTTTCGAAACATCCCATCCTCGCCTTCTCCCACAGAGTCCACAAGTCTGTTCTATATGTCTGAGTCTCTTTTTCTGTTTTGCATATAGGGTTATCGTTACCATCTTTCTAAATTCCATATATATGTGTTAGTATACTGTAATGGTCTTTATCTTTCTGGCTTACTTCACTCTGTATAATGGGCTCCAGTTTCATCCATCTCATTAGAACTGATTCAAATGAATTCTTTTTAATGGCTGAGTAATATTCCATGGTGTATATGTACCACAGCTTCCTTATCCATTCGTCTGCTGATGGGCATCTAGGTTGCTTCCATGTCCTGGCTACTATAAACAGTGCTGCGATGAACATTGGGGTGCACGTGTCTCTTTCAGATCTGGTTTCCTCAGTGTGTATGCCCAGAAGTGGTATTGCTGGGTCTTACGGTCCAAGTTGATAATAGGATTATAAAATTTATATGGATATAAAAAAGACCTAGAATAGCCAACACAACATTAAAAAAAAAAACAAAATAGAGAGTTTACTTTACCTAAAAAGCTATAATTATCAAGACAGTTTTTTATTAACATACCAAGGGAATGTTTCATGCCAAGATGGGCACAATAAAGGACAGAAACAGTATGGACCTAACAGAAGCAGAAGAGATTAAGAAGAGGTAGCAAGAATACACAGAAGAACTATACAAAGAAAGATCTTCATGACCCAGATAATCACCATGGTGTGATCACTCACCTAGAGCCAGACATCCTGGAGAGTGAAGTCAAGTCAGCCTTAGGAAGCATTACTACCAAAAAAGCAAGTGGAAGTGATGGAATTCCAGTTGAGCTATTTCAAATCCTTAAAATATGACACTGTGAAAGTGCTGCACTCAATATGCCAACCAATTTGGAAAACTCAGCAGTGGCCACAGGACCGGAGAAGGTCAGTTTTCATTTCAATCCCGAAGAAAGGCAATGCCAAAGATGTTCAAACTACTGTATGATGGTGCTCATTTCACATGCTAGCAAGGTAATGGTAAAAATCCTTCAAGCTAGGCTTCAACAGTACATGAACCAAGAACTTCCAGATGTTCAAGCAGGATTTAGAAAAGGCAGAGGAACCAGAAACCAAATTGCCAACGTCCAAAAGAGAGAGAATCCCAGAAAAACATCTACTGCTTCACTGACTACACTAAAGCTTTTGACTGTGTGGATCATAACAAACTGTGGAAAATTCTTAAAGAGATGGGAATAGCAGACCACCGTACCTGCCTCCTGAGAAACCAGTATGCAGGTCGAGAAGCAACAGTTAGAATTGGACATGGAACAAAGGACTGGTTTCAAATTGGGAAAGGAGTACACCAAGGCTGTATATTGCCACCCTGATAATTTAACTTATATGCAGAGTACATCATGTGAAATGCCAGGCTAGATGAAGCACAAGCTGAAATCAAAATTGCCAGGAGAAATATCAATAAACTCAGATATGCAGATGACCACCCTAATAGCAGAAAGCAAAGAGGAACTTAAGAGTCTCTTAATGAAGGTGAAAGAGGAGAGTGAAAAGCTGGCTTAAAACTTAACATTCAAAAAACTAAGATCATGGCATTCAGTCCCATCACTTCATGCAAATAGATCAGGAAAAAAGAAACAGTGACAGACTTTATTTTCTTGGGCTCCAAAATCACTGCAGCCAGTGCCTGCAGCCATGAAATTCAAAGACATTTGCTCCTTGGAAGAAAAGCTATGACAAACCTAGACAGCATAATAAAAAGCAGAGACATCACTTTGATGATAAAGAGCCATATAGTCTAAGCTATGGTTTTTCCAGTAGTCATGTGCAGATGTAAGAGTTGGACCATAAAGAAGGCTGAGCACTAAAGAATTGATGCTTTTGATATGTGTTGAAGAAGACTCTTCAGAGTCCCTTGGACAGCAAGGAGATCAAACCAGTCAATCTTAAAGGATATCAATCCTGAATATTCTTGGAAGGACTGATGCTGAAGCTGAAGCTACAATATTTTGGCCACCTGATGTGAAGAGCCAACTCACTGGGAAAGACCCTGATGCAAGGAAAGATTGAGGGCAGGAGAAGGTGGTGACAGAGAATTATATGGTTGGATGGCATCACTAACTCAGTAGACATGAGTTTGAGCAAACTCAGGGAGATAGCGAAGGACAGGGGAACCTGACATACTGCAGTCCACGGGGCCACAGTCAGACAGACTGAGCAACTGAACAACAAAAGACATAGATTAATAGAAGAAAACTATGTCCAGAAACAGATGCAAATATATACAATCATTTGACTTTCAACAGAAGTGCAAGGGTAATTCCATGAATAAGGACAATCTTTTCAACAAATAGTGGTGAAACGATTAAAAATCTGTAGATTAAACAATGAAATTCAGTCCCTATTTCACATAATGTATAAAAATAAACTCAAAATTGGTCACAGACTGAAATGTGAACCCTAAAACGATAAATCTGGTAGAAGAAAACACAAGAGGAAATCTTTGAAACGTTGGGTTGATCAAAAAAATTTTTAATCACAAAGTATAATAATCTTTAAATTGGTGTTAGATTTTTGTCAAATTATGAACTTTTACTAGAGAAGAAAATGAAAAGTCATGCTGCAAAATGGGAGAAAGCAGTTTTGAATTAGAAATCTGATAAAGGATTTGAATCAGAATATAAAAAGAACTTTCTCGAAATTCAATAATATAAATAAAAATAGAGTTTTCCTCATGATCTGCTGGTTAAGAATCTGCCTGCCAGTGATGGAGACACAGGTTTGATCCCTGGTTCAGAAAGATCCCACATGCCATGGAGTAGCTGTGTACTCCAGGTATACAACTTGTGTACCACAGATATAGAACCTTTGCTCTAGAGCCCAGGAGCCACAACTGCTGAAGCCTGTGCACCCTAGAACCCGTGCTCCACAAGAGAAGCCACTGCAATGAGAAGCCCGCACACCCTATAGAGTAGCCCCTGCCCACCATGACGAGAAAAATGTCCATGTAGCAGCAAAGACCCAACACAGTGAAAAAAAAGAAAAAGAACTACACCCTTGTTTTTAACTCTAAGTGTTTCATGAATTGAGAGGGAGAGGAAGAAGCATAGAGCTTGAGGGGTTTTCGTGTTTAAATGGTAACACCACACTCCTAAGTGACCCCAGGTGGTGAGGAGGAAGAAAAATTTTGGCCTTCGGTGTAGAAAAACAGGTTAACACTGTTTATTTCACCCTGTTTTAACATGGAGATCTAGGAATTGTATATAAATTATTAGCAATGGTTTGTCCCAGATGAAGTGGGTTCTGGAGAACTAACACAAGAGTAAATAACATCTGAAATGTGGAACTGGCACAGACCACTTTGATTTAATTCAATATTATTTTAGCATTTTACCAATTTTGTTTAGGAATTGAAGCAGACAAATTTCTTTCCAGGGTGTTTAAGGACTTACTGAATTTCAATTTTAAGTTACCAAATCTATCTGGTTTCTACCTACTGAAAACTTGCTCAAAGTAACGTTTTTCCCTTGCTCCTCTCAAGGTATGCAAATATATTAGGCACAGAATAATTCTTCAGGCTTGTTCTTCTCACAGACCTCTAGAGTACCCACTCTTTATACAAGAGAGAAACAAATCAGTAAACAAAATTGGCATGGTGGTCAAAAAATGATTATTCAGGAGGGACAAGTATACTCATCAGATGAAGATGTTGTGAATACTGGTTGAGAGGGAAGATTCCAGAAAGCTTCCCAGCATTTCTGCCTGGTCATTAAGAAGACATTCATTCCCAGGCCCTCTGAATCTGTCAGAGAATTCTCTTTCCCAGGTGATTTCTAGCCTGGTCCTCAAGTGGGGCTGCTCAGAGAAAGGGACTCATAACTTTTGGAAGAAATCTCCACATTGAATGCTGAGTTTTCACAATCATTTCCAAGATACAAAGTAGCAAGAGACAGAGTGTATCTAGCTGATATGTGATGTAAGTACACTTATGTAGGATTCTCTTAGACCCAGGCTTTGCAGGTGGCACTGGTGGTAAGGAACCTATCTGCCAGTGCAGGAGACATAAGAGACTCGGGTTCAATCCCTGATTGGGATGATTCCCTGGAGGAGGGCATGGCAACCCATTCCAGTACTCTTAGCTGGAGAATCCCCGTGGACAGAGGAGCCTGCTGGGCTACAGTCCATAGAATCACAAAGAGTCAGACACGACTGAAGCAGTTTAACACACATGTACACTCTTAGACCCGCAATTTGCCAGCCCACGCGTTTTCCCTTCTGCCAATTCCAGAGGAAGGGGGCAGGGGTGGGCAGAGTAGGGGAGAAGCATGTGGTTCCAGATGCGATGAGAGGGCTGCCCGAAAAGATGATTAAGGCTTGGAATTCTGTAGACACTGGGGGCTTCCAAAGGTGGGAAAAGTCAGTTTTCATTTTACAACTTGTAGGAAATATCAAGAATATAGTGTTATCAAAAGGGTATATGCATGCACAATAAGTCACTCAGTCATGTCTGACTCTTTGCGACCCTGTGGACTGTAGCCCACCAGGCTCCTCTGTCCATGGGATTCTCCAGACAAGAATACTGGAGTGGGTTGCCATGCCCTCCTCTAGGGGATCTTCCCAATTCAGGGATCGAACCCGTGTCTCTTACATCTCCTGCTTTGGCAGACATGTTCCTTACCATTAGTGTTCCCTGGGAAGCCCCCAAAAGGGTTTGCTTATACCTAATTCAGGGAATATTTATAAAGCCAGATTAAGTCAGAAACTGTGTAAGTTGCTGGAAACACGAAGATCTCTTTGGGCAGAAGGTAGGCAGATAAAGAATGATTCAGGAAACAGTGATGGATATACAAATGACTGATACAGGTATAAGTATCAACTAGGCTGCTTCTGATTGGAAATAATAGAAAAGTAGCTTGGAACAGGTTTAAGAGATCAAAGAGCTCTACTAGTCCACTGAACTAAAAAGTCTAGAAATAGAACTGATCCAGAGGCTGCCTCATGTTAGCAAGGCCTCGGTTCCTTTCCCATTTTCAGAGCTGCTTTCTGCTCATCCTGAGGTGGTTCCACCCATGCCCCAAAAACGGTTGCCACTAGATTCCAGGGCTTCAGGCTTTTGACCACATCCAGCAGAAAAGAGAGAGTGATTTTGTCACACCCATTCCTGTCAATGTCCTGAGAAAAATGCTTACTGAACCCCATATGAAGCAATCTCTGTAGCCAGGGGATGAAATGTATTATCTTAATTAAGCTCTAGGTTGCATGTCAACACAAGGTAGGAAAATGGTTCAGTAGTTCAATTTATCAATAAACATGTGTGTGGGGATGTTGGGTGCAAAAGATGAGGGGACATCTGACTCTGCCAGAGGAAAGGATGGTGTGGGTGGGAGAGAAGAGCTTGAAGAGTGCTTCGCAGTGAAGGAGATGCCAGCTGGGGCCAGAATATAAAAAAGCTTGAATGTCACACTAAGAATCTGGGCCTTCAACCTGTGACGAAAGATGTTGTTACAGCAAATTCATGGCATAAGCTACATGGACTTATTAGTACTAAGACGTAATTTTCAAAAAGTTAAAACATGATTCTCATATGAATCTAGGATGTGTACATGTCAAAGATTTTATTCAGTTCATTAATAAGGGATCTGATAAGAGTGTGAAGATGGATGGAGCATCTCAGGGACAAGGGTTTATATCACTCATCAGGAAAGTCATTTTAAAAAAGGGGGGGAGGGAGGTTAGAAGAACATTACTAACTTAAAGGTAAAATCGGTTAATATGCTTCAGAGCAGTGAAGAAATTACTTGCATTTCTGTTGGATAGGATACAGGTCTGAAAGTTAATTATTAACTGCATAAAGTCTGAGTCTTTAGTAGTAGCTAGAGAAGTACAATAACATAATAGTACAACTGATGGGAAGAGCTGACTCATTTGAAAAGACCCTGATGCTGGGAAAGATTGAAGGCAGGAGGAGAAGGGGACGACAGAGGATGAGATGCTTGGATGGCATCACCGACTCAATGGACACGGGTTTGGGTGGACTCCAGGAGTTGGTGATGGACAGGGAGGCCTGGTATGCTGCGGTTCATGGGGTCTCAGAGTCGGACATGACTGAGCGACTGAACTGAACTGAACTGACAACTTCCTAGACACAGAGAATGAAATAATCCTTAGATGGGTCTGCTCATCTCAGTCACGCCCTCAGTCATGCCCGACTCTTTGAGGCCCCACGGGACCGTAGCCTGCCAGGCTTCTCTCTGTCCATGAAATTCTCCAGACAAGAAAACCACAGTGGTTTGCCATTCCCTTCTTCAGAGGAACTTCCCAACTCAGGGATCGAACCCTGGTTTCCTGCATCACAGGCAGATTACTGGAGTGGGTAATATGAGAATACTGAAGTGGGTAGCCATTCCCATTTCCAGTGGATCTTCCCAACCCAGGGATCAAACCCAGGTCTCTTCCATTGTGGGCAGATTCAAACCATGCTCTAGTATGACATTAAAAAGACTTGGCTTTATTTCTAAGTTCTGGATAATTTTTGTTATTATCCAACACCACCAGAGCAATCTATTTAAGATAGATTTTTTTTTTAATGGACTTCAGCCTTGTAGTACTTACATGTCAGTAAATACTACTAACTGTAATCAATTTTAGCATAGTCATTAAAGGGGGCTTGAGGAGAACTGCTCAGAGAAAGAAACATTTTGGTTGATTCCTTGAGTGGGAGGTAGCTGAAGTTAGATCGCCTTCACTAGGAGGACAGGGTGTCCTGCTACTGTCAAACTAGAGAAGAGTCAAGTAAGAGAAGTTGGAAGAAATGAGAAGGACTTGCAACCTCCAGCACACACAGAGACAATTGTTCCAGGGATTATTCAGAGAGCAGCTGGACTGGAAATCAGGTGAATCCACCCTAGACTGTGATAGTCCTACTTCCTGGCCCCCTTCTTGCCCATGAAATGTTTTGTTTAAAAAAGGAAAACATTCTATACACTCAGTAATTAAGTATGGCCAAGCTAAGCCAAGTTTAGGCCCACATTTTTGGATAGCAGGTTTATTAATGGGCTGGCTGAGAGAACTGAACCATGTGGTGTTTGGGAAAATTGGAAATGTTTAAAATAAATACTTGGCATCCTTTCTCTCTGACTGTTATGATATGTTCATTTACTTATTCTTAGGAATAAAATTTCCATATTGAAGTTTAATTTGATAGAAAATTTGTAGCAGCTTTTCCCTAAAAATATAGTATAAAATATTAAAAGGCTATTTCCATTTTATAAAATGGGGAAAAAAATAGCTCACTGGTCCAAATACAATTTTCAATTTATTGTTTGAGCCTTAGGTATAATAGTTACTATGCCATAGAAAATATACGCCATCCACACCCGCTTAAAACTAGGGTTGCCACATTTAACAAATAAAAACAAAATATGCCCAGTTAAATTTGAATGTCAGAAAAACAATGAATAATTTTTTAGTATAAGTAGATCCCATGTAGTATCTGGGACATACTTGTAGAAGGCAGAAAAATGACCCAAAGAGATGTGCACATTCTAATTTCTGAACCTTGTTTACCTGGTGTAATGGGACTTTTCATATGTGATGAAGTTAGGTTCATCAGATTATCCTGGATTATCTGAGTAGATCCAATGCAATCATAAGGGTCCTGATAAGAAAGGTAGGAGTATCAGAAACAGAAGAGATTAGAAGATGCCGCAATTTTGACTTTGAAGAGAGAAGAAGGGTCCACAAGTCGAAGAATTGCCTGTGACCTCTAGTAGCTGTAATAGGCAAGGAAAGAGATTTTCCTTTAGAGCCTTCAGGAGGAATGCATGCCTGCTGACACTTTGATTTTAGCCCCAGTGAGACCCAGTGGGATTTCTGGCACATAGAACTGTAAGATAATAAATTTATGTTGCTTTAAGCCACTAAATATGTGGTAGCTTGTTACAGGAGCAATAGGAAACATATAGAACTTACACTAAAAATTATTGTTGTTTATCTGACATTCAAATTCATTTTAAGTATGCTGTATTTTATTTGGCAATCTTACTTAAAAGCATGAGGCAGTGGGATGTGGTAGAGAACATGCTTGCATAGGAGACAGATGCCTGTTTTATTTTCAGGCCTGACTCCTCAGATGGAAAATGAGAAACTTGGCCTGGATGATCACTGTGGTCCCCTAGTGGTCCCTGATTCCATTATAGAAAAATAAAACAAACAGATGAATTTTCAAATGTTCATAGTTCAGGACAGTTGTCTCTGCTGACTGTGTGTGTTCTGTCTTCTCAGTTGTTTAGTTGTTAAGTCATGTCCGACTCTGCGATTCCATGAACTGCAGCACGCCAGGCTTCTCTGTCCATTACTATCTCCCTGAGTTGGCTCAAACTCATGTCCATTGAGTTAGTGATGCCATCCAACCATCTCATCCTCTGTCGCCCCCTCCTCCTCTTGCCCTCGGTTTTTCCCAGCATCAGGGTCTTTTCCAATGAGTCGGCTCTTTGCATCAGGTGGCCAAATTATTGGAGCTTCAGCTTCAGTATCAGTCCTTTCAATGAATATTCAGGGTTGATTTCCTTTAGGATTGACTGGTTTGATCTTCCTGACCCAGGGATCCAGCTCAGGTCTCCCACATTGCAGGTGGATTCTTTACCAGATGAGCTACCAGGGAAGTCCAAGTGAGGGCCTGCCCTCATCTCCTCTTTTAAAAACTCTTGGTGATTTGTAAAGACACTTGAAATGTCTTTGATGTGATCCACAACCCAGATTAAGACAGTGCAGTAAATATGTGAATTCACAGAGAGGGAAAGCCAGAGTAACTTTTAACATACTGCACTTTATTTCTATGAAATCTGTTAATTTATATAATTTAATATAAACTATAAATTATAGGCCAATTTCTTTGCAATGATTTCCATTAGAGTATTACCAAGAGACATGGAGGATAAAACACAACCACCAGCTTTCCTGGGGAATGGAGGGAAAACATCAAAGGAGCAGATCTTCTATTTGTAAAATTTTCTTTGTTTATTTTTGACTGTGCTGGGTCTTCGTTGCTGTGAGAGCTCTTTTCTAGCCGGAGCAAGCAGGGGCTACTGTCTAGCTGTGGCGCACGAGCTTCTCACTGCAGGGGCTTCTCTTGTTGCAGAGCACGGGCTCCAGGGTTGGTGGGCTCCATAGTTGCGGTCCCCAGGTAGAGTTCAGGCTCAATAGTTGTGGTGAACTGCCTTAGTTCCTCTGCGGCATTTGGGATCTTCTTGGATCCGGAATTGAACCTGTGTCTCCTTGCACTTGCAGGCATATTCTTTACTAATAAGCCACCAGGGAAGCTTGGAGCAGACTTTCTGATTGAATTTTCCCTCTCGAAGACTGTTTTGTGTTTTTTTTTTTTTTATCTTAAAGTTAATTTTTGAATAGGTAAATCTAAAAGTCAACAAAGTGTACACAGTGAAAAAAATCTCCCCCTCATTAACCCCTCCCTCCATCCACCACATTTCTCTACCTCAGGGTAACCACTGTGACCAGTTTCTTGGGAATCCTACCACATGGGAACTTTGCATGTTGGAAGATGCCTAAAAATAAGGTTGAAAATCTAGTGTAGGGTCGATTGCTCTGAATTGCACTTGAGGGCATACATTAAAATTAACCTTTCTCATCATGCAAGTGCTTTCTGTTAAGATCTGATGCTGTCATTTAATTTTTTTGTATTATAGATATCTGTCAAGTAAAGATCAAGAGTCTTGCCACTTACTTATCCCAGAAGATTAAGGGAATGGCGCTCACAAAACACTCAAAAAAGGCTCAGAGTAAACCTAAGTGGTTGCTATAGCTGTAGCTCCTTTCTATATAATTTGCATTTTATAACTCATTCCTCACCCCCAAGCCTATCACACACTTTTCCCCCACTGCAGCACCTTTTAGGGGTAAGAAGATAATAAGAAAGGGTGATTGATATAAGGCAAGACTAATAAGAATGCTTTGAGGATTTTTGACTTGTTTGCCTGCAGCTTTCCAACCCATTGTTCTTCAAGAAACCTGGACTTTTTTTCAAAAAGAGAGACATCTAATTGTATAACTTCACAGTTGTGTGACTTTATTTAATAATTCAAATAATTTGAGACTATTTTCCTTTCTTTTAAAGAAGATCGGATCATATTTTACATATTTTCTTCTTTCACTTAGTAATATGGTCATTGTTCTGAACATGTTTAATCATGTATAGCATGAGTATTTGAAAATAAGAATAGCTGCTACTCTATTTATATATTTAAAGATGCATATAAAGAGATTTGGTTCACATTTATACAGTCAAATAAATATATGTTTTAGGAGCACTTCCATGTGCCAAAACCAAAAAGACACTGCATAGACACCTAAGATATTTTCCCTGCCCAATACAAAGCCTTCTGCCCAATACAAAACTGATCAGTGTGAAACAAAGATTCAGAGAGAGTTCTCTGAAACTGAGAAATGCAGGTGGTTACTTAAACTGTAGTGTTTTGAGATTTTTTGACTTTGTCCTAGAGCATTTTGAACACTGATTACAGTCCAGTGTACTGATTAACAACTAGGTGGATTTTTTACAGAGATTAAAAATCCTGTACTAAGACGCTTAGAAAAAAATATGAAACTGATTCTGGCAAGGGATATAAAAATTATAAGCAACTAAAGTAGATAGAAATTAGTAGACTTTATTTCCTTTTTAAATACAAGGCCTTTAATTAAAGCACTGTTGGGCAGAATGCTGAATGGTGATTTAAATATCTGATTGGCCAATGTACAAAACAATAATTGCCATGTACATTTCATTTTTTTAAATTTTATTTATTTTTATTAGTTGGAGGCTAATTACTTCACAGTATTGTAGTGGTTTTTGTCATACATTGACATGAATCAGCCATGGATATACATGTATTCCCCATCCCGATCCCCCCTCCCATCTCCCTCTCCACCCGATCCCTCTGGGTCTTCCCAGTGCACCAGGCCCGAGCACTTGTCTCGTGCATCCAACCTGGGCTGGTGATTTGTTTCACCCTAGATAATATACATGTTTCAATGCTGTTGAATAGCCCATAAAGATAGAATTAAGAGTTTATATTTCCTTCTCCTTAATTTTGTACTATAGTTAACCTCCCAGACCCAAGACATTTCTAGCAATTAATGATTGGTTGAAGTTAATAGTTCTGACAAAGCCTTAGTTCATTGATCTTCCTCGGATGGTCATTAACCTCTAAAATCTGGTCATTAACCTCCAGAAATCACTAAATAGGATGCAAAAAAGGATTTTACTAGTATCATCTAAAAGGCATATAATTGTTTCATAGATATATATTAATGTAAGAAGATGTCTCTCATATATTTATTGTGCATAGTAAAGTTTCTAGAATGTTCTTCCAATACAGAAGAATAATTTGACATAAATATGCTATGTATGTAGGGAAAAATATTACTAAGATCTGATATCCTAAAATGTTGTTATTTGTCCAAAGAAAAGGGAGTATAAAATTCCCCTTAATGTTGGGAGTTTGTTTTTGTCCTTAATACTTTGGGTGAATTTTTAAGTCATAATGAGAGTGAATATTGGGTTGTAGGTAAAAGCCCACTTGAAAATGGTATTGTATGTATGTTTTCCAAAGTCTTAAAAGAATTGAATACAAACTACTTGAAAACATCACAAACATAGGCTAGTTTATTATTATAACCTCAAATCATATTTTCACAGTAATCTGTAATGAGTGGGAATTTTCATAAGGGAAGATAAGAAGTGGATCATTAAATTGCTTACTTTTTTTTTAAAAAATAGTCTTTCCTCTGATTTTATGTCTTGAGTCCATGAAGCTTATTAAGTGACACTGCAAAATTTCTTTAGATGGTGGAAGCTTTGGTTAAGTGAAAAAGCCTGTTGAGGTTTTTTTTTCCCCTGTAGTTCCCTAATTAGGGCTTCCTTATTACATCACAAACATTAATTACCACATTATCCAGTAACAGATCAGACTCACCCTATCTTTCAGATCCTCATTAATCTACCAATAAAGTTACGAGCTCCATTAATATGGTTACATTTATAATGTTTCCCCAAAGCACAGTATACCTATTACAGGGATGAATAATGCAAAATGCATAAGTCTCCTTTAGGCTGGAGATGCTTCTGAAAAGTCAGCTCTCACAGAACAGTCTTCCCCACACTCTCTACGTAGGATTCCTACAGAATGTTTGCTTTATTTACTCTTTTAGCAATGAAAGAATTCTCTCAGCAGGATCAAGTTTGCTTCTTACAGAGTCCAAACCATGTGCTGTCGCCCAGAGCTTGGCTGTTTTCCATTTGGAATGGTTGAAAAAGAATGTGAGATCTTCCTATAGTGTGATCACCTCATCAGGCAGAGGGAGTGCTGCCATTTCCTTGCAATCCTAAACCAACCAGTATTTCCTGAATGCAAATGTTCCCAGGATGATTGACAGTAAAAAGGGCACAGTACTGAGCTCACCTGTCCATCGCTGAATGTGTCCAGTCCAGACGCAGAGCCTAAAGTGGTCCTGCAGAAGCAGCAGTCACAGAAAGGAAAGCCTCACCACCCATCCACGCAGTCTGTGGGTCTCTCATTTATGAGCTTTGGGGGCGTGGGATTTTCCTTCATAACCTAACAGAAGGAAGTCTCTGAATCTCTCAACTTAACTTTATTGAACTCACTGCATTTGTGGCCGCATTTGGCAGTTACTTTTTGCCTTCTTATTTTCTATAAAATAGTAGATAGATTTCAGTGTGCTGTTTCCTACAAAGGATGTCAAAATGAATAAGAAGTTAAGATATTACTATCTATATATGCTATTTATCATAAGACATTTAAGAGAGCTTAAATAAATATAAGATACTCTCAAGAAATTTTTTAAAATTAGAAAATATTTTCCTGAAAAGAGGATATTGAAGTCAATGAATATTTTCTCCAGCATGTCATCTAGATAAGACAAAATTCAGACAAGATAAAAGAAGGGAAATATTCAATACAACAGAGGTCTGTTAAAACAACTTAGTGATAATTTTTTTAAAGACCATGTCTCAAAGATTAGAAATTAAGAATTTGTGAGCAGTCATATAGTTACAAAATTTTTTAGAAAAATAATCTAGTCTCAGAATTTGGGGACTCGTGTCATTCTTGAGATCAAGGAAACCCTTTATTGTTTAGTGAGTGGCAATGAGAGGTAAGGAAAAATGAAATGAGTCTGAAAATAAATGAACAGTTTCTTGGCTTCAGATAAGCATGTCTCAGAGTCTTTCATGATACTATTGTAGAGCGCATGGAGAACTAAGGCCTGGGTAATGGTATAGTCTGGTGGATTTATAGTTGATTAAACCAAAGAGGTCAAACAGGCAATGTATCAATGTTATATGGGAAAGAAGGCCTTTAAAGGAAAGCTCTGGGCTCCGTATTTAACCTTGCAACAGAGAAATGTGCTTGTCAGATTTGTAAAGTATGTAAAACTCATGATTCAGAAAAATCTCTAAAGACTGAAGAGATGGACAAAAATCAACAAAATGAAATGTAATGTACGTGAATAAAAATTAAAACCTACATTTTGGCTCAGAAGTCCCACTGCTAAAGTACACAACCTCATGTTAAGTTTATATGAGAACACACACACAAATGCATTCTAGGTGTTTTAGTTAATTTCAAGGGGAAAATGAGATGAGAATGTGAGCTGGTGGATGAACTAATGAGACCTTAATTTATATTAACTAAAGGATGGCGTCCAGATCAAGGGAAATAACCATCCCAACAGGCGCGTCCCTGGTCAGGGCACATCTGGAGTTGCAATTCCGTGTGCCACCCTGGGGAGGCCAGGCTGGGCTGAAGGGTAATGGAGAACAGGCTGAGGTCAGCAATGAGGGAGGTCGAGGGGATGACTGGGGGTGATGCGGAGAGAGGCAGGCTAATGAGAATCTAAGTTTTTGAAAGCTCAGAAGTTTCCCATAACAGGGAATGAAGCTTATTTCCTCGAGAATGAAGGTGGAACATTAAAGGGGCTGAGAGAAAATTTTAAATAAAGGAAATTCACTGTTACAGGGTACTACAACGGCAACACGAGGAAAGCAGTAATCTGAGGTATTTATTAAGGGATTGCTTCAACAAGTCAGTGGCATGAAAAAGAAAAGGGAAATGGGTGGATTTTGAAAGAGCCGTGAGAGATTTATAAACCAAATGATTTGGTTTACAAACCTTCCTGATTCCAACGATTGTCTGGTAGATCAAAGATTTTTTTAGATAAGCAGGGAGATTAATTTTAATAAAAGCTTTATTGAAATGAGTCACATGCCATAAAATTTACACTTTGAAAGTGTGCAAATCAGTGACTTTTCATAGAGTAACAACATTACACAGCCCTAACCATTATTTGGGTCTTCTCTGGTGACTAAGACAGTAAAGCATCTGCCTGTAATGCGGGACACTCAGGTTCGACCCCTGGGTGGGGAAGATCCCCTGGAGAAGGAAATGGCAACTCACTCCAGTACTCTTGCCTGGAAAATCCCATGGACGGAGGAGCCTGGTAGGCTACAGTTCATGGGGTCGCAAAGAGTCTGAACATGACTGAGTGACTTCACTTCAACCATTATTTAATACCATCCATTTTTAATCACCCCAAAAAATGTATCATAGTCATTAATAATCACTGCCCATTCCCCCTCATCCTAGCCCATAGTAAGCATTAACCTATTTTCTGTCTCTGTGAATTTGCCTTTTCTGGACATTCATATGAATGGAATAATACAATATGTGTTTTTTTGTGTGTCTGGCTTCTTTCACATAGCATAATACTTTCAAGATTCACCCAGCTTGTAGCAGGGTATCAGTACTTCATTTCTTTTTATGGATGAATAATATTTCTTTCTATGGATATGCCACATTTATTAATCCATTCATCAGTTGATAGACATTGGATTGTTTCCATTTGGGGGCTGATTATGTAAAATATTGCTATGAATATTCATGTACAAGTTTTGTGTGGACATGTCTTTTCAGTTCTTTGGGATATAACAAGTGGAATTGATATGAAGCTCCATTTTAACATTTTGGAGAATTAGCAAACGCTTTTTCCAAAGTGGCTGTACATTTTACTTTCCCACCAGTGATGTCTGAGAATTCAAATTTCTGCACATATTTAATATTATCCCTTTTTAACCTAGTTGGTATGAAATAGTGGCTTCTTGTGGTTTTGATTTGCATTTATCTGTTGATTGATCATACTGTGACTCTTTTCATGTGCTGATTGGACCTTTGTATATCTTCATGAGAGGAATGTCTATTCAAAAAATTTACTGATTTTTATATTGGCTTATTTAGCATTTTATTATTGAGTTGTAAGAATGCTTTATTCATTCTAGATGTAAGTCCCTCATCATATCTATAATTTGTAAATGCTTTCTCTGATTCTGTGGGTTGTTTTTTTCACATTCTTGATGATATCATTTGAAGCAAAAAGTTTTACATTTTGATGAAGTCTATTTTCTCTAATTTGATTTTTTTACTTGTGCTTTCCTTTATGTTTCTGTAGTTGGATTTTAACAATAACTTTTCTATGAGTTAATTTAATGCAGTTAAATATATTGTTAAATGGTGAAATAATCACTGTCATAATTGTGGAAGAGATGTTAAATACAGTTCATTTAATTTTATTAAAGTAGTTCAGGACTGCTTCCCAAGATGAAGATGATAAACTTCCCATGATAAACTAATCAGCTCATGTTTTTAAGCTCACATTATACCAGCAGTTTAACTATCACAATGATTTAGTCAAGTCTGGAAGAGAGTAGACCTTGGTGGAAATCATTGGCTAAAATATTCTTGTTGTTCAGTAGCTTAGTTGAGTCTGATTCTTTGTGACTCCATGGACTGCAGCAGGCCAGGCTTCCCTGTCCTTCACTATCTCTCTGAGTTTGTGCAAGCTCATGTCCATTGAGTCGATGATGCTATCCAGCAATCTCATCGTCTGTCACCTGCTTTCCCTCCTGCCTTCAATCTTTCCCAGCATTAGGGATTTTTCCAGTGAGTCATCTCTTCACATCAGGTGGCCAAAGTATTGGAGCTTCAGCTTCAGCAACAGTCCTTCTAAGGAATATTTAGGGGTGATTTCCTTTAGGATTATTGATTTGATCTCCTTACTGTCCAGGGAACACTCAAGACTCTTCTCCAGCACCACAGTATGAAACCATCAATTGTGTAGCACTCAGCTTTCTTTCTGATTCAACTCTCACATCCATACATAACTTCTGGAAAAACCATAGCTTTGACTAGATAGATGGACCTTTGTTGGCAAAGTGATGTCTCTGCTTTTTAACATACTGTCTAGGTTGGTCATAACTTTTCTTCCAAAGAGCAGGCGTCTTTTAATTTCATGGCTGCTGTCAACATCCACAGTGATTTTGGAGCCCAAGAAAATAAAATCTTTCACTGTTTCTAATTTTTCCCCATATTTGCCATGAAGGGATGGGACCAGATACCATGATCTTAATTTTTTGAATGTTGAGTACTAAGCCAACTTTTTCACTCCCTTTTTTTCACCTCCATCAAGAGGCTCTTCTGTTTCTCTTCACTTTCTGCCATTAGGGTATCGGCATTTCTGAATATCTGAGGTTGTAGATATTTCTCCTGGAAATTTTGATTAAGGCTTGTGATTCATCCAGTCCAGCATTTTGCATGATGTACTCTGCATATAAGTTAAATAAGCAGGGAGACAATATACAGTCTTGATGTACTCCTTTCCCAGTTTGGAACCAGCTCCATGTTCCATGTCCAGTTTTAACTGTTGCCTCGTGTCCTGAATACAGGTTTCTCAGGCAGCAGGTAATATGGTCTGGTATTCCCATCTCTTTAAGAATTTCCCACAGTTTGTTATGATCCACACAGTCAAAGACTTTAGCGTACTCAATGAAGTCGATGTTTTTCTGGAATTCTCTTGCTTTTTCTATGATCCAACAGATGTTGGCAATTTGACCTCTAGTTCCTCTGCCTTTTCTAAATCCAGTTTATACATCTGGAAGTTCTCAGTTCACATATTATTGGACCCTAGCTTGAAGAATTATGAGCATTACCTTGCTAGTACGTGACATGTGCACAATTGTATGATAGTTTGAACATTCTTTGGCATTGCCTTTCTTTGGGACTGGAAGGAAAACTGACCTTTTCCTGTCCTGTGGCTAATGCCATGTTTTCCAAATTTGCTGACCTTTTGAGTGCAGCATTTTAACAGCATCATCTTTTAGGATTTGAAATAACTCAGCTAAAATTCCATCACCTCCACTAGCTTCATTCATAGTGATGCTTCCTAAGGCCCACTTCACTTCACACTCCAGGATATCTGGCTCTAGGTGAATGACCACACCATCATGGTTATCTGGGTCATTAAGAGCTTTTTTTGTACAGTTCTTCTGTGTATTCTTGCCACCTGCTCTTAATCTCTCCTGCTTCTGTTAGGTCCATACCATTTCTGTCCTTTATTGAACCCATCTTTGCATGAAATGTTTCCTTGGTATCTCTAATTTTCTTGCAGAGATCTCTAGTCATTCCCATTCTATTGTTTTCCTCCATTTCTTTGCATTGTTCACTGAAGGCTTTCTTATCTCTCTTTGATATTGTTTGGAACTCTGCATTTATATGGGTATATCTTTCCTTTTTCTCCTTTGCCTTTCACTTCTTTTCTCAGCTACTTGTAGGGCCTACTCAGATAACCATTTTGCCTTGTTGCATTTGTTTTTCTTGGGGATGGTTTTGGTCATCGCCTCCTGTACAACGCTACAAACCTCCATCCATAGTTCTTCAGGCACTCTACCAGATCTAATACCTTGAATCTGTTTGTCACTTTCACTGTATAATCACAAGGGATTTGATTTAGGTCATACCTGAATGGCCTAGTGGTTTTCCCTACTTTCTTCAATTTAAGTCTGAATCTGGCAGTCAGGAGCCCATGATCTGGTCTTTTGCTGACTGTAGAGTGTTTCTCCATCTTCGGCTGCAAAGAATATAATCCGTCTGATTTCGGTATTGACCATCTAGTGACGTTCATGTGTAGAGTCACCGCTTGTTTTGTTGAAAGAGGGTGTTTGCTATGACCAGTGTGCTCTCTTAGCAAAACTCTGTTAGCCTTCACCCTGTTTCATTTTGTACTCCAAGGCCAAATTTGCCTATTACTCCAGTTATCTCTTTACTTCCACCTTTTGCATTCCAGTCCCCTATGATAAAAAGGATATCTTTTTCTTGGTATTACCTCTAGAAGGTCTTGTATCTCTTCACAGAACCATTCAACTTGGGCTTCTCCACCATTAGTGGTTGGGACATAGACTTGCATTACTGTGATGTTAAATGGTTTAACTTGGAAATGAACTGAGATCATTCTGTCATTTTTGAGACTGCACCCAAGTATTGCATTTTGGACTCTTGTTGACTGACTATGAGGGCTACTCCATTTCTTATAAGGAATTCTTGCCCACAGTAGTAGATACAATGGTCATCTGAATTGTTTGTTCATTCCCATCTGTTTTAGTGTAAAATATGCAGTGTTTGAAAATTCCTTCCCTTACCCCCAGTTTCGCAGAACAGTTATGCTCATGAATAAGAGGAAAACAGATTGCTTCGAACTCCAGTATTCTTGCCTGAAAAATCCCATGGACAGAGGAGCCTGGCAGGCTACAGACCAAAGGCATGAAAAGAATATGACCTGACTGAGCGATTAACACACAGCACACACAACAAAATCATTCTTAACAAAGTGTTACCAACTTCATATGTCACCTGTCCTCCCTCCTACCCCCAGCAGGGGGAACTAATTAGAATCTGAAGAAATGAGAAAATGTGATTTAAATAAATACATTTATTTAATGCTTTATATTTGAAAATACAAATAAAACCTTACTTTTGTAATTCAAAATATAGAATATAAAGCAATAAATATATTCTATGCCCTTAAGAGAAGTTTAACAGAAATGGCAAGGACTGGAAGAAAAGATGAGTTTTTTATTTGTCCAAAAGAGATACTAGTTTAAAAATATTGAGAAACAGTATCCCAGCAGAATAAATTATTGTTATAGAAGGTCAAATCACAATGCTTCCACCCATCATTTGTTTAATGTTGAAGAGTCTTTAAAGACTAGATACTTTTTAGATAGCTTTGCACAAGTGAGCATATGTGGAGTAAAACTTGATTTCACTTCATAATGTGTCCTGATGTAAACTCAATTCCATAATCCCTGGGTCATTATACATAACTCTAAAAATTAAAAATACTTTAAATACATGTATTAATCTTAATTAAATCAGTGATTCAGCTTCATTTGTTCTATGGCAGATTCTTACCTTCACCAAACTGAAAATTACACAGATCAAAATCTTATGATTAAAAAAAAAACTTATGATTATTTGTAGTGTACAAAGGTATATATACTTTTTATGAGTGTGAGCTGTAAATTTTAGTTTTGAAAGAGCATGAGAAAATTCAAGAAATGACCCTCAAAAGAAAAATGACTGTTTTTCTTTTATTTTTACACAAATAATATTTATATTGGTCTTAATGCATATCACTTGCAATTAAATAATTTAATTTTTGCTCCCTCCCAAAACTGCATTAAAATAGGGCAAAATAAATTAGACATAAACTCAGAAGAATAAAAAAAAAAACCAGAATAGACAACAGCATCAGTTCAGTTCAGTTCAGTCGCTCAGTCATGTCCGACTCTGCGACCCCATGAATCGCAGCATGCCAGGCCTCCCTGTCCATCACCAACTCCCAGAATTTACTTAAACTCATGCCCATCGAGTCGGTGATGCCATCCAGCCATCTCATTCTCTGTCGTCCCCTTCTCCTCCTGCTGCCAACCCCTCCCAGCATCAGGGTCTTTTCCAATGAGTCAACTCTTTGCATGAAGTGGCCAAAGTATTGGAGTTTCGGCCTCAGTATCAGTCCTTCCAATGAACACCCAGGACTGATCTCCTTTAGGATGGACTGGTTGGAGCTCCTTGCAGTCCCAGGGACTCTCAAGAGTCTTCCCCAACACCATAGTTCAAAAGCAGCAATTTTTTGGCGCTCAGCTTTCCTCACAGTCCAACTCTCACATCCATACATGACCACTGGAAAAACCATAGCCTTGACTAGACAGACCTTTGTTGGCAAAGTAACATCTCTGCTTTTTAATATGCTATCTAGGTTGGTCATAACTTTCCTTCCAGGGAGTAAGCGTCTTTTAATTTCATGGCTGCAATCACCATCTGCAGTGATTTTGGAGCCCAAAAAAATAAAGTCAGCCACTGTTTCCACTGTTTCCCCATCTATTCAAGACAACAGCATAGGCAAGAGCTTAACAAAACTTTGGAAGCTGGCACGCAAATTGGTGGCTGGCATCTGTCTTAGCAAACCAAAACTAAAATCTCCACCTGCTGAGAAGATCAGAAGTGAGCAGATTTGCACTATGGAACCCTGGGATGGCCCAGGAATGGGAGCTGCCGGGTACTTCAGAAGGGGTGCAGAGCAGACCTAAAAGCAGGAGTGAAATTGGTGGTGGTTGTAAGAAATGGACCCCCAAGCCTTACTCTGCCCCTTTCCCACCACACAGAGAATTGCCCCATCCCCACACTGGCTAAAGACAGAAGGATTGAATCATATGGACTCTGATTGTGCAACTACACTCCAACTTATGGCAGGGAAAAGTTCTGTACTGAGGAACTCCAAACTGGGAGAACAGTAGTCCCATGTATTCTGCTCAGGTCACTTACCACTGGTAGCCAGGGGTATGCTCCAGGGAAGGAGCTAAGAGGATTCTTCTCTGCTGAAAGACTACCCAGCCCCCTTCCCCAGATTCTATGGCTACTGATATTTAAGGTTCCCAGGTGGCTCAGTGATAAATAAAACTGCCTGCCAATGCAGGAAACCCAGGAGACGTGGGTTTGATCCCTGGGATCCCCCAGAGAAGGAAATGGTGACCCACTTGGGTACTCTTGCCTGGGAAATCCTATGGACAGAGAAGCCTGGCAGGCTACAGTCCATAGAGTTACAAGGAGTCAGACATGACTTAGCATGCATGCAGCTCAGTTGGTGGGGTTAGTCACTCAGTTGCATCTGACTCTGCAACCCCATGGACTGTAGCCCACCAGGCTTCTCTGTCCGTGGAATTCTCTAGGCAAGAATACTGGAGTAGATAGCCATTCTCTTCTCCAGGACATCTTCCCAACCGAGAGATCGAATCCAGGTCTCCTGCATTGTAGGTAGATCCTTCACCATCCGAGCCACCCAGGAAGCCTTCTCAGCTACAAAAAGGACAGACTGACACCTGTCACTACCCAGTGAGGAACACCCATTGACAGGATCCAACCAGGTATATGGGATTTCCAATGAGTTTCTAGTGCCTCAATCTTAAATATGAATAGACAAGTAAAAGTTGTTGAGTCGTGTCTGACTCTTTGTGACCCATGGACTGTACAGTCAATGGAATTCTCCAGGCCAGAATACTGGAGTGGTTAGCCTTTCCTTTTTCCAGGGTATCTTCCCAACCCAGGGATCTAACCCAGATCTCCTGCACTGCAGGTGGACTCTTTACCAGCTGAGCCACAAGGGAAGCCCCATAAATAGATGAAGTTCATCCCAAATTTGAAGAAATCTTTCAGTATAGAAAACAAAAAAAGGAAATAGAGGAAAAAGTCAGTTCAAGAAAACTTCAGAATAAGAGAACATATTGCACCCATGATGCAAATGGGAGATAGTAACTATGGAATATTTTAGAAAATAAGAAAGAGCTTTTGAAAATAAAATATGATTGTAGAAATGTAAAATTCAACCTAACCTAACCTTCAAAAAAAAAAAAGAAGAAGAAGAAATATTCCAGTCATTAAAAGGAAAAAGGCAAATAGAAAATTGGAAGATAACTTATAAGAAAAGTTGAGCATCACTCATTCATTCATTCAACCAATATTCATTGAAGGCCTGCTTTGTGCCAGACACTTGCCTGGGTATTCAGGATATATCAGTAAGCAAGCCAGAAGATCTCTACCCTCAAGGCTTTACATGTTAGTTGGAGGAACGAGAAAATAAACAATAAATGTAATAAATAAGTAAATTACATAACATGTTAGGAGATGCTTTGGTTAAAAAGAAAAAAAATTGAGCATGATAAGGCAGTTGGGAGTACTGGGAGGGCTTTTGTTTCCATTTTATTTATCTATTTATTTTCCATTTATTTTTATTAGTTGGAGGCTAATTACTTTACAACATTGCAGTGGTTTTTGTCATACATTGAAATGAATTAGCCATGGATTTACATGTATTCCCCATCCCGGTCCCCCCTCCCACCTCCCTCTCCACCCAATCCCTCTGGGTCTTCCCAGTGCACCAGGCCCGAGCACTTGTCTCATGCATCCAACCTGGGCTGGTGATCTGTTTCACCCTAGATAATACACATGCTTCGATGCTGTTCTCTTGGAACATCCCACCCTCACCTTCTCCCACAGAGTCCACAAGTCTGTTCTATACATCTGAGTCTCTTTTTCTGTTTTGCATATAGGGTTATCGTTACCATCGTTCTAAATTCCATATATATGTGTTAGTATACCTTAATGTTCTTTATCTTTCTGGCTTACTTCACTCTGTATAATGGGCTCCAGTTTCATCCATCTCATTAGAACTGATTCAAATGAATTCTTATTAATGGCTGAGTAATATTCCATGGTGTATATGTACCACAGCTTCCTCATCCATTCGTCTGCTGATGGGCATCTAGGTTGCTTCCATGTCCTGGCTATTATAAACAGTGCTGCGATGAACATTGGGGTGCACGTGTCTCTTTCAGATCTGGTTTCCTCGGTGTGTATGCCCAGAAGTGGGATTGCTGGGTCATATGGCAGTTCTAATTCCAGCTTTTTAAGAAATCTCCACACTGTTTTCCATAGCGGCTGTACTAATTTGCATTCCCACCAACAGTGTAAGAGGGTTCCCTTTTCTCCACACCCTCTCCAGCATTTATTGCTTGTAGACTTTTGGATAGCAGCCATCCTGACTGGCATATAATGGTAACTCATTGTGGTTTTGATTTGCATTTCTCTGATAATGAGTGATGTTGAGCATCTTTTCATGTGTTTTTTTGCCATCTCTATGTCTTCCTTGGAGAAATGTCCATTTAGTTCTTTGGCCCATTTTTTGATTGGGTCATTTATTTTTCTGGAGTTGAGCTGGAGGAGTGTTGTATATTTTTGAGATTAATCCCCTTTTCTGTGCTTATTTGCTATTTTTTCTCCCAAACTTAAGGGGTGTCTTTTACCCTTCTTAAGTTTCCCTTTTTTGGCAAAAGCTTTTTAAATTTTGTTAGGTCCCATTTTTTTTATTTTGCTTTTGTTTTTTTAAAATTTTTGAATGTGGGTCATAAGGTCCGCGTGTTTTGTCGGAGAGTGTTTTGCCTATGTTCTCCTCTAGGAGTTTGATAGTTTTTCTGGTCTTACATTTAGATCTTTAATCCATTTTGAGTTTTTTTTTGTGTATGGTGTTAGAAAGTGTTCTAGTTTCATTCTTTTTAA